>NC_090436.1:236354366-237604366 GCF_031143425.1 Pleurodeles waltl
CCACCCCCATCTCCAGGTACAGCCGCCACCCCTCCTTCCAGCACTGCCCTCCCAGCAGCCCCTCAGCCTTCGCCCCGTGCCCGCTCACCCGGGAGGGTGGGCATCACCTTCGCCCCAGGCACCTCAGACCCTGCCCCAGTCACCCTTGGTGCCCTCAGTGAGGAGGCCATTGACCTACTCAGGTCCCTCACTGTTGGGCAGTCTACCATTTTGAATGCCATCCAGGGTGTAGAGAGGCAGTTGCAACAAACTAATGCATTCCTGGAGGGCATTCATCCTGGTCAGGTGGCCCTTCATCGAGCTTTTCAGACTCAGGCCTCAGCACTGATGGCAGCCATTGTCCCTGTGTCTAGCCTCCCCCCTCCAACTTCCTCCACCCTGACCCAATCCCCTGTACCTCAGCCTATCCCAAGCACACCTTCAGACCATCATGCACACACGTCAACACACAAGGGAAGCTCAGGCAAACATAAGCACCACACATCCCACAGGCAATCACGCAAGCATCACACACATGCAGACACACCAACATCCACTGCCTCCACTGTGTCCCCTCCTCCTCGTCTCCTTCCTCCCTCCCAGTCTTGTCTACACTCACACCTGTATGCACTACCTCTACAACCACTACGTCCCTCTCCAGCACACCCACCACCACACCCCGCTCAAGTGCAGTCACCACCCCCACTACCATTCACACGTCCCCTGTGTCCTCTCCCAGTGTGTCTGTGACGCCCCCTCCCAAGATACACAAATGCAGGCACACACCCACCCAACAGCCATCCACCTCACGACAGCCTCCAGCGCATGCACCTTCACCCAAAGTCACCAAACGTACACCTCCTACAACCACCACCTCTTCCTCCACTCCCAAAACCCCTCCAGCTACCCGTCCCAGTGTGCCCCAAAACATTTTCCTGTCCAACCTTGACCTCTTTCTCACACCTCCCCCACCCCATCCGTCTCATAGGTCCCGAACTAGCACCTCAGCCACAACATCTCCGGGACCAGTGGTGCCTGTAGTCACCGGAAGCTGGAGTGCATGGCCACCAGGGCAGCCAGTGTGGCACAGAGCCACAGCACAGAGAGTCCCCCACCTGTGAAGCATCAGAAGTTGGCCAGTGCCCGGCGGGAGAGGGGGAAGACTCCAGCCACCAAAGCCGCTCCCAGGGGTCCCGGTGGGAGTGTGGAGTCAGCTGTGACACCTTCCAAGGTGGGGAAGGGCCACAAGAAACCCGACAAGTCTGGGAAGAGCAGCACGGCGGAGAAGACCGCCATCATCCCCGCTGCCCAGGAGGCCACCTCCAGCACAAGCCCAGCTGCCCAGGACAGGCCCGCCAGCACAAGCCCAGCTGCCCAGGACAGGCCCGCCAGCACCAGCCCACCTGCCTAGGAGGGGCCCGCCAGCACCAGCCCTCCTTCCCATGAGGGGCCCACCAGCACCAGCTCACCTGCCCAGGAGGGGCCCGCCAGCACCAACCCAGCTGCCCAGGAGGGGCCCGCCAGAACCAGCCCACCTGCCCAGGAGGGGCCCGCCAGCGCCAGCACCAGCCCACCTGCCCAGGAGGGGCACGCCAGCACCAGCCCACCTGCCCAGGAGGGGCCTACCAGCACAAGCCCCGCTGGGCCATGAAGGCCCGCCAGCAAAAGCCCCGCTGGGCCATGAAGGACCACCAGCAAAAGCCCCGCTGGGCCATGAAGGACCACCAGCAGCTGAGTCCCTGCAATGGAGACCGCCACCTCAAGCACCGCTGAACAGGTCACCGCCATCTCAAGCCTCGCTGAACAGGGCACCGCCGTCTCAAGCACCGCTGAACAGGGCACCGCCGTCTCAAGCACCGCTGCACAGGGCACCGCCGTCTCAAGCACCGCTGCACAGGGCACCGCCGTCTCAAGCACCACTGCACAGGGCACCGCCGTCTCAAGCACCGCTGAACAGGGCACCGCCGTCTCAAGTACCGCTGAACAGGGCACAGCCGTCTCAAGCACCGCTGAACAGGGCACCGCCGTCTCAAGCACCGCTGCACAGGGCACCGCCGTCTCAAGCACCGCTGCACAGGGCACCGCCATATCAAGCACCGCTGAACAGGGCACCGCCATCTCAAGCACCGCTGAAAAGGGCACCGCCATCTCAGGCCCCGCTGAACAGGGCACCGCCGTCTCAAGCACCGCTGAACAGGACACCGCCGTCTCAAGCACCGCTGAAGAGGGCACCGCCATCTCAAACACCGCTGGCCCATGAGCGGCAAGGGCACTGACGCAACTGAGTCCGTAACAAGGTGAATGAAGCACTCTGGGCACCATGCCCCCTCCAGAACCAGTGGAGACTGTCATCCACAACCTCTGTCCTTAGCAGGATGAAGCACTCTGGGCACCATGCCCCCTCCAGAACCAGTGGAGACTGTCATCCACTACCTCTGTCCTTAGCAGGATGAAGCACTCTGTGCACCATGCCCCCTCCGGAACCAGTGGAGACTGTTATCCAATGAGAGACTGTGGCTTTGCACTCCCCAGGATATGGCAGTGGGCAACCCACCCACTGTAGAGACTTGAGAGACTGTGGCTTTGCACTCCCCAGGATTGAACAGTGGGCAACCCACCCACTGTAGAGAATTGAGAGACTGTGGCTTTGCACTCTCCAGGATATGGCAGTGGGCAACCCACCCACTGTAGAGACTTGAGAGACTGTGGCTTTGCACTCCCCAGGATTGAACAGTGGGCAACCCACTCATGGAAGAGACTTGAGAGACTGTGGCTTTGCACTCCCCAGGCTATGGAAGTGGGAAACCCACCCACTGTGGAGACTTGAGAGACTGTGGCTTTGCACTCCCCAGGATATGGCAGTGGGCAACCCACCCACTGTAGAGACTTGAGACACTGTGGCTTTGCACTCCCCAGGTTTGAACAGTGGGCAAACCATCCACTGTAGAGACTTGAGAGACTGTGGCTTTGCACTCCCCAGGATGGAACAGTGGGCATGTGGCCCCCTCGTGGATTTGGCGTTGTGCACTCAACCGGCTGAGGTGCCCCCCTTTCCTTCCCCCTGAGGTGCCTGTTTAGTTGCTCTCTGATGCCCCTGCAGTGTTCTCTCCGTCATGGTCGGGGATCTTGTGTGGGCCTCGCACATACCGTGTGGTCCCAGTGTTCCACGGACTTTCTTAGAGCACTACCTGGACTACTATGCTTGGTATATCTTTTGTACATGGTGTATATATCTATTTCTGCCTACTTGCTTTTAATATATTACAATGGTTACACTCATTTTCTATTGTCTTTGCATTCTTCCGGGGGGTTTGGGGGGTGTAACTGTGATGTATTGATTTGCATTAGTGTGTGTGTTGTAGTGGGTGAGGGTGGGGGTGTTGCGTGTGTATGGCCCTGTTTTTTCCCTCCCCCCCTCCCCTATGTACTCACCGTGGTCTTCGCCACCGGCGTTCGTGCTCCTGGTAGAGGAGCAGGAAGACTATTGCAGGGAGAATTTGGAGTTCCGGGTCCATGGCGTCCTCGTTCCTCGTGGGGTGTGTACAGGTGAGCGTTTTCCCTTCGGGATTCCTGTTTCTGCCGTGTTTTTATCCGTGGTGAATCCACCCCGAAAAAGGTGGCGGATTGGCCTGTCATAATAGTGTGGGCGGTACACTGTCTCCTGACTGTCTGTTGGCGGTGACTGCCGCACTGTTTGTTTGTACCGCCGTGGCGGTCGGAGTGTTAAAGTGGCTGCCTTTGTTGGCGGTTTCCGCCATGGTCGTACTTGCAATTTTTTTACCGCTGGCCTGTTGGTGGTCTTACCACCGCTTTAACACCAACCGCCAGGGTTGTAATGACCACCTAAGTCTCCTGATCTCTTGTAAGTACCCTGAATCATAGTTAGTGAATGGAGTGATTAAGGGGGTGATTCTTACCTTGGCGGGCGGCGGAGGCCGCCCGCCAAAGTACCCCCGCCAGAACACCGCACCGCGGTCGTCAGACCGCTGCGGTGATTCTGGGTTTTCCACTGGGCTGGCGGGCGACCGCCAAAAGGCCGCCCGCCAGCCCAGTGGAAAACAACCTTCCCACGAGGACGAGGATTGGCGGGACACACCGGCGCGGTCAGAATACACACAAACGAACAAAACTCACCCACATTGGACGATTTGAATCCCACACACCTGATACACATACACACACCACTCCCACACACACAATACAATATAAAACACCCACCCACATCACCCACAAACCCCTACGCTTAAAAATTCGTAAAGAAGGCAAGAGCGAGACACCAGCATCCAAAACATAACAGCCACAGCCACTCAACACCATCACCCACACACTATCCACACACAAAACAACACACACCACCACACTCAACTCACTTAAATACACATACTCCACCCCACACATCATACACACCACCCCATGGCACCCCAAAGACAACCCCGCTTCACAGACGAAGAACTCAGGGTTATGGTGGAGGAAATCGTTCGTGTAGAGCCCCAGCTGTTCGGCACACAGATACAATACACCAGCATTGCCCGGAGGACGGAGCTATGGCAGAGGATTGTCGACAGGGTGAACGCAGTGGGACAGCACCCCAGAAATCGGGAAGACATCAGGAAGCGATGGAACGACCTACGGGGGAAGGTGCGTTCCATGGTATCCAGGCACAACATCGCCGTGCAGAAGACTGGCGGAGGACCCCCACCTCAACCCCCACAATTCACATCATGGGAGGAGGAAGTCTTGAACATCCTGCATCCTGACGGCCTCGCAGGAGTCGGCGGAGGAATGGATACTGGTAAGTTGAAGCTTCAATACTGCTTCCCCCCCACCTGCATGCCAAATCAGACCCCAACCCTCACCCCTATCCTCGAACCCCATCCTCACCCCCACCCTCACCCCCACCACCATCCTCACCCCCACCACCATCCTCACCCCCAACACCATCCTCACCCCCACCCCCAGCACACCTATTCCCCGCCAATGTCTCACCATCACAACCCACACATCCCAAAACCTACGCCTGCATGTGTCCACTAAGCATGGACACCCATCACCAAAGCATGCCCAATGCATATACACATCCCCCCCACAAGCCACCCTCACCAAAGCCCCACACACGAATGCCAGCACTTGGGGACACGAGAACCCACAGATACACCCATATGCGACACATTTAAACTTTAACCATACCTCTATACCCCTGCAGGACCCGACCGTCAACACACCGCGGCGGAGGGGCCAGAATTATCCACACTCCCCACCCAAGAGGCCGTCAGCGATGACAGCAGCTCTGTCGATCTGGACACCGATGACCAGCCCGGACCATCGGGGACCTCTGGACAGTCGGTTCCCCTCACACAGGCACAGGCCACTATAGACCCTAACCCCTCTGGGAACACCAGCACAGCTCCCACCCAGCGGGCCCATGCCTCTGTCTCCAGGGCGCGTCAATCTGCGGTGTGTCTACCACTACAGGGCACCCAGGATAACCCACCACCCCAACAACAACAGGGACCTGGGGGCAGTGGTAGTGGGCACACCGGCCAGGGGGCAAAGGCCCAGGGAAACAGGGCAACTCGGCGGGCAGCTGTGCGACAGGGGGGGGAGGAGAGGCCCAGGGAACCCACTCTCCACGAGGTCCTCACCACCATCATGGGAGCATACAACCGCTCCCAGGAGACGATGGCGACGGTACTGGCCCGGTTCCAGGAGATCCAGGTGCTGCAGGAGGAACACTATCGGGGGTACAGGGAGGACATCCGAGCCATCAACACCACCCTGGTTACCATGGTAGGGCTGCTGCAGGACCTCGTAAACAGCAGGGCGGACACTGAACAACACCCAAGGGCCCCTGCCACTAGCCGGGACCAAGAACAGCCATCCACCTCCGCCGGCGCTAGTGGACAGGAGGCCCCCCCACAGCAGCAGCCCACCAGACCCCCACCTCCTGCAGGAGAAGAACCACCCCGCAAGAGGGCCCTGAGATCTCGCAAGACAGAGTAGGATGTCAAGACCCCCGCCAGCAATGGATACCACCTGATGTCATCCCACTGTCCCACATTGTCACCCTGTCCATCCTCGAACTGCCCATGCTCCATCTCTCCACAGGCCTCTGGACAATGCACCTGTGTGACTGTTACTCTGGACTCTGCCATGGACATTCCTTCACCATAGCCCCCACCCACTTGAAACCACCCATCCAATTTTGAGCACTTCAATAAACACCTATTTTGCACCAAAATATCAGGAGTCTGGCTGTGATTTCAATAGATTGTAATTGACATGACAGTGCAAATATGTCCTTGTACATGGTGAAGTCAACAAACAGCTGCCACAAAGCTGTAGTCCATGGGGAAACGAAGCACAGGACTCGTAGTGGGGACCCCAGATCTGAAATAGGGAGGGAAAAGCCAAAACTCAGTCATCATACACTGGGGCAAATAGACAGGCAGCAGAGATGCTGCAGAGTAGTTAACATTTACTAAATTATCTTTGAAATGTTACCTGTGTCCTATTGGAAGTACTGTTCAATGATTCTGTCCCTGTTGTCTGTTTCAGCCCCGTCGTCTTCCTCCTCGTCACTCTCCTCAGGTTCCACCGCTGCCACAACACCACCGTCTCGACCATCCTCCTGCAGGAAAGGCACCTGGCGGCGCAAAGCCAGGTTGTGAAGCATGCAGCAGGCCACGATGATGTGACACACCTTCTTAGGTGAGTACATTAGGGATCCACCGGTCATATGCAGGCAGCGAAACCTGGCCTTTAGGAGGCCAAAGGTGCGTTCGATCACCCTCCTAGTACGCCCATGGGCCTCATTGTACCGTTCCTCTGCCCTGGTCCGGGGATTCCTTACTGGGGTCAGTAGCCACGACAGGTTGGGGTACCCAGAGTCCCCCACTAGCCATACACGGTGTCTCTGTAGCTGTTCCATCACGTAAGGGATGCTGCTATTCCTGAGGATGTAGGCGTCATGCACTGACCCTGGGAATTTGGCATTTACATGCGAGATGTACTGGTCAGCCAAACACACCACCTGGATGTTCATTGAATTGTAACTTTTTCTGTTCCTGTACACCTGCTCCCTGTCTCTTGGGGGAACCAAAGCCACATGGGTCCCATCAATGGCACCAATTACGTTGGGAATATGTCCAAGGGCGTAGAAATCACCCTTCACTGTAGCCAGTTCGCCCACCTCAGGGAAAATGATGTAGTTCCTCACGGATTTCATCAGGGCAGACAACACTCTGGATAACACCTTTGAAAACATGGGCTGAGACATCCCAGAAGCAATTCCCACGGTTGTCTGAAATGACCCACTTGGCAAGAAATGGAGTACTGACATGACCTGCACCAGAGGGGGAATCCCTGTGGGTTGGCGGATGGGGGACATCAGGTCGGGCTCCAGCCGGGCACACAGTTCATGGATAGTGGCACGGTTAAGACGGTAGGTCAGGATAATGTGGCGTTCTTCCATTGTCGACAGGTCCACCAGCGGTCGGTACACGGGAGGATTCATCCGTCTCCTCGCCCAACCCAGCGGACGGTGCCTAGGAAGGACAACATGGAGCACACAGTCAGGCAACCCACAGGTACGTACTCACAGCTAGCACAGTATACGATTCTCTATGCAGTGAATGGCGTGTCTGAGTGGCTATGCAAGGCCTAGGCCTGTGTGACGCAGTTGAAATTGAGCCATGTGGGCCCTGGAAATGGCGGCTGCCTGACCTGTGAAGTGTGACAATGGGATGTGAGGTCAATGCGCTGGCGTGGCACACCGCGGCGGGCGGCGGCCGAAGACCGCAGCGCGAAGCCGCATTGGTTAACATTGAAACCTATGGGTTTCAGGAGCCAATGGCGAAGGGCGCCAGCGGTGGCGGGACGCACCGCCGCGGTACGCACCGCCGCGGATGTGACCGCCATTTTCTATCTACTTATCCACTTGCGACTTGAACTTTCACAGGAGAGGACCTATACTGCAAGTGTTGCTGTGACCTCGGTCTGGAAGGGACAATGGCTGCTGCGACTGGGGAAAGGGCCCCTGCCTTCACTGGAGAGGAGTTGGAGAAACTTGTGGATGGGGTCCTCCCCCAGTATGCGCTACTCTACGGTCCTCCAGACCAACAAGTGAGTTTAATTCTATCTGTATTTGGGGCCACTGGCTGGCTTGGGGGCCTGGCGGGGATGGGGGGCATGTTGGGCCTGGTGGGGGGCCTGGCGGGGATGGGGGCATGTTGGGCATGGCAGGGGGCCTGGCGGGGGGCCTGGCGGGGATGGGGGGCATGTTGGGCCTGGCGGGGGGCCTGGCGGGGATGGGGGGCATGTTGGGCATGGCGGGGGGCCTGGCGGGGGGCCTGGCGGGGATGGGGGGCATGTTGGGCCTGGCCGGGGGCCTGGCGGGGATGGGGGGCATGTTGGGCATGGCGGGGGGCCTGGCGGGGGGCCTGGCGGGGATGGGGGGCATGTTGGACCTGGCGGGGGGCCTGGCGGGGATGGGGGGCATGTTGGGCATGGCGGGGGGCCTGGCGGGGGGCCTGGCGGGGATGGGGGGCATGTTGGGCCTGGCGGGGGGCCTGGCGGGGATGGGGGGCATGTTGGGCATGGCGGGGGGCCTGGCGGGGGGCCTGGCGGGGATGGGGGGCATGTTGGGCCTGGCGGGGGGCCTGGCGGGGATGGGGGGCATGTTGGGCATGGCGGGGGGCCTGGCGGGGATGGGGGGCATGTTGGGCCTGGCGGGGGGCCTGGCGGGGATGGGGGGCATGTTGGGGCTGGCGGGGGGCCTGGCGGGGATGGGGGGCATGTTGGGCATGGCGGGGGGCCTGGCGGGGATGGGGGGCATGTTGGGCCTGGCGGGGGGCCTTGCGGGGATGGGGGGCATGTTGGGCATGGCGGGGGGCCTGGCGGGGGGCCTGGCGGGGATGGGGGGCATGTTGGGCCTGGCGGGGGCCCTGGCAGGGATGGGGGGCATGTTGGGCATGGCGGGGGGCCTGGCGGGGGGCCTGGCGGGGATGGGGGGCATGTTGGGCCTGGCGGGGGGCCTGGCGGGGATGGGGGGCATGTTGGGCATGGCTGGGGGCCTGGCGGGGGGCCTGGCGGGGATGGGGGGCATGTTGGGCCTGGCGGGGGGCCTGGCGGGGATGGGGGGCATGTTGGGCATGGCGGGGGGCCTGGCGGGGGGCCTGGCGGGGATGGGGGGCATGTTGGGCCTGGCGGGGGGCCTGGCGGGGATGGGGGGCATGTTGGGCATGGCGGGGGGCCTGGCGGGGGGCCTGGCGGGGATGGGGGGCATGTTGGGCATGGCGGGGGGCCTGGCGGGGATGGGGGGCATGTTGGGGCTGGCGGGGGGCCTGGCGGGGGGCCTGGCGGGGATGGGGGGCATGTTGGGCCTGGCGGGGGGCCTGGCGGGGATGGGGGGCGTTGGGCCACTGGAAAGGAAAATGCTGAGTAACTTGAACGTGGTATTTCTCCCTCCCTGTACGTGTCACATAGGTCCGCGCCCATGAGAAGATCGGGATTTGGCATGCCATCGCCAAGGAAGTCCGGGCCCTGGGGGTCCACCATCGACGGGGCACCCACTGCCGCAAGAGGTGGGAGGACATCCGCCGCGGGACCAAGAAGACCGCCGAGTCTCTGCTGGGGATGGCCTCCCAACGTAGGCGGGGTGCCTGCCGTCAACTGAGCCCCCTGATGTTCCGGATCCTGGCGGTGGCCTACCCTGATTTGGATGGGCGCGTGAGGGCAGCACAGCAGACACAAGGGGGTGAGTACAAGCATTATCTACTCTGTTGTCGCGCAGTGGAGGTGTCTGGGTGGGGGAGGAGGGCTGGGGGTCCCCCTAGGCCAGGGCGATATCTGTAGGCTGGGCACCCCCGTAAGCCCCTGTGTCCCCAGCCACCACCCTCAGTAGTTTGTCAGTACAGCCATCCCTGGGCCGTGTCATCCATGGGTGCAGTTGTCAACTCTAGGCGTGTAGGGCATGTTCCACGGAATGCGTAGCGTACCCCAAGTGCGCAACTTAGTGCAGGGGGCATCTGTGTCTGTCATGTCCGCTAACTGTACCGGAGATCCATGTACTCAATATCCCTTTATTTCTCTCTCCCCCCCCCTTTTTGTTTGTCTTTCTGTGCTTGTGTGCATCAGCATCATCAGGCGGAGGAGAAGTGGCATCGGGGCAGGAGGGAGCTGCATCTCACATGGCCCAGGAGGGCCATGCCACAGAGTCAGACTGGACCAGTGAGACGGAGGGCGAGGGGAGCTCCACGACAGGGACGACTGGAGCCTGCAGCGACACGGACACGTCCTCGGAAGGGGGCTCCCTTGCGGGGGTGGCACCATCCGTGCCCCCCGCCATTACAGGTACAGCCGCCACCCAGCGCACCATCTCCGCCCTCCCAGCAGCCCCTCCGCGTTCGCCCCGTGCCCGCTCTGCCAGGAAGCCGGGCATCTCCTTCGCCCCAGGCACCTCAGGCCCTGCCCCTGTTACCCCCGCTGCCCTCAGTGAGGAGGTCATTGACCTCCTCCGAACGCTCATTGTTGGGCAGACTACCCTTTTGAATGCCATCCAGGGGGTGGAGAGGGAGGTTCATCGCAGCAATGCGTACCTGGAGGGCATTCATTCGGGTCAGGCTGCCCATCAGCGATCGTTCCAGGCTCTGGCCTCAGCACTGACGGCAGCCATTGTCCCTGTCTCCTGCCTGCCTCTACTAACTCCCTCCTCCCAGTCTCCTGTTCCTCTGCCTGTCCCACCCACACCATCAGACCAGCCTGCACACACCTCAACACCCAAGAGAAGCTCATCCAAACATAAGCACCACAGATCACGCAGACATTCACACACGCAACATTCCGATGCAGACATGCCAACAGTCACTACCACCTCTGTGACCCCCACCTCCTCGTCTCCCTCCTCCCTCCCTGTGACGTCTACACTCACACCTCCATTCACCTCACCATCAGCCAGTGTTTCCATCACCAGCACACCCTCCACTCCAGTCCGCACACGTGCAGTCACCACCCCCACTGCCATTTACACGTCCCCTGTGTCCTCTCCCACTGTGTCTGTCACCCCCTCTTCCACACCACACAAACGCAGCCACCCACCCTCCCAACAGCCATCCACCTCACGACAGCCTATCCCTCCTGCACCTGCACCCAAAGACAGCAAACGTGACTCACCTACAACCACATCCTCTCCCTCCACTCCCATTCCCACTGTACCTACCACTCTCCATTGTCCCAAGAAGCTCTTCCTCGCCACTACTAACTTCTTTCCTGACCCTGAGCCCCCCCCTCCTTCTCGTCGGGGTAAGAAGAGCACCTCAGCCACCACCAGCCCTGCAGCCCCCTTGACAAGGGTGCAGGGGTATTGGAGCCCGCCAGCCCGCATGTCTGGATCTTCGCCCAGCAGCAAGGGGACAGCCAGCCCACCCCCTGGGAAGAGGAGCAGAAGGCGGAAGGGGCGCTGCAGGAGCCCGCCTTCTACATCCCCCCCGGACACCACCCAGAGACAGTCACCAGCCACAGCTCCAAAGGGAGGAAAGGGCCACAGGCCGACGACTAAGGAGGGCAAGGGCAGCAAGTTGGAGAGGTCAGGCAGCAGGCCTGCTGCCCAGGAGGAGCCCACAACCCCCATAGCCGCTGCCCCGGGAGGAACCGGCACAGCTGCCCCGGGAGAGCCCACCAGCCCCATAGCCGCTGCCCAGGGAGGACCCAGCCCAGCTGGCCAGGAGGGCCCCACCACCCACAGCCCAGGTGGGCAGTGAAGGAGCACCATCCCCGCTGCCCAGGAGGGCACCACCAGGCATTTAGCAGTTGGCCATAGACCGTCCGCCGTCTCAAGAACCGCTGAACTGGGCCCTTCAAGGCAAGAACCGCTGAACTGGGCCCCGCCGTCTCAAGAACCGCTGAACTGGGCCCTTCAAGGCAAGAACCGCTGAACTGGGCCCTTCAAGGCAAGAACCGCTGAACTGGGCCCCGCCGTCTCAAGAACCGCTGAACTGGGCCCTTCAAGGCAAGAACCGCTGAACTGGGCCCCGCCGTCTCAAGAACCGCTGAACTGGGCCCTTCAAGGCAAGAACCGCTGAACTGGGCCCCGCCGTCTCAAGAACCGCTGAACTGGGCCCTTCAAGGCAAGAACCGCTGAACTGGGCCCTTCAAGGCAAGAACCGCTGAACTGGGCCCCGCCGTCTCAAGAACCGCTGAACTGGGCCCTTCAAGGCAATAACCGCTGAACTGGGCCCTTCAAGGCAAGAACCGCTGAACTGGGCCCCGCCGTCTCAAGAACCGCTGAACTGGGCCCCGCCGTCTCAAGAACCGCAGAACTGGGCCCTTCAGGGCAAGAACCGCTGGCCCTTTGGCAGACGTGCCAGGGCAGGATCTATCTCGGGCAGGGCTGCAGGATGTCCTCTGGCCAACTTGCCTCCTCCAGTGGCAGTGGGGTCTGTTATGGACTGTATGGACTGTGGCTTTGCTCTCCCCAGGATGGCCCAGTGGGCAGGCCACCCACTGTATGGACTGTATGGACTGTGGCTTTGCTCTCCCCAGGATGGCCCAGTGGGCAGGCCACCCACTGTATGGACTGTATGGACTGTGGCTTTGCTCTCCCCAGGATGGCCCAGTGGGCAGGCCACCCACTGTATGGACTGTATGGACTGTGGCTTTGCTCTCCCCAGGATGGCCCAGTGGGCAGGCCACCCACTGTATGGACTGTATGGACTGTGGCTTTGCTCTCCCCAGGATGGCCCAGTGGGCAGGCCACCCACTGTATGGACTGTATGGACTGTGGCTTTGCTCTCCCCAGGATGGCCCAGTGGGCAGGCCACCCACTGTATGGACTGTTTGGACTGTGGCTTTGCTCTCCCCAGGATGGCCCAGTGGGCAGGCCACCCACTGTATGGACTGTATGGACTGTGGCTTTGCTCTCCCCAGGATGGGCCAGTGGTCATGGAGTCCCCTCGTGGATCTGGCGTCGTGTACTCAAGTGGCTGAGGTGCCCCCCCTTCCCTTCCCCCTGAGGTGCCTGTCCTATTTTCTTTCTGATGCCCCTGCAGTGTTCTCTCCGTGGAGTTCTTGTCGTGGGACTGGGCCTTGCCCCGTTGCACAGGACCCCTGTGATCCACGGACAGTGGTTGGACTACATTTAGTAGCTGTATATATTTTGTACATAGTTTATTTATTTTTTGGGATTAATGGCGTACATATTTCAACATATCTGCCCGTTTATGATCTCTTCTTTTGGTCTTTGCATTATTTCGGAGGGGGGTGGTTTGTGGGTTGTGACAGTGATCTGTGGGAATGCATTGATGTGTGTGTTGTAGTGGGTGTGGGTGGGTGGGTGTGTGCCGGTAATCTTTTCCCTCCCCTGTGTCGTAGGTGCAGTACTCACCGATGTCTTCCGCGCCGCCGGGCGTGCTCCTGGTATATGAGGAGGAATAGGAGTGCGGGGATGACCTGTAACTCTGGCTCCATACTGCCGGAATCTCGCGTGGAGTGCGTAGAGGTGAGCGTTTTCCCGTTCGTAGTCTGTTTCCGCCGTGTTCTTATCGGCGGTGCTCCCGCCCCGGAAAAGGTGGCAGATTGGTGGGTCGTAATAGGGTGGGCGGTACTTTGTCTGCCGCCGGGCTGTTGGCGGGAACCGCCGCGCTGTTTGTTTGTACCGCTGTGGCGGTTGGAGTGTTAAGTTGGCGGGCTGTGTTGGCGGTTCCCGCCAGGGTCAGAATGCCATTTTTAATACCGCTGGTCTGTTCGCGGTCCGACCGCCGCCTCTCCGCCGACCGCCAAGGTCAGAATGAGGGCCAAAGTGTCTTAAGTCTTTAAAAAGCAAACAAAGGGGGTCATTCTGACCTCGGCGGTAAAAGGCCCTTACCGCCGGTCAGAAGTCCGCCATACTACCGCCGCGGCCGCGGTAGACCGCCACGGTCATTCTGACCACCAACTGTGAAACCGCCAAAAATCCGACATCCAAGGAAGGCCGCCACATCAGCGGGCCGCGGAAAACTGGAGATGACCAAACCTCCACCGTCACGCCAACACAAACACGCCCATGCCATTCTGACCCAAGAATCCACGCGGCGGTCTTTCAACCGCGGTATTCCATTGGCGGTACACACCGCCGCGCTCAAAATACACACACAGCTCCTAAACACTGCCACATTGGACAATTTGAAATACGCACACCTGACACACATACAAACAACGCTCCCACACATCCAATCAACTATAAAACACACACCCACATCACCCACAAACCCCCACTAGTTGGAAATCGGAGCGAAGGCGAGAGCGAGAGATAGCGATAGCGAGCACAGCATTAGAAAACCCCAACACACACAGGAACACAACTTCATCACCCACACCACATCTACGCATACATCACCACATATCACCACGCACATCACCACAAACACCACCCCACACCTCATCCACACCACCCCATGGCACCCCAAAGACACCCAAGGTTTTCGGACCAAGAACTCCGGGTCATGGTTGAGGAAATCATGAGGGTTGAGCCCCAGCTCTTCGGCACACAGGTGCAGCACACCACCATAGCAAGGAAGGCTGAACTATGGCAAAGGATCGTAGACAGGGTCAACGCTGTGGGACAGCATCCCAGAAATCGGGAAGATATAAGAAAGCGATGGAACGACCTACGGGGGAAGGTGCGCTCGATGATCTCCAGGCACAACATCGCTGTGCAGAAGACTGGCGGCGGACCCCCACCCACCCCACCCCAATTCACAGCATGGGAGCAAGAGGTGGTAAACATCCTGCATCCTGATGGCCTCGCTGGAGTACAAGGAGGAATGGACTCTGGTAAGTAGAATCTCAACCACTTCACCCCCCCCAAACACCAGCATGCCAACCCCCCCTCACCCCCAATCTCACCCCCCAGCACATAACCTCCCTGCCAATGTCTCACCAGCACAACCCACCCCAAACAACACCAACCCCTGAATGCCAACACAAACCATAGACAGCCACCACCAAAGTATGACCATTGCACATACCCATACACCCCCCCCAACCCTCACAACACCTCCCACAAGGGAATGCCAGCACTGGGGGACAAGGGCACCCAAAATGCACGCCATGGCACACACAGAAACAATAACCATACTCCTTTACCCCTGCAGGGCCCGAACGACAACACACCGCCACGGAGGGTCCAGAGATGTCCATCCCACCCCCAGAACAGGCCCCCAGCGAGGACAGCAGCTCTGTCGACCTAGAACCTGACGACCAGCCCGGACCATCGGGGACCTCTGGACAGTCGGTTCCCCACACACAGGCCACAGCAGACCCAAACCCCCCTGGGAACACCAGCACAGCTCCCACCCAGCGGGCCCATGCCTCTGTCCCGCGGACGCGTCAATCAGCGGTGTGTCCGCCACTACAGGGCACCCAGGCTGACCCAACACCCCAACAACAACAGGGACCTGGGGGCAGTGGTAGTGGGCACACCGTCCAGGGGACAGAGGCCCGGGGAAACAGGGCAACTGGGAGGGCTGCTGTGCGACAGGGGGGGGGGAGGACAGGCCCAGGGAACCGACTCTCCAAGAGGCCCTCACCACCATCATGGGAGCGTATCATCACTCCCAGGAGACGATGGCGACGGTACTGGCCAGGTTCACCGAGATCCAGGCACAGCGGGAGGAACGGAACATGGGGTTCAGCAATGAACTCCGGGCCATCGCTACCGCAATGGGGACCATAGTCCAGGCCCTAAACCGCATTGAAACCACATTGCGGGACCATGTGGCACCGCAAAGGGCCCCTGTCACTAGCCAGGAACAGCCTACCACCTCCGCGGGCGCTAGTGGTCAGGAGGCCCCCACAGAACGACGGGCCACCAGAACCCCACCTCCTGCTGAAGAACAACCACCCCGCAAGAGGAACCTGAGATCTCAAAGGAAGACAGAGTAGGATGCCAGGACCCCCACCAGTCTAATATCCCCCCGGATGTCATTCCAATGTCCCACAGTGTCACCCTGTCCAACCTTGAACTGCCCCTGCTCCATCCTTCCACTGCCATATGAACAATGCACCTGTGCGACCGAGAAATGGACTCTGCCATGGACATAACTCCACCCTCACCCTTCACCGTTTAATATCATGTACCAAAATATAGCACTAAAAATAAATCACTCATTGCACATAAATCATTCTGGAGTCAGCCTGTATTATTTACAAATGTATAACACATTACTTATCAATAATGTTCTGTTATATATGTGTGGACAACATACCGATGTCAATAAGCATTAGTCCATGGGCTAACCAGGCAGAAGTCACGCAGTGGGTCATACAGCACTGAAAAGGGAAGGGAAAAGTAAACTTCAGGTTAAAAGAACTGGGGGGCAATACACAAAGTAAAGATGCAGGGGGCATTCACAAAATGGTAAATGGCGTGGGAGATTCCTACCTGTGTGCTACTGAAAATACTGTAGGATAACTCTGTCCCTGTTGTCTGGGTCGTCCTCTTCATCTTCCTCCTCTTCACTCTCCGCAGGCTCCACAGCTGCTTCAACACCACCATCTGGACCATCCTCCTGCAGGAAGGGCACCTGACGTCGCAATGCCAGATTGTGAAGCATACAGCAGGCCACGATGATCTGGCACACCTTCTTTGGTGAGTACATCAGGGATCCCCCTGTCATATGAAGGCACCTAAACCTGGCCTTCAGGAGGCCAAAGGTTCTTTCAATGACCCTCCTAGTTCGCCCATGGGCTTCATTGTACCGTTCCTCTGCCCTGGTCTGGGGATTCCTCACTGGGGTCAATAGCCAAGGCAGGTTGGGGTAACCAGAGTCACCAATTAGCCACACACGTTGTCTCTGTAGCTGTTCCATCACATAAGGGATGCTGCTATTTCGCATCACATACGCGTCATGCACTGACCCAGGGAACATGGCATTCACATGGGAGATGTACTGGTCAGCCAAACAGACCACCTGGACGTTCATCGAATGGTAACTTTTCCTGTTTCTGTACACCTGCTCATCGTCTTTTGGGGGTACTAAAGCCACATGGGTCCCATCAATGGCACCAATTATGTTGGGGATATGTCCAAGGGCATAAAAATCACCCTTCACAGTGGCCAAATCAACCTCCTCAGGGAATACAATGTAGCGCCGCATGTGTTTCGTCAGGGCAGACAACACTCTAGACAAGAGTTTTGAAAACATAGGCTGAGACATTCCAGATGACATGGCCACTGTTGTCTGGAATGAGCCACTTGCCAAAAAATGGAGGACTGACAGAACCTGCACTAGACGGGGAATTCCTGTGGGTTGGCGGATGGGGGACATCAGGTCTGGCTCCAGCTGGACACACAGTTCATGTATAGTGGCTCGGTCAAGCCGGTATCGTAGTATGATGTGGCGTTCTTCCATTGTCGACAGGTCCACCAGCGGGCGGTACACGCGAGGATTCATCCTTCTCCTCGCAAGTCCCAGCGGACGGTGCCTAGGAAGGACAACATGGAGCACAGAGTCAAGCAAGTCACAGGTACGTTCACCACTGCATGCACAGTACACGAAAAGGTATGGATGGCTATGTTTGGATGTGTGGCAATGCAAGGCCTAGGCCTGTGTGACGCAGTTGAAATTAAGCCATGTGGGCCCTTGAAATGGCGGCTGCCTGACCGGTGAAGTGGGACAATGGGATGTGAGGTCAATGCGCTGGCGTGGCACACCGTGGCGGTAGGCGGTCGAAGACCGCTATACGAACCCGCATTGGTTAACATTGAACCCTATGGGATTCAGGAGCCAATGACGATGTGCGCCGGCGGTCGCGGTACGCACCGCCGCGGTACGCACCGCCGCGGCCGTGACCGCCATTTTCTATCTGCCTAATCACTCGATACCTGATCATCCACAGGAGAGGACCTATACTGCAAGTGCTGCTGTGACCTTGGTCTGGAAGTGACAATGGCTGCTGCGACTGGGGAAAGGGCCCCTGCCTTCACGTCTGAAGAGTTGGAGAAACTAGTGGATGGGGTCCTCCCCCAGTATGCGCTACTCTACGGTCCTCCAGACCAACAGGTGAGTACACTGAGTGCACATTGAATGGGTTATGGCTGTGTGGAGTGGGGTGGATGTAAGTTGTTGGGGTGGGGAGAAAATGAGGACTGCAACGCACAACAGATGAGAGAATGGGCCACATGGCAAGGTTGGGGAGGGGGGGGCATGTACTCCAAACATGCCGAAAATTCACGTTTTCTCTTTCCCACCCTGTACATGTCTAACAGGTGAGCACCCATCAGAAAATCGACATTTGGCGTGCCATCGCCAAGGAAGTCCGGGCCCTGGGGGTCTACACCAGACGGGGCACCCACTGCCGCAAGAGGTGGGAGGACATCCGCCGCGGATCCCGAAAGACCGCCGAGTCACTGCTGGGGATGGCCTCCCGACCTAGGAGGGGTGCCAGTCGTACCCTGACCCCCCTGATGTCCCGGATCCTGGCGGTGGCCTACCCTGATTTGGATGGGCGCTTGAGGACATCACAGCAGACACAAGGGGGTGAATAGCTGCACATTCTGCTATCCTTAAGCGCAGTTGAGGCGTCTGGGTGGGGGAGGAGGGCCGTGGGTGACACTAGGCCAGGGCGCTTTCTGTAGTGTAGTCCCCTCCCTTAGACATGGCCCTGTGCCCCCGCCCCCAACCTCTGTAGGGTGCCAAGTACAGCTATCCATGGTCCTGCATCACCCATGTGCGCGTCTGTTGTCCCTAGACCTGTTGGCCTAGTCAGAAGTACTGAGTAGTGTACCCCAATTTCGCGGCTTAGTGCATGAGGCACCTGTGTCTGTCCTCTCCGCCAACGGTATTGACAAGGCATACACTCAACTTTGTATTATTTCTCCCCCACCCTTATTCTTTGTCTTCTTGTGCATCAGCATCATCAGGCGGAGGAGAATTGGCGTCGGAGCACGAGGGAGCTTCAAGTCACATAGCCCCGGTGGGCACTGGAACAGACACCGAGGGCACCAGTGATCCGGAGGGCGAGGGGAGCACCACAAGGGGGACCGGTGAAGACACCAGCGACACGGACACGTCCTCGTTTGGGGGCTCCCTAGCGGGGGCGGCAACATCCGGGCCCCCCGCCTCCACAGGTACAGCCGCCACCCAGCGCTCCAGCTCCGCCCTCCCAGCAGCCCCTCAGCCTTCGCTCCGTGCCCGCTCGCCCAGGAAGGCAGGCGTCTCCTTCGCCCCAGGCACCTCAGCCCCTGCCCCAGTTACCCCTGCTGCCCTCAGTGCGGAGCTCATTGACCTCGTGAGGACGCTCATTGTTGGGCAGACTACCCTTTTGAATGCCATCCAGGGGGTGGAAAGGGAGGTGCATCGGAGCAATGCCTACCTGGAGGGCATTCATTCGGGTCAGGCTGCCCATCAACGATCGTTCACTGCTCTGGCCTCAGCACTGACGGCAGCCATTGTCCCTGTCTCCAGCCTCCCTCTTCTAACTGCCTCCACCCTTTCTCTGTCTCCTGTCCCTCAGACTATCCCATCCACACCATCAGACCAGCCTGCACACACCTCAACACCCAAGGCCAGATCATCCAGACACAAGCACCACAGGACACACAAGCATTCACCCCAGCAACACCCAGATGCAGACATTCCAACAGTCACTACCACCTCTGTGTCCCCCTCCTCCTCGTCTCCCTCCTCCCTCCCTGTGACGTCTACACTCACACCTGCATGCACACCACCATCAGCCAGTGCTTCCATCACCAGCACACCCTCCACTACAGTCCTCACACGTGCAGTCACCACCCCCACTGCCATCTACACATCCCCTGTGTCCTCTCCCACTGTGTCTGTCACCCCCTCTTCCAAGACACATAAACGCAGGCAGACACCCAAACAACAGCCAACCACCTCACGACAGCCTACGCCTCAGTCACCTGCACCCAAAGACAGCACACCTGACTCTCCTACAACCACATCCTCTTCCTCCACTTCCATCACCACTACTCCTACCCCTTACCTTGGTCCTAAGAAATGTTACCTCTCTAATCTTAACCTCTTTCCCTCCCCTGACCCACCCCCTCCATCGGTTAAGAGTCCCAAGAGCACCTCAGCCACCACCAGCCCAGCATCGAGGGTCCAAGTGGTGCATGGCTTCTGGAATCCACCCTTTGGCGGCAGTGACACTTCACTGAGCAGCAAGGGGACATCCAGCCCACCCCCAGGCAAGAGGACACGTAAAGTGAAGGGCCGCCGTGAGAGGACTGAGACGGCTGCCCCCAAGGAGCCAACAACGGCCACTTCACCTGCCACAACAGCCAGGGGAGGCAAGGGCTCGAGAGCCCCATCTAAGGAGCGAAAGGGCAGCAGGGCAGAGAGGTCATCCATCAGGAGCGCGGAGCTGGAGGGCCCCGCAAGCCCCATCCCGCCTGCAAGGGACGACAGCAAAGGGCCCAGGACTCCGTCCCCGAAGGGGCCTGCCACTGCACATTCGGAAGGGCGAGTGATCAGGGTGTCCAGCCCAGGTCTGGCTCCCTAGACTTCCTGGAAGAGGACCGCTGAAGAGGGCACCGCCGTGCAGCAGAGCACCGCTGAACGGGGCCCCGCCTTGCAGAAGAGCACCGCTGAACAGGGCCCCGGCGTGCAGAAGAGCACCGCTGAACAGGGCCCCGCCGTGAAGACAGGCACCGCTGAAGAGGGCCCCGCCGTGCAGAAGAGCACCGCTGAACAGGGCCCCGCCGTGCAGAAGAGCACCGCTGAACAGGGCCCCGCCGTGAAGACAGGCACCACTGAAGAGGGCCACGCCGTGCAGAAAAGCACCGCTGAAGAGGGCCCGCCGTGCAGAAGAGCACCGCTGAACAGGGCCCCGCCGTGCAGAAGAGCACCGCTGAACAGGGCCCCGCCGTGCAGAAGAGCACCGCTGAACAGGGCCCCGCCGTGAAGACAGGCACCGCTGAACAGGGCCCCGCCGTGAAGACATGCACCGCTGAACAGGGCCCCGCCGTGAAGACAGGCACCGCTGAAGAGGGCCCCGCCGTGCAGACAGGCACCGCTGAAGAGGGCCCCGCCGTGCAGAAGAGCACCGCTGAAGAGGGCCCCGCCGTGCAGAAGAGCACCGCTGAACAGGGCCCCGCCGTGAAGACAGGCACCGCTGAACAGGGCCCCGCCGTGAAGACAGGCACCGCTGAAGAGGGCCCGGCCATGCAGAAGAGCACCGCTGAACAGGGCCCCGCCATGCAGAAGAGCACCGCTGAACAGGGCCCCGCTGTGCAGAAGAGCACCGCTGAACAGGGCCCCGCGGTCTCAAGCACCACTCTGCTGGGCCCCTCCTGTCAAGAACCGCTCCGCTGGGCCCTTCCTGTCAAGCACCGCTCCGCTGGGCCCCGCCGTCGCAAGCACCGCTCCGCTGGGCCCCGCCGTCTCAAGCACCGCTCCGCTGGGCCCCTCCTGTCAAGCACCGCTCCGCTGGGCCCTTCCTGTCAAGCACCGCTCCGCTGGGCCCCGCCGTCTCAAGCACCGCTCCGCTGGACCCCTCCTGTCAAGCACCGCTCCGCTGGGCCCTTCCTGTCAAGCACCGCTCCGCTGGGCCCCGCCGTCTCAAGCACTGCTCCGCTGGGCCCCTCCTGTCAAGCACCGCTCCGCTGGGCCCCGCCGTCTCAAGCACCGCTCCGCTGGGCCCGCCGTCTCAAGCACCGCTCCGCTGGGACCCTCCTGTGAAGCACCGCTCCGCTGGGCCCTTCCTGTCAAGCACCGCTCCGCTGGGCCCCGCCGTCTCAAGCACCGCTCCGCTGGGCCCCTCCTGTCAAGCACCGCTCCGCTGGGCCCTTCCTGTCAAGCACCGCTCCGCTGGGCCCCGCCGTCTCAAGCACCGCTCCGCTGGGCCCCTCCTGTCAAGCACCACTCCGCTGGGCCCCGCCGTCTCAAGCACCGCTCTGCTGGGCCCCGCCGTCTCAAGCACCGCTCCGCTGGGCCCCTCCTGTCAAGCACCGCTCCGCTGGGCCCTTCCTGTCAAGCACCGCTCCGCTGGGCCCCGCCGTCTCAAGCACCGCTCTGCTGGGCCCCGCCGTCTCAGGCACCGCTCCGCTGGGCCCTTTCATGTCAAGCACTCCCCAGGATATGGCAGTGGGCATGGTGGCCCCTTCGTGGGTCTTGCGTCGTGGACTCATGTGGCTGAGGTGCCCCCCCTTACGTTCCCCCTGGGGTGCCTGTAGTTTTGTCATCAGATGCCCCTGCAGTGTTCTCTCCAAAGGACTCAGGTCTCGTGTGTGGGCTTTGCCCTTGTGTTGCTACACTTTGGCCCACGGACAAATCGTTACTACGTAATATGTGCAGGACTGATTTCTGCAGTTGTCCACTGCTGTGTATATTGACTTTATAAATGTAAATATTCTGGCTAGTTGACCAATTCTTATTGGAGGCTATTTTGGACGTAAATATTTATTGACAATTTTGACATGTCATTGCATTTTTTACGGGGGTTTGGTTGGTGTCACTGTGACTTGTTGCTCTGCATTGGTGTGTACATATTGGGGGGGGGGTTGCATATGTGTGTGCCCGTAACCTTTCGTCCTCCCCACTCCCGTGTGTCGTAGGTGCTGTACTCACCGTTGACGTCTGCGCCAGAGTTCGTACTCGTGGTAGATGAGCAGGTAGACGAGAGCAGGTATGATGTTCAATTCGGGTTCCATGCTGTCCTCCATACTCGTGGAGTGCATAGAGGTGAGCGTTTTCACATTCGTAGTCTGTTTCCGCCGTGTTTTTATCGGCGGGGCTCCCGCCCCGGAAGAGGTGGCGGATTGGTGGGTCATGATAGTGTGGGCGGTACATTGTCTGCCGCCTGGCTGTTGGCGGTGACCGCCGCGCTGTTTGTCGGTCCCGCCGTGGCGGTCGGAGTGTTAATGTGGCGGGCTGTGTTGGCGGTTCCCGCCAGGGTCAGAATTCCATTTTTTGGACCGCTGGCCTGTTGGCGGTTTGGCCGCCGCTTTATCACCGACCGCCAGGGTTAGAATCACCCCCAAAGTCTCTTTCAAGCACAAAGTACCTGGTTTGTAGTGGAAAATC
The DNA here is from genome assembly GCF_031143425.1 of Pleurodeles waltl. NCBI lineage: Eukaryota > Metazoa > Chordata > Amphibia > Caudata > Salamandridae > Pleurodeles > Pleurodeles waltl. Next base: position 236,377,367 of record NC_090436.1, read on the forward strand.
TCCGCAAAGGGCCACAGAAGAAGAGATACGTGGAAAAATGGTGTGTGCGTCAATTTCTCCCTAGCACACACGGACTTGCGTTGTTATTTTTCACGCAGGGAAGTCGTGCGTCATTTTCCGGCGCGCGGACAGTCTCTTTCTGTGGATCGCGGGGATTACCAGATGTCCCGGGTCTGTGCGTGGATTCTCCTGCTTGTTTTCCGGCTGCGCGTCGTTCCGCGGGACTGTGCGTTGAAGGTTCGCTCTCACGGCAGGCAGCACGTCGATTTCTCCTTGGAAGTCAGGCGGCATTGTCCTTGCGAGTCCGTGCGTCGAAGTTCCGGTCGTCCCAAAGGCGTTGCGTCGATCACCGTCGGCGTGCGGTGTTTTTCTCGCTACGGAACAAGCTGTGCGTCGAAAATTTCGGCGCACGAAGCGTCCAAGTGAAAAAGAGAAGTCTTTTTGGTCCTGAGACTTCAGGGAACAGGAGTCAAGCTCTATCCAAGCCCTTGGAGAGCACTTTTACAGCCAGACAAGAGTTCAGCAAGGCAGCAGGCCAACAACAAGGCAGCAGTCCTTCGTAGAAAAGCAGACAGGTGAGTCCTTTGAGCAGCCAGGCAGTTCAGCAAGGCAGCAGGCCAACAGCAAGGCAGCAGTCCTTTGTAGAAAAGCAGACAGGTGAGTTCTTTGAGAAGCCAGGCAGTTCTTCTTGGCAGGATGCAGTTTCTGGTTCAGGTTTCTTCTCCAGCAAGTGTCTGATGAGGTAGCGCAGAGGCCCTGTTTTATACTAAATTGTGCCTTTAAAGTGGGGGTGACTTCAAAGAGTGTCTAAGAAATGCACCAGGTCCCCTTTCAGTTCAATCCTGTCTGCCTGGGACCATGTAGGGGGTGTGGCAGTCCTTTGTGTCAGGGCAGGCCCTCCACCCTCCCAGCCCAGGAAGACCCATTCAAAATGCAGATGTATGCAAGTGAGGCTGAGTACCCTGTGTTTGGGGTGTGTCTGAGTGAATGCACAAGGAGCTGTCAACTAAACCTAGCCAGACGTGGATTGAAGGGCACAGAAAGATTTAAGTGCAAAGAAATGCTCACTTTCTAAAAGTGGCATTTCTAGAATAGTAATATTAAATCAGACTTCACCAGTCAGCAGGATTTTGTATTACCATTCTGGCCATAATAAATATGACCTTCCTGCTCCTTTCAGATCAGCAGCTGCCACTTCAGCAATGTATGAGGTCAGCCCCAATGTTAGCCTATGAAGGGAGCAGGCCTCACAGTAGTGTAAAAACGGATTTAGGAGTTTTACACTACCAGGACATATAACTACACAAGTACATGTCCTGCCTTTTACCCACACAGCACCCTGCTCTAGGGGTTACCTAGGGCGCACATTAGGGGTGACTTATATGTAGAAAAAGGGGAGTTCTAGGCTTGGCAAGTACTTTTAAATGCCAAGTCGAAGTGGCAGTGAAACTGCACACACAGGCCTTGCAATGGCAGGCCTGAGACAAGGTTTAGAGGCTACTGAAGTGGGTGGCACAACCAGTGCAGCAGGCCCACTAGTAGCGTTTAATCTACCTGCCCTAGGCACATATAGTGCACTCTACTAGGGACTTATAAGTTAATTAAATAGCCAATCATGGATAAACCAATCAATAGTACAATTTACACAGAGAGCATATCCACTTTAGCACTGGTTAGCAGTGGTAAAGTGCCCAGAGGTCAAAAGCCAACAACAACAAGTCAGATAAAATAGGAGGAAGGAGGCAAAAAGTTTGGGGATGTCCCTGTCAAAAAGCCAGGTCCAACATGACGCCCTACCAGCCTAAAGCCAGGGGAGAACAATTACTACCCTGATGTACTTCCCTGTTTGAGGCGACAGAACAAGGACCCAGGCCCACAACAGCAGGGGCATGCTCCAGTTCTTCACCTTCCTGACTCCAATTGGATCCCTCTGTCCATACTCTCAGGGCCCACTAAGCCAACCCATGGTGAACCTTTCTCCTTACCTGCGGATCCCATCTGTGCAGCACCTAACCTTACTTTGCTCACAGATTTATCCCAGGAGCAGGATAGTACCACCTGGACCAACACAGTGGTGTTGCACACTCTACCCCCGGGGTGTGACACTTGTCCCCTCCCCAGGGATAACTCTGTCCACCCGGACAGCAAGCCACAGTGGTTACTGACAGCTGCCAGGGATGAGAGCCAGGACCCAGGCCTCTCAATGCTCTCCCACCACTGTGGCTGTGGAGAGTGGGGGGCGGTAGCCCCAGGTGCTGGGCACCCTTTAACCACTCTCCCTTCCACCAGGTCAGGGATGACAGCCTGAACCTGGTCCTCCCCTCTGGGGCTCTGTACCCTCCCTCCTGGAGCGGTACCCCCAGATTCCTACATGGTCAGGGTGCTTATAGAAGTCGCCCTGTACCATTCCTCCACCAGTGCAGGGCTGTTAACCTGCAACTGGCCCTCCAACCTGGGGTCTGTACCTTCAGGTTGGACTAGGGCCCGGGGTGAGGCTTCCCTTCCCCTGCCCTCCCTTCTGGGGTCCAGCACCCTCCAACTAGGAGTGGCCTCCTCAGAAGACAACATGGTAGGGGCACTGTTATCAGTAGCCCCTCCCTCCAGGTCTGGGGGGACACCCTGAACCTGGCCTTCCAGCCCAGGGTCTGTACCCTCAGACTGGATCACTGCCTGGCAAACCAGGACTTTCTGGGGGGCACACCTACCCCCCACCAGGTCAGAGTTTACCTCTGCACCTGACCATCCAACCCAGAGTCACCACCCTGAGGTTGAACAATTGCCTGGCACTCTAGGACTTCCTGGGGGGCACACCTACCTCCCACCAGGTCAGAGTTTAACCTCTGAACCTGGTTTTCCAACCCAGGGTCACCACCCTGAGGTTGGGCAATTGCCTGGCACACCAGGACTTTCTGGGAGGCGCACCTACCTCCCACCAGGTCAGAGTTTAACCTCTGAACCTGGGTATCCAACCCAGAGTCACCACCCTGAGGTTGGACAATTGCCTGGCACACCAGGACTTTCTGGGGGGCACACCTACCCCCCACCAGGTCAGAGTTTAACCTCTGAACCTGGCCATCCAACCCAGAGTCAACACCCTGAGGTTGGACAATTGCCTGGCACAGCAGGACTTCCTGGAAGGCACACCTACCTCCCACCAGGTCAGAGTTTAACCTCTGAACCTGGGTATCCAACCCAGAGTCACCACCCTGAGGTTGAACCATTGCCTGGCATACCAGGACTTTCTGGGGGGCACACCCACCCCTCACCAGGTCAGAGTGTAACCTCTGAACCTGGGTATCCAACCCAGAGTCACCACCCTGAGGTTGAACCATTGCCTGGCATTCCAGGACTTCATGGGGGGCACACTCACCCCCCACAAGGGACACACCGTCCCCTAGGACCACACAAGAGTCTGGTTGGCGCAGGTCTCCTGATCTCTGCCCATCCGGCAGAGTCTGGATCTCCCCCAAACCAGAAACGGTTTCACCTGGTTCATTCCTGGGGGGCTCTGCTCTCAGAGCTGACCCATGACTCTCCAGGTCCTCCACCGGGGTCCGCAACCCCCTCTCAACCCTCTGTCTGGACTTCTGCACCCCCTCACTAGGAGTGGTACTGCCAGACGCCAGAACTGTTGGGATGCTGGCTATAGTCACCCCCCCAAGTTCTTCTGACACTGCGTGGCTTCCCTCAACAGGTGGCCCTACGGTACAGGCTAGGCTCCCTCCTGGCATTCTCTCATGGAACCCTCTAGGACCTGGGACCCACCTGGGACACTAAAATCCTCTCCCACCTCACTTTGTTGGGAAACACCTAGACCACTCCCTTCAGGAGCACCCCCGAATGCCTCTTCAGACTCTCTGGTATTCACCCAGAAGTCTGCCTCAATTGTAAACTCCCTGGGGTCAGAGAACTCACACTCCACCTGGTGTTGGCGTAGCTCTGAAAAATAAGGACCAGACATATGCTCTCCAGCAATTACATCACTCTGCCCTTCACATGTATTAACCACAGTACCCTTCACCCAACCATCCAGTAACTCAGCCTTGAAAAAGCACTCTACATCACCCTCCTGAGACTGGTGAGACAGTATCTGACTGTCCCTGACACTCAACCCATACTCTTCTGGGATGTCTCTACACTCTATATCCAGGACGTCCACCAGGGGGGAACCCTTTTCTCTGTCACTCTCTGCTAGAGCCTGTAAAGTGTCCCTCCCCCCCAGTAGGAATATGATTCCCTGTGCCAGTTCCCCAATCCTGCTCAGGGACCCTGTGCATAACGGGAACTACACCATACCCTTGAACCCCTGGGGTGTGTCAACTCCCTTCTTCAAGTTGGGCACCACATCTCTGGGCTTGTGCCCTTCTTCAGCAGTACTGGATGCAAGATCTTTGTGGCCACCATCTGAACTGGACTCAGCCCTTCCGGCCTCCAGTTTCAGCTCTTCACAGCTCAGCTCTTGAGCTGCAATCCTTTCTTTTTCCAGGGATAAGAGTCTTGCTGCCTCAACCCTTTCAAGATACTCCTCTAACTGTTGCTCCTGCCTCTTTTGAGCTAGGAGCCATTCATCTCTCTCTGGTTCTCCTTCCTCATCTGAGTAGTCTTCCTCCTCATGTGAGCAGTCCTCCTCCTCATCTGAGGAGTACCTAGTAATTTGGTTTTTTGCTGCCTCTCTCTCTGCCCATCTTTCTTCCCCCCAGGTTATGTAGGTATCTAGCAGTTCCATCTTAGTAGATCTCCTTGATAAAGGAAGGCCCCATTTTCTGCAAAGCCTCCTTAGGTCAGCCTTAGTGAGGTGGTCAGTAGGCACAAAGTATGACACACAGTAGATACCCATTCTCAATCTGATAAGGTATCACAGGCAAAAACCAAAATCCAAAGTCCAAAATATCAATAGTATATCCAGGAGGACATCAGAGAACCAAAAGCAAAAAGATGAAAAATCAAGTTGACCTTCAACTGTGGGTAGGTAGTGAAATACTTAGCTACTGTATGTCACTGCACAAACGCAAGTCCTATCCTCACCACTGATCACCAATGTTAGAAATTGAGTTTTTGGTTGGCAGCCAGGTTACTCTCTGTCCAAGCAAGAACCCTCACTCTAGTCAGGGTAAGTCACACACAATCCAAAATCAGCCTGTGCCCACCCTCTGGTAGCTTGGCACGAGCAGTCAGGCTTAACTTGAAAGGCAATGTGTAAAGCATTTGTGCAATAAATCATACAATACCATAATATAACACCACAAAAATACACCACACAGTGTTTAGAAAAATATATAATATTTATCTGGGTATTTGCAGGTCAAAACGATCAAAGATGCAATATGAATTTGTAAAGATATCACTGAAAAGTGATATAAAGTGTCTTAAGTCTTTAAAAAGCAAACAAAGTCTCTTTCAAAGTACCTGATTTGCAGTGGAAAATCTCTGCAAAGGGCTGCAGAAGAAGAGATACGTGGAAAAATGGTGTGTGCGTCGATTTCTCCCCAGCACACAAGGACTTGCGTCGTTATTTTTCACGCTGGGAAGTCGTGCGTCGTTTTCCGGGTAACACTGAGTATTACCTCTAGGATGCTAGTGCCAGTATATTGTCACAGGTGCCTGCCATGCAAAGACTTGCCTCTAGTATGCCAATGCTAGAACTTTTCTATGAGTGATACTGTAAGCCAGAAATCACCTTCAGTATGTCAGGGCTAGCAATAGTCTACAAGCATGCATAACACCTCATAACACCACATTCTCATTCATGCTCAATTACAATAACTCATACACGTTTTCAACCACTCTGACTCATTAATTCTCACTCACACTCATTCATTTTCACTCACTCCTACACACTCCTACTCACACACTCATTCTCATTTTTCCTCTCACTTCCTCTCACACACATTCATTTTCACTCACTTTCTTACTTCACTCACTGATCATTTCTCACTGACACTCCCTAGAACTCACTCTAAATCTAATTCATTCTCACTATTCTTACTCATTCTGATGAACTTCAGAACTCTCACAGTTACACTCACTGTCATTCACACTTATTCTCTCTCACACTCAGCAACATTCTCTTAGACTCATTCTTTCTCATTCACCATCAGTCACTTGTCATCATTCTTTCCCTCTGTCATTCTGACTCACTCATACTCACTTATTGACACTCAATCTCACTCGTTCCCACTCATTGCCCTGTCATTCACTCTCACAAATTTTCACTCACACACCAATATTCTCACATACATATACAAATAAATGGATTCTATATCCCTCTCACACATACAAACACTCTTACCTGCACGTACACACACATTTTGAAGCTTTTTATATAACTTATGTCAGCCACCAATGAAAGTCTCATTCCAGCTCCTGGTGCACCGTTTTTTATTATGCTAATTGTTAATTACAGACTATCATTAACTATTAGTTTAATACAATTGGGCAGAAATTAGGAGAGTCATTTCCCCACATCCAAAGGTGTGACCCCCCCCTCATTCTTAGCACTTATTTTGCCACCTCTGAGGCCAGGGTCCGCAAACTCAGTGCCAGAACTTACAAGAGCCAAGCCAGGTGTTGCAGCTGTAACCGCTGGAGGCCTTTAAACGACATCCAACCAGAGCTCTCAGGACATTACAAGATCGCACAGAGGTAGCTCGGTCCTGAGAAGCTAATTCTTATACTGTGGGATATTATTAAACATGTTCTGAGAGAAGTGGGGAGCACCAGAAAGGAAACCAGAATGCACGAAGAGCTCCAGCTTTTATATACAATGGGCCTAGAAAAAAACTATTCATGTGATTTTGTAAAGCAATAATTAATCTGAAAACATCTTTGCTAAATGAAACAAAAGGAGAATTGGAGAACACCTTAGGCAAAGAACTTTAGGACACAGAAGAGAGATTCATTTTAGCGTACTCACATAAGGATTCCTGGCGGGTCCACTTTCAATACATCCAATTCAATTTTTAATAAAGAACTAAATCACTGCCAAGAGGATTATTCAATAAATGAGTTTGCTCCTTAAGCAGGGGTTTTCCACATGGCCTGGTGCTGCCGCTGGCTGGGACAACACTGGGGGAAGGTCACAGATAATCCACCACTTGAAGGACGGGATTATGCACACTTAGGTGTGCCTACTGGGCTAATTTCAGCATCCCAAGCAGAAGAAACCAGACACAAGGTTCATTGAGTTGGCTCTCATATTAGCAAAAAAGGCTGTTGGCATATCAAGAGAAGCATCCAAACTCCTACAATTGAACAATAGAGATGGTGGGTCCAAACCTGGGTGGAGGCACAAAGAATAACATTACAAAGAGGAGAAACTAGAACACCTAATAGAACACCCACGGCTCGCCAATGGGAAATGTGTTACTGTCTTTCTTGTTAGTAACGGATGCTTCTGACAAGATTAAAGCAAGTTACAGCGGACTACCACTGTTAAGGAGACAAACTAAATGAGCGTTTTGTTTATCAATCAGGTTTCCAATAGAAGTGAACACACATCATGAACTGATTGCCTTTTTATGAGTTTATAGAATTTATTCTGCTGAATCTGAGATAGGCTATCTCCCTTTTCAAACTAACACCCAGAATCCAGTCTCTGAAAAGAATTCAGAGGACAGTTTCTTATGTTTTTCAAGGCCATTGATTTATCCAATACGTTTTTAGTGCCAGAATTTTTTTAATGTAACACTTTTATCTTACAGCCATAAATATTTAGGGTGGTGTTTCTTATGGCCCAGTTGTAGTGTTGTGTAACGGTCTAGTGGTCTGCCACTAGACCGTCCTACTATGTCCCGGAAGACCGGAACTTATTCCGGGAGGCCGGGAAGATTTAAATAAAGGTGGTGACGGCCAATCGGGATCATTCCCCTCCTGTGAATGGTAAATTAAGTGTCAGTGTCCCTTTGGCGAGGCGCGCAGCGAATGCACGCATTATCAGAACATGAACAGCACACTGGTGTCAAGGTACGGACTAAAACCCACATGTGCCTGCTGAAGAGGCCGACTGGTGGTGATGCCCATCAGTGCTGACGGGAGTGGTGTGGCTGGCCCAACGAAGATCAATCAGATCAGGCAGAGGTCAGGCGCAAGAGTAGCCACTCTGCTGATCATTGTATGCTGTGAACTTTAAATTTGGGCAACAGAGAAGAGAAGAAAAATAAGACATAATAATAAGTGATCAAATATTATCAAGGACACTGGAAATAAAATGGTGAAGTTAGGACAGAATCACCGGAAATTCTACAAGAAGCACACAAGAGCAAATACGAGGTGCACACCATCAATGATTGCAATCTTGGGGAGTCGTCTGCAACCAGTGCCGGACCACAAGTACAGGAGGTAACACCGCGCAGCACACGTTGTGACTTGCGGGGAGCAGTAGGCCTTCAACAACAAACGCAAAGTACAAGGGACACAGTTCTCATGGCAGATGAACCGACACCTGTAACACACCATGGTAGGTGCGCTCCCGCCATTTAGTAAGTTAGCAGATCACACCACAGTGTTGCCCAGATTGAAAGTGTGGGTTGGGCACCTGGAGAACTATTTTGTGGCCACCTGCGAGAGGGATGGTGTGGGGAAGAAGTCCCTACTTCTCAATTTTGTGGTGGATGAACTATATAAACTCTTTAGATACCTGCCGAGCACAGGTGCCTATGATGACTACAATGCGGCGCTGAGGGCCCTGAATGCACCCTTTGACCGTTAATTGAACCCTGATTTTGAACACTTTAAACTGGGGCAGGTGTGGTAGAGGGAGGGTGAATCTATTGATCAGTTTTATGACCGACTCTGTGAGCTGGCAAGCACCTGTACTGAAGATGATCAACAGAAGGAGGTGCGAGCGCAAAAAAAACAGGGATGCAGGAACAAGACACTGAGAGGTCTGATATTGAGAAAGCCCAATATCACTTTGGACAATATCCTTGTTAGGGCAAGATCCCATGACCTATCTGCAGCCAGAGCCGCCGAAATGAATGTGGCGATGTCACACCTGACAGAGAAACCCACAGCAGTCAAAAACGACTGTGCGGGTGCGGTGCAGATGCAGTCAGTGAGGAGGAAGCCGAGGTAGTATGTCCCCGCTAAGAAAGAGATTCTTTGTGATTATTGTGGAAGCGATGAATACAATCCTAGAGACTGTCCGGCTCAAGGGAGGACTTGCTCTAATTGCGGGAGATTCAATCATTTTGCTGCCATCTGTAAAGGGGGTGCGAAAGGAAGACGAATTGGAGAGAAATGCCCACGGATGCGAGCAGTAAAGCAACTGTCGCTAGATGACGCGGTGGCACCTGGTGCTCAGTCCTCAACATAACACCAGACCCTGGAAGACTCCTCTCCGAGGAGGAAGATGAAGAGGAAGAAGAAGTGTTTCTGATATCATTCACAAATGAATAAAAGAAACACAGATGGCTGCAGCATACATGCATGATCAAAATGGCTGAGTCTACCATCAAAGCTCTCATTGATGCGGAGGGGTTGGTGAACGTGATGGGGGTCCAACAATACCACTGCCTCCAGCCTCGTCCAACACTGGTCCCCTCAAGGACAAAGACATTCACTTGTGGGAGCAGCACACCTCGGCCTCTAAAAGGGCGCATGACCGTGAAGGGTCAGGCAGAGGGCCGGGAAATCAACACAACCTTCCATGTAGTTCAACGGGAAGTGAACACCCTCCTGGGCAGTCAAGCGGCGGAAGAGTTGGGACTGGTCTTGTTCACTAAGAGCATAAAGACATGCCAAGTAGATGAGATACTGAGACAATTTCCAGAGTTGTTCACAGGTCTTGGCTGCCACAAAGCACCCCCAATCAAATTGTATATCGACAAGGCCATGAAGCCAATTGCTCTATGGCAACCGAGGATGCCATTTCATCTTAGCCCGTTAGTGGAATGCAAGCTAGCCAACCTAGAAGACAAAGGTGTCATCAAGAAAGTGTCTGGGCCCACTCCGTGGGTGTCACCCATGGTGATAGCGGAAAAGCAGAAGCAGCCTGGAAAGATCCGTCTCTGTATTGACATGTGACTTCCTAACCAGGCCATCAAGAGGGAGAGACACATTACCCCACAATAAATGATATCGTTGCAGACCTCAATGGGTCCAAGTGGTTCTCGAAGTTAGACCTAAATGCTGGATCCCATCAATTGAGCCTGGTGCAGGAGAGCCTGTATATCACTACGTTCTCAACACACCTTGGGTTACGAAGGTACAAACGCCTGAACTTCATTATATAATCTGCAGCCGAAGTATTCCAGAACGCCATCCGGCAAACATTGTCTGGTTTGCCGGGTGTCATGAACATCAGTGATGATATACAAATGTATTCTGCCACGGCCAAGGACCACCATCGGCATTTGAAGGCAACCCTTCAATGTTTGTCAGAGCATGGGCTCATCCTCCATAAAGACAAATGCGCTTTCTTCCAAACATCAATTGACTTCTTTGGGTATGTGTTTAACCAAGAAGGGATCCAATTAGACCCAAGAAAATCCAATGCCACCAGATGGGCCCCACCCCGCAAACCGTGACAGAAGTGCAGAGTTTTCTAGGGATGGTGACCTATTGTGGCAGATTCATCCCCCAGCTAGCTACGCTGTCGAAGCCACTCAGAGCCCTCACAAAATCGGACGCCCCATGGGCCTTGGGAGTCCGAGAGGAGCAAGCATTCCAGGTGTTCAAAGAAGCTCTGCTGAGTGAGACCACCATGGCCTACTTCGACCCCAAAAGGAGAACGGAACTTGTTGTGGATGTGAGCCCGGAAGGACTTGGCACGGTCTTGGCCCAAGAAAGTGAACTGGGCCGGTGGGCTCCACTGGTGTATGCCAGCAAGGCGTTGACCTCGACTGAACATCACTACACACAGATCGAGAGAGAGAGGCCCTAGCTATCAAATGGGCGTGTGGTCATTTCCACCTTTACCTACTGGTAGGCCATTCGAGTCGTCACTGACCACCAACCACTCGTCCTGGTGTTCAAGGGAACTGCACCACACCCACCTCCCCACATCGAAAGGTGGGCCATCCTGCTCCAACAATACTGCATGGAGGTGGTGTACCAGCCCAGAGCCAAGAACCCTGCGTACTTCCTATCTAGACACCTGCCAGAGCAGACCCAAACTACTTGTGGAGACGAGGATGGCACTGAAGCGCATGTGCAAGTGCTTGCTCAGGGCAGTTGTCCCAAAGCCCCCAGCACCCAAGGGATCTCAGAGGCCATCTTGGAAGATGGGGTGCAGCTGCGGGTAAAACAAGCGCTGGAAGAGGGTACATGGCACCAGTTCCTCCGGAACACGAACAACTGGGCCACGGCTGAAAGGGAACAGCTGACAAAACTATGTAGGGTCTAAGTCGAACTGAGCTCGACGTCATGTGGGCTCCTCCGATGAGGACACAGACTGGTCATTCCTCTCCAGTTGCAGCAGCGGGTCATCCAGCTGGCACACGATGGACATCTAGGGATAACAAATATGAAAGCACGCACGAGGGAAAAGGAGTTGTTCCCTGGCCTGCAGGGGGAAGTTGAAAAATGTGTGCGACAATGACCGGCCTGTCAGCTAACGACCATTCCTGAGAGTCCTGCACCATCCCGTGGTCGCCAGTCAGTCTAGACTTTGGGTGTTTTCCAGACGGCAGGATCACCCTGGTCCTCATAGACGGATACTGCAAATATCCCATTTTGAAAGTCATTGCGTTCACAGGCTTCGCCCAGGCCAGTCCGGCCCTTGTAAAGATCCTGGCCCTATTTGGTCTCCCACACAAGATAAAAACTAACAACGGTCCCCCGTTCCAAAGAAGCAAGTTCCAAGAACTGATGAAGAGACTGGGCATTAGACACCAGAAAATCACACCACAATGTCCCTAGGCTAATGGAGATGTTGAGTGGTTTATGCGCACACTTAATAAGGTTCTCAGGATTGCTGTTTTGGAAGGCAGTGACCCAGATCTCAGCCTTCATCAGTTCCTTCGGGAATACAGAGGAATGCCTCACCGCACCACCGGCCAGACTCCGTGACCACTGATGCTTGATGGGCAGAGGAAAGATACCAGCCTCACGTCTCCTGGGTGGCAGCCTGCCCCCTACCACCTGGAACAAGCCCAAGCTAGGAGAAAGCGAGTGAATGACAGGGCGAGAAAGAAAAAGCGTGCTGCGTCAAGGGCCATTCGGATTGGTGATCAGGTGATCATCAAGGGCTGGAAACCAGTTTGGAAATTCCGCACGCCCTGTGAGCCGGGGCTATTTACTATAACTGGGGTCTCCGGGACCAATGAGACCGCAGAGAAGAGAAGAGACCAGGTAACGCGGAATATCTCCTGGTTTCGGAAGTCCACTTTTGAGGTCCATTCAGATATGCCAGATGGTGCAGATTATTTCCATGACTGGTCCAGAACTGGGGTTCAAGGACCAGGGAGTGAGAATGAGTTGCCCCTTGCTGCTGGACAGATTCTTCTAATACAGCCTGTGACCAGCGCCCCAAGGGCCAGAGATGGTGAAAGCAGATCAAAATCAGGACGGTATAATCTGAGGCCGAATCCCCTGCCCAGTCAAAGACCCAAATACTTTGCATGTGGTCTAACGTTGTAGTTATTTTGATCTAGTTGGGAAGGGATGTAATGTTGTGTAACGGTCTAGTGGTCATCCACTAGACCGTCCTACTATGCCCCGGAAGACCGGAACTTTTTCCGGGAGGCCAGGAAGGTTTAAATAAAGGTGGTGATGGCTGAGCGGGATCATTACCCTCCTGCAAATGGCAAATTAAGGGTCAGTGTCCCTTTGGTGAGGTGCACAGCAAACGCGCGCATTATTATAGCATGAAAAGTACACCAGTCACTAAAGTTAATGGTGAAAGAACACTGATGACGTTTATGGCCTGCAGCTGTTATACTGGTTTAGCCTCAGTGACAAGTATATTGGCTTTACATATATTTGTATGGAGAGTGAAGAGCTCGATTTAACACAGAATTCAGTTTGGGTGCACGTAAAGTTACATGTAGAAGTGTTTTTTTCCTATATAAATGTTGTGATCATATTATTGCTTTGTATAATGGAATGACAAGTTTTTGATTGCTTTGATCTTTTCAATCTGGTTATCTGCTAGTTCTGTGTCTGTCTGTCTGTGTATTGGTGTAGCTAGTTGAGTTTAACTTAGGGTTCACAGTATGCATGTATGATTGGTAAACACATTGCTGAGTTCTGTAGGGTCTTGATGACAGAAAGTGGGTGTGGCTACATGATTGCGGGTGCTTACACAACACATCTATAGGACCCTGAGTAAGAATATAACATGGTTTGAAGCACGTTGTTTTGGTGGGGCCATGAGATCATCAAAGATTATACGATGAAAGTTGTTTGATGTTGATGTCCCCTCCAAAAAAATGGATTGTGCAATTAATTGCATTTTCAGGCTACGGGACATTTTGCACAGCACCTTTATTCCAACTCACTCAAATTAGTTGTCTGAAGAATCCCAATAAAATGTGAAATTTCTGTCTGCCTATTTCAATGTGCAATTGTTCTTTTCGAAATATGTTTGTTGCTCCTATTAAATAAAGAAGTATTGTAAAAGCCAACAGATTCTGTCTGCCAGCCTTTTGGCAATTCTTCTTTGTTTGGTCATGGTTTTTGCAAACCCTTATTGTCCAGGAAGCAGCCAAGCCCTCATCAAACTGAAAAAGCTTTGGTTAAAGGCAAAAATGTTGGTTTGGTCTCAAAAAATCACCCATTGCCATAGAGCTCCCTGATACTGAGGGAAACTACTTTGTGTGTGGACATGCTCCTTGTAACTCATAGTGTAGTCAGCCAATGGCTGAAGTGGGCTGCACATTGCCCCTGTACGTATGCTAGAGTGGGTGAAAAAAATGTGAATAACACAACCACTGACTAATGGATGAAGTCTGAATGAAACCCCCATAAGTAACTGTTTTATAAGCATAATGTTAGTAAAATCAAAAGTTCTTGACTAACATAGACCTAAAAATGTCAATTGGTCTGCCATTGGTTGCCAACCTCTTAACTTTGAGAAGGGAGAAAAGAAAGAAAGAATGAAATAAATCAAGAAAGAAGAAAACAAGAATAGGAAGGTAAAAAAGAAAGGAGAAGGCAAGAAGACAGAAGGAGGAAGGGAATAAATGAAGATAGATGAAGGAAAGGAGAGGTTGCAATGAAGAAATAAATAAAGAGAACGGTAAGAATGGAAGAGGAAGGCAATAACAAAGAAAGAAAGATAGAGGAAGGCATGAATGGGGATGCAAAGGAAAAAAGGGAAAGAAGTGAAACAAGAAGTAAAGAAGTGAAGAAGGAACGAAAGAGGCAGGCAAGAAATAATGAGAAAGAAAGAAAGAAAGAAAGAAAGAAAGAAAGAAAGAAAGAAAGAAAGAAAGAAAGAAAGAAAGAAAGAAAGAAAGAAAGAAAGAAAGAAAGAAGTGAAGGAAAGAAGGAAAGAAGGAAAGAAAAAGAAAAGTAAGAAGAAAAAGAAGGAACGAACGAAGAAGGTAAGAAAGAAAAAGGAAATTGAGAAGGGGGAAGGGGAAAGGGGAAAGGGGAGATAAAAGAAAGAGGAAGTAAATCAATAAGAAAGAAGAAGGAAAGAAATAAAGAAAGAGGTAAGAAAGAAATACAGAAATTAGAAAGAATGAAAGAAAGAAGGAAAGACAGAAAAAGGGAAAGAAGGAATGAAAGAAGGCAGGAAAGAAGCAATGACAGAGACAGGGAGGTTGCAAAGATGCAGCACCCTCTTGACCTTATATTTAGAGTTCAAATGAGCTGCTGGTGTAATGTGAAAAAGCAACAGTCAGAGGAACAATAACCACTTCAAAAGGATTTTAATTTGGCAGGAGATAGGAACAGATATAGCTAAACTGTATCATGTGCTCACATCTGATAGAAGGTGCCCTGCTATAACATCAGACTCTACAAACAAAGGCAACACTTAAGAAATAATAAAGTAAAAACAAAGATTCTGGCACTGAAGGAATTACCTTGTGTCTGGATGTGCTCCTTGTGAATGGCTTAAATGTAGTCACTGAAAGTGACGTTAGGAAGTGGCTGAAGTAGGCTGACCCACTGCCCCAGGCTGCATGTTGTAGTGAACAGAAACAAAATGTTAATGACACAACAACAGACCAATGGTAAAAGATGGGAGGCTGAAGGCCCTTTTAAGTAAGTGTATCATACATATAGTAGTAGTAAAATCAAAATGTCTTGATTACCGCCAGATCGAATAAATAAATACATGAATAAATAAAAAGAGTGTGATGATGTGATAGGTCATAAAGTGGGATTTTTGATGTAGTACAGGTATGAGGTGCAGTGGGATGTAGAATGATTACATTTATTCAGCCATCCTATTTAGAATTTATGATATGATGAAGTAAGAAGATGTAATCTGCCGTAAAAAGTTGTTAGGTGATGCAGGGATATTTTTCTTGGTTTGTGCATCACAGTGTAGCATCTGGTGGTGTGTCGGGAAGTTGCTGCATGGCACGTTGGCTTATGATTTTCGTTATGTGATTGGTATGACTTTGAGGGCCTGATTACCACACTAGCGGACGGGATAATCCGTCATAAACGTGGCAGATATCCCGTCCGCCTTATTACAAGTTCCATTATATCCTATGGAGCTTGTAAAGCGGCGGGCGGGATAACCATCACCTTTGGGATGGAGTATCCCTTCCGCCAAGGTCATAATCAGGCCCTATCTGTTTGAGTTGTGATGTTATAAATTGAAGTGCAGAGTTTGATGTAGCATAGACATCATGTATATAGTAGAAAGAACTGATGTGTGGATGTATACAATCTTGAGTAGTGAGGAGTACTAGGTGAGAAGAGATATGAGAGAAATAATTAGGGATGATAATGAAGGAGAAAAGAATAGAGAGGTTGGAATGTGGATAGAAGGAAAAATTAAGGAAAAGAAAGAAAATAAGAAAATAACACAAACACCCACAATTGGAGTAGTGCGAAATTTAAGGGAGAGGTTTAATATGAAAAAGTAAAGAAGAAAAAAATAGAGATGTGGCACTAGAAGGCATGATAATACAGAGAGTAAGAGAAAGGAGAAGATAGGAGTGGGAGAAGGAGCAGAGAAGAGAAAGGTGATAACATGTATAATGAGAGACAGCAGAATATATAATTTAAGCAAAAGGCATGTTATAGTTTGCCACAAAACACACAGCTGTCTACTTTTCTGATGATTTTCTCATAGTTGGAGTATGTATAACTGTAATGCAATGGGGAAAAGAAGTATTTTATGTTTATTGATTGATGGTGTCTTAGACTATGTTGAAAGGCAGCAGAGAAATTTAAATTGAAAGTCCATACATATGTATCCACAGGTCATGATGTGTTATGCATCATTAAGTCAGATTATTTGAATCCTCGAGAATGGATGAGAAAGAGGTAATAGCTTTTGCTTTAGGGAAGACTTTAAGTCAGTAAAACTGGATATGCAGCACAGACTGTTGAAAATGAAGAAAACACTGCATATATACTCTATCTGGCTGAATCCCCCTCAGGAGAAAGACGAAGTCCCAATTATAGTTGGGTCAGGCAAGCTGCATAAAAATATACTATGTTAACTTTTCTTTAATGCGCATAGTTCCCAACATACTGTGACACATCACAGGCTCGAGCTTCTATTCTACACAAAGCGAAGACTTAGAAGGATACCCAAAGCCAGACATTAATCGTGCTACGAAACAAAAAAAGATGAATTTGTGAAGCATATTCACTAGGATGCATACGATTACAACGTAAAAACACACCACAAGAGAGTTGAGCCAAAATAAATTTGCGTATATTAAAGTTGCATATTGAGACACCCGCAAACTCAGACGAGCAGAAAATATTTGCAAGGGATAAGCAGAAATATTAAATATTCCAAATGATCAACAGGCTAAAGATAGATTTCAGACTGCGACCCAATGTATAATGCACGTCTCGGTTGCATTACTGGGGGGAAAGGGAGCCTGACACCTGAAGGTAGCGCTACTGAGAGCGGAATATATTAAGCAACAATGGCTCACTTGTGAAATATTCAGCAAAGGTAGTGGTCCATAAATCAATTGTGTTAACATTTCCATTGCAATCAAACATCAAACGTCAACTATCTCAAAACAACATTTCACACAATAACTTTCTGATGAGCAAAGGTTAGACACTGATTTAATTGAATAATTCAGTATAATGCTTAGTGCTCTGGTCATCACTCTCTGAGAAGGTAACACAATTAAAAAGACATGCATACATATGCGGGTGCGGCAAAAAGTACAACCAGATAGAATGTTAATGGTGGTGCCTAATAAATTATATGCATCCAGCAAACCTAACTTAACAGAAAATACCCTGGTCTAAATGACTTGTTTCAGTGTCGATTCAACCCTATTACAATTCTCAGTTCATCATCAGAACGGTAGTTTCAAGCATTAACAATCAGCAGTGTGGATTAACACAATAAAACGCAGGGCCATAAAAAATGGGCCCTTATACTTCACTGATTAACCACTCAGTGGAAGACATTTGAAAGAAAAGTATAATAATTAAATCTTGGTAGCGTTAAAAAAAAGAAACGCTTTAAAGGAGTTGAGAATCGTACTTCATGCAAATTTGGTCGTCCACAGTTGCAGGAGGCCCACGGACCGTCAATGTCCACGTACATTGTCGGGAGCGGAAGTCAGTTAAACTTTGATACGCAGCCCAGGCTTTTAAAATAAATAAATAAATAAAAACAACGATGTCGTATTTCTATACATATATGTAACTAAATTCCCCTAGGGAAGAGGACGATGTCCCAGTAGTATTTGAAAGCCATCTGCGCAAAAAAAAGAGAGTGTATATTAACTTCAATATTTTGCATTTTACCCAGCAGAAAGTGACATATCACAGAATACAAAGATTTCATCAAGGCCCACAGACATTAATCCTGCTTCCCTCATTTCTCCCAATAAAAATGGTACCTCACTTGTGTGGGTAGGCCTAGTGCCCGCGACAGGAAATGCCCCAAAACAAAACGTTAACATTTCACATTTTCCCAAAGAAAACTGAACTGTTTTTTTTTGCAAAGTGCCTAGCTGGGGACTTTGGCCTCTAGCTCAGCCTACACCAAGGGAAACTGAGCAAACATATACATTTTTTTAAACTAGACACATAGGGGAGTTCAGAATGAGGTGACTTGTGGGGCTCACACCAGGTTCAGTTACCCAGAACCCCTTGCAAACCTCAAAATTTGGCAAAAAAACACTTTTTCCTCACATTTCAGTGCTAGAAAGTTCTGGAATTTGAGAGGAGCTACACATTTCCTTCTACCCAGCATTCCCCAAGTCTCCAAATAAAAATGATATCTCCCTTGTATTGGTAGGCCTAGTGCCCGCAACAGGAAACGCCCCAAAACACAACATGGGCACATCACATTTTTACATTGACTACTAACTTGTTTTGCCTTTCCTTTCCTTTTCATGCCTCCCTGACCTCCCCTGCCCCCATACCGTGGAGAAACTAATCTGCTTCCCCTCAGTCACACTGGAAGCTGAGCTTCCAACGCGATGGGAGGCGACCTCTGATGAGGTCAGCACGCAATTGCGCTCTTATGTCATCAGACGTCACTGGGGCAGTTGGGGGACAGGGGTAGAAGGAGAAGCAATTGCCCTTCCATCTCTGCCCTGTGGAGTGAGTGGGAAGCCCATGGGGGGAGCACTCCCCCATGGGCCTAGTGCAGGATGTGACGGTTACATCATGGGCACCCGAGTGGTGCTGCCCAGGAAGTAACCGTTACATCCGTGGCACCCATGGGTTAATGCATTTTTGCCTAATGTTATCAGTTGTGTATTTTTTATGCCTTGTGGTATGTTGTTGCTTTGATGTGTTGTGTATTTGAGTAGTGTTACTGTAGTGATGTTTCATTGTAATGTGGTGTGCTATTGTGTTTTATTGTTGTGTTGTTCAACTCCGGTCCATCTGCTTAAACTTAAGCAATTATACATATCCCTTATTAGCACATCCAAAATCCCACTATGATGATATAGTGGTAAAAGGTGATTGACCAAGCAACTCTGGTCTGTTTACTATCCACACACATATAACAGAATAGGCAAAAAAAAGTTTTATTATCCTGTTTCCAGTTCCCCAATATCGTTCACCGACATAGTTAAGTAGTTGATATGGAATTAAGTAGATATTTAATTCTCATGTAGGTATTGTGCCACTGTTTGAGGGGCTGTTGTGGCAGCATTTTTGTTTGCAAGCTATGTTTTTATATGGTTCTCTGTAGATTACTTTTATCTGCTTAGATCCTGCATGTTTTGTGTTCTTTGACATTTAATCACCTACTTTCACTATGGACTGAGCTTTGAATCCCTTTGTGCCAAGTTAATATTTTTTGAAGGGGCTAAAATATAAATGAAGGTGAAAACAGTTGGTTATGTGGTTACACTGATATGTGTGACATGTTGAAGAAGAATTTGTGCAACTAAAAAAGAACAAATGATAGAACCTGCTAATGCACGCTTTTCTCTCCCACTGTGGTCTTTCCCTGAGTCTTCTTCCGTGCTGATCTCCTTCCTGCTATTACCCACAGCCACCTCCTCTGCAACTCCAACCCCCTTCTGCTGCTACAGAATTAAGGCTGCAGCACCCTTGCCCTCCCAGTGGGTATCTCAGAACCTGGGAGTGGAGTGCTACTCGGTCTTCCAGAGGGATCATATTTGTTCCTTTGCTTCCGATGGCCCTGTAGTGCTGATTTAAATGAATGTTGCATTGTTTTACTCTTGGTTTCCAGACCTAGCCAGCAGGAGTATTTTGTTCAGGCCTCATGTTCTCCAACTTTTACTTTTTCTTGAGGACGTTGGTTTCACTGCTCTCCTCCTGATGAGGGAGAACTCAGTGCCTGGTCACCTACTCTTTAGTTCATGTTGCTGGACCTCTGCTCTGTCTGAGCTCCTGGTACCTTTCTTCACTCAAGGGCTTCTTCAGCAGCCCCTCTATAGCCCACCAGCAGAATACCAACTCTACCATACTACCCAGGTCCCATGGTTTGGCCATCTTACAGGGTACCTGTGTGTCAGCAGCTGAATCAGTGGGCCGCTCGTGATGGAGGTCACCTTTCTGCAGGACCAGTCCACAAAAGATCCAGAGCAACTCTCTATGGTCACCCCCACCGATCCAACTCTCTAATGTCCTTTAGAGGGGGTAATGAGGCTAGTGTTGCTGGTCTTTCATGAGCACTTCTAGTCTGTGGAGTCAAAAAGTACTTACATTCATTCTTACAGTGGAGTCAGGTGGCTTCGCCTTCCAGTTGGCCATTACTTGCACCATTGCTTCCAGGTCAAGAAAGCACTTTAAGTCTTTCCCCTTTCCAGGGTTTCTAAGTGGGAATAGAAACTTCTAGGATGAAGGAACCTCTGCCCAATTCTAGGCTGACGCATCAAAACTGCCCCTGCCCAGCCCTTCTGCACAAAATTCTAGGACACTTTAACTTAGTAACTTAATGTGGTCTGCTAAAAGACCTTCTTTGAGAATCTCAGCTCTGCCCCGAGCTGACACAGCTGCCTGACCCCTTCGCTCCAAAATATCAAAGGGGAGCCCCTCTGGTGATTTGCTCCAGAGAGCTGGCTGTTCTCCATTGCTTCTGTGCAAGTGAGTCTTCTCAGGCTAGGTGAAGTGTGAAAGGGAATTAGCACATGCAGCTTCTCCCCTCACCCCTCCCTTCCCAGGAACATGATCATGTACTGGCAAATGGCCCTATTGTGTGGGAAGACCTTTCGTCCTCCTGCTAGCCAGCCAAGTAACTACCTTTGTCTTCAAGGGGGACAATCACCTGGAACCTAATTATGAGCTGAGGCAGAGAATTATGGCAAATCCGCAAGTGTCAGACAGAGTACAGATATCATAAAATTTACCTTGGATCTACATTAATCCTAGGATTCGTGCCTGACCTGTATCTCTAGACCTAAGTAGAGTGAAACTGTACTTTGATGCAGATTTCACCGATAATGTATAAATCAGTGAAGCACACAGACTTTTCAGTAATCATTGGAGATGCACACTATGAATGACCTCTCACATTATAAAGCTCACATCAGGTCAGCAACAATCCCAGAAGGGCCCCTCTGCAAAAAGCCACCTGTACACTAAACCCTGACCGAGCTAGATGGTAGTCACCCATGGTCAGCTAGAACACATGTGCACAAGAGTGTGTTCATTTGTTCCTATGCAACCAGCCCAAAGACTCTTGCCGCAGCTGCAAAGCAGTGGCCTTATATTAAAAACAGCGTTTACAGTGAGCGAAATTCCATTGGTGACAGTCATTCTCAGTAAAAGTCCAAAAACAGCTATTCTCAATGCAACAAATCCAGGGGATTAAACATGTAAGGGCACCAAGGGGTATGCACTGTATAATGTGATGCCCACTCTGCCCCTTTGTGGAATTCCAATGAATTTTAATGTAATTTAATGGGATAAAACTCTAGTCAGCAGCTGAGTCAGTGACCTCCTCATGATGGAAGTCACCAATATGCAGGACCAATCCACAGAAGATCCATGGCAGCTCTTCAGAGTCATTCACAGCAAGTCCATCTCTCTATTATCCACGATGGGACAAAAGGGCCAGCACCATTGATCAAAAATGTTCTCAAAAGTCTATCCCTTGATTAAGGGTTTTTCAGTTTAAGTGGGGGTAAAACATTCTAGAAGATAGGCACCTATGCCCAAACCTATTGTGACACAACACTACTCCACCCCTGCTCCAAACTTCCTGCACAGCATTCTGGGGCATTTTAACATGGAGGCTTCTGCTGAAGACCTTTTTTTCTGAGAGTCTGAGCTCTGCACCCAAATGCCACCATTCTTGTTCCTTTCCCACCAAAACATCAAATGGGAGCCCCATACTGTGATTGGCTCCATAGGTCTGGCTTCCTTTCTTTTTGTAGAAGTGAGCCTTCTCAGGCTAGGATCAGTGTGAAAGGTAATTAGCACAATCAGATTCCATCCCCACCCCTTACTTTTCCGGGAGCAGGCCCAAGCACTGGAAAATACCCCTAGTGTGCAGGGACGTCTTTAAACGCCCTGCTGGTCAGCATAAAAATGTACTTGCCTTTTAATGGGGCTAAAGAACTGGAATCGAATTATAAGCTGAGCAAATGAATTATTACAAATTCTGATGCGCCATTAGGTGTACAGATAGCACAAATGTAACACTGGACGTACACTTGTCGTATATGTTACACTTGAATTGGTATCTGATGTGTATTTCTATATCTGAGTAGGGCAAAACTGCAATTTGGTGCAGATTTCTCTCATAATTTCAATCAATGAGTGAATCACAGACTATTTAGTAATCACTAGAGATGTACACTATGAATGGCCATGAACATCATAAGCCCTGTACCGGTTCTGCATCAAATCCCAGAACGGATCCTTTTGAGACAGGCTACCTGTGCACATAATCTAGGTTTAGCTAGATGGTAGTCTCATGAGCACGTGTGAGTTCATGTGTCCATGTGCAAGAGCCCAGGGCGTCTTTCTCTAGCTATGCAGTAGTGGACCTTATTTGTAAAAGAGGGACACTGGAGGCTAGTACTCTCAATCCATTATAATTGATTTGCCACCAGCGGGATTCTATTGGTGAGACCCACTGACAGTAAAAGTCTAAGACTTGGCAGTACAAAAGCAAAATAATCCATGGGCTAAATGGATGGAACCTATTTTCTGCACTATTCCTTTGGAGGGCTCCTACTTTATTGGAATAAGTGTTTCATTAATGGAGCCAAATGGGGGCTGCCAGTTTGCCTCACTCTAAATGAGGCTAGTGGACTGAGAGTTTGTCAGAGAAGGTACTCTGTTACATTCGTCCTGGAGTACCCTGTCTGCCAAACTCTAAATCAGGCCCTCAGTCATTTAACATTTGGCAAACTCTGCATAACTGGTGCCTTCTCATCAAAAACCCGATCCTGGCATTTACTAAACATATTCCCTCAGCATAAAATTAAGTTCAAGATTGTTTCCTAGACATTAACCACAGCAGAAACCTTCTCATACATATTGTCTCACGTGATTTTGGAAAACATCCAATAGTCAAAGAGCAAACATAATTCCAGGGCAATATTGGAGCATCTCAGATGAAGAAATATGCAGCAATTTTTCCAGTGTATTTTCTAGGGGAACAGTTGGGTGCACTGCAGGTGAATATGATTCAGACCGTTAACTACCTAGCAAATCATCAACTGAACCTGAACCCTCTGATCAACAGCCTAGTGTGACCATGCTACTAATGTACAGTGGCAAAGGTCACATAGCTGTATTAATTGTAGTCACTACTAAAAAAATTAACACTGGAAAAAACAACTAACACATGGAAAACGCAACAGAATGGCTGTCCCTGACAACACTCATGCTCACTCAAGATGCTATTAACTCCACCAATATATCTAATCCTGTCACACTATAGCCACCCAGCTCACTAAATAGAAACAGTAGAGTAGCTGCCACCCTATCAATTTTATTCCCAGTAACTGTGCAAGAGGCTTAAATAGGTGGCCAATTTTTAGTTGAGCCATTGTGTCAGCTTCTCTTTGTTACTGAATTGCCCTTTGCTGTTCTTAGCCCACGCATGATAACGACGTCATCTTCACAATAATAGGATAACATTAGAATCCTATTTTTTTTATTTATTTCCAAATTTACAAATGTGTTGCTTTCTGGACCAATATTATGCTGCAATGTGGAACTGCCTTATGTCTTGCTGATGCCCAATGATAATGTACAAATGTAAAACTAGCCAGTGTAGCATTCTGAAATGTAAAGGATCTATTTTCTAATGTCATAAGCCATTTCACTGTAAAGCAATAGAATATCAAATTGTCTTTTTTCTACAGATTGTTATTTTTTTCATATGCAGTAATGGGATTACAAGGCTGGTCCAAATAAAAACAGTCAACCCATATTTGTATTCAAGTCAGCTCACTTTTCCAAGAATAATGGTATAAGGCAGCCATCTTGTATTGAGGAGGTAAAGTTTAAAACACAATACCCACCCTCTGTGGGAAATACGCACTGGTTTAAAAAATTGCCCTCACTCACTAAATAGTGGCATGCTTCATTATTGGGTGTGCTACAATACTCCGACACAGTCCAATGCTTGAAGTAGAATAATATGATTTTTTGGAGTAAATACCCCAACCTTACAAGGGATCCACTATGCAGAGAATCATTAAAACTACCTTAAGGGATACCCTCTCTAATTTATTCTGGATCCCCCTAGGTAGGGTTAAAAATGTATCCTGGTGTACACCAGGGTAATTATTTGCCCTATTTCAACATGTTTTGGCTTTTCTGAAATTGCTGTTTGTCACTGGTCTTCTTCAGGATTCAGATCCCTTTAATCATACTTTTTACCCTCCCTGTCAATGATTCTAGTGATACATGGAGGTAGAATCTCATGTGGTGACCTTACTTTCCACTCCTGTAAGATAAATGTTGCAATATCAGTCAACTCCCCTATAAGGGTGTAAAGCACGAACATCCAGCAGCTCTCTCTGTTAAAATGCTAGTCCTGTGCCATGTCTATGAAGTGTCAATGTCTTGCCTCTTCATGCTTAAATACCAATCTGGTATCAAGCACCCATTACCAAGCATGCAAAAGACAAAGGTGGATAAAGTGAAACAAAAAAACCTAAAGGAACAAAAATACTTCTTACCCTGATCTCTATTCATACTTTCTAAAACTGGGTTAGAAGCAGAAGAGTCACCCTGTAGCCCATCACTGGGTAGGAACAGAATACTTTAATCACACCATTGGTAATTGTGCTCCTAAATGCAAGTCTGCTTATGTCAGAGACTCTATTCTAGTAGAGGGACTGCTGTCCTTAGGTCTATGCAGGCAGATATGTGTCCTACTAAATACTCTGCATAGTTGTGCTTATGTTTCTAAAAATATATGCAATGTCCCCTGGGTACACCATGGAACACAAAATTTTAGCACCTTTATATAATATATGGCAAAACCAACTCTCAGACTCAATATCTCAGCCCCCTCTCACACTTATTCCATCCGCGATCCATCCCTGTTCACATATGCCACTAGTGATTGCTCATTATTAATCATGTAAGTGCCAGCGTCCTCCAACACTGATAGTACTGCCATACAAAATATACCTTGTGCACCAACTACTAAGTAATAGCCCAATCGGGAGTGTCTTAATGTTTGTTAGAAGTCTCAGTCCTCCAACACTTACTTCGTCAAGGGTCAGTCACTGCCCGTCATGGCCACTGCTACCGCCTGATGGTGGTTTTTGGTATGTCCGACCTCCCCTTAAGTAATAGCCCAATCGGGAGTGTCATCAGCTTTCTTAATTGGCCACGTGATTGCCCCCGTTTTTCAGGAAGTCTGACCGTATGGTATGTAATTCTTCCCACCCTTCTGCCATTTTAGAATAGGAACCAACAGGGAAAAATCTCTATTATCAATGCTGTGGATCACGGTTGTCTTTTAAAGTAACCTGTATCCCTGCTACTTCAGCTCTAGCTACACAAGCTTTCTTTTGCTTTACTGCAGCCATACACAGCCAAGCGGGACTCCGCTCTTGACCCTTATCACTTGATCACTTCCACATAGCACTGTAGTACTGGCCGGGTTCCTGAGCATGCTCGTCCTCCTCTCCATCTTGGATAAGGTCTTTGTGATCAAATCCCTTCTTACTCAGGTTCTACCAGGTCGAATACCTACATATGGTCTTGGTTTGGGTGGTTCCCTAATGAGGATATACCCCTCATAGATTTGTTTTAGGATATTCTACAATTGTCTCCCAATTTAATTTATTTAATATGTAATCTCACAAGTGCCTCTGTGGAGGTATACTACGTTACTCTCTTTACTCATTTATTTATTTTAAATGTGATTTAACAATATTCTTCTGCCAAGGCATGCCAAATGAGTGCAAGCATCCATACACTTTCAGGTTCTACTTGATTGCATGCCTGTAACCACTCTTTTTAAAGCTATTTTTTTTAACAAAAATGCACCCTTATGGAATTAGGACATTCAGCTTCAGGACCCTCACCTAGAGTGTTGTTTTATTATATGATCAAAAATGTGCCTCTACGGGGGTTGCTAGAGAACAATGGTGTCTTATCATGTTTCATCAAGGTAGAAAGATAATGAAGTCCCCAACTCTCAGTATTACAACATGGGGTTGCAAACTGAGGGCCTCATTATGATCTTGGCAGCATTGCTGATGAGACCGCCAAAACGGCAGGGGTGAGGCTGCGTCAAGCCGGGGGCCCCACCCCGTCATATTATGATGTTTCCACCAGGCTGACATTGATGTGGGCAGTGCAGGGGGCCATCTATGGCCCCCAGCACTGGCTTTCTGCCAGCATTTTCATGGCAGAGACCCCGCCATGAAAATGCTGGCAGAAAGTGAAGTTGTGATCAGCACTGCGAAGCCGAACTCGGCACCGCCGCGGCTGACTACGATTTCAATCGCCGCCAACCTGTTGAGATTCATGATCCTGGAGGTGGTGGCAGTCTAACGGCTGGGATCATAATGAAGATGTCGGATCTTCAGGAGTGCAGCGGTCCGACTGCCACCACAAGTTTGGCAGTCACTGGACCACCAAAGTCGTAATCAGGCCCTAAGACTGGTATCAAAAATTGTATGTTGGTGTAACTATGGGCAGGGGGACCCATACGGGTATTCTGTTACTCCCAATGTGGGATGTTCATGGATATAACTGTTGCTCAAACTATTAGTGTGTCAGACTGTTAGATAGGGAAGCCCCTCTCCGGCTCCTACCTTCAGGGTGTTCCTGAACCCCCATAATTCGAAATCCACCTTTATGGGGACTCTTGTTTCTTACCCCTCAGGTCACTATTCAAGAGGCAGTTTAAATGGTGCCAGGGAATCTCGTTATTTAATCCCTTCTCATTACTTTTTAATTGGTACATCCATCTCTGAACAAGAACATTTTAACATCCTTCACAGTATTTGTGATATTCAGTTTGTCTATGATTATCCACCTCAGATCGTCCGCCGGGTGGTTCCTCTCTTTGTAGTGTGTAGTCAGTTTTGTCAGAGTTTTGTTACATCTGACATTACTCATGTGTTCCATAATTCTGATTTTCACTCTCCTCATTGTCATACCCATGTATAATAGGTTGCACGGGTATCTGATAAGGTATATAACATTCTCTGAGTTGCACGTGGTATGTTTGGTCAAAACCCATGGCCACATCCACGTTTTGGCAGTTGTAGTCAAAGGGCAGGCTTTGCACGAGCCACATGAATTATGGCCACTACAAGGGGAAGGTCCCACAGTCTTGGTTCCACTACGGGTCTCTGTGCCTGCGGTCTGGTAGGTATCATCAAGTTCTTAATACTTATGCTCTTCCTAAATGAAAACATTGGTTACTCTACCTGGAAACTGTCCTGGTGGGCACAGCATCTTTGCAGACAAAGGCCAGGCTTGGAATATCCTGGCCAGGACACATGAAATGGAACCTGATCAAAACTGATTCCAAGCAGGCAGACCTGGAATACATATCCTTAATCTGCAAAATCAATGAATAGATAGGAGCCCAAGACCCATCCTTGTTTATTGTTGTGGTCTGTGGGGCACTTAGGTACTACTACAGAGACAAGGGTTGGTATCAGACTGACGTCCACCTCCTCAGCGGTGATAGAACATCGCTTGGAGTTTGATCTGAAGGAGCAATTAATGAACTGTCTTGGGTGCCAAACTATGTTTCCTGTGAGCAAGGGAAGCAAATGCCAACCTTGCAGGTGCAGCTGATCATGGAAGGGACACCCATAATTGACCCTAGTGCAGGGTCTGTCCAACAAAAACCTGCCTGGCAAGTGTCCCTAAAGGAATCTTGGTACTACTGGGTCAGGCAGTGTGATCTTCATCATAGATCCCTGTGACAGCTACTGAGGAACATGGAGCTGTCTGCCATGTGGCAGGTCCAGTCGAAGTGGGAATAAGCACCTAAATAGCGGCATATATGTTGACTGTATGCCCATGGCATTGCCAAAGTGTGCCATTTAGTTAGGAAAAGTCCAGAAGACTAGGTGACCAGTGAGGTGGTCTGGGGGTGTCTCATGAGGAATGAAGGCCATCACCTCGAGGCATGTTGTGCTGAAAATAGCACCTGACGTCCACCATGCTGAAGAATCACTATCTGTGGCCATGTGACGGTTGTGCTCAAGAAGAAGCACCAAGTACTCCCCGGAATGTTCGAGTGAGCTGCGTCATGAGTCATGTACCCACCAGAGTTTGGGATATAGCTGTGTCATGCATCAAGTACCCATTGAAGAGATGGAATTAGAAAGAACTGGCATAAACATTTTATTAGTCAGCTTTTGTGGCCCTCATTACAAAGTACTATACTAACAAGAAAAGGGGTGAGAGGTACCACTCCTTCACCATCCTCTCAAGTCAATAAGCTAGCAGACACAAAATAGATGGAAGACAACAAAGAGCTGAGTATAAGGAGTTCTTAGCCCAGTACAAAATGGAAAGACCTAAAGAAGTTCTCACATGAGAAGGTATACCCTTATACAACTGGAGTACATACAACAGAAGGGAACTCAGAACATTAAAAAACTCCCATGGGGTAGAAGGGAGAAGGGCACTTCTAGCACAAGGAGTGACAGCAGTGATTGTGAGTTTAGAATGAGAGGGAG
Source organism: Pleurodeles waltl (assembly GCF_031143425.1). Lineage (NCBI taxonomy): Eukaryota > Metazoa > Chordata > Amphibia > Caudata > Salamandridae > Pleurodeles > Pleurodeles waltl. Next base: position 236,406,034 of record NC_090436.1, read on the forward strand.
AGGGAGAGAGAGAGGATTGTATCAGGGACATACACAGATGTTCCCACCCCCTCCAGTGTCTGGGTATGGTTGACCCCCTATGTATCCCCTATACAAACCTTCCAGTACCATCATAACCCCAACCTTTGTTAGGGAGAGGCAAGGGGAGAGGAAGAGGAAAACAGAAAGTACAGAAAGTGCGCTGGTAAGACTTAAACCAGAGGATAACCCGGAGCATGACTCTGGAGTTCTTGCCTGGGACAAGCAAGGAAAGTCGGATTATGAATTTAACAGACACCGTGCTGACAGAACAACAAGAAACTATCCTCACTAAGGGATTAAGTTTTGTCCCCACGAATGAGGTTGATATGTTTAAACTCAGATGTGAACTCATGGAGTACTTCAGAAAAGTGCGCCTAAAGGTTTTCTTCAACAAAGACAACTCAGGGCCCACCCAACACAGGGACACAGGCCTACGCTAAAAATCTCACAACTCCGACTGGAGATAGCGGCCTTTGAGCAGGCAGTTATTCATGATATTGAACACTTGGATAAGACCAGGACTCGACCTTGCAAAAAATTTGTCTGGGTCTTTCAGGAACTGAGTGAGGGTTCAAATATATTTAAAAAACCAGCAGACTAAGGTGGAGGCACTGTTATCCAGACACAGGCAGCCAATGAGATGGAACGTCTCTGTCTCCTGGTGGACAGACAAAACTATAGAATACCCACTGCAGACTCACAAAGGGAGATTAGGACCATAGTTGAATAAGCTGTCAGCAATGATTGGATCTCAGGCAATGAGGCTGTACAGTGTGAGCCAGCTACACCCAGTTATTTACAACCCTGCCCCACCATAGAGATCAGTAAGAGAGGCCAGAGCCTGAGACCATTCCAAGGATTTCTCCCCCTAACAAAAGATTCTGCAAGCCTCACCCTGCACCCTTGCCATCTACCTTATGCAGCGGCAGTCAGAATCATTTTAGCCCATTGCATCTAGAAGGTCCCTAGCACTTCTAGGGAAGCCTCTCTCCTCCTCCCTCACTATAATGTCTGATGCTCCCTCCTCCCATATAGGGGATACTAGCAATACCCAAGTGCTTTCTGGAATAAAACAATCTCTCCTCCGTCATGCGCTTTGGTCCAGGCTGTGGGCTTTCAAAATGGAATCTTCAGGCAGGCATCACTCATTCATGGCCCACTATCAATTTGAGCACACAAATACTTAAAACATATAGGATGTTGGTAATCAGGATTCTAGGTCTGTCATGAGTAAATTAACTTTTACGTGAGTGGGCCTGTAAGCGCACAATCATGTGTCACAGGTCAGAAGCCTATTACTATAATTCACCAACCATGGTACTGCCACCAGCAAGTAAAATGCATGAAACCTGAGACAGAGAAGGTAGCTCCCTGTCACTATGGGTGTGTGCTTGGTGTACCCATTCCTTTACAGGACAAAGGTCAGAACCTAACAATGTTAAAGACTGTGCCTACATCAATATGCATGCACAGCGTTAGTATTTGGAATGACAAATAATGAAAAAACGAGATCACAGGTATATAGGCCAGATGTAGCAAATACCGATTTTGCAAATCGAGAATTGCGAGTCTGTCCGTCTCGCAATTTCCGATTTGCAAAATTGGATGCAGAACGGTGTCTCAGACACCGTCTGCGACTCGCTATGGGATCGCAAAGACCCACCTCATCAATATTAATGAGGTGGGTCGCATTTTGCGACCCCATAGTGAGTCCCTGCACTCACAGGGATGGTGGCCTGCTGAAGTCAGCAGACCTCCATGTCTGTGACTGCTTTTTAAATAGAGCAGTTCTTTTTTTTTTCATTTTGCAGCCCATTTTCCTTAAAGGAAAACGAGTTGCAAAATGAAAAAAATTACGAAACCATATGGTTTCGTTTTTTCAGTGTAGGCAGTGGTCCATTGGACCACTGCCTGCTCTGAAAAAACCTTTATGCCCACATTCACAAAGGGGAAGGGGTCCCACGGGGACCCCTTCCCTTTTGCGAATGAGTTACCACCACTGGTGGTAACTGCGAGTTGCTTTGCGACCGCGTTTGCGGTCACAAAGCAATTCTGAATTGCGCAGGAGGTCGCAAATAGGAAGGGAACACCCCTTCCTATTTGCGAGTCGCATTCACAAATTGTGAGTCGGTACCAACTCTCAATTTGTGAATGAGCATCGCGTTAGGCTGTTTGTATGGCGCAAACTGCGATTTTCGCAGTTTGCGCCATGCAAACGGCATCCTACATCTGGTCCTTAGTTTGGGCACACAGGGTAAGGTACACCACAGTATATCATGCAGGTGACATTCTGTCCCAACAAAAACATTAACAACAAGAATGACCTGAAAGTACAAGGGTTAAAATAGTAGCATGGCAGACACAATAAGTGATCTCTCGATAAATACATGAAAGATATTGCAGTGTGCATTAGAAACCACTTGTCCAGTATTATAATACAATACTTGAATTATTAAATAAATGGATTTTCAGTACAACTCTTTGTTCTTCGGAGTTTTTGTAAGCGGGAGAATTTGTCCATCGCCCATAGGGAATAAGTTGACTGACTGTATCACAGTTTGTCTGTCCTGTGACGTATGTGTCATATTTATGTGTTGTGGTAGAGAATCAAATGGTGCTTGCAAAATCAGACACAGGATTTGTGTTAATTGAATGATGTCAGCTGTGTTCCAGGTAATATGCTGGAATGAGTCATATGCAAACAATACAATGGAGCAATCGCTTAGCTTGTGTCTGAAACATGATAGATTGAGGTTTACTTTACTCCTCCGCTGACATTTCCTTGTGATTTATGTTGGGAAATACAACATGTGCGATAAACCGACACCGGGTATTCTAAACAGGCTTACTGTCGCACAATGTAAAAGATTAACGTGACCTGAACATTCTTTTTAGAAGCTATGCTGATCTGTGAGTGACACAGCTCAGATTAAAATAGGGCTATAATTTGTCAAATATTAATGCAATCCATTAACATATTATGTTTATAGGTTGCATTATTATATGACACAATATGTTAAACGTAAGTGCAGTTTTGCACTTCATTGGTCTGTTAGGTGGACGAATTTCTCTACATAGACCCTCTCTTTTTTGCCATTTTTGGCTACAACACTAGCTATGTACATTGTTAAAGTTATTAAGCAACATTGGGCTGGCATTGATTGGCGAATGATCCACAGTTTGCCTTTACTCAGATCTACATAGCACCTAAGGTCTCCTTCTAGAATTTTACCTTGAACGTACCATACTGTGCCTAGGACTGATGGTACACCCTGTTTAAAGAAACGAGGGGTGCTGGACTAAACCTTCGCATGTAAGGTTTGGCAGAGGATTTTTGCGCGTTTAGGATCCAGCATGTAAACCATCTATAGCTACAGTGAAGCAACATATTTAGTTATCATTTCCTACAGGGGAGTGAACTTAAAGGTCCTAAGATGTCCCCAGTTAATATCTACAGGAGAGGGCCATCCACTAATAGGCAATATGTATTTAATTATGGAACATGCGTCACACATATCGCAGTCTTAATCGTATTTGTAGACAATTAATGAAATCATATACAATAAGTGCATAAGAGAATAAGACAGGTGTGCAGCAATAACAGATTAGTTAAAGCGAGGAGTTTGATGGGCTTTTTGAAACACACAAGAGTAGGCAGAGTTTTATATATAAAGTCAATTCCAGAGCTTATAAGCTAAAGAAAGGCTCAACTGCGTCTCCACCCTAACGTTTGGATGTAGGAGCTGTCTGAAGGAGAAGGGTGCTACATTGCAGATTCTAACGATTATAATTATTGTGAGTTTGTTTTGCTGCTAGGAGAGGCATACTGCCAAAAAACAGCCTTCTGCCTGCCTGTTAGGGCCATTGGACCATGTGAAGAGAGTGCTTGAAGAAAGCGAGGCCCAGCCGGGATACTAGCGAGTGGATCCTAATGAGAATGTAAGATGTCCGGTTCAATCAGGACTGCTGCAGGAGTGGGGGCCATCTGCCCATCCTGCTAAAGTCAGTGACCCCCATATGTCAGCCAGGGGGGCCTCTTTAAAGTGCGGACCATCACCTGTGATGAAGCAGAAAATGAAGGTTTTGATTTATTAACGCTTAAACGTAGTATGAAATAATCATGTGTGACTTTAACGAACTAATTAAGATTGTACGGGGACAAAATGTGCCCTCAGAGTAGTTTGCCATCATTTATACGCGTGCTTTATATAACGTGGTGTATTAGAATTGCACTAATCCGACATAATCATAAACGTATGCTACGATTTGCTTGTTTGAAATGCATTAGCTTAGCATTACTTTAGCGGAGGCTTTGGCCTAGTGGCCTGGTCTCACGGTTTAGATGTTCGTATTTTTCCAATGTGCTATTAAACGTGTATTTCTGCTTGAAGCTGTACTTTTCCACAGAAACTGTTCACATGCTTATCTTAAAGTTTCGTGCCAGCATGGCATATTTTCTCTTTAATTCAAGGTCGACTTGCAGGTGCGGACAATGGAGGCTCTGAAAGTGAGCTAATTGGGAGACAATGTTGCGATTTGCGTACCCATCTCCAAGGATAATGTATGCTTAAGTAAAAGCTTGAGAACTGTCGTTTTTGATTGGACAATTTGAAGCTAACCTATGAACCCTCCAATGGAGACCCTACAGGACTTGAACTGTTGTCTATAAAACCCAGGTGCACGAGAAGGAGGTAGCCATTGCGCTATTAGCAGCCATTACCAGCTCGATACCCGCCATTTTGCAGACTTCGTAGCTATTATGGCCCACTTTGCTGCGACGCCATTTTGAGAGACTTTGATGCTTTCTCTAGTCGAGAGAAAGAGACTTTAATGATTCTTGCCCTAGAGACTTTAACTTTGATTTGTCCCTTTGCATGAAGTAGTAGTTTTACCTCGCCGCCGTGAGGCAATTGCCCCGTTCACCCCTGCCCCTTTGTCCCGTCCCATGCTGATTAAGAAACGGTACCCATGCTGACTGAGAAACGATACCTGTGAGACGAAGACTTCATTGATTGCTGATCGTAATTGGTAAATATGAAAGGAAATTGTAAAATTGCATTATGTTTCTTTTAGGTAACCAACTGCTGATTTTGACAAGAGCCCCAGCTAGGAGTTTTCTAAATTGATGTTGCTAAATTGTTTTTGCATGAAGTCCCACATGCCGATGCTAATTTGAGGTTAGACAAGGTTTCCATATGTCGCACGATGCAATTTGAGATCTTGTTATGCTGACTAAATGTACGCAATAAGTTCATTACAGATTATCGTATTAGTGCTTTGCATTGCCATTATCGAATGTCTTGTGATTCAAATGCTACATAGATTACACTTGTTTCGACGTTATGGACAGCTATTAATGTTCATTTATGTTTATCATTTGGTGTTGAGACACATTTATATTGTGCTAGCTTTGTTAATATAGGGAAATAAATCCACTAACTTTGCAATAAACTAGTGTGGTTATTCCTGACTGAAAGGTCAGGGTTCGCCGAAATGTATTCTGGATTGATTGTAAAGTGTTATGTCGTTCAAGGTGTTGCTTATGTTCGTTATTGATTATTGATCTGGTGCGACTGATCGATTAAGAGTACAGAGTGTTCCCACAAAGTCAAAAGATTCATCGGCCTAAAGAGCGTCCGAACACAGGTAAATTATTAGTACGGACCGCTCTATCAGTAGATGGTAGCAGAGGACGGTTTCGTCTTTTGGGACCCTGTACTAGTAGAGTACATGGTGTTGGATTAACGGTTACGCATTTTTGAGACCCCACTCGAGAAGTTGAATTAGATTTTCTTGGGTAAAACAGATTGACAGAATGATGATGGGCTAGGTCCACCGCGACTTTCCCGGGATCTCGAAGCTTGCGAATGGAGAGAAAGGAGATGTGGAAACAGCGTTGGCGGTACTAGTGATGGTATGAGTGAAGTTAGGGTTTTGCGCTTGCACAGCTTATTGCCGCAGGGTGTGTGAAAAGGTTGCGAGGATTTTTCTTTTTAAAGGATAGCGGAGGTGCGACTCCGAGTGTAGAAGTAGAGAAGTCGTCGAACTTCATAGAGATATCGGAGGTGCGGCTCCGAGTGTGAGAGTAGGGAAGTCGTCGAACTTCATGTGCGTCTGGCGCTTTGTGCATAAAAAGGTCCACGTGGTTGTTGTTGTTGAGACGGGCCCTGCGAGGTCAAGAGACTCCGGAGTATGTTGATCCATGTTGTGGTCTGGGCGGTTTAGTAGGTTGATCGGGCGTGGTCAACGAGTCGGGTACGGGTGTTAGGGAGTGAAAGAAACTTCGACTTCGGGCTTTGACAAGATTCTAAGTGCACTAGAACAGATCATTGACAAGTTGAGAGTAGGTCTGCAGGTCAGATTTGCTTGCGAATGTGGGGACTGAGAAAGACGGAATAGCGGCCAGAGGCTAGTGAAAAGTCCCGAGGCTAGTGAAAGGTCCCTAAGGTCCTGAAGCGATTGTGTTACCCTTCCTGTAGTAAACCGACAGATCTGTTTTAGTTTTTGGTAGCTCGCGATACATGCAAAAAGTTGTTACGGGAGGAACTGAGTGAAGGAGGACTAGCCGCGAGGCTTTGTCAGCCGCAGTGTGTGTGAGTGTGACGTCACTAGAAGCCGCGCTGGGATAGGTTGGTTGGAGAGAAGGGTCGCGCACGGATTGGACGCAGTCCGTGGGACTCGGTTGGAAGGGGAAAGGCAGGTGAAGAGTATTCCGGGAATTAAAGTCACCTATTGATTACAAACTTTGTGGAATAAAAGTGACCTATTGACTATAAATTTGGTGAAATAAAAGACGTGAAAATGAAATTCCTTAAAGCATTTAGGAGTGCGATGAAGACAGAGAAACATGGGAGCGTAGCGTTCCCGATACATGGGACATTCAATATAAGGATCCTAGAGAATTTGAGATTCGCGATGTACGACATGAAGGTGCCTCCAAGGCCAGCACAGTTTGAGGCTCTAGCAATCTGGGAATTAATGGCTAGACAGCAAAAGAAGAACAAGTTTGAAACAAGGATGAGGAAGGTAGAAAAGACACTAGCGGATGCTAGGTGGGATAATGCGCAGAAGGTGTGGAGGTCAGATGTATTGCAGGGAATAAAATTGTTTCCCGCAATTACTAAGGATGAAGAGGAGACAGGTAAGAAAGCTACCTGTAAAACAGACAGGAAGTGTTCGAAGGATAGAGAGGATGAGGAAAAGTTGAGAAGAGAAGAGGAGTTAGAGGATGAGGAGTTAATAATGCAATTGCTGAACGACCGTCCACCACCTTATGCAGAAAATGGACAAGGTCCAAGTACCAGTTCTGCCCCTCCGGCACTAGTACAGAACAGTGAAACCCAGAGTTCAGGAGCACCATCGGGATCTAAAGACCCGAGTCTGCTGTTCACCCCGCAGATACCGCAGGTTAGGAGAATATATCCAGATGTGCCCGTGTTGAAACCAGCAGAAAATTATCAGCCGCAGATGACAGGGTACTACAACGGTGATAACAGTGCAGGAATGATTCTAGATCCAACAGTAAGGGGAGTACAGAATGGTTACAACCAAACAACGGCACAAGCTGAATCAACTCAGTTTTTGATGCCTCAAAAGCAGATGCAGGGAGGAAACGCATATGCTCAAATGACGGGGAGCCAGATGGGCATGCCGGCAATGATGACCCATGGTGTGGGAATGAACATGCCACAGAACATGGGGAATGGACAGAACCCAGACGCGATATCCTTACCCATTACCGTAGGTCCAGCGGTACCTCTGTATAGTCAGCCTAATTCGGGTCTGAGCAGTCAGGGATCAATGCTGCAGAATGGGACAGAAAGAAGGTGCATAGAAAACACTCCAGGGATAACTCCGATAGCGGCTCAGCCAACTAGGTCTGGGTCCCTGATGGAGTTTAGTCCCATATGTGCTCAGTCAACACTGGTGAGGTCAAGCCCCCCACTGATAATACCCTTAACATCGAACACTGAAAAGTTGCCGCAACCATCGATGGCAGTCGATGTGAATGCTACACTGATGGGGGTAAATGCGCAACAGCTGACCCAGTGGTTCAACAGTCTAAATTCCACACAAAGTTCAGGCAGTGGGAAAGGAGAAGAGTACCTGAATAGGATGAGGCTGAACATGGAAGCACAAGAATTGGTGGAAGGGAATATGTGTGTGAACAGGTTAGAGTCCTACACGGAAGAGGAGCTGAGGTATCTATGTCCAAAGATCACGAAAGAAGTAAACAAGGTACATAAAAGTTTGCAGGAAGTAGCGGACAGAAACGGGATTGACATAGACAAAACAAAACACTTGAGCAGGAGCTATAGGTTGGATTTTGGGACCACAGATTTTGAACACATGAGGTCAGCAGGCATGAAGGCACACCTTAGAGAATTGTTGCAGGGTGCACAAGTGTGGAGGTGCTTAGACAAGTGGGAAAGAAGGTGGGTAAAGAGGAAGGATAAGAGGAGGGACAGTGCTGCAGAGCACAATGAGAAAAGACCGCAGAGTAGTGATACAGTAACAATGTTACCAATGAGGGAGACAGCAGGGGGAAAATTAGTACATGTACCATGGCACAGAAGCGACATTCAGTCTTTTACGAATGATTTTCCCAAACTGAGAGAGAAACCAATTGATTGTACCAACAGACTGATAGGTTTGTGAAGCTTGCAAAATGTCTCTGGGAAGACCTGAACACTCTCTTTGAGATCGTGGTTCCGGCAGATTTGTGGGAGGATTGCAAAAGAGCTGTAGGTTGGCCGACAAGTGAACCAGAAAGGGACAGGGAGACGGGTGCACCATCACCTATGGTGATGAGCTTGTACTATAAGGTGATTGAGCATTTGAAGACGAAGGTTGCCGCGAAAAATGTGGATTGGCAGAAAATTGATCGAACTGCCCAAGAGGCTAAAGAATCGATTCATAGTTACTATGAAAGGTTGTTGAAAGCGTTCAAGAATTACAGTGGCACGGAAACGATCGAGGCGAAAGATATGCTTCATTTTGTGTTCAGATTTGTGGAAGGGCTGAGACCAGAGATAAGTCAGATGATAAAGTCGCATTTGATTTGCTGGCAGTCGAAACCGATTGATGAAGTCTTGACTTATGCGAAATACTGTAGCGACGAAATTGAAGTGAAACAGAAAAAGCTGAAAGAGAAGGTGATGATGATGCAGCTTAAGGCGGCTCAGACAGGCTTGCAAGGTTTGCAAGGACTGCAAGGGTTGCCAGGGATGCAAGGGTTCCAACAGCAAGTACCGCAACCGCAGCCGCAGTTGCAGGGAAACATGGCGTTTCAGTCACAGGCCAGAGGCAGAGGCAGAGGAGGTTTTGTGAATAATGGTCCGGATTTAAACACTGTTGTGACGGGTGTGCAGGCAATGAAGAAAGTGATGCCGTGTCACGTGAGCGGAAATGTAGGTCATTGGAAACGCGAGTGCCCGATGGTGGTGCAGGAAGGTGCAGGTGCAAGTGTAGGTGTTGGTCAGCAAAACAATGATGTCAATGCATTTCAGACAATGAGAGGACCGAAAATGAGAGGTCCAAACTCAAATTTTCAGACCATAAATCAATTGCAGGGATTACAACCTATGCAGCCGCAGCAGATGCAGATGCCCCGTATGCAGATGACGCAAATGCAGCCGATGCAACAGCAGTTACCTATGGTACCTAATCAGCAAATGCAAATACCTTTGGCACCAATGAGTCAGCAGCAAGTGATGGTTCCTCCACAGGTAACGGGCCAGGTAATGAGTACAAACGGCACAGTACAACAGTTCCCATTACACAGTGAGAGTGGAATAAACAATGTATGGGAGAGTGAAAGCTCAGAAGAGGAAGGAGATTGTGTGCTTGCGGCATCCCTAGAAGTTGATCAAAGGGGTCCGTACGTAGAGGGAAGAGTAATGGGTCATCGTGTCTCATTCTTGGTTGACACGGGAGCCACACGTTCAACTGTTAAGAGCAGTGAAGTACCAAATTTGCCACTCTCAGGGAGGACAGTTCAAGTGGTGGGAGTAGCAAACAGACATCTGACGAACCCAATTACAGATCTGGTACCAGTCAACATTGGTAACTATCAAGGGGTACATCAGTTTGTGGTGTGTGACTCAAGCCCGATAGCACTGTTAGGAAGAGACCTATTGTGTAAATTGGGTTGTTCGATAATGTGTTCAAACGAAGGAATAACAATACAGACGAGCAGTGATGGGGAAGAAGAGGACAGTGTAGAGGGGGATGAGATGGAAACAGTCGACGAAGAGTATCCTCTGATTTGTCTTTTCCCGATGATAACTGAAGAAGATATCCCAGCAGAATTACGGGAAACAGTCGGAAAGGAAGTGTGGGACATGACAGGGAAAGAGGTGGGATTGATGAAAGGAGTGGAACCAGTGAAAGTGATGGTAAAGCCCAATGCGATCTTTCCCCAGACCCCACAATACCACATGCCACAAGATACTCTCATGAAAGTTGCCCAACTCATTGATGAATTCGTAAAGCAGGAAGTACTGAAAGAAGTGTTAAGCAGCCCATGTAATTCACCGATAATGGGACTAATAAAGCCAAGTGGGAAAGTCCGACTCGTGCAGGATTTGAGGAAAATAAATGACATCATAATCAAGTGCTGCCCTGTCGTGCCGAATCCAGCTGTGATAATGTTTCAAGTCCCTTGCGATGCTGAATGGTTCTCAGTCATCGATTTGTCACAGGCATTCTTTTCTGTGCCTCTTCATGAGGACAGCCAATTCCTCTTTTGTTTCAAATTCCTAGACAGAGTGTACAGTTGGTGTCGAATTCCTCAAGGGTTTTCTGAGTCACCGTCAATATTCAATCAAGTTCTAAAGAAAGATTTGGAAGAATTAGAATTGCCATTCGAGTCAATTCTAGTACAGTACATTGATGACTTACTGGTTGCATCAAAGACAGAAAGTGGCTGCACAGCCGATACCATTGCTCTGTTGAATCATTTGGGAAGGAATGGACATAAAGTGTCCCCTTCCAAATTACAGTTCTGTCAGAAGAAAGTGAAATACTTGGGTCACCAAATAGAGAAAGGGTCACGGAGAATAATGAAGGAAAGAATTACAAGTATACTCCAAATGAGTCCACCAAAGACAAGGAAGGAGGTGAGGAAGTTTTTGGGAATGGTGGGATATTGTCGCCAGTGGATTCCCAACTTCTCGTCTCTAGCAACGCCCCTACTGAAATTGACCCAAAAGGATGCCTTGGATGAAATTGAGCTGAAAGGAGACGAGATGGATGCTTTTGTTGAACTGAAAGAATGCATGTGCAGGGCTCCAGCTTTAGGTATGCCTGACTACACAAAGACTTTCACATTGTTTTGTCATGAACGTGATGCATGTTCTTTGTCTGTCTTGACTCAAGCCCATGGTGGCGTAAACAGACCAGTAGCGTATTTTTCAGCTACTTTGGATCCGGTCGCAGCAGCACTCCCAGGGTGTTTGCGCGCCGTAGCAGCAGTTGGTATCAGCCTCACTCAGAGTCAAGGAATAGTGATGGGACACCCAGTAACAGTCATGGTCCCTCACTCAGTTGAAATACTTTTGACCCGCTCCCGAACGCAACACATGACTGGAGCTAGACTCACAAGGTATGAAACGATAATTCTGGGCTCACCGAATGTGCAGCTGAAAAGGTGCACTACGTTGAATCCAGCAACCTTGCTTCCTGGAGAAAATGCTGAAATTGAGAACGCTGAAGACGTCGAGCATGACTGCCTTCAGGTGACTGAATTTTGCACAAAACCCCGACCGGACATCAAGGATACTAAACTTGATGAAAATGACCAAATTCTTTTTGTTGATGGTTCATGTCTAAGAGATGGTCAAGCTGCGCCGCCGTGGAGGATTCAATGGGGCGGCGGTACACTGGCGGGAGCCCGCCAGTGGTGCCGGTCCGACCGCGGCTTTACCGCCGCGGTCGGAATCCCCATTGGAGCACCGCCGGCCTGTCGGCGGTGCTCCCGCGGTCCTCCGCCCTGGCGGTCTTTGACCGCCAGGGTCAGAATGAGGGCCTATGTGTCTCTGGGAAATGCATATGCGGATCAAGTCGCAAGATTTTGTGCCTTGAACTGTATATTGCTAAGGGATGATTGGAATACAATAAGTGAACCAGAACTCGAACCAGCTGAAGCATTTGCCTTGAAGGTCGTAGATACAATAGAGGAACTAAAAGCACTACAGAATAATGTCAGGGAGGATGAAAGAGATTCCTGGATTAAATCACAATGTATAAAGAGACAAGACGAGCTATGGGTTTCACATGAGGGAAAATTTGTTTTGCCAAATGGTCTCTTATCGCAGCTTGCGCGGTTCTATCATGGGCAGGCTCACCTAGGGAGAGATGCCATGATAAGATTGTTCAAAACTGATTGGTTTAACCCCAGATTTCCTCAAGCTGCAGAAGCAGTTTGCCATCGATGTGTCACTTGCCAGCAGATGAACCCAGGAAAGGGAACAGTTGTGAACGCGAGTCACATTGGTAGGGCAAGCGGACCTTTTAGTCGAATGCAGATGGATTTCATTGAGATGCCTGTGCATGGGGGTCTGAAATATGTGTTGGTGATTGTGTGCATTTTTAGTCACTGGATTGAAGCATACCCCACACGTAGAAACGACAGCCTTACAGTTGCCAAGCTATTATTGAGGGAGTTAATACCACGTTTCGGATTCCCGATCTCTTTAGAATCAGATAGGGGAAGTCACTTCAATAACGAGGTGATAAAGTTACTTTGCGAAGCACTGAACATTGAGCAAAAGCTGCACTGTAGCTATCGCCCTGAAGCCTCAGGACTGGTGGAGCAGATGAATGGTACGCTGAAATCGAGAATGGCAAAAATATGTGCATCAACAAATTTGAAATGGCCTAACGCATTGCCCTTAGTGCTAATGTCAATGAGAAACACTCCTGATAGAAAAACTGGATTGTCTCCGCACGAAATTCTCATGAGCAGGGCTATGACACTTCCTGCAGTTCCCGCAAACATGCTTTTGAATATTACAGATGATATGGTGTTAGACTACTGCAAAGGACTGGCTGACGTGGTTCGCTCTTTCTCTCACCAGGTGGAAGCGACCACCTTGCCACCGATCCAAGGTCCAGGACACGCACTGAAAGCAGGTGACTGGGTCGTGATAAAGAAGCACGTGAGAAAATCGTGTCTGGAACCCCGTTGGAAAGGCCCTTTTCAAGTGATCCTGACGACAACTACCGCTGTGAAGTGTGCGGGGGTTCCCAACTGGATTCACGCCAGTCACACAAAGAAGGTGTTGTGTCCCACAGATGAGGAAGTTGAAGTGCTGAAACTACCAGTGCCTGACAAAACAGTGCCGAGTGCTGAGACAGAACAAAAGCGAACTGAAAGCGAACAGGCAGAAGCAGGAGAAAAAGAGATATTCTCCAACGACGAAGACACCAACTCACTTGGGGGAGACCAAGGAGAAAGTTCAGATAGCGACGAAGAAGCTGCAGGTGACAAAGAACCTGAAGCAGCTGAGGGTAGCAAAAAGCCTGAAGCAGCTGAAGGTGACAAGGAGCCTGAAGCAGCTGAAAGTGATAAAGAGCCTGAAGAAAGTAACGGTGACGAAGGGCTCGAAAAAGGTGAAAAGGCAGGAGAGCCTGATCAGAGGAAGGCTTTCCCAGAAGCAGACGATACAGAAAGAGAAAAGGAGAACGTGATCGATTCCCCGGAAGAAGGGGACAAGGCAGAACAGAACGAAAAGGTTCAAGCTTCCACAGAAAAGATCGCAGGTCCATCAAATGGACATGGTGCAAAGAGAAGACTAAGTATCTCACCAATAAAAGAAAGGGGTAAAGAAAGTTTGAACGAAGGAGGAAGGCCAAAAGTGAAAGAGAAAAGAAAGGAAGTGACTGTTGTGGAACAATCGTCAAGTGAAGAAAAAGACTTGACAAAAGAGGAGAGTACCAGCGAAGCAGAATCGAAAAGAGAAGCAAAATTGAAAAGGAAAAGGATACCAAACAGGAGGTATTCCGATCCTGAATGGGCATATGCAGTAAATGATGATTGGACTGATAAGTTTGTATCTCTAAGCATCGAGAACGAAGAAGAAGAAGAGATACCAATAGAAAAGAAAAGTTTCATAGACTCTGTCGATTGAAAGGGTAGTAAATGGTATTGCTTGCTGCAATCTAACGTGAGACAAACAACCAGTTGAGACATTGCTAAGCCGAATTGAGACAAATGCTGCTAACCGATAAGTGACTGGCCTTTTGAAGAAGACGGTGTGAACATTGTGCTCGCTCAGCTTTGTAACTGAATTGCTAAATAGTTTCATTTATAAGTGCTTCTAGCTCTCTGATTCTATACAGATCATGACGCAAAACAATAGAAAGAAATATTGTAAATACGTGTGTATAGGCTTGGTAGTAACATGTGTACTAATAGTAATGGCAATTGTGTTTGGAATGCATGGAAAAGGTGAGAATGAGACTATTGCTGCTTCTACTATTGCTCCTGTTACTGTCACTGAACTAACACCATTGAAAAGACTAGCACTGGATGAGAGGCTCTTGCACGATAAGAAAGAGCTTTCGTGTAACGTTTTCTATCGCTTATTAACAGAGTATGTTGAGACTATGGATGCGAAAGATTGTTATGTGTGTACCCAGATACCGACATCAGTAAAGGAAGGGGTAACTTATCACCACATGCCTCTTACATATGGGATTACATGTAGTATAGTAATGTCTAGGTTTTATGGTCAAACTAACATACAGTATTTTTACTCGAATTATGATGTTACCTTTGCTTATGTTCCTATAATAGCGCAGCTAAGCCAGACTGCAAAAGATTGGGATTTTAAAATTATGAGGGAATTTTTCGAGCCAATGCTACCTTTTGAGACGGCTCATGCTCATAGGGAGAACCTTACTTGCTCCGTCTCTGCTGTAGAAATAAGCTTTTTAGATCGCACAGATGATAGAAGGGCTCAAATGAAAGCGAAATTAGAAAAGGAGCTACATAAGAGGACGTCAGTAGATAATTATGATTTTGCTGCTATAAAGACACAGGGGAAAATAGCTTTAGATGCTTGGCATGTAGGGAAGTTTTGTATATATCGAGGAGAATCTTATTATGACAATATTTTTGTAGGAGCGAGTGAATGCAAACATACGTTTATTTTTAAGGCCAAATGGACATTCATGATGAACGGACTTGACCCTGTCATTCCAGGTGTATATTACATTTGTGGGCATAACGCCTATTATCGTCTTCCAAAGGGATGGTGGGGGAGATGTTATTTGTGTATAGTGTTCCCAAAGGTTTATCAACTGGATGACGTATCGATGATTCAAAAGACATCTGGATCCCATCGTATCCAGAAAAGAGAGACCGCAGCTGCTGTGGTAGGTGATATATTTGGAGCCATGATTCCTTCGTTAGGAGTTGTGTTGAATTCTATCAAGATACGAAAGTTGTCTACTATAGTGGATAACATGTTGACAAAGTTTTCAGGTGCTATAATCCTGATAGATGCTGAGCTTGCAGCGGAAAGAGCTATGACTCTTCAAAATAGGCTTGCTTTAGACATTCTTTTAGCAAAGGATGGAGGCGTTTGCAAAATGATTGGTGCACGTCACTGTTGTACCTATATACCGGATAATAGTGTGAAAATTAAAACTATGCTTGCTAATCTAACAAAAGAAAGTGCAGATTTGAAAGAACTAAAAGAACCAGGAGTGTGGGAGAAGGTTGGAAAGGGACTAGCTTCAGTGGGACATTGGATTGGGGGAATTTGGAATGGAATATTATTGAAAATAATAGAAGGAATATTAATAGTAATAATTTGTGTATTTGGAATTTGGGGAATAAAAAGGGGAATAATAATGATTATGGAAAGAATTAAAAGAAGAAAGGAGGAGAAAATTATGAAAAGAATGGCAGAAGAATACAAAGCGCAAACTAGGGGTACTAAAAGGAAAAGGGAACTGACAGAATTTTAATGGAATAAAATTTGTGGGCTAAATTTGTGTGATGACAATTAGTCATCAGAGGAGGGATTGATGAAGCAGAAAATGAAGGTTTTGATTTATTAACGCTTAAACGTAGTATGAAATAATCATGTGTGACTTTAACCAAACTAATTAAGATTGTACGGGGACAAAATGTGCCCTCAGAGTAGTTTGCCATCATTTATACGCGTGCTTTATATAACGTGGTGTATTAGAATTGCACTAATCCGACATAATCATAAACGTATGCTACGATTTGCTTGTTTGAAATGCATTAGCTTAGCATTACTTTAGCGGAGGCTTTGGCCTAGTGGCCTGGTCTCACGGTTTAGATGTTCGTATTTTTCCAATGTGCTATTAAACGTGTATTTCTGCTTGAAGCTGTACTTTTCCACAGAAACTGTTCACATGCTTATCTTAAAGTTTCGTGCCAGCATGGCATATTTTCTCTTTAATTCAAGGTCGACTTGCAGGTGCGGACAATGGAGGCTCTGAAAGTGAGCTAATTGGGAGACAATGTTGCGATTTGCGTACCCATCTCCAAGGATAATGTATGCTTAAGTAAAAGCTTGAGAACTGTCGTTTTTGATTGGACAATTTGAAGCTAACCTATGAACCCTCCAATGGAGACCCTACAGGACTTGAACTGTTGTCTATAAAACCCAGGTGCACGAGAAGGAGGTAGCCATTGCGCTATTAGCAGCCATTACCAGCTCGATACCCGCCATTTTGCAGACTTCGTAGCTATTATGGCCCACTTTGCTGCGACGCCATTTTGAGAGACTTTGTTGCTTTCTCTAGTCGAGAGAAAGAGACTTTAATGATTCTTGCCCTAGAGACTTTAACTTTGATTTGTCCCTTTGCATGAAGTAGTAGTTTTACCTCGCCGCCGTGAGGCAATTGCCCCGTTCACCCATGCCCCTTTGTCCCGTCCCATGCTGATTAAGAAACGGTACCCATGCTGACTGAGAAACGATACCTGTGAGACGAAGACTTCATTGATTGCTGATCGTAATTGGTAAATATGAAAGGAAATTGTAAAATTGCATTATGTTTCTTTTAGGTAACCAACTGCTGATTTTGACAAGAGCCCCAGCTAGGAGTTTTCTAAATTGATGTTGCTAAATTGTTTTTGCATGAAGTCCCACATGCCGATGCTAATTTGAGGTTAGACGAGGTTTCCATATGTCGCACGATGCAATTTGAGATCTTGTTATGCTGACTAAATGTACGCAATTAGTTCATTACAGATTATCGTATTAGTGCTTTGCATTGCCATTATCGAATGTCTTGTGATTCAAATGCTACATAGATTACACTTGTTTCGACGTTATGGACAGCTATTAATGTTCATTTATGTTTATCATTTGGTGTTGAGACACATTTATATTGTGCTAGCTTTGTTAATATAGGGAAATAAATCCACTAACTTTGCAATAAACTAGTGTGGTTATTCCTGACTGAAAGGTCAGGGTTCGCCGAAATGTATTCTGGATTGATTGTAAAGTGTTATGTCGTTCAAGGTGTTGCTTATGTTCGTTATTGATTATTGATCTGGTGCGACTGATCGATTAAGAGTACAGAGTGTTCCCACAAAGTCAAAAGATTCATCGGCCTAAAGAGCGTCCGAACACAGGTAAATTATTAGTACGGACCGCTCTATCACCTGTGTGTGCACCAAATTCGGCAACCTGTGTGTCAGGAAGGGGGCATTGTGAAGTGCGGGCCGTCATCCATGTGTGTGCCAAAGCAGGTGACCCATGTGTGTCAGGAAGAGGGTTACTGTGAAGTGCTGGTCATCACCCATGTGCATATCAAAGACGGCAACCCCACTACATAACCAGGAGAGGGGCCGCCATGAAGTCAGGGCTGTTCCCCTGGAGCATGGTACTAAGGAAGCCATGAAGAGCACTTACCGATAGCCTCAGGAGCCGAGCTAGGATGTCTGAGAACTGTCCGGAGACTAAAGCGGCCAACCAGTAATAGGGGGAAAGACCATGAGATTTTGCAGGCCCTCAGCTTAGGGGTACTGGGGACTGCAAAGGAGTGCCCTGGAACTCCCAGCAGGTCGGTCAAGACTGTTTTGGCCATCTGGCCTGCTAGGGACTTGAACGAACGTAGAAGCTGAGTACTGTTAATATTGACTTATAAGGCAAAACCTAGACTTTGCTGCATATGGGCCACATATCGAAGTACCTGCTATTATCACATGTTGACTAACCGACCCCACACTTTGGGATTTAGGTCAGGACAGTGCTAGCGCGCTGACCTTAAGTGACTATGGGATAATTTAGTCTGCTGATTCTGTGCTTTGTGTATTCACATTAAAATACTTTTTTTTTCACAAAACAAGTATCTCATTTGACAATTAGCTTATTGCCATTACTCTTTGTACTATGAGTCTTGTGCCTGTGTGAGCTCATACCTACCTTCTTTACTTAACCCGTTCTACCACTGAGAGTCAAGTTCTAAATGGGGTAGTACTTGGCCCAGTTACCCAGGACCCATAGTAGATTGGGTCCTGGACATCTGGAGTAAAATGTCTGCTTGCCCCATGACCCTCTGAAAGGGGTCCTGACATGCTCTCTCTTCTGCTCTGTCCTTTGTCAAAAGGACAGTGTGCCATATCAAGAGAGGCTCCAATTTGACTGACCCACGACAAAGGCCAAGGTAGTAATTGGTGATCACACCTGGCTGTCAACCTCAACCGAAACATGCCTCATAAAGGTTCAAAGGACTATCCCTTTTCCTCCTTCATGCTTCCCTGGTCCTACAGTGTGAAACTTATCAGTCCCACATATCTCATGGCAATAAGTCAAGGCCCCCTGAACAGTATATTCCTGGAACCAAAGAGATATTTGTTGTCCACAGAGAATGCACTGCTCCCCTTTCTCCAGTGTCTGTGTTTCCACACAAGGGGCCAGATGTATCAAAATATTTTGCACTCGCAAACGTCGAAATCGGCCGTTTGCGAGTGCAAAATCGTGGTCTGCAATGCATCAAAGGCATTCGCAGACCACAAAATAGAAATCGCAAAAATTGCGATTTTTTGCGTTGCGACCAGGATTTTGCGAATCGTATTTTGCGATTCGCAAAATCCAGGTCGCAACGCAATTCTGCAAAAAGTCGCAAATTGCGATTTTTCGCAGAATGGTATTTTGCACATGCAAAATACCATTGTCTGCAACCAGGTGGTAACCTGGTGCAAAATTTAAAAATGCAGTTTTACGGCATTTTTAAATGTAATATGTAAAGCACACATGCCCTTTTGGCATGTGTGTACTTTACATGGTAAAAATAAAAAAAATGGGGTGCAGGAGAGGGGGCCTTAGGCCCCCAGCACCCTGGCCTTTTGCATTTCCCAAATTGCGATTTCTGGTTCAGAAATCGCAATTTAGGAAATGCAAAAAATTTGCAGCTATGGGCCAACAGGCCCATAGCTGCGAATGGGGCCAGTATCGCAATTTGCGATTCGGTAATTGCATTTGCGATTTTTAAGAAATCGCTATTACCGAATCACAAATGTGATACATGGCCCTTTGCGATTCGGTAATAGCGATTTCTTAAAAATCGCAATTACCGAATCGCAATAGGCCAGAATCATACATCTGGCCCTTAGTCTCAGGAATGTCAACAATCCATATCTCCTCTCTGGAGGTTACAGTCCTCACCTCCACTAGTCTTTCCAGGCCCTGGGTTTCCAAAATGGAGCTTACTGGCCTGCATGTATAGTACCATATGCAGGCAGTACACATCCCGGCACACAAGTATCATGTCCTGTCCAATGGTACACACAGTCCATGCAGGCCAATAGTGAGTTAAGTGCAAAGCTACTGAATTTTATGTGAGTGGGCCGGTGAGGGACACCAATAAAAAGGCCTGTTCACACTATGGATTCCTATGAAACATAAAGCTGGTATGAGGCCACCACCACACTTTTATAATTTAACTCCAGGTAAAGGCAGTAACCCTTCACCAGAGAGTAGTACTTGGTGTGCCACTCCAAGACTAACAAGACCTCATTTTCATGAGACAGGTCTAGGTCATGACACACACGCATGGTCTATGGACTAAAAATCATTACCACGGGTCCAAATATCCAAGAAGATGTAGCACTCAAGGTAGTAGTGCACGTCCATCATCATATAGAGGACTTTTCCGTCCTGACACTTCGTACAAACAATTGTCGTGCCTATAGTGTGCTATATTTACTGTTTTGAGAACATTCTGTATTTTGTCTCGAAATACAAGGCATATAGGGCCAGATGTATCAAAAAAATTTGTACTCGCAAACGGCAAAATCGGCCGTTTGCGAGTGCAAAATAGTGGTATGCAATGCATCAAAGGCATTCGCAGACCACAAAATAGAAATCGCAAAAATTGTGATTTTTTGCATTGCGACCTGGATTTTGCGAATCGCAATTTGCGATTCGCAAAATCCAGGTCGCAAGGCAATTCTGCAAAAAATCGCAAATTGCGATTTTTCGCAGAATGGTATTTTGCACATGCAAAATACCATGGTTTGCAACCAGGTGGTAACCTGGTGCAAAAATAAAAAATGCAGTAAAACTGCATTTTTAAATGTAACATGTAAAGCACACATGCCCTTTTGGCATGTGTGTACTTTACATGTTAAAAAAAAAAAAATGGGGTGCAAGAGAGGGGTCACCCTGCCCTTTTGCATTTCCAAAATTGCGATTTCTGGTTCAGAAATCGCTATTTTGGAAATGCAAAAAATTTGCAGCTCTGGGCCAACAGGCCCAGAGCTGCGAATGGGGCCACTATCGCAATTTGCGATTCGGTAATTGCATTTGCGATTTTTAAGAAATCGCTATTACCGATTCGCAAATGTGATACATGGCCCTTTGCGAGTCAGTAATAGCGATTTCTTAAAAATCGCAATTACCGAATCGCAATGGGCCAGAATCATACATCTGGCCCTTAGAGACTGGTGTTGCCTACAATGGAGATGGAAACCCTGAAGGACACACTTTAAAACGTAAGGTGGAAACGTTCATTTGACGTATTTAATCCAAATAAATAAATATCTCATGTAACAAAATCCAATAAAACAATAAGTAATATTGAATCAAGATGTATTTGTTATTTAACTGTTTACTATCATTAGTATCTGTTCGCTAAATTAATTAAAATCTTAATTGAACAAAGGAATGCAAAGCAGTAGAGACACTCATTGCTTATCAGATCATAAATATCTCTCACAGCGGATGCAATGAGTTGAATGAGAACATGCATATGGGCAACACCATATCTTATTTACCTTTCTGGTCGTCCTCTAATGGGTAATAACTGAGGAAGTGGTTCAGCACCCTTGCCTAGCTCATTCTGGCATTAGCCTCTTGTATGAAAGTCAGAGAAGTTGTTTCACATCTCTCATTTTAATTATCTTCTTACCTTTGCCTTGCTCTGTTCTGATTTCAACGTGCGCAGTTATGAAAAAGTGCATATTTTGTATCGTTAAAAGAGATTTGACGTTAGGTGATTCCAAGTTGTCTTTTCACTGCTCGTGCATGAGTTTGTTCCACAGAAAAGCCCCCTTAGGCTCTTGAAACATTTCTAATGATTTAGGAGAAAGTCGTGTCAGGTGGAGTTTAACATCAGCATGGTGTAGAACTGATATATTCTTCTTCCAAGTAACCATGCAGGTCTCCCTGGAGACATGGTCATTCCCCAGGATTATCTTGTGATTGTTTGTGTAACATCTGCATGCACAATGTGCCAACAATACACATGCCCCCCGCAGTGAAGGCCACTCATTTCCCCTTCCTTCTCCAAGGAGAATTCTGTAGACTTCCTCTTATGAACTGTCACATTGTTATCTGAAGCCTGAAGGAAAGCATGCGTGAGTTGACACCAGTGCACCGTTACATTGTATTATTTTGCCCACCATTGTCCAGGTTCTAGATCTTGATGGTCCCATTCTAGTATGTTATGCTACAGGTGTACAATGGACATTATGCGGGTCATTCCGACCCCGGCGGTGAAGGACCGCCGGGGCCGGGGTCGGCGGGAGCACCGCCAACAGGCTGGCGGTGCTCCGCAGGGCATTCTGACCGCGGCGGTATGGCCGCGGTTAGAACAGGAAAACTGGCGGTGTCCCGCCGGTTTTCCGCTGCCCTGAGGAATCCCCCATGGCGGCGCAGCTTGCTGCGCCTCCATGGGGGATTCCGACCCCCTCACCGCCATCCTGTTCCTGGCGGTTCCGACCACCAGGAACAGGATGGCGGTGAGGGGGTCGTGGGCACTGCAGGGGCCCCTGTAAGAGGGCCCCACTTTAAATTTCAGTGTCTGCTTAGCAGACACTGAATTCGCGACGGGTGCTACTGCACCCGTCGCACCCTTCCCACTCCGCCGGCTCCATTCGGAGCCGGCTTCCTCGTGGGAAGGGGTTTCCCACTGGGCTGGCGGGCGGCCTTCTGGCGGTCGCCCGCCAGCCCAGCGGGAAAGCCAGAATGGCCTCCGCGGTCTTTCGACCGCGGAGTGGCCATATGGCGGTTCCCGCCAGGCGGGCGGCGACCGCCGCCCGCCGGCCTCAGAATGAGGCCCTATGTGTCCAACCAGATTGGTGGCCGTTCTGCCAGTGCTGCCCTTTAAAACTGAGGGGCAGGAGGCAGAGGCAAGAGACTGGAAATAGGAAGCCAATTACCCTAGCAGCCTAGATAATTACCTTGATCAATTAGCTGGGCAGTTCGCAAGACAGAAACTAAGGGGCAAATGTATTCTCTGTTTGTGCCAGATTTGCATATATATATTTTTTTTTTAGCAAATCCAGCGCAAACTTAACTCCATATGTATATTTTGGTGATAGACATGTCTAGCGCCACAATATTGGAGTTAAACCCATTTTTTGCCTGCACAAAAAATGACTCAAAGGCCCTAGTACCTTATTTATCCTCCAGTACAATGCACAGGAGAAGGAGGGCCTTAAATAATGGCGCTAAGCCTTCTTAGCACCATTATTTAACGCCTGGATCAGGGCAGGCATTAGGGGACCTGTGGGCCTTTTTCCATGGTCAGAGACCATGGAAAGAGCCCACAGGCGCCCTTCCCTGCCCCCAAGAACACCCCTACTCACCCGCACCCACATCTGGAGGACACCTAAGGATGGAAGGACCCATCCCAGGTAAGTCCAGGTGGGTTGTGCGTCAAAAAAATGATGCTAGTCAGATTAGAGTCATTTTTTTTACTCTAACCTGACTAGCGCCATTCTTTCCTGCACAACCTCCAGATTTCCCTATGCCTGCCCTACCCGGTTAGCGTCATGTATTTTGACACCAACCGGGCCTTAGCGCTGGCTTGCACCATTCCTTAAATATGGCGCCCGGCTGGCGTCCTGGAATGGCACTAGCTGGTGCTCTACTTTTTGATACAAACCTGCTCTAACGTTTGTGTCAAAAAGTAAAAATATGGGCCTAATTTTGAAATCTGGAAAGATTTATACAAACTTACTTGACGTGTTTTACATAGTTAGTTGTGTCATGCAAAATACCATGTGTATGTAAGAAATCCAAACAGTCCTGAATATTATAACTGAAAGAATATCAATTAATTTTGCTTACATTTACTACAAGCCATCTTTGTGCTTTCCCGGGACCCTTTTCTCTCTCCCGTTCCTGGACTTTTGCCAAAACGCAGTGCTCCTTTACCCTGGCCATCTTAGAACCTTGACATATTAAGTTACCTGTTATACATTTCTTACAACTCTTTGTCTATTTGACTACTATTTAATAATTACATTTATATTGTATGTCACAAAGGCCAACTTATCCCTCCTGTCCTTACAATGATTGCATAGGCATGTGGAATATATCTAATTCCTTGGTAACAGATAATATTCGCAATAAATTGTCATCTGGTGTGTGGACATTTACCTGCCATTTACCTTTCAGGCTACAAAAGAGAGTCCAGAGATTTGATGTAAACAGTGATTAAGCTCAGACACTTACCGAACAGAGGGAACCACAAGGCTGAAACTGCTTTCCTTAAGGGGACCCTCAGCTCACCTGTGGTAGCTAGGCAGCAGCAAGGCAGGACTTCATAGCAGGACACATAGCCAGCAATACATATAACAATAGCACAGCTAAAAGGCATAAAGAACCTATAGATGTACATCACTCATGAGTAGTAAAAATAATTGCCAAATAACAAAGAACCGTAGGAAAGTGTTTTAGTAATGCTTTAAGAGAAAGTAAGCCTTTTGCACAGAAGAATCGGAAAAATAATTTTAATACATGTAAGTGGTACAACTAGATGTACTATATATGACATAGATCCGTTTTAGCCATTTATTGCTGCATTCAGAGCAAGTAAGGCTGACTGGTCAATGAACCCAGTTGAATATAAGCATGAGCTTTGCCCAAGGATCAATATTACTTAAAGAAAACAATTTGGAGGAAAAAAAACTGTCAAGCAGATGGCACTTAGATGTCAGTATCTGGCTAGGCAGCTATGGAGTTGCATGAAAGTGATTCGAAGTCTTAGTACTCTAGTTAAAGTCAGAAAGTAATGCTCCATCTAGAAGAATGTTATCTTTAAAGGCCAATGTTTGAAATTTCTATCACTCAGTTTTTTTCTTTTACAAAGTTACTGGGTCTTTCATAGGCTTGGTGGGTGCTGTTGATATGACATCACAAAATGAAGATGACCTGTCATTGTCAGAGCTCGTACCACACAGAGTTTCAAGAAATAGATTTTCTCTGCCTGGGACATGACACTTGAAGGGGTAACATAAGTCTTGTGCGGCACACATAGAAAGAGGAAAAAAGGAGAATAAATAAAGATATTTCTCTTGTTACTACTCTCCAGGGAATGCTCAAAATCTATGGGTGGATGCGTGGGAATACCCACCAATGGAACTCCTCACTGGGGCAGAGTAACTCAAGGCAGTGATTATCACACTGCCTCGTGTTTCTCTAGATTTATCAAGTCATGCAGGGCCATACCAAGTGGCCTTGTCTGGCTTGATAACTCTCACTTAGGTTTTGTGTTGCCCTTGCTCCCCCTTGCACGGCTTGGGACCCGCCTCCCATAGCATTTTTGAGGCACCGGAGACTCCACCCCCCTGGGTGAATGAAATAATAGGTGAAGGGGGGGGCATGTGCAACCCTGCCCCAGGCCTCTTCAGGCCCCAGTTACCCCATCCCTTAAGGGTGATTTTTTAGTAAGGTGAGGGGCACAAAGACACTACAGAGTAGATAGAAAATGCTGCTCCCATCTGGATGGGAGAAAAGAAAAGATGCCAGAACTACCAGCACCTAGCAGGGTGTTGGCCAGGGAGTTAGCAGGGGCTGCAGGACCCTTGGGGTTCCACCCCCATGGCCCCTAACATGGGCAGGAATGAGGGTCCCCTGTAATGGAAACCGGGGAACCCACTTCAATTTGAAAAAATTGCTGGCTCCCAACATGGGAGATGACTGGGGCCATGGGGCCGTGGGGCTTCCCCCGCAGCCACCAACTAAAACTTAAGCAGTCGGTGCTGTGGCAAAGGCATGGGAGTACCTATTTAGAACAAATTGCCAGCATCTGGTGATACACACAATGGGTGCCAGCTGGGGAGCCGGCTGGGGCCACAGGGGCCTGGGGCTCCTCTCACAGCTCCCAAGCAAAATTTAAGATGAAAGTGTACTGTGTGAACCCCCATCATTCCCAAACTGGTCGTAAATTATGTCATTTGAGATGTTGCAGTGATATTAATAATGTTGTCAAAGAGCATGCAATGAGTGATGCAATATGTGGGATAATCAGCAGTGCATGGCGATGGTGTGAGTTATAGTTACTTTAGGTCACAAATTATAGTTACTTCAGATAACTCTAACTGGTGAATTTCAGTGGTTATGTTTGTTTAACATGATATGTTTTAAATGTTAACTGACATTTTCAACTTACCATAACATCCTTTTAACCCTTTAACCTTTGTTTTTCATATATATGTTTGTGTATATATAGATATTTTCACTTAAACAAAACAAAGGTGAATTTCTATAGTTTTGTATTTTTAAAATGTGAGCCTAACTATAACGTCCTTGTAAACGTTTTTTTTTAAGTGAAGTTCTACGGTTTTTAAATTCTATTTCCTAACTATAACATCCCTGTAACCTTTGTTTTTTTCAGTGACTTTATATGTTTTTCAACTCAAAGTAATTTTCATTACTATACATTAATCCAACCACTGCTGCACATGGCCTTTGGCCGTGCACAGCGGCAGTTGTTGTTGCCAACCCTTTATAACCATCCAACCTTGCGCCACAGGACCTGCAGCCTACCCCTCTAACCACCTAACCACCTAAGCATGAGAGAGTGAAGGATTGAGAGATAGCGCAATTTAAGCTCTAGTGAATGATATACCTAGAATTAGATATTTCCAGACAAATTGAAAAGAAAAATATTTTTGTCAATTAAAAACAGTGAGATCACCTTTCAGTATGTAACTTAAATTATTATAGTTGAAAAGAAACTAAAGCAGAAGATGACCACAGCTTCACGAGTACTAGTGGGCATGTCTGAGACGTTAACCACTAGGCCAGAGGTGACACCTCACTGTACAGTGTCCAGACTTAGATATGACATTCAACCCACAGATTTGGAGGAAAAAAGATTTCAATGCACCATCACTAGGAATCTTTCACAGTAAAAACACTAGAAAATAAGCAGAGACACAGCCCAGCGATACTAGGATTTTAACCTTCAGCCTACTCAGTGCCAGCACAAGACCTTGACCATTAGGCCAGAAGTGACCCTGTTCTGCTCTGCAAGAAAAACTTAACTATAACATTCTTACATACATCTTGCTAGTCTGGCTCTTTGAAGTCATTGTATGGAGAGAACATTGCAATAACAATCTCTCTCTCTCTTCCATCCCTTTATGGAATTAAAGAGAGAGAAGGAGTGACAGGACCGCGGAGGGAGTCTGAAAGCCCACACACTCCTGGCCGGCTTCCCACATCCTGTGGAAGCCAGCACTGCTCCCTCAAACATGGAGCTGCTTTAAATAGCACATTTCTGCTTGTGGGAGCAATGTTTCCATCTGTTTCCTGTATGCATATTGGTGATCAGGGAAACAGATGAAAACATCACTTTCTGCAAGTGACAGCTCTCATTCACAGAAAGTGAAGTGTTTGCTCTGACTTGCCAGGAGCTGTCAAAGCTCCCACCAAGTCAGAGCAAACAGCTATGTCCTGGGGGTGGGCACCCTGGACATAGCAGTAGCCGGTCCTCGGAGTGGCGAACCCCAGGGCCATCTATGGCTCCTCGAGGGGGACTACACGATCCCCTGCTATGTAAAATAGCCACAGTGGGGCGGTGGTCCCCAAGGATGCCACTCCACTCCACCCAACTCCACACCACACAGTTCTACTCAGCTGGAGGACACTCTACTCCACTCAACAACACTCAACACCACTCCACCACACTATACTACACTCTTTGACACTCCACTCCATGCAACTCCCTCTATACCATACCACCAACAAAGTACTGCAAATATTCTGACACACCGTGCTACTCTAATGTACTGTTCTCCTCTACTCCATTCTACACACTCCACTCTATGCTACTCTATGGCACTCAAATCTGCAACACTCTATGCCACTCCACTCTGCCACACTGTGCTACTCTGTACTCTATTCCACACCACTTGACTCTGCAACACTCTTTTCCTTTCTGTGGCACCCCACTCTATTCCACTCTATCACACTTTCCAATTTTCTATGACAAGCCAGTCCACTCCTCTGTGCAACACACCACTCCACTCTGTGTCATTTTACTCCACTCTAGTCTACGCCACTCCCTCAAATCCAATTCACTCTACTGCACTGGATGAATGATACTTTACCCCACTCTACACCACTGTACAACAATGCACTCTACACCACTTTACTTTATGACACTCTAATCCACTCAATGCAACTCTACTCTACAAGACTCTACTACACACAATTTCACTTTATGGCATTCTACTCCACTCCATGCCCCTACACTACACTGTTAACCCTCTACTGCACTCTGTGCCCCTACACTACACCGTACAACACCCTACTCCACTCCACAACACTTTCCAACTCTTTTCAACACAGCACTCCACTCCACTGTATGACACACCACTGTAATTTATGACATATTACTCAACTCTACATTATGCCACTCCAGTCTAATTTTAACAATGTAATATCAAGTATTAAGACATTTCTCAACAGCTTTGTGTTTCTGAGACAAATTGGATAGTTCTCTTTTATACTCCTGTCATTCAAAAAAATATATTATGTCCCTGAGTCAGGCTTTAGTCCACTTCCTTATTCATCTCATCGCAGTCTCATTCCCATGAGCATTAGTGCTTATTCATCGTACCTTTATCTAATTCTGCATGAAGAACATGAAGAACATGAAGGGTGACCCACAAGGTCAGTGATATTCATGCAGAAGGTATGTTAGACCTCTGGAGTTTCCACATTCGTAAGTGCTGCTAAGAAAAGCACAGGTGCCTCTAGTGGCATGTCAGAGTAAGATCATGAAAATGCAATGTAATAGAGAGGAACTTTTGCAGTCATAACTTTTATGAAATTTACATACAATTGCATTGTCTTTTACACATTTCTGCATACTGTCAAACCTACACAAAATTACCCATTTCTCTGTGATACTATACATAGCATAGTAGAATTACACACTATTTTTGAATGGTTGAGTGTTGAATAAGCCATGGTATGAGAACAAGGACATCAAGAACAGACTTATACCCAACCATAGCACATTGTGTATCATAGACAATTGATCAGCGTAAAGGGCAAATACCTCGTTTGTACTATTACGTCACTCAGTTGGTACTCGGTGACAAAACAAAGGCATCAGGCATCATTTAGGAATGTATATTAATGCCACACATTTGTGTATGGATATTTGAAACTTAGGCCCATATTTATACTTTTTTAGCACCGCATTTGTGTCATTTTTTGATGCAAAAGCGGCGCAAACTTGCAAAATACAGTTGTATATTGCAAGTTTGCACCGTTTTTGAGTCAAAATGTGGCGCAAATGCGGCGCTAAAAAAGTATAAATATGGGCCTTAGAACCAACGCACCATAACAGTTAATTGTGTCCTTATACGAAAGCACTCTCACAAATCTTTGAAAAGTGTAGGTGTATATCATGTATTCTGACTTTTCTGAACTGTTTATGAATGGAGACTTTTGTATAAATACTGACCACAAAAACAACGTTTCTGAAATTGATAAGGGACTGCACAGCCATTTTATTAATGGTGGTGATCATACCATTTTGGAAATCATTAACACCCAAATAGTTCTACAGCAGATGTGTTGGAGTTATCTGGTATACTGAGTAAAAACATCTTCTGATTTGGTTGATGGACAGTCAAGGTCTGATTCACAGGTAAAGCACTATGGGCCAGATGTAGGAAGCCTTTTGCGCGTCGCAAACTGCGAAAAACGCAGTTTGCGTCGTGCAAAAGGCTTAACGCGATGCACAACCTCAAATTGCGAGTCGGTACCGACTCGCAATTTGAGGCTGCGACTCGCAAATAGGAAGGGGTGTTCCCTTCCTATTTGCGACCGCATCGCCATGCTGAGTTGGTTTGTGACCGCGAATGCGGTCGCAAACCAACTCGCAGTTACCATCCACTTGAAGTGGATGGTAACAAATCCGCAAAAGGGAAGGGGTCCCCTTGGGACCCCTTACCCTTTGTGAATGCCAAAAAAAATATTTTTTCAGAGACCACTTCCTACTCTGAAAAAAACTAAACCAAATTGTTTCGGAAGTTTTTCTTTTTGCAGCTCGTTTTCCTTTAAGGAAAACGGGCTGCAAAAAGAAAACTGCTTTATTAAAAAAGCAGTCACAGACATGATGGTCTGCTGTCTCCAGCAGGCCACCATCCCTGTGTGTGCAGGGACTCGCTATGGGGTCGCAAAATGCGACCCACCTCATTAATATTCATGAGGTGGGTCTTTGGACCCCATAGCGAGTCGCAGAAGGTGTCTGAGACACCTTTCTGCATAATAGTTTGCAAGTTGCAATTTGCGAGTCGCTGTGACTCGCAAATTGCAAGTCGCAAAATATCGTTTTGCTATCTAACCCTATATCTGCTTCCACATGTTTATAACCTTATGTGGTTGCTTGTTGGAATGCATTTTCAAAATGTTCCTAGTTTACGCCTGGAAACTTTTGTCAATCACAGCTCTCCAGGAGTAATCAGGGGTGATTTTTGAAAATGCAATATTTTCATGCTAAAATACATCTTTGCATCAGAGTAAAAAAGAGCAAATGCAAATGCAATTGCTATTTGTTCCGTAGAGAAAATATTTGTCCCTTTTGTAAAGTTCTCTTTTGCTTCACCCCACCAATTTTGGGTGTGTTCCATTTCACTCACAATGGAAAGAGATTTTGTCCGGACTAACCCTTCAACTATTTTCAAGGAGTGAAGGAACAATAGTATGTGAGGAATTTCAAGACATCAATATCATCCTACTAAAATATTTTAGCTAAAATACTGACTACCAAAGTAGCTCCACGGTGGGACTATACAGTTAAGTCTATGTTTAATATCCTTAGTAACACATCTAAATACTTTAAAAATAAATATATCTTTATGGATACATATGTAGAGTTTAAAATAGTAAACACTTTGATAATATTTTGGCAGCCAATATTTTGTCTGTGATATTTTTGCAGGCTGGTAATAAACTCATCAGATTCGGGTACCACATCCTCAGAAAAGGAATTTGTGAATACCCACAAATGTGTCGGTTTACAAACTTTTGGACATTCCCACTCTGTAACTCCAATACCCCTCCCACATAAGGTGGAAATAGAACTTTTGTGAAATGCAAAAGTTGGTTTGCCCTTGTAAAATAATCTATTTGTGTGTGTAAGTCAAATATCCCAAACATATAGGTATAAATAGCTTTATGAATTAGGCTTCCAGTGTTATGCTCTGCATGAGGAAACAGATCATCTTGTGCTACTGATTTGTTTGTGAGAGAGGAAGTAAGCAATCAAGCTCATAAAAAACCTGCCTGCGTCATTTGATACACTGTACCTGCATAATAGGACCAGTGAGTAATATGGTAGTGAACTGGAAGAGAAGCCTCAAAATTAATCTATTTTGGGATAATATTTAAAATCAGCAAACTATTTGTGTGAATTAAATATTCTCTTTTTTCCCTCCTGTTGAATGTGCAACAATATAAATTAATAAAACTGATCTGGCACTGTACGTTGTTTCAATGCTGTTGATGAAAAGTCTTGATAAAATCAAAGTCAATTATTTTAAGATTGATTAGATACAGAGCAAATTGACAGGGATTCATATGTTTCGCCTTCACATTGTACAAAAAAGTGCACAAAGAAATGCAAAAAATGCAACAGGCTTACACCATCTATGAACATGGGAACATACCCATTTAGAGTCCCCCATCAGGCTCCAATTTAGAAAGGGCTGAAGACTTGCCTCTTTATTGAACATTTCTTCATGATGAAGAAGTAACAGTTTACAAACCAACTCCCCTTTTTATCACTTGTCGATTGTGTCTTTGACACTGTACAGTGTTTGACTGCCTTTTGGCTATGTTCCCGTTAGATAAAATCCACTGCCTAGATACATACATCGATAGATAAACCTGTAAAGTATTGAGATTTTCAATGAGTTATCTCTCAGTTTCAATTCCATTTGTTATTGTTAATTATTCCTTGTATAGCACACACTCTGCCATTGACTTGGCATGTCAGTGAACACCGAATCCATGTTTACTTTCTGAATGTTTCTTTCAAAGACTGGAGTCTGATTTGCTTTCAGAAGGTGTGTGGTCAGTAGGCTCAGTATCTCTGCATTAAAGCTTTTAGAATGGGTGAGGTTGGAGAATTGTACAAAACTGCCCATTCCTTTCCTGGCTTAGCAGGGTTACTCTTTGCCAGATAATTGCATATGTGTGGTATTTAGCTGATAGTAGCAAGTGCTGTTGGATGCCTTGCTTGCCAGTGATATTTTGGTCTGCACTGATGTGATGAGCACATTGACATAGAAGTATAGGACATTTCTGTTTTGCGTTGTTTGTATGTGCAGAGTTATAGCTCCTGTGGTCCATTGGAAATTGTGTTACTGTTGAGTGCTTTTGGGGTACCATAATAGAAATGTAAGGCATGTATATTTGTTGTTAGGTTTGTGTTAAATATTCTGTTCTAACCCTACTATTGGGCTAACCTGGTGGAATAGGTTAAGGAAAGAATGACAGGTTGAACAATCAAAGGAAATTAGATAAAGTTTAAGTTAATACATCAAGGCCTAGGGCCTCATTTTAAGTTTACCTTACAGGGCACTCGGACACAGCTATGGCACAGTACCTTGATTGCTCCGGTTAGAGTCAGGTGGACTGTCATATTTTTGCTGGTAATGCCTTCCTCTGGTTATGCCAGCAGAAACCTTACACGAACAGCCCAATAGAGTAGGGTTTTGGGTTTAAGTACATCAGTCTGTCTGCCATATTTGGAAGAGAGAGAGGGTCTGATGTACTTTATTTTCTGCTGGGATTGCCAGGGAAAGTCTGGCGGCCCTGAACAGAAAAAAGAAAAATGACTCCCACACTCTGGGAGAAAACTCTCAAGGTGTACAGGTCATTGTGATTTTGCTGGACGTTTGTTTTGCAAGAACAAAAAGGTTTGCTAAGTTGCTGAATGAAACATGGTATCCACTCAGAAAACTGTCAGTGCCTTCAGAGAAGCAGCAGCTCCATTAAAGGCACAGAGATCTCCGCCAGACCAGCAGTAATTTATTTTGTGCCTTCTGGTTTTGTTTATGTTCATCAACAGGTTGTCACCACTATTGGCTCAATTTCAGTTTGTACCACAGTTTTGAATCAGTTGTCCTTGAAGGTTGAAAATGATTGCAGATTTTTGGAACCACAGGACTTCATGTTGCGTTTTTCTATACCAATGTAAAACATGTAAATATGGTATTTTTAAAAATGATGTTATTTTGAAAAAATCTGCTTGTGACTGGTCAGTACTAAAGAAACTTGCATAAGAAAGAAGTAAGAAACAGAAAGGTTTCTTGTGTAGTAAAACAGCTACTATAAAAGGCTGAATTTTAATATTTACAGAACAACATAATTCTTATGAAGGGATTTAAATTATTCCAAAAATGTAAAGTTTATATCAGCAGAATTTGCTATTAATATTTATGTTTTCAATTAACGTTTGTGTTGATATATGCCATTATCTTGTAGATCAAACACACCTGGCAGCTCAGGAGGGACTGTTACAATAAGGAGCAGGGCAATACTGATTTGCATAAGGTGTGAATTTGTCTACAGTGGCAGCGGGGTAAAAAGCACTGGGTTGGAACTCTACCCCGAGCAATTGCCAATGGTTAGTGATAGAAATGGGGTCTTTAGTTGGCAGAGGTATACACACTTGTCCAAGTAGGGACCACAATCCTTTCCAGGGAAAGACACACACAAACAAAATTATCCTGTGCCCACCCTCTGGTAGCTTGGCACTGAGCAGTCAGGCTTAACTTAAAAGGCAATGTGTAAAGTATTTGTGCAATAAATCATACACTAACACAGTGACAACACCACAAAAATACACCACACAGGTTTGGAAAAATATATGATATTTATCTGGTTAAATCAAGGTAAAAAACAATTAAGATCCAATAAGTACAAGTTGAGATATCACTTTGGAAGTTTAAAAAGAGTCTTAAATCTTGAAAATCAACAATTGTCTCTTGATTACACAAAGTACCTGGTTTGCGTAAAAAATAACACGCATGGAGACCTGGGAGTGTTGGATTTTCCGACGTGGCACAGACGATGGGCCTGATTCTAACTTTGGAGGACGGTGTTAAACCGTCCCAAAAGTGGCGGATATACCACCTACCGTATTACGAGTCCATTATATCCTATGGAACTCGTAATACGGTAGGTGGTATATCCGCCACTTTTGGGACGGTTTAACAGCGTCCTCCAAAGTTAGAATCAGGCCCGATGTGTTCACACTGCACGGGGCTTTGCGTCATTTTTAGGCAGGCAGTCTTAGTTCCTCATTGCTCCGCGGGTATCTTTTTGACACTCAGGGACAATGAGGAGAAATCCTGGGCTTGCTGGAAGAAGTTATAGGCATTGCGTTGATCTGGTAGGGCGATGTGTCAAATTATGTGCCGCACTGCACACACTGCGTCGATTTGTTATTCGGGGAATCGGCTGAGTCATTCCGGTTCAACTGTGCATCGATCCGTTAGGGCTCGCAAGGCAGGCTGTGTGTCATTTCCGGCAGGCTGTGTGTCGATTTACAGCGCACAAGGAGTTTCCTGGAGAGATGAAGTCTTTTTGGGCCGGAGACTTCAGAAAACAGGAGGCAAGCTCAATCCAAGCCCTAGGAGAGAACTATTTGCGAGCATTTTTCTCATCATCTTTTGAATAAATGATCTTGTAGAGTTTTGAACGTTTCAGGAGCAGAAAAGGCAAATCACCACCACCGCTTTTAATTTTTTCGATTCACTCCAAATTGTAAATTGAGAACTGAGAAAAGTGTACATTTCTTTTTCACACAAAACACGCAACCTAGATGCCAGCCAGTGCTACTCACAAGGCTGCCTTGAAACATTTTTGTTTTAAGAAACATGATTTGGAGTTGTTAGAAATTGAGTCTCAGGTTGGTAGAGGTATTAACCCTGTCTAAATAGGGACCACAATCCTAGTCAGGGTAAGTCAGTTACCCACCACAAATTAACCAGTGCTCAACATCTGGTAGCTTGGCAAAAAGCAGCCAGGTTTAACTGAGGAGGCAATGTGTATTTGCGCAACACTTAAAACAATGAAACAGGGAAAACACCAAACAAAAATAATCTGCACCAGAAAAATAGATTTGAATTCAATTAACTAAACAAGACCAAAAAAAAGACAAATCCAATAAGCAGAAGTAGAGATATATTTTTTTAAATAATACCTGCAAATATAGTGCACAAAAGAGTAAAGCATCAATCAAGGCTATCTGGTTCCACTAGACTGGGTGAAAGTTGAAAAGTGAGGCCGACCTTGATGGAGCGTTATGCAATGGCGTTGGTCCCTTTAGTGTTAGGCAATGCATCTGTTCTGATCCATGCAGTTGGAGCTGCATCGTAGTCGAGCTGTGCAGCTATTGAGGTGACATCTTCGAACAGCATTGCGTCAGTCAACCTCGTTGCGGTGAAAGCGTTTGGTCATTTGTCGAGCCACACAGTTGGTGATGCAATGTCTTTGTCCTCTGTGGCAGTGGCAATGCATCGGCATTAAGGGGCGATGCATCGGTATGGACCAGCACAATGAGGTTGATGCGTTGATTTTACAGTTGCAGCACTTTATACCCTCTTCCAAGGACTAGTTTGGCACCAATTGGCAGGGCAAGACTTGCAGCAGGCGAGCAAGTCCTGGTGTTGTTGCAGGATGAAGTGAAGTCTTTGATGTCTATTAGACTTCGGAGCAGGAGGCAAGCCAGCAAGCCACTTTGGTTCTGAGGATGTAGAGATGCAGGGCATTTTGGTTCTGAGGATGTAGAGATGCAGGTCAAGTCCTTCTCAATCACAGGCAAGGAGGGCTGTCTAGAGAGAATGCACATGGTCCATCCGTTACCCATCCCATACATGTATTCACAGGCCGGCAAGGGCACAGAGTGGTTAAAGAAAGAAAATGGCAACTAAAAGTTGCATTTTCAAACTTGCAACTTAAACTCAAACTTTACCATAAATTGTGATTTTAAATTGTGAGTCCAGAGACACCAAACTTGAAATATCTATCTTTTTCCAACTGGAAATTACATTTATAAAATGTAATATCGCAATCCCAATGTTAACCTATGAGACAGATAGGCCTTGCATTAGTGAAGAACGAATTTAAGAGTTTTTCACTACCTAGACATGCAAAACTAAAAGTATGTGTCTAACATTTTAAATACACTGCAACCTTCCTCCGGGGCTGCCAAGGGCTTGCCTTAGAGGTGACTTTTATGCATTAAAAAGGACGTTTTTGGCCTAGCAAGAAGGTTAACTTGCCAGGTCGACATGGAAGCTTAAAACAGCACACACAGGCTCTGCATTGGAAGGCCTGAGTCATACTTAAGGAGATATTGAAGTAGGTGGTACAACCAGTGCTGCAGACCCACTAGTTGCATTTAGTTTACAAGCCCTGGGCACATGTAGTGCACTTTACTAGGGACCTAAAAGTACATTACATATGCCATTTGTGGAAAAGCCAATGTTGCCATGTTTTAAGCAGAGTGCACATGCACTTCAGCACTGGTTAACAGTCCTAAAGTGTCCAGAGTCCTAAAGCCAGCAAAAATGGGGGCAGCAAAACAGGAGATCAGAGAGCAAAATGTTTAGGGAAACCACACCAAGGATGCCAAATCTAACAGGAGACAAACTGTTTAAATCCCAATAGGTGGGGATTGTCGGAATGCATGGGCACCAGAGCAAATACACCATTGTTGTACTTTAGGAATCCTTTCTTACTGTAACAGCGATATGATGTTGTGTAATGTTTTTGAATGCATAAACAGTTACAACAGACAGGATACCAGGTATATAATAACAATACCCAGAGGCACATATGTACAAACAAACACACATATAGATGGTCATGCAGTCAAACGAAACACAGGCACAAGCAGACAGAGGTGGCTGTCCAATGGCTATATTATTAGACTGAATGATGCTTTTGTGTATGCATAAATCAGTAGTAAGGGTGGATGGCTGTGAGTGCATACAACAGTATGCATTATGGGTGGGTAGAAGGATAAATGAAGTTGCATTAATATATGAAAACAGATGTAAACCTGACTGAATGAATTGCATTTCAGCATTTGTATAGTGCTTTAGTAATCCAGAGAGGTTGCCAAGTGCTTGGTTGCGGGTGGTAGAACAAATACTTTGGTGAGAGTACATTTAAAATGATGAATGCAGCGACTGGCAGGTGACGGGGGACAGGCAGTTTAAGAGTTTGAGTCCTATTACTTAGCAGCTCAACTCAAGAGGCTTGCACAATGGCTGTGGAGAGGGCAAACTCCGGACCAAGAAGTGGACCCTTTGTCCCTGAACTCCCCAGACTAGCTCACATACTCCTGCGAACTGGTCATCCCTTAGAAAGTGACACACAGGAACTCAAAGTACTGCTGTGATGCTGCCATTGTTGCTTACAAAAAACACATACACAAGCCCCATACTCCCCTGATTTGCCCATTCTCTTGCTCAAACTGTTACCTCATGGTGGGCACTGGGAACAAATTTCAGATGGGGGATCTCTTCCACTCCGATGTGAGCCTTCCATTCGTGGAATTCAGAGCAGAGATTGACCTTACACAGGGGCATTTCCTATTACACACAGCCGTAACAACAGTGTTTCAAACCCATTGGAAAACCGACACAACAACACGTTACTCATAACACATGCCGATACCTGGCTACTTTGGCGGGCACTATTAACCCAATAACATGCATTTATAGAGCTATGAGAAAAAACGTGAATCTCCCTTTGTTGAACCTTAAGGCAAAATGGGAGGAAGACTTAGGGATACCTATACCAGAAAAGGGTTGGTCTACCATACTAGAACTGGCACAGAAGGTCTCTAGGAATGCCAGATTTAAATTGTTTCACTACTACGTCATAAACAGAGCATCCCTCACCCTGGGCTGCCTCAACAAATACTTTCATACGATGAGACACGTCTAAGGTGTGGCGAGATAGGGGCAGAAGTGAAACACATGCCGTGGGATTGCCCTCACCGAAATATTACTGGGAAGATTTCACAATAGTAGTGGCCAGCACAGTCGCTAAGGTTATTCCCTGCTCCATGGACCATTGCATTCTTCATTGGTTCCCACACACAGCAAAAACAAAAGCCACCAGCCTTTCTATTGGCAAAGTGAGAAATCACACGCAATTGGAAGTCCCCAGTGGACCCCTCTTCATCACGCGGAGCAGGGAATTGGAGAGAGTGGCACGGTGCGAAGGTGCTAGTGCAGGATTACGATTGATGAATGTAGCACGGGCCTGTGAGTCTTTAGTAGAGAGCCTGGAAGACTCAGAAGCATATTCGAGACACCATCACAAAGGGCTCTCCGACTCCCCTCCCATACACCGCTGAAGCTACAAGAGCACTCAAGAGCAAAGGCGTCAGGACTACTCCGAGCCTCTCCTCACTAACACCCCCCTCTCCTGGCGCTCAGCAACTAAGAGCAATATACTGAGGCGACTGAACATGAAACAAGTGTCACCTGTACTAAACAACATTTCAAGAAGGAGGCTTAGGAGAGGGAGTTGTGGGGTGTTAAGTTTAAGAATATTGGGATTGATATGGCTTTCCTAAAAATCCCGTAATCAGGTTTTATTTTAATAAAACATGTACACGAGATGATTGTAAGCACTGAAAGACCATGAAAACCTTTCAATAAAACCTGTTTAAAGAAAAATAAGGTGGTCATCACTAACCCTCTTTGGTCCAACAGTTCAAAATGGTTCAACAATGTTATTTTGTGTGTCCCTCATACAGTAAGGTCACTACAGGCACCTTCTTTATGTCACAACAACAAGCGAACACAAGTGGATGCTATATTGCTACAAATGGCCTAAAATGGTCTTTCTGTTATGGGAAAGGGGTACCAAAATGAGAAAATGTCATTTTGCCTGCTCCTTCCATCATGCGAACAACCATGTTAATGAAACTGATCTGTAGCTGATTTAAATATATTTGCAAAAAGACTATTAACGTTTAATATTAATTTCCACAAACAGAATAGTCATTTCAAACGGGCTACATATGACAAAAATATGATGTCTCAATTTGTACTGCAAAAACACAGAATGCTGTGCTAGATTTGTAGGAAATTGCTTCAATAACGTGACAGGTAGAAACTGCAACGTAAACACCACATGCCACAATACAAGATGTAGTGCAGGTTTTGCAATTTTACGAACTATACTAGTGCCCCATTTTAGCAATAAGGTATTTGCCCTGCGGGGAAAATCAACTTAATTCAAGGGATCATTTCGCACTACGGCTCAGCTGAATTCTGTTCTCAAGAGGAGAAACGTAGGTACACCTGGAGTGTTATTAATTGTGCGCAGGTGCTGGTTTTGCCCACGTGTGACAATTGTTGTTGGGCCACTCCCTTCCCCAATTATCTCGTTTTCCATGGATTCCCTCACTACCTTCCTCATCACTCCACATCCCCTCTCACAGGTATTTGATTTGTTTTACAGCGCCTCTCCTCCCCGTGTAGAGTGTGAGAGGACTCTACATCACACCCATTATACAGGAACAATGAATAATATGTGTGTATTGACACTAGTAGGTATTATATTTTAATAGTGTTTGTTCTGGAGAAGCAGAAACTCTGGATTTAAATCGCACCACAATGGTTAGGAATAACTTTAATAATAAGAATGTAGTTCTACCTGAGCTAACTCTTTTTAGCAACATTAGGCTAATCAAAGACTGCGGGGGGAGGGGGGAGAGGTAACACAGCTTTCGAACCTATGCCAAGCAGTTTGCATGCAGCTCTTCGATAATAGTTCATAGGCCACTGTGGCTACATTGGGACTGCAACTTAAGAAATGCCAGTCAGAAAAGGATCTCTGTGACAAAAGGAGTAACCCATGAACTATTCACATAAAACGCACTTCTTTTATCTGCATTGTACACGTTCTTTGCAGCAGGCGTATTAACCCTATGTGCTACTTTCTGATGAGTCAAAACTGCTACTAGATAAAACCCCTGTCTCCCTACCCCAGGAAAATTAATCACAAGAGTTTTTATTGCTGTGTGAAAACTGTTGGACAAGCAAAAAACTGCACCAGGTGCTTTTAAATCCTTAAGTTATTTCTAAACACAGCACCACCTGAGCTAAGCTCCAGGTGTAGTTGCAATGGTCGCACCACCCTACAGCGGGCCCTGGTCCAGGTACACGCCCTTCAGTGCATTTCAGTGTCACAAAATGCCACTCTATTTCGTTTAGAACGTAAATTTGGCTACATCATCCAGTTCTCTGCAGTTAAAAAAATACACTTTTTTGAAGAAGTAGTTTCACTATTCTGTGGTAGACTTAAATGTGTGTGTATGCATGTGTAATCTAATATGAAGTCTGACAAACGCAGGAGAGACAATCCCACACAGGCAAAACCGCTCCCATAAGGATCCAACACGCTTTTGTGGTCTGGACTCACAGCCTGCTGTCCCCCACAGCTCATGTGAGCAGAACACAGAAAACAAACATTCGATACACAGCATTCTGAAAGGATCTTTGTGTCGAATCCCTGAGCCATTGGCTTGTTTAGGTGTACTCCCTTCATGGATTGGCTGCAAGGGCTGTTCGTTACATCTTGGAACAGGCAACAACATTTTTCAACAACTACTTTTTT
Source organism: Pleurodeles waltl (assembly GCF_031143425.1). Taxonomy (NCBI): domain Eukaryota; kingdom Metazoa; phylum Chordata; class Amphibia; order Caudata; family Salamandridae; genus Pleurodeles; species Pleurodeles waltl. The sequence continues at coordinate 236,446,458 of NC_090436.1, forward strand.
TAATGTTACATTGGTGAGAAGGATAGAAGTTAGTCCACCTGTAATCTCCTGCTGCTAATGCCAGGCTGCTTCTGGCTAATTTAGAGTTTCCGGCAAGCCCCTTGATGATATTGCTATGTGACTGATGCCCTGCAGGAATGTTTAGCTATGTCGGCCACTATGGCATGTGTGCTCTCAGTTAGGAATGCAAAGGCGGTTTTGAAATGATAAAAACCACATTCAAAGGTACCCACCTTATTGATAAATTCTCACAGTGCTAAGCCCTCTTTCATCTCCCGACCTCTCCTGACAAATGCACAGCACCAATCAGCCCACCCATGCCGATGTCATTTGGACCTCAGTTGTCCCCTTTTATTGATTCGACTTTAAAAAGACATTGAATCAATGTTTCTCACAGTGAGCACTTAAAGCTAATTGGATAAAAGGCCAGTCATCAAGAATTGCAATCTGAAGGGTAAGTACAGTGAACAGTAGTTTACACTTCAATAACAGGAGCATGCAGGGTGGGACAGTCTGTTCTGCCTATTGGGAAACCCCCTGTTAGAGGCAATGGAGACTGGCCTGTGCAGGGCAAGCGTGGCCCCAGTTACTTCTCCCTCTCACCAGCGGGGGTTGCAACAGGACAGGCTGGAGGCTGCTACCAGGCCTCGCACATTACATACTGGTGTTGTATGCATAGTGATGGTGGACCATGCTACAAACTCTTCAATATTAATACCGATCTCCATGGCGTGGCCTACCCAGAACTTCACACCAGTGCACTGCTTTGGAAGAGGGAGATCTGCTTCCAAGCGCACATTCGAGCAGAGCACACAGCTTCATCCACCCATCAAATTCTCACCAGTTGGCACCCTCTTCAGTGGTAAGTGGTGCATGAAAGTGGTGAGCTGTAGTGGTGAGTTACATTCTTCAAGTTCAGGAATCTGGAACATGCAAGAACATGGGGACAATATTAGCCATTCCAATTTTCAGTGCTCCTGACCTAGAGCGCTGTCTGCCTCACTTTCACAGTGGCTGACGCACTATTGCCTCATCATTAGCCTTGCTTGGAGGATGTGGAAAGGTCTTACTCTCCTCTGGTGTGGTAAAGTTAAAGAAATCTATAGCCATAAAAAATGCCCTGGGCGATTTTAGGAGCAATACTGATTGAGAAATCTCTATTATAAGAATGTTGTGAATGTTCCATCTGTTTGCTATTCTAACAATTATATATAATAAGAGTGTGTTTATTATACTTTGACTGTTTCGTTTGGTGATACAGTTTGTGATTGATAAGCCCATGTCCTCCACCTGGTGGTTGGTTTATAAGGGCTCAGTTTTTAGTTCTTGCTGACAAACAGCTTTTAACTACCTTTTTGTGAAAGGTATTTTTGCGGAATACACCAAAAACATACAGTGGGTGTTTAGCCCAATCACTGCTTCTATTAGTTTTCTTTATTTTCACAGCAATTCCTCCATTCTTATTCAATGACTTGCCTTTGTCTTCCTTCCTCTTATTGTGTTTGTTCCTTTTCTGGACATGGCTCCTTTACCATCCTGAGACTGGCTGCCTTATAGCCTTCACTTTTGGGGAATTACTTTTTTTTGTGAATCTCCTTCTGAGAATTAATGTGTTTTCTAGCTCTACCTCGTGTGTTGTCTCTCTGCCAAATACCTCCCTGTGTTCTGTGTGGCTTTCTCTTTTGCCCTCCCTCCCTCTCTCTGTTTCTCTCTCTTCACTGTACTTCTCACTGCCAAGTCTCCCTTTCAACTCCTTCACCTCAATCCCTGTTGCGTTCCCCCATCTGCCTCTCCGTTGCCCCACACGACCCCCTGCCTCACATGGGCATTTCATTTTTAGGTTGAGCATAGCAATGCGCAAGCGCTACTTTTTGACCTGTTGTAATCTATTCTGTGGGCGTTAACCACGCCCATCTCATGCTCATCACTTTCATCCGTTCTTGGGCCTGCCTTTCAAAATCCCTTGATTTGATTGGTAAATGCTTTACATTTGTCCCGCCTTGAGGCTCTTTTGTTACGCCTTGCAGACTGACCCTGTTACATGGATTATTGCACAATTGCCGATATTCTTTAGCAAGGGCAAACTACTTTTTTCTTTTGTCTCTCCCCTTCGCACTCCATGGCAGTCATGGTGCTTTGAAGTTTCATAGAGCGCAAACAGCGCAAACTTGATCAGCAGTATTGGAGCACTCGTCACATTGTTCACGCTGTTACCTAATTGGAGTCATTTCAGTTTTCCTTTTGTCTCTCCCCTTCACACTCAATGGGTTTTAAAACCCTCTTGTAATTGGTAAATGCTTTACATAAAAACACAGAAATCATCAAAGTGGATCTCCCAGCACAGCGGGAGAGCCAATACTACAATATTCACTGCACTCGGGAAATTCACCTCATAACGATTTGCGAGGCATTCCTTTTACAAAACATTGTTGCTCATAACTCAGCCTGTGGTGGTCCTAGTACAATGGGACCACCACCAAAACGTTCAACGCAAGGTACCCTCTGGGTCCCCACAATAGGTTAGTGAGGACCCTAAAATAATAACCCCTCACACCATTCACTGTCTTTTTAAGCTCTCTTATGACTGGAACTTTTGTTTTAAAGCTGGGAGTAGTTTGTGTTTTAGGGGCCTTGTTTGCAATAATATTTCAAGAGGCCTGTTAGCCCTGAAAGTGTGTAATTCCTTATGCCACCAGGGGATAAATATATGGTTATACTGCATTACATTGTGCCATTCTGTTTTCATGTGGTTATGCCCTCTAGGGGCTAACTATATGGTTACATGACCATGTTTTTTACAATGCTATTTTTATTGTGGTGTCCTCTACTGGCTGTTCTAAGCATTAAGTCAATATACTACAATATTCGCAGAACTGGGACACTCGACCCATAATGCTTAGAAAGGCCTTCCTTTTACAAAACATTTTTGTTCATCACTCAGCCTGTGGTGGTCACTTTCAAAACGTTCACCACAACATGTTCTTTCTGTCATCTCTGGGTCTATTTTTTATTGCCACAAAAATAAAAAGATGAGATAAAAAAGAAAATGTAATCTCCCAAATTTGTGCCATATTCTTGCAATTTAAGGTTTTAAATGTGAAAGAGACTGAATAAACATGCCATATAAATTGTACACAGTAGCGTTATGTAGACACTCATTAGTTTTAATGCACCCATCGCAGGAAAATATGATTGTTATTGCTGCTGAAAAAAAGTATATTGGCTTTAAGGTGTAATCTGAAGGTATAGCTTAAATTTATGTGGATGACATAAAATAAAAAGATAGTGGCTGTTTAGCCGGGCACTGGGTAAATGGTGAATGTTCTTTGCTATTTACATGGTCACTGGCTAACTCTCAGAAATTACTTATTACTTGGCTATCACCTCAAAAATGGCAGAGAAACTTCACTGTTTGGCTGTTTGGGTGACAGCTATGCAAATAGCCAAAAAACGTCACAATTTATCCAGCCGCTTTTTACATGGCCTCCCATTAAACAGCACAAGTTATGTACCCTTTACCCGGCAGCTAAGCAGATAGCAAATAAGCTTTACTATTTACATGGTCTGTGGCTAAATAACAGACATTATGTGCTGCTTGACCAGTGGTTAAGCAAACAGTAATGAAACAACACTCATTACCTGGCTGCTAGCAAAACATCAGACATTATGTGCAATTTAATAGTTGAATAGCAGAAATTGCTCCCTGTTCGGCCATTGCCCTGACAAATACCAAAGAAATTTCATTGTTTACCCGGCTGATGGCTAATTAGCAGAAATGATGTACAGTTTGGCAAATGGGCTTGCAAATAGTAAAGAAATATCACTATTCACCTGGTGACTTATTAAATAGAAGATAGTATGCACAACATGGCAAGTAGTTGTGCAAATACCACAACTTCCCTATTTACCCTGCTGCTGTCCAATTAGCTTACAATTTGTGGTATTATGCCTTATGCAAATTTCAACAGGCACTTACCAACAGGCAGAACTGCAAACAAGCAGTGAGCACAATTGGCATCCACCTACTTATGCATGTTAGGGTCTGATATATTAGTATTTCATTTGCAAAAAGTGGTCCCAAATCACAACCAGAATTTGTGTGAATAGAACAGTATTTTGGAATCCTACATATCGTACTATTGGGTCAATTCACACTAGACTGAACAGAAGGAGGTTGTAGGATCATCTGCCTAATTAATATTCATTAGTCTGAGCAATTTCTGAAAAGCGGAAAACTTAAAAAAAAAATTTGTTCCTTAAAGGAATATGTGCTGCTTTTAATAAAATAATTTTTTCCATTTAGGGAAACTTCAGGGAGAGAAGGAAGTGGTCCTTTGGAACTCTTCCTTCTGCCCCATGAGCCTGCTAACATGATACCCAAAAGGAAAGGGTTCCAAAGAAGATCCATTTTCATTTGGAAAGTAGTTACTTCCCCAATTTGGAGGTTGGTAGAGCATCAATAGTATCGGACTGCAACTGCACTTGTAAACTATTGATAAATTATTTTCCGAATTGGAAATGGGAGATGTGAAACCCCTTTCACATCCTCTTAAATATACAATTCAGAAACAATTGCAAATTTAATTTTCCAACTCATAATAGGTCGTGTATACATACTGATGAGCACTTTTGTGGTCACAAACCCTATGATTTTGTGACATGAGCCCTTAAGTGCAAAAACAGGCTTAGATGCAAACTCTATCTGATAGGCTGAAACATCACACATTTATGAAGTTTCCAAGTTATATTGACAAATATGACACTAAATGCCACTGCGTTACACATTTGGCCACGGTGAAGCGCTTTTGGGGGTTCTTGAGGGAACTGTCTTGTGCTCCACAAATGTTCTTACTCCTTTATGTTTACCTGTTGAGGTGGCTAATGATAAACATGATTTGAACTTTTTCAAGACTAGGTGAAGCTGTTTACTCTTCTACAGCTATCTACGCTTTCTAACTCAAAGTCTTTGGGTGTACCAAGGCCTGATACAGAATTGCCAAAAGGCTCCATGTTACGAGACCACCTCTTTTTCTACAGCAAATTAGAGCATTCTGGAATTAATAATTCTGGTTCAATTCAATTAAGCAAATAAGACCAAAACACATGAGAACATTTTTTTCCTAAAGCAAGGGCTAGGCTTGGAAATGTATTCCAGTGATATGGTGCCATCTGATATTTGGGGGGATCTTACCAAAATAGAGGCATTTGGATAGGGCCCCCTATGAAGTCATCAATGCAGTATAAATGAAAGGCTTCATTCCAATCTCATGACAGAAGGAAGAACGACTATGGCTCTGATTTAGAGTTTGGGGAGCAGTTAAAAGTTCTATCAGGATTGCAGAGGACACCATTATGAGGGGCCTCTGTCCACCAAATTTAGAGTTGCCCATGCATCCTGCAGACAACTCCCACAATAAGAGGAAAAACAAAAACCTAATGGCCCCTACACTCAGGAAATATTCTCCCAGGATGCAGGGAGGCATTACTTTACTGTCCCTTGCAACCATTTTTTATTCTAAATGCGTATAATGTCTTTCCTCCAATGGCCCCTACTCTGTCAGGTCATTAGAGGCAAACAAGCAAAGGAATTGGACTATATTTAATTGAACTGAATGATATTGGAATTTGAATGAATACAGAACAAAATAAACTGATAGGGATATTTTATATTGACTTTATATCAAATGCTGTAGGAAAAAAATGCAGAATAAACAGAGTCATTTTGTGATCTTCATTCTTGTGGCCTACAGATCATTCATTTCACAGTTCTATTTTTAGACACATTTTCCAGACGGGGGATGTGAATCTGCTGTTGACGTTCCAGAAATTATATGGGTTGATTCTCTTTCAAATGTCATTTTCTGGGTGTAACTCAGACACAGCATTTCTACTAGGTGATGGCTCTCACAGCAGTGTCAGTAGTGCTAGCTCCATGAAGGAGTATCCAAATAATGCCAAAATAAAGAGTAATATCTCAGCACCTGGCTGTCACCAGTGTTCCTGAGCAGTCATCAGGCACAGACAATAGGGCAAGCTGTGCTTGGAAACCTTTTCTCTTTTAAAAAGAGCAACCTCTGAGCTAACCCTTTCACTTATCATCTACCTTATATCTTCACTCACGAAAACTAATCAGCAGCCTTCTACTAACAAGAACCTCACAGGAATTCTGTGGGTAACCTTTTCTCCATAGTAAGTCACTTCAGTTCTTGGTCTCCACCCTCTTGTCACAGGTTTGCAGTCAATACACTTAGACTGTCTAGGAAAGCTGTATCTTCCCTCAAACACATAAAATGGTAAAGCAGGGGGCATCCAAAATGTATCCCTCTTGTTCCAGCACTAAGATTTTAATCACACCTGGTGTCTTATTACTACACTCTTGCTAAATATCTACTCTACATTCATGCACATGGAATGTCAGCACAAATGTGTGGGAATCACACAGACTACTTTACTGGTCACTCACTGTTTCTTTGGTGACATTCCAAATAACTCTTCCACATATGTATACCCAACTCCCTTCATCTAGCCCTCAGAGTTTCATAGACATCTCGTCTGATACTGAAACTACCTCTACTGGCCTTACTTCCCAGTGCTATCACAACTGGTAATCATAGCCCAATGTTACTTAGAATACCTCTTTGGGCTATCTGAGACAATGCATCTGGAGTCTCCCTCACCCCACTTCTGCTCATTAGAGTCTTCCTATGAGCATGAGATCCCATTTGCTGATTGTCATAAACCTTTGACCCCACCCCCTTTTGTTAGCAATTAACCATTTTTGCTGACTTTATTCATTTGAATGTCTCAAACCGTTTCTGCCATCTTTCACAGATCACTTTTCCCCCATCTACTTTTAGACTCCTCTGTCAGGTTTCAGTGCTTTTGCTATCTGATCAATCTCAGTCTGCTGTGCCTCCTTCAGTCCGTGTCTGCTATCACACAGAGTGTAACAGTCTTGTTCTTGTTGTCTTTTATTCACTATGTATGCTCATATGCACAAATATTTACCAGTTATACAAGTGGGCTAAAAGAGGTGTGAGTTTCTAGGCATTGAAAGAATACGAGCTGTGAATAATAACTATTTACAAAAGGGATATCCTAATAGATGTGGCCTAAAATCACATAGGTTTCTGGTGCTGCTTCCCAAGGTGATTGCTCTGTTCCAATTGGTAAACCAAGCCCTACTCTCCTAGGTCCTCATCTTCATGTCCCTCTTGGCCCTGTATCCGGTCTTCCGGGTCACGAGCCTTTAGTTCACCTACTCCTCCTTGCTCTAGTCTTCTGGGTTTCCTTGGTACTAGTGCCTCTGGTCTTCCTAGTCCCATTACACTCCTGGTCCTCATATTCATAGTCCTCTACAATCCGGTCCTGATCGTCTTGGCTCTAGTCCTCCTGCTCTTTAGCCTCATGGTTCTGCAATAACTTATCCGAGCCCACCACAAATCATCCTAGCCTTTCCTAGTTCTAAGGTTCCTTGAACTTCGGTTCATGCTAGCATTAGAACTTCTTGTCACTTTACTTCATGGTCTGAATGGTCACCATACCCATGTACTTTGGCCTCTAGTCTCCTGGATCCTGGGTCCCCTGTTTCACAAGCTCCCAGTCACTGACCTTTTCATCTACCTCACCCTAAATCTTATCCATCAATCTTCCTGGCCCTGCTTTCCTGGTTTAACTGGTCACCTGGTTTTCCTGTTCTTAATTCTTCTGCTAATTGTTCCCTGGTCCATGCAGCCTTGGCCTTAGTTCTGGTAATATTTTTTCTGGTCCTCCTGTATCGGGTCTTCTGGTGCTCACTGCCCTTTGTTCCATTAGCCATCCTAGTCCCCCAGTCCTCCTGCCCCATACTACTAGTCTTTCCAGTCTCTTGGTTTGCCTATTCTACCCGATTTCTTTTTTATCTGACCCTGGTGCCTCTAGCTCTCTATCCCTGGTCCTTCTAGTAATTGTCCTACTGGGTCTGGTCTTCCTAGTTCCCAAATTGCGAGCCACTCTGGTTCATGTAGTTACTTTGGTCTACAGTCCTCCTGGTCCAACTGATCTAGGGTCTTCTGGTCCAGCTAGCACTGGTCCTTTCTGATGGTGGTGTCCGTGGTCCATATGCTTCTGGCTGCTTAGTCCTATTTGATCTGATCTCTGTGGTCCTGGTACTCTTGTTTCTCGGTGGGCCTGGTTCCCCTGTTTATAAGAACTTCTTTCCATCGGTCCCCTGGTACTGGTTCGCTATGGTCCGTCCACATAGGTGTGCTACTCCTGGCATTGGTCATCCTCTTTCTGTTGGTCCTGCTCTGGCTTTCCTAGCCCTCCTTGTTATTATGGTCCGGGGCCTTCTCTTTCTTGTACCCCTGGTCCTTCTGTTCCTGCAAGCCTTTGTGCACTTGGTCCTGCTCCTCCTGTTTCACCACCTCTTGTTCCTTCTCATCCTGGTCCCGGTAGCACAAGTTCCTTTGTTCCTGGCACCCTCTGGCATTAGTAAACCAGGTCCTGGTGGAGAAGGTCTCCATGGACCAGGTTCTTCTTGTCTTCTTGTCTCTTGGCTCTCCTGGTTGTAGACCATTTAGGTTTGCACCTCCTGACTCTTATCCCTAGCCCTTATCCTTCTACTGGTCATCATAATCCTCCTACCGGACCTACTCCTTCCTTTCTTCGCCAAGCCCCCTTCTCAATGGTTTTACTCAGTTACAGCTTGCAAGGCTGTCACTAAGAGTGATTTTTGGCTTTCAGATATCTTTTATTGAGACAGCAGTGTCAAGGACTAGTATGAGAGCTCAGTACAGAGAGGGCCTTCCCCATTTTGAACATGGTTTAACATGTTAAAAACAAAAGTAACATTTCCAGGATACATTGCACAGGTGGCTAAAATTTCAGTGTGGCTAAAAGGCCACTCATGACATGTGACCAGAAAGCACCTATGCATGAAATCCACTCTGCTGGGTAAGCACTCCTCCAGTGAATTACCCAGATGCAATGCTTACCTGTCTTCTGCTTTCCCTTCCCCATTCAACAGAAGCCCAAGTGCTTAACTTAATTAACCTCCTGCAAATGTCCCAAACCACTGTGTCCCCAAACACCAATTTCCTAGTGTATTCATGCCAACAGACCTGATTCACACAGGAGACTCCTGATTTTGAAATCCAAAAGCACCTTTATTTTAGCTTCTTCCACTTGAAATTGCTTCTGTTACAATATCAGTAAGTAAGGAAAATAAATCTCCCAATTTATTTTCTCTAGTTCTTTAGTGCCTGTCTAAAAATGATGGCATATAGGCTATTGTTAGTGTCCCTCTCTCTTTGCACAAATACTACCTATCTCTCTTCATTCCTTGTTTGCTGCTGCGTGTCGACTGCTGCCTTGTTGTTAGATCTGAAATACTAATCAAACACAATCCCCCTTAAAACAAAGCCTAACACTAGCATAATGCTTTCCACAAGAAGCCCAAAACGAAACAATGTATTCCCATACCATACTCAGTATTCTTTGCAGACAGCCAAATATTCCTAAACACAGCACAAAATATCTGTGTGCCATATCCTAAAGCTTCTGAAACAGTAGTTGGATTTCTATGTTTATTTTAATATTCAAATAAACACAAATACTTGTATTCAAAATTGATTTTTCCTTCTTTTCATCTGTAAACAACTTAGCATAATTTGTGTACTTAACTTTGCACATTTACATAGGCACTAACGGCCACATGTACATAATAATAGCGACTCACAAAACAGTTGCAAAGTGCTTCGCAAATGCAAAAATTGCATTTTGTGGTGTACAAAAGCCATTCACAATCCAAAATTAGCGATTCAACTGTTTTGCGAGTCTCTACTTTTAACGGACAATATTAGTGAATGACATGTAGGAATCCCCATTTGCGAATCACAAATGATATGTTAAGGGCCGTCGCGAATAGCGAATGGTCACAAAAAGATCAGTTTTCAAATGCAATTTACCACCAACTCAGACCAGGTGGTAACTGGGTGCAATGTATGAAAGCCAACCCAGGATGCATCAGGGGTTTCCACAACAGCTGCTCTGTACCTGATTGCAAGGAGGATGTGAATATTGTCTGTCCAGCAGAGGAGGGGACGGAGATAGAAGAGGATTTTCAGAGTCAGGCTTATCTTTTTTTAACAAACAGGGTATAACAAAAACAGGCTAAGTAGCAATCATACTGGAGATATTTACCCTCTTCCAGCCACATCTAGAAAGAAGGACACAGCGCAACTATTTTATCCCCACTCATGTTCAGATGTTGTGCTTACAGTTACCAGGGTGTGATTGCTGTCACAGACTGGGTGTCTCAAAGTGCACGTTCATGTTTCTTCTGTGCATTCCTAGATGCCTTGCTGCTCTACATTCACCACCACATTTACCTACCCAGGAATGCACAGGAAATGCAAAGTACAAAATTGCACTTTTTACATGATTGCCAATTTTCCCCATGTCCCAGGGAGTATAGATGGGACACGCATGGCTATATGTTCTCCTTCTCATCTAGAATACCTTTTCAGGAACAGGAAAAATACATATTCCCTCAAAATTCAAGTGGTCTGTGATGGCCAAAATATCATTACTGATAATGTGTTACAATATTCATGAAGCACCTGTGACTCATTCGTGTTTAGGCATAGCGAAATATACAAGTGGAAGGAAAGAACAGAATTTGATTATGGATATTTCTTAGGTACAGAAAAGTAATGTACATCTATATATGTGTTTGTTGTCACCTAGTCTAATTATTATGTACTCTCACACAAATGTCTGTTTTGCAGGTGATAGTGTGTATGCCCTACGTCCATGAATCCTCACACCATACCTTGACTCAGCCGCTCAAACTGAATGGCAATGCAACAATGCACATCATCACACCAGGAGTGTGATTGAGCAAACATTTGGCCTACTGAAAGCTCAATTCGGGTGCCTACACAAGAGAGGGTGCGTTTTACAATATTCTCCAGAAATTGCTTGCAAGATAGTAGCAACAAGCGCCATCCTACACAATATTGCCACCAGGAAAGACCTACACATTGATGTGTTCACCTTAGATTCAGAGGATGATGATCCTGTGCCACTAGTGCTGCAGCCTGCAGATGAGAACAGAGCAGTAGAGGGGAGGAGGCTCAGGGACCATATTGCCGCACATTACTTTATAAGGTAAGTCAACACTAAAACCACATTGTGCATGTTCAAATAACACACAATCAGGTTAGTGCTTGTAACCAAGATTACCTTAAATGTCAGGTACTTTTTGTCGTGTGAAACAAAGCAAATTAATGAACTTGAAATACTGCTCTGCTGGTAATGTCACCACATATGAGTAACCTAAAGATTGCTACGTAAATCATAAAACTCAATGCTTCTTGTCCTTACATGCTGATGATATACCTTCTGGTTGTGTGGCAACATATGCCTGGCTGCTGCTAAGTCTCACAGAGCTTGCATGTGTAGTGGGCACACTTCTAATGCTCGATTGGTCCTTGCTCCCCTGACCTCCTCTAGCAGTGACACCTGCAATGAGGTCAGACTGCATTGCCTTGACAGCAGATGTGATTTGTTCAACCCCCTTGACCCTTTTCCACTAACATGGCCGATCTCGACCTGCAGATTTGTAGTCCTTTTACATAGGGATAATATTGCATGTGCTGGGCATCAGATGGAATGGCTTAGGGTGTCCATTCTTGCTGCACTGTGTCTTTCTCTCTGTGTTTAACTGGAGTCAGTGTCTTCAAGTTGGAGACACAACACCTCAAGGGCAGCTGTAATGTTGTCCATGTTGTAATCCATTTGTTCTTGGTTCTCAGCCATCTGATTGGCAACATTTCCAAAACTCATTGATCTATTGTCCTGCATGCTCTGCAACTTGCCGTTCATTATAGTCATTTGTTTGTGTTGCAGGCATTGAATATGTAACATGGACTTTTCCAGCCCTCCAAACACCTGAGTCTCCTCTGTTGGTGTGATGGAAGTGTTTGTGGTACAGGTCTTTCCATATGTTTTGGATGACCATGCCCCAGAAGATGTGCTGGTGTGGTCTCACTATAGGAGTAATTGTAGGAGTCAGTTGTGGTTGACCCTCATACTCCTCCAGTGAAGCAGGCTGTGGTGAAAAACAGCACTTATGGTGTGGCTATGTGATGTGGAGGCTCCAATACAGATATCAATTGAGTCTTCCTCCTCACCCATGTGAGTTGCCTCCCCTCCCTCTAAATCTGCTCCTTCTGTGTTCTGGGCAGATTCATCTTTGGTGCAGAATATGTAAATGAGCTTTGGCGTATATAGCTATGAGACACCAAACATGCCTATGGTGTTTTGTCACATTAAAGTTATGAAAAATGAAACCCTGTTTCATGTACTACATGTCCCATAATGCACCAGTATAGCTGCACTCAATGCTACCTTTACTTGAGTCGGACGATTAACAGTAATGGTTAATAAGTACAATTTACATGCTCCACTTACTTGGGTTGGGTCCTGAAGTCATCACTAAGAAAGATATTATTAGTGTATGACAGTACATCAGGATCTGGTTGTAAAATCTCCACAATACATGCTGAACATAAGCCAGGACTATTCTTATAGCCCATTGGCAAGCTTCAAAATGAAAACTGCAAAGTGGTTAGATAGTCACTTTCAGGCACTATGTTTTGACTAAAGAACCCATTGCAAATATTCAGAGTCATTTTGATTTCTTCCACACTAGGTTGGCCATTAACAATGTACTATGCATGTGTTGCACAGTGTAGGTTTGCATATGCAAATTTAGATTCCTATAGTCTAAAAGTATTCTGTGGGAGACATCCGGTTTGGAAATGGGAAAAAAAGGGTATGTTCATTGGTGAAAGACAAGATGCTATTATGTCCTGGTTTTACACCACAGTTTGCTTCTGCCTTAAGAGAGTAGTATGCTTGTAGTTGAGGTTCACCACGTAAGGGAATGGCATGTGGACTAAAGTGTTTGTCTCAACCTGCTTGATTTTTATATAAGTCTGGAGCCTGTCCCACAGCCCATTCACTGGTATAGTTTCACTGATGTCCTCAGGTACCATGGGAAAAAAGGCTCCCCTTATCACTTCCTCTTCCAAGGATACTTTCTTAATAAAGACTGGAAGCCAGTTTTCTTCTGAATGATGCTGTAATCATCAGGCAATTGTGAGCAAAAGACTGTTTTAATAATATGTGGCCTGTCTTCCTCAGTTTGTATGTTTAGGTGTTTGTATGTTAAGTAGCTCTCTTCGTCCAGGACTATTTAAATGTTTATCTGGAGTCTCAATCTGTATAAAGTCCTCAGTTGGATTCGCATCCAGAAATCTCTGAAGTGCCTGATGCACTTTTGTGACTTCTGCTGCGCTGTCTATAAGTACTCTCGTCCAAGTCCTGTTTCACAAGAGAACTCGTAGCTGTATTGGCATGTTTATTAGAAGAAAGTCCTGCTACTGTCTCCTTTTTTTTATTATGGTGTTAAAGTTCAATATTTTCTCTTCCCTTTATATGCTGACTTCAGTCTTGCATACTGCTTTACTTCTCCTACTGTACTCCTTCTTTCTCGGATCAGCTTCCACTTTCTGTTCTTTTGCAGTTAGTGTCCTGAAAAGAACAGCATATCCAATGGTAATCGTAATATTGCCGACGGAATATCTATCATGTTTGTGATGGAATAACCCATCTGCCAGACTCTAATTGAGGCCCATAGTCAGTATTCTATGTTTGTTTTGGGGAGGGGTAGTGTATGTAAACACTGCTTCCAACTAATAGGTCTCACAAACAATCCAGAAAGCCATTTAATCATGCTTCATGGATAATTTTGTCATGATAGTCTTAACAGTCTATGGAATAATAGCTTATACTTGTGTAGAACCTGCACGTCCTACTGCTACAGCAGGTCTGGAGCTCAGCATACATTGTTCAAACTGAATGAGTATCCTATATAAAGCTAATGTGTAATTTAACACCCTTACCACCTCAGCGTTTAATAAGTTGTCAAGGCGAGGAATGGGAGTATAGTCAGTCAAAGCTGGCCACACAGCCCCTTCAGTGCCCAGGGGCCCCAAACAGACAATTCTGTGTGTGTGTGCCAATTGACCTGCAAACTAATTCTAATGTTCCTGGCAAGTTAAAGGGATTTCCAAATCTTGGTAAGTCCTATAGTGTGCCAGCAGATCTACCATGGTATAGGCACAAAACTGCCTTGAGACAGCATTGATAGGGTTGAACTCCACCAACAAGTAAAACATCTCAAATCCATATGCTGCATGTGCAACAATTACAAAAGTAACTGCCCCAACCAAACGGGGACATCTCAAGCTTTGAGATGCTGAGTGAGTGCTTTCCTGCAGTTCACCCTTTTCACACTAGGTGCTGCCATAATAAACGGATTCAAATAAAAGTTAGAATCTAAGAATTAGAAAACTCACAGAATGGAGAATAACTTATTTTGAATGAAGCTTGACAGACCTACCGAAATAGGTGCTCCCTAATCCCTAGTAGGAGGTAACCATGAGTACAACGGATGTCACCGTAAGGACATAATAATGGTTCAGATGTGTGTGACTAGTGAAAAAAACACTCAAGGTGTAAACAGAAGATAAGAGCCCCACAGTGGGTGTCAACTGTCAACAAGGTTTGCTTTCTACCCATCTGTGGCACAGATGACCCTGGTTTAATGCACCAATGATGAATGAGAAAGACAGAATATTGGAGCCCACAGACCACTACTCAATATATTATTGAAATAGAGTTATTTCCTTGGGGTTACTAACAATCCCTGTGAAAAGATCAGGGGCACTGTGGTAACAGTGACTAATCTCTTTGTTATTCACATCACATACACTGCACTAAGAAGAATGAACACTTTTAAGTAAAAGTATTTATTAGCACAGGAACAACCTGTGTCTCAGTACATCTAAAACAACTACACAGAACATTATAAAACAGCAAGAAAGCATGTTATAAATAAAGAAAAAATAATGAACAGTTCTAAAATGGTTAAGATGTAATTTATTTCCTAGCACCCTAATACCTACTTATGTGCATTACACTAAAAGATCATGGAAGGCAGAGCAACTTGCAGTCTAGAGTTTCTTAGGGAGAAGAGGTGAACTGCATACTTTGTTGACAGCAAAGATAGTCTTCATTAGAGAAGGCATGAAGACAGTATTCCTTGTGAAGAGCAAACACATGCTGAAGTAGCTGTGTTCGTCCAGGACTCGGTTTTATCGGCTTCAGGCAAGATATCACTTCTGTGAAGTGTGCAAGCAGTAGGATAGAGAGTCTCTGGCAGAATCCTGTGTGATAATATGGGTGAAGTACCTTTCCTGACAAGGGGTCAAATGGCAGCCCTTATATGCTAATTCTTGTAATAAATTCGAATTACTGACCTACGTTTAGGAATGTCTGACATAGATTATGTACATCAGGGTGTGAGTCCCAAATGTTTCCTTATGAACATATAAGGTAAGAGGATGTCATTTCTGACTATACTATTTTGACTATATGCATATTTGTTCTTATTTAACTTTAACATGGTGAAAAGTAATCACTTGCCCAAGACTAATGTTGTATCATGTGTTTGACTTAGCACTTTCACAGTTCTTAGAAGGATAAGGTCAGGTTACATCAATGTCAAATGGCAGACATGACAATGATTCTGTTTTAATCACGAAAGATGAGAACTACCATGGTCTCAGATTGAGAAGATGGTGACCTCTATTATCTAAGATGAAGCCAGGGCCTACATTAAATGAGATTGGACCTGAGGTCTTTACATCATTTAGTGTTTGCATAAGTTGCTGCTACATGGTGTCCTCACTTACAGGAGAAGTGGTTGCCAATGGTTACTCTGTCATATCGACATGCAGGCCCTACCTTCCTTAGTTTTGGGAAATAGACCCAGGCTGTCAACTCTCTTATGACTAGAACCAAGTCCCAAACTGTCATATCCTACCCAGTAAAGGCAGCTTGAACAATGGTTTAGGAATGTCACAGTAAGCCTCATTCATAAGTGGTGTGACAATGTGGTGATTGGGGGATTGCAGAAAGCAAAGATTTGAACCTCTGGCACCAGCAGAGCCTCCCAGAAAGAAGACTAGCAGATGATCATGGCTTAAGCTCCCATCCCAGTTATATAGAAACACAAGAGTGTATTTTCAAATCAAATCAAATCATTAACATTTATAAAGCGCGCTACTCACCCGTGCGGGTCTCAAGGCGCTAGGGGAAAAAAGGGGGGGTTATCGCTGTTCGAACAGCCAGGTCTTTAGGAGTCTCCGGAAAGCGGAGTGGTCCTGGGTGGTCCTGAGGCTGGTGGGGAGGGAGTTCCAGGTCTTGGCCGCCAGGAAGGAGAAAGATCTCCCACCCGGTGTGGAGCGGCGGATGCGAGGGACAGCAGCGAGTGCGAGGCCAGAGGAGCGGAGGAGGCGGGTGGGGACGTAGAAGCTGAGGTGTCTGTTGAGGTATTCCGGTCCCTTGTCGTAGAGGGCTTTGTGTGCGTGGGTGAGAAGTCGGAAGGTGATCCTTTTGCTGACAGGGAGCCAATGCAGGTGTCTCAGGTGTGCGGAGATGTGGCTGCTGCGGGGTATGTCGATGATGAGGCGGGCCGAGGCGTTTTGAATGCGTTGCAGGTGATTTTGGAGTTTGGCTGTGGTCCCGGCGTAGAGGGTGTTGCCGTAGTCCAGGCGGCTCGTGACGAGGGCGTGGGTCACAGTTTTTCTGGTGTCGGCGAGGATCCAGCGGAAGATCTTGCGGAGCATGCGGAGGGTGATGAAACAGGGGGAGGACACGGCGTTGACTTGCTTGGTCATGGTGAGAAGAGGGTCCAAGATGAAGCCGAGGTTGCAGGCGTGGTCTGTGGGGGTCGGTGCGGTGCCGAGGGCCGTGGGCCACCAGGAGTCGTCCCAGGCGGACGGGGTGTTGCCGAGGATGAGGACTTCCGTTTTTTCAGAGTTCAGCTTTAGGCGGCTGAGCCTCATCCAATCTGCGACGTCCTTCATACCCTCTTGTAGGTTGGTCTTGGCGCTGGCGGGGTCCTTGGTGAGGGAGAGTATAAGTTGGGTGTCGTCGGCGTAGGAGGTGATGATGATGTCGTGCTTGCGTACGATGTTGGCGAGGGGGCTCATGTAGACATTGAAGAGTGTCGGGCTGAGTGATGAGCCTTGGGGTACGCCGCAGATGATCTCGGTGGGTTCTGAGCGAAACGGAGGGAGGTTAACTCTTTGGGAACGGTTTGAGAGGAAGGAGGCGATCCAGTCCAGGGCTTGGCCTTGGATCCCGGTGGAGCGGAGGCGGGTGATTAGGGTGCGGTGACAGACGGTGTCAAAGGCAGCCGAGAGGTCGAGCAGAATGAGGGCGACTGTTTCACCGTTGTCCATCAGGGTTCTGATGTCGTCAGTGACTGAGATGAGGGCGGTTTCAGTGCTGTGGTTGGTTCGGAATCCGGTTTGTGAGGGGTCGAGCAGGTTGTTGTCTTCCAGGAAGGTGGTCAGCTGTTTGTTGACGGTCTTCTCTATTACTTTGGCTGGGAAAGGCAGAAGAGAGATGGGGCGGAAGTTTTTTAGGTCGCTCGGGTCAGCCGTAGGTTTCTTTAGTAGGGCGTTGACTTCGGCGTGTTTCCAGCATTCGGGGAAGGTAGCAGAAGAAAAAGAAGAGTTGATGACGGTCTGGAGGTGCGGGGCGATGATGTCGTCGGCTTTGTTAAAGATGAAGTGCGGGCAGGGGTCCGAAGGGGCGCCGGAGTGGATAGAGTTCATGATGGATATTTTGAGTCAGTAACACTTGAGGTCACACACCCGGAAATTTTCATAGTCCCTCCTACATGCACTTGTCAGCAATAAAGCATCTGGATGGTGAGAGCACTGAAACTTTGACTAATAAATATTTCATGTATTCTGTATTTTGTATTTGCATAGAAATTAAATCAACCTAGAAAATAATGTACAACTTGTAAATGTGCCTACTTGAATGGCCACCATCTACTATGCAATGTTTTACTAAAAAGCCTATGAATGTTTATTCAGAACTTAAATAATGTAAAGTGCAGTAATGGGTTATACTTACAATTAAATGCTCTGTATTTGCTTAAATTAGGTGTAGGCCTCAGAGGTACCGAGGTATAAGCCTTAGTATTGCACAGCTGCTTATTAGAAAAATGCACTGTTAGAATAAAATATGATCTCATGCTTGCTGAAGAATAAAGATGTATTGTTCTAACTGAGGGTTCACCAGAATTATAAAAGGAGCAAAAAATGTTTTTCCTGTCTCCCCTAGAAACTGTGTGTTAGGTAATGTATGTAGAAACCTGAATGTTCTAAAGTTGTTACAAATGTTAACTCATAGCATATGAGAAATGCAATTTTCCCAGGAACTAACAATGGATGTACTGATGGAAGGATATTAAAGTTGCTTCTTGACGAGCTGAACGATGTGCGTAAAGAAGAGGAGCCAATCATCAATATGTGAAAGACTGTTTAGTTATATCTTAGATTTGAAGTATACATTTTATTGGACTAATGGCTATCCGTGATTCTTTGACCAATGACAACATGGGACAACTTAAACTGAACTGCACTGCACTAACAGTTTGGAGTACTTTTCAGGCCATCTTCTTCAACACCTTACTGGGGTCATTTCGACACTTTTCTGCAGAGACTTCACTCCTTACTTCATTTTCTTATGCTCCATGCGTAATGCTGGTGCTTACCTTTGCGCTCGATGCTTAGAGCTCATAGCGCCTTTGTTGCCTACCTTAGATGCTTCTGTCTAATGGTTCAGAGAGCTTATAGTCTCCGATCCTGAACCATTTCCCTTGTCATGTCCTGATGCTGCTTTAACTGATGTCTGCTTGATGAAGACTGTTCACCGCTTGCTGATTCATAAGAACAGGTATATCAAACTCCAAATGTCTTTATTATTGATTTGTCTTTTCTTTCTGGGTACCAACTGCTGCCTTTTGATAGAGCCATGGTTAGATGTTTTCCAAATTTGTGTTGACTAAATTCTTCTGCATGAAGTCCAAACATGCTGATGCTAATCTGAGGTTAGTGAGTTTATCCTCCATTCAAATAAATTGCCAATCCATGGTATTTAATTGCTGAATTCCAATGTATGTTATTACCATTGCGCAGTTACTCTTATTGTTGATTTGTACTTTGGCTTTAGAAAGATTAGTTATTAACGCTTTAGCTAAATTGAGATTCTTTAGGAGATTTGGTCAACCAGTGTTGTTCTTATACCTATATCATTTGGTTTTGAGACTAATTTACATGATACTAGCATTGCTAATTTAGGGAAATATTTTTTCTAAATGATACTAATGGTATGGTTATTCATGACCTTATGGGTTATGGTGTGTGAGAATTACTGAATCTAAAGAATTCCTCTTGTTTGTTTGGTGATATTTATGATAAGTACTGATTAAGGGTGTGAATATCTTAAACGAGTCAAAAGGTCCATCAACCTAAGAACGCATCCCCTTATCAATTAGCATAAAGAAGACCAATAAGGTAAGATGGAGGACTGGGTATTATGGTTTTAATTAACTTTAAAATGTATAATACTGGCTCTGTTACGGCCCACAATGAGGAGCAGAAACAGTCTTGCTCCACTCAGTGAAGCGAATGAAGCTAGCCACTTGAGGGGTCCTGCATGTGTCAAGAGACTCTGAGAAATCCCTAATTCTGAATTTCAAGTGTGAGCAGTTGATACAGTTCAGGCTTTTTCTTCTGCATTTTGGTAGTTCTGAAATTCTGTGCTACAAGTACCAGAATGCCAAGGAAGAACTTTGCCTGGATTGTATTCACCCAGTAACTTTTTCCAGGGGACTTGACTTGAGAAAATGCAAAGTGTGAGGACAGTGATGGGGCATCACCAGAGCAGAACCAGAAACTCTCCCTAGGACCCTGTCTTCCTCTTGCATAATGTTCCACACCCCTCCCAAGAAAACTATGGGGCTTGCATACCTTTATCACTCCTCTGGGTCAGGGACTGGAGTTATAAAAGAAATTATAAGGAAGAAGTTCCCCTAGTCAGAAGCAGACGTTAGTTTCACACAGGAACCGGAATTCCTACTTGAGAGCTCAAGATTCTGTTCAAGTTTATTTTAGACAGGTCATAACCGTCACTCATTTTCTGTCCCAACACAAACTCTTCCCATGCACATGGCCAGCGTAATGTTTGACTGAGACATTTGTCCAATCCTGGATGCTTAGCCAAGATCACTTCACATTCTGGGACTCGTAGCTGACTTTTCCCACTAAATGAATGGGATTTCAAATTAAATTAATGCAAAGTCATTTTGAAAAGACAGGGCAGGCAGACAGTGTCACACGTTACATATGTGCAATTAGCAGCAATCATAGGAAGGCTCTAAAACACACGGGTCTCTCCCCGACTGCCTCTGACAACTCTGCATCATCAGTAGTGTTCTGTGTGTTAGAGTGAAAATCCAACAGTAGGAAGTCTGTGTTAAGGCTTAGGCTGAGCTGGTAGAGATGGGTGGAACCCTCCTTGTGATATGTCCCTGCAGTGATTCTTCTACGGGCGTCCTATGTGTACAGCAAACTAGGATTATGATATTGCATGAACCAATTTGGAAGCATTGCACCTGTTTTAATGCATTTTCTATTCCATGAAACTACGTAAGGGGAGTTCACTTCTGAAATATATGCTATTACATAGACATCATCAGAGATCTCACTTTTCCTAGTTCCATGTGTGAGTAGCACTTCCAAGAAAGGGTTTTTCCTTTGCACTCTGTGGTTTATAGTCTTGCTGGTACAATTATAAAATCAGGATTACAAATTCCAGAGTACAAAGGAAAACATTTACGGCCTGATTTTGATCTTGGTTTCGGGAAGTAGTCCATCACAAACGTGAAGGATACCCCGTCTGCTGTATTACAAACCTATTATCTCAAATGGGGATCGTAATATGGTGGACGGGATATCCTGTCATCCATTTGTGAGGGAGTATTCCCTCACCAGGACCTAATCAGGCCCTTAAACTGGATGATCCATTCATGCACCAACCTGGAAAACATGCTTTCAGCTAGCTGTGATAAAATGACAACCACCTGAATGTTAAAGTGATAGCAGCACTATCCTAGTCATTCACACATCCATCCATACAGTCTGCTTTTGTAATCTGTTTGCAACCTACATGCCACTGATAGTCACTGAATATGTTGTATAAGTGATGTAATCCTGCACAACTGGGGTCAACCTAACTCTGAACGCTTGTGCTGCAACAGCCTTCTGCGTAGGGGGGGAAGCTTGTTTTGCTGCTGCCAAGCTTACTTGAGCAATTAGGACACCAATCTCTTGTATTGCTTCTTTCTGATTTGTATCTGATCTTGGTGGAATTCTATCCTCCTTTGCTGCTGCATGACATCTACCTGTTCTGTGAGAGAAGTGACCGTGCACTGCTGCGTGTCTTCTGTGAGCAAGGGACATGCCCACTACTGTTAGTGAAGCTTGGTACAACATTTTTCACTATAAACACTAAAAATATGCGCATTGTCATTACTTGTTTAATACATTAAATTAATGAAACAGTGGACTGCCACAAAATATCTGAGGAAAGCTTACTTTTGGTTTTGCACAAGCACAGATTTAGAAATGAAAAAGACGACTTCGTCAAAATGTGAAAGATACCAAGTTGTTCCATATGATGTGTGACAGCTCCAATCAATTCTTTCCTTTTTGCCAACACTGTGCATGATGGGGCTTTTGAGACCATGACAGTATTAAAATGAAAAAAAACAAGTCTCAGAATACAACACGGTGTTGCCTGCAAGCTAGGAATAGCTGATGGCCTCACATGTCGTGGAACCACTCAGCAGCCTAATGAAAATCAAAAATCAAAATAATTACTTTAGTAGGCAAGGAATGCTAAACCCTCCAATGGAGTAGCGGGTGGAAATGGCGTTTCAAGTGCAGAAGAAATCATTCCATTACTACTGGCCTAATTTAACACTCCTCTAACACACATGGGTGTGCTAAATAGCTTGTCCTGCTGTTCAGTTTGCCACCTCGGCCTCCTAGGCACAGGTCCCGTCTCTTCCTTCCTTCACATACCCTGCCGCTCTCAGTTGCTCCCTCAAAATTACTTGCAGAGATACGAAAAGCCATTCACTTAAATAGTTCTGCTTCAGAGCTTCACAGAAAGGGTTCTACCAAAAACCTTATATGTAGTGCTATCTCAAATTTAAGTTTAAGAAACATTTGTCTAACTAATGTACATACCGTTTCTGTAATAAAATACCAATTCATAACAAATGCGTAGAGTAATCAATACGTACAAGGAAGTTTAAACCTTAATTTAAAGCATTAGGCGACGGATGAAGATTTAATTTTCAAGAATAATTCAACTGCATATTTGATCGATCTAATACCAGCTTTCTTTCGGATAATCTGTAAATTATTTCTTCTTGCGCCAACAAATTTCCTACAATTTAGATTTCATGACATGAGTTGTTATGGGTCTTAGCAGTGCATGCGCAGCACTTAATGGACTATGCTCCAACTTCAGTAGGAGAAAGGGACAGAAGTAAACAATAAGTAAGCTTCCAATGTAGCTTTAGTGGCCTCATTTACAAAAACTGATGCAGCGCTGCATTGTGGCAGCAATCTGTCAAACTTTCTTGCACTGTGCCAATACAGGGTACGGCGCCATGGATACATCATATTTACAATACGAAGCACCATGGCGTAAGAACCTAAGAATGCGTCAGGAATTCTGACGCACCAGTGGGAACTCTGCTGCAATGCATCAGCCTCAAGAGTGACGCATTACTGAAGTTGGTCTTACAACCAACGCAAGTTCTCCACTATTACAAGTAGTCTATTGTGTGGGGGCTAATGTAAAAGACTGTAAAATGGTGGAATAGCACCTTGTACACTCACATTGGTCCTGGATGTAATGTATGCAGTATGGCTAGGTGTCACATTACAGTGGGCATAGTCTACTTATGTGAATGTAGATACCTGAGTATGTGTGACATAGTGAGTGACAGAGTAATGTAAGTAAATGCAAGTATATGTTGTAATGTTAAGTGACAATACATGTATTACCTACCTTATGTGTACACTCACCTGTTATCCTTTGGAGTACGCTGGGCTGGACTTGGAGATCTATTCTTCCATGGAGGTGAAAATCCTGGCCTGCCACTTACAGGTAGTGTGCACCGTCCTACTGCAGTGGAAGATGATATCATAGGGGCCATGGTCCCATGTTGGTCAAGGGGTCCTAAAACATGATTGTCACATGGCATGTGTAGACCCATTACTAGTAGAGGGTGTGTGCAATTAATACATATTCTAATTGTGTTAAGTGATTTTAAATGGGCAGATTCCTCTTAAAAAGCCACTGTATCAGTTCCTATGCCTGGGTTATGGAGATATAGGAATTTTGATGCATTTCAGACTGGAAGAAGCATCACACAATGAAAAAGTACTAAGGGCCAGATGTACCAAAGGATTTGACCCATTCTGTGTCTATGGGAAAAAGCTTTCGTACATATGGCCCTAAATATCACTGCATCAGTTTTTCAGAAATTATACATTATAAACTGTGTGATGCAGTCAGGTCCCAAGCAGGTTTTTTCTGACACTGGTCTTGAAAAACTGACACATCAGGCCAAATAAGTCCCTTTGTTAATATGAAGCTAACATTGCGCCATCAGAGGGTCAAAAAATTATGCAATGGCGGAGCAAGCTCCTTGTAAATATGTACATAGATTTATACATCATTTATGGACTAATGACGTTTCATCTGCATTGTAAGCCAAATATTCCCCAAGTGAAAACCTAAAGAAGAGCTCCCTAAAGAGAACTGTATTCAACATTAAACATAACCTGCTCATCAAGATCATATTTATAAACAAGCAGTGTCAAAGCCAAATACGCCTGGCTTCAGCATGCTGACAAGTTGATTGTTTCTTTGTTTGGGTTTTATTGTAAGCATATGCTACAAAAACGAAAAAAATGAAAATCTGCCGTCACCTAAACATGGCTGCCATATGCTTTCAGTGGAAAAAGTAAAAAAAACATTTACTGAAGTGGCTGTTTTACTAGTCATGCTCTCTAAAAAAAGCCCTTGATTGTGCTGTGAATTTACCATGTATTCTCTAGTTAACATAGTACTCAAGCCATGCAAATCACAGACAGGCAGCTCCAATGTTATAATCTCACTTTATCACTGAAACTTTAAAAAGGCAATAGACAATGAATCCCCATTTAAGGTAACACCCGAAATTCAGGCAAAATTAATAGCCAGTATATAAAATGTTAAAAAAGCAATAACTAAAATAGAAAAGCACACATTGAAATGTCTTCGTTACTGAAGCAAAAGGAACTATTTTTAGACTCAAGTGGCCAATGTGCATTCACTCAAAGTGAAGAGAGCTAACGCAATGCTCCATGCTGCACACTGTGGTCAGAGGAAGCAAAATGTGAATGACAATTAAACAGAGCAATAAATAAGTCCAGTGAACAAAAGTCCCTCTATGTATCTCATGTATGTATTTTTTTTTAATAACAATAGTGTGTCCAGAACGGATTATCCTGTGAAGCATCCTAATGCAAAGATTGTGTAGAAGAATGGGTTGCTTTCAATCGTTTATTCTCAAGTATAAGAAAATTGATTGTTTAAACACTGTGTTTGAATGTTTGCTTTTAATATTATATTCACTGGCAGACCACCATACATAACATGAAACTAAATCAAGCAATTATTGGCCATAGGAGCCTTATATAATGACCCGGGTACTTAGGATGATCTTCATTACTATGAGTCCAGGTCTTCCTGTCACAGTCCCTACGTAGTAAGACGTTTCTCTGCTTCACACAAGCTTAATAAGTAGCCTAAATAAAAAGGTTCCTCATGGCAGCCTTATCCTATAATGCAGAAAGCAAGAACTTGGAATGCACACTTCCTGATGTATTAAGTTTAAACAAAACAAGAAATAGTAACAAACAAATCAATCACCTCCTAAAATGGGTAGAAACACCTGGACTCGGAGCAATGACGATTTCTGGTAAGTAACCAGGTCATTACTTCCTTGCCCGTCCTCCTGTCCAAGTCCTTATTTAGTAAGCCAGTACCCAAGCAACTGGTGATTGGTTCCTATGTTCTCCCAACACCATAAAGGAAGGAGATACCACACATTCTGAATTTAATTAGTGCTTCACTAAATCATAGCTGATGAGTAGAAGAAAAAAGGTGAACACTGACTTCTGTCGATGTCAGTAACATGACATGAAGGAATGTGAATAAACCCTTGTGGCTGCAGTGAAAATGCCTTTTAAGAACACACCCTTAAACGCTGGCCCTGTGGAAGCTATACCTGTTGTTGATTTACCTTGAATAACCAAAGGCAAGGCAACCTTAGATGTCTCTTTTAACTTAATAAGTGCTAGTTTGATCCACCTGGAAAGTGTGGGTGTTATGGAATGAAGACCCCTACCAGACCCTTACCAGAAGGCTGTAGGTGATAAATAAGGAAGAAGCCTTACAGAAGTAGCTCACCCTGTCTAGATAAATAGAAATAGCTCCAAGGAGGTAGTGTCATGATATAAAAACAAACTGGTAGTACAATGTACTCCCCCCAATGGTACCTCAAGGGTACCTTAGGGAGAAAAAGAGGGCTTGGTCTAAGAATGAATTTATCATGACTTCATCATTACAAAGTTTCATGAATGGAGAACGAGAAAGTAATGCATCCTATTACCTAATCCTATGGTGATAGCAGATGGCAACAAAAATCAGGACTTTGGCTGACAGATATTTAAGCTTTGCCACGTGTAAAGGCTCAAACAGAGGATTTATTAAGGCATGAAGTACCAGGGGAAGGTCCCAAAAAGAGATAGGACAATGGATAACAGGCCTTCACATAAAAAAACTCCTTAGAAGGCAGGAAGCTGGTGGAGCTACCAGGGACACATCAGCACCACTACAGCTTAAATCGATGACCACTGGGCTCTGATATTGGAAATACTAATCCCATCATGAACCTGTCCCTAAAGAATTCTAAGGTTTTGATGGGAGAACAGGGGATAATCTACTATTTTTGCATTAGGACTCTAAGACCCGCTAGAGATGACTTTAAGCATTGAGGGTGGAGGGCTTCCTTGAAAGTTTGATACTCCCAGATATTCTAATAGAGCATCCCTGGGATGAAAGAGTTTACATGCTCCTAGTCTCAGATGTTTGGGGGAATCTGACTTCCAAAGGAAAACGCTTAGAAGCGATGGATAAATGGGAAACAACATTGCTCTATTTTCAGTACCAGAGGAACTTACAGCCTCCTGGACCACTCTAGTAATATGAAGATCTCCACCTGATCCACCTGGATCTTCTTTAGAACACTGGAAATCAGGGAGAAAGGCAGGAGCATGCAAAGAAGTCCCTGAGGCCAAAGAACATGTAGGGCAAGCTTTCTTGAATAAAGGGAGATTCCAAAACTGGAGGAGCAAGGCATTCTCCTCTACGATCCAGCCATGGTTGACAGCATCTGAGGACAATCTACTAAAAAACAAGAGGAGGAAGTTAGAAGGTCACCAAGGAGGGGAATCTCTTGCTCAGGAAGACTGCAGTGCCATTTTCCTTCCCATGTGTTAGAAATGGGGTCTTTGGTTGGCAGTCAGGTTACCCCCTGTCCAAGCAAGGACCCTCATTCTAGTCAGGGTAAAGGAGATTCACCATGAGCTGACCCCCGCTCACCCCCTTGGTAACTTGGCATGAGCAGGCAGGCTTAACTTCAGAGTGTAGGTGTAAAGTATTTGTACCAACACACACAGTAACTCAGTGAAAACACTACAAAATGACACAATACAGGTTTAGACAAATAGGAAATATTTATCTAAACAAAACAAAACAAAACCAAAACAACAAAAATCCAACATACACAAGTCAAGTTATTAATTTTAAAAGCAAAAGAGTCTTAAATCCTTTTGTGAACAGTAAAAACACTGTTAGTGTTGAAAAGTACCTGAGTAGCGTCAAAATAACATGCACAGGCGAATGTGCGTTGAAAAAGGCTAGTGATGCATCGATTTCTCACCTGCAAGCTAGACCGTGCGTTGTTTCTCCTCCTCCGGTCGGGTCGGCATGTATCGTTTTTCCTCTCTGCAGGAGAGCGATACATCGATCCGGCTAAGCACTCTGGTCCGGGCAGGCGTTGCGTAGTTTTTCCGTGCCCAGCAAGGTTTGCATCGAAAATCCTGCGGCACAATATCAACAAAATCGCGCTGGGTGGGTTGCGATGTTACCAGCCTCCGTTAGAGGTGTTGCACATCGTTTATCCAGCCATGTGCATCGATCTTACAGCCGCGCTGCAGGCAGAGCGTCAATTTCAGCCGCAAAGCCGGCGGCACGCTGTTTATTTAGCTGTATCTCGGAGGTTGCATCAGAAATTTCCCCGCAAGGCGGTCTGTGCATGGATTTTCAATCTTGGTCTCCTAGCTTCACCTGTCAAGGCCCCAGGAACAGGATAGGGCACCACTTGGCAGGGCAGGAATCTCAGCAGAGTCACAGGCAGGGCAGCACTTCTCCTCAGCTCTTCAGCCAGCTCTTCTCCTCCAGGCAGAGGTTCCTCTTGATATCCAGAAGTGATCTAAAGTCTGTGGTTTGGGGTGCTCTTCTTATACCCATTTTGGCCTTTTAATTAGGCCTACTTCAAAGGAAGGTCTCTCTTGTTTGTGAAATCCTGCCTTGCCCTGGCCAGGCCTAAGGCACACACCAGGGGGTTGGAGACTGCATTGTGTGAGGGCAGGCATAGCCCTTTCACGTGTGAGTGACCACTCATCCCCTCCCTCCTAGCACAGATGGCTCATCAGGATATGCATGCGACACCCCAGCTCCCTTTGTGTCACTGTCTAGAGAGAGGTGCAAACAGCCCGACTGTTAAACTGACCAGACAGGGAATCCGCAAACAGGCAGAGTCACAGAATGGTTTAAGCAAGAAAATGCCTACTTTCTAAAAGTGGCATTTTCAAACACACAATCTTAAAACCAACTTACTGAAAGATGTATTTTTAAATTTTGAGCTTAGAGACCCCAAACTCCAGATGTCTATCTGCTCCCAAAGGGAATCTACACTTTAATCATATTTAAAGATAGCCCCCATGTTAACCTATGAGAGGGATAGGCCTTGCAACAGTGAAAAACGAATTTGGAAGTATTTCACTGTTAGGACATGTAACACACATTAGTATATGTCCGACCTTACACATACACTGCACCCTGCCCAGGGGGCTACCTAGGGCCTACCTTAGGGGTGTCTTGAATGTAAGAAAAGGGAAGGATTAGGCCTGGCAAGTGGGTACACTTGCCAAGTCGAATTGGAAGTTAAAAACTGCACACACAGACACTGCAGTGGCAGGTCTGAGCCATGTTTACAGAGTTACTAATGTGGGTGGCACAACCAGTGCTGCAGGCCCCCCAATAGCATTTGATTTACAAGCCTTGGACACCTCTAGTGCACTGTACTAGGGACTTACCAGTAAATCAAATCTGTCAATCATGGAAATCCAATCAACAATACTATTTACACAGAAAGGCGGGTATCTTCTAGAAAGAAATCTAGGAAAGGATATTTTATCAGTATCTTTCCATTCATGAGCAATTACTTACTGGATGGAATTATAAAGTGGAAGAACTCCAGATCAACCCATTCTTGCTAGGTGAGGAAATATTTCTCTTCAGCACTTCAAATAGAGGGAGGAAAGCCCGCAACCATACACAAAATGCAAAAAAGACTCCTTCTATCATCTTCATCAGGGTTGTCTCATGCCGTTTTTCTAGGCTGTCACCTTGCAATCTTTGCCAGTAGAGATCCAGGCACTTCTCTAAAAGTAGCCTCTATCATATGCTGCAGGGCTGCAATTGAAGAGGCTTCTGTGGAAGGGCCAGGCTACTTGCTCATTGTCTGGCCGGCAACAACACCAAAATCCGTGTTGTAGCCGGGAACACCACCACTTCCTGCTTGATTGCATTTCCAAGTGGCTCCTAAACTCTCATGGTATCTGCTATGTTGAAGTCAGGCGATTACCCTAAAAATGTAGAATCGAGCACACCCACCAGAGCCAGATATATGCTTTATGAGCGCTGGGCACTTTAAAGACAGTAAGACAAATTGAATGCAACGTCCCTATTAAAACTGTCGGCCACTTAGCAATCTTGTATTAATTGCAGCACTGCACTCTGTCTCACCTGCTTCGTAGAGCAGTGAGATGGTGACCAATCTAGATAATGAGACTTCTCAAGTAAGCCTTTCAAAGAACAAACAAATAATAAAATTCTCCCCAGCCTCTAATAGCCACAATAAGACAGGGCTAAATCTGTAGCCAGTAGGACTGCTGTGAAAGGGGTAGCCTGCTACCCTAGTCGGTAGGATTGGCAACTATGGATCAGATGGCGGGCTACTTTTCAAGGATGTGGTGTTCTGTCCAAATTGTTAACTCTGTAATCTGCATTCGTGGGACTGAATTAAGCACTGGGATCACTGCCTTAATTTCTACTTCTGTGCACCCCCTTAACACGGTGACAATGTTCCCAGCTTCACAAAAAAGTGCATTTCTTGGCACATGCGCAAAGTTCCACCCCTTGCATGTATCCTGGGAGTGCATTTGTGAGGTTAACCCATGTACATGCCCATTCCCTGTCATAGATTGGTTTCTGTAACCCTGCCTACACCAGGTATCATACCCCACCGACTGTGTAAGCATCTAATGCAAAGGATGCTCTTGATAATGTTCTCAGTATAATATTATAATACTCCTAATGGTATGTGAAAAGGCTATTTCACCTCAAGACTTTTCACAGTATGGAGTGTTTGGCCTTCTTAAGGGTTTGTCAGTGTGAACGATGTGAATTAGTTTGAGCAGTTCCACAGTTCCATAGTAAAACAGTCTCTTTTCTAAGTTTCGCCTA
Source organism: Pleurodeles waltl (assembly GCF_031143425.1). Taxonomy (NCBI): domain Eukaryota; kingdom Metazoa; phylum Chordata; class Amphibia; order Caudata; family Salamandridae; genus Pleurodeles; species Pleurodeles waltl. Next base: position 236,476,374 of record NC_090436.1, read on the forward strand.
CACAACATTTGAGATATGCTTGTGAAATCTAATAATATATATCTTAAAAGGGCTTACATCAACCCCCTTGCTTTGCATTGGTTCCTGTGCTTGCAACATACTTTTCCTCCGTTTCTATTGGCTGTAACATGCTATTTCCTGTTCTTCCTCATGTGCTTGCTCTTATCAGTGTCCCAAGGCCAAAGTACTGATTTCATCTGCTGTGTGGGACTTTTTCCTAAGCTTTTGTCTGCACAGCGCTTGCGCTCTGCTTATTTGCATACTCTTGCCCTGGCTGCATGCATTTCAAGCATGCGTGTTTGCATTTTTTTTGTTTGTGCTCCTTCATTTACTTAATATCCCCATCCATTTAATGCTATCTTGTCGACTGGGCTAAGGGTCACATGACCATTAGTGGTGATGACCCTTTTGTGGCAGCAGCATCAAGCACTCATCTCAATTCAGTAGCAGCTAAAAATGAATGTTTGTAGGTAGACATGCCCTCAGTGCTTAATTTGTAAATAAAAAGGTGTGCAAAGCCCTCCTCTTAAACACGGCTGCTACAATTAAATGTGTGAACACGGAATACTGAGGCGGTGTAATCCTGAAGACATCTCGGAGCTCTTAAATCCACATAAAGTCACTCCCTGCCCCTTCAGCTAACTCTTGCAGCTTTCTACTTTCGTCCTTTGAGACGCTTTTTCGTTTTTCCCTTCCTCCGTCTTTCCCATATGTGTCGTTTGATCGAAGCAAATGCTCGAGGCAGAAGAATAAGCCCCGGCCCTAAAAAACAAGTGCCGGTGCTCAGCACCGGTAACACCAAGCACAAATTAAGCACTGCATGCCCGTCTTCCGAACCTCTCTTATACAGCGCCCATTGAACAGAAGAAGGACAAACATTTAACTCACGCCATCTGAACTCCCGCCCTCCTCCCACTCCTTGGCCACGCTAATCGCCCTTCCTAAATAAACCAGCGATGTTCGTTTGCCACCATGACATTCTTGGCTCATATGCTCCTTTATTTAATTAATACTGGCCACGCTCTATCATTCCCCTTTATTTTTCCTAGCTCACATCACAGCCTCTCCCTCTGAAAATGCCTTTCTCATGATGTCCGCCCTCGCTTGTTTTGTATCTCTATTGCACGGATTTCCCACAGCAGATTGCAGACCATGTTTTTACCATGTAGTACAGTGAAGCCTACCTTCGGTGTGAGCTCTGAACGGACTGCAGCACCAGGATGAGCTCTTGTAAAGAGTTCTTTCCCCTCTCAGCCTACAAACCGAATCGTAAGTTATCACTTGTTTTTTTTTACTTTTGCACATTCACTCTTATGGAGTGCGTGGGTCTGCAGTCCTCCCTCACTTCAGCAATCCTCTCCATTATTTTATCGCCCCACTCTCCCACCACTGTCTCTTGTTTCTCTACTCCCTTCTCCCACTATATAGGGCTTATTATCCCCCACCCATTATGTTTTTCCTGAACCCCACCCTCTTCACGCTGTCTATTGTCTCCCTAGCCCCTGCCCTCCTCCCGCTGTCTGTCGTCCCACGCCCCACTCTTGTGTTGCTTGCCCTCTTCCCAACACCCTCACACTGTTTGTATACTGTTTTTTTTTTACATATCCTGCTTGACTTGCACAAACAGCTGCTATGGTGCGTGTAAAGCTGCACTGAGTATTGCCCCCGGTGTAGTGGCCCTGGAGCTGAAGGCTCCTCCTAGCAGCCGCCCACATAATAACATGATGGTGCTTGAATTGGTCACATGTCAAGAAGAGCAAACATGTGTGCGTTTCACAAGCCACTGATGTTGGGATCTATCAGTGCCTTAGTACTGGGGTATTGTCATATTTTTAAATAGCTATCCTGTTGCTGCCCAGGCACAGGCAGGAAAAGAGCATGTTTCCATGCAACATCTTCCCAGAGTTTTCTACCACAAATGGCAGTTCTCTGAGAAGGTCCATGCTCAGCCCTGACTAAAAGACATGGCATTTCTGTTGACTTCAACAAGATCCAGATGCAATGTGGGGAGGAGAGCACTAGGTCAATGCTCCTTGGTGTAGCAGCACTGCTGTTGTATAGCTACATTAATTCTATTTCTTCCCGCTGGGAATTGTTTTTATTTAAGCCCCTGGTTCATATTTCATTCAAGCTTCAAAACCATAAACGGGGATAGGTTTACAGTCTGTCCTCTCTGGGTGGCAGACTTGGAGACAGGTGGTGGATGGTTGCAGTGGCGTAGCGTGGGTTGTCAGCACCCGGGGCAAGGCAAGTAATTTGCGTGAGTGAGCCAGGCAGGGGCAGAGAGCTGCGAGCGCGCCCCCCCCCCATGTTGCGCCCGGTGCGGCTGGCCCCCCCCTGCACCCCCCACGCTACGCCACTGGATGGTTGCAACAATAAAGTGGAGTTGTTGGGATGTCACCTCAATGACCATCCCGTCGTCCCTCATAAATATCAAACCAACATTGTGCCCCCCACCTCACACCCAGCCAAAGGGAGACCTCCTTCTTCGTTCATTCTGTTGCTGCACTTAAAATAGCACCCACACCAGTGTTAGGATATGAGATGCTAGTTAAATACCATTTGGAAGAATAAATAACCACCTGTGAAATGTGTATATTGTTCTTGATGGGTGGCGTTTATAATACTCACTGATGACTAGGGCTCAGTATCACCATAATACTGCCGTGATGAAACCAGCTTAAAATAACAGGATGTAGCTCACCAACATGTGTAGGCTTCATTGTCTAATAAAGCGCTATTAAGCTGGTTCAGTGAGGTAGGCGCATGCAGCCATCTAGGTGATCTGGTGATCGTCAGTGTGAATACTCAGAGCTGTTTTGGCCTTAAGTTCTCAACATGTAAGTACAATCAGTGGCAAAGCCAATAGGTTTCATCCATGCAAGATCTATTGGCTTTGTCAGTGTTTTTTTGTGTTGCATAATCCCAGCTGTACTTTTTTGGGAAGAAAACTCAATTTCAAGCGTGCTTGTCTGCTGCTTGTGTTTTTCTCTGTCCTCTGCCGTTCACCTAAACTCCCTGCATTATGTTATCACCAGTTACTGCATAATATATTGGCTTTCTCAATAAACCAGTCATAACACTTTTATGGAATTCAGTAACTTATATTGCACAACTAATCACCAAGCTAAAAATTATAATGTCAAAAAAATATTAATAATCACATAAGAGAAACCTAATGGATTTGCCAATACTTGTTTTTAGAGCAGCTGTTGTGTGTGATATTGTAAAGAGCGAAATTTGGGTTCTAGATTACCACTGCATCCCTGGATCCCTGTTTAGGGACTGTTTGTAAACTAAAAACACAACACCATTTCAACTATGTATTGAATTGGGTTGTGTGGGGCTACAGAAAACTATTTGTTTTCACATTTGATCGTTGCTGCATTGAGCTAAGTTCACTAGTAACACCAGTCGGCCTGAAATAAATCTTTGTAGAGCTAAGCTAGAGTCCTAGTTTATGCATATGCAACATGGTATAATTTAACATACAAAGAATCATATTTAATTTCTTTTTATTATACACATTTATTTTTTATTTCTTTATTAAGGTTTCCATACAGTGTGGAGAGGTTCACAAAGTTACAGTATAGATAGAAAACAGCAGGAGTGACATATACTATGTACAGTGCTAGGTAAGTAGAGAAACAGCTGTGCAAGGGACTATATGGAATAATTAAAACTACAGTGTAGCATGAGGTATGAACATAGTCCAGTAAGTGTCAAAGTACAGGGTAGGGATTTATGTTACAGAGAGAGGAACAAGAATGATCAACATCTACACACACTGAGATAACCCCATTTAGGCCAGGAGACAAAAAGGTAGGTGAAGTCTATTCATTTCCTGTCTGAGAATAATAGAGGTACTTTAGATAGGGGCTGATTTATTTTACACAAATCTATGTTGCTGTTAGGGATGGGCTGCCAGGTAATGGTAATGGCCCACCAGGAGAAATTGTTCAAAAAGCAGACTTTTCACTTCAGTCTTGAATACCTCAAAGGAGCAGTTAAAACTGATTGTGCGTGTCTTTTGAACGCCTGTTTGAGGGTTATTTTTCTTTGATAGAAGGAGACTTCTAGTAAATGGGTGTTGGTGCAACAAAGGTGTTCTTGTCCTCTAAATATGTCCAGTTTCTTAGAGAAATAGATTTGGGAATTTTTACTTCTTGCTTCAATCGGGAGGCCTTTCAATGATATCAAGACAGGAGTGATATAATATGATTGTACATCCTAGAGTCTGTCATTTATAGAAGTAGAATAGACCGGTGCTCTCATTGAAACCAGGTGGAGTTTGTGGATCCTCTTTAGCAGGGAGTTGCAGCAGTCTAATCTGGAAAGGGCTAGGGTATGATTTAAGTTTTAGATTTTTTAGCTAAGTTTTTTAGATTGGATTGAAGAATCAAGTTCTTGTCAAGTTGGAAGCCAAGAGATTTCATGCAATCAACAATGATGGGCTTACAGTTGAAAATGTTGGCAGCTTTTAGCCAGGGTTGAACCTGTGTAGTGCAGTTGTATAGTGATCAGTAAAATGCCCATGCATTCATAAAGCCACATATCTATGTTTCGTAATGCTTTTATGTGCCTTTATATTATTATTCCTAATTATGTATAAATACATATGAAATTACCAACGCTTGTTTTAAAAATGATGTGTTTTTTTAATCCTGCTCATCTGTGAACAGTACCCAACAATGCATTGATTAGTTTAATACACCTTTCCTTATTTTATTGACATGTAATAGTTAGAATTCATGAAATTTTCAATATTTGTCGAAAAAAACACCAGTTTCTCCCGCCCTCTGGTAACATAGCACGCAACAATCCCCTCTCCCTTGATAATAGCTCATCTGTCCACGAATATAAACTGAACGCCCATGCAGGTATCCAAAGCTCACACTAATGTGAAGCGGTTCCGCAAATAGATCGTTCTGAAATGTGAGCTGGCTGGAATAGATGACCGTTGAGCATAGCAGCGCACAAGCCCTGCTTTTCCAACATGTTGGTATGTGTCTGGGCTTTTAACCATGCCCACCGCACGCCCATCACTATAACTTGTTCATGGGCTTGCCTTTCAAAAATCCTTTGTTTTTGTTGGTAACTGCTTTACGTTTGTCCCTCCTTAGGGCGGTTTTCTTACCACCTTGGTCATCGACCCTGTTACATGGATAATTGCAGTTTTGCCAATAACTTTGACTGCAAGCAAACTTCTTTTTCCTTTTGTCTCTCTCTTCGTGCTCACAGCCGTGCATTGAGTCGGCTCGCTTATGTCAACTGTTTCACTTTTTTCCTTTCAGTTTGTGTGGAAAGAAAAGTCCAGATAGGAATTTACACTGTTAATAGCTCTACCTCGAGCAAACGCGAGACCCATTGTATTGCAAATGCTTGTTTAATATTATTGCATCATTTTCAGAGCGAGGGGAGAGTTCAGTATTGGTTTGGTTACGCAAGGATTTAGTAGCATTAAAGGTGGTGGTTACAATCTGTAGATTTATGTCTGTGGATACACTGTGATTTATACACGATGCAACAAAATCCACAGTCTTGATTTTAATAAGCAGAGATGGGTATTTTACTGCACTAAGGGAGTTTGTAATCCTTAATTGAGCTATGTTTAACCAAGCTCAATCTGTATGTTGTAGAATAGGAAATCAGTGTTTATAATATCATTGTTTAGGGTGTAATAATTCTGAATGAAAGTTGCTTCAACCGTTCAGGTGTGAGCAAGGGGTTATCTGTTTTTCAGAACTTTTTTTAGAGATCTGGTAGGTAGATTACGTTTGGTTAGGTTACTTTGGATGTGTTTCTTCTAGTATTTCTGAGATTAAATTAGTATATAGTTTTACTTTTCTTGAATTTGGAAGATCCATGATAAGGGACTTAAGGAAGGGAGATAAAGAGCCGAGAACTAGTTAAAATGGTGAGCGAATAGATAATTTATAAGTATAAGATGAGTAAATGAGCAAGTTAAGAACAGTAGAAAATAGGGCCTAATACACTAGGTAACGTAAATATCAAGATAATTATAAAATTAATAGTTAAGCTTGACTACATGAAAATGGTCAAGTAGGGTTGAGAATATGGTGCTAAAGGTATAACAACGAATAATTTTGTGTGAAAAAGTACATTGAGAAATAAATTATGCAGCCAATTTCGAACTGATTAATCACAGCTGTTCAATGTAACCTAAATGAAGCACATTGTTGACATTTATGAAAAAGGTTCCATTAACACAGGACATAGATAGGCAATGGCTGACTGTAATGCAGGTCAGCTGAAGTGATCCCAGGTTAAATATAAGGGATCTGAATTCTTTCTGCAATTTGCTAAAGTGGATGCTTGCCCAGATTTTCAAATGGGCCTAAGGAATTGTTAGTTTGTGAATCTCAAAAAATGTCTATATCACGTTGTACATCCTACACTGATTTCATAACATCCTTAGGTTAGAGAAACTCATCATTTCCCTCACCGAAGACATGGACATGGCCAAAGGGAACTTCCACTCAGGAATGGAAGCCGCTGCCGCCACCTGGATGAGAGAAAGCTGCCTCAAGCTCAACTCTGACAAGATTGAGCTCATCATCTTTGGAAACGCCACTCTGCCCAGATGGCCCTGGCCATGGCCATCATCCCTCACATCCGCAAACCAACATCGAGCAAAGAGCTGGAACAACCTCCCCCTGCACCTTAGACAAAGCCTGTCGCTCACATTCTTCAGGAAGAACCTCAACACGTGGCTCTTCGGATGAGGCCCCTCCTCTCCCCCAGCGCCTTGAGACCCTCACAAGTGAGTAGCCACGCTTTACAAAAACTGATTGATTTATTGATTGAACCCTCACAGCAGATATCCGGATAATGGACAATGCACATACATTATTATACTCGCTCAGGGCAGCAGGCAGGCATGTCCTCTCTCTCCCCTCCTTTTCATTCTTGAGGTCAAACCCATGGCTATAAGGATCCAGCAAGCAGAATCAATAATGGGCATCCCATTTGGAGGCTTGATAATCAACTTATTCACTGACTATATCCTCCTCACAATAACCAGTTCCTCAGAATCCCTTTTATGCCTAATCAGAGCCCCAGAAATTGGACAAGTGCAACGCTTTAAATTAATAAAGAAAAATCTCAATAAAGCCATCACCCCAGCAGATCTCCACACCCTCAAACATTGACACCCTTCCAGTGGGCTACAAATTCCATCAGATATCTGGGCCTCAACATCACAAATCTCCTTGAGGGATGGGCCAGGGCCAACTGGTTTGAGATCCTTAAAATCATTCTAGAAGATCTAATGAGATGGCGGCCACTACACCTGCCATGGTTGGGCCACATCAAAATTAAAACAATTATTGTCCTTCCTAGAGGTCTGTATCTCTTAGAGGGAACGTCCAACGCCTATGCCCTTGTTGGACATTACTAAACTTTAGATCCAAAAAACTCTTGTTCATATAGGAAGTGGAAGGGAACGTTGTATCTCTAACAAGATCCTTATGTTTTTGTAAGACAAAGGTAGCCTGACTTGTCTTCATTTTCTGGTGTATTACTGAGCAGCACACCTCTGATATATTTCGGAATGAGTTGTGAAGAAAGGTTTCACATGGAACAAGCTGTAATTTGTAATCCACAAAGGAATCTAGTCTGGCTTCCTCAACATGCTCGACCAACGAGCGCCTACATTGCAACCCCAACTAAAACATTACTATTAAGAAAAGCCCTACCACTTGCAGTCCCCAAATGCACCCATCACTAGGAATCCTGAGTCCATACTCTGAGCCCAACTTTGTTTTCTGAATGAGTGGAAGGTGAGTGAGACCTTTTATTAGACCTTTTTTAAGGGAACAGCGTTAAGTCTTTTGAACAGCGTAAGCAAGACTTCCATATTTCAGAAAGGATTCACCTCCAATGACACTGGACTTTGCACCCATCAAATCATGCAGCAGCCTTGAGGCCATTCATGCACTTTGAGGTATTGGGATGTGCATTTAAGGGAACTAAAGGCTCAATCTCTAGGACCTGGCATGCTTTTCAGGATTCCAAACCTTATGTTACCCACCCAAATTAAATGCAATGAGTGATAGTTTGGGAAGAGAACTATCAACTAAGAATTGGGATCACTTATGGAGGGACATATCTAAATCTGTCAGAAACATCCCTCAGAGTGAATCAGCATTTAAAGTAATGTACCAATAGCATATAATTCCAAGCAGACGACATTGAATGTCTCCCTTTGTCCTAGCATTATGCTTCTTCTGCAACCAAGAAATGGGTAACTTTACATGTACGGTGGTTCTGCGCACTTATCCAAACCTTTTTGAAGGAGACACTGGGCCATATTAAAGGAACATTGGGCTACCCTCTACCTTCAGACACTTGCGTTCTAATGCTGGAACTGAGAGCAATGAACCCTGAAAGCATGACAGAATCAGCTTGAGTGCTCATCTGACATATGTCAGGGGCAGCTAAACAGTTAATTGCCCTCCACTGGAAGAAACATAATCTCAAACTATCTCTTTAACTTCCATATTATGAGGCAGGTTCTGGCCATGGAGCAAACAATACTCACACTGATAAAAAAATGTACTTAGACGTGACAGCTTCCCATAGACTATGGTGGTCATTATGAACCTGCCGGTCTGGGCCGCCGTGCCGGCGGTGGCGGTAAATATGGCGTCCCAGCTGCCATATAATGACCCGCCCAAAACCCCACAGTGGAATACACCGCCACCGTCAGCAGTAATGCTGCAGGGGTCAGTGTATTCCTATCCGACAGGGCAGTGCTGCAAGAAGCGCTGCCCTCTGGATAATGATACCCATTCCGCCAGCCTTTTCCCAGCGGTTCACACCGCCAGGGAAAGGCTGGCGGAATGGGTGTCTTGGGGCAATTTGTGCACCCCCTGGGGGCCCCTACACTGCCCATGCACAGGGGCATTGACGGCAGCTCCATGTGAAGCCGCCGGCAATGTCCCGGCCAGGTATTCTGCTGGGCCGGCAGGCTGAAACAATGTTTCCGCCTGCCGGCCCAGCAGAACGTTCATTATACGTCTGGCAGGGTTCCAGGGGGAACACGTGCTCATAATGAGGGCCTTTATGTTGTGGCTGGAACGCTAATGGCACTACAATTTGTTGACTGATCACTGTTGAACATTTTGTAGGACACCACCATGTAATCAATTAAGGACAGGACAAGAGGGGAGGAAAATGTATAGGAAGCAGGGGAATCCTCAGGACTTCTAGCATTCAAAACCACAAATTCATTTGATCACACACTTTCTAAGAAAACAAATACCCCTCCTATCTACTCTATTTTCTTCCAGCAAAACTACCTTAGGGATACCCCAATGCTCACCCATTTCAGAATTACAAAACAGTGTACAAGCTAAATTGGACACCTTAGCATTAAAATCACCTGCAAATATTGTCAATTGACCCTCGGGTAGGTCGCTCCCCCGCCGCTGCAGCTCCACCTGCCAAGGCCCCTGCCACCTGTGTGCAGATCTTAGACTCCCCTCCTGCGCTTGCTACTAAGTTGCCTTCTTTCTCTCTTGTTGCCTTTTTCTCTTTTCTGCCTTTATCGCTCTTTTGCCTTTCTCGCTCCCTTGCCTTTATCGCTCTTTTGCCTTTCTCGCTCCTTTGCCTTTAGCGCTCTTTTGCCTTTCTCGCTCCCTTTCCATTCTCGCTCCTTTGCCTTTCTCACTCCTTTGCCTTTAGCACTCTTTTGCCTTTTTCTCTCTTTTGTTCTTTTCTCTCTTTTGCCTTTTTCTCTCTTTTTGCCTTTCTGGCTTTTTTACCTTTAGCGCTCTTTTGCCTTTCTCGCTCCCTTGCCTTTATCGCTCTTTTGCCTTTCTCGCTCCTTTGCCTTTAGCGCTCTTTTGCCTTTCTCGCTCTTTTACCTTTACCGCTCTTTTGCCTTTCTCGCTCCTTTGCCTTTAGCGCTCTTTTGCCTTTCTCGCTCCCTTGCCATTCTCGCTCCTTTGCCTTTCTCGCTCCCTTGCCTTTAGCACTCTTTTGCCTTTTTCTCTCTTTTGCCCTTTTCTCTCTTTTGCCTTTTTCTCTCTTTTTGCCTTTTTCTCTCTTTTAACTTTATCGCTCTTTTGCCTTTTTCTCTCCCGCCTTCCCGCCTCCCCGCTCCCCCGCATCCCGCTTTCCCTCGCCGCCCCCTTGCGGCCCCCCCTTCCCTCTTATGGCGGTCGCTGGTGCGCCGAAGGCGCGCCAAAGGCAAGCCCGTCTGCGCCCGTCCGCGCCTGGACCGCGCCCAGCGCCAGAACCCCTGGCCCCCACCGCACCCAAAACCCCCATCTTAGATACGATGCCGCCTCCCTCAACACACTCAACCCCAGACAAACAGCCAACTGCTACCAAGCCAGCCCCAAATGCACTCATGGACCCTTCGCCTGTCAAGCCTGCAAGTACACCTTCCACCGAGCCTGCAGTCCTTCCACCGGCCCACGCGCCAACAACCACCTCAAGTGCATCCCTTCTCAACACACGCTCCGTCCACAAGCACGCCATCGAATTATGGGACCTCTTGGACACAACAGCACCTGACGTCGCCTTCATCACAGAAACCTGGATGAACACCTCCTCAGCTTCTGACATCGCCATAGCCATCCCCGACGGCTACAAAATCACCCGGAAAAACTGCGCCAACCAAATCGGGGGAGGAATCGCCATCATCTACAAGAACTCCATCAACATCACGACCTCCACCGAAGACACCCCCCTCGCCGCCGAACGCATGCACTTCCAGATCCACACCGACCCCAGGACCACCCTCAGAGGTACTCTCGTCTACAGGCCCCCTGGCCCACGCACCCTATTCAGCGAATCCATCACCGACTTCATCACCCCGCACGCCCTAGACTCACCAGACTACATCCTCCTCGGGGACCTGAACTTCCACCTGGAGAAGAACAACGACAACAACACCGCCACCCTGCTTGACAACCTCGCCAACCTCGGACTCAAGCAACTGGTGAACACCCCCACCCTCACCGCTGGCCACACGCTCGACCCCATCTTCTCCGCCAGTAACCACATATCCTTCAGCCACTCCTCTGAGCTACACTGGACCGACCACAGATGTGTCCACTTCACCTTCAAACGTGAGAACCACCACCTTCGCACACAACAAATCCCCCGCAGACCCTGGAACAAAATCTCCACAGAGCAGCTACTCTCAACTCTAAACCATAACCAACCAGCCCTCAGTCTCACACAGTGGATCACCTACTGTGCCGACAACCTCGCCCCTCTCAGAAGCCACCCAAGAGAGACCAACATCAGGAAACCCCCGTGGTTCGCAGACGCCCTCAAAGAATCCAAGAAATCCTGCCGTACCCTCGAAAAAACCTGGCGCAAAGAACAAACCGCAGAAAACATGTCAGCCCTCAAGATCGCCACCCGTGAACACCACCAGCTGATCCGCTCCACCAAAAGGGCATCTTTCAAAGAGAGACTTGACAACAACTCCCACAACAGCAGAGAACTCTTCAACATCGTCAAAGAGCTCTCCAACCCAAACGCCAGCTCCAACACCATCACGCCCTCACAAGAACTTTGCAACTCCCTCGCTACTTTCTTCCATCGAAAGATCACCGACCTACACGACAGCTTCGGACCCCAAACTCCGCCGCCCACCACTGAACCTACAGCCCCAGCCACTACCCTCAATGCCTGGACCCCCATCAGCTCCGAAGAGACCAGAACCACCATGAACACCATCCACTCCAGCTCCCCCTCGGACCCGTGCCCCCATCACATCTTCAACAAAGCTGACGCCATCATCGCCCCCTATCTCCAGAGCATCATCAACAGCTTGTTCGCATCTGCCACCTTCCCCGAGAACTGGAAACACGCGGAAGTCAACGCTCTCCTGAAAAAACCCACGGCTGACCCCAACGACCTGAAGAACTACCGCCTCATCTCTCTTCTCTCCTTCCTGGCCAAGGTCATCGAGAAGGCCGTCAACAAGTAACTGACCACCTTCCTTGAAGATAACAACCTGCTCGACCCCTCCCAAACAGGTTTTCGTGCCAACCACAGCACGGAGACCGCCCTCATCGTGGTCACCGATGACATCAGAACCCTGATGGACGACGGAGAAACAACCGCCCTCATCCTTCTGGACCTCTCGGCTGCCTTCGACACCGTGTGGCACCGCACCCTAATAACCCGCCTCCGCTCCACTGGAATCCAAGGACAGGCCCTGGACTGGATCATCTTGTTCCTCGCTGACCGAACCCAAAGAGTCTTCCTCTCGTCCTTTCGCTCAGAACCCACCGAGATCATCTGCGGCGTTCCACAAGGCTCTTTGCTCAGCCCTACCCTCTTCAATATCTACATGAGCCCCCTCGCCAACATCGCTCGCAAACAAAACATCAACATCATCTCCTACGCCGACGACACCCAGCTGATACTCTCCCTCACCAAAGACCCAGCCACCACCAAAGCCAACCTGCAGGATGGAATGAAAGACGTCACAGAATGGATGAAGCTCAGCCTCCTGAAGCTGAACTCTGACAAGACAGAGGCCCTCATCCTCGGACACTCCCCGCCCACCTGGAACGACTCTTGGTGGCCCACGGCCCTGGGCACCGCACCAACACCCTCAGACCACGCACGCAACCTCGGATTCATCCTGGACCCCCTCCTCACCATGACCAAGCAAGTCAACGCTGTCTCGTCTTCTTGCTTCCACACCCTTCACATGCTCCGAAAAATCTTCCGCTGGATCCCCGCCGAAACTAGAAAAACTGTTACCCACGCCCTCGTCACAAGCCGCCCTACGGAAACACCCTATATGCAGGAACCACCGCAAAGCTACAGAATCGTCTTCAGCGCATACAGAACGCCTCCGCACGCCTCATCCTCGACATACCGCGCCACAGCCACATATCCGCCCACCTGAAACACCTGCACTGGCTCCCCGTCAACAAAAGGATCACCTTCAGGCTCCTCACCCACACACACAAAGCCCTCCACAAAAAGGGCCCCGAATACCTGAACAGACGCCTCTCGTTCTACACGCCCACCCGTCAGCTTCGCTCAGCCAGCCTCGCTCTTGCCACCGTCCCTCGTATCCGCAGAACCACCGCTGGAGGTAAATCCTTCTCTTACCTGGCAGCCAAGATATGGAACTCCCTTCCCTCTCACCTAAGAACTACCCAGGACCACCTCGCCTTCAGGAAGCGCCTCAAGAATTGGATCTTTGAGCAGCAGTACCCCCCCCTAGCGCCTTGAGACCCTCACGGGTGAGTAGCGCGCTCTATAAATGCCTTGATTGATTGATTGATTGTCAAGGGACATTTTTCCAGATCACTAATATTACGTACGAAAGAAAGCATGGAATTGACTAAAGAAGCCTTTGTCTTACCAGGGGATATAAACATTTACTAGCAAAAAAGGAAACAACCCTCCACTCTCTTTAACCATTGCATAAATTAGCAGGATTTACAAATAGCTTTGGGTTCCGGTTGGAGTCCGATTGCAATGTCTCCCTTAGCATGACCTTTTACAGAGTGTTCCACCCCACAGGAATAGACAAAATAATTCTCAACTGTGAAATCAGTGCAAACCCATGTTTCCTGCAAACATATGATTAATGGCATGAGGCACACTACATCATACATTTTACATTGGCTTGACTTAAGTCCGACATGTTCCAGGAAATTAATTTACCCTGAGTGTCACCTCCGCAACACCGGAAGCTTTACATTGGTTATAGACCCATTCAATGTACCAGCTATCCAATTCCACTTAGATGATTCATCACCCTTCTCAGAAGCCCCCCACTCACAGCCTCCGATTCCACCATTCTTATGATTCTCCTCCCTGTATCTTTCCCCACAGAAACAAAAATATCTTTCTAACTAACAGCCCCCTCAAATACGGGTCCAGCATACAGCCCTGAGCGTTCAACACTGGGCAATCACACTTTACTCCTTTCGAGGGTTTGACACAGAAAACATTAATCCCTCTCTCCCTGAAATAATCAACACTCTTTAGAATCAGCGTTACCACAAACTTAGAGTGAAATGTTACCCTTTAAGTCAGGAAAGAAGCAGAATAATGTATATCAACAATATCAATGTCTTTACATGTGACCAATCGTAAGGCCTCAATTTCCCATAATAAATACAAATAAATTGTTGGTTCAAAGGACCAAGTTCCCCATCACACATTTTTAATTTGGACCCTATCCTTTCATACCCTCTGCAGATTTACCAGAGGTTACCTCAGACCCAACAATATTTGTGAGGGTGGGACATAAAGGTTGTGTCTCCCCATTAAGTGGTCGAGAAGTCATTCCTTTCTGCCTAATGGGCATCTTCCCCGGGGAGGAAACCAAGTGGGACCGGACTAAATCCTATTCCATTTCTTGAGAAACCCTGCATGTTACTTCGGCCCTTAGACCATCATGTCCACCAACCATCCCACTCCCATGATCACCATCTTTGCTTGTATTATTTTGCCAATTATGGATCTTGAGAGGAGCGGACTCCAGTTCCTGATATTTTGCCCCGACTCTTCAAACCCAGTAGACTTTACAAGAGGAGTAAAAATTTCTAGACTACAGGGCGGCACAGAGCTCAAGTTAGGAGGGACATTAATTGGCCTGTCAGACACAAGAAGAGTATCCGGAGGGGCAGGCTTGACAGAAATACTTACAAACCTTAACATTCTAGACTTAAATTTCATAATACGCCATTTCTTTTTCCTTCTTCTGTTTGGAAGTTTTACTCTGGGGCACCCAAGACCTGCCACCACCCCGTAAGGGGCCCCGCTTAAAGACTCTGAAGAAGGGACAATTCTAGAACAAACAAGAGGGGAATGAACATCACCAATCAGGGCTGCTTATTGGTGAAAATCAGATTAACAGACAAAGTTTTCCCTACCTTCTGGACCTTAGGTTCTTCCTGATCCCACTACTGAAATATATATTTTAATGAATACACATTATTATCCAGTTTTTTACAGGATTTTACACTAGCTATTTTGGGAGAAAGAACTCCTACCTCACAGGGCTTATCCTCTTGAGTACCAGTTTCTTTTGACCTCCCAATATTCAGATGGCTAAATTGGGTAGTCTGCGATTTCAGCTCTTTTACCCTTTGGCCCTGCAAATTACGTCAACCTGAGGTGGTAAGATGTTGCACCCCCAGGAGAATAGAGGACAAATCTTCCAACACATGATCAGAATTAGAAACCAATCTTTCCAACAGAGATAAAATAAAAGACAGCACTTTCTCAGTACAGAACATTATTTCAGATAAAACGTTCCTCCCCGGTCCCATCCAAATGAGGCTGCTACGTAATATCTTGAGGGCCAGGAGACACACTAGAATCACAGTTTATTGCATTCATCAAGTTAATTGAGTTCCTTGAGTTCAATAAATTAAATTAATTCAACCAGGCCAATGAATGCTTTAAGAAGGGAGTGCTACAATACAATACAGGCAGGGATGGGCAGCTGGGTAAACACGGCGAGGCCTGGCCCAACTCACCCCTCCCCCCCCAAGGCAGCAGATGATTTCAAACGGGCCTTCCTCTGTCAATTCTTATCGTTAATAGTGCCAATATCATGCAAAGTACAGCCCTCAAACATATTGCACCCCTCACCATGAGCCTCAGCACAGGACCCAGCAGTTATTACAAACTGGTAAATTTGATGGAACTTGATAAGCGTCTTGTCCACTCAGGCAGTTCAAGGGATCATCTTTATCCTGGCTTAAGCCCAACTCCTGGGTTTTGAGCAAGTCACTTACAGGAATTAGTTCAATACAGCCTCCATTTCACCCTCTGTCTTCACAACAGTCAGCTCTTTATCACCAACTAGTATGGACCCACATGGAGCATTACCGCTTCTTCTGAGCCAGAGGAACAACACAGTGGGGCAGACATTGATGTTACAGGAGTAGCTTGACCAACTTGGGCACCATCGTACATATGAGTACATTGCAGTGGAAGGGGATTCATAAAAGGTCCAACTCCTAAATCCTTTCAGTACCCATCATCCTCCACTTTATCTTTATCTTTATCACTCAATAATTGAAAACTTGAGATGGAACGATAAGGCTTCAAATAGGAAAGCTGGGGCTTCCTTCGGCAAATGGATTTTATTAGTTTTATTAGATGAATTAGATGCACCAATCGGATGACCAGATCAGAGTTTCCTCAGCGCCACTGTATAATTGCTATCACAATTGTTAAATATAATAAAAGCTGAATAGTTTCAAATAACTTAGAACCACAGCCTGTTGGCTGTCCAAACATGTGCCATATGCTGGTACAGCACAGTCTCCAGAGAGGAAATTCTACTACAGCAAGTCAACAGACATCAACAGAGTGCAGCTAATTTTACAGCATAAGGGGTCCAAATCAAATAGTAGGCATCAGGCGGCACACACAGGCAGAGGCACCATAAATATGTTGTCCGCCAGACTGGTACCCACAAGCTGCACCTGGACCACCAGCCGACCCTACCAGCACCCACCACAGTCCTCCCTCTCCTCTCCGCAAACCTCAGCCAAGCAGGCCACCAAACAGCTGACTGTCATCAGATAGCCAACTGCGCCAACTGCCAATGCTATGCCAAACCCAACCCCCCACCACAGCTCACCCAATCTAACCCTGCTCACCTCTCCTCTGAGATGTGGCGGGGGGCACTAAGGAGAAAGGTCAAAGAACTTGAAAGGGGCAAAGGCAAACACAACGCACAGCACAGCGATAAGGCAGTACACAATAGTCACAAGGAGGTCTTAAACTGGATAGAAATGTAGAGAAAGAGAGCACTGCAATGGGGCCAAGGGGCTGCGGCTTCTGCACCCTGGACATTTCCTGGGGTTCTGTGAGTTCTTCATGCTCTGTGTGTAGGACTATGAGTGGGCCGTTTTTCTGTCACAATGATTCCTATATTGCCAGGAATGGGGGAGTTACCAAAGAAATACTGAATAACTGCACTATCCGCCGGTGCCATGTGCAACTCTACAGGGCTCTACATGCAGCTGCAGCACAGCTCGCACGGCCACAACCTGATTGCAGACAAGGTCAGGCGGCACGGATTACTCTTCAGGCCTTGGACTTTCCTAGGCTATCCTTGGCTTCCATGGCTATTAGCCTGCTAACTCTGGCCTTGAGCACTGCCGGCCATCCCTAGCTGATACTATTCAACCCTGATCAGGCTGGGCTGGACTGCTCATCTCCTCGCGCTCCAAGCTTCCTGCCTCAGCGTTGACTTTGGCTTCACTTCAGTGCGGCTTCGTCGTACATCATACAATCTGTATCACTGCATTTTTTAAAATTCCCTGACAAATGAAAGAAGCATTATCTAAGCAAAAACACACATGGGCATTTTTGCAGTATCTCAACAAAACATGAAGTACAATTATTTTAAGTTGGATAAGCTTCCCAAATTCCAACAATATGGTCTCAAATATGCTAATACATTCATGATAGCCATTAGCATTAGCCAGCCAATGAGGTTTAAGACAGCTAGCATGGCCTCCCAATGTTTAGAAAATACCTGTTAACAAATAAGGATACTCCGTGTAAATACCGACTTTAAACTAAACAATAATTGTTTGCTAGTGCTAAACAAAACGTCTAGTATAAGTCCTATGTTTTCAACTTTTAAATGTTTTTGCTTTAATAAATGGAGATAGATAGAATTGGGGTCTTTGGTTGGCAGTCAGGTTACCCCCTGTCCAAGCAAGGACCCTCACTCTAGTCAGGGTAAAGGAGAATCACCCTCAGTTAAGCCCCGCTGGCCCTCTTGGTAGCTTGGCCGGAGCAGTCAGGCTTAACTTCAGAAGCAATACGTAAAGTATTTGTACCAACACCCACAGTAACTCATTGAAAACACTACAAAATGACACAACACAGGTTTAGAAATATAGGTAATATTTATCTAAACAAAACAAGACCAAAATGACAAAAATCCAACGTACACAAGTCGAGTTAGGAATTTTCTAAAGAATAGAGTCTTGGGGGGTCATTATGAACCCCGGCGGTTCAGACCGGCACGGCGGTTTGAACCGCCATATAATGCACACAGGGACCGCCAGGCTATCGCCGACAGGCAGCTTGACAGTGGAGGATATCATTGTCCGACAGGCCAGCGCTGCCCTTCGGATAATGATCCCTTTTTCACCAGCCTTTCCCTGGTGGGTTCTTCGCCAGGAAAAGGCTGGCGGAAGGGGTGCTCCGGGGTCCCCCTGGGCCGTGATCTGTGTGACTGGTGCTGCAGCACGCGCTGCACACCAACATTGGCGCCGCTGTCAATGTTACGGCCCTTTTCCCTGCAGGGCCGGTGGGTGGAAACAGTCCGCCTGCCAGCCCAGCGGGGAAAACATTATGCGGCCAGCAAGGGGGTAGTTGTGCTGGCGGTCTTCTTTTGACCGCCAGCCCTGATCAACCGCTGAGATCATAATGAGGGCCTTAATCCTTAGAAAACAGTGACAATGCGGTTAATTCACAAAAGTACCTGGGTAGCTTCAAAATAAAACTACACAAGTGAGTGTGCATCGATAAACGCCAGTGATGGGTCAATTTCTCACTCGCAAATGAATCCGTGCATCGTTCCTCCTCTGGTCGGGTCAGCGTGCATCATTTCTTATTTCCCGCGACAGAGCAATGTGTCGATCGGGACAGGCAACTCGCGTCCGGGCAGGCTTTGCATTGACTTTCCACGCCCAGCGTTGTTGCATTAAAAATCCAGTCGCACGGTATCATAAAACCACGCTGCGTGTGGTTTGTGTCGTTATCAGCCTCCGTTAGCTGGTGTTGCACATTGTTTCTCCAACCACATTGCATCGATCTTCCAGCCGCGATGCAGGTGGAGCATTGATTTCAGCCGCAAAGGTGATGGTGTGTTGTTTATCAGAAGCAGCAACTGCAGGATAGCCCAACAAAGCACATTCAAAGGCAGAAGCAGCACTTCTCAGCTCTTCAGCTCTTCTCCTTAGCAGAGGTTCCTCTTGATTCCAGAAGTGATTTAATTTTCAGGGGTTTGGGGACTCTTCTTATACCCCTTTCTGCCTTTGAAGTAGGCCTACTTCAAAGAGAAGTCTGTTGTTTTCAAGATCTTGCCTTGCTAGGCCAGGCTACTGACACACACCAGACTGCTTTGTGTGAGGGCAGGCACAGCCTTTTCAGGTGTGAGTGACCACTTCTCCCCTTCCTCCTAGAACAGGTGGCTCATCAGGAACTCCAGGCTGCAACCCAGCTCCCTTTGTTTCACGGTCTAGCGAGAGGTGCAAACAGCACAACTGTCAAACTGACCCAGAGAGGGAATCCACAAACAAGCAGAGTCACAGAATAGTTTAAGAAAGAAAATGCCTACTTTCTATAAATGGCATTTTCAAACACACAATATAAAAATAAACTTTACTAAAAGATGTATTTTTTAATTGTGAGCTCAGGGACCCTAAACGCCATATTTCTAGCTGCTCCCAAAAGGAATCTGTACTTTAATAATATTTAAAGGCAGCCTCCATGTTAACCTATGAGAGAGATAGGCCTTGCAACAGTGAAAACCGAATTTGGCAGTATTTCACTATTAGGACATGTAAAACACAGAAGTACATGTTCCATCTTTAACATACACTGCACCCTGCCCAGGGGGCTACCTAGGGCCTACCTTAGGGGTGCCTTACAGGTATTAAAAGGGACGGTTTAGGCCTGGCAAGTGGCTACACTTTCCAAGTCGAATTGGCAGTGTAAAACTGCACATACAGACACTGCAGTGGCATGGCTGAGCCATGTTTACAGGGCTACTAATGTGGGTGGCACACCAGTGCTGCAGGCCCACTGAAAGCATTTAATTTCCAGGCCCTGGGCACCTGTAGTGCACTCTACTAGGGAATTACTAGTACATCAAATATGTCAATCATGGAGAGTCAATTACACATACATTTTACATAGGAACACTTGCACTTTAGCTCTGGATAGCAGTGGTAAAGTGCTCAGAGAAACAAAAACAGCAAAAACAGAGTCCAGCACACATTAACAACCTGGAGATCAGAGGCAAAAAGTTAGGGGAGACCACGCCGAGGATGCCAAGTCTAACAGCGATATATTAATGTAGGTAACGATTAAAGACTGGGGACGTGAATATCGAATGAACCACATTACTTTTAAAGATTCCATACATTGCTTGTTTTCTTTCACTTTAAGTTACCCCATGAGTACAAAGTAAATTCAAATCATCTGTTTCCCAAACAAAAACATCTCTTCTCCTAAAACTGTACAACACTTTGAGGCAGATTGAAGAGCCCCTAGCACCTCTTTGAGCCACATTAGTGTCATTCTTTTGATGCTCATCTGGCTCAACGAGGCCAAAATCGCTGCACCAAATTTACAGAGTGGCGCAATGTATGCATTGCTCCACTTTGCAACCCTTTGCACCACATTATCCTGGACCAGGCAAAATGTTTGCAAAGGGGGCAATCTTCTGTTAGGAGGACCAAAACAAAGGGGCAAAGAAATCTTCTTTGTGTCATTTTTTTCAGCACTTTTAACGCCTACTCAGAGCAGGCGTTAAAAGGAGTCACAACATTATTTTCAATGGGCCTCAATGGGCTTTGCAGGATTAGTTAATCCTGCAAAGCTCCAAACTAGTGTCAAAAATGTTGACGCTAGTTCCCTAACTACTGCCATGTTGAGCTTTATATTAGATACAACACACACATGCAGGCTTTAGGGGGCGCTTAGGAGGGCAAGGGAAGTGGCGCTGCACTGGGTGCAGCACCACTTTTCTTAAATCTGACCCTTTGTGTTCTTGATGCAGTTATCATTACATAGAAAGAACAAAAACCCTCATAGGAGTGAAGAAAAGTGCCTACAGAGCATCAGAACTGAGCAGATTCTTGTGATGGTATATCAAACATTTTAGTGCATTATGTGATACATGTTTTGTGTTCCCAAGGATCTGGGTATAATGTGCCCCAGGGTGATGGGAAGGAGAAAGCCCATGCTGAGTTATGGTATCTTTGGTGCACACCAAATAATCTGAGCTAACCTACACATAAAAATAAAAAACAATCCCAGATATATTAATTTCTGAAACTACTAAATAGGATTACTTTAAAAATATTTCTGAACCTCAGTAGTGATTACCATCTTGTACAAAAGGGATCACAAAATTAGGTACAATAAGACTATAGAATGATGGTCTGTGGCACAAACTAAAGTGCAGCAGAGGGCACATGGTGATGTATAGCAGAGGCCATAGCCTGATATGCAATAGATGGCCACAAGATATCTCATGCAGTCCTGTCTTTGTCTTTCCAGTCTGTCCAAGTAGTGGTCTCCCAACTGCAAATGCAGGACAATGAAGCCACAATGCAAAGAACAAAAATCATGATTGGACCTTGGTACTCCATGAGGCTCCTACACGAACGCAGCAACACACAAAAGACATATAGAAGCAAAACTAAAATTGCAAACAAAACACAAACAGGCGCACATGGTTCATGTGACAGGTAAATTGAACAGAGGGACTGATGGATGTTTCCTTTCAGGCTTCATGCTGACATTAAAGATCATGATAAAGGAAGTATGAAATGAGTACCTGTTAGAAATTGGGTCTCTAATTGGCAAAGGTATGTACCCTCTCCAAGTAGGGGCCCACAACCTTAGCCAAGGTAAGTCACAGCACAACCTAAATTATCCTGTGGTTACCCTCGGCTAGCTTGGCATAGATCAGACAGGCTTAACTTTGAAGGCAAAGTAAATAATGTGTGCAGTAACTCATACAGTAACACAGGGAAAACACAGAAAAAGAACTCCACACCAGTTTATGTAAAACATCGTATTTATCTGAGTAAAGTAGTACCAAAATAACAGAAATCCAATATGCACAAGTCAAGATATCACTTTTCAAAAGTTTAGATGAGTCTCAACCCTTAAGAATCAGTTGTTGTATCCTTCTACCACACATTACCTAGGTTGCATAAAAAATAACGGCGCCAAGGGCTGCAGAGTAGGAGATGCATTGCTAAGTAAAGTGATACGTTGGATTTTCCAGCACGGAAAAGGGGATGCATTATTTCTTTCCATGCGGAAAGGTGATGTGTTGATTTTCGGGAGCGCAGCCTTGGTTTCTCACTGCAATGCGGGGATATTTTTGACACCCAGGGACAATGGATGGAAACGTGTTGTTAAGAGGCAACAGGGGCTGCATCAATCCAGCAGGCGATGCAGAGATTTTTAAGTTGCAAGACAGTGCGGCATTGATTCTGCAGGCGTTGCGTCGGTTTCTCCAGCACTGCGATTATCAGTCTTTTGTGTGAAGTCAGGCCACTAGATTTTGAGGTGTGAGTAAGATCCCCTCCACCCTTCCTGCCCAAGAAGACCCATGAGTATGCAGATGAATGCAGAAGCAGAGTGGCTTGTGTTTATGACTGTCTTGGTGGAATCTACATGGGGAGATGTGAACCAGCACATACCAACAATGGATTGGAGACAGGCTATAGGGCACAGAGAGCAGTACGTGCAAAGAAATGTCTACTTTCTAAAAGTGCCATTTCTAAAATAGTAATTTTAATTCCAACTTTACCAGTAGCCAGAATTTCTCACTACCATTCCAGCCATACCAAACATGACAATGCCACTCCTTTCAGATCAGAAATGACCACTTAAATGTATATAAGGGAATTTCAAATGCTAGCCTATGAGAGGATCAGGCTTCATAATAGTGAAAAATGGCTTTGGGTGTTTTTCACTACCAGGACAAGTAAAACTTGTAAGTACATGTCCTGCCTTCTACTTACATAACACCCTGCTCTATGGGCTACCTATGGCCTACTTTAGGGGTGATGTATACGTAATAAAAGGGGAGTTGGGAATTAGATTTAAATGCCAAGTCTAAGTGCACACACAGGCCTGGCAATGTCAGGCTTGGGAGATGGGTAAGGGAAACATATCTGGGTCGCACAATCAGGGCTGCAGGCCCACTAGTAGCATTTAGTTCACAGGCCATGGGCACATATAGTGCACTATACTAGGGACTTATAGGTACATTAATTATGCCAATTGGGTAGGAGACAATGTTGCCATGTTTAGGGGAGAAAGAACAAGCACTTTAGCACTGGTTAGCAGTGGTAAAGTGTGCACAGTCCTACAACCAGCAGAAACAAGGTGAGAAAAATGGAGGGAGGCAGGCAAAACATTGGAGGAAGACCACCCTAAGGCTGTCAGGTCTAAAAGAACCCTACTTCAAACCTTGGCCTCTCTTTGGAGAAAAAACCTCTCTGAACCTGTTTTGTTGGCTTTGAGGACTCTGCACACTTTTCCACTGCTAATCAGTGCTAAAGTTCATGTGCTTTTCCTTAAAAACTTGGCAGAATTGGCTTATACCCAACTGGAATATTTAATGTATTTGTAAGTCCCTAGTAAGGTGGCCATACGTGTGCATCGGCCTGTAAATTATTGCTACTAATGGGCCTGTAGCACTGATTTTGCCACCCATACAAGAAGCACTTTAAACATGTCTCAGGTCTGTCAATGAAGCCTGTGGTGCAATTTTAAACAACCATTTCGACCTGGCAAAATAAACCTTTTGCCTGGACCAAACTTTCCTTTTTAAAACATATAAGACACCCCTATGGTAGATCCTGGACAGTCGAGAGGGCAGGGTGCAGTATATTTAAAAAGTGGGATATGTGTTTTTTAAGTTTCACATGTCCTGGCAGTAAAAACCCTTACATTTGTTTGTCACTACTGCAAGGCCTACCTCTCCCATAATATAACATTGTAGCTACCTTATTACATTTAAGAAGTTGTAATTTCCAAATGGGAGGAGGTAACCAGTACAAGCTTGCTGTCTTTGGAATTGTAATGAAAAATCCTAACTTATGGTGAAGTACAATTTTAAAATACAATTTTGAAAATGCCATTTTTAGAAAGTTGTCATTTTCACGCCATAGCCATTGGTGCCTGCAACCTGTCTCTGGATCACTTGACTGGGTGTAGTTGATAATTAGCCTTTGTAGATTCCTCCTAGACAGCCACACATAATAGGGAGCTTGGGTGTGCCTGCGTGGGCCATCACTGGCAGGATGGGAGGGAGGAGCTGAGTGCAGCCACACTTACACTTGAATGGGCTGTGTTCTGCCTCCATACAGAGGGCTGCATACCCCCTGTAGTTAGTGTGGAGCCAGTGTAAGAAAGGCAGGGCACCTGTGCACTTTAAAGGCATCCCTCTAGAAGCTTCACCCCACTTCAACATGCCTGAGTATAAATACTGGACCTCCAACACCAACTCTTCAGTACTCTTCTGGATCTGTGGATTTTATGCCAGGGAGGACTGCTGTGCCACTGAAAGGACTGCCACTCTGCTGGACTGCTGCTCCAAAGAGCTGCTGCTCTGAAGGGCAGCTGCCCGCTGCGCTGAAGTACTGGCTGCTGCCGTCTTGCCTGGGTGAGAAGGACTGGACCTGCAACTCTGAACACAGGACCCTAGAGTGGCTGCATGGACTAGGTGGATGGCATCCTGATAAAAAACCTCAGGGACAAATCAGCCTTCTAAAACTTTGAGCCCAGCACCTGGACTCTGCCATCTGTGATTCCTGACCTCCCAAGTGGTGCCATCCCAGTCCTGGAACCTTGAAAGTGGGCCTGAAGGTGCTCTGCCAAGTCTTGTTGTGGACCCATCAGAACTGACATGAATTGATGTGAAACCCTCCAAAGCTTAGCTGCACAACTGCTAGCCTCATTGGAATCAATGCCGGGTGACGCACAGCCCCACTGCACAGCTACCAACTCATAGGAATAAATGCAAAGCAAAGCAAAGTCCCATCAAGGTATGCTGCACAGCTCCCCAGGCCTGGCAAGAAGCAACTTAAAGCCCTGCAAAGCCTCAACACAACAGCTTCTTCAGAACAGATGACTCAAAGTCCTGCAAAGCAATGCTGCCACAAACACAGAGTACAGGATTTAAGGTCCTGTGTTCAGTGGACCTAAGTGGGTCCTTGTAGTCAGCCTGCCTTCCATCATGGTTGGCCTGAACTTGTGACTTAGTCCCGGTCCAGCGCAACCATATAACCACAGTTGGCACATTGTGCTTTTTGGCTTATTTTCACTACAACCTTCAAACTTGGATATTTCAGTTCTACTTTTTATTAAAAATTAGTGTTTTCACTTTATTATTCTTTGAAGTACTGCACAAATACTTTACATACTACCTCTAAGTTAAGCGAGACTGCTCTGTGTCAAGCAACCAGAGGGTTGAGCACACGTTAATTTAGGGTTGGCTAGTGCCTCACGCTGACAAGGATTGAGGCTGCTGCTGACTCGGGCTCACATCTCAGTCAACCAACAACCCAATTTCTCACAGCCACTTTGGTGCAATCATACACACATTTAAAGCAATTGAAGTCAGTGTGTATGTCTCTCCAGTACTAACCCAGTATACCACAAGCAACATGCACAAGTGCTCAGTTCTGGGATTTCATCACATCTATATAACCGTGTAGTTTGTTCCAATATTGCCATCAAGCATCAAGGGGTTCTGGTGACATTATACGGCATGAGTCTGAAGACAGAGTGGTCTATAAATGTCACCAGAACCCCTATATGGCCATATAACGTTACCTGGTATATTTTTTACATTACATGATTGCTTGGGTAGGTATCTTGAAATGGCTATTTTCTTCAAAAAATTACAGTTAGCAATGGCCACTGACTGCATTAGCATATTCAGTTTTATGTTTCAGGAATACATTTCTGATAAAACAGTGCACAATGATGAAGACCAGAGAGTTTACGTGGTTATGTTGCTGCAGTGATTACCACAAAATTATGGATTCAACACATTTACCACATAATTTGCCGCTCAAGTTGCACAATTTCCAGACTGCATTGTAGCTAGCACGGGATTCTAGTATAAATTGATGAAAACAATGCTGTCAAAGAATAGGCCACATAATTTAATCTTTTTGCTACATAGTTGAGAAAACCTCACTGCATAATTTGATCCTCCGTGATGCATACTGCTGGACTATGGTGAATCACTGCAGAGTTGTTTGGGGCTGTTATCAAGAGGATGAAATCCATATGTCACAGGGAATCATGAAACATTTCCCATATTTCAAGGTTTGCTGTGAATATGAGTTAACAGCACCCAGACATGTAAGCAAACTGTGTCTGTATGTGTGTGTATGTGCATGTGCAAGTGTGTGGTGTATGCAGATATGATTTCACTGAAAAAAACATAGTTAATTGAGTTATGGTTCGGTGACCACATGTAACACCACTTATATTTGCAGTTATGGTTTCTAAACCAAACCAATCTCCATATGGCCTCTGGCCATGTGCAGGGGTGTATTGGCACAGAGCCAGTTTTGCTAATCCTAGTCTAGATTACAATCCGATGCAAGTTTCATACTCTGAAGTTGGCCTGAATTTTGCCTCTGAATCGCAAGCCTAAAATCCCCAACCGTTAACACCTAAAATGATGTCCGGAGCCTGCTGTACTGTATGATCCATTGGCATTATCCAGTTTGGATAGTGTAAGAGAGATAGTAGCCTGCACCTTGTGTGGAAATCTGAGGTGGGGGAAGATACGCCTCAGAGTCTTCAAGGTGATGAAACGTGTGCGTGCTAATTTGTCCACTTGGGCATTCATAGTTAACTTAGAGTCCATGGTAATTCTGAGGTTTATAACTTCCTTGTGTAACTGAGGAGGTGGTCCAAGATCATCAGGCTAGGTGCACAGTGGGTCATAATTGTTCCCGTCACCACATATGAGTATTTCCGTTTTTGAGGCATTTCGTTTGAGATGGCTCCAAGTCATCCACTGATCAACAGCTCTGAGGCAACTGAAGATATGTGAGTTTTCAATGTCGTCGGGGCATTCCAATTTAAGTAGTATTTGTGTGTCATCTGCTTAGTTGTAGTATGTGAGATGAAAATCATTGATCAGTTCTGGGAATTATAACATGTTGATGATGAAAAGCAAAGGTGAGATGATTGATCCTTGGGGGACACATGCTTTTGTGAGATAGGGTTTGGATGAGAAGGGGGGAGAACAGATAATATTAGTTCAGTTTTGAAGGTAGGATGTAACCCAGTAGAGAGCAGTCCCTTCTATGCCAGCTACGTGGAGTCTTTGAATTAAGGTGTCATGGTCAACCGTATCAAAGGCAGCCAACAGGTCGAAGAGAAGTAGTGCAGCAACTCCATCGTGGTCAACTGTGTTTTTAAGATCATCCCAGATTGCTATGAGTGCTGATTCAGTGCCTCTTCCTGGGCGGAATCCAGTTTGGTAGGCTGAAATTATGGAATTGTCTTCAGTGAATTGTGACATCTGGGCGAATGCAGCTCTTTCTATCAGTTTGCACAGGAAAGGTCCATTTGTGATTGGTTTGTAGTTGTTGGAGTCTTGTGGGTCTAGGTTTGTTTTCTTTAATAACGGATGTCTGTATGCCTTTTTCAGGTCGTCAGGAAAGGTTCCTGTAGTTAAAGAGTTGTTGATGATTCTTCTTACAGGTGTGTCAGCAGAAGTATATAAAAGAATGTTCTTGAAGATGTGTGGTGGACAAAGGTCAGAAGGGCAACCGGAAGGCCTGCTTGCTTTGAACAAATCCATAAATTCACCTTGTGATATTTGTTTGAAGGACTGTAGAGGCTGGGTTGGTTTATTCTTAGAAGGGGTTTTAGGAAAGGGGTTGGCACTGTTGGTTTTCTTCTGCTTAAAATAGGAGTCCAATGTGTCTGCCTTGGTTGTGTAATGAGTTGCCAGTTTGTTTGTGAAATCTTGAGTAGTGGGATGACTTCCTTCCATGCATTTAGACCAAACAGCCACGGAAGTTGAAAAATATATATGGCTTTAATCCTATTTTCTAAAATAATATCACATTATAATTGATATAAAATCAACATTTATACTTATACCCATAGTCAGTTTCTCATAACCATAAACAAATTAAAAGGTTGATCCTCAAGAATAACATTTTCTTTATTTAAGAATGAGTTGTTTTTACAATGGAATGGGACTAGTATGGGAGCTTCCTGTGCTCCCAGTCTAATCTGCCTTCATGTGGAAGCAATTGAAAAGAAAGATGGTATCAAGGAGATGGTCCCTTTTTATGAAAATGTGAAATATTGGCCCTGCTTCATTGATGATTTCTTTTTGTTTCATGGGAATCCAAAGATCAGTTGGACGACCTTATATTTGGGTGAATTTAGGTGACAGTAACCTTGGAATTATAGGCACCAAAAGCAATCATAAAAGTAACTTTCTGGATATAACTATCAAGGAAGTCTCGGGCCACTTAAAACTAGACGTGGAATTGTTTAGCAATCCCACTGACAATGTAGAGTGAAGTCTGAGTGTTTGGGTGAAGTTTAACCCTAGGAGAAACCCTTTTGCTCGTATGCATGATAATGGTCCAGCTAAAGGCTACAACACGTCCAAACGGTAGGGTGACCAGACGTCCCAGATTTCCCCGGACAGTCCCGGTTTTTAGAGGACAGTCCCGTGTCCTGACGCTTCTATTAATTTAAAAAAAATGTCCCGGTCTTTGAAACAAAGGTCAGATCATTAAATACATGTCCCGGTTTTTGGGACAAAGGTCAGATCGTTAAATAAATGTCACGATTTTTTGGTGGGGTAGTCTTACCTGGCAGACCCGGCTATGGCATGGGAAACACCTAGCAGAGGTTGCAGACCTGGAGGGATTCCAGAGGTGGGACAATATAGGAATCTCCACGCTGGGCGACATCTGGGGGGGGGGGTCAAATATGCGGTCCTTAGAAGAACTCCAGGGACTCTTCTCACTAAACAAGACGCAGATCCACAAGTATCTCCAGCTTCGTCACACCTTACTGGTACATGCCCGGGCAGGAGACAATATAACCGAATACAGTCCTATGGAGGCGAAGGTACTGATGGGGAGCTTGGGCAGAGGCAGAGTCTCCCAGATCTACCGCTCTCTGATTGCCAACACGGCCGGCTCCCTCGAGGGACTCCACCGGAGATGGGAGGAATGGGTGGGTCCCTTAGAGGGGGAGGACTGGAGAGAGGCCTTGATGTGGTAACATATGGTCATCTACACACACTAACTTTCCAAGAAATGTCCAAAAACCTCTTTACTAACTTGCAGCTTTACAGATAAAACTATATAGTGTATTACAAATCAGTGAAAACTGGGTTTGGGAAGTTATTGGGAGATAGACCGAGTGTCATGTATAAAAAAGTACCATTATTAAAGGACTTGTGGGTGAGAAGTCATTTCTAAATGAAAAAACCTTCTAATTGGCTAAGTAATCAAACAAAGTCATTGTGTGCTCTGAGAAATATAAAGCATGTTGCATAGGTGTGAATACAAGGGAGTTACAAGAATCAAAAGGCAAAAAAGTAATCATTGACAAAAGGATTGCATGCAACACCACATATGTGGTGTACCTAATAGAATGTCATTGCGGGCTCAGATATACTGTATAGGAAACACCATATGCCAAATAAAGAAACATATTTTGGAACATATTAGAGCAGTGCAAAACAAGGACTCAAATTATGCCATGACCAAACATCTACAAACTCATCCTGGGGAAGACTGGGCGAGCATGAGACACTTTGGAATCACTAGCATTGACAAAAATGAGAAAGGGGGAGATCGAAAGCTAAAACTCAGACGTTTGGAATCAAGACTAATTATAAAAATAAGGACCAAGACACCAAATGGATTGAATAGGGATGAGGATCTGTACTGCCATCTTTAAATGCAGAACTTTAGCAACAAGGATATAAATAATTCAATGAAACCAAGGGAATAGAAGTCCCCTTTTACACAGAAACAAGACAAAGGATAGGCAAACAAAATGATTGATGCATAAACATGACGTGAAATAGATGGGTATAGAGAAAGGCTTCTGGATAGGTCCTGGTGCTCAATAATAATTAAATATGGTATTGCGCAGGACATCTCTTATTGGATATGGCTTCTAATGAAAATATAAAGATTACCAAATATATACATGTTGATATAGGACTTTCACTTCAAGTTTTCACCTGAGATACATGTTTGTGTTATGGTCACTAGACTGATAATCATTAGGAGAGTGATTTATTGAAAGAAACCCGAATATCAGTGTGGTATGAGAATGGGACAAATATAGAACTGAACTCAACGATGAGAATCACTCCAGATTCACAGATATGCTCATAAATAAGGGGGAATAATGCATATACTCATAATACATGCAACTCGCAAATTTTCATCTCTTTGTAAAAATGTTTTTATATTCAACAGTACTACAGATCCCATAATGCCCCATTGTGGGCACTAACAGGGACAATGCAAATAAGAGACATAGACATTTCACTATTGAACCCCAAACAAGACCTGTTCTTATATTGACTGCCATAGAACCATAGA
The DNA here is from genome assembly GCF_031143425.1 of Pleurodeles waltl. Lineage (NCBI taxonomy): Eukaryota > Metazoa > Chordata > Amphibia > Caudata > Salamandridae > Pleurodeles > Pleurodeles waltl. Next base: position 236,506,751 of record NC_090436.1, read on the forward strand.
ATTATACAGGATTTACAGATATACTGAGTACTGAGGGTGAAGAAATGTGCATAGCAACAATATAATTCGTAAACTTGATTGATGTAAGAACGTTTTTACATTTAAAAGTACTACGATTGGCAGAAAGCCTCATTATGGGCACATAAGGGGTTATATAAATAAGGGAAATAGAAAATGCACTCATGAACCGTGAACAAGACTTGGTAGTTGAAACGCGCCAGTGGTGGTAGAGGTGATGAACTAATCTGAAAAATAAAACTCTTGAACTTTCCTGGAGTGTGGCGTCTGAGCAATTTTTGTTTAAAATGTGGCGGTCCATAAATGGCCTGGTGGGGCGAAAGCCACCTTCCCCTTTTTTGTATTTTTACGGCCCCAGGGAGGTGGTGGTCCCACGGCTTTTTGAGCAAAAGGATGGGTGATTGCGCATACCCCTCTTACAAATAAAGCCCTGGAGTGGGGGTGGTCCCTGGGAAACTGTTACATTCATGGAGGGGGGCTTCATGTGCCCCCACCCTTTCATTTGAACTATAAATATGCATGCCCCCAGTACCTGGCCCACCCATGTGCTTGAAAAAACAAGAACTTGAAACTGTGCTTGTTTTTTTTTTCTTTGTATTTTTTTCTGGATTTGCAGATTTGTGGATTTTCTGCGATTTTCAGCAAAAAAATTAAAAAACTGCTTTTATGCTCTTGCGGGGTCCCTGCATGACCCCAGCACCAGGGCTAAGGGGTCAGAGTATTCGCACCCTATCCTCTTTTCTTTTTTTGGGACTTGGCTGAGTCTGAAAATGGCTGCCAAAAATTCCTGGTTGAAGTGTTGGTCGATAATCGGATCTCAGAATGATATCTCTGAGATCTGTGGAGCCTCTGCATCTCTAGATATCCAAATGTGGTTTTCCTTTAATTGTTCTAAGACTACAAAATGGAATTACACCAAACACCAAAAGGGCTCTTCCTGGACCAAGAGCTACCTTTGGTGTACCTCCATGCAGTGGTTTGGGCTGTTGTCATGTCTAAATACCTATGGAAATTGCATGGGGAAAAAGCATTTTGGGCCCCCCCTTTGTCTCGGCTTCCGCTTGACGAATCACCTCAAACTTTTCAACACAGCAGCTGAACTGACAGTCATTCACATTTTGACAATTTCGTGAAGATACGTCAAATGGCGCCAAAGTTAGTGGCAAAACAAAAACCACTTTTCCTATGCAAACTAGGTACTGCCTATAACTACTTATCGGTGACCGCCAGGTAGATAACACACACACACACACACACATATATATATATATTTGAGATGTCATCAGTGTTATTACTGGCCATATCATGAGTGATATAGTATGTGAGGTCATAAGCAATGCATTAAGACCATGGCACAAGTTACAGTTAGCTGAGGTAACTATAACTACTGAATTTCATTGGTTTTGTTCGTGTGAATTGTGAGCCTAACTATACAATCCCTGTAACATTTGCTTTTTTAAGTGAATTTATGTTTTTTGATTTTATTTCCTAACTATAACGTACCTGTAACCTTTGTTTTTTTCAGTGAATTTCTATTTTTTTTAAATTCTATTTCCTAACTATAATGTCCCTGTAACCTTTGTTTTTTTCAGTGAATTTCTATGTTTTTTTTAATTGTATTTACTAACTTTACCATCCCTGTAATTTAGTCAGTAAGTGGGTAATAACAGGTCTTGACTCCATATGACAATGACTGTATGACTTGCAACTATGTATGATACTGTCGCATACATAGTTGCTGTCTGTATCTAATAAGCATTAATACACTAAATGTAGATATATTTTCTTTATTATTATTTCTTAAATGTATGAGGATACGCAGATCCAGATCCGCGGCCGAAAACATGGAGGGAGGCTCTCAATGGTTTTTCTTCTGATCATGTGATTGGGTGCGATCTGCAGCTGCGGATCCTCGAATCTCACTATTTTTTGCAAGATTAGTTTTAGTGTATACAGTCATCTGTTTTTCATATTGGAGTGAGGATGCACTTGTTTGTAAGTATATATCACTTGATCTATACCTGTTTTATATTTAACGATGTGATATTATATGTTTTTGGGAACCGGAGATCCACAAAGGTTGTTTGTGGACCACACCCTATAACAGTTCAGACCACACCCAAGAGTATTCATTTCTGCTTTCAACTCTGTGGAGAGAGCAGTCTACCCTAAACAGCTGTTTGAGTGTTTTTCTGTGTCGTTTTTTTGTACAGCAATGGCTTCAACTTCATCAGCAACAGAACATCCAAAGGATCCCACTTTGAAGGAAGCAGGGACTACACCTAAAACAAAGAAAGAATTTAAATGTAGAGACACTTTACCATCAATCTTAATGAGAAAAAGTGACAGCTAAATATGTCACATGTAACACTTGCGGCAAGCAACTTTCATGCGGGACCTCCAATAAGTATTCCCATTGAACAAGTTCCGTGTGAAAACACGAAGACGATCCATGAAATTGTATATAATAGGATCCTGCATGAGAGAGAAGGACAGACAATCTTTAGCGACAACTACAATGCCATTCGTATCACCGTACCTGTGAAGAACAGTTACTTACTGTTCAAAATGTCATGTTTTCCTTGTCGCCAAGGTCTCTTCTGTGGCTGAATTATTCTGTGCCATTTACAACTACCATTGCTAGTTTTCTTTTTATACTTTAACTTAATTTTCAATGTTTTCCAAAATAAAGCCCTTTGCTTCTTGGTTTGTTCATATGCTCTTTCGTTATAGAGACAGTTTAAAAAAGAAATGAAAAAAAAAGAAACACCATTTATTTTTAAATAGTTCAGGACATTTCTAAAAAAAAAAGGTTCTTGTTAGAAATATTTCCTTCTCTCAAACAACAGCTGTGTGTGTGTGTGTGTGTGTGCTTTTTCTGTTACAATAAGTGTGTGCAAGTATAGTGTAGTATATGAGTGTGTGCCTGGGTGTGTCTGTGTATGCATTGCTGTGTGCCTATGTGTGTCAGTGTATGTATCAGTGTGTGCCTCAGTGTGTTACTGAATGCATCAGAGTGTGCCTGGGTGTGGCAGTGTATACATTAGTGTGTACCTGGGCATGTTACTCTATGCATCAGTGTGTGCTTGGTTGTATCACTAAGTGCATCAGTGTGTGCCTCGACATGTGAGAGTATGTATCAGTGTGTGTCTGGGTGTGTTAGTGTATACATCAGTGTGTCACTGGGTGTGTCACTGAATGCATCAGTGTGTGCCTGGGTGTGTCACTGAGTGCATCACTGTGTGCCTAGGTGTCTCAATGTATGCGTCCAAGTATACCTGGCTATGTTGCTGTATGAGTCAGTGTGTGCCTGGGTGTGTTACTGAAGGCATCGATGTGTGCTTGGGTGTGTCAATGTAGGCATCAGTATGTGTCTGAGTGTGTTACTGTGTGCATCAGTGTGTGTTTGGTTGTGTCACTGTGTCCTTCAGTGTGTGCCTGGGTGTGTCAGTGCATGAACCAATATTTGTCTCTGTGAGTTAGTGTATGCATAAGTGTGTGACTGGCTGTGTCCCTGGATGCATCAGTGTGTGCCTAGGTGTTTCAGTGTATGCATCAGAACGTATGTAGGTATATTACTGTATGCATCAGTGTGCACCTGGGTATGCTGCTGAATGCATCAGTTTGTGCCTGTGTGTGTTACTGTGTGCATCAGTGTGTGCCTGGGTGTGTCAGTGCATTTATCTGTGTGTGCCTGGCTGTGTCAGTGCATGCATCATATAGTGTCTGGGTGTGTCACTGTGTGCATCAGTGTGTTCCTGGGTGTATCACTGTATGCATCAGTGTGTGCCTGGGTGTCTTAGGGTGTGTATCATTGCGTGCCTGGCTATGTCACTGAATGCATCAGTGCATGCCTGTGTGTCTCAAGGTGTGCATTAGTGTATTCCTGGGTGTGTTACTGAATGCGTTTGTGTGTGCCTGGGTGCCTCACTGTATGTAGCAGTGTGTGCCTGGGTGTGTCAGTGTATGCATCAGATTGTGCCTGTGTGTTACTGATTGCATCAGTGTGTTTCTGGGTGTGTCAGAGTATGTATCAGTGTGGGCCTGGATGTGTCAGTGTATGCATCAATGTGTGCTTGGATGTTTCACTGTATGCTTCTCTGTGTGCCTAGGTGTGTCACTCAGTACATCAGTGAGGGCATGCATTTGTCACTGTATGCATCAGTGTATGTCTGTGTGTGGTAGTGTATGTATTAGTGTTTGCCTGTATATAATTTTATGAACCAGTATTTCCTGGGTGTGTTAGTATATGTTTATTTGTATACATAGCTGTATTGGCAGTACTGTGTTGATGTATCAGCATAAATAGCTCTCTGTAGTTGGGCATGTTTATGGATGGTCTCTCAATGAAGAAATATGTAGAGATAAAATAAATAAAAGTTACATTTTCACGCTATGAAGATATCTGTTAACAGTTCACAATCTGTAATAAAAATGATATTGTTAATTACAAGATACCACAAATTTATAATACTGTATAGCAATCACAAATATTATTTAAACATGTTACATTCTGTTGTCCACTGTTCTCAGCTTCTATAATTTTGCGCTATAAATGAGGTACTCCTCCTTGAACAATAGAGGGAAAAACAGTCATATGGACTGTCAAAAAAAAAACATAAGTACATAGCACTTTATTTCAAATTAACTTTACTGTGTATGGCACTCACTACAAACATTCACCAAACTCTTTTACCTCACAATGTAGTTAATGTGAATGAATCATAGTAGAAATTAATAATGTTTATAAAGACATCACCCTTGATTGGCCATATGATGTCATAAAGTTTGGTAATCCATTGAACAAGAGTACACTATACCAGTAGTGCTATTTTTATTATTGTTTTCGAACTCTTCTTGAAACTTAAGTCTTTCTTTTTATCTGGTGAAGATGTTTGTTCTAGTTCAAAATTTCTGATCTCTCTATTTCCAGTAAAGTAGTATATATGTGGTTTCCTTCCAGGAGTAAGAAGATTTCAAGATTTAAAACTCCTCTGAAAGACATCACCCCTCTTAGGCCGTATGATGTCTTATTTTGTTTTTTTGAAAGTCCCAGACATGTGCTATTCCATTTCTAATGTATTATTCCTCCTTAGAACTTTGGTTCAAGTAACATAAGATAAGAATGTTGTCATTTATTTGGTAATCTCTGATTAAAAGTAGGTTTGCTATTATTGCACTCTGTCCATCCAGTTGTAGTTTTTATGTGGATGGTGTAATGTCCAGATGTCACACTTACGTTTTTCCAGAAACAGAAACTTGCCCAGCTTCCAAATTTTTTATTTGAGTTTCCAATTTAGTTCTATTTGCTTTGCATCATTTTAGCATTAAGAAGATGTCCTTGCCAGTTTTTCTGATGTTCAAAGTTGATAGATGGGAAGACTTACACTTTGTGCAGGCATTATTCAGTGATGCATCTTTAAACAGTTTCTCAAAACTGACTGTTTTACAGTCTGGTAGAGTTAGGTAAATAAATTGTTCTGAATCTATTTCTGTTTTTGAAGAAAATGAACAATTTTCACAAGCATGCTGCCGTGAGTAACTTAGTCCATATAGTTCCTCGTGCTCCTCACTAGGTACCATCTTTTCTTCTAAAATACCTAGTGGGACCATTGATCATTTGTGCATGTTCCTTAGTGTTTTGAGTGAACTCTATTGAGTCAGTGCACAGATCTGCAAGATCTCTAAGAAAAGATGCAGAATATGTTTTTGTTCTCTCACTGCACAAGCATTCTAACAAGCTAAAGAATGCAGCGAACAATCATGTATCCTTTTTCTTTTTAATTTCATGAATTAGAGTAGGTAAAGAGACTAATGATAACTACATTGGCAGAGCATTTGACTCAACAGATGTTTGAGAACTGGTAACCTTTCACCAGCATGTTTGTATTATTTTTCTCCAATACTTCTTTCTTCTCTTTTTCCTCTTCTTCCCAGGTCCAGCAGTCGGATTCTGTGAAATATTTTGTTTTGTTATGATTGTAGGCTTTCTGTAAACTGGGTACTGTCCTAGATGTGGCACATACAGGATTCTCAATCGGTTGTACTCCAGTGAACAAGTGGAATCAGCATTTACTTTCATCAAACTCTATCAGATAGAAACAGACAAAGTTCTAACCCGAGACAATGCTACATATGACATACCTTCCTTGAATACAGTGCTGCCAATATTAATAAATGCTGCATCAACACTGAAACTTTGAGACTTATGTAACGTTACAGCATATGTCAGAGATATTGGAAACTAGAAAGAAATGTTACAACACACCTTGCTATCAGTTTTACACCGTCAAGATCATCAAATTGAATTGCTAAATATTGAACCTAATTTCTGTTAGGATGAAATCAATTATTTTACCTATGACTCCATTAACCAATCCTTTTTCAAGGTTTAAATTACGCTGCAAAATCACCCTACAGTTCTTACAAACATGTAAACACTTTTCTAATCCTGCAGTTTTTGAAAAAAAATTGTTGAGTTTTTATTGTAGTTTTTCACTCAACAGTATTGTTACTTCTTGTTGTTCAATTTCATCGATTGATATTAATTCCAATATCTGTTCTTTCTGACGTTGTAGTAATTTTTCATTGAAAGAGGTACATTCTTTAAGAGTAGGCATTAGACACACAATGGATTTTCCATGTTGAATGAATTCAAACATTAACTGTGCTGCAGATGTTTTGAAGGAAATCTGTTCTTTATAAGTTGGGTTTCCAACACACATTTTCCTTCTTTTGATTGTATTCCTCATCTGATATCCTTTAGAATATTTCCATATTGCACATCAGATGCTTGACACATGTTTCTAATTAGTTCTTGGTCATAGAAATTCAACCAAATGTTGACATTTCCAACACTTCCGAAAGAATTACAAATGTCTTCATGTAGGAGTGTCTTAAATACAGGCTGTCCTTTCATTAGGGTAATTGGTAACAATCACCGAAAACAATTACATCTGTTGCATTCTTAAATGTACAAAGGTAAGCATTACTTTTGAGACAATGTTCATCTCACTGATGATGAAAAGTTTCAATTTCTTCAAAACTCTGGAACCATTGTGACAAGCTTCTCCATATAACTTTTGGTTTTCCAGTTTATGATTGTGTTCAACAGGTAGCATAAGTAGACGATGTAAGGTAAGTCCTTTGATGTTGTGCATAGCTAATCTAGCAGGTGCTGTCACTACACATGATAAAATAGAATCTGTAGTCTTCTGTAAACAGGTGGTCAAAACTTGTATTAAAAAGCTTCTTCCAGTTCAAGTTTGTCCACTGACATACAAAGGAATTGGTTTAAAGCTTGAACATTTACATTTCTGGCTTGCTTGAAGGAATCTATGCTCTATTTTTTCTTTGATTTCTATGTATATTTCTTTCTGCTCATTATTGAGTTGCTCTACTAACTCTTCCAAGTTAACATTTTCTTCTCTTGCTTATTGCATTGCTGTCTCCATGTTATTCATCGCTATGGCAGCTTTAATTTCTAATATTGGCTGTCCAAGAGGATCCTGACTGAGAGGTGCAGAACTCTGGCTGCTTTATGAACTTTCCTTTGCTATCTCAGTAGCAATTGTTTCTTCTTGTTGAATTGCTTCATTTAACATGTTCAGGTAGTTAGGAAATATCAAGCACTGTATACTGTATTTTACAGAATTGAAAGACTCTTTGTAGCAATCAAATAGTCCAAGAAGCTCTGTTCCAAATCGCCAAGGTTTGAATAGCTGGAGAAGTGCCAAGTAGAAAAATTCTTGTGTCTCAGCAGTTTGACAAGTAAGTTTGCTATGGTTGATTAAGTTACCTTTTGCATGCCAAACTAAACAACCATTACAACCAGCTATACCATATTTGCCTTCATCATTGTTTTCGAGCACATTATTTCTATACTTATAGTGTTGCAGAATTTCATAAAGACGCATGTTTTCGAGGTGTGGACTTCTTCTTGGATAGTAAGTATACAGCATGTTTGTTTTTACTATATCTGTACTCTTCGGATCGAGTTCTGCTAAGTACTGAATTTCAGGGTAGGATTTCAAGACTTTGCTTCGTGTGTTGGCAAGGCCTAGACTAACCCAAGCAATTTCTCTAGACTTTGAGAACAAGCTAGCAGAACTCAACCTATCTTAGCACTCAAATGAGCGTATCTCTCCATGTGAGAACAATTTCACACGGAAACTCTATCATTTCTTTGATAGAGATTTTTTGCAGAAATCTCCTCCCATGTTTTGTTCATATCTGTTTTCTCTGACTTTGTGTTATATGAAGTGACATAGCGAGCAATAGCAATGGAATTCTCAGCAACAAACCGTATGTCCATATTTACGTTACATAATTTCAGGATGAGAGGATTATAATAGTTAATATATTTGGAGGCCACTGATTTTTTCAGATTATATGTATTTTTGGGTGATTTTCTTGTCAATGTGTGCCTCACTGTAGATAAAAAGCTGTTCACTCTTCCCTTACAGATGATAGGCCTTGGAAGCCAAAACAACATCTTGTATAAAACTTTCCTTTACATCTATATCTTCAGCAGCTATACTTGCCACATCTTTGTGTTTGGAAGTGTACACTTGCTGCCTTAGGGTTTTGTTATTATTGTCATCTGGGTAGGTGCATGTAACATACTGCTCTAGGAAAGACAGTACACAACCATCAGTATCAGTTCCAAATGTTGGTGCAGCCTTTAGGCATAAGAGCATGTGTATATCAGGTGCATCTCTTGACTGGTATTATTTTCTCAGAAAAACTTCTAAAACTTCTCTAAGAGGAAGACTTGTTTTATTGCATGTGAGACACATCATTGCTTGAAACTTGTGATTGACATACCTACATATATTAGCAGGATCCAAAGAGCACAGTTCTCCTGCTGTCTTCAGACTGTGCAGATTAACTACTGCTTTAAGGATATGATTGACAGCATAAGAGAGTCCTGACAAGCCACTCTCAAATAACAGATGGAATATACAGGGAATTCATGGTCAAAACCTAGCGTCCTCTGAATATTGTCTTTTCAGCTGCTGGTATTTGTACAGGTTGATCATCATAGTGGCCCCTTATTCCTGTGTGAAATAGCTGGGAAATCTAAGAGGCTCTAAACATTTTTCCCTGCACACTGATTGGAGCTCTTCTAGCTTGTTGCATTTGAAACAAATCAATAGCATTACCAACAACTTATTTTGAATGGAGAGGATCAATACTACAGTGTTCATATTGTTCTGCTTATCCACTTTTTCTATTTGTCCACTAGATTGTAGTACTTCATCTTCAATACAACTTACATCTCCAATAATATCAAAATTTAAAAAAAAAACGTTATTTTCTTTCGAATATATTGTAGCTTTATTTTTACTTTATTCACATCCACTAATTCTTGTCAGTTTTTTTTTTTACTTTTGGTGGGAACTCCATGCACTAGAATAATCAGTGGTTCAACTACAACATTTTGGTATCAACACTTTTTTAAATCTAGAGGTAAATACAAAACTCTTCCCTTAAGTGCTTTTTGTAGTTCTGTTTCTGACAGTTTCCCTGTTTTTGGCACCATTCGAACGATTGCTTGAAATGGATGGTGTTCTGTGGGAGCCACTCACATAAATTCAAGGCTTTTTCAATGGGGCGATGAAAATTCCTCAAAATCCGCTGAGGACTAACGTGACCACGATGAAGAGTGCATTGCCCTCTCGCAAGTCCTCAAGAGGAATGGGGTTTTAGGAAGAGAAAAAGAGAAAATGCCAGCTTCTGCTTCATGGACTGCAGAATCGGACTGCTGGACCCTGGATTGTGTTTCCTGTTGGGCATCAGGACTTCTGATTTCTCAAAATACTGGATTCATGGTTTTTAGCATTCTGGACTGCAAAATAATTACTTCATTAATACATTGAATTTGCATAAATTATTGCAAAATGTCAATTATTGTTCAGATATTGTGCATGTGTTTATATAAGTATAAATAAGTATATTCAAGTCTCTTCCTCTTTTTACAATACTTTCCGAGTCTCTATAGAAATGTCCAAATTCAAAAACAATCAACTTGACTAAAGGGCTTCTTTGTGTTCTAGCGTAATCTCTTGCCAATAATAGCTGTGATAAACTTGCTCTATTTCCAATCACCTAATTCTCAGGGGAGCACTTATTATACGATATACGTATTTCCTTAATGTCTGTTTAGCGGTATCTTGGATTGCCACCCAAATAATAAATCACACTAGTTCTTATTGTGATAAATTATTTAAAAGACAGAGCTCTGTTTTGTTTCATTTGAGCAATTAATCTTTCTTTACCTTGAAATTAAGTTACTTGCTTTAAAATTTCAGAAGAACCCAAACTGGGTTTTTTCATCTTTCTTATTTTCTCCCTGTGACGGGGCGCCCGGGAGTACGGCCTTGAGTCAGGCAGGCCCCAGGGAGACTTACGGGGACAGCGCTCCTGACCCAGAAGTGCTTTGGGCATCTCCCGGCAAGACGGACGGCGATGCTTCGGCGGGGCTTTTTAAGAGCCTGCTCCACCAGGGAGGAGCAACCACCGGAGGACGAATCCGAGAGCCCGACGACGGTGTCACCCAGGAGGACGAACCTCGCCGACTGCTGCACTTTGGAGCCAGGCCAGGATGACGCAGTACACTAAAACCGGCCACGCTCTGGAGAGCTTGGCCACACCAGGTACGGGACAGGAGGGGAAGTAGGAAGGTGGGAACGGGTTGTTTTGTATAGAGGTTATGTTTGTTGGGGATTAGTGGTTCTGGGGTTATTGTTTTGTTACATTGGCAGCTCCAATGCAGTTTCCTTTTTAGTTACACCTAAAACAAAATGTATTTTTGTTGTTGTCCAAATACCAAAGAACCGGATCCAGGCCTCAAGGGCAGGAAGCCTATTGATTTGTTTTTGTTCCCCATTTCTATTCCTTTTCCCACAAACTATAACTGGGGCCTCAAATTAACAATTTTTTTGCAGAAAAGCATTTAGTTAACATAACAACAGACACTGGAAATAAACAAGAGACGACAGTTGTAACAATCTATTTTATTTATATATAAACAAAGGAAAAGAGCAAGAGATAGAAAACGCAGTAAAGACAGTGACAGACAGAGAAAAAAGAACAACTGTAACCAGAGAAGAGAGAGAGAGAGGAAGAGAGAGTGAGAGAGAGAAAGAGAAAAGAAAAGAGAAAACAAGAAAGGAAAACAAGTGAAAATAGTGGAAGGGCAGAGAGTGGCAGCAAGAAAACCATAAGGAGAGATCAACAGCAGAGAAGAGGGACAGAGAGCGAGAACGAGGGAGAATCCCGCCCAAAAAAGCAACAGAGGAAAGGAGAAGAGGGAACTAGAGAGGGAAAAGAGAGAGAATAATGAAGAACATACTTACCCACTGCCTGTAATCTTCTTTCCTTTGCATGCTCCTCCTGAGTTGACACTGGGGAAAAGAAAGAAGACCAAGAGGAAAAGCGTGAAGGCCCACATAGAAAGCAGAGAGAGAAGAAAAAGACTAACGGCCACCAAAGACAACAGTATAAGAGACTGATATCGCCATATGTTACTTTAATAAATCACTCTATAAAGATACTAGTGCATCCCTCCATTTTATGACGCCTCTCACAGTGATGTCAGAAGTGGGATCTGTGCGGGCCCATATCCCGCCACCCATCTACCAAGAAAAGAAAATGGAGGACAAACCATCCTTGACGGATATGATTGCGCAGTTAGCGGAGGGTCAGAGGCATCGCCAACTAGTGTGGGAGGAGCAAATCCGAGAAGCCAAGGTTGAGAGAGAGGCCCTTCAAACGGCCTTGAAGAGTCAGGTGACCATCATTGCTAACAACCAATTGGTTCATGAGACAGCTTTGGGGAAATTAACAGGCACTATTGCCAGCAGTAAAGTCCATCCAAATGTTCCCAGTAGCGTGTTGCAAAAATACCAAGAAACCGACGACCCAGATTAATTCTTTACCAATTTCGAGCGGGTCGCTAGCTCCGCTACCTGGCCAGCAGATAAATGGGGACAATACATCGCACCTCTGCTTACTGGGACATTACTAGCCGCCTATCAGGCTGTAAATCCAAAGGGTGTGACACCTTATGCCGAAATCAAAAAGACCAGTCTGGAAAGAGTCGGTCTGGATCAAGAAAACTATAGGGTTCAGTTCAGACAAACCAAGTGAGCATCCCAAGAAAGTCCTCATACATTATATTACCGTGTACAATATGCCACGGGAAAATGGCTCAATCCCACAGAAACTTCTAAAGACAATGTGTTTGATGCAATAGTATTAGAACAGTATTTAGATGTGCTTTCTCCCTCAACTAGAAACTGGATTTGACAACATCCAAACCTCACCTACACAGCTGCTGTGGAACTAGCCTGCGCATTCCATCAAGCTCCAGAATTCAGGAGTACCCCTACCGTAGTAACTCCTCCCACCAATAAGGGTCCTAACCCTAAACCACTGTTTGTGAGACCCACCCCTAACCCTAGCCTGGAAAAACCCAGTAGTTCTCGTGGCCCTCCGAGAGACTTCAATACATGACCCCAATGCGTTCACTGCGCTGAGTGGGGCCACATAGCCAGACATTGTCCTCTTAAGAAGGACCCCGAAGAGCCGATGGAAATTGGTATAGCAAAAGGACGAGTCCTCTGGGCTAGCGCAGGAAAAGCAAAATATACTATACCCATAAGAGTTAATAATGAGAAAAGGGACGTACTTGTGGATTCAGGATGCAATCAGAGTGAAGTCAACAAACACTATGTACAACCCCAACAATGGGAGAAAGGAGCAAATGTCTTAATAACCTGGGTCCATGGGGATCAAAAGCTTTATCCGGTAGCTAATGTAGCCATTAATTGGAGAGGCCAAGAGGAGCAGCTCACTGTGGGGGTAATACCTGATTTAGGGGAGGATCTGATAATCGGGACCGACTATGTAGCTTTCCTTGAGCTTTTAGAGAGACTCAAGCAAGACAGTGCCTCAGAGAAGTGTCGGAAAGAAGCCCCTTTTGCCTCAGTCCAACTAGAAGACAGAAAACCCAGAGAAAAGCTCACGAAAGCACAAAAAAGAGAGAATAGTAGACAATATATGATGAGCTCTTCTCCTGCCGAAGTCCCAAAGACTGTTCTATCAGTATCCAGTCAATTTCAACTATCCCAAAAGAAAGACACAACCTTGAAACATGCTTGGAACGTAGCTCTTTCTCCAACAACACAGTCGGTAGGTCCTTCATTCCAACTGAAAAACGACTTGCTATATAGACAAGGTCTGAATTCCAATGCCCATTTGGTGGTTCCTCAACCATTTAGGGAGCAGGTATTGCATCTAGCCCATGGGATAACAGTGAGGGGCATCTAGGAAGAGAAAAGACGGAAGAGTCTGTCACAAAACGCTTTTATTGGCTCAGGATTTAAGGGGATACTAGGAAACATTGTCAGGCCTGCCCTCGTTGCCAACTCATTAACCCATCCAATGATCATAAGGCTCCACTCCAACCCTTGCCTATTATCAAGATCCCATTTACACGAGTTGGTATGGACCTAGTATGCCCCTTAACCCCCTCAGTCAAAGGCCATTAATATCAACTGGTTTTGGTGGATTATTCCACCCGTTATCCTGTGGCTATTCCCATTGCTAGTATGACCACCAGAATGATAGCCCAGGCTATGATAGAATTATTTTCTAGAGTGGGGTTTCCTAAAGAAATATTGACAGATTAACTGACTCCTTTTATGTCCCGCCTCATGGCAGAGATATGTCAGATATTGGGAAAACAGCAGATCAGAACATCACTACACCATCCCCAGACTGATGGTCTCGTAGAACAGTACAACCAAAGGATTAAAAATCTTCTACGAAAAGCTATTAATGAATCAGGGAAAAATTGGGAGGGAAGTTGCCCTTGGTTTTCTATGCCCTCCGTACCCATATCCAATCATCCACCGGGCATAACCCATTTGAGCTCCTCTTCAGACATCAACCACGCACCTTGCTCAACATCCTGGTGGTGCAATGGGAAGACGCAGAAAGCAAAGATGTGCTCAGTTATGCAAAGGAATTAACGGAAACACTACACGAGGTGTGGGAAGCTGCGCATACATGTCTGAAAAATGCCCAAGACACTCAAAAAAGTTATTTTGACAAAACCTCTCGACCCAGAACCTTAAACGTAGGGCAGAAGGTCCTGGTATTACTACCAAGCAAAGAGAATAAACTACTAGCCCAGTGGCAAGGTCCCTTTTTGGTACTCGAACAGGTCACTCCTGTGACTTATAAATTAGAAATTACCAACGGGAGGGAGCAGATATACCACATCAACCCCCTTAAACCATGGCATGAGGCAGAGGAAACCCACCATGTTTTTTTTAGTCAGCACCAACTCTGCAGGAAAACTACCATTATATTCCTTGAGCTCACAAGAGAACCACAAAAGAAGGCCCCAATTCGGTACATGTCTCTCCTCACTACAGAAGTCACACTTAACTAAGATAGTAGATAACAACTTAGATGTTTTTTAAAAGATCCCCAGGAAGACCCATTTAGTTTCTCATCACATACGGACAATAGGGGATAAAATCGCTAGACAAAGACCCTATCGGATACCTGAGGCTAGATGAAAATTGGTAGAACATGAAGTTGAAGAGATGTTACAGGCCGGTATCATTGAACGATCCTCTAGTTTCTGGTGTTGTCCCGTCGTATTAGTGCCAAAACCTGATGGCACTATGGGATTCGGCTTTGACTTCCATCAATTAAATGCTCTGTCCCACTTCGACACTTAACCCATGCCCCGAATCAATGAGTTGTTAGAACGTCTAGGAAAAGCCAAGTACATGACCACCTTGGACCTTACAAAAGGTTATTGTCAGATGCTCTTAAAGGAAGAAGACAAAAAAAAGACTGCGTTTACCACCCCATCCAGTCTTTATCACTTTAGAGTCCTTCCTTTCTGTCTCCATGGTGCACCGCAACCTTCCAACACTTAATAGATCTGGTACTGAGGCTCTTTCAACAGTATGCAGCGGCCTACTTAGATGACATCATCATCTATAGTGAATCATGGAAGGAACACCTATCCCATTTAACCAATATCTTATCTGCCCTTAGAGATGCAGGCCTTACGGCAAATCCAGATACATGTAAACTAGGGTATGACTCCATTAATTACCTAGGTTACATTATCGGGGGCACAGTGAAACCCCAACTGGAAAAAGTGCAGGCCATCACACAGATTCCTCTCCCCAAAAGAAAGAAAGATGTCCGAGCCTTTCTGGGGATGGTTGGCTACTACAGAAGATTCATTCCTAATTTCTCTGAAATTGCTCCCCTCACTGCCCTATTAGCAAAAACCAAACCCAACCAAATCTCAAAATTTTCTGAATGAGAGAAAAACCACTTTGAGCTCTTGAAACATCTCCTCACTGTCAACCCTGTGTTACGATGTCCTGATTTTCAGCAACCTTTCCAAGTGCAGACTGACGCCTCGGACCAGGGCCTCGGGCTGTTCTTTCCCAAGCTGATGAACATGGGCTCTACCATCCTATTGTTTTCTTGAGCTGCAAGCTTTTGCCCCGGGAGAGACATTATCCTACCCTGGAAAAGGAGTGCTTGGTGATTAAGTGGGCCATCTAATCACTGCGCTATTCTTTGGCGGGTCGAACCTTTACCTTGTTTACCGACCATGCCCCCTTGACCTGGTTGGCGTGGCATAAGGACTCTAATGCGCAAGTACTCCGTTGGTTCTTATCCCTGCAATCCTTTTTCTTTCAGGTTTGTCACTTACCTGGCCATCTTCTTGCCAATGCTGATTACCTCTCCTGATATCCAGTTGACCTGTGGCCCCAACGGCCACTGTCCAGGGGGAGTGACTGTGACAGGGCATCCTCTGCGGACGACGCCCCTCGGTACCCCGGAGGTACCACCTTGAGTCAGGGAGGCCCCGGGGAGACTTCCGGGGACAGCGTTCCCGACCCAGAAGTGCTCTGGGCAACTCCCGGCAAGATGGATGGAAATGCTTCGGCGGGGCATTTTAAGAGCCTGCTTCACCAGGGAGGAGCAACCACCAGAGGAGGACGAGACTGGGAGCCCGATGACGGCATCACCCAGGAGGACGAACCTCGCCGACTGCTGCACCTCGGAGCCAGGAACCAGGAGGATGCAACACGCTAAAACCAGTCACGCTCTGGAGAGCGTGGCCACACCAGGTACCGGACGAGAGGGGAGGTAGGAAGGCGGGAACGGGTTGTTTTGGATAGAGGTTATGTTTGTTGGGGATTAGTGGTTCTGGGGTTATTGTTTCGTTACATTAGCAGCTCCAATGCAGTTTCCTTTTTAGTTAAACCTAAAACAAAATTTATTTTTGTTGTTGCCCATTTTTGCAGAAAAGCATTTAGTTAACATAAAACAACAGAAACAGGAAATAAACAAGAGACGGTAGTTGTAACAATCTATTTTATTTATATACAAACAAAGGAAAAGAGCAAGAGATAGAAAACGCAGTAAAGACAGTGACAGACAGAGAAGAAAGAACAACTGTAACCAGAGAAGAGAGAAAGAGAGAGAGAGAGAGAAAAGAAAAAAGAAAAGATGAAAGGAAAACAAGTGAAAATAGTAGAAGGGCAGAGAATGGCAGCAAGAAATCCATAAGGAGAGATCAACAGCAGCAAAGAGGGACAGAGAGCGAGAACGAGGGAGAATCCCACCCTAAAAAGCGACAGAGGAAAGGAGAAGAGGAAACTAGAGAGGGAAAAGAGAGAGAATGGCCACCAAAGACAATAGTATAAGGGACTGATATCGCCATATGTTTCTTTATTAAATCACTCTATAAAGATACTAGTGCGTCTCTCCATTTTCTGACTCCTCTCACACTCCCTTTTGCAGGAAATATGGGATCGAAGATGGAAGACGGAAAAGGAGAGCCAGGACTCCGCAGGAAGCTGACCAGAGGGCAAGGATTACAGGAACTCGACTTTAGCCTCTCTGGAGGATGAGAAATGCTGGAACTTGACTAGAAGCTGGTCAGAGAATGAGGAACAGAGGAACTCATCTGGAGGCAGGCTGGAGGACAAGGAACTTGACTTGCACTGGAACTCCACTAGAAGCAGGCTGGAGGACAAGGAACTTGATTTGACTGGAAGCAGGTGAGGAGACCAATAGGTATGAAGCCAAGCAAGGCCTCAGACTCACAAACATCCATAAATAAGCAAATGTGCATATGTGCTTTTTGGCAGTTGATTACGTGTTAAGAAAATGAGAAATTATCCTCTTGATTGTGTCACATATTCAATACAGATCACAGTGTGAAGAGTACGTTTTGACAGTTACAATTGGAGCAGGTGGACAGGCATGTTAAGGTGGACAGGTGCTTGTTAAGGAAATTAGCAATGATCCTCTTGATTGTGGGACATGTTCAAAGTTGTTAATACTAATCTCCGTGTCCAGTTCCTCTAAACCTACAATCACTACCTCTTCATTCTCCTTAGTCTCTTCTTCAGTGCCAAAGAAACAGAACTGAGGGCCTTATTTATACTTTTTGGTGCAAAACTGCACTAACACAGTTTTGCACCAAAATGTTTTGCACCGGCTTGCACCATTTTTTAGCACCAGCTGGGCACCATATTTATGGAATGGTGCAAGCCAGTGCAAAGGGTAGGCTAGCGTAAAAATAATGACGTTAGGCAGGTTAGAGTCAAAATAAATGACTCTAACCAGATTAGCGTAATTTTTTGACACTAAGGCCCTCATTCTGACCCTGGCGGTCTTTGACCGCCAGGGCGGAGGACCGCGGGAGCACCGCCGACAAGCCGGCGGTGCTTCATTGGGGATTCCGACCGCGGCGGTAAAGCCGCGGTCGGACCGGCACCACTGGCGGGGTCCCGCCAGTGTACCGCGGCCCCATTGAATCCTCCGCGGCGGCGCAGCTTGCTGCACCGCCGCGGGGATTCTGACCCCCCCTACCGCCATCCAGATCCCGGCGGTCGGACCGCCGAGATCCGGATGGCGGTAGGGGGGGTCGCGGGGCCCCTGGGGGCCCCTTCAGTGCCCATGCCACTGGCATGGGCATTGCAG
This sequence comes from Pleurodeles waltl, assembly GCF_031143425.1. NCBI lineage: Eukaryota > Metazoa > Chordata > Amphibia > Caudata > Salamandridae > Pleurodeles > Pleurodeles waltl. Next base: position 236,524,814 of record NC_090436.1, read on the forward strand.
GGGCCCCCGTAAGAGGGCCCCTACATGTATTTCACTGTCTGCTGCGCAGACAGTGAAATACGCGACGGGTGCAACTGCACCCGTCGCACAGCTTCCACTCCGCCGGCTCGATTCCGAGCCGGCTTCATTGTGGAAGCCTCTTTCCCGCTGGGCTGGCTGGCGGTCTGAACGAGACCGCCCGCCAGCCCAGCGGGAAAGTCAGAATTACCGCCGCGGTCTTTCGACCGCGGAACGGTAACCTGACGGCGGGACTTTGGCGGGCGGCCTCCGCCGCCCGCCAAGGTCAGAATGAGGGCCTAAGTGGCATATTTATTTTCTGTTTACACTGAATTAGCGTCATTTTTTTTACTCTAATTCGGTGCAAAACTAACTCCATATTTATGCTTTGGTGCTCGACCCATCTAGCGTCAAATTTATGGAGTTAAAATAACTTTTTGGAAGTGGAAACCTACCTTGCCTTAATAAGATGCAAGGCAGGCGTTCCCGTTCAAAAAATGACTCTATGGCCTTAACACCATATTTATACTCCCATAAAAAAATGGTGCAATGGGAGGGAGGAGGGGTCAAAAAATGGTACAAAGCTTGCTTTGCCCCATTTTTTAAAGCCTGAGTCAGAGCAGGTGTTAGGGGACCTGTGGGCCTATTTCCATGGTGGAACACCATGGAATAAGCCCACAGGTGCTCCCCCCAGGACCCAGGGGCACCCCCACCCACACCAGTGGGACTGAGGAGGATGGGGCACCCTATCCCAGGCAAGTAAAGGTAAGATTACATTTTATTTTTGAAAGTGCCATAGGGGGCCCTGAAATGGGCCCCCATACATGGCACAGGATGCAATGGCCATGCCCAGGGGACCCTTGTCCTCTGTGCTGGCCATTGGGGTGGTGGGCATGACTCCTGCCTTCTCTAAGGCAGGAGTCATGTGGAATGGTAGGTTTAGCACCATAAAATGGTGCTAATCTGGTTAGAGACATTTTTATTTTTACTCTAACCTGCTTAAAGTCATTTATTTTCGGTGCTAAACCCTCTTCTTCTATACTGCCAGCTCCACCACACTTTGGTACTCTAGCCTACCCTTTTGCAGCGGTTTGCACCATTCCATAAATGTGGTGCACAGAAATGATGCAAGCTGGTGCTAAACATTTTGGTGCAAAACTGAGTTAGTGCAGTTTTGCACCAAAAAGTATAAATAAGGGCCAATATTTTGTCAGTTTGCGCCACTTTTGTGTCAAAAAATTACATTAATGAGGCGCAAAAAAAGAATAAATGAGGGCATTGGTGCTAGACGGGTCTAGCACCAAAGTATAAATATGGAGTTAGTTTTGCACCGAATTAGAGTTAAAAAAATGGTGCTAATTCGGTGCAAACAGAGTTTAAATATGCCCCTGAATGTCTTCACAAACTTTCTCAACCTCTGCCACAGTACCATATAAAAGAGCTCTATTGAAATCTCGTAAACAGAAAACTGGAGTTTTCACATAATAAAGTCTGCTTACCAAAATTTGCATTTTCAAATGAAGCACAGCTAGCCTTCTAAAGTGATGAAAAATGCTTCTACACACTTTCTTTGAAAGACATGCCAATGAATGGTCTTGTAAATTAGTATATTTTCTAACTGTTCATGGATTTAATTTTTGAAGCATTTTAATTTTCTGTTTCAGACTTCTCCATGAAAACTCTCCTAAGAAAGTTTTCAATTTATCATCTGATTCCTGACGGATGCTGCATATACTACTAGACTTCCATTTGTACACAGGAGCTTGTTTACGCCTTCCTTGTAGTTCTTCAGCTAACACTTCTACATTCCTAGAAACTATCTCTTATTTTTCTACAGAAGTACCTTCTTTTAATTCATGGCAATGACCAGTTGTGTCACCTGCATGCACTAATGTACTCTCTTGCAAAAACCTCTCTTCATATAAAAATGGTTCTGTACTAGATGTGTGCATCTATTCACTTTTAAACATTTTGCGAAAATTAGTTATGTTAATAAGACTATTTCTTAGTGTTTTTCCCTCATGCACATGACTGTTTTATCTAGTGTCTTTATTTTGTTCAATATTAATATAAAAAGTTCCCTCTTCACAACAAATGCTTTATCAATTATATTCTCAATATGATGTTTTTGCTTTAGAACAACAGTTCTCCTCTTACACTTCTTCATCTTGCTCCAAAGATTTTGAACTATTCTCTTAATTTCTTTAATTCCATTCTGTTTCTGCCTGAAAGTCTCAGTTTTATTATTAGATTTCCTAATTCCCATAAAATGCATTTATTCTTTTTTCTCAGTATGTTTCAAGCTTCTATTTTCAATTGCTGACTTCATCTCATTCAGCATTTTACGACGTTTAAAAAATAAATAAATCCTTAGTTCACTTACCAGTGACCGTTTTCTTTCTCTTTTCGTTCAAATGGGAGAATGCCCCCTTTGCATACATTATGTCTGGCGCAGGTACTATTGTGCCAGTTTGTAAATCCAGCACAGAGTGTGGGACAATTCTGCGCCGCTGTAGCCTCATAAAAAAAGTATGCTACGATGACGCAAGGGGCTGATAAATTAGACCCTATATGTTGGCACCTGAGTCCATTGCTTAATTTGTCCCCAGGGATGCCAAGGACCAGCCCTGGAATATGGGTCACACACCCAAATTTAGGACAATGCAGACATTGGACAATATGAGCTGTGTCCCAAAGTGCAGACAGCAGGCTGGTGCAGGCAAGTGTTGTGTTGTTTAGGGCCTCATGTACGAGGTTCTTGTGCCACCAGAGTGTCACTTTTGTCAATGCTCTGGTTGCGCTGTGCCCTGCACCATATTTATAAGGTAGTGTTAAGCTACCTTTCATGGCTTAATGTGGCTTTGGTAATATGGGCCTCCCGGAAGCAGTTTTCTTCTGCAAAGGGCTGTACAATGGGTGTTGCTGTAGGTGTACACATGCACCAGCCATTCCACCAAATTTACAAGAATTTGTAATAATTGCTCTGTCTGTGTGTGCTGCATTTTGCAGCACACATAGAAGGGGCAAATTGCTATTAATGATTGTTTCTAAAATGAAAAATACAATTACTCCTGGAGCACAGGCACCCTTGCACCATGGTGAAAGGGTGGCCATGTTGGTGATTGTGAGAAACTGGGGCTGATTGCAGAGGCCCCCTAACTTTTTGCCCCCATTTTCCACTTTATGCTGGTGTTTTCCTGACTCTGATGGTGCCCTGGGTACTGCTAACCAGTCCCAGGGCCTGTGCTCTGTGTAAAATGGATATGCAAATTAGGCTAATTATAATTGGCTAAGTAAACCTACCTATAAGTCCCTAGTATATGGTAGGGCATGTAGGTTTAGGGACCACAGCATAGGTGGTGCACACCTAGGTGCATTGCTGAGGTGCCCAGTGTCATTTTAAAAGCAAGCCTGCCTTGCTGGCTGCTTTTAAATTAAAGTTATATGCAAATTCGACTTTGGAATTAAAGGTACTTCCAAAGTCTTAAACTACCTTATTTTTACATATAAGTCACCCCTAAGGTGTGCCCTATGTGCCCCTAGGGCTGGGTGCCATGTAACTATAAGCAGGGACTTTATAAAAATAGATTTATAAGCCCTGGTGAGGTAAAAACAGCCAAATTCGTTTTTCCCTCATTGAAGTAAATGGCCTTCATAGGCTAGAATGGGCAGACTTTATTTAAAATTTTAAAGTCTCCTTAAGTGTTACATACCAAGAATTTGGTATCAAATTGATTGTTATAATAAATCCCACAACTTCCAGTTGTTGGATTTAATATAACTAGTGCAGGTAAAAAGTTTAGACTTTACCTAAAAAGTTGCCAATTTCAGCTCTGCATTGTTTTTGCTGCTGTGCTCTGATTGGCCAGCCTGCAGCAGCTTCTGCCAGGCTACTTTAATGAGGTGTGAAGTGGCCTGACTTCACACAAAGGAATGTGCTTGGGGGAGAGAATCTCCCCTCAGCAGATGGTGAGACAGGAAGGGGGAGGGCTGCCAAACTGGTCTTCAAAGGCAGAGAAGGACATTTGCAGCACCCAGCAACACCCCCACATCCTGCAACCCCAGACAGCTAGGTGCCCCCTTGATTAGATTAGGAGAGGGCAGGAGAGGGGTGTGTTTATGATTTTTAGCCACACCAGTGGGTGGGCTCAGCCAGATCTCTCCTCTAAAAATCAGATTCATCCATTTTGGATTTATAGAGACTGTTGCCTTCTGGGATGGATTTTTGCCACACTTCCCAGGAAGTGGTCATCACAGGGGGACGACCCTGTCCCTGATTTGAGGACCAGGGCCCCCCTGCTTTTCACCCAGGAGCAAGGATAAAACTGGCAGACCTGCACCCACGCCTCAGATCCCCACCAAATTTCAAGAAGAAAGAACTACAAGAAGAAGAAGGACTGCCCTGCTGGACCCCTGGCCTGCACCTGGACCCTGCACTCAGAAAGACTGCACCAGCTGCACACTTGGGCTTCACCACAAGAAGGACTTTGCCTGGCTTCCACTGGTTCAAGGAGGGACTCCCTGTTTGCTACAGGTGAAAAATTGCTAACCAGAGTCCCCTGCACCAACTCCTGAAAAAGTGACCAGCTGACCACTGTCCAGTGGCCAAAAAGGAGTTTGCGCCAGGTGCATTCTGGGAGTTGAAGTCCGCACCCCCAAGGACCATCACAGAACTTCTGGACCCTTGGGGTGAGCTGTGGACCCCAAAAGAACCTTAAAAGAACATCTGGGTGAAGCCCCAGAAGTTTGGAAAAGATTGGAGAATTTTTGAAAAAAAGCTCCATAAAGTGACCGACCCGACGCGGAAATTCTAGCCGGCTTGCCTCAACCGCGACCCGGCCTGACTTCGTGGTTCGTCCCGGTAAAGAAAAACATCCAAAAAAGAGACTAAGTCCGAACGTAAAAAGTTGACCGGGACCTTCCAGCCATCGTATCTGAGAAGGGCTCCACGGACGTCGGATCAAGATCCAGGTTTACCCCGGTCAAAGGATTTTCATCTCGAAAAAACGACTAAGTCCGAAGGTAAAAATCACCACCGAGGAAACCGACTTCGCGTATCCGGACAAGGGCTCCAGGAGGTCGGATCCAACTGGCAGGTTCGTCCCGGGGAAGAAAAACATCAAAAAAAGAGACTAAGTCAGAAGGTAACTTTTTAACCGAGGCCTCCCGCGACTTGTAGCCGAGCAGGGCTCCATCACGGTCGGCCTGAAAGTTTGACTTTGCCCCGGTCCTGGTGCAACCAGATGACCCGATTGGCGCTTTTTGTTTCTAAGCGCTAGAAAATAATAATACTTTAAAAATTCATATCTCCGGTTCCCCTGAACCGATTTTAATCGTTTTTGTGTCATTTTAAAGATAAAAATATAAGCTATTTTTATAAATTGGTTTTGGATTTTTAAACTGTTTCCTGTGTTTTATTTAATTACTGTTTTGTGATATTTGAATGCTTTACACTTTGTCTCCTAAGTTAAGCCTTGACGCTCGATGCCAAGCTACCAAGGGTAGAGCTGGGATTAATTTACTGAGACCTAACTGTACTTTTGTGGAGGTTTGTGGCTTGTTGCTAGGTGTAGGTACCTACCTGCCCTACCAATAACCCATTTTCCAACATAATTGGAAGCAGCGACGGGATCCTGTACTTGTGTTCAATATCACGTTACAGTTTTAGATAAAACAAATTAAAAATCCTTTAAATTGTCCTAGTGCAAAAATTGTTTTTAATTTTTAATTTTAATTTTTTTTTTAAATTAATTTGGATTAATTTCAATTATTGAATTTTTGTAATTTTTTCTAAATTCTTATTTCCAATTTTTGCAAAAAGTTTTTGTTGACACAAAACTAGGGAACCATGGAGCTTGATCTGGCTAGCCTACCCACACTGACAGTAGTCCAGCTTAGGGGGTTGTGTATTGAAAGAGGGTTGCCTGCAACTACTGATCTCAGGAAGCAAATCCTGATCACATCCCTGACAGCATGGGCTGAGGCACAAGAGGTAGAGACAGAGGAAGCTCCAGAGGAGGAAGAAAAAGAGGAGGATGCTAACTCTAACCACTCAGGGGAGGGAAGGCATCAGACCCCAAGTGAGGAAGAGGAGGAACGGTCCTCACTGGATACAGTCACTAGGGGCAGACCCAAAGCTAGTGGTAGGAAGAGGGTCCTTTCAGGAGGAGAGAACCCATCCATCAGGGAAAGAGAGCTGGAAGCCCAGCTAGCCTACATAGCTTTGGAAGCAGAGAAGCTGGCCCTAGAAAAGAAAAAGTGGGCAAGCAAAGAAAAAAGAGATGGAAGCAGCGATAAAGAAGCTGAGGTGTCCATGGGTGGGGGAGTTTGCCCCAGATTACCCAAGGGGGTGGTTCCTGCTTATGTAGAGGGGGATGACATAGATAAGTGGCTAGGGGCCTTTGAGAGGGCACTCCAAATGAGAAGGGTTAAGCCTCAATACTGGGGTTCCCTTTTGTGGGAGTTGGTCCCCAACTCAGGGAGGGATAGGCTTCTGACCTTAAGGGGGGAGGAGGCAGATTCATACCCTAGTATGAAGAGGTGCTTAGTCAAGAAGTTTGGTCTGACCCCAGAGCAATATAGAATGAAGTTCAGGGACACCCAGAAGGTCAGTACCCAGTCTTGGGTTGACTTTGTGGACACCTCACTAAAGGCACTAGAGGGCTGGATTATTGGCAACAAAGTAAATACTTATGAGGGGTTATACAATCTGATCATGAGAGAGCACATCTTGACCAATTGTATCCAAGAAAGGTTACGCCAGCATCTAGTGGACTCTAAGCTGACCAACCCTAGAGAGCTAGGGGAGGCAGCTGATGAGTGGTTGAGAACCAGGGTGGTTGTCAAGTCCCAGGGGGGAGACTCCAAGAAGGGGGGGACAGGTCCCCAAAAACCTAAGGAGGGAGGTGGTAAGCCCACCACAGAGACTCCCTCTGTACCCCAGAACCCTAAGAAGGAAGAGAGTAAATCCCACTCCCACTCTGACATGCAGAGACAGGGAGACCCAGGGTTAAAAAAGCTCTTAGACAGTAGGGCTTGCTTTGACTGTCAGCAGACAGGTCACTTCAGAGGAGATGCAGCCTGTCCAAAGAAGGTGGTTAGCACTGGGCTGTCCAGTGTAGCCATAGAGGAGGATTCCTCAGATGATGAAGTCCTCCTAGCATTATGCTGGGAGACAGGACCAGATGGTAAGCTGGTGATCCCTGAGGGTGGGAGTAGGCACTTCCACCACATTCAAGTGAATGGGATCCCTACCACTGGCCTGAGAGACACCTGTGCCAGTCACACTGTAGTGAGTGACCGGTTAGTGACCCCAGACATGTATGTCCCAGGAAAGACAAAGAAAGTCAGGATAGCCACAGGGGAGGTCACCTCCAAACCTGTAGCCATAGTGCCCCTAGAGAGGGAGGGTATCCTTGACTGGATTAGGGTGGTAGTCAGTGCTGACCTTCCCCTAGATTGTATCCTGGGCAATGATCTCCCAGAGGTGAGTCTGGTCACAGATGGGGTGGTCGCCCAGGGCGCCCCCCCAACCCAAAGTCCTGGGGAGTCAGTCCCTACAGTTAGGAGACAGGGGTCCCCAAGAAAAGGAAAGAAGAAAAGGAAGGGTAGGCCACTCTTAAAGAGAGTTCCAGGGAGCCAAAGGCCTTCTGCCCCAGTAGGGGGGGAGCCCAGAGTTGGCACTGGTGAGGCCTCACCTGACCCCAAGGAAGTCCTGAGTAGTCAGGCAGCTGTCCAGATGCAAGGTGTTGCCCCTGCACTGACAGAAGGGAGAGTGGAAGGAGGGTGTCTGCCACAGGAGATGGTAGCCCCCCACTCTAGACAGCAAGAGGGGTGCCAGGACCCCAAAGATGCCCCTAAAGCAGCTCAGCCACCTGTCAGTGGAGAGCTTAGGGTGTGGTTCTGGGTACTGACAGCTGTCAGTAGCCTCTGTTGGGTGCTAGCCTTCCTGGCAGCACTGTACTTGGCCTGGGAGGCAGACCCCAAGGCCAATAGCAAAGTAGGCCCCCTGACCCTGTTGGTCATGGTGGGGTTGCTCAAGTGTTGGGTGACCTCTTTGGGTAAGCTAGGTGTTGCCCTAGCAAAGTTAGGAGTAGGGGAGGTGGGCACCTCACTACCCAAGTTGGCAGAGAGAGAGGAGGAAGACCCCCCTAGAGGGAAGTTTCAGTTTGGGTTGGGTCCTTTTACTGTTGGGATGGCTTCACTACCCAGAGGGAGTGACCCTGACAGGAGGATATAAGGCAGAGTAGGCCCTGCAAAGGGACAGCCAGTTTTCTTCACTGTCTTCCTCGCCTAACAAGCCAGGAAGACTCTACCAGGGTTGGGCTGAGTCTCCTGGGCGTGTGGGCTGGGGGGGGGTTGTGTGAGAAACTGGGGCTGATTGCAGAGGCCCCCTAACTTTTTGCCCCCATTTTCCACTTTATGCTGGTGTTTTCCTGACTCTGATGGTGCCCTGGGTACTGCTAACCAGTCCCAGGGCCTGTGCTCTGTGTAAAATGGATATGCAAATTAGGCTAATTATAATTGGCTAAGTAAACCTACCTATAAGTCCCTAGTATATGGTAGGGCATGTAGGTTTAGGGACCACAGCATAGGTGGTACACACCTAGGTGCATTGCTGAGGTGCCCAGTGTCATTTTAAAAGCAAGCCTGCCTTGCTGGCTGCTTTTAAATTAAAGTTATATGCAAATTCGACTTTGGAATTAAAGGTACTTCCAAAGTCTTAAACTACCTTATTTTTACATATAAGTCACCCCTAAGGTGTGCCCTATGTGCCCCTAGGGCTGGGTGCCATGTAACTATAAGCAGGGACTTTATAAAAATAGATTTATAAGCCCTGCTGAGGTAAAAACAGCCAAATTCGTTTTTCCCTCATTGAAGTAAATGGCCTTCATAGGCTAGAATGGGCAGACTTTATTTAAAATTTTAAAGTCTCCTTAAGTGTTACATACCAAGAATTTGGTATCAAATTGATTGTTATAATAAATCCCACAACTTCCAGTTGTTGGATTTAATATAACTAGTGCAGGTAAAAAGTTTAGACTTTACCTAAAAAGTTGCCAATTTCAGCTCTGCATTGTTTTTGCTGCTGTGCTCTGATTGGCCAGCCTGCAGCAGCTTCTGCCAGGCTACTTTAATGAGGTGTGAAGTGGCCTGACTTCACACAAAGGAATGTGCTTGGGGGAGAGAATCTCCCCTCAGCAGATGGTGAGACAGGAAGGGGGAGGGCTGCCAAACTGGTCTTCAAAGGCAGAGAAGGACATTTGCAGCACCCAGCAACACCCCCACATCCTGCAACCCCAGACAGCTAGGTGCCCCCTTGATTAGATTAGGAGAGGGCAGGAGAGGGGTGTGTTTATGATTTTTAGCCACACCAGTGGGTGGGCTCAGCCAGATCTCTCCTCTAAAAATCAGATTCATCCATTTTGGATTTTTAGAGACTGTTGCCTTCTGGGATGGATTTTTGCCACACTTCCCAGGAAGTGGTCATCACAGGGGGACGACCCTGTCCCTGATTTGAGGACCAGGGCCCCCCTGCTTTTCACCCAGGAGCAAGGATAAAACTGGCAGACCTGCACCCACGCCTCAGATCCCCACCAAATTTCAAGAAGAAAGAACTACAAGAAGAAGAAGGACTGCCCTGCTGGACCCCTGGCCTGCACCTGGACCCTGCACTCAGAAAGACTGCACCAGCTGCACACTTGGGCTTCACCACAAGAAGGACTTTGCCTGGCTTCCACTGGTTCAAGGAGGGACTCCCTGTTTGCTACAGGTGAAAAATTGCTAACCAGAGTCCCCTGCACCAACTCCTGAAAAAGTGACCAGCTGACCACTGTCCAGTGGCCAAAAAGGAGTTTGCGCCAGGTGCATTCTGGGAGTTGAAGTCCGCACCCCCAAGGACCATCACAGAACTTCTGGACCCTTGGGGTGAGCTGTGGACCCCAAAAGAACCTTAAAAGAACATCTGGGTGAAGCCCCAGAAGTTTGGAAAAGATTGGAGAATTTTTGAAAAAAAGCTCCATAAAGTGACCGACCCGACGCGGAAATTCTAGCCGGCTTGCCTCAACCGCGACCCGGCCTGACTTCGTGGTTCGTCCCGGTAAAGAAAAACATCCAAAAAAGAGACTAAGTCCGAACGTAAAAAGTTGACCGGGACCTTCCAGCCATCGTATCTGAGAAGGGCTCCACGGACGTCGGATCAAGATCCAGGTTTACCCCGGTCAAAGGATTTTCATCTCGAAAAAACGACTAAGTCCGAAGGTAAAAATCACCACCGAGGAAACCGACTTCGCGTATCCGGACAAGGGCTCCAGGAGGTCGGATCCAACTGGCAGGTTCGGCCTGGGGAAGAAAAACATCAAAAAAAGAGACTAAGTCAGAAGGTAACTTTTTAACCGAGGCCTCCCGCGACTTGTAGCCGAGCAGGGCTCCATCGCGGTCGGCCTGAAAGTTTGACTTTGCCCCGGTCCTGGTGCAACCAGATGACCCGATTGGCGCTTTTTGTTTCTAAGCGCTAGAAAATAATAATACTTTAAAAATTCATATCTCCGGTTCCCCTGAACCGATTTTAATCGTTTTTGTGTCATTTTAAAGATAAAAATATAAGCTATTTTTATAAATTGGTTTTGGATTTTTAAACTGTTTCCTGTGTTTTATTTAATTACTGTTTTGTGATATTTGAATGCTTTACACTTTGTCTCCTAAGTTAAGCCTTGACGCTCAATGCCAAGCTACCAAGGGTAGAGCTGGGATTAATTTACTGAGACCTAACTGTACTTTTGTGGAGGTTTGTGGCTTGTTGCTAGGTGTAGGTACCTACCTGCCCTACCAATAACCCATTTTCCAACAGTGATAGTCAACTGATTTAGCACCAGCACAGGGGACAACACAGGGTGCACCGTATTCTTGTAAATACAGTGCATCCCTGCATTCTGGAAATTACACAGCTCTAGTCATGTTGCAGTTTAATCATGTTCTCCCATTCAGGGGCCTTCCATCAGGGTACACACTCCCAGTTTGCTACTGGATATTATATCTGGCCCTGACACCACATTTGACATGCAGCAGACAGTCAAAACCTCCCTGTCCTATTATCTACAAGGGACTCATAGGTAGTTGGAATCAACCTTGCCCTATTATCTACTAGGAACTTATAGGTAGTTGGAGTCAACCTTGCCCTAATATCTACTAGGAACTTATAGGAAGTTGGAGTGAAACTTGCCCTATTATCTGCTAGGGACATACAAGAGTCTGTCGGTTGCAATTGTGCTTCTGTCAATGTTGCATATACCTTTTAGTCAGAGTAGTGGCCCTCGGCCTCGGTAGCAGACCCAGGGCACAGCCAGGGTCAGTCCACACCATTTTCAGTAACTAATATTTTGTAGTATGTGCAAACTGGTTCACTTTCTCTCACTGTTACTGGGCAGGTAATTTGACTACACACTGTTTGTGATGCTATATGCTTTCTCACATGGGTACATGGCTCTTCTGACATTGTGTAAGTCACTCGTGCATCTACCACACATTGGACTAGAAACTGTGGACTCAGCAATGTTGCTGCATTTGATGTTACATTTTGGGCTTGGGCCCCATCTTCAACATACTCATCGTCCAGCTGTTCATGCTCCTCGTTGTCACTGGCCCATAGTGAGATTATGTCTTGCAAATGTGTCTGGCAATATTCAGCACATTAGTAATGTTTCAATTGATATTGGTGGAAAGTAGGGTAAATGGTCCCACAATCTCTCATGACTCCATGAGTAATACTGTTGTACTCTGGTAGCCCACAGCTACAAAGTATTCCTTAACCATTGTTAGACTTTTCATCCTTAGCGTGGTCTCCCTCAACTTTTTGCCTCTGTTTCCCAGGTTGTTGATGTGTGCTGGACTCTGTTTTTTGCTGTTTTTGTTACTCTGGCCACATTACAGCTGCTAATCAGTGCTAAGGTGCAAGTGCTCCTATACAAAATGTGTATGTAATTGGTTCATTCATGATTGTCACATTTGATTTACTAGTAAGTCCCTAGTACAGTGCACTAGAGGTGCACAGTGCCTGTAAATCAAATGCTACTACTGGGCCTGCAGCACTGGTTGTGCTACCCACATTAGTAGCTCTGTAAACATGTCTCAGACCTGCCATGTGTGTGCAGTTTTTGAACTGTAAAATCGACTTGGCAAGTGTACCCACTTGCCAGGCCTAAACCTTACCTTTTCTTACATGTAAGGCACCCCTAAGGTAGGCCCTAGGTAGCCCCGAGGGCAGGGTGCAGTGTATGGTTAAGGTAGGACATATAGTAATGTGTTTTATATGTCCTGACAGTGAAATACTGCTAAATTCGTTTTTCACTGTTACAAGGCATGTCCCTCTCATAGGTTAATATGGGGGCTACCTTTAAATATGATTAAAGTGTGGATTCCCTTTGGGAGCGAATAGACATGTGGAGTTTGGGGTGTCTGAGCTCACAATTTAAAAATACATCTTTTAATAAAGTTGATTTAAAGATTGTGTGTTTGAAAATGCCACTTTTAGAAAGTGAGCATTTTCTTGCTTAAACCATTTCTGTGACTCTGCCTGTTTGTGGATTCCCTGTCGGGGTCAGTTTGACAGTTGGGCTGGTTGCACCTCTCACTAGACAGTGACAAAAAGGGAGCTGGGGAATAGTCTGCATTTCCTGATGAGCCATCTGTGCTAGGAGGGAGGGGAGGAGTGGTCACTCACACCTGAAAGGGCTGTGCCTGCCCTCACACAATGCAGTCTCCAACCCCCTGGTGTGTGTCTGGGGCCTGGTCTGCCTGGGGAAGGCAGGATTTCACAAACAACTGAGACTTTTCTTTGAAGTAAGCCTACTTCAAATGACAAAATGAGTGTAAAAGGGGCACCCAAAACCACAGACTTTAGAACAATTCTGGAAACCAAGAGGAACCTCTTCCTGGAGAAGAGCTGAGGAAGAAGAGCTGCCGTGCCTATGATTGTGCTTTGTGAGCCCTCCTGCAGTTGCTGCTTCTGCCTGTGGTAGGGGACAAAGAATGGACTTTGTGTTGCCTTCCTTCTTGTGAAGAACTTTCCAAGGGCTTGATTTAGAGCTTGCCTCCTGTTGTTTGAAGTCTCAGGGACAGCAAAGACTTCTCTCTGCCAGCACCTGGAGCCTCTGCTGAGACTCCTACTCTTCCAAGTGGTGCCCATCCAGTTTCTGGGAAACTGAAAATCAGGCCAAGAGTGAGAAATCCACGCAGCGACCGCCGTGTGGGGAAAAGATTGATGCAACTCTGATCTGCGGTTGAAAAATTGACGCGCCGCCGGGTTCGCGGATGAAAATCAATGCTCACCTGCAACACGACCGGAAGATCAACTCCTGCTGCTGGAGAAACGACACGCAGCATCGCTGGCGGAGACTGGTGAGATCACAACCCACGCTGCGTGGTTTTCGGATTGTCTTGCGGCAGGAATTCTGACGCAAGCATAGCTGGGCGTGTAAAAACGATGCAAGGCCTGCCTGGACCCGAGAGTGCAGTTCGAATCAACACTTCGCTCTCTTGCGGAGAGAAAAAACGATGCACGCGACTCGACTGAAGGAGAAATTGCGCACAGTCTCGCTCGTGAGTGATAGTGACGCATCGCAAGCCCTTTTTAACGCACACTCACCCGTGCAGGGTTATTTTTGACGCACCCAGATACATTTCCACGCTAACAGCGTTAGCGTTGTGTTTAAAATTACATGAAGACTCTTTTTGGTTTTTAATTGATAACTTGACTTGTGTAGTGTGGATTTTTGTCATTTTGGTCTTCTTTTGTTTAGATAAATATTTTCTATTTTTCTAAACCTGTGTGGTGTCATTTTGTAGTGTTTTCATTAAGTTACTGTGTGTGTTGGTACAAATACTTTAAACCTAGCACTCTGAAGTTAAGCCTAATACTTGTGCCAAGCTACCAAGAGGGTGAGCGGGGGTTGGCTGAGGGTGATTCTCCTTCACCCTAACTAGAGTGAGGGTCCTTGCTTGAACAGGGGGCAACCTGACTGCCAACCAAATACCCCATTTCTAACAACCGTTATTTAAATACACCTATCAAGCTCTTAGTCTGATTATTCTAATTTAATTTTTTTTTTAATTGCTTTTCTTTATATGACCCTCACCCACTTTAGTAGTGGCATGCTTTATCATCGGGTCCACCTCAGTGCCTACAAGCCAAGGTGGGCTACAACCAAATTTCCAGAGCACTTTAGATAGGCTGCCTGGGGCCGAAAGATAAAAATACCTCACTAAACACAAGGTATCCCTTTATTTATTGTGATAGTGGGCATGATTAGAATCAAAAGGTTATCAGGATTTTTATCTAAAGAGTTTGGTCCTCTTCATATCACCAACATGTTTCAGCCCTTTATTATGGCCATACCATGGCCCGAGCTTTCATCAGGATGAAGAAATAAGCAAAATACCCCCATGCCTGCCCTACACATCAAGTTGTGTGGTGTCAATATGTAGTAGGTGACAACTCAAACAATAATAGCATACAGGGAACAAATTCACTCACCTGTGGGTCATGTTTTAAGGATGGTTCCTGAAAGATAAAAACATTGAAAATTTAAAGGAAAAGTAATGACACATATTGCATGTGGCTCACATTGTGACACATGCTCTCAATAATTTGTGGCGTTTCCCACTTCTTCATCGAAAACTGCGTGCAACAAATGTCACGTTCATAATATGTACACAAGTCAGTAGAAACAATAGCCATCTTTGTATTTCAGTTTGCAAGGACACTCTATAAGATAAATTACATTCTCAGCATTAGAATTGGAGTGGAAGCGTTGCTCCCATTCTGTACGAAGCCCTAAATCAAGAGATTTTGAGAGCTCTGTAAGGTGGCAAACTGAACATTGTCCACATGGATAGTGTCCGTAACAGGAGGTAGATCCCACAAAGTGGTCTGTAGTTTGGGTGTTGGGGGAGGTCTGGTGTGCACTAGTTGCTCCCTGAGGTTCTTACCTCTCTTGAATGAAAACACTCTGGCAGCCTCCTCCACAATGTAGCCAGCCTGTCTCTGCCATGATTTGGACTCTGCTTGACTTCCTTGTGGGTGTGTTTGTGAGGAGTAGTCAGCCACAGCTACAGACAATATCCTTTAGCATCTGCACAGTGAGTAGGGGTGGTTTGGGGAAATACTGTTTACAGATAATGGACACACAGCTATGTACAAGCCATGCTGTTCCATAAGGTACTCAGACCCACAGCCAACAGCATGAGCCATGTAAAGACGTTGATTGGCTTAGAAGCAAGATGGTCACTGATTTGTTGTGCCATAAATACAGATTGACTGTCCTCTGTGATGCACTTGCTAGTTGTCATACATGTAAATGCAAAAGATGTGGATGTTGTAAGTTGCCAGCAGTCTTATGAATCTTTCACCCATTGATTTGACACATCTCACAGTGATCAACTGTAGCAGTTCCTGGCTGATATTTACAGACCTTGGCATACAGTGTTGTCCTGATGCTTCACGTAGTGATTTCTATCTATCTGTTTTCCTGTTGATACAACAGTTCAATGGCAGATACATGTGCTTTCAATCAAACATGTTTATTGGGAGGCAATGCAAACATTACACCACACTTTTCTGAGGTCAGTACATTGTGTCTGGTACTTAGTGGATGACAATAGTGTGCACACTAGATTAACAAATCTTGGGGCCTACTCATGGTTTTGTTGATATATGTATTTTTGTGAAATAGGACTGTGACGTACACTCCAAGACGTATGTTACATGGGGTGATATAGTGACATGTTTGGCAGTCATGCCTTACTTTATGTGTGTGTATGCGAAAAGATTCTGGGCAATGTGAGCACCTTGCTGTGCCCCAGCAACAGTATTTTGTGTGTCTGGATGATTTGCATGATTATCCTCCTCCTCTTCAGGGGGAGCCTCCTGCCGCTCACCCCAGGGGGCGTTTGTTTTCACACAGATGCAGTATGGCACAGGCCAGGATCATCTTACACACTAATGATGGTGAATGAAGCAAATGCCCACCTGATACATACAGACAACAGAAGTGGGATTTTAACAAGCCAAATGTCCTCTCAACAATGGTCTGGGTCCTGATATGTTCCTGGTTATATGCCCTCTCCGCATCTGTTTGTGGATGAGCAACAGGAGTCATCACTCTGGGGTCAGTCGAAATGTTGAATTAACACAAATATGCCATTGCTTTGGTTTACTGCATTTGCAAATATCCTTTCCATGTGTGTCATGTGTATTGGTATTGTCATGCACTCCTGCCAACTATGACCACATGATATGTTAGTCATGTCAGTGTGGTGCTGTTTCCAGGGGCCTGTTCACTCACTGTGTGTGGGGTCAAATGCAGTACATGGGCAGATAAATCATAACAATAAACTAACTGACTGTCATATTTGTACAGCAGGGTTGGATGGGATCTGATTCCCATTGCTCTAGTCCATTTAATGTTTTGTGTTGCCACTACATGTGTGGTGCAACAGCTTGTGCCTGGAAATCTTTTCTGTCCGTCCAACCTAGGTTGTTGGTGACATGCCAGACATGGTTGACACAGACACATGAATCAGCCCTGCTCCTCCTCAGATGTTGGCCTTGCCCCTACATTACATTTGCCCATGCCTTTGTTTGGTCCACATTGTCCATGACAGTTGACATGATGCCATCCACACAGTATGCCCTTGCACATCCAAAATGGGTAACCTGATGTGACATCTGGCATTTCCCAAACCATGTTTGCATGTCAAAATATGTTGACATTGTGTACATGTGTGAAGAAATTGTTCCACAATCATGTATCCTGCAGTTTCGGGTGTTAATCTGCAGTCCAGCTTTACAACTTCCTGCAGTGTACTACATCTCTAAAGAGGAACTGGTACACATTAGTTGTAGCCTCATGTCAATTTGTGGTCTATATAAGTGGAATTACACACACGTTGCCTAGGGAGTACACATTCACACTTGCATCAGGGATTGTAGGTGTACCTCTTAGCTTTCAGGATGTATGTTGTGTATGTGTGAGCATCTTCCAGCCAAAACTGCTGACTCAGTAGCATTGGGAGTGATGTTTGTGTGTACCATTAGACTTCACACATTTGAGATGTGAGTTATTTGACATAGTATTAGACATTTGTACAGTTACATGTGACCTGGCCATGCCCGGTGGTTTGTCATCTGGCACCTAGAGCCTCATTGACATGGCCCATGGCACAGGGAAGAACAGCACATGCCTTGTTGTACTGCCACACGCCACCGTGGAGTGTAAGGAAAGCGCCTTATCAACAAGATATGGCACCTTTCTGTCCTATTCCCCTGCACTGTTGCACAACTTGCTGCCGAGCACCAAGGCATGCAGCCTCGCAACAAGGTGCAAGGGTGCATGCATTATGGGGATGATAGCTTTATGCAGAAGGCAGTAGCCTTTACCATTGTGCCTGTGCAGACGCTGCTTGCCTGATTCTACTACCTCCGGCTCTGCTAGCTTCCTGTGTGCAAGAGCACGCAGGTTGACTACCTTCCTCCCTCCCTTCATCCTTACACTGACATTTTCCAACCCATTCATTTGTTCGAAGATCTGTTGGTGGATGAAGAATTACCATTATCAATGTTTTCGCTTTAAGCAATGTTTAACCAATTAGTGCAAGCATGGTGGGTGCACCATACACTATTGTTGGGTCACCTGTGGATGGAGGGAAAGCAGATGTTTCAGGCTCGGATCATGTACATGCAATATAAAACTGGACAAAGAAAATTAAAACAAAGTTCTAATAAACTGACTACAATAGACTAATACATTACATTTGTACTGTGTTCATTAATATTACATGGTCTGAAAATGTAAATACAATTATTTATCAGTCGGTCTATTGAAATGCAGGTATGATGTTAAGTCTGTCAACAAATAACACCTGATTAGGATCAATGTACAATGTATGTTAGAAGTTTTTATAGTGAATGTGTAAACAACGATCACCTTTCAAATTGCTAGTATATATTTCTCATAATTTGTAACTGTCATCTAAAAGTATTGATTATTATACTTGCTGATATGGGTAAACACTTCTGGGAATTGAATCGATAAGAGAACCATCATCCATCCACGTGTATTGATCATTCCTCTTTGTAATATTAACATCTTCGAAACTGTCACCGGGGCACTATTTATCCTGAAGATGAAGAGAAGACAACGGGAGACAGATGCTAGCAGCACCTGGGGAGCAGTTTCCATCCTTGCTGTCATAGATCGCAATATGTTGAGAACAGCACAATCACATTTCCGCGGATATCATTAGTTGTCTTGCTCTGATCATATATTGGTAAATACATACATGCCAAGATTTGACCCAGAGCCAAATAAATGGCGTTACCTTTTTTTTTATTAAAATCGGCTCCATACATCTAAAGCAATGCATTTTCTTCTGCAGACGCATACTCACATCTGTAAATGTAATTTTAAATAATTTAGAATGGGGTTTTTGCTGGTAATATAGGAGTTCATCCTTATTTCTCCTAGGCGTCGTCCTTTTTCATTTCTGACCACATGATGCTCGGTGCCTCACAGAAGGACCTTGGAGACCATGGATTCCCACAAAGTCTTTCATCCCTTCTCTGCCCCATGTTCCATGTTGGCTCTACCTCTTTCAAACTATAGCTTATGGAAAGAAGAAACAATTTAAGGCAGTCAACCTCAATCGGGCAGTAATAGAACGAGTGTAAATTTGAACTGTATGGCTAAAGATATCAGAGAGATAAAACAGCTATTAGTCCTCTCACTCTTTTTGTAACCCATGGCAATGAATACATTGTTACACTTATTTCCATTTAGGCTGGTGGATAGCCAACAGGTTTTTGAAGTCAACGTAGGTGTCTGATGAGTTCCCAGGGATGGAAAGCTTGGGCAACGTTTCTAAGTGACCAACCGTAGACTGCTTTGTGAATGAGGAAGTGTATAGAATGTTTTAATGCGAATAGGTTACTTTACTTTTTTGTGCTTTTCCAGTGAGATTCCGTAAGTGGGGAGGGTATGCCGAGATATGGGTCTGTGGAATGGCACAGTGGAAAAGACAATGGACTGGAATTAGAACTACAGTAATTAGCAGTCGCAGAAAATAATGCTATACAGTTCCCACCAAAAAGTAGGACTACGTATTAGGATGATAGAACTTCAGGACGAGGGGATTGAGTCCATCTACACCATCAGAAACTGGTAGCTCAATTTCTGGCTAGTTCACAGTGCATCACTTGAACCCCCAAACTTCTCAGGGCAACAGATGATTTTGGCAGTCTCGAACATGACACTCCCCCTTTCGTTGTCTTACACCTGCATGATGAGCGTAAACACAGGAAAGATACAAATAAAGGTTTTCAAACATTTATTTAAACAATCAAATTCTTGCATAGAGAGAATGTGCTGTGATTATTAGGCAGATTAGAGAAAAGCATTGTAATCAGCGTTACTAACAGGATGAAAAGAATAAACACTACAACCATGGTAATCTAA
Organism: Pleurodeles waltl; assembly: GCF_031143425.1. Classification (NCBI taxonomy): domain Eukaryota; kingdom Metazoa; phylum Chordata; class Amphibia; order Caudata; family Salamandridae; genus Pleurodeles; species Pleurodeles waltl. Next base: position 236,544,319 of record NC_090436.1, read on the forward strand.
GATCCATATCTTCCTACATGTCGCTATCTACACTCTGAGAGCATTACGGGTGTTCCCTGTTGCCTTTGACCAATCTAGGAGGATAGCCTGAGACCCCAAACCTGGAGAGTTGAGCCAGGGAGCCAGTCTAGATTGAAATCTAATTAAATTGGCAGTCCTGCTCTGTAAGATGGAAGATCAACATCAGCAGAGCTGCATGTTGAACACAGGATTAGTTCTAGGTAAGTAGTGGCAGGAGTACTGCTCTGACTCCTGTAGGAAAGTGCACCATTTATATAGTAAAACCCACTCTGTGTTAGAGGCACAGCTCTGTTGCAATGGTACTAGATGTTAGAAGCTGTCTCCGAATAGGCAACGCAAGCACTAGGATATCTTGTTATATGTCCCTAGCCTTGAATAAAGTGTACAGATTACATAGTGAGACAAATTTCTGAAAACAGGCAACAAGTACAGCGTCTTCTTAGAATAATATAGTGCACACATAAAAAGTGTTAAATGTCATTGCTAAGAAGCTATGTCAGGCTAAAACATCCTTAATATAAAATGTAAGACTAAGCTAAGATGGAGAACCATAGTGAACTCAAGATGGCCTTATGATATTAAAAGAACTCTTCCATTCATTGCTTTATCTGAAGCACCTGAGTGCTTAGGTGATGTGGTCTGATTACTTTAAGCTGAAAGTGAGTGGCAGACCATAAGCAAGGTCAAAAGTGAATGTGAAATCCAAATTCTGCACCTGGTCTTTGGTGATGAGAATGGGCTCAAGTGACAGAGTCACATAAACATGAGGATGGATGCTGCTATGGCCGCAGGCAGGATATGATGTCTTCAAAGAGGTAAGCAGAACGTTATTTGTGATTATCCAGACTTTCAGGTAAATGAGGCATTTTTCAAATCATTCATTGATGGTCCACATGCATCCTACTTCCTCTTGAGGAGTTGCTGGGAGTCTTTAGCCTATTTTCATGGTGTGTTTGTGAGAAAGGACATGGAGGGTACTACTTCATGGGAGTGGTTGACAAGGAAGGAGAAAATCCATTTAAAAGTTATGCTTTTGATGTCCTTTTCTTCTATGAAGCATTGAAGGATGATGCTGTGGTCCATGATTTTAAATGTCATGGATGATTCAAGATGTCGTAGCTTCACTCGTGCTCTAGGCAAAACTGCTGGTTTAAGGATGACAGTACTTATGTTTGTAGGGGACTATGCCTGTCCTAGAACAAGTCGCAACTATTGTCCCAACCCTCCCGGCTCACTAGCAGTACCTCACCAAAAACCCAAACAGTAAAAGGTGATTTGTGGCAGCGTTTAATCATTGACTCACGAGTGCAACATCTCAGGGAATGTCTTGGTTAAACAGAGATTACCCCTTTCTCACATTAACAGCATGTCTCAGTCAATCATAGGCAATGAAGAGAGATGCAGTAAAAGTCTTAATACATTTTCATTAACAGTACTGCAATCTACGACAACATGCATGGGCTGCAATGATTAGGATAATGAACAGTACAAGAAACAGAATTTGTAAAAATGAGAGTCATTAGTACAAAGACCTCCAACATCTTGTAATAACATGAAGTGACATAAAAGATTAAATATGTCATAATACCATAATATGGCGAACCTAACCCCTAACCTAAAGAGAGCTAGGTGTGGTAAACCTAATCTGCCCATGCAGTGCCCAGAAGAAGAGCCCCCCAATCCTCGTTATCTTGGAATGAGGTCTCTAGCTCGGGGTCCGTGTGGACACGAAGACTGGGTCAGTGTCAAGGCAACGTGCAGCATCGATAGCAGCGATGGCATATGGTCAGAATCCCTCTGACTATCTCTGTGAGATGTATTTATACAGATATCCTTGGCCCCCTGACGTAGGCCTTTTCCTAAACAATAGATAACAAGTTATGCTTGGGATGGCAATTTTTATAAACAATTCCTTCGAAAGCGGACAAGAGGGAAAGTATCTAAAGTGAAAACCTTCAGCTTGTTTATCTTTGTCGCTTGATAGTGATGCCTTAGCGCGGTGGCACCGATAACATAAAACTAAGACATTGGCCTAACTAGAAACAATGCAGCCCACTTGAAAGATATAATTTTTAAAAAGTGCTAAAAAAGAGAGAGCTAAGTAGAGTAAAAGTCACTGGGTGATGGAGGCACAAGTCTACAAGCCAGAGGGCTGGGCTAACTCCTGCTTCCCATTAAAACAAGATATGAATCTCTACAAAGAGAGATCAGAACACATGTGACATCATAATCTGTGCCAGAGTACGTTTTCCTAATATTTATGAGGGCTTTTTCAGTGCATCCATTGGGTTTGGTTTGAATATATATCAGAAGGCTTGTGATTTCTTAGATGTGTTGACAGCCCACCAGCATCTGAGACATCGATAAACAGTTTTCTGAATCAAATATGGGTTTTTGGTACCTGTCAAGCATTGGTTAGGGTGCAAAGTGTAGCGTCTCCCCCAGCCTGGTTCCAAGCTGTAAATCATACATCTGTGTTCCTCTGCGTGCACCTGTGAACTCCAACATTCCAAATTAGACTTCCAAACATTCTATTTAACAATTACATCACACTGATATGGAATCCTTGGGGAAGCAGGAAAGGTTCTGTTCTAAATCATGCAAGACACTACATCTCCCCCTCTGTAAAATGAAAAATTGATTTTTTTTTTTTAATCATTAGGCAGACACAAATATCTACATATATAACAAAACATGTACAACTGTATCTCTTCAATGAATCTTCTTGCTGCTTTGATCTATCGATCCAGTCTGGTTACTGGAAGCTGTAAATGGGCGTCTTCAATGTCAGAGATTGCCAATGATGGTAAGGAATTAGCAACAGTAATTGAGTTTTCAGAGACAGTCTTTCTTTCACCGTTTGAGTTGAAGGCAAATGGAACAAAGGCCTAAAGTGAGAAGAGTTTCTGGTAAGTGCCTTCCCAGGATGTTGGGCATTCACCACATGTCCTTTGGTATACACTACTTAAAAAGGTTCAGCATCGTAAGCAGTATCAGATTTTCTTTTCTGTAACTGTTGAGTGATCACCAAATCTCCTTTTCGGAATGAGAGGTCTTGTTTATGTTGTCTCTTGTCTGTATACATTTTAATTTCTTTGTTTTTGAACCAAGTCCCTTGAATGAATCAGATTTTCATTATTATCTCACTTTGTGATCCATCGAGGTAACTTGGTTACCAAAAGTTTGTAAAGTGGAGTTCAGTACTATTTTTAGGCAGAGCTTCTCAAGATTTGCATGTCACACTGCTTTCTTTGGTCTACCATTAAATATTCAACAAGTACATTGGCCTGTGGTTATAAGGGTGTGATCTTCTGATGCTTTCTGTTCAGATGTTCCAGTAATTCTTTAAATTCTTTGCCGTTGAAAGGTGGACCATTGTTAGACTTCACGATGGTGGTGAGCCATATGTTGGAAAGATGCCATCAAGTTTTTTGATTACTCAATCATGTATTGTGGATAAGAGATCTTTGACCAAAGTAAAACATGCATATTCATGCACAGTCCCCATTAAAGGATGTCCATTGTGACGGGGACCAAAGAAATCAATGGCTATTCTCTCACAGGCATGTTTTGGAGTTCTGACATGTTCAGAGTATGTTGAGTAACTTTGGTTGACAGACAGTTGCATACGTGTCAGGATTTGAGTTATTTTCAAACTCTTTCACCTAGATTTGGAAACCAAACTCGGTCTTGGAGAACTCTCTAAGTAGCAGCAAAACCCCAATGTCAAGTTCAAGTTTATTTTTATTCATGATACGGAATTCCCATGGAGATCCACATAAAACATACATATAAAAAGAAGACCGTAAAATAGAAAACCAAAAGCTTCAAGTACAATTTGCGTTCCCCATTTCCACAAAGTAATTTGATAATTAAATTAATACAAACTTAGAAATCATTTTTAAAAAGTTACAAATATTATGGCAGACCATTTCATTTGGGGGAGCAGAGAAGGCCTGCAATACGTCTGATGCAGTACGCAGGGAAAGATAAAGACAGATAGGACATAACCACTTACGATGAAATAACAGCAAGGCCAGACAAATAAAAACAACATGATTCAGGTCTTGATCACCATTTAGGCAGAAATTACAAGTAGCTGAAGATCCACACCATTTAGCCCATAATTTATTAAATGGGAGCAGCCCCTGTCGCAATAGGAGCCAGAATTGTCTGATCCCATGAGGCATATTCTAACTAAGAAAGGGCTGCATTATCTCCAATGGTATAGTATTTGTTGCAGCTTGGAAGCCTTGCCTGTGTGCACAGGCCTTCTGACCCACGTAGAGGCTTGCAGACCAGGTGGCTTACCTAATAATGGATTTTAGCTGCAGCTGAGGGAGTGTGAGAATAGAGGCAGAGTCAAACTGTAATAGATCTGTGGCATATGTGCAATTCCTACCAATGCTGTATTTCACCCTTCTGCCAACCAAAACTTCTATTTTTAACAATGACGTCAGATAATCATCACCACAATTCATCAAACTAACCACCCAACATTTAACCCCGGCCAGACCTTGCACAAATGCGCTTCACAAGCCCACCTCAAGCCTCAGGTTTGCTTCTGAGAGGGCCTAGTTTTCAGATGTTAGATTCCTCAGGACGTGGCCCTCTAGTTTATCTAAAAAAACATTTAGAAACTCCAACATCTCTAGCCCATAAAGTAAAGAGGGAGGTATCTTTGCTTAGTAGACCTCTAAGAGATGTATAAAATGTCTCCTGCTGGTTGCCCTATAGAGGGCTTTCAAGCCATTAGCTTGAGATAGAGCCCTGTGTTGGTTATGTTCTATGTGTGCCCTGTTGCTGAGGTGCCCGCAAACAGCTTTACCCCAAAAAAATACGTTTACCCTTTTAAGTTTCTGACCCTTTTGAGTTTCTGACCAGTAGAAATTACCATATTTAAACCATTTTTTATCACAAAATGTTGGATTTGGAGCAGTTTATTTTTTTTAATGGGCTTCTGTGAACTGCCATAAGGCTTGAAGGCGAAAATTTAGCCCTTTTGGTGTATGATCCAGAATGATTATATCATCAGCATAGAGCAAACAGGATATTGGCCTTCCTGCCAATATGGGGGCGAAGCCCTTGCTCCGAGTTAAGTGAGAGGGTAAATCAGAGATATAAAAGGAAAACAGCAACAGAGCCATCATACAACTTTGTTTTAAACCATTCTGAATTATGATTTCATGGTACAAGCCTCTATCTCCCCCTCACAGCACCCTACACCAGGTAGAGGAATGAAGCGCAATCACCAGATCAAAAAGGCTATATGGCATGCCTAAACTTGAGAGCTTTCTCCGCAGTGTGGATGCCGTAGAAAAATCAATAAAGGCTGCGTAAATTACCCCCTCTCAAAGAGACATATCTCTCATTCATAACCTGGAGGCCAAAAATGCTATAAATTGTACCATGCTTTTCTCTGAAGCCAGATTGTTCCAGAGGGTCGATTTTGCTCCTTTCTGCCCAGTCACTAATGTGGGAAAGCAAGTATTTAGCAAATATTTTGTCAACAGCATCCAGCAGAGCAATCTGGCGGTAGTTCCCGGGACAATTGTGGTCCCCCTTCTTATGTAGAGGGACAATAATACTAGCCTTCCAGGAGGGGGGAATTTTTCTAGTTTCATAGCAGCACTGAAAGACCTGGTACAGGATTTTATTCCAGGTAAGAATATCTTGTTTGATTACCAATACGGGGATTTTGTCAGGACCTATTGCTGCCTAACTACGCATGCCTCTAATAACATCATCAATTTCAATCATAGAGGTGTAAGTATATGAGGGGTCGTAACCAGCTAGCGGAAGCACCACAGTAATTGGATGCAACATGATATGAAACCATTCACCACCAAACAGATATGGCCATTAATGAAACCAGCTTGTTTCATTGATGGCCAATGGAAGTGATCTAGTTCTCGAACCACACTCATCTGCTACTGACGACCAGAAATGCCTTCAATGGCCATTAAAAGCTGCTTCCTTTACATTGATCCGAAATCTGTCAATTGCATCTCTTTTCAGACATGCTCATAAATGCCTCCTTCTTCCTTTTAATAAGCCCAGCTGAATATGCCTTTCTAAAGTATATTCCCTATATTGCTTGTGAGTAAGGGTATTGATTTCTCTGTTCAGAGAAAGGAGGTGGCAGGGTTTTACTGTATGCTTGTTCTGGCCTTCTGGTGGGTGATCAAAGGTAGCTGCTGCATAAACTCTGAGAATTTCCCCAAAACATTGCCTGCCCAGTTTTCGAGGTTGCCAGAGACGGTCTCTAGAATACCTTCCAGCCTCCTAATCTTGTCATAGGACTAATGCATTCTACCATTTTTAATATAAAAAATTTATTTTGACCCATCTAGGCTCAAGGTATCTGCAATTTTGACCCATCTAGGCTCAAGGTATCTGCGAGGGGAACTTTCAGGTTAATAGATGCTAGTAGTGTATTATGATCACTGAGTACGGTCTCTATCACTTTTATGTCATGTTCCAAGGAGAATGTCTGATAGCTGGTTATCACATAATCTAGAATAGCTGTGCCCCTCCGTGCTTATAATGGGCTGGCGAATCGGAGGGGAATCTACCATTTGTTATGATACAGTAGCTCATCTTTAAGTGCTCAAGGAGAAGCTTCCAACACTTCTCAGTTCTTATTTTATGGGTAAACGTACAAGTGGGAATTCTAAATGCTTCCTCTTTTCCCTCATCCTAGAACTGTAAAAGGGTGGGATTAAAACTTTTACAATTTAAGTCTCCAACCATGATAATTCTAGTTGCAGGCACCCATTCACAAAGCTTGTTAATAAAAAGAAATATCTTAGCCAAGAGACTGTAATGTAAGGCACCAGGGGGGATGTAGGAGTTTATCAATTCCAAGGGAGCTCCATCAGAACCCTCTGCAACACCATCCAAGATTAGCTTGGATAGCCAGGAAAAGATTGCTGGGATCACTAAGACATTCATAACGCCAGTAATACCTGTTGGACAGCAAGCAAGCTACCCCACCATTAGCGCGGCCTCTCTTTGAGGAGGTAGCGTTACAGCAAAGTGAATAATATTTGTCGCACGAGAGCTCCCCAATAGACCAAGGGGGTCATTACGACCTTGGCAGGCGGCATCAGCTGCCCGCCAAGATCGGACCCCGGGCGGCCGCCAATGCGGCCACACTCCCGCCGCGGCCATTTGGAGATTCCTGCTGGGCCGCAACACAGGAGCCGGCTCCAAATAGAGCCGGCGGTGTTGCGGCTGTGCGACGGGTGCAGTTGCACCCGTCGCGCTTTTCACTGTCTGCTATGCAGACAGTGAAAAGCTCCATGGGGCCCTGTCAGGGGGCCCGCGGCTCCCCTTTCCGCCAGCCTTTTCCTGGCGGTTCAAACCGCCAGGAAACGGGCTGGCAGAAAGGGGACTCGTATTCCCCTGGGCGGATTATCACCGCCGGGGCAAATGTGGCGGAATACCGCCGGCCCTGGCGTTGCGACCGTGCACTTCCGTCGTGGTCGTAATAGGCCAGGAAGCACCGCCAGCCTGTTGGCGGTGCTTCCGTCATTTTAGCCCTGGTGGTCTCGTACCGCCCGGGTCAAAATGAACCCCCAAGTCTCTTGTGGGCATATTACGTCTGCATTTAAATAATTCAAAAACTCAATTTCTCCCCCTTATTTTATATGCCAGCAATATTCCAGTATACAACTGTGAGCTCATTACTAACGTGATGGTACTGTTGGATGAGACATTGTGGAAGAGCTGCTGAAGGCAGCGGGTAACAAATTCCAGGAATAGGTGTTAGCACTTGATTCTTGTGGTAAACTCTTTGGGGGGGGCCCTTGAGTGACAGTTGCCTGCCGTGTTTCCCTAGAGAAATTATTAAAACCTGATGACTAAGAGAGGGTGGGGGAATAAACCGTTTGTTTGAACACTATGGGGGTGATTCTAAGTCTGGCGGGCGGCGGAGGCCGCCCGCCAGACTTCCCCCACCAAAATACCGCTCCGCGGTCGAAAGACCGCTGAGGGTATTTTGGGTTTTGCACTGGGCTGGCGGGCGACCGCCAAAAGGCCGCCCGCCAGCCCAGTGCAAAACACCCTTCCCACGAGGACGCCGGCTCAGAATTGAGCCGGCGGAGTGGGAAGGTGCGACGGGTGCAGTTGCACCCGTCGCGAATTTCAGTGTCTGCAAAGCAGACACTGAAATTCTTTTTGGGGCCCTCTTACGGGGGCCCCTGCAGTGCCCATGCCATTGGCATGGGCACTGCAGGGGCCCCCAGGGGCCCCGCGACACCCCATACCGCCATCCTGTTCCTGGCGGGAGAACCGCCAGGAACAGGATGGCGGTATGGGGTGTCAGAATCCTCCGCCATGGAGGATTCATTTGGGCAGCGGAAAACCGGCGGGAGACTGCCGGTTTTCCACTTCTGACCGCGGCCGAACCGCCGCGGTCAGAATGCCCAGCGGGGCACCGCCAGCCTGTTGGTCGGTGCCCCCGTCATTTTAGCCCTGGCGGTCTTGGACCGCCAGGGTTAGAATGACCCCCTATGAGTCCTTACCAGCGGGCATGCTGCCTCCCCTTAAATTGGAACAACATCAATACCCTTACATTTCAAATGCTTAGAATTACTAAAAACATTTTTGACTATCAGTTTTGAGTAAAAAAACACTCTTGTTTTTGGGCCAAAACCCAGGTCTTCCATGGATACCAAGTGCATGTCGTTACTTTCAATTAGTCTAAGCGACTCTACCTCCAAAAAACAATTTTAAAGTAGAGATCTATTTAAATATAGGTTTGTGTCAAACAGAAGCATAAAATCTCAAACAAAAGTGTCCACAAAATGTAGTCTCTCCTTCCTTCTTGTAAATGGTTACCAGTCCGGCTGGGGATTAAGCCACGCTGGAAACCAAAAAAGTTGCACCAGGGGAGTCAAAGGTGACATACTTGACTGTTATGGGGATGTGTTTTGACACACGGTTGGGCCATCCATGCCTGGCCCTCAAGAGGAACAAAGAGGGGCACCCAGTACTCACGATTCAGTGATTGCAATATGTTGATTTTGAATAGGATCCTCCAGGGATAGAGGTTCTTGTAGCAAAGTGGGAGCCCCAATGAAACGCATCTTTCTTTGACCTTTGTTAGAAATTCTTTGAATCAGTTTTGTAGCCCTCTTGCAATTCTTCTTTTTACATGTAGGCTTTTACATTGAAGAACAGGTTTCTCTGGTCACAGTATTTGCTTTTGGGCAGGCTTTAAAAATTGGGAATACTTCCTGTACTATGCCTTGGGGTTCCAAAATCAGGCATTTTTCTGGAGAGAAGTTACTCAATACAAATCTGATAGAGTCTACCGGGCTCTCCGTAGAAGCTGAGTTTGTGGGTCGTACCTTAACCTGAGGCTTACTGGCTTGGGAGCAGAAGTCAGTCCCAGGATGGGTAACTTTGCTCTCTGCGACACAAGGCCATGCTGAAACTCCTTCTTTCTGTTATGTGAACAGTTCATGGTAGCCTCCTTTGTTAGCAATTAGTTATTTTAGTCTAGCTGTAACAGTGTCAAAGATATTGTCAGATCCTCCAACAATTTTTTCTAATAGATTTAAAATAGATGACAGAAGTCTCTTTTGGCTGAGGAGAGAGGAGGAAACCTGAATATTTTGATCCGGGAGGTTGCTTTGGGTCATTTACATTCATGCTCTTATCAGGAGTTAATGAGAGAAGTGAGCACAATGAAGGATGGTTAAAGGGGTACTGCTAAAGAGCTGTAGGCCTGTGATCAACGGTCATGGGAGAAGATTGGAGAGTATTCACCTCCCTGTTGAGAACCATATCTTTTATATATTTCTAAGTCCAGGTCTGGAAGTGTGAAATCATCCAACCGATTTTCCAAGTCAACACTTTTGGGAATGGGATCTCCTCCATGGCTCCTACGACCAAACCCTCCCTATTAAGGGCAAAACAGTCAGAATTACAAGCTGAAGGGCGGAGGAATCTGTGGGGTTGCAACACTGCTTTACATGAATCATGGACCACAGTGTGGGAGAGGGCTACTAGGGAAGTGATGGAATCCTGAACTGCCTTTTCAGAGATGTCAATGCGTGCTGACCCTTTGAGACTAGAATGCTGTGATTCTCCCAGCGGCAAAGCGTTAGGTGCGAACCTTTTGCCGGAGGGCTAGTCTCTGTGGGTTAAGGTAAAGCCTTCTCCTTTTCCCAGAAAGAAAATAAAATATTTCTACATTTCAGCCCGGGAGCTACAGCTCCCTTGTTGTGGAGAAGGGTAGATTTGGTTTTTGAACAAGACCTCCCCAGGAGAAAAACAATCTGATCTCAATTTTTTGGCAGTCATTGTGCCTTTTCCAATATCAATCAGTCTCAGATGTTGCTTTCAATTTTCCCTAGGCACTGGTGGATTATTCCGGTGATCAAATAAATCTGCTAAAGAAGCTTAGGGCGTGAGTAACAGTACAGCCAATATTAAGATGCACTGCTTTGGAGGGTCTTGATCAAGAGTATAATTACAGTCCAGGAAGCGGTACCCTTTTCCCTAGTTAGAGCAGGCAAGGATCTGGGCACCTCTGGCCTCCATGTTGGAACCTTGTCCCTCAGCACGTTCCTCAGCTCTGACAGCCATAAACACTCGCTCAAGACTAAGAGTTTCTCTCAGCATTCGTTGTCAGAATTAATTGGACAAGCATCCATCAATCATTCTAAGTTGCATGTCTTCTTTATCTTTAAATCCATTAAACTTACAGTGTTTGATGAGTGTGTTGAGCCTCTCCATGAATGTATTGATTGTTTCATCAACTCCTTGATGTTCTTGACTAAAAACATATCATTCATAATTGACATTTGGTCTGGCTCAAACTTGAGATTCAATGCATTCTTAATCGGACAGTATGCAACATCTTTGTCAGTTCTTGCCAATTTCTTTATGGCTTCTTACACACCATCACCAGGAAGATTTTTGAGATTTTTGATAATCTTCCTGTTATAAGTTTCTCCAAGTGCATCTATGGAATCTTCAAATGTCTCTATCCATGAATTCCATCTATCTCCAATGTTTTGCCTTTTGGCAGAGTCGAATGGTGGTGGCGGTTTGAGGGAGGCAGGAGCATTGTGGACTAGTGTGGAACTTACTAACGTTGGGATTGGAGCTTTTTCTGGCCTTTCTGCCTGGAAGTCAGGATCAGTCCCATTCATGCCCCGGCCCTAGCCCTGTGATGGGCTGGCCTTGGAGTCATCCTTGATGGGCTCCATTGGCAGAACTGCCTTCTGCCAAATTTCTGGCTGCTGTAAATATGGACTGCTCCTTTAGCACAACCCTGGGCACTTCCCTTGGGGCCACTGTCAGCTGGAGTATGATGATTGTCTATCGGGCTCAGTAAAATATCTATTTTATTTTTGTTACACTTCAATTTCCATTGTTTTACAACTGGGTGATCTCTGCCTTGCAACGCTATTTGGTATCTGATAAATGTCTTTAGTTGAGCTTTGTAGACCTGGTTGAATCTGCCTTCAGCATTAATGCTCTGTATCTTGTATAACTTTATTTTGCATAGCAGCGCGGTACCTTTTGTAGAACCTTGGTTGTAGTTTCTTGACCAACAATGCGTAGACTTATTCATGAAACTCTCTTTCCGTTCACACACTTCATATCAGCTGGAGTTGTGCTTTGACTCCACATGTGCCAACTGTCAACTCAGCACTTCAATAAAGGCACAGGTGGCACGCACAAGCAGTTTGCTTGACCAAGGCAAACGCTCCAGGAGAGCACTTACTTTTTTGAGTTACTTATCCTCTATCTTGTTGCCAGTTGCAGCTTCTTCCCCAGCCTGGTACCCACTAAACAACTAGGCCACACACAGAGCTGTAAGTCACACGTTCTTATTCCTCTGCATGTAACTGTTCACTTCAACATTCTAAACCAAGCTTTCATACATTCTATTCCAACGATCACGTCATTCTGATATGGAGTCTTTGGGAAGTCTGAAAGGTTCTGTTCTAAATCATGCAAGACACTACTACTGGGCTTGTTTTAGAGGGCCACTGAGTATTCTGACAGAATAAGCAGTAAATATTGTGAGGGCTTGGCATTAGTGTTAACGGAGAAAAGCAGATAAAGGCTGTGGCTGGTGCTGTGCATAAGTTACATAACTTCTTGTTGGACACATTGTTCATAATGAGCCATTGGACACATAAGGTTGTTGAATAATTTCCCCATACTTTGAGACCACTTAACACACAACATCATTTAGTATGTATTAACATAGATCAGTAATTTAATCTGCAAATGTTATAGAGAGAAATCTGAGGCTCACATATAACTGTGATCACAAAGGAATCAGTGATATATTTAGCCATAAATTATCCAAAGGATCAATCTGGGGTCCTGGATCTGCGGGCTGCAAGTAAGATAGTGTTGCAATTTTGCCTGATAATCTTTAAGACTATCTCTGTTTCTTCCTAAATATGCTACTTTTTATGGTCACTAGACTTTCATCAGGACTGAGGACCTAATAGTTTTCTTTCACAAAGTTGGTATACAGAGAGCCTTTTTCCTACATTCATGGTGCATTTTGGACTTTGCCCTAACTTATCCCAGTACTCCTCTGTATATCTTGGATGGTGAGAAGTTTTTCATCTGGTTTGTCTTGCAGCTCGGTAATGCCAGTGTGTGCACCTGTTATCCTCTGTCACTCATCGTGAATATTAGGGTCTCGGTCCTGATGAAAGCTTACTGACCCTAACAGGCAGCAAGTTTAGGCAGAAACATGCTGATTGATAAGATTATCAGACAGAATAGGTGGTAATGCCCTGGGAGATGTTTGTCATTTGAAGGTGGGGATTGTATTAAAAACTAGCAAAAACGGATATAAAAAGTAAGAAATCCCCATTGCACAATTTTATATGTCATTGCCTTTTACAACCAGCAGAATAATGACATAATAATTCTAAGAAAAGCCAATTTAGGCAGATGATCAAAGAGCCTGAACAAGGCCCACCTTGGACTCACATCATCAGCAGCAGTCCTGTGATGAAGCATGTCACATTGTGTGAATCAGAATTTATGTTATTTTTAAGGTAAATAAAAATAAAAAAATAGGATAAGTCTTTTATAATGTTGGCATAAATCCAATTGCACCCTTTTAGAATAGGAAGATAGGTTTTATTTTTTTTCTCTAACTACTGAGGTGGTCTGACCTATTGCAAGATGCTGTATGGTGTGATGATTGGAAGCAAATGAGCGTGACAACTGAATTCGAAGGAGGCGAAACCAAGGCATCTTTGTGCATGTTATACGAATGCAATTCTTATTTACATATTTTCTTATTACATGAGGTCAACGAGACAACTCATGTTGTTACAGGGGCAGGCCTAAGGAGGTGAGACATCGTATTTGATTTCGAGTGATCAAATGCGTGTTTTCAGAATGACCTTACCTGTGGTTCTTTGCTCCTGATTCAACCTTTCTGGACAACAGCAATGCACCATTTTCAAGGGGAAATGTAACTAAGGTGAATGTAATCATGACTTTCCATCCAGCATCGGTATCATAGCTTCCAACTGGCCCCACTACTTCAAGACATTGAGCTACTTCTGGCTCCTTAGCTAAAAGCAAGTTGCAGTCTGGGACTTGTAGTCTCAATTTTAACACTGTCATTATAGGTAAAAAGCGAGATCTGACTGACAGTGGTACACGTGTTATGATGCCTTCTGGCAGCAATACTCTGTAGTCCACCTTCAAACGAGCTAAACTGAGATACGATGAGCTAAATGTGTTATTAACTTGTCTATGTAAATGTGAAGAAAACGGAATAATGTATATTCATCACATTAATCGACCAGATTGGTGTAATCATAGCATTAACAACCTCTGTTGCAGCTTCACAAACAATGGCATAGTGCGGTACTGAATTAAGGTGCATCTACATCACCAGTAGCAAGCTGGAGTTACGCCAGAATAGACGTACTCGACCTGCAATATCAGTGGTGTTGCCTGGGATACAAAATGTCTTCCTAAATGATGGTTGCAGATACTTTAAGTAATAGCGCCACACTCACATTAAGCTTTTTCCATTGTATCATAAAACAGGACAGTCCCAGGGAGCGATTTCGGAACGCCGCCAATTGTCATGAAACAGCCGTTCCATGTTGACATTGATGAGCTTTTAATTAGCGTGCGAAATTGCATTAACTGCAAAACTTTGTGTGACCTCAGTTAGCTAATGAACACTAAAAACCGAGCTGGTATGGCAGGCTGAAGGCCTCTTTTGATTTTTATGACTACATACTTGCAGTACCTCGAGAACTGGTGCTGTCACCGAAACAACCCGAGATGAACAGACTATGTTATAAATAGCAAGTGAAAGAAAAGATCAGACAAATGTCTGCCTTCCGCCATGTGCCAAGCACAGATGCCCCTACATGCACAAAAACATTTGTAAATTTAAAAAGAAATCGGAAAACCGACCAAATTCAGTGGGAGGCTCCCTACTTGTTATGCCAAAATGGCTTTATGTTGTCTGTCTCCCTCTTGAAATTGTCTCTCATTTAATAGAAATTAATACAAAATCTATAGAAATTAATGGGAGGAATACTTTCTCCTGATTTTTTTTTAATCGCTCACTTTTCTCTTCTAAAATGTTGGCATGTGAGCATACATGCCAATAGACCTGACTCAAGCGGGAGACACGATTTTCGAGGCAAAAAATGGCTTTATTATACTGTCTACCGCCTGAAATGTCCTTTTCCTTAATAGAGGGAAACAGAGGAAATACATTTTTCCATTTTTTTTTTAATCTCCCACTTTTGCCTTCTAAAATGTTGGCATGTATGAAGAATATACTGCCAACCCATCCCTGACAAATGTTACGCATTAGAAGTCAGACTAACACATTTCAGTGCTTGTCCCCGCATCCCTGCACAAATGCATTAGTCACGCAATAATACCTTTTCTTTTGCTGGAGGCTCTCTGCTGGCTGTGTTTAAATTTGTTAAATGTTAGAGTGTACTTTATACCCAATCTAGCCAGAAACGTGGCATCTCTTTAGAAACAAATTGTTTTCCATTATCAGTGACAATCTCTTCCAGAAAACCTTCTCCCAAAAACACTCCTTTGAAGAACCTCTTGACTATATCGGTATTCACATGATCTACAAACTTTACTTCTGGCCATTTGGTCATGTAGTCCACCATCATCAAAACATACTTTGGGGCACCTTCAATTACTCTAAATGGTCCTGAGATGTCAAACGCCAACTTGGCCCAAGGTACATTCTTAACCTCAATAGGTTCTACCGGGGACAGATATGTTACCTGAGAATTGTCACTCAACACACACATGCAACAGTCGCCCACATAATGCTCAATTGCTCTATTCTTCCCAGGCCTCCAGAAATCCTCTCTCATCCTACGCTTCACAGCGCAAATCCCAAGGAGCCCTTCGTATGCCAACTCTAGCACTCTCATTCGTAAGCTGTCAGGGACTGTTAACAGATTACCTCTGCGCATAATATTTCCAACAAGAGATAACTCCTCTTCAACTCTCTTGCAGGGAATTAAATCTTCTGCTGTGTTCTTTGCACTGGGCCATCCTCCCACGATGAAGCTCCAGACTTCCAACAACACTCAGGCATCCAAACATGCACTCACCCATTAATGTTCAGTTAAAATTCCCTTAGAAACATGCCCAACAGCATTTACTACACACTTTATTTCCAATTCATTCACTGCTTCCGATTTATCATCATTTTCGGACAAAGGTAATCTGGACAAGTATTCAGCCACTTGTTTTTTTACAACCAGCATATATTACAGTTCTTAGTTGAATTCCTGCAGTCTATATTGCCACTTCGCAATACGGGTTCGTCCCTGCCCCCACCCTTGGTGCTAAAATGATCTACCAATGGTTTATGATCAGTTCTCAAAACAAACTCTTTTCCCCACAGAAAGCTCTTGAAATGTTCAACACCCCACCACATGGCTAAAGCTTTTCTCAATCATAGAATATGTGTACTCTGCCCCCTCAAAGTTCTAGATGCAAAGCCAATAGTTTCCTACTTTTCATTACTCCTCACTTGCATAAGTACAGCACAGTGTCCTACATTGCTAGCATCAGTTGTAATAATACATGTGTCATTAATGTCAAAAGCCCTGAGGGGATGCGCATTGGCTATGCTCTTTTTGATTGACATGAAGCTTTCATCACATACACTGTCCCATGTGAGCTTGACATTCTTCTTTAAAAGATTGTGTAAGCACGCCGTCATATCTGAAAAACTTGGTACAAATTTTGCATAGTACTCTACTAAACCTAGAAAAGACCGTAATTGATCTTTATCCGAAGGTATAGGAGCACAGCGAATTGCATCTAAAATTTTAATCTTTGGGACCACAAACTTTTCTGATACATGGTGTCCCAAATAATCTACACCTTCCTGCATAAACTTGCACTTGTCCTTCCTTAAGGTCATTCCACATGACTTAATCACTTCCAACACACCCTCCAGTCTTTCATTGTGTACGGCAACTGTGTCCCCGAATACCAATATATCATCCTGGAAGTACACAACACATTCTTTTTGTTGAAACAACCTGTTCATCAAAAGCTGAAATACAGCAGACACGGATGCCAAACCAAACAGCATCCGTATGTATCTATATGCACCTTCCGGAGTCACAAATGATGTGTAGTGTCTAGAATCCCTGCTCAATTCCACCTGATGATATGCAGAAGAGATGTCTTGTGAGGGGAAATACTTTGCTCTTTTCAAATTTGCGAGCATTTCATTGATGTTGGGAATTGGTTGGCGATCTCGCCAAATGTTTGCATTCAAGTCTCTTAAATCCACACAGAGTCTTAAGGATTTATCAGCCTTACTCACCAAAACTATAGGTGCCAACCATTCAGACCATTCAATTGGTTCTATTATGCCCAATGAACATGACTTCTTCAATTGGCGCTTCAACTCAGCACGTAGTGCTAATGGTACTTTGCGCACCTTGCGAGCTACAGCCTTTGCACCTTGTTTCAATATTGCGCGATGCTGGAACCTTTGAGCTTTCCTAACCCTTCTGCAAAAATTTGTGGGTAATCTCTGATCCAATCCTTGGTTGCTCCAGTACACGTTTGATAAACACTATCATGTGTAGATTAGACCATGTTAGGGTGATTCAGGTGTAGGATGATACCCAACTCTCCTTGTTCTTCCCAACCCAAAAGATTTTCACCCTCCTTAACCACATACACCATTTCCACTGCACATTTCCCTTCAAATTTTAAATGTGCTTCAAACTTTAAAACAACTTCTATACTTTTTCCTCCATATGCAAACATTTTTATTTGAGATTCCTGCACCACCATATCATCAATTTTCTTGGAGTCTGCCATATTGATTAACGTGAATGGGGAACCAGAATCAGCTAGAAATTTCACATTCTTATCATTGACTGACACCCCACAAGATGGTGGGTTCCTCTTCTGTGTCACTACCACGGAAGATATCTCCACAGTACCATCGTTCTCTTGACACATAGACGAGACCATAAGGATAACATTCTCATCTTCATCTGAAGTGGCGTTGGTGTTGTCAATCATTTTGACTGCTTGCGCCGTATTTTTCATGCCAATGCTTTCTTTACACACCCGTGCGAAGTGACCTTTCTTACCGCACTTGAAACATGATTGGCTAACAGCTGTATAGTTTTTGGAATTACCAACATGAGTTTCTACTTCCACACATGTAGCAAGTTATATCACTAGTGACATTCTTGTTTCTGGACAATAGGAGTTCATGCTTGTCACATCCATTCACCTTGCTATGCTTCACGGTTGATTTTGCCACCTGTTTTGCTTTTATAAGCCGTATATCAGAGGTTTTGTTTCCATTCATTTCCCGCGTGCAGATCTGCGAATGTTTTATGCGCCTAGCCAACTTCAAAGCAGTTTCTAAATCCGGAACCTCTGTAGCTAAAAGGTTTTCCTGAATCTTTTTATTGTTTGTTCTCTCAATTAGCTGAACATGTATTATTTCATCTCTGAACCCTCTCTAATTTCAAGTGGCTGCTAGGGTACGTAGTGCTGCTACAAAATCGTCAATTGACTCTCCAGCAATGAGTGCGCATTGAAGAAACTTATGTCTTTCCAGCACAATGTTTTTCCTTAGATTAAACCTCTTAAACCTCTTATCCAATGTGCTGATTATCAAGGCATATTCATCAACCATAGACGTGGACCATACTCCATCATTCCCCATCGTTAAGATACTGACTCCTTCAATGGGCAATGTTTTTAAGATGTTCCTTCTGAACACAAATTGTATATTAACAGTGCTTTTTCTTTTTTGAAGTAAAAGTGTCACCTTCTATAGCCTCCACGTATGCTTCAAATGTCTCCTTTCATGTTTGCCAATCTACAGGGGGTGGTCCTGCCGTCTGTAAAAACGGTGCAGGTGCCAGTATCCTCTCCATTGTCCAAAATAGATATACAACAATCTGTTATACTTGAATACTGAAAGTACACTGATGTCCTGTTCTCATTTTTTTTGTTCTATTTGATAAAAGTATTATATATATTATTATACATATATATATATATATTTTTTAACAATCTTTCTTTACTTTCTTCTAAATGTTGTCACGATGCACTGTGATATTGTTCTTTTACTGCATGTTATTTTCCTGTCTTCGTACCTTAAAAAGTTCCTATACTTCCTGTGTGCAAGCCTATGTATGTTAACACACTATTTTCCACCTCTAAGATGGCTGCCACTGATCCTTGTTCTCCATTTGGTTTCAAGACTGGTTGGGCTTGTTGATTTTCCTTCCCAACCAGTCAAAATGGCCACCAGACACGCGCAGTGAGCTTGCACCTTATATTTTGTAGTCCTACTTCACTTTCCACAGCAGGCCAGTACACACGATCATAGTGCTCACACCACAGCTACTTTAAAAAATTTGAATGCACGTACCTCACTCGTGTACGCCTCAGTCCTTCTCACCGGCACTGGTGGAATCGCGTCGCAATACCAGTTTGCAAATGCGATCCGGCACAGATCGCTCTCCCCGCAGAGCAGCTCGGCTCAACAACGGTAAGCCGCTTTCCGCCACCTTGTAAACTGCACTGGCATGAGTCTCTTCACCCGCTCGTCGCCACTGAAAAGGAGACGACACTGGGTTGGAGTACTCAGGTTTATTTCCTTCTCTTACCCCGTTCCGGCTGTAACTGCCTCAACCATCCCCTTACACGTTCCACATTCCCTTCAGGAATTGGAACTCTCTTAACCTACTATTCACTATCCAACACAGTGCTGCTCAGAGACACGCTAGACCTGCACAGCCTAGATCACAACAAGTGGTGACCTTAATTGACTAATGAGGCACAAGTGAGAGATAGAGACTGCCACTGCCACCTTTCCTCTTCCTTCGCATCCAGTAGCAGCTTGTTTGGAAGGGGGTGACAGCATCGGATCACAGTTACAGACACTAGGCAGCATTTACACTTGGCTACCCATGACCAGCGGTGACAAAATTGAATCAAACTGAGACACTTTAAAGCTTAAAAAAAGGGTTTCTATAGTACTATGGCTCTCATTACAACCCTGGCGGTCGGTGTTAAAGTGGCGGTAAAACCGCCAACAGGTCGCGGTACAAAAAATGGGATCATGACCACGACGGAAACCGCCAACACATACAGCCACTTTAACACTCCAACCGCCAACAGACAAGCGGAGGACAATGTACAGCCCACCACTACACAACCCACCAATCCAACAGCTTTTCCGGGGCAGTACCAACGTCATTAAAAGCACAGCGGAAACAGTCTATGGAAGGGAAACCACTCACTGCTCGACACTCAACGAAGAACCAGGATGCCATGGAGCCCGAGCAGCAGGTCCTGCCGATGCTGGTCTACCTCCTCATACACGAGGAATATCAAAGGCTGTGGCGACGACCACGGTAAGTACTGCATCTAGCACACAGGGGACGGGGGAGGAAAAAGAGAGTGACACACACACGCAACACGCAACACCATACACACAAACACATGCAACAACAGTACATTTACACCCCGTTACCCCCTGGAAGAATGCAAGGATAACAGAAATTGAGTGAAATAAGTAATATTTTGAAATATGCAGATATACGTAACGAAGAGAAAAACACTATATACAAATATTTACAATATGTACAGAAGGCCGTACACTGTCCTTTGCAAATGTCCGTGGCCCACTGGGCTAAAGATCATGGGCCAAGCCCACACTTGACTCCTGCCTCAATACGGAGAGAACACTACAGGGGCATCTGGTAAAAAACACACAGGCACCTCAGGGGGATGGGGAAGGGGGAGGCACCTCAGCCGGAAGATGGTACTACTCCACAGCTCCTCGATGGGGCTCCATGCCCACAGCAATGTCCTGGGGAGTGCAAAGCCACAGTCTCTCTAGTGGGTGGTTTGCCCACTGCTTGGTCCTGGGGAGTGCAAAGCCACAATCTCTCAAATGGGTGGTTTGCCCACTGCTTGGTCCTGGGGAGTGCAAAGCCACAGTCTCTCTAGTGGGTGGTTGGCACACTGCTTGGTCCTGGGGAGTGCAAAGCCACAGTCTCTCAAGTCTCTCAAGTGGATGCCTTCTTCCACTGGTTCTGGAGGGGGCATTGTGCCCTGTGATGCAGATCTTGGGGAGTGCAAGGTCACAGTCTCTCACCTGGGTGTCACACCCACATGCTTTGCATGGCCCAGGACGCACAACAGGCCATGGAGAGAGGACTACACACTGTCCGTCGAGGTGATGGCTGCTCAGTGGTGGTGCTGGCAGTGGTGGGGGGAGGCTCCAGCCCATCCCCTGCAGCCTCGGTCGGCGCCCACTGGGGCTGCTGCTGCTGGTAGTGGTGCTACTGTCAGCAGTGCAGGTTGCGGTGCTTGTGGCAGTGCTTGCGGTGGGGCTGATGGTGGTGCTGCCCATGGTGCCGGTGCTGCCAGTGATGGAGGGAGGCTCCAGCCCTTTTCCTTCAGCCTAAGACGGCTGCCCACTGGGGATGCTGCTGCTGACAGTAGTGGTGGCAGTGGCGGTGCTGGTGGCGGTGCTTGCGGCGGGGCTGATGGCGGTTCTACCTGTGGTGCAGGTGCCGGTGCTGCCAGTGGTGGAGGGAGGCTCCAGCCATTCTCCTTCAGCCTCAGACGGCTGCCCACTGGGGATGCTGTTGCTGACAGTAGTGGTGGCAGTGGCGGTGCTAGTGGCAGTGCTTGCGGCGGGGCTGCTGGTGGTGCTGCACTAGGTGCAGGTGGCAGGGCTGGAGGTTCTGCTGGTGGGCACCAGGGCATCACCTGCATCCTCCATCGGCTGAAGTGCCTTGACTTTGGTTTTCTGCCCCTTCCTCACCTTGGCAGATGCTGTTTTGCCCTTGGCTCTGTCAGCTGGAGATTTGGAGGAGGCCTTGCTGGGTGGGACATCATCCATGCCCCTGCTGTATGCTGGCCCCTTCTTCACCTTGGCAGGTGGCAGTCTGGTGTGGTCCTAGCAGGGGCTGGTAGTACACTGGCTTTCCTGACGGGTGCCCCCTTTGAGCCTCTGTGAGCTGCAGGGTCCACATTGGACGGCAACTTGGTGGCTGAGGTGCTGGGCTGGGTTCTGGACACCTTGGCCCGAGGGGAATGACGGGGGGAGGGGTAGGGAACAGGTCAATGTTAGCTAGGAAACACTGGGGCGGGACGAGGAAGAGGGTTTGTGAGAGAAGGAAGAGGATGTGGTTGTAGGAGGTGTCTGTCTGCTGAGTTTGGGTGAAGGTGCATGTGCTAGATGCTGTTGTGAGGTGGATGGCTGTTGGGTGGGTGTGTGCTTGCGTTTGTGTACTTTGGGAGGAGGGATTACAGACATAGTGGGAGAGGACTCAGGGGACGTGTGTATGGTTGTGGGGGTGGTGACTGCTCGTGAGGAGTGTGTTGTGGTGGGCATGCTGGTGATGGCGGTAGTAGATGAAGATGTAGTGCATGCAGGTGTGAGTGGAGATGATACTGGGAGGGAGGTGGACGACGAGGAGGAGGGGGACACAGTGCAGGCAGTGGATGTTGGTGTGTCTGCATGGGGATGGTGCTTGTGGAATGATGTGTGGTGCTTGTGTTTGCCTGCGCCACATTTGTGTGTTGTCTTGTGTGCATGCTGGTCTGAAGATGTGCTTTGGATAGTCTGGGATTGAGGGGATTGGGACTGGCTAGGAGAAGTTGGAGGGGGTAGGCTAGACACAGGGACAATGGCTGTCATCAGTGCTGAGTCCTGAGCCTGAAATGCTCTCTGTTGGGCTGCCACGCCAGAGTGAATGCCCTACAGGTATGCATTTGTTTGTTGCAAATGCCTCTCAACACCCTGGATGGCATTCAGAATGGTTGACTGCCCAACAGTGAGGGATCCCACGAGGTCAATAGCCTCCTCACTGAGGGCAGCAGGGCTGACTGGGGCAGGGCCTGATGTGACTGGGGCAAAGGAGATGCCCACCCTCCTGGGTGAGCGGGCACGGGAAACACGCTGAGGGGCTGCTGGAAGGGCAGTGCTCGTAGGGGGAGTGTACCTGTTGTTGGGGTGGGCACAGACATGTCCGCGCCACCAGGGAGCTTCCATTGGAGGAGGAGTCGTTGTCTGTGGTGTCCCCTCCTGTGCCCGTCGAGGAGCTCCCCTCACCCTCCGTCCCACTGGTGCCCTCAACCTCGGTGGATTTGGCCTCCAGACCCATGTGGGATGCAGCTCCCTCCGTCGCTGGTGCCTCTGCTCCTCCGCCAGATGATGCTAATGCACATAATGACGGGGTGACAAAACAAAAAGGGGGGTAGAGACAGAGGATACACTTGGTCAATGCCAGCAACACCACTACCGTTGGCGGACACAACACACAGGGAACGGCCCTTTGCACTAGACCATTCCCTACCATTTCCTAAGATAGCCACCAGCCCATGGGGTACAATGCCCAACACCTTCAGCTGCACCCCAGAAACCCAAAGGACCCTGCCCAGTAGTAGATGCCCACTAACACTTTTGGTGTAGGTATGCCTCAGAGCCTGCCCATCAAGGGACCTACCCTGCCATCTTCGCCCTGGCCTAGGGGCACCCATAGCCCTCATCCCCCACCCAGGTAACTCTTAACGCGGGCACAGCAGGAGTCAGATTCAGTACTCCCCCCTTGTGGGTGCTGTGATGCCTTCAAGCGCCCATCCAATTCCAGATAGGCCACCTCCCGGATGTGGAACATCAGTGGGGTCATGGTGCGACGGGCACCCCTTTCTTGTTGGGAGGCCAGCCCCAGCTGGGCCTCCGCCATCTTCTTTGCCCAGCGGCGCAGGTCCTCCCACTTCTAGCAGCAGTGGGTGCTCCGCCTATCAAAGACCCCCAGGGTCCACACCTCCTTGGCAATGGCACGCCAAATATCCTTTTTCTGGGGGCGCTGACCTGCAGGAAAAAGACAGCAGAAAAGGGAATTAGTCACCCGTCCGGAACGTCACACTCATTGCACACAAGATCACACCCATCCCCTAACACACATACATTGAATTCCTTACATGTTGCACTCTGGCCAGGACCCCTCAGCCCCTCCCCAACATGTGGCTTCCACACACAGCACTCCAGACATCATGGCCCACTCATCATGCTCTCAGTGTACTCACCTGTTTGTCTGGAGGACCGTAGAGTAACATGTACTGTGGTAGGACCCCATCCACCAGTTTCTCCAACTCCTTTGCAGGTAAGGCAGGGGCCCTTTCCCCAGACACTTTAGCCATTGTCGCTTCCAGACACAGGTCACAGCAGCACTTGCAGTATAGGTCCTCTCCTGCTGATGGCCAAGTAGCAAGTGAGTGGATAGATAGAAAATGGCGGTGATATCTGTGGCGGTGCGTACCATCACCGCCGGCGTACATCGCCATTGGCTCCTGTAACCCACAGGGCCCAATGATAACCAATGCGAAGTTGCGCTGCGGTCATCGACCGCATACCGCAACGACGCACAACGCCAGCACAATTACCTAATTTCCACTTGTCCCTCCTCACAGGTAAGGCATCCACCATTTCAGGGGGCCACATGGCATGGCACATAACTGTGTCACAGCAGACATTGGCACAGCAAATGATTTTAGGAATCACATTTTGTTTCTGTAAAGTTAAAAAACAGCATTAGTGCAATAGATGTAGGAATGTGACACTCTGCTCACCCTTCTTTTCCATAGGCTCCAACCGCTGAGGCTGCATATGAGATGGCGGCATCCTCCGGTGTACAGACCCCTGGTGGACCTTAAAACAATGGAAGACAGACACATTATCATTACGTACAGACTTGATCGTGCCACAATCCAGGAACTGTGTGCCCAATTGGACCAAGACCTGATGTCAGCTATCCGGCAGCCCACCGGTATCCCCCCTCTAGTGCAAGTCCTGTCAGTGCTCCATTTCCTGGCAAATGGTTCCTTACAAACAACAGTGGCTATGGCATCAGGGATGTCTCAGCCAATGTTCTCTAACGTGTTGACCAGAGTGTTGTCAGCCCTGCTGAAACACAGGCACAGCTACATTGTGTTCCCCCAGGTGGAGGATTTGGCAACAGTGAAAGCTGACTTTTATGCCCTGGGACATATCCCCAACATCATAGGTGCCATTGATGGTACACGTGGCATTTGTCCCCCCCACGGAGCAACAAGCAAGTTTTCAGGAATAGAAAAAGCTATCACTCTATGAATGTGCAGATGGTGTGTTTGGCAGACCAGTACATCTCCCATGTGAATACCAAATATCCTGGCTCTGTGCATGACACCTTTATCTTGAGGAATAGCAGCATCCCATATGTGATGGGCCAACTCCAGAGGCACCGGGTGTGGCTAATAGGTGACCCGAAGGTCCCCACACAGTATGAGTAGGTGTCTGGGTATGGGGTTCTCCGTAAGGGTTAGTGTGTATCCCTCAATATTTGCAGGTTACTCTGGTTACCCCAACCTCTCATGGCTACTGACCCGAGTGAGGAATGCCAGGACATGGGCAGAGGAACGTTACAATGAGGCACCTGGGCGTACAAGTAGGATTATAGAACGGACCTTTAGCCTCCTGAAGGCCAGATTCCGGTACCTCCATCTGACGGGTGGATCCCTGTACTACTCACCCAAGAAGGTGTGCCAGATCATCGTTGCCTGTTGCATGTTGCACAACCTGGCCTTAAGACACCAGGTGCCTTTTCTGCAGGAGGATGAGCCTGGAGATTATGTTGTGGCAGCAGTGGAGCCTGTGGACAGTGAGGAAAAGGAGGCAGAGGAAGAAGATGTTGAGAACAGGAGCAACATTATTCTGCAATACTTCCAGTGACACACAGGTATTGTATGTTCATATTACATTTCTGTTAACTGTTGGACATTGTACAAGACAGCCTCTTACTCTATGTCTCTGGCTACTGACTTTGCCCTTTGCCATCTCTATTTTCAAATCCCTGTGCCCCACTCTGGTTCCTGCTATGTGTACTGCTGCCCACTACAGGTCATACCAGTGTATATATAACTGGACATATGGATTGAAATATTTACAGCTTGTTCACCTAATACATTTTGCAATCAATTGACAGACTGTATTTGGTTCAAGGGTGTTTATTTCAGTGCTCATAAGTAGAGGGGGATGTGCAATGGGGAGGGGTGATGGTGGAGGAAAGTTCAGGGTAGAGTCCAGTCTCTTGATATCACAGGTGCATTGTCCAAGGGGGCATAGGAAGGGGAGTAATGGCATTTCAAGGTGGACAGGGTGACATAGTGGGACAGAAGGGTGACAATCAGGAGAGTCTTATTTCCTGGCGGGGGTCTTGGCAATGTTCTCTGGCTTCTGCCTGGATCGCAGGGACCGTTTGTGGGGTGGTTCTCCTTCTGCAGGGGATGGGGTGCTGGTGGCCTGTTAGTCCTGTGGCGGTGCCTCCTGTCCACTAGCGCAGGCAGAGGTGGAGGACTGTTCATCTGTGTGGCTAGTGTCAGGGGCCTGTTGTTGTGCCACTGCCTCCCTCATGATCTTGGCCATGTCACCCAGCACCCCTGCAATGGTGACCAGGATGGTGTAGATTTTTGTTAGATCATCCCTGATCTCTAGGTACTGTCCCTCCTGCAGCCGCTGGGTCTCCTGCAGCTTGGCCAGTATCTGGCCCATGGTCTCCTGGGAATGCTGGTATGCTCCCAGGATGTTGGAGAGAGCCTTGTGGAGAGTGGGTTCCCTGGCCCTGTCCTCCCCCTGTCGCACAGCGGTCCTCTCAGCTTCCTGTTGTCCTGTACCTCTGTTCCCTGAACCGTGTTGCAACTGCCACTGACCCCAGGTCCCTGATACTCCTGTGTTTGTGGGGTAGCCTGGGGTCACTGTAGTGGTGGACACACTGCTGATTGATGTGTCCTGGGGACAGTGTCCTGGGCCCGCTGGGTGGGTGCTGTGCTGGTGTTTCCTGAGGGGGGAGGTTCTGTGGTGGGTTGGGACTGTGGCAGGGGAACCGACTGTCCAGAGGTCCCTGATGGGCCAGGTTGGTCATCCTGATCCAGGCTTGCAGAGCTGCTTTCATCACTGTGGGCCTCTTCAGGGGATGGACTGGTTGTAGCTGGCACCTCCTCTCCAGTGACGTTGAGTAGGGGTCCTGTGGTGATGCAAATGCAGTGTCAATGTATCTGCATGTGCCATCTTCTTCGTGGGTGTGTTTCCCTGTATGATTGTGATTTCAATGTCAGCTTGCCCTTGTGTTCGTGGTGGTTTTGTGGGTGAGTCTCTCTACTGGGCATGCTGTGGTGATGGGTGTCCATGCAGGTCTGTGATGGGTGTCCATACATTGGTGGTGCATGCAGGGCTTGGTATTGGGATGGGTGGGTTGTGATGGTGGGGTATATGTGAGGTGGTGGAGTGATAGGGGTGAGGGTAGGGGTAGGAGTTTGTGATGGCATGCAGGTAGGGTGGGGGATTTAGTAGTAAAGATTTTACTTACCAGAGTCCAGTCCTCCTGCTACTCCTGCGAAGCCTCAGGATGCATTATTGCCAAGGCTTGCTCCTCCCATGTTGTTAGTTGTGGGGAAGGAGGTGGGGGTTCACCGCCAGTCCTCTGTACTGCTACCTGGTGTCTTGCAACCACGGAACGCACCTTCCCCTGTAGGTCATTCCACCTCTTCCTAATGTCATCCCTTGTTCTTGGGTGCTGTCCCACGGCATTGACCCTGTCCATGATTCTCCGCCATAGCTCTATCTTCCTTGCAATGGATGTCTGCTGCACTTGTGATCTGAATAGCTGTGGCTCTACCCAAATGATTTCCCCCACCATGACCCTTAGCTCCTCCTCTGAAAACCTGGAGTGCCTTTGGAGTGCCATGGATGTGGTGTGAGTGGTAGCTGTGAGGATGTGTGGGGTGATGTGTTGTGGTGTGTGGTGTGAGGTGCGTGGATGGTGGAGGGGTGATGGTGTTCTGTGCCTCTGATTGAGTGGGTGCTCCTGCCTTGTCTCGCTCTCAGTTGTCAAATCCTTGGGGTCGTAAAGGGTTGTGGGTAATGTGGGTGGGTGTTTTATAGTGGTGTGAGTGTGTGGTGTGTGTATATGTGTCAGGTGTGTGTAGTTTGAATTGTCCAATGTGTTGTAGTTTTGTAAGTGTGTGTGTATTTTGAGTGCGGTGGTGTGTACTGCCAATGGTTTACCACGTTTGAAAGACCGCCGCAGTGATTCGTGGGTTGTGATACTGTGGGTGTGTTCCTGTTGGCATAATTGTGTGGGTTTTGGTACCGCCAGTTTATCACTGACCTTTAGTATGGCGGACTTGTGTGGGTGTCTGTATAGTGGCGGATTTTTCTGTGTGGATCATAATACCTGTAGCGGATTTCCGCTGCGGTCACGGTATGTTGGCTGTCGTCAGCACGGCGGTAGGCAGCACTTACCGCCAGGGTTGTAATGAGGGCTTATGTCTTTAAATTGCTTCTAAATGTATGTTGGAAATGATGGACCAGTCCAAAAGTGTAAGCAAGGTTTGTTTTACAGGCTCTAATCTTCTGAGCACAGAATTGTGCAGCAGCCAACTTGATGAAGGCTGGGGGATGATTTAGTTTTCTATGGGAAAACAGTCTGTCAATCAGGGGTGTAGCTATCAAAATTGTAATTTTATTCATATAATGCTTACTATCCCTGACTGGGCATCAAAGCACATTTTGGTGAGTAGCACACTACTCCAGTACCGAAAAACGATTAGTGGTGCATTAGTAGAGGGCAATGTGAGTTATTTGAGCTGTGTCTTCGTTGGATTGAATATGATAATGGAGGGATAACCATTATCCTAGTACGAGCACCAGCAAAGTGGTGGCGTTTGAATAGAGAAAATTTATTATGTGTAATAATACAGCAGAGGCCAAGGGCCCACTACATAGTATTATCGTTTACTTCCCAAGTGGGGCCTGATGCAAACAAGGGAAATGAGATTCCTGTCCCTCAGTAGTGTAATAAAAGACAATAAATAATGTGTAGTGGGCTGTCAAAAACCATTGACCCAAGGGCCACATTTTTGCTTTAGAGATTTACAACTGAAAGCCAAATAAAGCTCTAATATACAGGTAGTTAGACATTACTAAAGCCCTAATAGACTGCCAGTATGACATTAACGGACTCATTACCACTTTGGCAGTTTTTTGGGAAGCCTGTTGCGGTGGCGACCATGAAAAGACCACCATGTTGGCAGTAATCCGACCATCGTATTACGACTCACACTGTGAAGACCACCAAAAACAGCCAAAAATCTGAAACTGCCAAAACACTGGAGGACGGAAAAGAGGTGGTCTCACCACCAGCACCGCCAGCACAACAAAAATCCACCCACCAGATTACGTGCCACAAATCACCACAGCAGTTCTTCCATGTCAGAAAACCATTGGCGGTGTGAACAGCGGGGGTCTCTAACTCACATCAGTCAGAACACAATATCACATTGGATAGTTTGAATACCCCACACTGGACACATATCCACACACCCGACACACCTACTCACTGCACGATATAACACACCCCTACAAAAACCCCAATCCTTTGCAACTGAAATGCAACTCAGATACTCAGAGAAGGCAAAAATATAGCAATAGCACTATTACACTAAAGGTAAACATACACATCTCACTCAGCACACACCACACATCAGCACAACCATCACAATACACATCAATAGCACACACAATCTGCTACAACCATCTCACTCTCACAACGCAGTACCCACACCTCATCAATTACCCAACACTGCACCCTTACACTCACAACACCCGAAAACACCATCTAAACAACCATTACCATGTCCACACAAAAACACCCATGTTTCACAGATGAGGAGTTGGGGGTCATGGTGAATGAAATTGTCAGGGTAGAGCCACAACAGTTAGGAGCACAGGTCCAACAAACATCAATTGCCAGGAAAATGGAGTTGTGTCGAAGGATAGTCGACAGGGTCAATTCAGTTGGCAGTCATCCACTCACAAGTGACATCATCAGGAAGAGGTGGAATGACCTATGGGGAAGGTCCATTCATTGCATAAGACTGGCGGTGGGCCCCCACCTCCTCCCCCACAGTTCACATCATGGGAGGAGAAGGTCATGGACATACTGCATCCTGAGTACCTGACTAGAATACCTGGGGGACTGGAGTCTGATAGGTACCCCACAACATTCATGTCACACTATTGACTAGTCCTGCATGCTTCCCCACCACCCAAATCCTCCCTAATTAACTAATTGTGCTACTACACCTCTCACCTAATCACCTAACGCCCCTCTCTTGCATGCCAACTCTCCACTCATGCACCAATCCATCATTGTGAAAACCTGACTTGTGCACATCACATCACATTTCATGCATTTATGACTATTGTACTAGCTACACCAACTCGATTGTTCTACTGAGGACCAATACCTGACAATGACAGCAATGCAATTGCACACACTCAATCACAACCAAAGCAAAAAACAGCTACAACTCAGTGACCACTCCCAATGGTCACAAATCAGATACCAAACCTTAAATAGACAGACTTGGTTTGGAAAGTAAGACAGGAGACTCCATGCACAACATCTAGTTACAGGACAATTTCCCCTGCATACTCACATATTGTGTACCCACTAGGACACCATGGAATATCCTGCAGATCTAATATGAGACAACTAGCAAGCCTGACTATTCACTAGGTAACAGAGCTGAACAGTCATGTCATATATCAGACATAATCAGATTGCATCAGCACAACACCCTGTACTCAATCACTATGTCCGCTCACAACATGGATTAAGGAAAACAAGTCACAGAGTTGTATGTACAACTAAGGTATGTTGTGCTGCATCTGTTAATGTCATTGCAGGGAATCATATAAAGCCACTGTCTGCATCCTCCAAATAAGCAACCAAACACACGTTTTAACCTGAACTCTGTGTCTCACTCCCTCTACAGGTATCCCTGTCATTACCACCATGGAGAGGATACCTGAGACTGTCAGTCGCCCTCAGGATGAAGGCCCCAGTGAGGACAACACCTGGATGCCTGGACACTGACAAACAACCTCACCCATCTGGGAGACCTAGCCAGTCTACGACTCTCAGCCTCACCCTGCCCACCTTAACCCTTGCTACCCCTGTTGCATCAACATCACAGGCAACCGTTCGCATGTGGTAATCGAGTGCGTAGGAGGGATGCTTTGGGCCAGAGAATGGGGCCTCAAAGGGACACAACTGACCAGGAAATCATCTCCCAAGTCTCGGGAGCATACCAAAGGCAGGATGGGCCAAATCATCACCATGTTGGGGGAAAATCAAAGGCTGCAGAGCAAACATCACCAGGAAGTCATGCAGCAGTAGCAGGCACAAAATGCCCTCATGGCTACCATTGCGGGATGCTGTGGGACATCAATACCACCCTGATGACCTTTTCCACACAACATCAGGTCCCTTCCACTAGCAATGTTACATCTGCCCCTTCTATATCTGCTGCAGCTAGTAGAATGGAGGCTCATCCAGGGGAATCTCATGTCTCAGACACACCTCCCTCTGTAGCTGAAGTACCCCCCCTGCAAAGGTGGACGTCCAACACGACATCCAGCTGGAGCAGATGCCTAGACCAAACCCCCTGCCAGGAACTGAACTTCTCCTTTGTCGCCCTTGTGTGCCACAGATACACCCTGTTGACTGTTCAGAAACCAAACTCAATTTTCCCATGGTACAATGATAGAGGACTTACCAACTAGTGTAGCGGCTACCCTGATGAATACATCAACCTTTGCTGAACTCATCACTTTTATTTTCATTATGCTCTTATATTGTTACTGATAGTCTTTTGGTGTGTACAATAAATCACACTTAAACACAGCTGCTGTGTATTTCTCCTTCATAATACATTTATAATAGCCATGCTTGCCAACTATGGTCTGGTCATGCCCCCCTGAATCGAACAGCCAGGTGTAATGGTTATCAGATGGAAGCTCCCTCAACAGGAGACACTTTACAACAGAAATGTCACAGGACAGATGTCAGAGAGGTTGAAATTCACATCAACACAATTGTATAGTCAGTATTCCAATCTGCAAATGGAACATGGCAGAGAATACCATCAGGATGTAATCCATGGTGTTGTTCAATATACATATACAGGTTTTAGGAGTCAGGCTCATGGTAAACAACCTACAAAGCAGGGGTACACAGATAGGCCCTCCATTTCACCAGGTAGAGGCTATTCACATACCCGTAGCATAGCTACAAATTTACATATCCCATGGAACACACAAAGATCACAACATTGGAACCCAGTACTCAGAATATACACTAACAAACGCCCCATACCTGTAGGATTGTCAGTCACCTATGTCAGTATACAGTTAAATGTACCTTGGACAGCAACGTTAAAACACAAACACAGCTAGGTCCCATGGCCATCACAAAGTACTCCACCAATTGTGAAGCGAAAGGCCATGATCAAACCTTCCCTGATCATTCACCATTTTACTTCCTTCTCATTTCCACATTTAAATAAAAAAAGGACTAAGCATGTCCCAGCCCACTTGTATGGACGATAAACTATCAAGGTAACACCCCACTGAAACTAAGCTCATTTAACCAGGTATATGTCAGGTACACCTCTCATGTCTGCCAGCAATTACCATTGGCTACTGACAATGAATACTTCAAGCCTAGGTTGCAGAGTCAAACATGACATAGCTGAATCAGTGAGTGGAAGGAAAAAGGATAGGAGAGTGCACAAAACATACCTCAAATCTGAGATGTCTTTACCAGAAGTGTATGTGAGCATCTGCTGTAACAAAACATGAAAAAACAAAACATACTGTCCTGTACTCATTACAGTCGGCATTCACAACAACACACACATAGGCATTGGAGTTCATGACACCCCCACTGATGAAGCAAGAAAGGAGTTGTAATGGCAGCCATCTACTTCAAGTTGTGCACATTCATCACAACAAGAGGTCCACTTTGAATACCTGTATGTCAGTTGAAGTACTGAGATCTGCTTCCTCAGGCTCTGCATTGCTTGCCATATCAGCATTTCCAGCGCCTGCTCCAGTCACCTCCCCCTCATCTGCTATCAATGGTATTAGACATCTCAGGGCTAGATTGTTGAGCATGCAGCAGGCAACGATAATTTGGCATACCTTGTGGGGCTAGTAGAGAAGGGCTTCTCTAGATAGGTCGAAGTAACCTGAATCTTGCCTTTAGGAGCCCAAATGTTCGCTCAATTACACACCTTGCCCCCCGTGGGTCTCATTGTAACAGAGTTCCCCAGGTGCGGTTGGGTACCTCACTGGTGTCAACAGCCAAAGACGGTTTGGATAGCCTGAGTCACCTGTGGACACAATGGTTGAACAACTTAAAAATGTATGTGTACTGGCTATATTGTGACGACAGGCGATATAACTCACACACACACACACACACACTACAATGGAAACTTACCTACAAGCCAGGCCCTCTCTGTTTAGAGTCATGCCATTAGCTGTGGGACATAGCTGTTCCACATAATGTAGGATTCATGCACGGATCCTGGATACTTGGCTGTGACTTGTGAGATGTACTGGTCTGCTAGACACACCACCTGAACATTCATTGAATGGTAGCTCTTCCTGATCCTATACACCTGTTCATTGTCACTGGGAGGGACCAAAGCTACATGGGTGCTATTAATGGCTCCTACCACATGTGGAATGTGTCCCTTCTCATAAACGTCTGCCTTCACATAGGCCAAATCTGGTCGGTGCTGAAACCTGATGTAGCTGTCCTGGTGTCTCAACAATGCACACAGTACATCCTTCAAAACCAGACTGAACATGGGCTGAGACATCCCTGCTGTTAAAGCCACTGTATTCTGAAAGGAGCCTGTGGCTCACTAGGCTGAAGGTATTTTGACCTTCCCTAATGGATTTAGCATAATCCTTGTGTTGCTTACTTACCTTTTCCTACTGAGATTGTTTTACTGATATTTTAACCTGTTTTTACATTCCCTTGTTCAGTGGCATTTTGACACTCCTTTCCTCACTAAGGGGATCACTAGGCTAAAGGTATTTTTCACTTTACCTACCGCATTTTGCATAATCCTTATGTTGCTTACTTACCTTTTACTACTGAGATTGTTTTACTGATATTTTAACCTGTTTTTACATGCCTGTGTTCAGTGGCATTTTGACATTCCTCTCTTCACTAAAATGGCCATTTTCCACCCTCCTGCTTGTTCGAACTAGAGCCACCATTTTGGGAGGCGGTCTAGTCTTTCTTGCCTGCAGCTCCGGCCCACTATAAAGGGCTTGATGAAGCGAGTGCTCAGGGGATCACTAGGCTAAAGGTAGTTTGACCTTCCCTAACAAATTTTGCATAATCCTCGTGTTGCTTACTTACCTTTTACTACTGAGATTGTTTTACTGATATTTCAACCTGTTTTCACATGCCCGTGTTCAGTGGCATTTTGACACTCCTTTCCTCACTAAGGGGATCACTAACGAAAGGTATTTTGACCTTCCCTAACAAATTTTGCATGATCATTGTGTTACTTACTTACCTTTTACTACTGAGATTGTTTTACTGATATTTTAACCTGTTTTTACATGCCCGTGTTCAGTGGCATTTTGACACTCCTCTCCTCACTAAAACAGCCATTTTCCACCCTCCTGCTTGTTCCAACTAGAGGCGCCATTTTGGGAGGTGGTCTAGTCTTTCTTGCCTGCAGCTCCGGCCCACTATAAAGGGCTTGATGAAGTAAGCGTGCAGCGGACGCGCAGCGAGCATGCCTGAGGCAAGCCCGTCTGCGCCCATCCACGCCCGATCGTGACCAGGGACCAGGAATGCTACCAAGCACTCTCCCGAAAGCTTAGTCTACTCAGCTTCTCAACTGTTAGCTATCAGGAAGGATACTTCTCACCTCTGTAAGCACGGTTTAAATCCTGACTCCCCTATTATACATTGCAACGTGTATCACTTGTCTCCCTTGTCTCATTTCCCATTCCATCAGCAGAACAGCTTTGCTGGAGGTTGCCAAATTCTGCTACTCAACTGTCGCTCCCTGCCTGCGCATAAACTCCATATTTTTTCACTATTAATTGATCATGCTCCGGAGGCATTATTTCTAACAGAAACCTGGCTATCCGAGGACTCTGGTCCCGATATAGCTATGGCTCTTCTCCATGATTATCATATACACCGATTATACAGACCTCACTCCAAAGGAGGTGGATTCGTAATCATTGTTAAAAATACTATAAATTGTACTTCCCAAAATTTGTCTATTCCAGACTGAAAGTCTCTTTTTCTCATGAACAATCAATCCTAACTTTACTCTCTCTGGAAAATTAATTTATCGTCATCCTGGTCCGGAGAGGAAATTTCTTCAGGCTTTACCAGAACTAATATCAGACTTTGCCTGTAGGAACTCTAACTTCACCATTTTGGATGATTTTAATATTCACGCTGATGATAAATATAACAATCTGGCAAACACTTTGTGGATGGATCTAGCAGCTTTAGATCTGCCACAGTTGATCCAAGGCCCCACTCATATTAAAGGTTACACCATTGACTTGGTGTTTAGTAATTTGTCAAACCTTTTGGTTTTGCCTCTACTCCCTCTAGTTTGGACTGATCACTATCTAATTTCTCTTCACTCCCTCCTACCCCTGCGCCCCCACAGACCTCATCTAGCACTACCACCCATCGCCCCTGGTCTAAGTTAAGTCACAAAAACTGGATAGCTAGTTTAGAATTTCATTGTCCGTTCTCCACTACTATTGAGACTTGCTTGGCGTCAACATTTAATGAATGGATTTCGAACTCCTTGGACAATGTACTTCTGGCTAAGACCGTCCATAACATTGCACGTACCAAGAAGTCCTCTTGCTTTTCTCCTAAGATACGGCAACATAAAAAGATATGTAAACAGTTAGAAAGGAAATGGAGAAAACCATATTACAATGACTCTAAACGTGAATATAAGGCAGCAATTAGAGACTATCACGCGGAAATTAAAACCACACAAGGACTGTTCTATGCTGCCAGAATAGAACAATCCTCCAATCCTCCTAAGGGAATCTTTACAATTTTTAAAGAATTAACTCAAGACCCCTTCTCCTTGCAGCCCAATTCAAGCATCTTCGGAGCACAGTAACAATTGGGCAGCTTTCTTTCCTGAAAAAGTTCTTGAAATTCAATGAGGCTTCTCCCACCTCTCCGCACAAGAAGCCACTACGGCATTTCAAGACCCTTCGAATGTCACTTTCATAGCGTTTCAGCCTCTGACTGAGAACCTAGTTCTCAATCTCCTACGCACTATAAAATCAGGCTCTCCCCTTGATCTGGCCCCACCGTCTATATTAATCCTCGCCGCGGACGTTATTGTGCCTGTTCTAACTAGGATTCTCAGTAATTCTCTCAAATCTGGTCAGCTTCCACAAAACTGGAAACATGCTGTCATCAAACCTTTATTTATAAAGCCTAGGCTTGATCCTAGGTCATTGAGCAAATATAGACCAATTGCCCTTCTGCCGATAAAATCTAAAATTATTGAAAAACATGTTAACAAACAAATTTCAGGCTTTCTAGAGGATTTCAATCTTTTACATCACACTCAAATGGGTTTTAGACCTTTGCATAGCACGGACTCTGCCCTGTTGGCGGTTACCGAGGACACCCATCAACGCTTGGATTCAGGTGGCTATGCAGCAATTATCTTTTTGGATATGAGTGCTGCATTCAATACTGTAGATCATAATATTCTCCTTCAGAGAATCTCTTGGATGGATTTTTCAGGGACCCCATTTCAGTAGCTCTCTGACGTCCTGAAGGACAGGACCTTTCAAGTCCTTGATCAATCTTTTTTTTCTAAACCTCTGCCACTCAGTTGTGGGGTGCCGCAGGGCTCCTCTCTGAGCCCTACTCTTTTTAACATGTATATGTCTCCCCGGCAAGAATTATTGAGCCACATGGACTATGTCTAGTATCTTCCGTGGATGATACTCAGTTGGTCTACTCCTTCTCTGCTAAGAATACCCAAGAACAAGCTAACTTATCTTCCAGTCTCTCAGATATCGCCAGATGGATGACAGAGAGCAAGCTTAAGCCAAACGATGGGAAAACAAAAGTTATGATCGTCGGGAATCCTTCCTTACTTAGGTCCCCATCCTCAGCAGTGAACTTGCCTAAGGATCTACCTCCGCCTAAAGATTCTATAAAAAGCTTGGGCTTTTGGCTAGACCCGCACCTTACAATGGAATGCCATTCTAAGAAACTGGCAGCTACCTGTTTCGGTTTTCTAAGAACACTTAGGAAAATCTTTAAATTACTTCCATTTTCAGCCAAAAGACTTCCTACTCAGGCTCTGATACTTTCACGTCTCAATTATGGGAACATACTGCACCTGAACTCTCCTTTGCATGTTCTAGAGAGACTTCAGGTGGTGCAGAACGCTGCTGCTCGCCTACTCACAGACACCCCCAGACATTCATCTGCCACTCCAGCCTTGGCTTACCTCCACTGGCTTCCGATTGAACAACACATTATTTTTAAAGCTATGTGTTTTATTCACTAAGCCCTTCAAAACAAGGGTCCAGTCTTCCTCAGACAAATGATCACTCCCTATACCCCCCAGAGAATACTCAGATCTTCTTCAGCTTTTTTACTTAACTCCTTTCATGCTAAGAAAGTTAGATTGGGTGGTATATCCTTCGCCTGTAGAGCACGTAAGATCTGGAACTCCGTATCCTTGGAACTTCGTCATGATATGTCACAATCTTCTTTTCGTAGAAAATTGAAAATTGTATTGTTCCTTGTTTAGGTCTGTTCCTCTTACCTAGTGATCTTCCTCTGTGCTGGGAGGCCTTCGGATAGCCATGCACTCTACAAACCCTCAAAACTAAACTAAACTGTGGCCAGGAAGTGTAGCACTGCCAAGACCTGAACAATGGGAGGTATGCCATCAGGATTGCGAATGGCAGGCATCAGATACGGCTCCAACTGAGTACAAAAATCCATGATGGTATGATGATTAAGAAAATATGTCTGGATGACATGCATTTCCTCTATGCTGTCCAGGTCTACTAGTGGACGGGACACTGGTTGTCGTCTCACTCTCCTCATGGCAGCATAACTATGTTGGGAGAAATGAAAATGCAATGCGTTATGAGGTATGCACACATCATGTACATTTTGTTGATAACCTATCATCTGTAAAGAATGCCAGCACATCTGACGTATACAGTACAGCCCATAGATATGCACAGATTCCACCCTCCTTGGTGCACCCTGGCAACTATGACAATGGGATTGTACATATGGTACTAATGTTAGAGGATATATGTATAAGACATACCCGTCCTGCAGTGATCACACACATATGTTGGAATAGATCAATATCTTTCCATGGACTCTGACCCTCTGAGTAGCTGTACAAAGCTATTACCATACTTACTCACTCAACACAACTTTTACTTCCCATTTGCCCAATATGTTACACAAACATGATGGCAGTACATACAGATATACAACGTTTTAGGGGAATAAGTGAATGACGCAGATTAGTATACACAGCTATCTATGAAAAATGTACAAAATGGCAGGCACCTGACCTACTGTACTGGACAGGTGGAAGTGACCTAAGTCTGCCAGCCAAAGTCGTCATGGCAGTAAATGGTTGCGACCACCATATAACTTACCATTGGTAAACAATGCTGCCTTTGGAGGACTTGGGTCAATGGAGATGGTCGCTGGCGGTCATGTACGTGGCGGCTGTGACCGTCATCTTCTGCAGTATTACTCACTTGACTCCTGACACTCTTGGCAGCAAGACCTGCATGACGTGTGCTGCTATTTACTGCCTCTGGTAGCCATCATGCCACGTCCTGCAGATGACAGGGTCCCTGCCTTCATCCTGGAAACACTTGAGAGGCTAGTGGAGGCGGTCCTACCCCTGAATGGACAGCTATATGAGGCACCAGAGGAGCAGGTGAGTCCAATGCCCTAGCCATATGTGATAGGTGTTCTGTGTGAATTTGCATCGGGCATGTGAACTGGTGAGGGTGTTGTTGCATGCAGATGGCATACTGTGAAGGAGTTTGTGCAGAGACAATGGGTACATGTGTCTACTTGCTGTGACTGATGTTTACTAACCACTCCTATTGGTATGGATGACTTTCTCCTTTTGTCTCTGTCATCCATGCAGGTCAACGCCCATCAGAAGACGGGGATTTGGCGTGCCATCGCCAAGAAAGTGCGGACCCTTGGGGTCCATAGTCTGCAGAACACCCATTGCAGTAAGCGGTGGGATGACCTGAGACGCTGGGCCCGGAAGACTGCCGAGGCCCAGCTGGGAATGTCCTCCCAACTAGGGGGGGGGGGTGCCTGTCAGACCTTGACCCAACTAATAGCCCGCATTTTGGTGGTGGCATACCCTGAGGTGAATGGGAGTTTGAGAGCTGCACAGTAGCCACAAGGTGGTAAGTACTGACTGACTCTATGTAATTTACTCTGGTAGTTAGGTGTTTGCTGTCACACTTTAGCCGCTGTGACACTGTAGTAGGTGCTACATGTATGTTGACTACTGGGAATACATAGTACTCAATTTGCTGGATGGAGTTCTGGCCTTAGGGTTGCACATGTGTAAATTAAAATTAGATCACCTGTGTCAAGGAATTTATGATTTTTTATGACTGCATGTGGAGAAGCACTCCGCTCCACCGGGATCCAAGGACAGGCCCTAGACTGGATCACCTCCTTCCTCTCCAACCTCTCCCAAAGAGTCTACCTCCCACCTTTCCGCTCAGACCCCACCGAGATCATCTGCGGCGTCCCACAAGGCTCCTCGCTCAGCCCGACTCTCTTCAATGTCTCCATGAGCCCCCTCGCCGACATCGTACGCAAACACAGCATCATCATCACCTCCTACACCAACGACACTCAGCTGATACTTTCCCTCACCAAGGACCCCACCAGCGCCAAGACCAACCTGCAAGAGGGAATGAAAGACGTCGCAGACTGGATGAAACTCAGCCGTCTGAAACTGAACTCAGACAAAACGGAAGTCCTCATCCTCGGAAACACCCCGACCTCCTGGGATGACTCCTGGTGGCCCACTGCCCTTGGCACTGTACCGACCCCCTCAGACCACGCACGCAACCTCGGTTTCATCCAGGACCCACTTCTCACCATGACCCAAACAAGTCAACCCCATATCATCCTCCTGCTTCCTCACCCTCCGCATGCTCCGAAAGATCTTCCGTTGGATCCCCGCCGACACCAGAAAGACCGTGACCCACGCCCTCGTCACAAGCCGCCTGGAATACGGCAACACCCTATACCCCGGAACCACAGCTAAACTCCAGAAACGTCTGCAACAAATTCAAAACGCCTCCGCCCGCCTCATCCTCAACATACCCCGCAACAGCCACATCTCCGCCCACTTGAGACACCTGCACTGGCTTCCCGTCAGCAAAAGGATCACCTTCCGACTCCTCACCCAGGCACACAAAGCCCTCCACAACAAGGGACCCGAATACCTCAACCGCCGCCTCAGCTTCTACACTCCCACCCGTCTTCTTCGCTCCACCAGCCTCGCTCTCACCGC
Organism: Pleurodeles waltl; assembly: GCF_031143425.1. Taxonomy (NCBI): domain Eukaryota; kingdom Metazoa; phylum Chordata; class Amphibia; order Caudata; family Salamandridae; genus Pleurodeles; species Pleurodeles waltl. The sequence continues at coordinate 236,584,396 of NC_090436.1, forward strand.
CGTCCCTCGCATCCGCCGCTCCACGGCGGGTGGGAGGTCCTTCTCCTACCTGGGGGCCAAGACTTGGAACTCCCTCCCCACCATCCTCAGGACCACCCAGGACCACTCCGCATTCCGGAGACTACTTAAGACCTGGCTTTTCGAGCAGCAGTAACCCCTTCCCCCTAGCGCCTTGAGACCCGCACGGGTGAGTAGCTCGCTTTATAAATGTTTATGATTTGATTTGACAATACACAGTGCCACATGTGTGACTCTACCCGGCCATATATATGTATGTAAGCTGCTGTATCATCCTACCCATCTGGTATTTCCAGCTCTATTATTCTGAATATATATATGTAGCTCTAAGGTTTCTGAACACTCCTATCTGTGAAGATCAGCTGTATTTGCTACATAGTGCCTGACATATTTGTTACAGGACCTAGTTACCTTTTGTACTAGTACATGTTTTGACTCCATGTGAGGCTGGCATCTCATTCAGTCAATAGGTATGGCCAGTATTGGACTGTTCATTTGAGTTTGTCATGATGTCCCCGTTGTCCCTTCATATTCACACTATGGGGTATGTGAAGGTTGTAACGGAAGGACATCCAACTACGGGTGTCTGATTTTGTCTCTTTGCCCTTATCATACATTTCCATGCTATTGAAATGTGTGCAAATCACTATTATTCCAATGCCTTTATTTTAGAGGAGGTAAGTGGTTAGGCTGTGCTAACCTTTGACAATGTGCGATGTCCATGCTACATGTGCCACTGTTCTACCAATAATAGTGCAACATATGGCATTATGAGGGTCATTATGACCCTGGCGGCCGGTGGCCGCCAGGGCCACCGACCACGGGAGCACCGCCAACAGGCTGGCGGTGCTCCAACGAGCATTCTGACCGCGGCGGTTCAGCCGCGGTCAGAAGCGGAAAGTCAGCGGTCTCCCGCCGACTTTCCGCTGCTCGTGTGAATCCTCCATGGCTGCGGAGCGCGCTCCGCAGCCATGAGGATTCCGACCCCCCCTACCGCCATCCTGTTCATGGCAGGAAAGCCGCCATTAACAGGATGCCAATGGCATGGGCACGGCAGGGGCCCCCGTAAGAGGGCCCCGCAAAGTATTTCAGTGTCTGCCTTGCAGACACTGAAATACGCGACGGGTGCCACTGCACCCGTCGCACCTTCCCACTCCGCCGGCTCGATTACGAGCCGGCATCCTCGTGGGAAGGTCGTTTTCCCCTGGGCTGGCGGGCGTTTTTTCAGCAACCGCCCGCCAGCCCAGGGGAAAACTTGTAATACCCGCCGCGGTCTTTTGACCGCGGCGCGGTATTTCGGAGGGGGGAATTCTGGCGGGCGGCCTCCGCCGCCCGCCAACATTGGAATGACCCCCTATGTGCCTACATCAATACAATGGTTACTTGGGGCAGGTCTTATTGAGTGGAACAATCATTGCTACCCTTAGCCTAGCTGATGTGGCCAGTTTGGACAGGAATTTGTTTTAGCTCACCTCACATTTGGAGATGTCATGGTTTAGTTCTACTACTATTTCTCATACAGGTGTTTTTTGTTGTGGAATATGTTGTCAGTGCTTTGGCAGCTGTGTAGGTCCATTTGTACATCATGTGTACATGTCTTTTCAGTGGGATATGTGTGTTGTCTGGACTTAGCTACTGGAAATCACATGTCAGAAATGGTGTGAGTACGTTGGTGTACTCATGCCGTCATGTTGTGGCTCTGTACCTCCATGTCAGGTGGAATGTGATGTGCCCTCTTAGGAATTAGTAGGCTGTCCTTTGTTTAGTTGTTGCAACACTACTCTCTGTGAAAGTGAGTGGATGTCTCATGTGTGCTAGGTCGTCCACTGTAGCTGTACATGCATGTATGGTGCGATATGGAATATCTGTGAATAGTGACTGCAGCTATTCCTCTAAGATTTAGCACATGTGGTGACAGCTGTTCTCCAGACATGGTATGTAAACATGTGATGGTTTCTGTATGGGGCTACCATATGTTGTGTTTTCATCAGAGATTGTATCCATTGTGGCATATACTGTATGTACAGAGGGAGCTGCTAGGCATGTGATTGCAATGGCCGGTGCTGTGTCATTTGTGAATAGAGTTGTCTTTACTTGCATGGAACATGACTTATGGACATTGACTGGGAAGGTGTTGATTCAGAACATGCATGATACGGTGTTATCAGTCAACTGCATTTCCTAAAGGTGATGAGATTATGGAGCGTTATGACCTGGATAAGGATGGAATATCAGCTTTAGCCAGGGCATGATGAACATGCTGACATACCTACAGGTGATTTGATGGAATGCTCCAGTTGTGCTACCTTACATGGATAATGATGTTGGTGAGAGAGATGACAATAAGGGGTGGATAAAACTAACATGTTTTGACATGATGCAGGATCTGTGGTTTTCTATATGTGATTCCCTAGCCATGACATGTATACCTACAGTTGTGCATGTTGTAATGTGTGTATGTGAAGAATGTGATGACCCTCTCTCTCCCTCTCTACCTCTCCCTCCATCTCTCTCTGTTTGTGTGCATAAGCTTTGGCAGGTGAAGGAGACGAGGAACAGGCGAGTGGGGATGCTGCCGGCCACGGGATCCGGAGTGCTGCTACAACGACGAAGAGGGATTCACTGGCCCAGAGGGTGAGGGGAGTGCCATGGGGGAGGCTGTATCCAGCACATCATCTTCGGAATCCTCCTCCAGTGGGCACTCCCTGACGGTGGTGGATCCACCTGGGAGCACACCAGCACCATCTTTGTCTGCCAACCCCTTACCACCAATTCCCTCCCTGTAGCACCCCACTCAGTTGTCCGTGCCCACTTACCCAAGAGGGTGGGTGTGTCCTTTGCCGCAGGCACCTCTGCCCCTGTCAGCCCTGCTTCCCCTAGTGAGGAAGCTATTGACCTCCTGAGATCGATTTCTGTGGTCAGTTGACTATCATGAATGCCATCCAGGGAATGGCAACTCAAGTCCAGCAGAGTAATGCGTTCCTGGAGGGTATTCATGGTGCACTGGCTGGCCTACAGAGATCCTTTCAGGCTCTGGCCTCCACACTGATAGCAGCCAGTCAACCTTTGTCTTCTGTCCCCCTTCCACCTTCCCAATCGCAAACCCCTCTTAGCTGACCCAGCCAAAGCACACAAACAAACCAGCATGCATCCACCTCAACATCCAAGGATAGTGCTGGCAAATACAAGCAGCACAAGACCCACTACCGACATGCACACAAGCAATATCGACCTGCAGGCTCATCAACGGTCACTACCTACCCTGACATGCCTACCACCCCAAGCCTCACATACACAACACCTGACACACCTGCAGTCACCACATCAACATACACCGACACAGCCACTACACCTATCTTACCCACAGATTTCACTACAGCAGACCCTCTGACATCCACCCCAGTCACCACATCTGTAGCCATTACAACCACAGACATGCCTACGTGTAGCACATCCACCATGTCTGCAGTCACCACCCCAACAGACAGTCACCCACCCACCACAGCATCTCCCAGCACCTTTACTCCCCTCTTTCCAAGACAAGTAAACGCCCACACTCACCCAGCCAACAGGCACCCACAGGCACACCTCACACACACATGCAGCCAAGACATCCAACAAAACACCTCAGACAAACACTTCCTCTCCCTCCACACCCAAATCCTTTTGCCATAACCATCCTTGTGTGTCTAAGAAATGTTTCCTCTCGAAATTGAACCTTTTCCCTTCTTCTCTCCCACCCCACGTGACTCCCCAAATGCTCTGTGTCCCTCCCCAAGTCCAGCCCTTCCTCCTCCACCAACTCCCCTCCCCCCTTAAAATAACCTTGCCCCTCCTCCACCAAGAAGTATACCCCTCCTAAGAGTTTCCAACCCTCCCCTAAGCCTTGATCTAAGCCCCCCAAGGCCAAGCCCAAGGGTCCCTCTCCCAACCATAACCCCAAGCCCCACCCTCCAGCCCCCTCTAATCTGTGAGGTTCCTGCCTGCTCCCTTGATATCCCTACCTGTGGAGATTACATGGTAGTCAGGAGTCAAGTTGGAGCACTTACAATTGCCATATATGCAAGTTGCACTTGTCTATTTCGACAGGTCTATGGCCTTATTCTTTGTACATTTTGATTTATATATATTTATATATTTTTATTTATATATATCACAGCCAACCAGTTGTTAGTTCAAATGCTACATCCTTGTCCTGATTGTGTTTTTTTAGGGCAGTTTTGGTCTTGGCTGATTTTGTTTGTGTGTGAGTAAGTGTTGTGTGAGTTGTAGTTGTGCTACCAGTTGTGTCTGGGCAGCATGTGTGGTTGTGTACATACCATTTGTCCCCCAGTGATGGGTGTATATTATATGATTGGCATGTGTATGTTGGGGACATGTTATTATGTGGTTATAGTGTGGTGTTTGTGTTGACATGTGTTATTTGCAGTGTGGTGTGCCTTTGTGTGGTTCTAGCGTGTTCATGAGTGTGTATGTGGATTGGTATTTCAGATCTGTTGTGAGGTGTGTTTGTGGAGTATGACGTATGCCTCGTTGTTTGGATGTGTGATTGTGTGTGTAAGTTTTCTTGTGTTGTTACTTTGTGTTGTATGTATGATTATTCATGTGGTGTTGTGTATTGTGGGTGCTTAACTGTACTTTGGTGATGTTGCGGTTGTGGAGTAGTTATGTTGTTTGGTGGTGTTGTGTGTTGTTGTGTGTGACTGTGCCGGTGCTGTGCATCTGGGGGTTGGTGTGTGTTTTTGGCATGTGTGTGTTGGCCGTAGTGTGTGTACTATGTATGTGTATGTGGCTGTCTGTAAGTGTGCGTGTCAGTGTGAGGTTACGTGTGTGTGTCACCTTCGCCACCTGTTCCCGATTGGTGTGTTGTGTGTCTGTAGGTATTTTGACATTTTGCAACAGTGACAGGTCAGTGTGTGTACTCACAGTTGCTGTCATCGTCACTGGTTCTGGAGTCGTTGGGTGAGCAAGAGCAGCGGGAAGATGCATAGTTCTGGTTCCATGGCATCTCCGGATGGGTATGGCTTCCTGAAGGTGGTTGTCTCCATTTAAACTTTTGGTTTCCACCAGGACTTCTGTGGTAGTGCGATCGCGGCGGAAACTTTGGCAGCGTGCAGCCTCGTAATATGTCCGACAGGAACATGGTCTCCACCGACTTGCAGGCGGCTACCTTCATCCATGGTGGTCTGACCACAGTGGTGATGCTGGCGGTGGTTTGGCTGTATTCTGTTGTGAATATCGCCATGGTCATAATTTGGCCGTCTTCTCCCCTAGCCTGTTGGTGGTACGACCTCCACGCCGGCATGGCGGTCCTGAGTCCGCCAAACCCGTACTGACCCCCTAAATGTTAGACATTTCTCACACATCCTAAATAATCAAAGATCATTTTATCTATTTCCCTCAAAAGAATGAAGTTGACATGATGCTTTAGAGGGTCACTACTTATTGTAGCAAATTAGTATATGTGAACAACCTATCTTCTTTACATCTGGCATCTCCTCTGCTGCATTCTGGGTACTGTAGTCTTGGTTAGATTACACTGAAAGAAATTAACACACCTGATTCCGATTTATCAAATATCAGGAATGGACTCATGCTGACCTGTCAACAGGCAACCATAAGCATGCCTTAAATGAGTCTCAAATTAACTACATTTCTAACAACAAATATTGGTCAAACACCATTTTTGAAAGTTTGGTGACATTAAATGGAGTGTCTCTCTTCTTTTAGATTTACTGGTCAGACGACCTTTCAAAAAGATTCTAACCCCAATGTTAGTAACTAACCCAATAGTTGCCAGAGATCTGTTGATGTACATTCAGAGCTCAAAGTGTAAACTATGCCTCTTGAAGATGCTCCCTGATTTTAACAATGGCAAATATTGTTCCTTTCCTGGCTATGAATTATTGGATAGATTTCAACAATTCAAAGCTCATCCCTACCGGTGTAAAAAAAGTATAACTTATAGGCTACAGAAAGGGCTTAATTGGATGTGCCACTAGCATAGGCATTTCAGGAACTTGAGCACTGTTTTAAGGACAATTTAAACTATCGTATTGCAGACATGTGGGGGTAATTTTTAAGGTATCTCTCAGTCATGAACCCTAATGTCTTGTTCTACTAATTCTAAAGTATCACTCACAGTGTCATACATAAGTAGTTGAAATGTGACACATAAATGCATTGAAAACAGGCAAATGTCACACGTGCATACCAAAACCTTGGCAGCTATGCCTACAGTGCAGCCTCTTATTATCACAGGCCTCCAACAAAAATACCAATCACTGCTCATCACAAAAGTACCTGAGCATTGTAACCATTATGGAAGTACTAAATGAAAAATTGTTAAAATAACAATAACCTCTTCAAAGCTCCATGCATGGCACAGAATCAAATACAAGTTTCAATTCTGACTCAAAAAGTAATTCACGATTATATTCCTTATGTAGAGTTTGTGGAGTGGTGTACTCGGACAAAAAGTACTTTGTCTGCCAAACATGGTCTGTCCGCTTTAATACTGTTGGGAGAACTGCCATGTTTCCACTAGTGAAGCCTGTGCTGGCTCTGCCAGCGGAATGGGTATTTGGGGGAGCAGCTGACGACAGGGAAGTCTGCCCCCTGGCTAGTTTTCAGAATTGAGCATTCCAGTGACTGCTCCTTGGGCTATACTTGGGCTATATTGGGCTACATGTCTATTTATATGGCCATCTTATCTCGCCAGCCACCATTTTGTAAGTAATGAGCACGGTGGCTGGCTGTAGTGTCAGGATCTGTTTTTGGTGATAGTTCTAGAGCACGTGAGAGTGTTGTTTGTAGGTTGGAGGATAGAGAGCGAAGATAGCACTGAGAATCAGAATAGGGGAGGTGCTCACCTGATATGTTGATGTCCGGCGATTACCGTGTGGCGCAGGCCATGCAGCTCCTCAGGGAGGCCCGGTGCCTAGATTTATTGGTGGATGGCAGGATAACCACCTGCTGCCCAATGTGCAGAGCATCTGAGTGGGTGGTGGCGACAATTCTAGCGTGTGCACCTCATTGCTGACCCTCTACTGAAAAAAGAGAGGTATGAGGACAGGTCTTTCTCAAGTGCATCGGGTGGCCCGGACTATGTGATCGATGAGGCAGGGAGTGGGGTGGCACATGGAGAAGTAGTGAGTAGGTAGGAGGCCTTGGGGGCAGGGCCAGGCAAGGAAGAAACGGTTGAGATGGCGCTAGGCCCAGAGGGGCACCAAAACATGGCGAGCATCTCATATAGCATTGTGGGAGCTTGGCAGCCCCGCAAGAGGAGCGAGTGAGGAAGGGGTCACAAAAGAATACCAGAGCCATTGCAATAAAAGGGAGGGTCTTGTGGGGGCATCCAGGATGGTGGTCAATGGAGGGCAGAGAAAGAGAGCAGTGTGTTGGGGTGGTAGGGAGGAGAACACTCTATTCACCATTGATGTGGAGCTGTCTGTGACACCCACACAGCCAGCATTGAGAGATGCAGAGGAGGGAGAAGGTGACAGGGAGTCGGGTGAGGCCTCAGAGGAGGATATGGGGTACCCTGTACAGCCCCTCAACCCTGAGATGAAAGGAAGGCTTAGCCCCGCACTGCCCCATGAAGGCTTAATATGACCTTGTCAGTGCACCTAGCCAAATAGCACAGTACTGCGCCCGGCAAGAAACACCATGATTGGCCCGGCAGACATCGTACAAAGGGTGGAAGGGCAGTTGGTGAAGAGGAGGGCTCCAGTATGGGCACTGACTGTGGCACCAGGTAAGAACAGTAAGAAGTCGCACAAAATGACGGTGATGGTTTCAATTGGAGTGGATACGGCAGAGATGCAAGATGGTAAGGTGAGACTGGAAGGAGGAAAATATGTGATGGTCATGGGGGTACGCATTGAGGCCAGCTTGACAAAGGCGGCAGCCACAGAGCAAAGGGGACAAGTTGACAGGACACTGGTAGGGAAGGCAAAAGTAGGCAGGGGGACAACGGGCAAGGAGGTGAGGCAACCAGTACAAGCAAGTCAGAAGGGAAATCAGAAGATGGGGAGAAGGTGAGTGAAGGGGAAGAGGACCAGGCAATACCTCGGAAAAGTAGGGAGCCGAAAATTAAAAAATTGCCATGCATGGGGGTCTCGAAGCCATGAGGGCACATCTCATGCAGGCAACTAAAGAAAATGAATGGTGAGTATGTGGAGATGTTGAAGCTCCTACATAGAGAATTGAGGACAAAGGAAAGCTCAAAGGAGGAAGAGTACAAGCTGGCCAAAGGTACCCATGGTGATAACAAATTGGACAGCTGTGTTCCTTATTTATGCTAGCATATACTGCAAAAAACACCCGGAGAGGTGTGTTGCATTTTTTAAATTCATGGATACAACCCGAAATCTCACATAAATTATGGGGGATTCACCTGGGTGCAATATGCTGAAAAGTTTAGCGCGCTCATGGAGGTGGACCTAGAGACACAATGGGGGGAGGTGGACTCTGAGTTGTGAAACCCTACAATGGGTCCAGTCAAGTTCAGAAAGACTATCTTCACAGCCAGCCGGCTGCTGATTGTATATCAGCCCTTTCAAGGTTGCCCCACTTGGCGAGGGATGGGGAATACGGCCAAAGGACAGAATAGTCAGGTTGGAGCCTGCTGGGTCTTTAATAAAGGGCTCTACACCAGGGAGTATTGCAAGTTTAAGCATGAATGTGCCACGTATGCAGGCAGACACACCCTGGTCCATTGCTATGGGGCGAAAGGACAGTTATGTACACCGTCAGGACAGTGGGCACAATCATACGGGTAACCAATGCATCTGCGACCTCCACAGTCCCCAAGCTTCATGAGAGGTCACGCGGACAATGGGCTGCAGGAAAAAGGGCTTACTCCCATTAAATTAGACAGGCTAAGGGCTTGGTTGTCTCATTATGTTAGGACAGCTAAATTCTGGAGGATGGTTTTACCTGGGCTTCTTGTTTGGGGTTTGAGAGGCCCAGAAGGAAAAGTTTAGCAAACACTTTGAAGGCAGTAGCACCCTTGAAGGGTGCTGTGCATAAAAAATTGATGAAGAAAGTCCGGGAGGGTAGGATGACAGCCCCCTTTAATGACCGGCCCATGGAGGAATTTTCTCTGATTGGGATGGCGCCCAAAAAAGAGAAGGGGACATTTTGTCTCGTTCAACATCTCCTTTGCCAGTGGGGCAATCCATCAATGATTATATTGCAGAGGAGCTATCTTCTGTTATGTATTCATCAGGGAATGGGGCATTGGCCATTGTGGAGAGCATAGGAAGGGACGCCTTGATTGCAAAAAGTGACATGAAGTCAGCCTTCCGCCTCCTGCCGGTACACCCGGAGGACTTTCAGTTGATGGGTATCCAATTTGATGGTCAATGGTATGTTGATAAGGTGTGTCCGATGGGGTGTTCTTTTCATTCTTTATTTGAGCCCTTTACCACATTCCTGCAGTGAGCTTTCACATGAGCAACCAGTCATACACAGGTTACACACTACCTGGATGACTTCTTCTTTGTAGGATGGAAGGAGACAGACAAATACAAACACATGGTAATTAGCTTCCAAGAGATCATGGAATACATGGGGGTCACACTGACACCAGGGAAAACAGTTGGACCCAGTACGGTGCTGTCCTTCCTGGGTATGGAGATTGACCATGGAAGCCTGTTTACCATTGGATAAAAAACTGACAATGTAGTTGCTACTGGAGTCCATGTTGAGAAAGGACAAAGTGACCATAAAAAAAGTTCAGGTGTTGCTGGAGCATCTACATTTTGTGTGACGAGTGGTCAGAGTGGGTACGACCTTTTGTAGATTATGCTTGGCATTGTCGGGCTGGGCTTTACCACACCATCACATATAATTGTCAGCAGGGAATATAGAGGATTTGAGAATGTGGGGAGTCTTTCTGGAGTCTCTTAACGGCGTACCTCTTTTTGATTTTTCCGACCTGGAGTGGGATTGACAAGTGTACTCAGATGCTCCTGGAGCGGCTGGTTTTTGGCTTTACTAGCAGGGGCAGTGATGTAGCGGGGAATGGCCAGGGCATGGAAGTGCAGGGGGAAGAATATTGCCTTTTTAGAATTTATTCCTCTTGGGGGAACAATTGTCACATAAGAGGGTGCTTTTCTACATAGATAATATGGCAGTAGTCCAAGGAGTCAACAAACAATCTGCCAAGGATACACAGGTTTTGAAGTTACTGCAGAAGTTTGTCTGGCAATGCTTTAAACATGATATCATGTTTAGGACACGACACATAGCAGGAGTGGACAATTACATTGCGGATTCTTTGTCTCTGTCACAGTGGGAGAGGTTCCATGGGTTAGATGTGGACACAGAGAAGGGCAGGAACAGGATGCCACCTGAACTGTGGACAGCTGGTGACAGAGGATGCTACAATTGGTTGTAGACTCCAAAGCCATGTTGACAAGGCATGCCTACAGACAGGCTTGGCTAAAGTTCTTGGAGTGCGGGCCCATTGGAGGGGTGAGGCTCGGGATGGGACAGAGGACATGGTAGAATTTATTATGTCATTGATTAAGAATGGGCTGTCTAGAATTAGTATCGCTAGTTAATTAGCAGGAATTTCTTTCATGGCCATCTACTTTGGGGATATACGCCCACAGCCGGTGAGCTCGGGCACAAATCCTGGAAGGCTGGGCTTGGAAAAAGGGACACAAAGGGCCTAGAAGGAAGCTATTGACCTGGGAAATATTCTGCACAGTCATAAAAAGTTTATACTTCCTCTGGTTTATAAAATTGACTATGTCCTTTTATCACCTTACCCGGTTTCTTAACACAAATCCAATCTCCAACTACAATGTCGACTGGTTTAGCCCCATGTTGCTCATCATAACGTTTTTTCATTTCAGCATGCTTTTCTTCCATCATGTTCTGAACTGATTTCAAAGACCATTGTACAATATTAGTCTGATGCAACCAATTTAGACTGTACTTGGTCCTAGGTTCACGCCCTGTAATTATTACAAAGGTGACAACTCTGTTACCTCATTCTTCATCACTCTGTATGCCCATACTTCCTTGTGTAACTGTATTTCCCAAACCATGCCACTAGCAAAGGCTGACCGGATAAATCCATTTATCACCCTGTTGAATCCTTTTGTAAGTATGAACAAGCAACATTGTAAATAAAGAATAACATACTTAATCCCAAAAGAGCACTGTGTTTTTCTTTCTTGATCTAGATCATATTCTCTTTAGGAAAAATAAGTGTGGGTTCCCCCAAAAAAGGGTACCATGGGCACCACCAGCAACCACCAGCTCAAATCAAGCACTGACTTCAAGAAAAATAAAGTATGAGGCTCATGTCCATGAGATAGGAGGTACTGGGCTGCATTCTTTAGGAGAAGAAGGGAGACGGCTCTGTTATGATCCAAATGAGAGACAATCAAAGGAGGCTAATACAAAGGTGCAGCTGATGTTTTAAGAAGTAGGGGGCATATTTATACTCCGTTTGCGCCAAATTTGCGTCGTTTTTTTCGACGCAAATTCGACGCAAAACTAACTCCATATTTATACTTTGGCGTTAGACGCGTCTAGCGCCAAAGTTCATGGAGTTAGCGTCATTTTTTGGCGTGAACACCTTCCTTGCGTTAATGATATGCAAGGTAGGCGTTCCCGTCTTAAAAAATGACTGCGATGCATATGCGTCGTATTTATACTCCCGGGCAAAAATGACGCCTGGCAGTGGGCGGGACTAAAAAACCCGCATTTGCGCCGGATTTTAGCGCCTGGGTCAGGGCAGGCGTTAAGGGACCTGTGGGCTCAGAATGAGCCCAGAGGTGCCCTCCAAAGCCCCCAGGGACACCCCCTGCCACCCTTGCCCACCCCAGGAGGACACCCAAGGATGGAGGGACCCATCCCAGGGAAGAAAAGGTAAGTTGTGGTAAGTATTTTTTTTAATTTTTTTTGTGGCATAGGGGGGCCTGATTTGTGCCCCCCTACATGCCACTATGCCCAATGACCATGCCCAGGGGACAGAAGTCCCCTGGGCATGGCCATTGGGCAAGGGGGCATGACTCCTGTCTTTGCTAAGACAGGAGTCATGTTAATGGCGTCTGGGCGCCAAAACAAAATGGCGCAAATCGGGTTAAGACGATTTTTTTGCCTCAGCCTGACTTGCCCCATTTTTGGACGCCCAAACGCCATTTTTCCCTACGCCGGCGCTTACTGGTGTATGTGTTTTTTTTTCACGCACACCAGGCAGCGCCGGTCGGCTAACGCCGGCTAACGCCATTCAATAAATACGGCGCCCGCATGGCGCTTCAGAATGGCGTTAGCCAGCGCTAATTTTTTTGGCGCAAAACTGCGTTAGCGCAGTTTTGCATCAAAAAGTATAAATATGGCCCAAGGTGTTTAGGAAATTCGATTTTTTTGCAAATCATGACATAAGTATGCACATAGAGCAAAATGTGGTCTGCTGTTATTTCATGTGACTTTTTAAACATGGAGCATGCCTCACCTAAAAAAGGCACACGATAATGGCAGGTGACAGGTTCAAGCAGAAAATGTCTCTCAACACGACATTTTCTATGCCAACTAGGATACAGTAGGCATAAATGATATTAAATAATGTATTTAGAAATTTGAGAACTTTTCTGCTGGACATAGACAGGAGCATGCTGGATGTGTTCCTAATGGTAGCTGCTTTCGAAGAGAAGTTAAAATCAAATTAAAGACAACTGAGGTAAAATTAAACTTTCATTTAATAATGTATTGAGGAGTTTTGTGAAGTGCTGTATGTTACCTTACTCCCAATGTTGACAGAAAGAGAAAGCTTAATTTGATAGATGGGATGGTTCACATCTGCTCGGGTGCGTAACCAAGCCCAATATTTTTCAGACACAGCTAATGATATACATAGTTTTGTTACAAATAGATCTGGAATTCAAGAGGAAAGACAATTCCATGTGTGCTTTGGATTTGAGTTAATGCAGTTATAATTTACCTTTGACGTTGAAGTACGTGTTGCAATTATGTTTTAGGGGATGACCTGTAGGTTGCTATGGGATTGTAAGCATCTTGTTGTTGATGTAACTACATTGGATCACCAGTTTTGTGCAGAACAGGAGTGAATGATGAGGCCAGCAACTCTGTGGAGGATATTATTAGGGGTAGAAAGAGTCTAGCTACTTGATGAAGCATGATGCACTACAATATGAGGGTGACTGAATAAACTAAGACAGCTAAAGTAGTAATTCAAAGACTATTTTTCAATATTGATTACAATACCAACCCATTCAATATATTTTAAAATTAATATTCTGCAGTAGTATCTTTTAGAAAGATACAATTTCTGTGCCTAGATATTCTATAGGCTAATTTGCACTAGACTGTTAGGATCTGCCCAGTCAATGCTGAATGAGTTGTGAAAATTGCTCTCAGATCAGAACAGCGGCATATTCCTGGTACCAGGATGGTCTGTGTGTAGGGCATTTGATCCCAAGAGGGACAGTGGGGCCTATGAATTTCATTAACTAGAAATGGACATTGGTGAGGCATGCTCATTCATAATTAGTGAAAAGAGAGGCCTGAAAAAAGCAATGTTTATATACTCAAGGCCCACAATAGCCAGGCTGGCGCTGAACTCAGTGCGAGGGAAGCTACCACAAGGCTTGTTTGGAGTGAACACAGGGGAAGGAACTGCTCATTGCCCTGCATACACCTCCGGGTTCTTTGTGGATACAAGAGTTCTGCACAATTGAGAAGAGGTTTAACCATCTTGGGTTTAAGAAATGAGGGTGCTGATTGTTTAGCCCCTGTAAACTTTTGCTCATTGATTTGGGAATGTCCAGGAGTCGCCCCACCCACTGGCTGATACAAACCATAAGTGAGGCACTCCATTGAACCCTCCTCAAAACACTTTCTGGATCTGTGGAATGTCAGAAAAGGATTGGACCTGTTGTCTGTGACTCGAGAGCAGCCCTGAAGGACTTGACCTGCTCCCTCTTGTACCCAGGACAGTGAAATGGACTTAAAGAGTCAATTTGCTGACCTACTATTTGGCTACAAGGAGACAACAGGCTGCAAGAGAGGGGGAATGGTTTAGTGTAGAGGGAAATGGCCACACCCTAGATCAGCTCCAACACTGTGACCGAATCACCCCCGTTCCGGCCACAAATCTGTAAATGTCAAGCATCCTAGGATACCTATGGTGCACAGGAGGCATACTGGAAGCGAGGGACCCGGTTGAGGTGTTCGCACGGCCCATGAGGGAGAGTGGAGCAGTCAAACTAGTGGGGCTGCCAGAGTTAGGGTGTCAACAGGGCCCGATTGCCTGTCAGAGTTGCGGATGAGCGGTGAGAGTGGAAGGGCTGCCCAGTGATTGCGGATCTTGGGGGACCCGAGAACAGGTCAAAGAGATGAGAGTGCGCAGCTTGGAGAGCGGGTGGGGTGAGGCGCCCAGACAGCCCTCCTGCCACGGGGCCAAATGGATGCATTTGCTGCCAGAACAGTGACGGAAGCTTCAGCAATGAGCAGGAGGCACTTGACAGACCGTGAGCAGCCAATAGCCTGGTGTCTTGGGGCAGCACACTCCCATAATTGGCTTGGCAAACTGTGGAACTATTGTTGTGAATTGCAGTATGCTGTGCAGTGACTACCCCAGCCTCTGCTGCTCCTTGGCAGGGGAGGCCAAAAGACAGCCTCTGGGGCACACACCAGCAGTGAGATGTTATGACTGTAAGGGGCTGCGAGATATGTGGACCAACATCATGGGTGGCCACGGCCCTCAACCAATGCAACTAAATAAATTGTACAAATACTCATTGCACTTGCAGCACCTGCAAGCGTGGTGGGGGCACGGGGTGCTGCAGAGGATAACCTGCAGGAGGAAGCACTGCCTGGCTGAGAGCCATCGCTTGGGTAGATGATGGCTGCAATCAGAGACTTAAAGGGAACAATTGAGCAGAAGCTAGACACAATCACAGTAGATGGTGCCCTCCTCAGGGCAGACTGTCAGAGAGAAGATGACAGTATCTGAAACCAATATTAATTCCTTGTAGGCTACCACCAAGTAATTCAAAGAGAAAGTGCAGTGCTTTGTGGAGGAGCACATGCCCATGGCAGCTCAGCTTGAAGTCTTAGAGAGAAGGGCCAGAAAGAAAAATATTTGGGTCATGGGGGTCACCGAAAGGGTGGAGTGGCCCAGCGTTGAACTATTTTTGGAAGACCTTATAACAAAGACACCCCAGCCGAAGAGACTTTCCAACTTCTTTATGATTAAGTGGGCGCACAGTGCTCTGGTTCTCCCCTAAAGCCTGGGACCCCACTGATGACCATCATTGTGCAAGTGTTCAACCACAGAGATCGCAGTGTCATCCTGCAGGCAGCTCGTGCAAAGAGCGATGTGTAATTTGAGAATGCACCAATATGTTTCTTTTGGGACCTTATGCTGCAGGTGCAGAGACAGAGCCACAGCTTTATGGAGGTTAAGTGACAAAGACGAACATCAAAACTCAAATATATGATCCTGTTCCCAGCTAGGCTTCCAGCTATTGCACCAGGCAGGGCCTAGCACTTTGCTATGCTGGAAAAGACCTGGGACTGGCTGGAAGGTTAGCAGGCCTCGGTAGAACAGAGGCAAAAAGGTGCTGGGGAGATGCTGGTGCAGCAGCCTGGGCTCTTCCCAAACAGAAAATCCAGATGCACAGCTGAAATAGGGGAACCTGTGAGACTATGGGTGTAACCGCAAACTAAACACTGCAACTGATGATGAGTAGCATCTGGAGCCTCATAGGGTGCTGGCTGCAAGACTATTTGAGACCACAAAATGGGGACAGCGAGTTCTTTCTTCAATAATGCAGTCCCAAGGCCACAGTGACCCTGTGGCATGGACAAAGGCAGAATCCCAGCTAAGGGGCCTGGATAGTTTACGGTATCGAAAAGGGATGTTATGTTTGTTTACTAATTCTTTTCTTAGTCAACTCCAGGCCAAACTGGTGATCTGATTATGTTATTGATGGGCAACAGACACTTTGCATATTGGGGTGGTGGGAAGTTCTGAGCCTGCTTTGCAGCGCGACTGGGAGGGGGATGTTGGCGTACTGCTGTATGCTTTCTGTTTTTTTGAATTCACAACTGTTTTGTTTCAGTTGTTTCTCAGTGCAGTCAAGGGCAGAGGTGTTTAGGAGGCCAAGAATTGGGGCACAGGTCCCACTTACTGTATTGCCTTGAATCAGTTTGGTGGACACTTGGGAACCATCTGGTCCCCCCTCGATGCTCGGAACACTCCAGGATAAGAAACTAAGGGCACTAACTTGGAATGTAAATGGTCTAGGAAGTAATATCAAGAGGTCTAGGACATTGCAATACTTGAAAAGGCACTCCTCTGACATATTACTATTGCAGGAGAAGCACCTCAATGGCAACCACTGCAAGGTACTGAATAGAGATGGCTACACTTTAGTGGCTCATGTTGGCTCCACAGGGTATTCTAGGGGGACAGAAATACTGTTTATAAAGTTTTTGCCCTTCTCCCCACACTGTACGTGCTGTGATCCATAAGGTAGATTTGACTCACTGTCTGGCAGTTGGGAGGGACTTACTCTGTTCCATAAAGATTTCATGCATTGACGCTACCCAATTTAGGCACTCTGATAGTCAATATGCCACTTGACATCCTTATCCTGGGGAGGAGACTTGAATGTAGTGGCTAATCCTAGGGTGAACAAGGTAAGGCAGACAGGAAGTGAGTAGGGAGGCTCTCCCTGCCAGCATTTATAGCATTTATAGAGGCACTGGACTTGGTGGACCTGTGGTGGGAACACAACCCTCTTCAGCATCAGTACACACACTTTTTGGCAGCGCATGCACCTGGCTAGATCATCTGTTTACACAACACTTGCATGCACACAGACTTCGGAATGCGCTTCATAAAGCAAGGGGCATTTCAGACCACTCTCCAGTGGAGGACACATTCTATGAGACGACACCCTCTGGGTACACAATCCCACAAATTGATTCCTGGTATCTGAAAGACAAATTCATGTGGAGGCAACTCAGAGAGGTTGTTGAGCGCTTCTTTCAGGAAAATGTTGGTGCAGTTGACATGTCCTGTAATCTGTGGTAGGCATTTAAGGCAGTGATAAGGGGACAGGTGCTCTCCATGATTGTGGGAATGAAAAAGGCACAACAGGCTTCCTTAGATGCACTTAAGCAGGACATCCACGAACTGGAGCACCTTCTCCTCATGTGAGAGGACGCAGACGTCGGTGACCAACTTCACCTCAAACAGAGTGAGTTTCAGGAGGTGTTGGAGATCACGGCTTGATCCATTTGTGGTGACCATTGTGGTGGTCCTCAAAAAGAAAAAATCACCGGTTGACTGTATATCCTGTAGGCCAGTCTCTTCACTCAATGTTGAAGCTAAAGCATTAGTCAAGGTTCTGGCAACTTCTATTCGCAGGGTGATCACTATGGTGATATAACTGGATCAGTCTGGCTTTAAGCCTTATAGGGGAACTAGACTCAATCTGCAATGCCTGCAAGGGATACTTCACATGACAAAAGACACAAGCACTGGCCCGGTGGTTTTATCACTAGATGGTAGAATGGCATTCAATAGTATAGAATGGAATCATCTGTTTGCAGGCCTTAGCCACTTACAATTCAGCCCTAAGTACCGTGGTTGGGTGTGGCCTCTATATAAGGGACCTGTGGTGAGGTCAACAACACTCTGGTGCTGCCCTTCACTTTGTGCAAGGGTATGAGGCAGGGCTGGCCTCTTTCTCCAATGATTTTTGCGCTCATGCTGGAGCCGTTGGCCTGGGTCCAACAGTCCCTCTCGATACAGGGGCTAAGCAGCAGTGGAAAGTGAGCGAAGCACGTATCACTATGTGCATATGATGTACTGCTGTAGTTCTCACAGACCACACTGTCTTTGGAGAGAACGTTACAGATCTTCTGTATTTTTGGTGATCACTCGGGATACTGCATCAATTGAGATATGTCCTGTGTCTTCCCACTTGCAGGGGGTGCCTGTCCTGCCCCGAGGGGTAGCATATCTTTGGTGCTAGAGGGTTTCATATACTTGGGCATACATGTCACGCTGGATGCAGAGGAATTTTTATGGAAGAACCTGAACGAGCTTTATGACCAATTTTGCCATGAAGTTAGTCACTGGAGATCCCTGCCACTGTCCTTAATGGGAAAGGCTGTGGTTTTTAAGATGATGGCACTGCCTGGATTTATATACATATTCCAAAATACCCTTTCTTGATCTGGGTCTTCTTTCTTAAAACAGAAAACAAAGTCTGATTCCCCCTCTGGGATACAAGAAAATAATTAATAATGCTCCAGACACACTAGGCAAGTTAAGAGACGTGGGTGGTTGATCTGGGGGAACTGAATGTTGATGAGTGGGGGGGAGGCCTTGCAGAACCCCTGAGTCCTAGAAATACGAGTGGAGTTTTGACTAGTCCAGCTTTGTATCTTAATTAGGACCTACCATTCTACAACACTGATTTGTGAGAAGGGAATGGGTGGAGCCCATCACTGCTTTAGAGGCTGCAGTCATGTGGGCACCTTTATTCACACTCTGTGGACATACCAGATCATCCAGGCCGATTGCAAGGGAGTAACAGGAGTGATGTCCTGGTCATGGCATTGGAGGTCCTAACAGATGCCAAATGACTCCTCCTGAATGTCCACTGGTAGCATAACTGACCCAAGTACTTGAAGTTGTGGTTGGAGGTGGAGGCCAGAAAAGCAAAAAGGAACATGGCATGGACATAGGGCTCTCCTATGTTACCTGGGATTCCTGATCGGGGGAAAGAAATGGATTGGTGCCAACAGGTGGCACAAAAGGTGTACCAGAGCAGGGGGTGCTTGCAGAAATAGGGAAGATTTGTAGTGGCTGGACACCTGGGCCCTGATTTATACTTTTTGGAGCAAAACTGCACTAACACAGTTTGGTACCAAAAAGTTTAGTACTGGCTTGCACCATTTCTGTGCACCAGCCAGGCACCATATTTATGGTGTTAGGCAGGTTAGAGTAAAAAAAATGACTATAACCTGCCTAGAGTCATTTTGTGATGCAAAACCATCCATAACACATGAGTCACGGCCACCACCCCAGTGGCCAGGGTCCCCAATGGCACTTTAAAAAATAAAATAAAATACTTACCTGTACTTACCTATACTTACCTGGGATGGGTCCCCCATCCTCCGCTGTCCCATCTGGTGTGGGTGGGGGTGTCCCTGGGGCCTGGGGAGGGCACCTGCAGGCTTATTCCATGGTGTTCCACCATGGAAATAGGCCCACAGGTCCCTAACGCCTGCCCTGACCCAGGCATTAAAAAATTAGCCCTCTTACCCCCGTGCATGAATTTTGCACGGGAGGATAAATTAGGCGCTACGGCCTTAGAGTCATTTTTTGCCCGGGAACGCCTACCTTGCATCTCATTGATACAAGGTAGTTTTCCGCAGGCAAAAATGACTTTAACTCCAATATTTTGGCGCTAGACATATCTAGCGCCAAAATATAAATATGAAGTTAAGTTTGTGTCAGATGTGCGTAAAAACTAATTACGCAAATCCAGAACAAACAGAGAATAAATATGGCCCCTAATGCGGTCAAGATGACCCCTAGGCACCTGATGGACTGGGTTGTCACGAATGCTATATATGATGCAATGAGGGATCAATATGTATGATGTATATCTATCCCTGCAGCCCTGGCTTGCGGTGGACCACTATTCTCAACTCTTAGATGCTATTACGATATGCCTGTTACCTGTACTGAACAACTGTACTGAGGTTGTTGCTTTGTTCTAGAAAAAGAATAAAAAGATGTTTAAAAAAACACAAGCAGCAAGAGGCCTTTTCCCTAAAGTGTCAAGTTGACCAATACCATCCGGACCGTGAAATGGACCACGCTGATGGACTTTACTCTGCTGTAAACCGTCATGGTCTGTGAGTACTATCCCTGAAGTCCTGGTGTCATGTACACAGTTACAGCTTTCATTTAGGCAGTCTGTTTTCATTCTATGAATACAGTTAGACTTTTTTAAAAGCTCTAATAGAAAGGAGGAAGTTCTCTGAGCGCATGCAAAGCTGCTGCTATCTTTATGGACGCAACCCTGTAAACTGACATGTTTTTTGCTTATGCTAATGGGTGCAACCATTATAGTGTAAGCTTGTTGGACAGAGAATTAATGTCAATATGTGGATGGAGCTGACACATTTTGCACCATGTTAGTTTAGTTTTAGAGAAGGCTTACTGTCTCCCAATCATGTTTTTATTTTGTAAATATGAGATTAAATCAATGGTCAAACAGTATATAATCCCAGGGTTTTCACCATTGATTAGGAGAGGTCTTTACATCAGAATTATCTCCAGAGGTCACGCCAGATTGCAGAGACATTCACTCAATCCGAAAGTTGATTCTAGAAACTCTGAAGAAGCTGTTATTCACCCAGAGCACATATTTTGCTTATTTGGTCAAGCTCTGTTAAAAAATGAATTGCTGCTGCTAGCCATTCAAATGCTTTAAGTAATTTGTTATTTAATGCTTTAGGTAAATATTAGCATAGTGTGTAGAAAAAGCCATAGAGTTTTAGAATGTCAGAAACTTGCCAACAATGTATGAAACATGTATCTTCTTTTTGCTGACATTTACATGTCTAATTACTTTTATATTTGCATTCTGTGTTGTTATGGTTCATATAAGGTGCACTAGATTAAGGACTTTCAAATAAACACTTTAAAGTAAGTCTCTGTTTCTTTTTTATATTTTTGAGTGTGTTATTCATAAACAAAAGATTGTTTGAATTACCACTGTGTCCCTAAACTTATCTAGAGGGAGTGATTGTAACAGTCTGCGAAGGATTACATAGGCCCTCATTATGACATTGGCGCTGGCATCCCAGATGCAGAAATGCAATGCATTCTTGAAGGGCATCCACAGTGGATTGGCGGCCCAACAGAGAGTCTCTGGCCTCTTCTCTGATGGCAGCCATTGTCCCTGTTTCTACCGTCCCACCTCCAGCTACCACTTCCCAGTCTCCTCAACCCCAACCCATTCCATGCACGCAAACACCAGACAGTTGCAAATACAAAAATATCCACTGCCTCCACTGTCTCCCCCTCCTCCTCCTCCACCTCCCTCCCAGTCACATTCACACTCACACCTGCATGCACTGCACCAACATCCACCACCAGCATCACCACACCAAGGAGCACACACACATCAGTAGCAGACAGCTCCACAACATCCAAGCACGAGTCCCCTGTGTCCTCTCCCACCCTGTCTGCCCCCCCCCTCCTAAAGGACACAAACACAAGCACTTACATACACAATAGACATCCAACTCACACCAGCATACTGCCCATGCACCTGCACAACGACTCCCTCAACCTCCACTTCCATCCCTCTTCCCTCCTCCCGCCCCACCATCCCTAAGAAGCTTTTTCTTGCCCAACTTGACCTCTTCACTCCCCCCCCAGTCCTGCCCATAAGAGCATGGTCCCAATGACCCAGCCCAGCACTTCAGTCAAACAGTCCACACAGACAGTGGTGGCACCACCTAGTTCTGGTGGGAAGTCAGTGAAGGATCCTAATCCACCAGCCAAGAAGGGGAAGGATCCAACACCTCCAGCTAAGAAGGGGAAGGAGCCTGCACCTCCAGCTAAAAAGGCGAAGGAGCCTGTACCTCCTGCTTTGAAGGGGAAGAAGCTCTCGACTCCTGCCCGGAAGGCTAAGGAACATGTGCAACCTGCCATGAAGGGGAAGAAACCATCAACCCCTGCCAGGAAGGGTAAGGATTCCACATCCCATGTCATGGAGAGGACGAAGCCCTCTACTCCAGCGAGGGTTGTCAGGGTGATACCTCCACCATTACCATTGGCCATGGGGCCCCCACCACCAGCTGAGGAAGTGCTGCCATCACCAGCTGCAGAGGCTGCCCTGGAGGCACCTCCATCTACCACCACAGTACAGCCATCACCACCTGCAGAGGCTGCCCAGGAGGGACCTCCATCTGCCACCACAGTGTAGCCATCACCACCAGCTGAAGCCATGTAGGCCACCCTCCAGGGGCTGCTGTACAAGAGCCCCCCTCCAGAAGCAGTGAGAAGGTCACCCACTCCAGAGACTGGGGCAGTGCACTCTCCAAGACAGAGAACTGGGCATGGAGCCCCCTCCAGAACCAGTGGGAAAGTCTCCCACTCCAGAGACTGTGGCATTGCACTCCCCAGGACAGAGTAATGGGCATGGAGCCCCCTCCAGAACCAGTGGGAAAGTCACCCACTCCAGAGACTGTGGTCTTGCACTCCCCAGGACAGAGAACTGGGCAAGGAGCCCCCTCCAGAACCAGTGGGTAAGTAACCCACTCCAGAGACTGAGGCCTTTCACTCCCCAGTAGAGAGAAATGGGCATGGAGCCCTCTCCAGAACTAGTGGGAAAGTCACCCACTCCAGAGACTGTGGCCTTGCACTCCCCAGGACAGAGAACTGGACATGGAGCCCCCTCCAGAACCAGTGGGCTTGTTCCTGATATCAACTGAGGTGGCCCCTACCCCCATCCCTCTGAGGTGCCTGCCCATTTGCAAACTGATACCCCTTCAGAGTTCTATCCGGATGAAGTCAGGATTTGAATTGGGCCTTGGACTGTGCCCTGTGGCCATGTAGGCCCTTTGACCATTGGACTGGGCAATGTCCCTTTGTGTACATTTGTACATATCTGTTTCACAGGCAATTGCATTATTTATTTGCTGTTGATATAAATACATTCACCTTGGTACACTCCTGTTGTCCATGCATTATTCTGCTGTGTATTAGGTGC
This sequence comes from Pleurodeles waltl, assembly GCF_031143425.1. Lineage (NCBI taxonomy): Eukaryota > Metazoa > Chordata > Amphibia > Caudata > Salamandridae > Pleurodeles > Pleurodeles waltl. The sequence continues at coordinate 236,607,213 of NC_090436.1, forward strand.
ACATTGTTTTTCGTGTGCAGCTGGTTGTGTGTATGGTGTGTGTTGTGCGTGTGTGTGTGTCACTCTTGTTTTCCTCCCTCCCTCCCTTGTGTGCTAGACGGCTGCATTCAACGTCGTCATCTTCATTGGCGTTGGTGTTCCAGGTGGAGCATAATGGAGAAGATCATCAGAAAAACTTACAGTTCGGGTTCTATGGTGATGTTGTTCTTGCCTGTGTCTCCGATGGTGAGTCTTTTCTCTTCTGTGTTGTGTTTCCTCCAGGCATTAGATGGCGTTGGTATCGCCAGGGTCATAATAGGGCCATATTGTACTCACATTAGAGCTGTGGCCAAACCGGCTTTCTATGCTAGTGCATTCAACTTAGTCCATGCATCAGAGGGTTAGGAATCCAACTCCTGCGGCTCCCAGCCCCCCATGGAGTTTGTATCATTTTGTGCCTAACATGGGCTCTTGGATTTTTCTGGACCTTTGAGAAGTTTTTTGTAACACTCAAAAACAAACCAAATATTCCAAATGCAAGGAGGCGCTACTGTAGTACCGGTTTCCTCCTTCAAGTTAAATAGGAAACCCATGTTTACTGTAGACTTATGAAGCTAATCTTATGGACATGTTAGGTACAAAATATTTATAGAGTTGGGTTAACAACTCCTATTATCCTAGGAATTGTGAGGGATGGGGTCTCTGGTTGGCAGTCAGTTTGCACTCTGTCAAAGCACGGGCTCTCACTCTAGTCAGGACAATGGAGAAACACACTTAGATAACCCCTGCTTACCCTCTTGGTAGCTTGGCACAAGCAGTCGGGCATAACTCAAAAGCAATGCGTAAAGTATTTATACCAACACACACAGTAATACAGTGCACACACAGTAATACAGTGAAAACATCACAAAATGGACACCACACCAGTTTAGAAAGATAGGCAATATTTATCTAAAAGAAGCAAGACCAAAACAACAAATATCCAACATACAGAAGTCAAAATATGATTTTCAAAATAATATGGCCCTCATTACAACCCTGGCGGTCAGTGTTAAAGCAGTGGTATTACCGCAAACAGGCCGTCGGAAAAAAAAATGGGATTACGACCGTGGTGGAAACCGCCAACATAGACAGCCACTTTAACACTCCGACCGCTACAGCAGTAGAAACAAACAGCGCGGCGAACACCACCAACAGACAGACGGGAGACAAAGTACCGCCCACTGTATTACAAGAGGCCAATCCGCCACCTTTTCTGGGGCAGAACCAACACTATCAAAAGCACGGTGGAAACAGTACACAGAAGGGAAAACACTCACCTCTTGAAACCCAACGAGGAACCAGGACGCCATGGAGCCCGAACTTCAGGTGTTACCCATGTTGGTTTACCTCCTCTTCTACCAGGAGTACGAACGGCGGTGACCACGGTGAATACTGCACCTACAACACAGGGGAGGGTGGAGGAAAGAAAGTGACACACACACGCAACATGCAACACGCCCACCCACACCCTCACCCACAACAACATACACACAAATACATGCAGCAACATTACATATACACCCTTCCACCCCCTGGAAGAATGCAAGGACAAAAGGAAATGATTGTAACGATTGTAATCATTAAAAATCCATTAGTCAAAACTCCAAATTCAATATATACAAATATGTACACCAACTTCAAGAGCGGGTTGTGGCTGTGTGAAGCACTGGTGCGCACTTCTAAGACTTTTGCTTATGTTATGAATATGAAGAAATAGTCAATCATGTTGAAAGTTGAAGTATGTAGGTTTCAGGAGTGCCAAGGTAGTTCCACACCCAGCCACAGGGTGTGTAGACTGTAAGCCAACTGGTCCACAGTAGAGAAATAGAGCAAAAGGAACCACAGCACATCCAAATATTCAGAACAGTGTCCTTTATTCTCCAATTTAGATTATCCGGTGCGACATCAGCCAGAATGTTCAATGTGAAGACAGCCGACAAGTGTTTCGTCGTATCAACGACTTTCTCAAGGCTGTGGAACAATGTTCAAACACAATAATAAACTAGCTAGTAGTTCCAATGGTCTAGTGTGATGTATTATCTAGCACTACAGAGGTAATAAACCACTTGTTGTGTTGTGTCGATTACTGGAGAATTCTTAGTGCGTTTACTAATCTTCACCACAGTGTACGGTGAATAGAAAATAGAATAGTTAGTGCTCCCTATAGTGATAAATATACTGAGTAGAAGGTGATAGAACAAAGAAACAACCGAATGGTTAAAAGTACATTTTCCATCAGATAAGTGTGCAACTAATGTTAACGTGAACCCAGTGAGAGAAGTGCAAGAGGGTTCAGAAATTACCTATAAAAACATACCTTGCTGATATAGTATGTGGACACAAAGTATGCCAGTTAGGTCCGTAATAGGACATTCAGAGAGAAGAGTCCTTTTAAATATGAAGGTACCTCATGTCGAATTCAAAGATGCATTTTGGTATTATGTCAGTAGTTGCACCAGGACCATAGTAAGGCTATAAGTAAGAGAAAAAGAAAAGGAATGGGGGGTCGTGGTCAGGGAGAGTTATCACAGTACTGGGCAGGTGTATGAAGTAAATGAAAAAAGTGGAGAAAAGGAGTTGTTGTATATGTAGAGTCTTAATTATAAAAGAGACAGTCCTAAAAACGCCAGTTGTAGAGTTCCAAAATAAAGGGACCCGTAGCTAACCAAATAACTTCCTATATGAATAAGTCCAGAATTAATTCTACTATGTACCAAGTGCGCCGCACCAAATACGTCCGGCATACGTTTTATTTAGAGTACACGGTTGAGCACTATTGAGCAGTACAGATAAAAACGCACACGTACCCAGACCGCAAAAGGAATAAATATATCATATATTCGTACAAGATGCCATACAACAATGTGTTAAATGCCAAGTATGCTGCAACCAGTAAATCCGGCATGAGTTATATTTTTGCATAGGGTGATAGAGGTAAATATAAAGCGTAAATTGAAGATCGTCAAATTATAATCATTTGTAATGGGGACAGATTCCTTGAAAGAGATAAATACGGGACAAACTCTTACCCGTAAACAGGTCTGTATAGGCGTAGTTTCACAGCGTTTGTGTTCTATGCTAGTGCTGCTCAAGCGAGCCATTTATAGTTGCCTAGTATGGTAAAAATAGACGAAGGACAATATTGTGAGCTCCATTTTTCTGGTGGCTGCCATCTTGTAGTGGGGAAGCGTAAATTGGAATACATCCAAAATCGTTGAAATATGCATTCTTCAGCAAAATGTGTCAGGTATAGTTAACAAAGAGATGAGAGAGACCCAAACTGTAACACCGTTTGTGACCTCTTATGTCCGACAATTTTAAACAGTGTATTGGTAATACAATATTACCAGCATATTTTAGTGGAAAAATAAGACTAAAGTTCGTTAGAAAGGCACCGAATGCCCATTGTTCTAGTAGACCGATAAATATTGTAAATATACGTCTCATTGACTAATTGGACTAAGTATATAAAAAATAATGTAAGAATACATCATAAATCTGAAGTTAGCCTATAACAAACAGTATCATCAGTAATAGTTCTGCGTATGGCTGATATACAGATACATTAATGACATCATGCCCAAACCCCCTACTTCTGATCTAATAGGATGATAAACTGTGTACACCATATATACAGTATTGAGACGATAGTGAATAACTGACAATAACTGTGTGCACATGTATATAGAGTGACATTGTACGCAGTGCAGTTACAGAAAGACATGTAAATCTTTATCTTTATTGAGACCCTCCTCTACTGCTGTACACCAACTACACAAGTCCGGATAGTGTACTAATCATTGTCCGTGGACCACTGGGCCCAAAATGCATTGGCGAGGCCCACACATGATACCTGACTGGAAACGGAGAGAACACTGCTGGGGCATCAGATCAAAAATATACTGGCACCTCGGGGGGGCACCTCAGCCTGATGAACGCACGACACCACTGCTGCACAAGGGGGCTCCATGCCCATTGCTGTACCCTGGGGAGTGCAAAGCCACAGTCTCTCAAGTCTCTCCAGTGGGTGATTTGCCCATTGCTTTATCCTGGGGAGTGCAAAGCCACAGTCTCTCAAGTCTCTCCAATGGGTGGTTTGCCCACTGCTTTATCCTGGGGTTTGCAAAGCCACAGTCTCTCCAGTGGATAACAGTCTCCACTGGTTCTGGAGGGGGCCTTGTGCCGAGAGTGCTTCATCCTGCCAAAGACTGAGTCAGTGGATGTGATACTCCACTGGTTCTGGAGGGGGCTTTGTGCCCAGAGTGCTTCATCCTGTCAAGGACTGAGGTAGTGGATGTATATCTCCACTGGTTCTGGAGGGGGCCTGGTGCCCAGAGTACTTCATCCTGCCAAAGACTGAGTCAGTGGATGCGATACTCCACAGGTTCTGGAGGGGGCTTTGTGCCCAGAGTGCTTCATCCTGCCAAGGACTGAGGTAGTGGATGTATATCTCCACTGGTTCTGGAGGGGGCCTGGTGCCCAGAGTGCTTCATCCTGCCAAGGACTGAGTACTGGATGTATCTCTCCACTGTTTCTGGAGGGGGCATGGTGCCCAGAGTGCTCCACGTGCAGTGTGGCCAGTACAATTCCCTCACCTGGGTGTGCGTGCCACGAGATTTGCAAGGTTCACGTAGCATGATACGCCATGGAGGCAGTGACATACCCCACACTGCTGCGGCTGCGCCTTCCACCTGCAGGTGCAAACAGTGATGGAAGAAATGCCTAATGGAAGCTGTCCAGGGTCCAGGAACTCTCCTCCAGCCTCAGATGACTGACCACTGGGGATGGTAGCTATGTCAGCGGTGGTGCCTGTGTCCAAGGATGCTGCGGACCGGTGGCGGTGCTTGCAGCGGTGTCTGTCGCAGCGGTGCTTGCGGTGGTGTCTGTTGCAGTGGTGCTGGCGGAGGTGCATGGGTCAGCACCTGCTGAGGAACACAGCAGGATGTCTCCTGCAGCCTCGGACGGCTACCCACTGGGGAAGAGGCTGGGGACTGTCGTTGAGGCTGTAGACATGCCGGGGGCGGTGCAGGTGGCGTGCAGGTGGCGGTGCAGGTGGCGGTTGTGGTGGCGGGGCAGCTAACGGTGTTGGCCGCCGTAGAGGTTGGCTTGGTCGTGGACACAAAGTGTGACACTGGTCCCTCAGTCGGTGCCACCATGCCCTTTCCTGACCTGCTCTTCAGCTTTTGGCCCTTTCCCAGCTTTGATGGTGCCGCAGTTGTCTTGCCACTATCCCCTTTGGTTTTTGATGAGCCCATGGGGGCTGGTACTTTCGGCTTCTCCCTCCGGGATGTGGGCACCCTTTTCACCTTGGCAGGTGGCGGAATGTCCTTGCTCTCGCTACGTGGCACACTGGCAGCCCTGATGGGTGGCGCACTCATGACCCCGCAGTTGCTGGCACCACTGTGCCTGGGGATGTGGTGGCTGAGGTGCTGGGCTGGGACCTGGAAAGCCTGGCCCTAGGGGAAGGACAGGGGGGGAGGTGTAGGGAAGAGGTCAAAGTTAGCCAGAAAGAGTTTTTTAGACACACTTGGACGTGAAGATGGAGGGAGTCTGGGAGTGGAAGTAGAGGTAGTGGTTGTAGGAGGTGTACGTCTGCTGAATTTGGGTGAAGGTGCATGGGCCGGAGGCTGTTGTGAGGTGGATGGCTGTTGGGTGGGTGTGTGTCTGCGTTTGTGTACTTTGGGAGAAGGACTCACTGACACACTGGAAGAGGACACTGGGGATGTGTGAATGGTAGTGGGGGTGGTGAGTGCACGTGAGCGGTGTGTGGTGATGGGCGTGCTGGTGATGGAGGCAGTGGCTGAGGATTTAGTGCATGCAGGTGTGCGTGGAGACGAGACAGGGAGGGAGGAGGAGGGCGTGGAGGAGGGGACACAGTGGAAACAGTGGATGTTGCTGTGTCTGCATGGGGATGGTGCTTGTGTGAGTGCCTGTGGGATGTGTGGTGCTTATGTTTGACTGAGCCTCTCTTGTATGTTGATGAGTGTGCATACTGATCTGATGGTGTGCTTGGGATAGGCTGAGGTACAGGGGGTTGGGTCTGGGTGGAGGAAGTTGGAGGGGGGAGGCTGGACACAGGGACAATGGCTGCCATCAGTGCTGAGGCCAGTACCTGAAATGCGCTCTGTTGGGCTACCTGCCCAGAATGAATGCCCTCCAGGTATGCATTTGTTTGTTGCAAATGCCTCTCTACATCCTGGATGGCATTCACAATGGTAGCTTGCACAACAGTGAGGGATCTCAGGAGGTCAATATCCTCCTCACTGAGGGCAGCAGGGCTGACTGGGTCAGGGGCAGAGGTGCCTGGGGCGAAGACGATGTCCACCCTCCTGGGTGAGCGGGAACAGGACACACGCTGAGGGGCTGCTGGGAGGGCGGTGCTGGTAGGGGGGGGGTGGCCGCTGTACCTGTTGATGCGGTGGGCACAGAGGTGCACGCTTCCGCAAGGGAGCTCCCATCAGAGGAGGAGTCGCTGTCACTGCTGTCTGCTCCTGTCCCTGCCGTGGAGCTCCCCTCGCCCTCCATCCCACTGGTGGCTTCAGACTCCGGTGTTTCGCCCTCCAGGGCCAAGTGGGTTGCAGATCCCTCCTGCTCCGGTGCCAATGCTCCTTCCCCTAATGATGCTATTGCACACAAGAACAGGGAGACCACAAAAAGGGGGGAAAGACAGAAGAAAGACATGTTCAGTGCATGCAACACCACTACTGTTGGCGGGCACAGCACACAGGGAGCAGCCCTCTGCACTATGCCATGCACTGACAGTTCCTATAAATTTCAGCTGACCATGGGGTACGAGGCCTAAGACCAATTGTTGCACACCTGGAAGTCACAGGAGCCTGACTAGGTGTAGATGGCTCTTACCACTGGTTGGTTTCGGGTACCACATGGCCTGTCTCACAATGGACCTTGCCTACCAAGTTCGCCCTGGCTTAGGGGAACCCACTGCCCACCTCCACCACCCAGACACCTCGTAATGCACGCAGAGTCAGCTGAATGAGAGTGTACTCAACCCCTTGTGGCTGTTGTGATGCCCTCAAGCGCCCATCCATCTCCGGATAGGCCACCGCCAGGATCCGGAACATCAGAAGGGTCATGGTGAGGGTCCGGACGTCCTTGGCGATGGCACGCTAAATACCCTTCTTCTGGTGGGCGCTGACCTAGAGGAATGGTACAGGGGGAAAGGAAATTACTTAGCCGTCCGCACCATCATACTCATTGCCCCCCAGTTCCCACCCTTGCCCTGACGCACATATACTCCCCATCCTCAGCCCCCCACCATGTATCTTCCATCCACACCACTCAAAACAGGCATTGCCCATGCAGCATGCTCACAGTGTACTCACCTGTTTGTCTGGAGGACCGTACAGTTGCGTGTACTGGGGGAGGACCCCATCCAATAGTTTCTCCAAGTCCTCTGAAGTGAAGGCAGAGGTCCTTTCCCCAGACACATGAGCCATTGTCACTTCCAGACACAGGTCACAGCAGCACTTGCAGTGTAAGTCCTCTCCTGTTGAAGGTCAGGTATCAAGTGAGTGAACAGACAGAAAATGACGGTCACGTCCGCAGCGGTGCCTACCGTCATTGGCTCCTGGGACCCATAGGGTCCAATGTTAACCAATGCAGAATTGCGCCGTGGTCTTTGACCGCCCACCGCGACGGTGTAGAACGCCAGCGCAGTTACCTCATATCTCCTTGTCCCACCTTACAGGTCAGGCAGCTGCCATTTCAGGAAGCCACATGGGATGGATGTTAACTGCGTCACACCTATCTAGGCTGGGAATATAGACAGATACCCGCACATTGCGGATTACTAAAATTTCTGAAAATAACACATTGTGATACCTCAGTGTTGGATGACTCTCTGCTTGCTGTTCTCCTCCATAGGCACGTCCGCTGGGGCAGGTGATGAGATGGCGGCATCCTCCGGTGTACATACCCCTGGTGGACCTGCCGACAATGGAAGAGAGAAACATCCTAGTGACATACAGACTTGATCGTGCAACAATCCAAGAACTGTGTGCCCAGTTGGAGCCGGACCTGATGTCAGCTATCCGCCATCCCACAGGTATCTCCCCTCTAGTGCAGGTCCTGTCTGTACTCCATTTCCTGGCCAGTGGGTCTTTTCAAACAACAGTGGCCATGGCATCAGGGATGTCTCAGCCAATGTTCTCTAACGTGTTGTCCAGAGTGTTGTCTGCCCTGCTGAAACACATGCGCAGTTACATCGTGTTCCCTCAGGTGGAGGATTTGCCCACAGTGAAAGGTGACTTTTATGCCCTGGGACATATCCCCAACATCATTGGAGCCATTGATGGTACACATGTGGCATTTATACCCCCCCCCCGCAGGAATACAGAAACCGGAAGTGCTACCATTCTTTGAATGTGCAGATGGTGTGTTTGGCAGACCAGTACATCTCCCATGTGAATGCCAAGTATCCTGGCTCAGTCCATGACACTTACATTTTGAGGAATAGCAGCATCCCTTATGTGATGGGGCAACTCCAGAGGCACCGTGTGTGGCTAATAGGTGAGCCTAAAGTCCCCACACAGTTTCATTTGCTGTCTTGGTATGGGGCTGTCCCTAAGGGTTAGTGTGTGTCTAACATTTGTCCCTCGACATTTGCAGGTGACCGGTCACCCCAACGTGTCATGGCTACTGACCCCAGTGAGGAATCCCAGGACAAGGGCAGAGGAACGCTACAATGAGGCACATGGGCGAACTAGGAGGGTGATCTAATACACCTTCGGCCTCCTGAGGGACAGATTCCGGTGCCTCCATGTGACATGTGACTCCCTATACTACTCACTGAAGAAGGTGTGCCAGATAATCGTGGCCTGCTGTATGCTGCACAACCTGGCTTTGCAACGCCAGGTGCCTTTTCTGCAGGAGGATGGGCCAGATGGTGATCTTGTGGCAGCTGTGGAGCCTGTGGACAGTGAAGAAGAGGAGGCAGAAGAAGAGGATATCGACAATCGAAACAACATCATCATGCAGTACTTCCAGTGAGACACAGGTAAGAAGATGTCACTGCTTCCCACATCTCATACTATTGTTGGAACTAGCATAAGTCTGTCATTTTCATTTACTGTATGGACCCTGACTTGTCACTTTGACTTTCCATTTCACAGATCTGGGTCCCACTTTGTGCCCTCTGCTATGTTTACTGCTGGCCTACAGCTGTGAAACATTGGTATGTGAACAATTAAATTGACATTGCTATATTCCATAGTTATTGCAATTACACATATGGAAAGCACAGACTGACTCCAGATTGTTTTGTGATTGAAGTGTGTTTATTCCTGTGCTAATAAGTGGAGGGGGTTGTAAAATGGGCTGGGAGGATGGTGGAGGAATGTCCATGGCAGAGTCCAGTCTATTTGTTTCACAGGTGCATTGTCTAAAAGGGCATAGGAAGTGGAGCAATGGCAGTTTAAAGATGGACAGGGTGACATAGTGGGACAGAAGGGTGACATTCAGGGGGGTCTCATTTCCTGGCGGGAGTCTTGGCAATGTTCTCTGTCTTGTTCCTGGATCTCAGGGACCGTTTGTGGGGTAGTTCTCCATCTGCAGGGAGTGGGGTGCTGGTGTACTGTCGTTCCTGTGGCGGTGTCTCCTGTCCACTAGCGCCGGCGGAGGTGGACGGCTGTTCATCGTCCAGGCTAGTATCAGGGGCCCCTTTTTGTGCCACTGTGTCCCTCCTGGAGTCGACAAGGTCTGCCAGCACCCCTGCAATGGTGATCAGGGTGGTGTTAATAGACTTCAAGTCCTCCCTGATCCCAAGGTAGTGTTCCTCCTGCAGCAACTGGGTCTCCTGAAACTTGGCCAGTACCATTGCCATTGTCTCGTGGGAATTATGGTACGCTCCCATGATGTTGGAGAGGGCCTCGTGGAGAGTGGGTTCCCTGTGCCTGTCCTCCCCCTGTCGCAGAGCAATCCTCCCAGTTTCCCTGTTATCCTGTGCCTCTGTCCCCTGAACCATGTGCTCACTGCCACTGCCCCCAGGTCCCTGATTTTCTTGGGTTGGTGGGTTTGCCTGGGTTCCCTGTAGTGGTGGACACACTGCTGATTGACGTGTCCTGGGGACAGAGGGATGGGCCCGCTTGGTGGGTGCTGTGCTCGTGTTTCCTGAGGGGGAGGCTCTGTGGTGGCTTGTGACAGTGTCAGGGGAACCGACTGTACCGAGGTCCCAGATGGGCCGGGCTGGTCATCTTGATCCAGGCGTGGAGAACTGCTGTCATCACTGTGTGCCTCTTCTGTGGGGGGACTGGATATGTCTGGCACCTCCTCTCCGGTGACATTCGGGAGGGGTCCTGTTGGGGTGTAAATGTATAATTATTTTATCTGTGTGTGCCATTGTGTGCAATGGGTGGGTGACCCTCTACTCCAGTGCATGCATTATTGGCTTGGTCCTTGTGTGATTGGTGATTTTGGGGCATGAGTGAGTCTCTGTAGTGGACATGCTTTGGTGATGGGTGTCCATGCATTGGTGTTACTTTCAGGGCTTGGTTTTGGGATGTGTGGGTTGTGTTGGTGGGTATCTGTGGGTTGTTGCGCTGATGGGTGTGAGGGTAAGGGTAAGAGTATGTGATGGCATGCAGGTGGGGTGGAGGGGATAAGGTAGTAAAGATTTGACTTACCAGAGTTCAGTCCTCCTGCTACTCCTGCGAGGCCCTTAGGATGCAGTATTGCCAAGACTTGCTCCTCCCATGTTGTTAGTTGTGGGGGAGGAGGTGAGGGTACACCGCCAGTCCTCTGTACAGCAATCTGGTGTCTGGAGACCACCGAACGCACCTTCCCCGTAGGTCATTCCACCTCTTTCTGACGTCATCACGTGTTCTTGGATGCTGTCCCACTGCGTTGATCCTGTCTACAAATTCTGCGCCATTGCTCCAACTTCTTTGCAATGGACGTCTGCTGCATCTGTGATCCGAATAGCTGTGGCTCTACCCAGACGATTTCCTCCACCATGACCCTGAGCTCCTCCTCAGAAAACCTGGGGTGTCGTTGAGGTGCCATGATGTGGTATGGGTGATGTGTAAGGTGGTTTCTGTTGTGATGTGTGAGGGGGTGTGTTGGTGTGTGTTGTTTGAGGTGCGTGGATGTTGTGTAAGTGATGGTGTTGTGTGTCTGTGGATGCTGGTGTTGTTTTAGGTATTGTCTCTCTCTGACGTGCTTTCAAATTTCTGGTAGTAAGGGTTTGTGGGTAATGTGGGTGTGCGTTTTATAGTGTTGTGGGTGTGGTGTGTGTATGTGTATCAGGTGTGTGTATTTTGAACTGGCCAATGTGGTTGTGTTTTGTATATGTGTGTATATTTTGAGCACGGCGGTGTGTACTGCCAATGGATTACCACGGTTGAAAGACCAGCACTTTGATTCATGGGTCGTGATAGTGTGGGCGTATTCTTGTTGGCGTGACAGTGTCGGTTTTGGTATCGCCAGTTTATCACTGACCTTTGGTGTGGCGGACTTGTGTGGGTGTCTGTATTGTGGTGGATTCCGGGCTGTGGGTTGTAATACCTGTAGCGGAATTCCGCTGCCACAGCGGTATGTTGGCGGTCTTCTGCACGGCAGTAAGCTGAATATACAGCCAGAGTTGTAATGAAGGCCAAAGAGTCTTACTCCATAGAAAACAATGGAAACGGTCATTTTACACAAAGTACCTGGTTTGGGTAAAAAATAAAGCCACAGGGGTGAGAATGCATGCGTCAAAAAAGTCAGCAATGCATTGCTTCATTTCTCGCAAGTTCGACTGTCCGTCACGTCTTCTCCGGTCGGGTAGGTGATGCATCATTTTTCTCCCTCACAAGAGAGCAATGCTGTTGATTTCCAGACAGGGTATCTCGGATCCATGACAATTCATCATGACTGACACCCAGGGACAATGCGTGAGAGATCCAGTCCAAGTGGGTATATCGCCGTTTCTCCAGCCGCGATGCATCGATCTCCCAGCCCAAATGCAGGTGGAGCGTCTATTTTAGCATTCTGTGCATGGATTTCAGCTCTTGTTCTGCCAATTTCACCTTTCAAGGGCCCAGGGACTGGATAGGGCACCACTTGGCAGGCCAGTAGTCTCTGCAGAGAGTACAGGTGCTGGCAGAGGAAGTCTTCGATGGACCTGAGACTTCAAAACAGGGGGCAAGCTCAGTCCAAGCCCTTGGAAATTCTTCTTCAAGCAGGAACACACAACAAATTCCAGTCTTTGTCCCCTTTGACAGGCAGAAGCAGCAACTGCAGATAGCCTAACAACACAGAGTCACAAGCAGGGGCAGCACTTCTCCTCAGTTCTTCAGATCTTCTCCTTGGCAGAGGTTCCTCTTGGTTCCAAAAGTGACCTAAAGTCTGGGGTTTTGGGTCCAATACTTACACCCCTTTCTGCCTTTGAAGTAGACAAACTTCAAAGGAAAGTTTCTGTTGTTCGTAAGATCCAGCCTGGCACAGCCCATTCAGGTGTAAGTGACCACTCCTCCTTCCACTCCAGCTCAAATGGCTCATCAGGATATGCAGGCTACACCCCAGCTCGCTTTGTGTCACTGTCTAGAGGAGATTCACAAACAGCCCAAATGTCAGTCTGACCAAGACAAGGAATCCACAAACGGGCAGAGTCACAGAATGGTTAAAGCAAGACAATGCCTACTTTCTAAAAGTGGCATTTTTAAACTAACTATCTAAAAAACAACTTCACTAAAAGATATTTGGTAAATTGTGAGTTCAGAGCCCATAAACATTAGAATTCTATCTGCTCTCAAAGGCAATCTACACTTTTAAGTTATTTAAAGGCAGCCCCCATGTTAACCTATGAGAGAGATAGGCCTTGCAACAGTGAGGACTGAAGTTATCAATATTTCACTTTTAAGACATGTAACACACAGCAGTTCATGTCCCACCTTTAATTTACACTGCACCCTGACAGTGAGGCTACTGAGGGCCTACCCTAGGGGTGCCTAGCATGTATAAAAAGGGAAGGTTTAGGCCTGGCAAGTGGGTACACTTGCCAAGTCAAATTGGCAGTTGAAAACTGCACACACAGACACTGCAGTGGCAGGTCTGAGCCAGGTTTACAGGGCTACTGATGTTGGTGGCACAACCAGTGCTGCAGGCCCACTAGTAGCATTTGATTTACAGGCCCTAGGCACCTCTAATGCACTTTACTAGGGACATATTAGTAAATCAAATATGCCAATCATGGAAAAGCCAATTACACATACCCTTTACACACGAGCACTTGCACTTTAGCACTGATCAGCAGTGGTAAAGTGCCCAGAGTACCAAAAACAGCAAAGACAGAGTCAAGCACACAGACAAAAAACATGGGAAGCAGAGGCAAAAAAGACAGAGGACACCACACCAAGGATTCCAGGTCTAACAGGAATGTTCATTGTACCTCAGGCTATACTTACATAGTTTACAATGAAAGGTGGAAAGTTCTTATTGCTAAAAATCACATTTACAGTGTAAAGTTTTGCTCCCTTAGAAACAAATCTTACTGCATTGCAGATAGCCATTTTGAATGAGTGTGCTTTGGTGCAATGAACCATTAAAATTATAGTTTCTCCTGTACCCACATTAAAAGTTGCAACATAGGCTAGCGTATATAATGCTTGTGCTACAGACTTGCATTGTGTGCATTGGGGTGCATCTTTAAGTACAGTTGATGTACAATTTAATTACAGTCTAACTCTCTGCAAGAAAGAAATCCTCCAATATACACTAAAATACCACAACCTCTTAATATCTTACCCAGTGAAAACTATCCAAGCCTGCAGTTGGAACAAAACAGAAATACTACATAGTGTGTGCTGCAATGCAGGGAATTATTAAAAATAGCAAAGTTGCTGCATACACACGTACACATACAGCTTGCAGAAATTCCTGTGTTGTTGCTTGTGCCACAGTGGACTGATCCAGTAATTTCCACAATAATGGTGTTAGATTCAACATTCTGGGGGTCATTCTGACCACGGCGGACGGCGGTCGCCGCCCGCCACGCGGTTCCCGCCGAAAGACCGCTCTGCGGTCAAAAGACCGTGGCGGTCATTCTGGCTTTCCCACTGGGCTGGCGGGCGACCGCCGAAAGTCCGCCTGCCAGCCCAGCGGGAAACACCCTTCCCACGAGGACGCCGGCTCAGAATTGAGCCGGCGGTGTGGGAAGGTGCGACGGGTGCAGTTGCACCCGTCGCGAATTTCAGTGTCTGCTAGGCAGACACTGAAATTCTTTTTGGGGCCCTCCTACGGGGGCCCCTGCAGTGCCCATGCCATTGGCATGGGCACTGCAGGGGCCCCCAGGGGCCCCGCGGCACCCCCTACCGCCATCCTGTTCCCGGCGGGAGAACCGCCAGGAACTGGATGGCGGTAGGGGGTGTCAGAATCCCCATGGCGGCGGAGCGCGCTCCGCCGCCATGGAGGATTCTCAAGGGACACCGCCGACTTTCCGTTTCTGGCCGCGGCTGAACCGCCGCGGTCAGAATGCCCAGCGGTGCACCGCCAGCCTGTTGGTGGTGCTACCGCCGACCTCCGCCATGGCGGTAATTACCGCCAGGGTCAGAATGACCCCCTCTGTGTGCAGGTTACAATGCCAATTTTGCACATTGGCGCCTGAGCGGATTCTGAGATACTAAAGCAAATAAACAGCTCTGGGGAAAGGTGGCATTCTTACAAACAAAGTTTCCACTGGTCCATTTTCAGCATAACATGGCTCATAAAAGTGAAGGTATTAATGTAAAAGAAAACTTGTAAAGTAGCAGTGGTAACCTGATCTCAAATGAAGATTGACACAGACATGTTGGCAGCAATAAAAGCAACAGCCATGAGTGAAAAAACTCCACATTACTTTTTCTGTGAATGCTTTTACACCCCTGGTTCAGATAACACCCCAATGGCATCCTTGTCTCGAGGGGAAAATAGAGCAATACCTAATGAGTGTCATGACTCAATCTTGTGCCCTATGTGTGGTGGGTATTACTCCCAGACTTCATGTTATTTCTTCCCCTGTGGTGCCTTTCTGTCTTAAGTACTCCATGGTTTTCCACTCCCCGAAGGCTTGAACTATTGGCCCTTGAGTTCCGTTGCTATGCAAGTTTAGGTGAGTTAACACCTCCAGGATAGTCACGTTTCCACTGTGAACCAATAGATCGTTCCATCTTGCACTTAGGTTCCAATGTACTTGTTGTCAGTTACCATTTGCACCTGCTGCCTGTGAAGCCATATTTGTTTGTATGTAACTTGTGATTTTCCCCAGTTTCCTATGGAAGCCTCCACATGAGATGTGCCCTTCTGTAACACTCTTGGCTTCCTGCATGAATAAGCCCTCTGAACTTGCCTCGGGGATTGGCCTCGTCCCTGTATTCAGACCCACAGCAGCACCTGTCAAGTCAGTCACAAGCAGTTCCTTGCATTCACCTCTTGAGTTGCGTGGATCTTCCTGCATTCCTTTTCAGCGCAAGCTTAGTACCTGCACTCCTCTCTCAAGTCACCCGGACCTTCATTGACTTAGTCCTGCTCAACCTCGTCCCTGTACCCATCTTCCTGATTCGTCTGGGAAGCTTCCAGTCTACATGACCTACGATTGCACCTCTTCTAGAATTTCTTGCAACAGCCCACCTGCTTTCTTCAAACTCCAGCCCAAGTGCTAGTCCTGGCTAAGTACTTGCCCTCAGGTTAGTGCACACTTACTCTTAGTAATATTTGCAGACCTGTTGTTATCTCCTTGCCTGTTCTGGCTCTGAACCCTCTCTCCAAATCTCAGCTTCTGAACTGTGTTGCTCATGGACTAATTGCTGTCTCTTGAACCAACTTCATATCGCCAACATTTGTACTAAGAGTAATTGGGTTTTCTGGCATACCATGGGAGTGCACCCCACTGCAATCTTGCACTGAGTGTAATCATGTTTCTAGCATATCTTGGGAGTGCATCCGACTCCAACCCTGTACCAGGTGTAAATGTGTTTTCTAGCATACCTTGTTAGTGTCTATTACTCCAATCCATGTTTCAAGCACAACCGTGAGAGTGTCAGTAAATCCAACCTTGTGCAAAGAAGCTACCTTGTTTCATGTTTCGCCTTGTTTCTGAGTTTAGCCAATGTACAGAGTACAACCGTGGGAGTGTCTGTAATTTCAACCTTGTGCCCACAGTAACCTTCTTTCATGTCTAGTCTCATTTCTGAATTTTACCCATGTATTGAGTACAGCCTTGAGAGTGCCAGTTACTCCAACATTGTGCTACATATAGGCCCTCATTACAACCCTGGCGGTCGGTGATAAAGCAGCGGTAATACCGCAAACAGGCTGGCAGTAAAAAAATGGAATTATGACAGCCACTTCAACACACCGACCGCCACGGCAGTAGCAACAAGCACCGCAGCGGTAACTGCCAGCAGCGGACAAGGTTCCACCCACTGTATTACGAGACACCAATCCGCCACCTTTTCCAGGGCGGTACCAATGCCATCAAAAGCAAGGCAGAAACAGTACACAGAAGGGAAACAACTCACCTCTGGACAATCAAGGAAGAACCACAAGTCTATGGAGCCCGAACTACAAGTGTTACCCATGCTGGTCTACCTCCTCCCACACCAGGAATACCAACGGTGGCGAAGACAACCACGGTGAGTATCACCCCTAGCACACAGGGTAGGGTGGAGGAAAAAGAGAGTGACACACATGCAACATGCAACACCCCCACACCCAACAACATACACACAAACGGATGCAGTAACATTACACATCCACCCCTCACCCCTCAGGAATAACGGAAGGACAAAAGGAAGTGATTGAAATGAGTGTAATAAGATAAAAAATTGGAAATACGTCCTCAAATTTCAAAACAGTATTTACATATATGCAAATGGAGGGACACTGCCCAGTCAATAATTTCTGAGGGCCACAGGGCCATATCACATAGGCCAAGGCACCACTGGACTCCTGCCTCAATACGGAGAAAACACTGCTGGGGCATCAGGTCAAAAATACACAGGCACCTTAGGGGGAATGGGAAGGGGGGGCACCTCAGCCGGAACATGGTACAACACCACTGCTCCTAGAGGGGGCAACATGCCCATTACTCTGTCCTGGGGAGTGCAAAGCCACAGTCTCTCTAGTGGGTGTTTTGCCCACTGCTTGGTCATGGGGGTTGCAAAGCCACAGTCTCTCTAGTGGGTGGTTTGCCCACTGCTTGGTCCTGGGGAGTGCAAAGCCACAGTCTCTCTAGTGGGTGGTTTGCCCACTGCTTGATTCTGGGGAGTGCAAAGCCACAGTCTCTCTAGTGGATACCTTCTTCCACTGGTTCTGGAAGGGGCTTTGTGCCCAGTGTGCTTTATCCTGGCAAGGAGAGGGTGAGTGGATGCCTTCTTCCACTGGTTCTAGAGGGGGCTAAGTGCCAAGTGTGCTTCATCCTGGCAAGGAGGGGGTGAGTGGTTGCCTTCTTCCACTGGGTCTGGAGGGGACTATGTGCCCAGTGTGCTTCATCTGGGCAAGGAGGGAGTGAGTGGATGCCTTCTTCCACTGGTTCTGTAGGGGGCTTTGTGCCCAGTGTGGTTTATCCTGGCAAGGAGGGGGTGAGTGGATGACTTTTTCTACTGGTTCAGAAGGGGGCTATGTATCCAGTGAGCTTCATCCTGGCAAGGAGGGGGTGAGTGGATGACTTCTTCCACTGGTTCTGGAGGGGGCTTTGTGCTCTGTGATGCAGCACTTGGGGAGTGCAAGGTCACAGTCCCTCACCTGGGGGTCAGACCCACGAGATTTGCAGTGGGCAGGATGCATGACACTCCATGGAGGCAGGGCACCAGTCCATCTGCCGGCGATGACGGCTGCACAGTGGTGGTAGTGCCGGTGCTGGTGGCGGTGCTGCCAGTGGTGGGGGAAGGCTCCAGCCCTTCCCCTGCAGCCTCGGATGGCTGCCCACTGGGGCTGCTGCTGCTGGTGGCGGTGCTGCCAGTGGTGCAGGTGGCAGTGCAGGTGGCAGTGCTGGCGGCGGTGCTGCCAGTGGTGGGGGGAGGCTCCAGCCCTTCCCCTGCAGCCTCAGACTGCTGCCCACTGGGGCTGCTGCTGCTGGCAGTGGTGCTGCCAGTGGTGCAGGTGGCGGTGCGGCCAGTGGTGGGGGGAGGCTCCAGCCCTTACCCTGCAGACTCAGATGGCTGGAGTGACATGGTTGGTGTTGGGTGCTCAGATTCAGCTCCAGTACCAGGCCTCCTATCCATCCTGCCTTCAGTGGCTGGCACTTTGTCATTGCCCTTGGCAGCTGGTGGTCCCTTCTTGACCCTTGGCAGCTTTTGGTGCCTCCTTGCCCTTGGTAGCTAGTGGTGCCTCCTTGCCCTTGGTAGCTGGTGGTCCCTTCTTGCCCTTGGCAGCTGGTGCAGGCACACTGGCAGTGCTGACGGGTGCCTCCTTGGAGCCTCTCACACCTGTAGTAGCTGCTGAAACTACGGTGGCCGTGGACTCGGTGGATGAGGTGCTGGCCTGGGTTCTGACCACCCTGGCCCGAAGTGAAGGACGGGAGGGGTAGGGGCAAGGAAGAGGTCAAGGGCGCAGAGGAAACCCTTTTTAGTGACACTGGGGTGGGAAGAGAGTGAAGGTTTGGGAGTGGAGGAAGAGGGAGTGGTGGTTGGAGGTGTCTGTCTGCTGTGTTTCGATGCAGGTGTATGGGCTGGATGCTGTTGTGAGGTGGATGGCTGTTGGGTGTCTGATTGCTTGCATTTGTGTACTTTGGGAAGTGGGGGCACAGACACAGTGGTGAGAGGACACAGGGGATGTGTGCATGGATGTGGGGGTGGTGACTGCCAGTGAAGGGTGCGTAGTGATAGGCGTGATTGAGGCAATGAGTGTGGATGTAGTGCATGCAGGTGTGAGTGTAGACGCTACTGGGAGTGAGATGGACGGTGAGGAGGAGGGGGACACAGTGGAGGCAGTGGATGTTGGTGTGTCTGCATCTGGATGGTGTTTGTGTGAGTGCCTGTGGGATGAAGTGTGGTGCTTGTGTTTGCCTGAGCCACTCCCGTGTGTTGTCTTGGGTGCATGCTGGTCTGAAGGTGTACTTAGGATAGGCTGGGGTTGAGGGGAATGGGACTGGGTAGAGGAAGTTGGAGGGGGGAGGCTAGAGACAGGAACAATGGCTGCCATCAGAGAGGAGCCAGAGCCTAGAATGATCTCTGTTGGGCCGCCACACCAGAGTGAATGTCCTCCAGGAATGCATTTGTTTGTTGCAAATGCCCTGCCAGCCGCTGGATGGCATTCACAATGGTTTACTGCCCAACAGAGAGGTCAATAGACTCCTCGCTCAGGGCAGCAGGGCTGACTGGGGCAGGGTCTGAGGTGCCTGGGGTGAAGGAGCTGCCCACCCTCCTGGGTGAGCGAGCACGGGAAACACGCTGAGGGTCTGCTGGGTGAGCGGTGCTGGTTCAGGGTGTAGCAGCTGTACCTGTAGTTGGGGTGGCCACAGAGGTATCTACCACCACCAGGGAGCTTCCATCGGAGGAGGTCTCACTGTCATAAGTGTCCCCTCCAGAGTCCGCCATGGTGCTCCCCTCGCCCTCCGTCCCACTGGTGCCCTCACCATCGGTGGATTCGGCCTCATGGGTCATGTAGGATGCAGCTCCCTCCGTCGCCGGTGACTCTGCTTCTTCACCAGATGATGCTAATGCATAGAAGGACAGGGTGACAAAACAAAAAGTGGGGGGAGAGACAGAGGATACACTTGGTCAATGCCAGCAACAACACCATTGTTGGTGTACACAACACACAGGGAACAGCCCTATGCACTAGGCGATGCACTACCAGTTACAATGCTAGTCACCAGGCCATGGAGAATAGTACCTAACGCCAATAACAGCATACCTGAGACCCACAGAACCCTGACCAGTAGTAGATGCCCACTAGCATGTTTGGGAGTGGAGTGCATCAGACCCTGCCCAACATGGAACCTACCCAGCAATGTTCGACCTGGCCTAGGGGCACCCACAGGCCCACATCCCCCACCCAGAGAACACCCCACCACGCACAATTTGCTAAATTGAAAACTGTACTCACCCCCTTCTGGCTGCTGTGATGCCCTCAAGCGCCCATCCATGTCCGGATAGGCCACCACCAGTATGTGGAACATCAGGGGGGTCAGGGTTCGACAGGCACCACTTCCTCGTTGGGAGAGCATCCCCAGCTGGGCCTCTGCCGTCTTCCTTGCCCAGCATCGCAGGTCCTCCCACCGTTGGCAACAGTGGGTGCTCCGCCTGCCATAGACCCCCACTGTCCCCACATCCTTGGTGATGGCACACCATATACCCTTTTTCTGATGGGCGCTAACCTGCAGGGAAATAAACATAGTAAAAGGTATCACCCATACCGTCAGCCTGTTACA
The DNA here is from genome assembly GCF_031143425.1 of Pleurodeles waltl. NCBI lineage: Eukaryota > Metazoa > Chordata > Amphibia > Caudata > Salamandridae > Pleurodeles > Pleurodeles waltl. The sequence goes on from NC_090436.1 coordinate 236,627,578, forward strand.
CTCATGCCCACCATATCCCTCCCATCCCCTTACGCACATACAATGACCTCCATACATGCAGCACTCTTCCCAGGAGCCCTCAAAAACCACCCCCTTACACGAGGCCTGCACACACAGCACTCCATGCATTCAGGCCCCATGCATCGTGCTCACAGTGTACTCATCTGTTGGTCTGGAGGCCCAGGAAGCAATCAGTACTGGGGTAGGACCCCATCCACCAGTCTCTCCAACTCCTCCGAAGTAAAGGCGGGGGCCCTTTCCCCAGAGACTCGAGCCATGGTTGCTTCCAGACACAGGTCACAGCAGCACTTGCAGTGTAGGTCCTCTCCTGTTGAAGGTCAGGTAGCAAGTTAGTGAACAGATAGAAAATGGTGGTCACGTCACGTCCGTCACTGCCGGTGTACATCACCATTGGCTACTGTACCACATAGGGCCCAATGATAACCAATGAGGAGTTGCACGGCGGTCCTCGACTGCCTCCCGCAATGGCACACAAGGTCAGCGGAATTACCTCATTTCCACCTGCCCCTCCAAACAGGACAGGTGTCCGCCATTTTAGTGGGGGGCAGGCCATGGCGCCTAACTGTGTCACAGCAGACATAAGCACATTTATGGGACTACACGTAAACATACAGTCACAACATGCAAAGCATTTTACTCAGAGGATATGTTTGAATATGACAGCTGCTCACCGTTTTGCCCCCTAGATTACAGCCGCTGAGGATGATTAGGAAATGGAGAAATTACCCTATGTACAGACCACTGGTGGACTTGGCAACAATGGAGGACAGGCTCATTATCCTAACCCAGTGGTTGCCAAACTGTGTGCCGCGGCTCCCTGGTGTGCCATCAAAACTAGCCAGGGGCGCTGCACACAGTTTGGGAACCACTGAGCTATTTCCAGTTCGGACAAAATAAAACTACACCAGTTGTTCCCAAACTGTGTACGGCGCCCCTGGCTAGTTTTGACGGCGCACCAGGGAGCTACAGCACTCAGTTTGGGAACCACTGTCCTAACCTACAGACTTGATCAGGCCACAATCCACGAGCTGTGTGCCCAATTGGAGCCACACCTGATCGCAGCTATCCTTCACCCCTCCACTGGGATCACCCCTCTTTTGAAAGTCCTATCAGTCCTACATTTCTTGGCAAGTGGCTCCTTCCAAGTGACAGTGGCCATGGCAGCAGGGATGTCACAACCAATATTCTCAATAGTGCTGACCAGAGTGCTGGCTGCCCTGATGAAACACATGCACAGCTACATCGTTTTCCGCTAGGTGGAGGATTTGGCCACAGTGAAGGCTGACTTCTATGCAATGGGTACCATTTACAGGGGACTTACAGGGGTGCTAAACCCCTGTGCCAACTGTAAACAATTGAACCTACCTTAGTTTTAAGGAAAGGGCACTGGAACTGAGGTCTTATTAGCAGGCTTCAGTGTACCGTAGAGTCAAAAACCACCATGTAATATTTCTAAAAGGGGAAAAATGTTTCCTACAATTTAACACTTAAAGACTTCTTAATAAATGTAACATGAGAGCAGATCCACAAGATACTTGAATTAAATCTTCTGGAACTCTCGAACAAGAACTTGGAGTACTTGGTAGAGATTAGGTCACTCCATGGGTAAACTCAGAACATAGGTTGGAGTTAATGACACTCCTACGATGGCACTCAGTACATAGATTGGAATTGGACAGACTTAAGAGGAAATAGGAAACCAGGTTGGTCTGGGGACAAAGGTTGGAAGCTACACAAACTCACAAGTTATGCTGGTGACCAGGTTACTCTTGAAAATGGATTACACTCGTATTTAGTAAACTCAGAACAAGACTATGGCCCTCATCATGACATTGGCGGTAAGGGTCGCTTACTGCCATGCTGACTGCTGCCAACATACCGCGACCGTGGTGGTATACCGCTACCCATTTTATGACCAACACATAAAAATCCGTCACTATACAGACACACACACAAGTCCGCCAGCCCAAAGGTCAGTGAAAAACTGGCGATACCAAAACCCACACCGTTACGCCAACAGAACTACGCCCACAGCATTATGACCCACGAATCACCGTGGCGGACATTCAACCGCAGTAAACCATTGGCGGTACACACCGCCGTGCTCAAAATACACACGCACATACGAAACAACACCATATTAGACAATTCAAACTACACACCCCTGACACACATACGTACACCACACCCACACACCCATACCACTATAAAACGCACACCCACACTACCCACAACCCTTTATGACTCAAATAATTTTACAACTGATAGAGAGAGAGAGACACCAAGAGCACCCACGGAACCAGGAACACAGAACACCATCACCCATACACCATCCACACACCTCACAGCAAACACCCCAACACATCACCCCACACACCATCACACACACCGCTCACACTACACCCATGGCACCACAACGACACCCCAGATTCTCTAAGGAGGAGCTAAGGGTCATGGTGGAGGAAATCATCGGAGTAGAGCCACAGCTATTCGGATCACAGGTGCAGCAGACATCCATTGCTAGGAAGATGGAGCTATGGGGGAAGGTGCGTTTCGTGGTGGCAAGACACCGGATAGCTGTACAGAGGACTGGCGGTGGACCCCCACCTCCTCCCCCCAACTAACAACATGGGAGGAGCAAGTCTTTGTAATACTGCATCCTGAGGGCCTGGCAGGAGTAGCAGGAGGACTAGACTCTGGTAAGTCAAATCTCTATTACCTGCATGCCATCACATACCCCAGCCTTTACCCTCACTCCCATCACTCCACCACCTCCCACACACCCGCCATCATAACCCACTCAGCCCAATGCCAAGCCCTGCATGCACCACCAATGCATGGACACCCATCACAGACCTGCATGGACACCCATCACAGCCCTACATTGACAACCATGTACTGCATGCACACTAGAGACAATCACCTATCCCACCAAAAAACAACTCACACTAAGGCAAATCTGCCATGGCAATATCAACAATAGAGGGCAACATACCCATGCACAAAATGTCACACGCAGAAACAATAACACTGGATGGATGTGCCAGCAACATCCAGTCCCCCCCAGAAGAGGCCCAAAGTGACGACAGCAGCTCTGCATGTTTGGATCAGGATGACCAACCTGGCCCATCAGGGACCTCCGGACAATCGGTTTCCCAGCCACAGTCCCATACCACAAACGACCCTCCCCCCTCAGGAAACACCACCACAGCGCCCACCCAGCAGGCCCATACCACTGTCCCCAGGACACATCAATAAGCAGTGTGCCCACCACTACAGGAACCCCAGGCCACCCCACAAACACAGGATGATCAGGGACCTGGGGTCAGTGGCAATGGGCACACGTTTCTGGGCAAAGACGCACAGGACAACAGGGAAACTGGGAGGACTGCTGTGAAACAGGGAGAGGACAGGCCCAGGGAACAGACTCTCCACAAGGCACTAGCAGGGATCCTGGGAGCATACCACCATTCCCAGGATACGATGGGCCAGATACTGGCCAAGTTGCAGGAGACCCAGCGGCTGCAGGAGGGGCAATACCTGGGGATCAGGGAGGACTTGAAGGACATTAACACCACCCTAGTCACCATTGCAGGGGTGCTGGCAGACATGGCCAACACCGTGAGGGAGGCAGTGGCACACCAACGGGCCCCTGACACTAGCCACACAGATGAACAGCCCTCCACCTCTGCCGATGCTAGTGGACAGGAGGCCCCACCACAGGAAAAACAGGCCACCAGCACCACACCCCCTGCAGAAGGGGAACCACCACGCAAATGGTCCCTGCGATCCAGGCCAAAGCCAGAGAAAATTGCCAAGACCCACGCCAGGAAATGAGACTCTCCCGATTGTCACCCCTGTATCCCACTCTGTCACCCTGTCCACCTTGAACTGCCATTGCTCCCCTTCCCATGCCTCATTGGACAATGCACCTGTGATACCAATAGACTGGACTCTATCCTGGACTTTCTTCCACCATCACCCAAGCCCATTGCACATCCCCATTAACTTCTCAGCACTGAAATAAACACCCTTTAAAAAATAGAAGTATGGTGTATGTCAAATGATTTAAGGATGCATTTGTTTAACAATCTGTCATTGCAATTAGACTGTACAGTTATGTATACATAGGTATGACCTGTAATGTGCTGCAGTCAATACACCAGGAGCCAGAGCTCCTGGTGTATTGGCTCAAATATCTATAAATAGACATGTCAAAGGGTACAGTAAGTGGCCATAGTAGTGGGAACAGTAGCCTGCCAGAGAAAATTCACCACACAAAACAGCAATGAAGGTGAAGTTACAGTGTCTTACCTGTGTGTCACTGGAAGTATTGTCGTATGATAGTTGTTCTGTTGTCCACATCCTCATCCTCTGTCTCCTCTTCTTCACTGTCCACAGGCTCCACCGCTGCCACACGCCCATCTCCAGCCTCATCCTCCTACAGAAAAGGCGCCTGGCGTCTCAAGGCAAGGTTGTGCAACATGCAACATGCCACGATGATCTGGCACACCTTCTTTGGTGAGTAGCACAGGGATCCACCTGTTAGATGGAGGCACCTGAACATGGCCTTCAGGAGGACAAAGGTGCGCTCAATAACTCTCTTTGTTCACCCATGTGCCTCATTGTAACGTTCCTCTGCCCTTGTCATGGCACTGGGGTTAGTAGCCATGAGAGGTTGGGGTAACCAGAGTCACCTGCAAATATCGAGGGATACCTGCACCCACCGCACAGAGACGTTGGCTGCCACTCCATGTGGAGCCACCGTAAATGTCCCGGCGAGGTGTTCCTGTCGGCCAGTGGGCGGAAACAATGTATAATGTACATTATACAGCCAGCGGGGATCCGGGGACACTGGCAGTCAGTGGTTTGACCACCAGCATGAACACGGCGGTTTCGACCGCCGTGTTCATAATGAGGGCCTATGTGTGGCAATCTAATATTTGGCAACAAATTAGACATTCCACTGTTTCAAGACCAGCAGAGACTCCTCTTACAATCTTCAGTGCCCTGCTAGGTGTAATTTATCTCAATCATATCAGGTCAATCATATTGTCTAATTGGTATGTAAAGGAATGTGGATATGTATAGTGCAAAACTTGTCACCTGTGAGGGTATCCAGGCACTGAGTAGGTGCAGGTTCTACAATTAGGATCAGCTGAAGAGCCAGGTTTTCAGATTCGTGCAGAAATCCATAAGTGACGTGGGTGTTCTGGTGTGCTGGGGGAGGTCGCCCCAGGATCTGGCTGACCAGTAGGAGAATGCCCTAGCTACTTTCTTGCTTCTATGTATATGGGGGGGTGTGGGTGAGTGATGCTGAGTGGAGGTTCCTGGTATGTTGCTGAAGAGTAGACAGTGGTTGAGGTAGGTGGACCCTGGTTGTTTAGTAACTTTTAGGCATACACTGGATGACAAGAGTGCCCCAAGGGAGGAAAGAGGATGGGGAGAAAAGAAGTAACAGCCTTGACTTCCTTCAGTTCCTTCTCTCATGTAGGATGTTTCTATTCTCTATGTGAGTTGGCACTGTGGGGGTCATCATGACTTCGGTCGACCGAAAAGGCAGTCTGCGGAAGTCCCAACGGGCAGGTTGCTGCCAGCAGGGTTGTAATGACCCGCTATGTGTATGCCGGTGTGTGTTTCTTTGCAAGAGTGTAAGAAACTGGAAAAGAAAACAAGATACATTACATTTCCCTCGTAATTTTTCATTAGCTTTTATCTCTTACTCAATTAAAAAACACTAAACAGTAATATATGCTACATACCGAAAGTATCTAAGGCTATGACTCCTTTTCAATGTGTATTTGTCTTGAATGATCTAAAAAAAATTCTGTTGTCAATTTGTTCTTTTCAATTACGTCGTACTTGACTTTCATGTAACCTTTTGCTCATAAGTCTTTTCTCATTTATGTGCTATTGTCATTGTTAGGAACCTTTTGCATACATTCCTTTTCATTTCAGATTTTACTTGGGTGTGTCATGAAGCGATGAAAAGATGTAAAGACTCCTTGTTTTTTTAATAATCTTATTTAATTCTTTCTCTTGAGTTTCATTTTAGAAAACAAACCCACATTCACCAAATAAACTGTTACTCTTACGGCTTTGTTCCTCACTCTACTTGCAGGCATTTGACCATAAATATTATAATTAGAACTGTCACTTAGCGCTTATCTCGTCCGGCTTGTTCTTAAGAAGTTGCTGCATGAAAACCTATCCTAGGAATGTTCTTCCTAGGATGGCTTGCTTCCTAGATGTTGCTTTTGAAAAATGCTACAAATTCAGGACTCGAAGCGGAGACACTATGGCCCAGATTTATACTCTGTTTTCACTGAATTAGCGTCATTTTTTTAATGGTAATTCAGCACAAACTCAACTCCATGTTTACATTTTGATGCTAGACCCATCTAGCTTCAAAATATTGGTGTTAACGCCATTTTTCGGACACGTGAAACCTCCTTGCATGAATGAGATGGAAAGTAGGCGTTCCCATCCAAAAAATGACTCAAACACCCTAGCGCCGTATTTATCCACCTGGGAAAACACCCTAACGCCTCAGGGACCTGGACATTATTTAGACCTACAGACTGAACCAGCAAGCCTTACTACACCTGCTGCACCACACTGAGCTACAAATACAGCCAGCCTGCAGACCCCACACAACATTCCACCTATGACAAAGCTGCTAGCTGTCCTGCACATGCTAGCAAGTGGTTCCTACCAAACAACAGGTGCACTGGTTGCTGGTGTCTCACAGCCCGTGTCCTCTGCATTCCTGCCAAAGGTGTTAGATGCTATTATCTCCCTGACACACCATGACATCAGCTTCCCCAAATCCCAGCAAAAGCAGCAGGATAACAAATGGGGGTCCTGTCAAATCCATGGCTTCCTGCATGTGCTTGGTGCAATTGACTGCACCCATATCCAGCTCGTACCACCTGCAGCCACAGAGCACTTGTACCAGAATTGCAAGCACATGCTTTCCATTAATGTGCAGTGCATAGTGGACCACTGGAGACTATTCATAAGCATTTGGGCCAAGTATCCTGGGAGTGTCTATGACCCCTGCATATTCCAGCACAGCAAGTTCAATGAACAATTCCAGGATGGACAATTTGAAAATGGCCTACTTGTGGGTGAGTCTACAAATCTAGCAATATACACACAACACACCAATGGTGTCGGATACAAGACATACATCACTACAGTAACACACATGTGCAGGTAACAACACATATGCACCATGCTGCAGTACGGCACAATCAGTACACACCACACATACATACACCCACATGTACATAATACACCCACAACTTGACAGGCACACCACATGAAGGACAGGTGCATACATGTACCCTTTGCCAACAGTATAACTACACAGACCACTACAAGTACCCACAGGTTGCCTACTACCTACACATCACACACAGTACACCAAACACCCAATGGCATATACCATGCCCATGTCATATAAGTTCCATATAGGCACAGATCCCCCAAGTCATGCTGTCCAAATCACTGCCAGAACAAATATTAAATACAGGCAACTTGCGCCTACATCAACTACATCTCATCAACACATACCTGACTTACCTGTAGTGTGCAGAGACATCTTCCTGACGCATTGACTCACACACATAGGAATACAAGATCAATGCCCATCACATACAATGTGCCAGATGTGTGATATGTGGTACCACACCTACTGTAGTGCCACCTCACATGCAACACTCACTGACTCACAACACCATCATGTCTGTACCAGATACAATAAATGTCTCAACAATGGGGTGAATCACTGTCAGACAGTGCAGATCATGGATATCATTGTGGGACCCAGTAGGAGAAAACAGGACATCACTGACCTCCCATGCACTGTGCCAAGGGACACATTTGCTAAGTAGCTGAGCTCCATCCCACAGCCTGCATTGTGCATGTGTTAACTGTATAAATGCACATTAATGTTTTGGAAGATAGGAGAGACACTGGTAGTTATGTTGATCATCCTGTGGCAGTGGGCTACACACTCTTGGACACCTCATGGCTGCCACAAACATTAGCTGCCACTCTGAATCACCAAGTGACCTACGTAATAGCCCACAGTGCCTTTTTCATGGCCTGCAATGTATGTACAACTTGTCAGATGAACATTTCATAATGAGTTGAAGCCACATTGTAAATCGGCCACCCTCCCATGCTGTATGTAGTGTGGAAGGGGTGTGCAATATGTGTTGCTGCAGGTCTGTCACCACAAGATACATAGCATGATGATGCTGACTCACATGTAGCTGTCACCTAAAACCTGAGGAAGTGCCAACAACAAACACCACCCCAGAGGTGCTGTATGCAGGTTGCAACAAGAAAGTAGACTGTGTTTTGAACTCAGATGATTGTGCCGCAAATACATGCTGCATACTGCTGCACACACAGAAAGAGCCAATTGGCCATCAAAACAGCATATGTATAGGGCAGTGTGCTTTCCTGCATAGATAAATCCACCTCCACAAGGCAGCTAGCCAAGTACCCTGGTGCAGGGTAGGTAGTGTCGGTCCACAGCTGCTTATGAGCAACTGGTGCGGGGGACAACAAAGGCTTGCAAAGTAACTTGTCACACATGGGGCATTCTTGCATAGTCGAAATGTTGCAGGACAGTGCAGCCAATTTTGGAGAAGCGATGTGCATTCTCACTTACCAATTTTAAAGGCCCTAAGTGTCACACATCATCTGCAATGACACATGTCAAAAGGGATGGGATGTCCAGGCACTGTAGTGCTCCCATATTGCCACCACATCTGACCGCATTGTGCTGTGAGGATGTGTCATGTCCCCACTAGTGATAGCACACTGAGACACAGGTTCACAACGCATGGTACATACATAATGACCATCAGTTTGGAATCCAAATCATATGTCCCAGGTCCTTGAGCCAAACACAAGATTGTCATGTCCAACAACCTAGTGCTGAGGAGACATTACAGGAACTCACACCATACCATAAATACATATGAGTCACAACCAGCTCAAAATATCAACTGCCATGCCAAATGACATACCTGTTGCAAGCCCAACAAAAACATACTCCTTTAATCTTCTGCTGCGGAGCAGGGTTATGACATACAGCCATGGATAATGACCCCTTTTTCCATCCCAAACACATCAGCGGAAGGTGCATATAATGAGGGACATTGGCAGACACAGACTATTGTAGAAAGGACATTTGTTATCCCGAAGCCCAGATTCAGGTGCCTGGACATCACAGAAGGCAGCCTCCTATATGCCCCACACATCGTCTGCAAGATAATCATGACATGTGCCATCCTGCACAACATATGTGTGTAGATGAATGTCCCTTTATATGAGCAGGTTGATGACCTGCCTAAGGAGGAGGAGGAGGATGGGGAACAGCACAACACAGCTGCTGGGATACGCTGCAGACTGCACATCGTTGAAAACGTCTTCACTTAATATTCACGTAACTCAACTTGTCAATAAACACCTCACTTATTCACAAAATCCGGCTTTGGTCTCTTCAATCTACACAACATGTACCACAGGATTGTGAGTCTACCCTCAGGGAGCATGACACAAACAATAATTTGATGAGTACAGAAGCAACATCACATGTGATGCTTAAGGTTGAACTGCTACCATCACTCATTTCACAAATAGCCTCATCACTTGAATGTGACAACTGATGGACACAATCAATGGACCACAACATATTATTTACATCCATGTTGACAACTTGTACAACAATAGCTCATCACACACAACTACAACATGTTCAAATAGGAGGTAAACAAGGGGCCCACACATGAGGCAGTGGATTTCAAATCATGGTGAAACTGTAATGTTTGAACAGACCACTGACACAACTCAGTGTGAGAGTTGCAGTGGCTGCATGGAGCATGTATGACAAGGGGGGGGACATCATTGGTGACAATGGTCATCATGATTAGCCCAGGTATAACAAGCAAAGGAAGAAATTGAGCCTACGCAGTACATCCATGCAAATCAGTCCTGCCACTGCCATGGGGCCCAATCCTGTCACAGGGTACACATGACCTCACAGTTTGGACGGGCATGTCTGTGGAATGCACATCAGAATGGATGAGAACATATGCAGCTGGGGCTGCAGGTCCGCCACACAAAAAATATTATTACAATGCTAAATGTAATGACTTTGATCTGACTATTGTGTTCAAAACATGATATGATTGGAATGTAGGCAGAGTGTGTCAATCACAGTATGTACCAACTATGTACACGTCAGACATATGTGTAGTCCATACACAAGTCACCATATACTCAAGGTCAACATATGGAAACAGTTGTTGGGTAACATTTGTTAGATAGCATCCATCAGCCATCATTAACAATGCCCCAGCTGTGTATGTCATCGGAAATGTGATACCCTGTAAGACAACTACACACATCACATAAGTGAACACAATTCACAATCACATTCCATTACTCTTCCATAGTACTGACTGCCATGCATATGGATACACTGTTGTCACACATACATACATCTGCATGACATGAATACATTTTCATGCTCTTGATTCTGTAACACAAACACATTGGTGTAACAGACCAATCACACCCAAATCACATAGTTGTATGGACTACCACATGTGGCCATACACAAAATGCCACACTGCAGCTCAGCCCATTCAATTTGCATGTTGATACAGGGTACATCCATTGACATTGGACAAAATCACTCAACCAGGAATAGAGTAATAAAAAGTATGCAAATGCATCAAAAACATCCAGAAATGCAAAGTATATGACATATGGGCAATTAGCGTGATTTCCACCTTCGCACTCATCTCAATGCTGATTTACTGTTAAATTGATGCATAAAGGTAATGCGTCAATAAAAAAAGGTGCACGTAGACCATGCGTCAGAAGTACTCACACAAATATCAGATTTGTCAAATAAATACATGCATTACAGAAAATGTGATGCACAGGGACAGGAAGAGATGTAATAGGAAATTCTGTTTACAGGCATGGTACGGTGGGTGTACTTTCACTTTCTCTTTACAGTCTGTGCCTCTTTTGACTGTGTGATTTTGTCTTGGTGGTGTGTTATTGCTCTGTTTTGTATCTTGTGGTGCCCCTCCTATTGTGATTTCTGTAGTATTTGACTGTACTTTGTCCCAATGTTAGTGAATGTGTGTGTTTTTTGTATTTTTCCTTGTACTTGTACTGTGGGGTGTCTGTCCAGGTTAATTGTTAAGTTGGATTAGTGAGGATTGGTACTTTTGGCGTTAAGTGTCCGTTACCTAATTAGTTTTTTACAATCATTTTTTGTCAACCTGTACGACAGTGATATGTCTGGTAGGGGGAGGCTGACTAGGATGGGGAGGAGGAGCTGGGAGGATTGGTGTGGCTGGTAGCCCATTACATCCCATTAATGTTGGAGATGGGGGGGCCATGTGATACAGGGCTACCGGACGGATGCGAGGCGGCTGCGGTGGGGCAAAGTGCTCCACCACCTGAAGAGGGTGTACCCCAGCAGCCGCAATGACCACCAGCTGAAGCATCGTTGGGTAGATCTGGTGGCCAGGGAGCAGGAGCTGCTAGACCATCTTGGTGTGATGATCGGTGGCCCTGTTGGTGAGTCTCCCACCAGCAAACTATTTACTGTTCACCGCACTTGAATGTTGAATGACAGTAGCAGATGTGTTGGCGTGCTGCATGCAATGCTTGTGGACAGGTTGCATGCAACCAGAATGAAGTGTCACTGTGCCAGTATAGACATGGAGCTCACATATCCTACCATTTTACCAATGAAAATCAGATGTTTGGTGAGTCATGAACAACCATCACTAAGTCACACATTTCAGGTACCATGGCAACATCTGTGCCCCAGCATTGTGTCATGCATTAGAGACCAAGACACCGCCAGCATACCACATGTAACTGGATTGTGATAACAAAGTAGGGCAATCCACATCATCCCTGCCATTATGTTAGCAAAGGGAGCATACTTGCCTTTAGGGGGTAGGGGCAATGGGGCATTTGATAACACCAGACAACTTTGACACACCAGTCATGGATTACTCAGAGCATGAAAATGTCAGACTAAAAATTGAGCCACTTGTCCTTCACAAAGTGCCTCTGTGTGCCTTGCAGGACAATCAAGAACACCTGAGTCAGTTGTCTTGCAGAGCACCAGGGTAGTGCCATATATCTATCACCCAACGTCCCCTCATTCAATGGAGTTCTATCTTATACAGATTGCCCACATATGGTTTTTGCAGGGTGTAGCACTAAATGAGTCTCAGGCCCAGTGTGAGAGTGCAGATGTGTGGCTCTCACTCACCTGAGTGTCAGTCTCATTGTGAGTTTGCAGTGGTGTGCCTGTTGCACTGTTCTCATCCTCGATAATTAACTTCTCTAAAATAGTACACACTGTAATATGTTGTCCACTAGTAGTGACAGTGATATGATACTAACCATTGTTTTCCATCCAGATCTTTCAGGTGGACCTGCCCCCTACCCCATAGGCGAAGTGGCAAGATTTGAGGACCCAGATGTATCCAGTAAGTATGATTATGTCTGTCCTGTGTAGTGATTAAGGCTTTTGTGTGAGTGAGTCATGTGTGTTGCACCCAATGATAGAAGTGATGAGCTGTCAAAAGATAAAATATCAAAGTAGGCTAGATGTACCACTGTCACATTTAAGGGTTCCCCTTGCACATGCAGAGAGTCATATCTTGTGAGGCTTGTGGCGTTCAATGGGCATCATCGTGTAAACAAGGTGATGACAAGCCACATGTAGGCCCATATGTGACTTAGATGTGCACTGTTGTGAAAATATTGGCACTGGGACACACCGTCATCCTCACAACAAAGTGATGCACCATTTTGTACACAAATTGGTGCATCCTTGTATTGTAATGTACATGTAGGACTGGGTGGGCAAATGTCCCCCAGCATGGTGCCATATATATTGTACTTCACTTACGTGACACTTATATGGAATGTAATAGGCGTGTATGCAGGTCAAGCCCAAACGTGTGCTGGCATGGATGTGGGTGTGTAAGGAATGGTATTGGCTGATCAGGTATTGATGGGTTTCTACACCTGGACACATGAATTTAGATGTAAAAGACCAATGGATGTCAGCCCTCCTAACATATAGTCCACTCACTTTCTCCATGTATGAGTGGGCATGCCTTGGTGGATGACCTGGACAGTTGCAATGATGAATTGCATGGCCATCTCCCCTGAGGCACAGGGGTGGGAACAACAAATTTATATGCAGATGTGATGCTCACAGTGAAGGTGAAAGTGACAGTGATCAGGCTTGCATGTGTACCTATCAACACTGACCCCTTATGGTTACCAACTGCATCCCATACTCCCAATAACAGATTCAAGTTACCGGTGATGTATGCTTGAAATTTGCCAAAGATGATGAGGAATAGTGGCACTGACCTATGTGAAGTTGACACTGCCTTTGCATTGTTACACATGGCACAAAATCAATGCACATCTCATTTTGTTTAATTCCTATCCTTGTGAGTGGCTATGGTGTCAATAAAATGATGCTAAGGCAGTCTTGTTGTTTCATCCATCAGGGCCATTGTATTATCCGGAATGTGAGTTGGAGTACATGTGCAATTCGATGTAGAGTGTAAGCTAATAATCTGTACATACTCCACAGAATGCTGACACTGATGGTTGCCTGTCTCATTTTAACAGCTGCCAACATGAACAATGGGGAACTGCGTGCCTTTCAGAAGATGGCAGCCCGCTATCGGCACATACTGGCAGTGGAATCTGGGTTCAGGAGACTGGCACGCTGCTATCGCACAGAGCGATCCACCGGTGAGTGGCGGGCATTCACCCAAGGGGCACCCACACTGCCCACCCAGGGAAGACCCAGCACCACAGCTGTGCAGGAGGCCACAGCTGCCACCATCACCACAAGCCCAAGCTGCTGCACCCTCAACATCCATGCCACAGCCAACCACACCTGCAGCCATGGATATGAGTGCTACTAGGGACCTACAGAGGAACGTCACACTGGTCCTCATAAATTTGGACTCTCTTGAGAAGGAGGTGGAGAACAATACAAAAAGACTAAAATTCCTAAAAAAGAAACTCAAGAGGGCCAATCTGTGAATAGCATAATGACTCTCATCCCCAGTTCAGTCCCTTCCCTCCTCATTTGTTTTAATGTTTTTTAGTGGGTATTAGCGGATTAGTTGTAGGTTAAATTAGGATAGTGGTTTAGTTAGGATAAGAAGGTTTGGAGGGTGAGTTTTCTACTTTTTACATTTTACTATGTGGGTGGGTGGGTGGGTGTTGGGTGATGTTGGGCCTTTTATGTGTTATACAAATATTAAAAATTAAATAAAAAAAAATATATATTTGTTTAGTAACAGGAAGTACATGTGTAGTTTAGTATATGTTTGCTTGCATGTGTTCCGTGATATAAGCAGGGTGGGGGGGCAATGTTTAGAGTGTGTCATTAAATGTGTTAGGTAAGTTTAGCATAGAGTAGTTAGGGTCTGTTTTTGGTTATGTATAGTTAGGATAGGTTAGGATAAGTGTTCTTAATTCTTTTTAGTTTAATTAAATTCTAATTTAAAAAATGTGGGTACTCCCTTACTTCATGTGTCTTATGCTTGGGTCTCAGGGTCTTCACATGGGTGTACAGTGAAAATTGTGTGTTGTCCTAGGGATTCCGTCCTGCCACCAGATCCCTCTCTTGACATGTTCATCACCTTCTTACAACTGAGCTGTCACATTGGCAGCTACAACACAAAAAATGGTACACTGTTCCAAACACACAGAGGGTTCACACAGGCGAACCAAATTTTTCAGGAGCACAACCCTCATGCATCACAATGGATGACTGGCATCATCATTGGGAAGCTCCTCGTTGGCAGCTACAACACATCTACTTGTCTGTGCATCTGCCATCCAGTGTACCCACCACTCAAGGCGACTATGTTTACCATGTATAGGAAAGGAAGGTGCGGTAATACAGCTCTCATTGTATGCGTCCTGTGTCAGAATATTGGGCACTGTGGGACATCTGACAACAGCCTGTATTTCATTCCTATCCAGCTAAACTGACCAGTGGCAATTACAAATGAGGTTGAGTCCCTATGTTTCACAGCAATGTATTCTACTAGTACTCCGAGCTGACGGTGTTGCCCGAGAACTGTTTCATAGCCATTCCTGCCATATGTAGTGGGTGTAGCATGTATGTGTTCAATATTTTTTACATACTCAGTGAATTGCTTGTAGGGGATGAGACCAGCATCTACGTTCATCATGTAGGTACCATGTGCATAGATATGTGTCTGCATATTTATGCACTCTTGTACTGACACTCTGTGACTTAAGACATGCTACACACATCACAGTTCCTAAGCGTAGTAGATGTGTCACAACACACAAAGACATGCTGGTTGTGTAGGTGGTGTTTAATAACGTGTTATAGTGCAATATTTACAATGTCCAGGTCTGTGACCCCATTCACCAAATCCATCCAATTGTGACACTACACAAGTCCAGGGTTGAGGGACATGTCATGGGACATGCTTGGGTAAAGTGTCTTTCAGTGCAGGTGAACATAAATTGCCATTTGAAAAGTTAGAGACAATTACAGTCAATAGCAGAAAGGTCAACGGTGTATCGGTGAAGAGTGCATATCTGCACAGTGCTAACACTGGCATGATGTCAAGCACAGGACAAAGGTAAACACTGCCTATGTGGCACGGGCTGGTGCTACCGGGAGCTCCTACAGGTGAAGATGATCTGTTCCACATCTTCATCCTCCAATGTGTGTGGTACCTCCTCTACCCTTGATGGTGATAGTGGGAAGGCAGAGGGGATAGGGTGTGGTTGAGGGTCCAAGTTCCTATAGATTTTGGATAGCTTATCATGGAAGAAGTCTGAGAGTTGGTTTCAGAGACCTTGGTATGGGGTGATGGAGTTGGAGGTGGCTGCCAGACAGGTGAATTCCATAATGATGGTTTGTATTTGTTGTTGCTGACTTCAATCCTCTGGGTCAGTGCTTTCTTCATGTTCTCTTTCAGTTCATGGTGGTAGGTCCTGAGTAAGGTCTTGTAGGCCTTCCTGGAGGTGGGCTCTTGTAAGGTTCTCCATTTTCTTTCTAATTGTTTGTATTTCCTCTTGGACTCTCTGAGTGTGTCAGTATACCAGCTTGCATGTTTGTTGGTGTTTTTGAAGGGTGCTAGGATGTTAGTACTGGTGTAGATCCAGTTATTGAAATAGTCTGTGATTCTATTGGTGTTGTTTTAGAAGATGGGAGGTGGAGCTGGAGAGTGTCGAGCCTTTTAGTCACCACCTTCCAGGTGAGGCTGGTGGTGCGTAGCTTCTCCATCGGTGTGTTAGGTGCTGTCGAGCTTTTGAAATATATGATGAAATGGTCCATCCAAGTACGTGTGTGGAGATGTGACTGACCTTGATTTTGTCTCTGGAGGTAAAGATGGAGTCAAGGGTGTGCCCTGCAGCAAGCATGAGCCAGTTCATGAGCTAAGTGAGCGTAATGTCTAGCAGGTTTGTGATTTTGGAGTCTGTGGGGACGTCAAGATGGAAGTTGACAAGTCTTTGGTGAATGGGATGACAAGGTCAATGAGGATGGTGCTGAAGTTGGTCCCACGCCCCAGTGGCCAGTATGTGAGGATCCCCCCGGATGGGGGTTTTGCAGTCTGTCTTGAGCTTGAAATTTAGGTGTTCTAAGAAAGCAGTTTCTAGGTCAATGGAGATGGTGCATTTGATGGTGCCTCTATCGATGATGGTGATGCCACCACCTGGTTTTGTGATTTGATCCTGGTGCATGATTGCGTATCCTGGTGGGATGGCTGGGTGCTGTCAGGGGTAGGCGAAGAGTTAATCCATGTCTTGGTGAGGAAGATGAGGTCATGTGCGTGGGAGTGGGTGACGTCCCAGACCTCAGTTGTGTGCTTGTTTACAGAACAGCTGTTGAGGAGCATGCATGAGGGTGATTGATGGTGAGTGGGCAAGACATTATATGAAATGCGGGTGTGGGTGGTAGAGTCAGGAGTAGAGCTTTGTGAGTGGGTGTGGCTGTAGGGTATGAAAATGTTGCCGCAGGTGAAGCGGCAGTGAAAGCATGTGAAAGGACCGGCCGTTGAGTGGGGTGCAGCAAGGCAGCAGTGGTCTCGACGGTGTGTGTCCTTGGGGGAGTATCTGTGGGAGCCAGAGAACCAGGGTTCCTGCTGCTGGCACTGGGTGGGGTCCAGTTTTCAACTACATATTGACTACAATTGATTCATGCTCCTGATTCCTACTGCCTACACCACAAAAAATGTTGATGCTCCAGCGGTCGTAAAAGATCTACAGTACTTGGTAGCCACGTGCACAGTTTATACCATTCATGCAGACAATGGTCCCACAATTTCAGCAGTGGGTTTCAGGGTTGCTATGTCTGCTCTGAATTATGTCTGCATTACTCACATCCCTTTCACACAGGAACAGTGAGTTAATAGAGTGTGCCATTGGTACAATTAAACACGGCTTAACTGCTAGGGTAATAAGTACATTAGTGAATTTGCTCCATAATCTGTATGGGGTTGTGAGAGCATTAAATAATTTATCATGAGAAATATTAGGTGGTTGCTCTTCATATGAGGTGTTCTTTGGAATATCTATGTATGTACCTGGCCTAGATTAACCTGGGAAGGTGGTGGAAGAACAAAGGTTTGACATGAATCAATATTTAACTGTATTTCAGAAAGTTCCAGAGGTCAGAGGCAACCTAGTTATTTTGAAGCATTCTGACTTAGCAGCCTGCAAAGAAAAGGTCTTTAAAGCTGCTGACATGATGGGCAATATGATCAGGAAAAGATCCCTGATAAATAAATAAATAAACAAGTATTTGGGGCATCCTGCAGACCATCCATTTCAGTGCTTGGGGTACAAGGTACAGAAACTGTAATTTTGTCTTTGCTGCCTGGTTCAAAGACAAACAGAAAGGTGTCTGTCAATCATGTTTAAAATATTGTGTGGCTGATTCTGTTTATCAGACCACCTGTGGCACCAAGTAGCCTTCAGACAAACTCTCCCTTCCCTGAAGGAGGTACCTCAAGAAGAATATGATGATGGGCGCTTGATTCCCAATACAGGGACGCTCAAGCCTGCTGTATCTCCAGCTTTACACCAAATGGCACATTCCACAAAGGAACCTGACGCTACAATTTCTGCAGTTTCAACAGTTTCAATACTGTTTTGTTTAATGTAAACCCCCGGCTGAACTGACATAATTTGAAATGATGACCTTGCATGAATTAACCATTTATGAAAATGACTCTGACTTTGAAATAGATGATTTGTTGACACACTCCACAGTCACTGAACTTCATTGACTAATTCTTGCCTATTAGTGGTTAGTACCATCATCTTACTTCTGGGTTGCTTTTCCTTGATGCTGTGTTTTCCTTCTAATAGGGTTTATCATGCTGATTGTTATTTCATTACTATTGAATGGCCAAAACATTTCAGTTAAAACTGTGTCTTTAACTGTGGTCTGAGGACTGCAACCTCATTTTTCTTCCAAAAGAGCATGACAAGATCATCATACTGTGAATGTCACTGCAAACCCTATGCTGGTTGACATGGTTGGGGTGAGGATTCTTTATTTTGTTTGGCCAATTTGTTATTGAGGTTTAAAATTTACAAGACAGTGCAATTGAGAGGCAGTGAGAAACATTAAGTTGGTGAACAGGGTAAATATATAAAGACTAAATTGAAAAGACCAGATACTGCGATGCATTAATCATTGATACTGTCAACTAGGGAATGCACTAAGATCCCAAATTAGGGGAATGGGTCATTACAGTAAAGGAGAAATGGTAATAATGGAGTGGTGGGAACAAGGGATGCAGAAAAGCTTGATGTCTAAACTTTCATGGAGTTATCAAAGGATATAAAACCAAAGTTATTGGAAATCCCCTGAAAATACTAGAAAATATTGAATGAATTGCTGATGGTATCAAACAGAATACAGAGGAGAAGGTGTGAATGAAACCAGAACCAACAGCGTTGAAGAAATGTGCGATTCGAGTTGTACTGGACACATTAAATATTCATCCCATGAGTTCACCGAAGTGTCTCGGAAAGTTTGTATTTAACAGGGACTGTATTTCTGCTGACAACCTTGCCACTTGCAGCACGTAGGTCTGGCGTGCAATGTGAGGCCAAATATCAGCTACCTCCCTAATTTTAGTGGGGGAAAAAGTACGTTCCCGCAGCATGTAACGACCTTGGAGACCGAAGCAACGTAAACTATTCTGGCCCGATTGCCACAACAAAAAATTTCCCTTGCACTGACATGCTGCCAGGGAACGCGACCCGCCTTCAACGTTTGAAGTGTCCAACCCAACTGCATAATGCACCCTAGTTGACTCTGTTCATAATGTAAAGAAGACATATCTGTTTGTATAATGTCTATAGCAGAAGAGACAATGTTATTTAAAGTATATATCCGGTGGGACAAGGTATTAATCCCATTGTCTATAACAGCTAATGCTTTTTTCAGATTTTCCTTGTCTATTTGCCTTAACCGGGCAGCTGCTTCTTGTTGAGAAAGCTTCCAAATTTCATTATATACTGCACATAAGATACGCTTCCTACGGTGTTTTCTGGGGCCCAACAGGAAGTCATGTAAGTCAGTGTTATTAGACAGGAGACTGAGGTGTTCTCTAACCGCAACTAGTGAGGATGATTTTAACCATTGCTGGCACAATTTTCCTACACTATGGTGGTCATTACAACCCTGGCGGTCGATGTTAAAGCGGCGGTAATACTGCCAACAGGCCAGCGGACAAAAAAAGGGAATTATGACCGTGGCGGAAACCGCCAACAAAGACAGCCACTTTAACACTCCGACCACCACGGCGGTACAGACAAGCAGCGTGGCGGTCACCGCCAACAGACAGGCAGCAGACAATGTACCGCCCACCGTATCACAACCCGCCAATCCACCACCTTTTCCGGGGCGGATTCACCGTGGATAAAAACACGGCAGAAACAGCTTTTGCAATGGGAAAACGCTCATCTTAACACATCCCATGAGGAAGGAGGACACCATGGAGCCGGAATTACAAATCCTACCTGCCCTTGTATTCCTACTCATCTACGAACACCAGCGCCTGCGGCGGCGAAGACAGCGGTGAGTACTGCACCTAAAACATAGGGGGGGGGGGAGGCAAAAGTCAGGGACACACACACGCAACACTCCCACCCCCACCCCCACCCTTGCACATTACAACACACACACCAATGCATTTCCAAACATCACAGTAACAACCCACAACCCCACCGGAAGAATGCTAAGACAAAACTAAATCAGTTCAAACAATGTAATGTATCAAAATACATGTTTCAAATATATACAGATATATATAAACTCATTCAAAAGTACATACATTACGAGAAGTAGTGCAGATATGCACATCTCAATGTCCGTGCACCACTGGGCCAAAAATGCATGGGCGACGTCCACACAAGATACCTGTCCACAAACGGAGAGAACACTGCCGGGGCATCCGAGAGAAATACAACAGGCACCTCAGGGGGAAGGAAAGGGGGGGCACCTCAGCCGGATTACAGCACCACGCCACATCCACGACGGGGCTCCATGCCCATTGATGTATCCTGAGAGTGCAAAGCCACAGTCTCTCAAGTCTCTACAGTGGGAGGATTGCCCACTGTACCATCCTGGGGAGTGCAAAGCCACAGTCTCTCAAGTCTCTACAGTGGGTCGCTTGCCCACTGTACCATCCTGGGGAGTACAAAGCCACAGTCTCTCAAGTCTCTACAGTGGGTGGCTTGCCCACTGTACCATCCTGGGGAGTGCAAAGCCACAGACTTCAAGTCTCTACAGTGGGTGGCTTGCCCACTGTACCATCCTGGGGAGTGCAAAGCCACAGTCTCTCAAGTGGATAACAGTCTCCACTGGTTCTGGAGGGGGACTGGTGCCCAGAGTGCTTCATCCTGTTAAGGATTCAGATAGTGGATGCTGGACTCCACTGGTTCTGGAGGGGGACTGGT
This sequence comes from Pleurodeles waltl, assembly GCF_031143425.1. NCBI lineage: Eukaryota > Metazoa > Chordata > Amphibia > Caudata > Salamandridae > Pleurodeles > Pleurodeles waltl. The sequence goes on from NC_090436.1 coordinate 236,648,665, forward strand.
GCCCAGAGTGCTTCATCCTGTTAAGGACAGAGGTAGTGGATGGATCTCTCCACAGGTTCAGGAGGGGGAATGGTGCCTAGACTGGATTAGGCTCCCCGTGACAGTTCCTGTCCCGTCACTGTCCCAGCTGTGCATGGGATAACGATGCTTGATGTGGCGGTCTTTTCCTTCTGCAGCGGTGCTCTGCCCTGTTAAGCGGTGCTTTGCCATGGCGGTGCTCGGGACTGTTCAGCGGTGCTTTGCCATGGCGGTCTCTGGCCTGTTCAGCGGTGCTCTGCCCTGTTCAGCGGTGCTTTGCCATGGCGGTGCTCGGGACTGTTCAGCGGTGCTTTGCCATGGCGGTCTCTGGCCTGTTCAGCGGTGCTCTGCCCTGTTCAGCGGTGCTTTGCCATGGCGGTGCTCGGGACTGTTCAGCGGTGCTTTGCCATGGCGGTCTCTGGCCTGTTCAGCGGTGCTCTGCCCTGTTCAGCGGTGCTTTGCCATGACAGTGCTCGGGACTGTACAGCGGTGCTTTGCCATGGCGGTCTCTGGCCTGTTCAGCGTTGCTCTGCCCTGTTCAGCGGTGCTTTGCCATGGCGGTGCTCTGGACTGTTCAGCGGTGCTTTGCCATGGCGGTCTCTGGCCTGTTCAGCGGTGCTCTGCCCTGTTCAGCGGTGCTTTGCCATGGCGGTGCTCGGGACTGTTCAGCGGTGCTTTGCCATGGCGGTCTCTGGCCTGTTCAGCGGTGCTCTGCCCTGTTCAGCGGTGCTTTGCCATGGCGGTGCTCTGGACTGTTCAGCGGTGCTTTGTCATGGCGGTCTCTGCCCTGTTCAGCGGTGCTTTGCCATGGCGGTGCTCGGGACTGTTCAGCGGTGCTTTGCCATGGTGGTCTCTGGCCTGTTCAGCGGTGCTCTGTCCTGTTCAGCGGTGCTTTGCCATGGCGGTGCTCGGGACTGTTCAGTGGTGCTTTGCCATGGCGGTCTCTGACCTGTGCATTGGTGTGTGGCATGACGGTCCCTCTTTGCCTAGTGGGGCTGTGGCAGCCGGGGCCCTCCTGGGCACTGACTCTGGCGGTGGTCTCCTGACCAGTGACGATACTTGTGCCCTCCTGGGCAATGACTCTGGCGGTGGTCTCCTGACCAGTGACGACGGTGCTGGCGGTGGTGTCCCGGCCGCCGGGAAGGATGCCGCCCTTCTCCGCCGTGCTGCTCACACCAGGCTGTGCAGACTTCTTCGGGCCCTTCCCCACCTTTGGAGGAGTCACAGCTGACTCTGCAATCCCCCTGGGACCCTTGTGAGTAGTTCTGCCTCCAGGAGTCTTCACCCTGTCCCGTCGGCCACTTTTCAACTTTAGATGCTTTACAGGGGGTGGACTGGCAGTGCCTTGGCTCCGTGTCACAATGCCTGCCCTGGTGGCCGGTGCACTCCACACACCTGTAACACGCACCACTGGTACTGGAGTCTTTTTGACTGAGGCGCTACGATGGGACTGATGAATTGGAGGGGTGGGGGCAAAGAGGTCAACGTTGCAGAGGGACAGTTTCTGACGAACACTGGGATGGGTAGCTGGAGGGGGTCTGGGAGTGGAGGAAGAGGAGGTGGTTGTAGGAGGTGTCACTTTAGGCCAGAGGTTCCCAAACTGTGCGCCGCGGCTTCCAGGTGCGCCATTAAAGCCAGCCAGGGGCGCCGTGAAAAGATGCACTTTATGATACAATTATGTGCTGATGGTGCCAATTAATCTTATGACCTAATAGGAAATCAAATTTTAAAACTGTAAATTTATATAAGAATCGTTTTTTTGTTCATTCCTTTGTTACTGGAGTTCGTTAAATTGCACAAAAGTCACATAATTCAAATATACAAACAGATACCAACGCCCTAATTTGGCATTTTCATCGAGGACTATGCTAGTTCCATAGACAGCATTTCACAGGCTCAGACGCCACCTACTGGAGAGGGATTGAATATTTCATGTTAAACTACTTCATTTATTTCTGTATGATATACATAGCATGGTTATTTATTACCTAATGAACTTGGTTATTCCAATGCTCAGCATGTGGGCAACCTGCCGGTTGAGGGGGAAACTGCTTACATATATTTTGTTTTTTATTGAGCAAACACATTCCTGCGTATGGGTAACAATCCGCGTTTCTCAACTGAGAAAATTCCTCTGTGATGTTAGCCCAGTTTGGGTCTATTGTTTTTAAAAAATCCAAATGTACACCCAAGTGTTGAAGAGTATTGTTTCTGACTTTACAAATTAAAGTTTTTTTTTTTTAATTAAACAATTGTTACATTTTAATTTTGTTATATGTATGAATATGGTACCTTCATCGGCTCCATCCCAATTAAGTTTTAGAGTGAAAAAAGGAACTACTCCAGAGGCCGGGCTTACATCCCCCCGCCCACCAAAAAAAAGTAACATAATGGGGAGCCATGGCCAGTGGCCAATAGGTCAGGGGAACCGCGGGTCAAAAAACTTTGGGAACCACTGCTTTAGGCGTTTTGGGCGCAGGTGCAGGTACTGGAGGCTGTTTTGAGGTGGATGGATGTTGGGTGTGTGGGTGCCCGCGTTTGTGTACTTTGGGAGGGGGCGTCACAGACACACTGGGAGAGGACACAGGGGACGTGTAAATGGGAGTGGGGGTGGGGAGTGCAGGTGAGCGGGGTGTGGTGCTGGGTGTTCTGGTGCGAGTCCTAGTGCCTGTAGATGTAGTGCATGCAGGTGAGAGTATAGACGATACTGGGAGGGAGGAGGGAGACGACGAGGAGGGAGACACAGTCGAGGCAGTGGATGTTGTTGTGTCTGCATGTGGCTGATGCTTGTGTGAGTGCCTGTGGGTTGTGTGGTGCCTATGTTTGCCTGAGCTACTTTTGGGTGTTGAGGTGTATGCATGCTTGTCTGATGGTGTGCTTGGGACAGGCTGGGGTACAGGGGATTGGGTCTGGGTGGAGGAAGTTGGAAGGGGGAGGCTAGACACAGGGACAATGGCTGCCATCAGTGCTGAGGCCAGAGATTGCAGGGTTCGATGATGGGCAGCCTGACCAGAATGAATGCCCTCCAGGAATGCATTAGTGTGTTGCAACTCCCTTTCTACACCCTGGATGGCATTCACAATGGTAGGCTGCCCAACAGTGAGTGACCTGAGGAGGTCAATGGCCTCCTCACTGAGGGCAGCAGGGGTGACTGGGGCAGGGCCTGAGGTGCCTGGGGCGAAGGAGATGCCCACCCTCCTGGGTGAGCGGGCACGGGGCGAACACTGAGGGGCTGCTGGGAGGGTGGTGCTGGTAGGGGAGGTGGGGGCTGTACCTGTAGAAGTGGAGGGCACAGATGGTGCCGCCACCACAACGGAGCTCCCATCGGCGGACGAGTCCGTGTCGCTGGTTGGTGATGCGGTGACCGACGTGAAGCTCCCCTCACCCTCCGTCCCACTGGTGCATTCTGAGTCCGTGGTGTGGCCCTCCATGGCCATGTGGGATGCAGCTCCTTCATGCCCCGGTGCCACTGTACCTCCGCCTGATGATGCTGATGCACAAAAGAACAGGGAGAGCAGAAAAAGGGGAGGGGACGACAGAAGAAAGACAGGTGTATGGCTTACCGCTACCGTTGGCGGACAATACAGACACAGCAGCCCCCTGCACCACGCCGTGCTCTTGCCCTCTACAGATGCAATTGCTGGGATCTGGCTTCCATGGCTATGGTGGACATCTGCACACATGGATGCCACAGGGGCATCCATACCTGTAGTTGGCCCACTACTGAGGTGGGGTGGAGTGCCACATGCCCTGCAATACGGAGGCCTACGTATTTCTGCCTGGCCTAGGTACACCCACAGCCCTCCTCCCCCACCCAGACGTCTCAACTGTGTGCCAAGTCCCCAGAATGAGAATGTACTCACCCCCTTGTGTCTGCTGTGATGCCCTCAAGCGCCCATCCAACTCCGGTTAGGCCACCGCCAGGATCCTGAACATCAGGGGAGTCATGGTGCAACGGGCATCCCTCCCACGTTGGGAGCCCATCCCCAGCTGAGCCTCGACCGTCTTCTTGCTCCAGCGGCGAATGTCCCCCCATCTTTTCCTGCAGTGGGTGCCCCGTCTCTGGTGGACCCCCAGGGGCCGGACTTCCTTGGCGATGGCATGCCAAATGTCCTTCTTCTGGTGGGTGCTGACCTACATGACATGCACAGGGGAAGAAGAGAAGTCATTACCAACTGCACCGTCGATGTGAGTAGCCCCCATCCCTTCCCTTGCCATGTGGCACATGCATTCATGTTCCTTGAACTCTGCCCCCTTCCCTCTTACAACCAGCCCTCTCCACCCAGGCATAGCCCATACAACCTGCTCCCTGTGTACTTACCTGTTGGTCTGGAGGACCGTAGAGTAGCGTGTACTGGGGGAGGACCCCGTCTACTAGCTTCTCCAACTCCTGAGCAGTGAAGGCAGGGGCCCGTTCCCCAGATGCAGCAGCCATCGTCTCTTCCAGACCGAGGTCACAGCAGCACTTGCAGAGTAGGTCCTCTCCTGTCAAAGATCAAGTATCGAGTGATTGAACAGATAGAAAATGGCGGTCACGTCCGCGGGGGTGATGTCCGCGAGCGGTGCGTATCATCACCGCCGGCGCACTTCGTCATTGGCTCCGGGGCCCATAGGGTCCAATGTTAACCAATGCAGCATTGCGTCGCGGTCTACGACCGCCTACTGCGACGGTGTACAACGCCAGCGCAGTGACCTCACATTCCCATTGTCCCACTTTAGAGGTCAGGCAGCTGCCATTTCAGGGGCCCACATGGCTTCATTTACTACTGCGTCACACATAGCTAGGCCTACACTCAACACACATACAGGAAGGGTTTTGTGTTTGGTGTCGTGTTCTGTGTATCTGTGGGTACATACCTGGGAATTTGTTGACTCTGTGGTCGCTGTTGTCCTTCCTAGGCACCGTCAGCTGGGACAATTGAGATGATGGCAGAATCCTCCGGTGTACCGACTGCTGGTGGACCTGTTGACAATAGAGAAGCGACAGTTAATCGTCACCTACAGGTTTGACCATGCCACTATCCAGGAACTATGTACCCAGTTAGAGCCAGACCTGATGTCACCAATCCGCCATCCCACTGGAATCCCCCCTGACTTGCAGGTGCTGTCAGTGCTCCATTTCCTTGCTAGTGGGTCTTTTCAGACAATAGTGGCCATGGCATCAGGGATGTCCCAGCCTATGTTTTCCAACGTGTTGTCCAGAGTGTTGTCTGCCCTGCTGAAACACGTAAGGAGATACATCATTTTCCCTGAGGTGGAGGATTTGCCCACAGTGAAAGGTGACTTCTATGCCCTTGGACCTATCCCCAACGTCATAGGTGCTATTGATGGGACCCCTGTAGCTCTGGTCCCCCCCACAGGAGTGAACAGGTGTACAGAAACCGGAAGAGTTATCATTCGATGAATGTACAGATGGTCTATTTGGCAGACCAGTACATCTCCCAGGTAAATGCTATGTTCCCTGGCTCAGTGCATGATGCCTACATCCTGCGAAATAGCAGCATCCCTTATATGATGGGTCAACTCCAGAGGCACCGTGTGTGGCTATTAGGGGACTCTGGTTACCCCAACCTGTCCTGGCTATTGACCCCAGTGAGGAATTCCAGGACCAGGGCAGAGGAACGCTACAATGAGGACCATGGGCGGACTAGGAGGGTGATCGAACGCACCTTCGGCCTCCTGAAGGCCAGGTTCAGGTGCCTCCATATGACAGGTGGTTCCCTATTCTAGTCACGAAGAAGGTGTGCCAGATCATCATCGCCTGCTCGATGCTTCACAATCTTGCTTTGCGACGCCATGTGCCTTTTCTGCAGGAGGATGGTCCAGATGGCGGTGTTGTGGCAGCTGTGGAGCCTGTGGAGCCTGTGGACAGTGATGAGGAGGACGCTGAGGAGGAAGACATAGACAACAGGGAGTCAGTCATACAAAAATAATTCCAGTGACACACAGGTGAGAAATACTTTATTTCACATTACATTCACTTTCACACTTCTACCTCTATCCTGTCTGTTATTTCATAGCAGTATTTGGTTACTGAGTTGTCCCTTTCCATTACGGTTTCACAGGTGTGGTTACCAACGTGTGTCATCTGCTTGCATCCTTCATGGACTTGTGATGTGTGACATAGGTATGTTGGCTTTACAATTGGGAACGCATTTTGACACTGTCATTGATAATACAAATTGACCAAATCACAGACTGACTCCAGATTGTTTTGTGGTTCAAGGGTGTTTATTTAAGTGCTCTAAAATGGAGGGGGATTGTAATATGGTGATGGGGGACGGTGGAGGAATGTCCATGGCAGAGTCCAGTCTATTGGTCACACAGGTGCACTGCACATATGGGCATAGGAAGTGGAGCTGGGGCAGTTTAAGTATGGACAGGGTAACAAAGTGGGACAGTGGTAGGACAATCAGGGTGGTCTCATTTCCTGGCAGGGGTCTTGCCATCTTGCTCTGTCCTGTTCCTGGATCTCAGGGACCACTTGCGTGGTGGTTGTCCGTCTGCAGGGGGTGGGGTGCTGGTGTGGTGGTCCTGTGCGGGGCATCCTGTCCACTAGCGCCGGCGGAGGTGGTGGGCAGTTCATCGTCCATGCTAGTGTCAGGGGCCCCTTGGAGTGCCACGGTGTGCCTCATGGTTTTTTGTATGTCCTTCAGCACCCCTACGATGGTGCCCAGGGCGGAGCTGATGGTCCTGAGCTCCTCCCTGAAGCCCAAATACTGTTCCTCCTGCAGGCGCTGGGTCTCCTGAAACTTGGCCAGGACCGTAGCCATCGTCTCCTGGGAGTGGTGGTATGCTCCCATGATGGAGGAGAGGGCCTCGTGGAGGGTGGGTTCCCTTGGCCTTTCCGCCCCCTGTCGCACAGCAGCCCTCCCAGTTCCCCTGTGTTCCTGTGCCTCCGTCCCCTGAACCGTGTGCCCACTACCACTGCCCCCAGGTCCCTGTTGTTATTGGGGTGGTGGGTTATCCTGGGTTCCCTGTAGTGGTGGAAACACCGCTAATTGACGTGTCCTGGGTACGGAGGTATGGGCCCGCTGGGTGGGTGCTGTGCTGGTGTTACCAGAGGGTGGAAGGTCGTTGTTGGGCTGTGCCTTTACAAGGGGAACCGACTGTCCCGAGGCCCACGATGGTCCGGGCTGGTCATCAGGATCCAGTAGGGCAGAGCTGCTGTCGTCACTGTGGGCTTCTTCTGTGGGTGGAGTGGAGATGTCTGGACCCTCCGGTGTGGTGACGTTTCTTAGTGGTCCTGCAGGGATATAGGAGCATGATTATTGCATGTGTGTGTAATTGTGTGCAATGGGTGGGTGTTTGTGTACCCCAGTGCAGGCATTCCTTTGTGTGGGTTTGTGTGATGATGGTTAGGGGGTTGTTATGGGTATGTGCAGTGAGCATGCTTTGGTGATGGGTGCCCATGCTTAGTTATGTCATGCAGGGATTGGTGTTGGGATGTGTGGTTTGTGTTATTAGTACATACTTGAGGATTTGGAGTGATAGGGGAGGGGGTGAGGGTGGGGATGTGTGATAGCATGCAGGTAGGGTGAGGGATATGATAGTTAAGATTTGACTTACCAGTGTCCATTCCTCCACCGACTCCTCCGAGGCCCTCTGGATGCATGATGGTCAAGACTTGCTCCTCCCATGTTGTTAGTTGTGGGGGAGGAGGTGGGGGTCCGCCGCCAGTCCGCTGTACCGCAATGTTGTGCCTGGAGACCACTGAACGCACCTTCCCCCGTAGGTCGTTCCACCTCTTCCTGATGTCCTCCCAATTTCTTGGATGCTGTCCCACTGCGTTGACCCTGTCGACTATTCTGCGCCATAGCTCCATCTTCCTGGCTATGGATGTGTGCTGCACCTGTGAGCCAAATAGCTGTGGCTCTACCCGTAGGATTTCCTCCACCATGACCCGGAGCTCCTCCTCGGAAAACCGGGGCTGTCTTTGGCGTGACATGGGGTGGTTTGGGTGATGTGTGGGGTGGTGGCAGTGTTGATGTGTGTGGTAATGTGTAGTGGTGTGTGGTGTATTGTGCGTGGAAGTTGTGTGGGTGATGGTGTTGAGTGCCTGTGGATGCTTTGTAGTTGTTTGTAGTGTCACTCTCTGGGCTTCATTTGGGATTTTGGTCGTATGGGTTTGTGGGTGATTTGGGTGTGTGTTTTATATTGTGTTGGGTGTGTGGGAGTGGTGTGTGTATGTGTATCAGGTGTGTGTATTTTGAATTGTCCAATGTGGCGGTGTTTTGGAGATGTGTGTGTATTTTGACCATGGCGGTGCATACCGCCAATGGAATACCGCATTTGAAAGACCGCCGCGTGGATTCATGGGTCGTAATAGCATGGGCGTGCTTCTGTTGGCGTGACGGTGGAGGTTTTGTTTTCGCCAGTTTTCCACTGACCTTTGGTGTGGTGGACTTGTGTGGGTGTCTGAATTTCGGCGGTTTCCGAGATGTGTGTCATAATAGCTGTGGCGGAATTCCGCGGCCTCGACGGTGTATTGGCGGTCTTCTGCACGGCGGTAAGCGCCTTTTACTGCCAATGTTGTAATGATCTCCTATGTGTCGTAACTATACCCACATGGCCGTATGATATATAGCAAGGGTCCGGCCTATTAGTTCTAAACCCCCCCCGAGGAGTTGATAAAACTTTCATGACACTCATTGGTATCTATTGGCCACAATAAGCACCCGCCAGGACATGTCAGTTAAACATTAAACATACCATTCTGGACCCATTCATCAAGCTGATCTTCAGTTGCATTTGTATATTTTTGCCATTCGTAAAAATTTTCAGGGGCAGGTATTCTGGCCATGTTTAATTCCTTAATTTTAGCTAAGCCTTAACAACTTGTTTGTTGTACTGTTTCATTTAAATTTTTTATTTGTACAGGTATGAGGCATGCTCTGAATAAAGCTTCCTTTCCCCTAATGTAGGAAAGTACCATCTTGCCTGGCATGTTACCCCCATATTTCACTGTATATATGTTGTTTTAGTCTATGGGGGTGATTCTGACCGCGGCGGACGGGGTTGCAGGGGGTAGCCTGCCTCCTTAACAAAGCCGACGACATCATCGCCCCGCACCTCCAGACCGTCATCAACTCTTCTTTTTCTTCTGCTACCTTCCCCGAATGCTGGAAGCACGCTGAAGTCAACGCCCTACTAAAGAAACCTACGGCTGACCCAAGCGACCTGAAAAACTTCCGCCCCATCTCTCTTCTACCTTTCCCAGCCAAGGTAATAGAAAAGACCGTCAACAAACAGCTGACCACCTTCCTGGAAGACAACAACCTGCTCGACCCTTCACAAACCGGATTCCGAACCAACCACAGCACGGAAACCGCCCTCATCTCAGTCACAGACGACATCAGAACCCTGATGGACAACGGTGAAACAGTCACCCTCATTCTCCTCGACCTCTCGGCTGCCTTTGACACCGTCTGTCACCGCACCCTAATCACCCGCCTACGCTCCACCGGGATCCAAGGCCAGGCCCTGGACTGGATCGCCTCCTTCCTCGCTAACCGCTCCCAAAGAGTTTACCTCCCTCCGTTTCGCTCAGAACCCACCAAGATCATCTGCGGCGTACCTCAAGGCTCATCGCTCAGCCCGACACTCTTCAATGTCTACATGAGCCCCCTCGCCGACATCGTACGCAAGCACGACATCATCATCACCTCCTACGCCGACGACACCCAACTTGTACTCTCCCTCACCAAGGACCCCGCCAGCGCCAAGACCAACCTACAAGAGGGTATGAAGGACGTCGCAGATTGGATGAGGCTCAGCCGCCTAAAGCTGAACTCTGAAAAAACGGAAGTCCTCATCCTCGGCAACACCCCGTCCGCCTGGGACGACTCCTGGTGGCCCACGGCCCTCGGCACCGCACCGACCCCCGCAGACCACGCCCGCAACCTCGGCTTCATCTTGGACCCTCTTCTCACCATGACCAAGCAAGTCAACGCCGTGTCCTCCGCCTGCTTCCTCACTCTCCGCATGCTCCGTAAGATCTTCCGCTGGATCCCCGCCGACACCAGAAAAACCGTGACCCACGCCCTCGTCACGAGCCGCCTGGACTACGGCAACACCCTCTACGCCGGGACCACAGCCAAACTCCAAAACCGCCTGCAACGCATCCAAAACGCCTCGGCCCGCCTCATCCTCGACGTACCCCGCAACAGCCACATCTCCGCACACCTGAGACACCTGCATTGGCTCCCAGTCAGCAAAAGGATCACCTTCCGTCTTCTCACCCACGCACACAAAGCCCTCCACAACAAGGGACCGGAATACCTCAACAGACGCCTCAGCTTCTATGTCCCCACCCGCCCCCTCCGCTCCGCTGGCCTCGCACTTGCTGCCGTCCCTCGCACCCGCCGCTCCACGGCGGGTGGGAGATCTTTCTCCTTCCTGGCGGCCAAGACCTGGAACTCCCTCCCCACCAGCCTCAGGACCACCCAGGACCACTCCGCTTTCCGGAGACTCCTAAAGACTTGGCTGTTCGAGCAGCGATAACCCCCCCTTTCCCCCCTAGCGCCTTGAGACCCGCACGGGTGAGTAGCGCGCTTTATAAATGTTAATGATTTGATTTGATTTGATCCTTTCTGCAACAGGAGCTCTCAAGAAATCTCCTGTGGGTCGACGGAATCTCCCCCCTGCAACCACAGGCACCAAAAGACTGCATCACTGGTCCTCTGGGTCCCCTCTCAGCACGACGAGCATGGTCCCTGGAACTCAGCAACTCTGTCCAAGTGAATCCCACAGTCCAGTGACTCTTCAGTCCAAGTTTGGTGGAGGTAAGTCTTGCCTCCCCAGGCTAGACTGCATTGCTGGGTACCGCGTGATTTGCAGCTGCTCCAGCTCCTGTGCTCCTCCTCTTCTAGGATTTCCTTCATGCACAGTCAAGCCTGTGTCCCCGACACTCTAACCTGCAGTGCACAACCTTCTGAGTTGTCCTCCGACGTCGTGGGACTCCCTTTTGTGACTTCGCATGGACTCCGGTTCACTCTTCTTCCAAGTGCCTGTTCAGGTACTTCTGCGGGTGCTGCTGCTTCTGTGAGGGCTTCCTGAGTTGCTGGGTGCCCCCTCTGTCTACTCATCCAAGTGGCGACATCCTGGTCCCTCCTGGGCCACAGCAGCATCCAAAAACCCTAACCGCAACCCTTGCAGCTAGCAAGACTTGTTTGTGGTCTTTCTGCGTGGGAACACCTCTGCAAGCTTCATCGCGACGTGGGACATCCATCCTCCAAAGGGGAAGTTCCTAGTCCTCTTCTTTCTTGCAGAACTCCAAGCTTCTTCCATCCGGTGGCAGCTTCCTTGCACCCTCAGCTGGCATTTCCTGGTTACAGTCCCAGCGACCCTCTACAAGCTCACATAGGTTTGGGGTCCATTCGTGGTTCGCATTCCACTTTTGGAGTATATGGTTTGTGTTGCCCCTATATCTATGTGCTCCTATTGCAATCTATTGTTATTTTACACTGCTTGCATTACGTTTCTTGCTATAACCTGCATAATTTTGGTTTGTGTACATATATCTTGTGTATATTTCTCATCCTCATACTGAGGGTACTCACTGAGATACTTTTGGCATATTGTCATAAAAATAAAGTACCTTTATATTTAGTACTTCTGTGTATTGTGTTTTCTTATCATATTGTGCATATGACACCAGTCGTATAGTAGGAGCTTTACATGTCTCCTAGTTCAGCCTAAGCTGCTTTGCCATAGCTACCTTCTATCAGCCTAAGCTGCTAGAAACACCTCTTCTACACTAATAAGGGATAACTGGACCTGGCACAAGGTGTGAGTACCTCTGGTACCCACTACAAGCCAGGCCAGCCTCCTACACCTAATTTGCCAATTTTTGTTCCCCATACACTTTTCAGATCAATCGTTTTCAGCCCATATTCATAGCCTTCTATAGACAACCCGGAAAACAAAGGATTCCGAATATGTACATTTCGTATTAGTCATTAATATATGTATATCCTTAGTAGGTCGTACCTTAAAATAATATGACTTAGCATTTTTCACATTGTGCCCAGAAAAATATGCAAACTTTTCAGAATATGTTTTGGAACTCCCCTGTGTTGGAATCCGACAATGTTCCCATTGTGTATAATTAAAAACAGTTTTGGTACTGCTTGCTCTATGTATGAAATGGTCCCCATAATAATTATAGCAAAACATATCACCATAATTTTCTTTAGATTGATAAACATCCTTGTTTTCATAGATAGTATAATATTACAATTCAGTCATCATAGAATCGACTGTTTTCACATCCCAATCATTAGAAACAATGCCTGGTATTACTATATCATTCATTGATAATTTGAACACATACGGTATTTGAATAACTTCCGTGGGACCATATATATCAAACATTACTCTGTCCCAAACAATCCCATCAGAAATTGGTACTGCGGAAATGTTCACAAATGACAAGTCTCTTCGGACCTTATGTAATGAGAAATGTGGCTTTAAAACCTTCTCCACCATTTCAACTGTTGATTTTTCAAGAAGAAAGTGACCATGTATTAGAAAGAAAAAAATAATAACAAAACCAATCCGAAGAAAAAAGGCTAGGAGAGTCAAAGAGAGCCATAGATAGTTCCATGGAAAAACAAAATAAGTTTCTTTAAGCCAGTTTTTTAGCTTACGTGCACTTGACAAGTCAGCAGTCGAAGAGGCGAATGAGTCTGGGAAGTCTGCTGAAGCCCTGTCGTCAGTAGGCCCAAGCCAGCGGTGCGGGACGGTGCTTCGCGACCTTCACGAGTGGTGTCCACAGTCCACAGTGCAGGCAGCATGCCTAGTGACGACACTGGAGTCGATGATGCTGGCGCCGGTGGACCGGGGCTGCGGTGTGGGTCGGGACGGTGCTTTGTGTACCTCACGAACGGTGTCCACAATCCACGGTGCAGGCAGCGGCGCCAGTGTCAGTAGGAGCTGCGTTGTCAGTGATGCCCAGGCTGCGGTGTGAGCAGACGATGCAGGAGTTCGGGGCCCACAGGTCATGGTGCAAGCAGCGCCTCGGTGAACTCGCCTGCTGACGGCATCGGTGAGACTAGGGTTGAGGTGTGAAGCGGGGCAGTGCGGCTCTGTGTGGCTTCGGCAGGTCATGGTGCAGGCCAGAGGTATCATTGGTGGTGTTCCAGTGGTTTCTTCTCTTGAACAGCACAAAACATACAGTTCCCAGTACTGCAGGTCGAGGAAACTGAAGTCTTTGGTGCCCCTGAGACTTCCATCGGGAGGCAAGCTCTACTCCAAGCCCTTGGAGAACTTTGTCAAGCAGGACACACAGCAAAGTTCACCCTTTGCACTGTTTTCAGGCAGAAGCAGCAACTGCAGGCCAGTCCAGCAAAGCAACACAGCAAATGGACAGTACTCCTCCTCCAGCTCTTCAGCTCTTCTCCTTGGCAGAGGTTCCTCTTGATTCCAGAAAGATTGTACAAGTCTGGGGTTTTGGGTCTTCTTTTTATACCCTTTTCTGCCTTTGAAGTTGGCAAACTTCAAAGCAAAGTCTCAAGTGTTTGTGAGATCCTTCCTAGTTCAGGACAGGCCCCAGACACACAGGGTATTGGAGACAGCATTGTGTGAGGGCAGGCACAGTCCTTTCAGGTGTGAACAACCACTCCTCCCTCCCCTCTAGCTCAGATGGCTCATCAGGATTTGCAGGCTACACCCCAGTCCAGTTTGTGTCACTGTCTGGATAGGAGCAAAACAGCCCAACTGTCAAACTGACCCAGACAGACAATCCACAAACAGGCAGAGTCACAGAATGGTTTAAGCAAGAAAATGCCTATTTTCTAAAAGTGGCATTTTCAAGCACACAATTTAAAAACCAACTTCACTAAAAAAAAGTATTTTCAAATTGTGAATTTAGAGACCCTAAACTCCTCCTTTTTATCTGCTCTCAAAGGGAATCTACGCTTTAAGGATATTTAAAGGCAGCCCCCATGTTAACCTATGAGAGAGATAGGCCTTGCACAAAGAAAACCGAATTTTGCAGTATTTCACTGTTAGGACATATAAAACACACTAGTATATGCCCTACCTGAAACATACACTGCACCCTGCCCATGGGGCTACCTAGGGCCTACCTTAGGGGTGCCTGACATGTAGTAAAAGAGAAGGTTTAGGCCTGGCAAGTGGGTATACCTGCCAGGTCGAATTTGCAGTTTAAAACTGCACACACAGACACTGCAGTGACAGGACTGGGCCATGTTTACAGGGCTACTAATGGGTGGCACAACCAGTGCTTCAGGCCCACTAGTTGCATTTGATTTACAGGCCCTGGGCACCTCTAGTGCACTTTACTAGGGACTTACCAGTAAGTCAAATATGGCAATCATGGATAAACCAGTCAACAGTACAATTTACACAAACAGCATATGCACTTTAGCACTGTCTTAGCAGAGGTAAAGTACCCAGAGTCCTGAAGCCAACAAAAACTGGTCAGAAACAAATAGGAGGAAGGGGGCAAAAAGACTGGGGATGACCCTGCAAAAAGGGCCAGGTGCAACAGTCCCCTAAAAGGGTGCCCAAACAAAAGGTCAAATGGAAGGAAACCTACTCCCTTTTGTGCACCTCCCTGCAGGCAAACATCAGGCAAGGAAGCAAGACATCCCATCTCCTTCTGAGTTTTTCAGGGAGTCCTCCAAGCATGCCTTTTAGGGTCTGCTTAAATATTTCAACCAGCCCATTTGTTTGAGGATGGTATGGGGTGGTAAACTTATAGGTGAACTTATAGGTTACCCCACATTCCTTCCACATTCCTTCCAGGAGGGCTTTGGCAACTGCAGATGCAGTAATGGTCCTAAGGGGAATAGCCTCAGGATACCTAGTGGCATGATCTACTACTACTAGTATGTATGTGTGTCCTGGTGCTATTTGAGGGTCAAGGGGGCCAACAAGGTCGACCACAACCTTTTCAAAGGATATCCCAACCTCAGGTGGTGGCATTAAGGGGACCTTTAAGTGCCTACTTGCTTTGCCACAGGCCTGGCAGGTGGGGCAGGACTGACAAAAGTCCCTCACTTTTTGGGACATTGATGGCCAATAAAAATGGTTAACTAACCTATTCCAAGTTTTTTTGGCCCAGATGCCCAGCTAGGGGAATGTCATGGGCTAGAGTGAAGAGAAATTCTATGAACTGCTGGGGCATTACCATTCTCCTGGTTGCTCTACGTTTGAGGTCTCTGGCTTCAGTGTGAAGAAGCCCCTCCTCCCAATAAACCCTGTGGATACCACTTGCATTCCCAAACTCTTCCTGTGTGGCTTGCTGCCTCAGGCCTTCAAGAGTAGGGCATGTCCTCTGCCCCGGCACAGATCTTACCTGGAAGGTCCCCCTGACCCAAGAGCTCTGGGTGGTAAGGCCCAAGCTCCTTATGCTCAGTTCCCTCCAAGAAAGTTGGCTCTTCTTCCTGGGAAGAGGGATCCGGATTTGAGATCTGTTTTGAAGCTGGTCCCCCAGTCTTACCTTTTCTCTTGGGAGGTTGGTCCAATATTTCAGGACCCAGCTCTCCTTTTTCTCTCTGAAGTTTGCTTTGTGCCCTTGTCATGACACATGCCCACTCAGGGATCCCTAGCATTGCTGCATGTGTCTTCAGTTCTACATCAGCTCAGGGGGCGTGCTCCAGGTCATTTCCAAGCAGGCAATCTATCTAGATGGATGAGAACACAACCACGTTTTTGCCTTACTACTCCTCCCAATCAAAGGTTACCATAGACATAGGAAGGAACTTTGTCTCATTGACAGCATTGGTGACAGGATAAGATTATTCTACCAGGAACTGATTTTATTGATCCAAATGCTGAGTTACCACGATAACACTAACTCCTGTTCCCCTCAGTACTCAAAGGAATAATTAGAGACCAATTTATAAAAATACTTTAGTTTTTTATGAAATTTTTAAGACCAAGAGTATCAAAATTGGTTAAGTGCTTTTTGAAATATGAATTTTTGAAGTTTAATAAAATTAGGGGCAGATTTAAGAGCCCCAAGCGCCACCTTAGTGCTATCATAGCATCATTTTTTTTATGCTAAGGCAGCGCTAATGTGGCATTTTCCCTGTCCAATATTTACAAAGTGGCACCCTAGTGCCACATTATGCCTACACCAGGCATAATGTATACAAGGGGGTTGTTCCCCAGGAGGGGGGGGGCAGATAAATTTTTTTGGGCACTTTTGACACCTGTTCAGAGCAGACATTAAAATGGGGCTTCCATTATTTATAATGGGCCCCTCTGTACTCTGCAGGAGTAGCGCCAAAATGTTGGAGCTACTCCTGCAGAGTACATCAATAACGTAAAAACAAAATTACGCTATTACCCCCTACCCTGCGCCATGGTGCGATGTATTTTAAATACCGCACACACATGGTGGAGGTAGGGGGATGCTAAAGGGTGAAAGAAAAGTGACGCTGCACTAGGTGTAGCTCCACTTTTCTTAAATCTTCCCCTTAGTCTTTTTGTGCATAATTACGCACCATAGGAATCAGTGGCAGATGACCTTTAAAAATACATATAAAATCATACAGTTGGTTTACCAAGTTCTTCTTTTGCAGGTTCGTTGAGATCATCGGTGGGCACACCGTGCCAGCTGGAGAAGTTTAGGCTGCTCCCGATTCCAGTGGGAGCAGCGATGAAAGGTTTCTGGAGCTGGTGCAGGGCCACTGCTGGGGACCACTTGGAAAAGCACTGCATAGGTAAGTTTAAAGATGGTTCTTTGGGGTCCCCTTGGAGTGTCACGGTTGCAAGGGGTGAGGGACCCTTATGGCACAGCAGGTTCTTTGTTGCAGGGCACAGGGTGGACAGGTGCAGAGTGAATCAGTGAGCCAGATTCTATGCACAAGGATGCCATCGGGAGCAGGAGGTAAGTTGTCTCAAGGGTCATTTGTAGGACAACGGGGGCACTCTGGTGGGAGATCCAGGGTGCTCCTAAAGTCCTTTGACTGAGGCTTGCTCCTTGTCCTTTTTAGGTGGGCTGGTTTTCGCGGTGTACGATGTTAGCTGAAAATACCCATGGTATTGGTACCGTATCACCACTGAAGGTTGCAGTGCCACCAAATTTGGCACACTTGCAGGGTTTGTCCTCTTGGTCATTGGTGTGTTGTTGGGTCTAGCTGCATCTTTCAGTTCCGGAGTTAGCAGCTGGTCAGTGAAGAGACCCTCACTGGCTTGCTGGTTACTTGCTGTTGTCGAGTGGTACCTCCACTCTGAAGGGAGTTCTATGGTGATTTTCAAAGCCTGGAGGCCCTCTGGGGTCTTTAGAGTTTTTCAGGTTATCCAGAAGCTCTTCAGCAGCGATTGATGGGTCTTGGGTGCAGCAGGCAGGGTTTGGCGCCTTTTCTTTGTTGCTGCAGGTCCACAATTCTCATGCCTTGCATCTTCTTGGTGCTAGCCTTCTGTTGTCTGTCAAATATGATGTCCTGGCCTAGGGTTAACCACTAAATACTGTATTTAGTGGGTGTTTTAGGGGGAACCAGGAAGTGACCAAACTTAGGGTGGCTACACCCACTAAAGTGAACACTTCATATGGGTAGGATCACTTTCCTATCCCTGATTAGCCACTTTCCTTCCATCCAAGATGAAGGAAAACTAAATGGAGTGCCACCTCACAGGAATCACATTAGAAGTGGTGCATGCAAGGTGAGGCTACTCCTCCTACCCTTTGTGGAGTTTTCAACGTTGCTCCTGCCAAAAGTGGGGGTTTGGAAAGGGCTGACCATCTGCTGCTAGCAGCAGGCGTGAAGGTCAAGTTTCAAAGGAGGTAAGCCCTTTGAGGCTCGCCGCCCGGGCAGTGCACATTCCTGAGAAAGGGGGTGTTAGCACCTCCACCCAGGAAGGACTTTGTTCTACAAACCAGATACAGATCTCTTCACAAAGGTTTGTAGATTGGGTTGTTGGAGGTGGCAGACTGGACAGGACCAGTCAGCAACCATGCCAGGGTAGTTAGCTTTTGCAGGGAGCACCTCTAAGGTGACCCCTGGGTACGTTTAGGGATAAATTAAATACTTTTACCAGTTTGGATTTATCATTCTGCGTTGTTTGATACCAAACAACCCAGGGTTCAGAGTGGCCATCATGTAGCTTGGAAACTCATATTGACCAGAGTCCAGCACATATATTAAAATGGCTGCTCTGTTCACTCACTGGGTCCCAGGTTTGGCAAGGACACAGTGGGGCATGTTGCTCATGCAGGTATGCCCTTACATATAATATCGAGAGAGACTTGTGGGAGCATAGAGTAGTAGAATATTTGTTATAACCAATTGGATTTTGATGCAGTTGTGCCTCTCAAATGTAAGCCAGTGTATAAGAAAGATGACATTTTGAAACATACTCTCCAAATTATATGCTAGGGTACCCACAAATTCAGAGATGTAGAGATAACCACTGGTCCTAAACTCTATATCTTGTGCCCATTTCAGAAATACATACATTTACTTGATACCAATTTTTCACTCCATTGGTCTATACTCTGTACTCAATGAAAAACCATTGTATGGTGCACCTCAGTTGCTAACTGTGGGTAATTTGGGTCCTTGGAGTACCTACAAACCCTATATATCCCTGCAACTAGAAGGGTTTAGCAGATGTAATGGTATATTGCTTTCCTCAATCGGCTATTGTGACAAAAATGTACGGATGAAAATGTTGCCACAAATGCTTGTTTTTTTCCTACTCATTTTTAATATTTCTTTATTTCAACAGTTATTTTCCTTGGCAAAACCTTGAAGGATCTACACATATGGCATCCTTGCTGAATTCAGAATTGTATCTACTTTTCACAAATCTATAGCTTTTCTGGATCACCCAGGGGTTTCACACTGGTTTCCAACACAAACTGGAAGTTGGTTGAAAGCCCAATAAATAGGGAAAATAGGCTACCTCTTAGAAATATGCGAAAACTGTTGTACAAAATTAGGTTATTGGATTCAGCTCTGCATGTTCAGAAAACTGGTAAGACGCTGATTTTAGCACAGCCAACCATTTGTGGATGCCATATTTAGGGTAAAAAAACAGCCACTTTTATCTGGATCACGTTTTCCCTATTTTTCTAAAACAAAACTCACAATGTTGCTATATTTTGCCTATTTACTCAGTCTCCTCTTGGGGAATCCACAATTCCCATACTGCTTGAAAAAAAGTATGCAAATTTGGCGTGAAGACCTTATGTGGAAAAAAGTTATGGAGCTGTAAGCGCAAACTACCCCTACTAGCCAAAAAAGTGCTCAGCACTGTGGGGAGGGGGGGTGAGGGGAGGCCTAGCAGCTAAGGGGTTAAGGAGGCGAGGACAGGCTAATTGGCAAGACACCACAGGTTTGAGGAGATCAGAACCAGCAGCCTAGCAGATCGAAAAAATTAGCTGCAACAAAACGCAGTAACATAAAAGACCAGAGATGAAGAAAGGGGGAGGAGCAATGAAAGAAAGAAACAGGTAAGCAAGTAGAAGCCAAAACCCACCTGAAGGAGGAGACCCAGTTTGCAATGTGCCCTTTCAAGCTAGAAATGACCCTTTACTGAAAGCTTTATGGAGAATGGGGTCATGACCCAGAACTGCAGCAGCCATGCACAGACATGGGCAAAATGTATACAAAGAAGAAATTCAATACACCTTTCTTATATAACCACCAATGTAACTCTGCCCCTAAGCCAACACCCTGTCAGAATGACTCATGCTCCTGTCCCCTTCCCCGGAGGAACGAGCGCGACTCCTGGGAGAGAGCCCTGGGCCATAGCATGCCTGTGATCTCACAGCCATGGCACTGTCCTGATTGCCGCACAATACGACCGCAATAGGACGGGTTTCTCTGCGGTCTCGTGCTCTTCTTGTCGTGACCCATAACCATGGAGTTTTGACATGCACGAGGGATGTTTCCTTGGTTGTTTTGCATTAACCAACTCCAGCTTTGAGAGTATTTCTTAGCAGCTTTTACCATTACTAGAGCCTCAGGTACTGATCAAAAATGAATTTGCTTGGTTCATCACAAGTTTGTGACCCAGAGATGATTGGTATATTAGCATTTATATATTCGGGTGACACGCCCATATTGGCTCTACCTGCTCAATCAGAACCAGCACAACAGAATCATAAACTAGATGAGGAGGAATATAGATCCTAAATAGGTGAATATCAAGCTTTCATTTCATACAACCTGCGATTTCAAAACATTGCATATGTGAGTTTCCCAAGGTAGAAATCAAGAATATGGAGAATATATCGAAGTACGAGTCCATATTGTGGTTAGCTATGTTCCACGTTTTCTGAAGGCTCATTTATTAGACAATCACTCAAGTAGAATTCGTGTACAAGGCATCAGAAAGTCATGATTCCTTAAAAGATATTGTTCGAGTCATAAATAGAAAATTAATGCAATCACAAACTGATGTTTATTTATAACTATTAAAACTAGTTCCTTACATTTTGTTTAAGAATGAAATACAGTACATGGGATAAAGAAACTTATTTCGAAAATGGGAGGAGGAAATTACCCATCAACAGGAAGGCTGTCTCTTTCCCAATTGGCACTGAACCTAAGAAATCGAGTAATTAATGTTTTTAGGACAGTATCTTCCCGAAGTGTATCACGGAGTTATCAGTAATTGTCTGATGTCACTGCTACTCCAAAACTGTGTTGGAATAGACTGTATGAGGCAGAAAAGACAACTCGGGCAAAACTAAAATGAGCAGTAAAATCGAGGCACACTTTTTTGTGGCTCCATAACAATTCCATGAGAATTCACAATAAAGTAGAAATCTCCTAGCAATGATGTAATATAACTAACATGGGTTGTTTTATTATCCATTAAATTTGAAGAAGTTTTCAATTCAAACTCGTATCTTTATTGGGACCATTTTTATTTCAGCAAAGGACGCGTGCTACGACCAACGTTTCATTAACATAGAAAGACATTTGGTGTGCTGCACTCACTACCAAATATAAAGACTGACAGCAATCACTATTATGAATTGATTTAAATATAGTTTCTTAGATAGGGTAAGCTGAGTTTAATAAAAAGTTAGTAACACTTCTGTAGTACTCTTAAAAACAATGATCTAAAGTTTATCTTCAAGGCAAAATTCATGATAACCTGTGGACAAATTAGACATTAGTAGAGTTCCTGGCCTCCATCTGACATTTAATCATCCAGCTGGCCCTTCCACAACTTACTTGGTGAGCTAAATTTCCTGTTGCATCCGGCCATCCACTAAAGTCATGTACAGGAGGCAGAGTCAACTGATCATGAGGCACTAGGTCAAAAAATATTCATACTTAGAAAAAGGTTTCATATGTTTTTGAGACAACATATCATACCAAAGACATTGGTATCCCATAGTAACCACCATTTTCTTGATCTCGGACTTTACTGTCAAACTCCCTCAAACTCTCAAAATTCCCAAAAGTATTCACATAATAATCAGTTGTAATCAGTTATCATTTCCTGGAAACTTGCTCGGTGTAACAAATAACATCACAGGAGGGCCACAAATTGAGTAAAGTTAATGAGATATTATCAGATAGTCTGTTTTGAGTGCTGTTAGGCTAATAAGAACCCATTCGTAAATAAATGCTCCTCAGTTCCAAGTCGCTGTGATGCGTTTTGACTTTCCACTAAGGACCTAACTAGCCTAACTATACGATTTGTGTAATATAATGTGTTAAAAATTTGAAAACAATCTGTAAGTATGAATATATTTTGCCAGAACTAGAACTAATGCTCCTACGTTGGGTACCTGTAAGATAAGGTGATTTGTGGACTGACTGAAGGACCCTTGGTCATTATATTTAGAATTTGACTAGGCATAAGCTGTGTACTGGAAGGATGTACTTCCGGGGTGAATCCTATGCTATTCTTTCCAAATAAACCTTGGTTTAGAGTTTGTCCATGGCACTAGGCATTCTGTTTGTGCAACAGCTCTGCACTGTTTCTTTTTTC
Organism: Pleurodeles waltl; assembly: GCF_031143425.1. Taxonomy (NCBI): domain Eukaryota; kingdom Metazoa; phylum Chordata; class Amphibia; order Caudata; family Salamandridae; genus Pleurodeles; species Pleurodeles waltl. The sequence goes on from NC_090436.1 coordinate 236,670,616, forward strand.
ATCTCTTCCCCTTGCACTGCTTTCTTTCCTTTTTTCCTCTTGTGTAATGCAGCATAGCTTTAGCTGCTGCCTTGCATTGGATTATATTATATATGGGATAAAACAGTGCTTTATTTGGGCCAGTGGTTTCTAGAACTTGGTACGGACACTCAATAGTCAACACCAGCATGGATGACAACCTGCCACATGTTGGCACTGTATGCCTAATTCAGAGATGAGCACAAGAAAAATAGTTTATTAATTCAATACACATTAAAAATAACTAATAACTGCCACCCAAGCCATTCTTATAGGTTTGAGTACCTGGAATTGTCTGGACTGTCACACTTGTAGGAGTGTGATGGTTACCAGTTGTGTTCATACTGTCATTAGCAGCGCCAGCAGGGGCTAGCTGCAAAGGCCTCCTGATGAGGGCCTGGCTCTGATTTTTTTTTTTTACAAACTAAGCACTGAATAAAGCACCACCTGCTGTACTTAATAAAGATATTGCAAGTCACCAAGGAGTTCTATGACCATATAGAGCAGCATTTCCCAAACCGTGGGTTGTGACCCACTAGTGATTCATGAGCCAATTTTTGGTGGGTCATGAAAGTCCAAGTAATAAATACAGATGCCTTTGGATTCTGTATTTATCTTGTCTCATTTACTTTGCTTCAAATGAAGAGGTCAAATGTCTTCTGACAACTTGCTGCTTATTATTTAGCATGGGGATTGGTGTTTACAAACTCATTTTACTTTGCAGTCAGAGAAAGAAAAGTGAATTCTGACAATGTTACTGGGGTATAGGGAGTGTGAAAGGAAAGGCTGCAGGATGCCCTTTTTGGCCCACCCCTCACAATGTAAATACCTCTAAATTAACTGTACACAGAAGTTAGGAAAGCAAAAATAAAACTCCTTTTTTGTAATTCTAAAGTGTGATGGTAACAAAGATGTTAATATAAGCAAAAAAATCAAGGCAGTTTACTTAGTGATACACAACTTATAAAAAGTCACTAAACCCTGATTTCTATACATTATCATTTGTGTGCAATATCAAGTTTCAAGTTTATTCATAACTTGCAAAAGTAATTAAAACCATTGCACTAACAATAAAATCAGAAAGACTCTTGAGATAAAAAAATACATTTTTCAAAACAATCTTTGACAACGCATAACAGTTTCTCCTTAATTTGCATTAAAAGGAATCTTGAGGTAGAAATGCAATACTATGTGTGCTCATTAAAATATAAACGTAACTGTGCAGGTGTGCAAATTTAATAAAGTGGCAGTTCATTAAAATAACAAGGCTTGGCGAGGGCAGTCATGGCAAGAAACATTTCGATTTCCAGACTTCTTCATTCGTGGCCAGGCAGAGTAGGCAGTGAGTGGACGGGGCTCTCATCTGTGTAGAATCCTGCCTCTACTCTGCTGTCAACAGCCACAAGAGGAAGTAGCCAGAGAAGGGCAGGGGAGGAGTGGAATATGTGCTCATTCAATGCTGTATCTAGGCTATGCAAAATGGAGTAAGAAGGTAATTATCTATCTGTCTGTACATGATTCAGTAAAACCACATAAAATACATACACAAAATATTTAAAACCCATTGTCAAATAAAAACCTATAAAATCCTGAAAATAGAAACTAGAAACATTTCTCACAAGAGTATTGATTCATAAGACAGTTGCAAAGCGCAGACTTATCAATTGCTGTATGAAGGTTGCCATCATAAAGCATATCTTCACAGTGGGTAGAGTTTGTAAAAACTCAGTGGTGGCCCCGCACTATCCATAGTTCCGCTTCTTCAAGAAAGGTAAAATAAGCACTCTCCTTAACGAGGAATAACATTTACAAAAAGGATAAAGTGCATTGTGCTTCCATCACAGGGCAAACCAGCAGGTTAGCAGCAAACATACCTTGCCTAGGACAGGAAACAAGTAATTAACGGTCTTCAGACATAGTGTAGTAAGGAGGAACCTGTGGTGTAAGTTGTCAACCCAAGGCAGGTAAGGCTCAGTACCACAAAAAGAGCTAATCTGGACACGGGCAGCAAATGTAGACATTCCTGCAAATGTTGACATTCTTTCCTCTTCAGATTTAGGTAAAAATGATTTCATCAATGTTCTGGAAAAGCTGGCAAAAAAGACACAAGGGTTCAAAAACAACTCATTTCGATCCAGCCAATTACATGTCTTCTATATATGTGATCCAAAGAACTGTCAGACTCTTTTCCATTTCCAAACAGTCAGCTAAAATTGGGCGGTTCAATAGGGTTTCCTCCTTGGTTCAAATTTTCAACCATAGCAGGAGAGGTTGCAGTCTTACTAAAGGCCACATGTACAAAGCTTTTTTCTCATCGCAAATGGCCCGATTCGCATAATTGAGCCGCTTGCCGTGAGAAAAAAGCATTTTGCGATGTACAGACCCTTTTTTGCATTTCGGCAATCTATTTACCGAATCGCAAAAATGTTTTGCGAGTCACAATTAGGAAGGGGGAGCCGCAGTGCGATGTAGGTTTGTTTTGTGACTGTGAATGCTGTCACTAAACAATCGCAGTTAACATTAATTTCAAACTGGTGCTAACCCATTTGCAAATGGGAAGAGGATCCGCAGGGGACCCTTAAGGAAAACAGGCTGTATTTAAAAAAAATTAAAACTGCTTTATTTAGAAGCAGTCACAGACATAGTGGTCTGCTGTCCCCAGCATGCCACCATCCCTATGAGTGCAGCCATTCCCAATGTGGTCGCATATTGCGACCTACCTCATGAATATTAATGACGTAGGTCGTTTGTGACCCCATTGGGAAGTGCAAACAGTGTGAAGTATACTGTTGTACATTAGGTTTTGTGACTCGCAAATAAGTTGCAAATTGCAACGTGCAAAACTTGGGGTCGTACATCTGGCCTTAAATCACATATGTACCCTAGTTCGACTTCTATGTGTCATAATCAACTACTAGTTGACTTGGGCACCACTAGCAACCTTTTTATAAAACCATTCTCTACAGAAACCTCAAACACCAGCTTGGATTTATAGTTTTTAGCAACTCTTAGATTGGCTTTCTGTGTAGTCTATCTGCAAAACCCCAAACTGCTTCTGTGCTTCTGACTAAAACGGCTGCACTGCCATCTTTCAGAGTGGCCCAAGCCAGTATGTCATCACATAATATTCCCAGATACGGATCAGATGGGACCTGTCTGATTTTCGACCATTAACAAGTAAATCCCTATTGTCCTTATTTCAAGATCTTTTGGTCATATTATGTGTTTTGGAATGATTTACCATCAGGTCTGAGCTGTTCACGAAGGCACAGAACTAGTCTAATAAACACCCCAATCCAATCACAGTTCCCACTAGTAAGACAGTGTCATTGGCATAGATTAAGGCAAGTATACTGCATATGGCGACAATGGGACAATCAGCTCTAAATTTCAATAACGTATTTTTTTCCTATGCCGTTGACATACAGGCAAAAATGAAAGGGTGGCAATATGCACCCCTACAGTTGAGTCTAAAACTATCTGTTGATTCCCCTTCCTGCTGTACCTCACACATACTGTTACCTGCAAATGAAGCTCCCTTAAGAAATTTATGATACTGGGCTCGACCCTCAATTCCGCCATAAGTACCCAGAATTTTGACCTATTGACAGAATTAAAGGACGAGCTCAAACCCATAAACCCTGGATAAACTTTACCTTCCTTCACTGTAGTATGTTTATTGAAAAGTAGATAAAGATTAAACAGTGCTCTACAGTCTCAAAGCCAATGTGTAACTTCAAATGGAGAGCCGAGAGCACATTAATATCCCTTGCCCAGGTTTGCATACATTTTAGCTTTGGAACAGGTTGAGGCAAACCACTTCACACATTTGTTCTGATGTGTGTTTGTCCTGAATGTGAGCATTTCCTGTGGTGTCACATATTCTATCAAAACTGCTGATTATTTCAAGCCCCTCACCATTCACCTCCAGACACATAGTAAAATCACAATAAGTTGTAGCTATTAAATCTGAGAGGAACAGATCCTTATCCAGTCTCACCTAGCTCATAATGACCTCCTTGTTTGTTGAGTAAGCCAATGGACTAGGAAGGGCCATTGCCTGCTGCTTCTCAAAGAAACAGTTACTTCTCGAAACATTTATGAGCCTATGGTCACTCAAAGGGGAATCCAAAACAACATAGTCTCCCACCCATAGCCTCAAATTATGAGACAGTCAAATAAAATTGATTAAGCTGGGATGGCCATGTCCAACAAATGTAGGAGTGGAAAGTACGTATAAGTGAATCAAATGAAAACATCAGATTCTACCTTATGATTAGAAAATTCAATTGGTCTCCATAAGGGCTATGACTGAAGTGTGTAGTAGGCTCTCCTTCAATGTTAAACAGATCACATGACCTTTAGGGGACACCTGTCAAAGTTTAGCAATGAAGTCACCCATTCACACAACCACATAACTACCCTCAAATTTGCTCTGACTTTGCTCTATGTCCTCCTGCAATGCTTTCACTATAGAAGTGCTATACACATCGAAAACATTATTATAAAAATGTACCAGTAACATACATTCTCTCTTACACTTGATAGAAAAGATCTTATAGTGGGGCGAGGGCAGATATGTCATTATAATTCGACCTGGGAAAGCAAGGGCCACCATTGTGACCAAACCTCCTTTAGCCCGGCCTGTGGATCCTACAATTGCAGGAGTAAAATAAGTTGCAAACCCATCAATGAAGGCAGGTTCTAGAATCCAGTTGTCTCGAAAACAAAGAACTGCGTAGGGTTTAATCAAATGTAACCAGCCCGGATGCACCGGTTTTGCACCCAGACCTGCCACATTGCAAGATGCAAGTTTTATTCTTTTTCCTTCATTATTTCTTGAGCCCTTCGTAACAGGGCTTCCCTCAATAGGCGTGAAGAGGCTGACAACCCTCACTGAAAGGACGGGCATTTTGCAACACACATCTATACCTGTATGGCCCTTGGTTTTGGCAGACCTTTTTATGAGCCAGTCTAGCTGATCTAACTCTGTTAAAGGTGTGAAACCTATTTGTAGTGGTATTGCAATTTTTAGTACTTCATAGTGGCCAGATAGAATTGTTAACTGATCTATAGAAATAGCCCCGCAGAAGGACATCAATAGTGGAATAGATGTGCATTGAACAAATGAGTCTATCCAAGATGTATTTAACAGTAGCTCTGTTCCTAAAAATAACAACAATACAATGGGCCATATTTATACTTTTTGACGCTAAACTGCGCTAACGCAGTTTTGCGTAAAAAAAATTAGCGCCGGCTAACGCCATTCTGAAGCGCCATGCGGGCGCCGTATTTATTGAATGACTTTAGCCGGCGTTAGCCGCCGGCGCTGTCTGGTGTGCGTTAAAAAAAATGACGTACACCAGGCAGCGCCGGCGTAGGGGAAAATGGAGCTTGGGCGCCAAAAAATGGGGCAAGTCAGGCTGAGGCAAAATTTGCGTCGCAACCCGATTTGCGCCATTTTTTTTTTACTCCCAACCCCCATTGACATGACTCCTGTCTTAGCAAAGACAGGAGTCATGCCCCCTTGCCCAAAGGCCATGCCCAGGGGACTTCTGTCCCCTGGGCATGGTCATTGGGCATAGTGGCATGTAGGGGGGCACAAATCAGACCCCCCTATGCCACAAAAAAAAAAAAAAAAGAACTTACCTGAACTTACCTTAATGTCCCTGGGATGGGTCCCTCCAGCCTTGGGTGTCCTCCTGGGGTGGGCAAGGGTGACAGGGGGTGTCCCTGGGGGCATGGGAGGGCACCTCTAGGCTCCTTCCGAGCCCACAGGTCCCTTAACGCCTGCCTTTTCCAGGCACTAAAAAACGGCGCAAAAGCGGCCGTACGTCATTTTTTTTGACCCGCCCACTCCCGGGCGTGAATTTTGCCCGGGAGTGTAAATACGGCGCACATGCCTCGGAGTCAATTTTTTAGACTGGAACGCCTACCTTGCATATAATTAACGCAAAGTAGGTGTCCACGCTAAAAAATTACGCAAACTCCATGGACTTTGGCGCTAGACGCGTCTAACGCCAAAGTATAAATATGGAGTTAGTTTTGCGTCGGAATTGCGTAAAAAAAATGACGCAATTCCGGCGCAAACGGAGTATAAATATGCCCCCATGTATCTCACTGTGTAATTGTCCAAGACCTTCCTATTTACATTCTGCACTACCTTATTTAACAGCTGGTCATAGTTTTTGCAAGTGCCTGGCTTCAACAGAGGCGCACCTTTGAGAACTACCAGAAATGTATTTAGGCCCAATGGAGATGATATTGCTGACTAATCTTCTTTTATAGTATGGAGCAATATTATTACCAGAGGCTGCCTTGTGACTGACCCCTGTACCATGAAGCTCCCAAACTACACATTGTTGAATCATCTGAATTTGCAGAGAGGGCTTAAAAGGAACTGGGAAATCCCTCTGCTCAATAACATGCCCCCCATCTGTTTTGGTATCTGTGCTTGCATCCTTGGTCAGAAGTCGAGGGTGGTGGCCTCTGTGGCTTTTGTCCAGCATATGTGCCTCTAAGGAGTCAGGCCTACCCATCACTGCAGAGATTAGATTTGCTAGTTTATCGTCCATGCAGGTGTTCTTGCTAACATATCTTAAGCCATCACCAAGAGCTCTGCACCTACTGCACAGCCCCCTCCCTTGTCAAACAAGCATTCTGAGGGGCCTTTCCTTTTCTGCACTGGAAGCACTTCTTTTTGGTTAAGAGCAATGAGCAATTATTAAAGTCAGGTGGATTGGGAGAAATAGGTGCAGCAGGTACATCATGCGCAGCATCTAATATAGTTAGTTCATCTGCAAAATTTGCTATGCACTGATTTCTCCCCTGGTGCCTGACAGCCACAAGGGAACACTAGAACTAATGCTGGTCTTGATCAGATCCCAAGGCGCTATACCACTGCCTTTCCCAGAAACAGACTTCAAAGCGGTACACACCTGCTCTTCAGCAGAGCCACTTTCCTGTTCAAGTCCTCCCATGGCATTTGCTAGATAAGATACTATAGTGCCTGCCCCTGGGTTCTCCCTTGTAAAGGTAGTTTTTCTCTTCCCCATATCTGCACAGTCCACATTCAAATCAAACACAAATACGAATCAAAAAACAAGAAGGAAATGGTATGCCAAAAAGAACTTACTACATGGCAGTCACAGACCCAAATTCTCAGAGGGGTGGCCCAGCCTCTTCCGGGTGCTGACAGGTGCAGACAGGAGCAGAAGGGCTCACTCTTGGCCTGGTGTTTGCTCGATACACACCCAGGCACATCCCGCACTGCAGGAGTGTTGCAGTGAAGTTAAGCTCCTCCTGGCACGAATCAAGGCAGAGGGGGCCTCACTTGCTGCAAAGAGAGCTGGTACACAGTCCTGGGGCCCAACTGAGCCCGTAACCTGTCATTTCAATGGATAATGAGCAGTCTGTAAAGGAAAGTATGCTACCATTTGATACTTTAGTTGCATTAAAAATTGCCTGCCTCATGTCCATTAAAGCTAGGTGGATTGTGAAAGTATATCATTCTAAAAATTGGGCTGTTGTTCTAGAAGGTTTGGGAAGCGCTAATATAGAGGAACTTGGAATAAGGCCAAGTTTGCTTGTCAGGTATGGAACTCCAAGGTGAAAAAATCCTCATATATTGCAGGGGATACTTTATCCCTTATGATGCATGGCCACACCGTCACCTTTCCCACAAACAACTTAAATCTGTGGTACATACAGTGGCTTAACATAAGCCCCCGCTGCCCTGGCGGTCCAGGAGGTCCCCTGAACTTCAGGGGGCCCCCTCAGCAAAAGTGGTAGGTGGTGGGCTGGGGATGGGGGGGGCTCCTTGTACTTAACTGGGAGTAGGCCTTCGAGTTTTGCTACACCATTGAATGCATAGCTTTTTCATACAAAAGAGAGAGCATGATTGTAAACATAAGGAAAAGCCTTTAGATATTTGTTGCAAAAAGATATCAGAAAGAGTTTAATGCAAGTCAGTTTTTTAGAAAATGGGGTGGACGAACTGAATGTGTTGAAACATGGGGAAAGAATCCAACTATTCTATAATTACCTAATGAGTGCAAAAAATAGCCATGTTGCCATAAATATTGCCTTTCTGGTTGTAACCATAAAGCTGTACAAATGTAGCAGAAGAAAAAAAAGCCACTTTTGCTTTCTTCTATATACAGCTGCTTTAATTATGCTCTGTGACCTGCTCTGGCAGCAGGTATTGTAATGCCAGAATTAATCTGTAATTAGTTATTACAGTCGAGTTCTGATGTAATTTATTCATAATGTTATGTTATGTTAAATCATCTTGTAGGGCAAATATATACCCGAAGATGTCTTGGCACCAGCTAAGTAGCATAGTGGTTCCTATCTGAAAAACATCACTCTAGAATCAAGATTGACTCACTCGTCATTGTTGTTAAACAGTCACCTTTTTACAGCTTTACTGAAGGCAAGAAGGTTGGGAGACGATTTGATGGCAATCTGCAGAGTATTTTTGCCTAGCTCCCCTGAAAAAGCTTCTGCCACCCCAAAACATGCGCTTAAACTTGGGAACCCCAGTCAAACTTTCCACAGTTGAGCAGCGGGTCCTAGCTTGAATATACCATTGGAAGTTGTGTTTGAAAAAAAGCTGGGCAAAGAATATTAAGGGCTTTGTAAATAACACAGAGAGCTTTAAAGACAGTTCTCTGTTTTATAGGGACCTAGTGCAATTTCTTAATGTGGCTGGAGACTGAAACATATTTGGGAATATTCTGCAATAATCAAGCTGCAATATTATGCAGAATTTGTAGTTTGTTTAATATGTGCTGATGAGCTATTAGCAATAATCCTTTACAATAATCCAATTTGGCCATGACTAAAGAGGTCACCCATAATTTTTGCAAGTGTTCGGGTATATAATCTAGGATCTTTTTTATGGATGAGGTCCCTGCATTGATATGCTGAGTGTAGGACAGTTTATTATCAATGAGGACTCCTACCTTTCGAGCCTTCGACAAGGGAACCAGGAGCCAGCCCAACTCCTGTGGCCACCAAGAGAGGGTCCAAAAAGAAGTCTAGGATCCACAAAGCACCACCTCCGTCTTACCAGCATTTACACTCAAGCAGTTTTTATTCATCCAGGTGTAGGCAGGCCTCATACAGTCGCAAAATCTGGACTCAGCCCTCATCTCATTATTGCCCAGAGAGACGACAATATGAGTGTCATCTGCATAGGACGTGATTGCAAAACCATTGGATCTGATTATGTCAGCAAAAGGGCTGAAATAGACATTGAAGAGGTGACTGGGTATGTCACAAGTTTCTGATTATAAAGGCGTTTGAAACAGGTTTTTATAAAGGGATTGAAGAATCCCATTTAATATAAAATAATAAATCTGATCCATATTCTTTTACGAATGAACTAGTATATGTCTAGGATTTTCTTGGCATGATGGGGTTTTGTAAGGGGGTGGAGTTCATGACCAATGATGAATTGCATACACACTGACTCCTATATATGGAACAACATGTTCATTTGAGGAGGTGCCTACAATAGGAATTCTGAAGCTAAATACTATAAAGTTGATTATATTAGGAAGATGAGGTACAGCATCAAATTGTTCCTTGGGATGCTGCATATCTTAGCAGTAGTTTGAAGGACTGTATTTATTTATTCTTTATATTTCAAAGGGAAGGTGTCCAAATATCTAGACTGTCTTTCAGTAGACGCTTGAGAAACTCCAAGAAGGGGCAATGAACATGAGCACATATACATATATTAATAGAGCCTGACTATTGTTTATTCCTCCCTAACAATGGACTCCTATAAGTTCAGGTATAATCGACTTCCTAAGACTACCTTTCTTTTTCTGTCTCCATATTCTGCCTAAATGGTCCCTCTTACTCTGTTAATAATCGCCTTTCTCTTCTACCTTCCAGTTGTGCTGTCAACATTCTCATCTGTCACATCATGGCACACTGGTCTGCCATTACTGAAGTATTACTTGCATTATGAATGTGCCTTTTATATTTTGAACCTAGTTACTTTCTGGTTTAAATTGATAGTACGTTTTCTCTTGCACCGTTTACTGAACTTTGCAAAGGGAGTTTATAACACCCGCCGATTTTTGTGATTTTGTGATGTGCTTTGCTTTGTTGGCACGCTATGCCATTGATTGCACTGGAGGTTGCTTTTATGATTATTCTCGATTCAGAATTGGTTGTTGAAGCTCCTTTTGCATTAAAGGTACCCGTAGTTTTTAATCCATGCTGGGAAAAACTCGTTTGTGTTAGCAGATTAAGCTTGCCCATATGTGGACTAATGCTATACACTCGAAAGAGTGCTGGGATTCCAGACCGCACAGACAGTTTAAGCGAGATGTCAAAGTCTAATTTACTTTCAACCAATACAGTTGTGATAAGAAAATACTTTAGTCCTTAATCTGGCTTTTCAAGTAAATATTTATAAATCAAATATTTTTATTGTAGCAAGCGTCTCCTTTTGTAATAGAACTTGAACATCATGGAAACATTCTGCTCTTAGAAGGAACACGTTTAATTCGAATATCAAAATGAAAACTGGGTCAAAAGAAATCTGCTATTGTTCCATAGATTTAGATCACTCACATGCCTATGGTATCTTGTTACACAAGCAAGCAGTTCTTGGGTGGGGTTCTATTCAGCGTCAGCTAGCAAGAAGGCTGAACTGAAAATAGAAACAAGTAAAAAATATTAAGTGAGAATATTGAGTAGAAATCTGCTATGTTCTTGGAATACAGATTTGCCTTTTCCAACTAGAAAGGCATCATAACTTTTCACCATTAATGCCAACCTGAAAGAGAATGTGATATATTAAAACACTTCTTATTCTTCAATGCTTTTCATGGTAAAATATACATTCAACAACCCAAAGGCTCTTTTTACAAAAGAACGGAATGTTTTGTCTAAAGAAGTTTCTTGGATTAAAAATAAAGTGAAGGGCACTATTTAAGTTTTGTATCAAATGACGGCAACAGTCCAGAAACTTAGAACCAGATGTACGATTGGAGGGTGTTAATAAATATTGGAATAATCGATTGTCTATGTGCACAGTGATAGATTAATTTATGTACGGAAGGAAGTCCCATCAATGTTTGTGGTTTTATGACACTCAGAGAAATGTATAAAACATGCTTCAATCTGATGCAAAATGAGAGACCTCTTCAGACTCAGGTTTTTTAACTTCTCTCCCAAACATAATGTTTAATTAAACAAACATTCCTTTTTTGCCAGACCCCTCTGGTCTATTGTTTTTTAAGGTAAATTCTCATTCAAGGCAATAAAGGGTCGCTGTAGGCGGCTGAGGTGCAATTATACTACCAACCTGCCACAGAGCAAATTAGAATGCCAATTATTTCCTGGAATCCTTCCTCACTAATGATCACAAGGCAATATTTCTTCTTTGTGAATGCCTGTGTTTCATTGATGGAGGACTGTGAGGGGCAGCAGACCTATTCATATTTCAAAGTGCAAGTTTTGTATCACGTTTCTTTAAGGGACAAAGGCTGCCATTCTAAATAATTATGGCACAATAGGAAGCGATGTCAGAGGGGAAATGCAGTGTTATAAGGGACTGCTGTCCGCTATCACAGATACCAGCCGATAAAATTCAATATAAGTGAAGGTTTGAAGGGGATCTTTCTAACAAATCCTATTTTTGGGAATGTGGACTTCATAGAGCTGTTTACATTTTGAAATAAGCCTACCATGGTTTGTGAAGCAACATCTTTGCAGCTTCACACACTTCCTGGATGTTCACAGCAGAAGGAAATAGGATTCCATTAGTTCACCATTGCCATGTTAGCAATCTAGATACTGTGTCATGTCTCGTAAAGGCGGGCTTTCATCAAACTTAGGCCCATATTTATACTTTTTGACGCAAAACTGCACAAACGCAATTTTGTATCAAAAAGTATAGTGTTGGCTTCCGTCATTCCAGAGCGCCAGCAAGGCACCAAATTTATGGAATGCCGCAAGCCGGCACAAAGGGTGCGCTAGCGTAAAAAAAATGACGTTAGCCGGCTGGGGGTGGCGGTATGGGAGAAGGGGGTTGTGCACCAAAAAATTATGTTAGGCTGGTTAGAGGTGAAAAAATGCCTGACAAAAAACCATCCATACAACATGACTCCTGTCTTAGAAAAGACAGGAGTCATGCCCACCACCCCAATTACCAGCACAGGGGACCAGTGCCCTCTGGGCATGGCCATTGCACCCTATGCTAGGCAGGGGCCCCAAGTTGGGCCCCTGATGGCACTTTGATAAAAAAAAAAAAAAAGATACTTACCCATACTTACCCTACTTACCTGGGATGGGGTCTCTCATCCTCCAGTGTCCCCCTGGTGTGGGTGGGGGTGTTCCTGGGGTTTGCAGAGGGCACCTGTGGACCCATTCTATGGTGTTCAACAATGGAAATGGGTCCACAGGTCACCTAATGCCTGGTCTGACCCAGGTGTTAAATAATGGTGTAAAGCAAGCTGTGCACTATTGTTTAGCCCCTCCTCCCACCTGTATGTCATTTTAGCATGGGGGATAAATATGGGGCTTAGGGGTTAGCACCATTTTTTAGATGGGAATGCCTACCTTGCATCTCATTGACGCAAGGTAGGCTCACACATTGAAAGAATTATGCAAACTTCAATATTTTGAGGTTAGACTGGTCTTATGTCAAAATATAAACATGGAGTTAGTTTTGAGCTGAATTTGCGTTAAAAAAATGACACAAATTTGGTGCAAATGAAGTATAAATATGCCCCTCACTATAATATTTCCAAAGGAATACTTCATTGCGAGAATTATTCTATGGGATTGCATTTATTATGGCCTGCATCTGTGTGTATGCGAAGAGTTTGGTTGTCGGTAAATTGTGTCCAGCCTGCTTATCCACCTCAGTCTCATTGTTACAATTTACCTTTTTCCAGATCTGCATAAGTAGAAAATCTGCATGTTTCAGGTGGCCCTTTCTGTCCAGTGATTTGTAGTCAAGCCATTGTAGTTTATTGTTACCTCTCTGTCCTCACTACCCATGTTCCAGTGGGGCAATATGTCATTCCATATTTACAAAACCACACAAAGCCACCTTACATGACTTTTTCCTGGCCTTATCAATATAGGCCAGTTTCATGCATAAAACTGAGTGAAAGGGAAGTTCCATGAGCCTTGCTGTGGGTGTTCCCATGCAACACCCATGGAACGCTAAGAAAACGGACACATTCCCAGATTTACAAGTCTGGGAATATGTCAGATTCCTATGCCACCTCAGAGGTGGTGTAGAAGTGACGCAACATGGACACATTTCTTTATTTCTTCCTATTTTTTCCTCTTACTATTTGTGTTGCACTCTTACTGTGCCAAGAGGACCAAGCTGTGTCACACACAGCTAGGCTCAATATGATGGAAACTCATCTAGAATTGATTGCATAGTCATTAAAGGGCATATTTATACTCCGTTTGCGCCGGAATTGCGTAGTTTTTTTGACGCAATTCCGACGCAAAACTAACTCCATATTTATACGTTGGCGTTAGACGCGTCTAGCGCCAAAGTCCATGGAGTTTGCGTCATTTTTTAGCGTGGACACCTACTTTGCGTTAATTATATGCAAGGTAGGCGTTCCCGTCTAAAAAATCGACTCCGAGGCATGTGCGTCGGATTTATTCTCCCGGGCAAAATTCACGCCCGGGAGTGGGCGGGTAAAAAAAAAATGACGTACGTCCGCTTTTGCGCCGTTTTTTTGTGCCTGCAAAAGGCAGGCGTTAAGGGACCTGTGGGCTCTGAAGGAGCCCAGAGGTGCCCTCCCATGCCCCCAGGGACACCCCCTGTCACCCTTGCCCACCCCAGGAGGACACCCAAGGCTGGAGGGACCCATCCCAGGGACATTAAGGTAAGTTCAGGTAAGTAATTTTTTTTATTTTTTTTGTGGCATAGGGGGGCCTGATATGTGCCCCCCTACATGCCACTATGCCCAATGACCATGCCCAGGGGACAGAAGTCCCCTGGGCATGGCCATTGGGCAAGGGGGCATGACTCCTGTCTTTGCTAAGACAGGAGTCATTTCTATGGGGGTTGGGAGTGAAAAAAAATGGTGCAAATCGGGTTGAGGCGAAAAAATTGCCTCAACCTGACTTGCCCCATTTCTTGACGCCCAAGCACCATATCCCCCTATGCCGGCGCTGCCTGGTGTACGTCGTTTTTTTTAACGCACACCAGACAGCGCCGGCGGCTAACGCCGGCTAACGTCATTCAAGAAATACGGCGCCCGCATGGCGCTTCAGAATGGCGTTAGCCGGCGCTAATTTTTGTGACGCAAAACTGCGTTAGCGCAGTTTTGCGTCAAAAAGTATAAATATGGGCCTAAGTGTGGGCATGACTGCCTAATTTGGGCTGGAATATATCTTTGTGGTGATACTTTTACAGAAAAGCTTAGAAATTGATTGCACAAACATTTTAAGCCAACCTTTTTCCTGAATTTGATTGAGTGAACCTACAATGTAGAGATATTTGCTCTTATTCTAAATGTACACCCCATAAATAATGCAAACTAATGACCAAATGTGTCAAACAGTCACAAGCGTGACACATATCCCGTCTGCAGTATTACAATTCCATTATAGCCTAAGGGACTAGATACAGCTGAAGATGTGCAACCCTTCCTCGAAACTCTAAATTAGGCCTTTAGTATTTCTAGCTGGACTTCCCCATAAAGTCAGGAGAAGCCTTTAGTTCAGGCTGCCTCCAGTAAGATATTCATAACCAATTACACTTTCACTTTCGTGGGTTTCTTCATGGGGGACCTAATTGCCACATTAGGCACTGATTGTTGGGAATATGATGCTTTGCTCACTGAAGTCTTCAAACCCAGTAGTGTGACCAATTCATAAAGCCCCTTATGCTTAAATGAGCCATACACCCTTTAAATACTAAATTAGTAACCTCCTAACAGCTGAGGCCTGGGGAGACACTAGAATGAGGGGACAAACATTATACTCATCACTTAATGGGTAAAGGTAACTCTTGCTTCTGAGAAAATACATAGCAAAAGGGCAAATCAGGCATTTTGCATTTGTTCAGATGATTACCTTTAAAACAGGACACAGGTCAACCTGCAAAGATTGGAGAAGCTACTTTACAAACCGGTTCTTACAGCAGTCAGAAGTAAAGAGGCGTGCAAGAGCCCATTCAAACGAATGCGAAACCAGGAAACAAAGGCTGATGCAAATGAAAGGATAAGGCAGATGACAGATGAAATTGTCTCTCTTTTAAGTCCAATGCACTCAGTTCCAGAGGACCAAAGAAAACATCATATTCCTCAAAGATATTGTGTTTTAACAAAATCCTGAAGACTTGTTTGGTGAGAACCTGTGCAACAGCAGGAGTTACTACCTGTGGTGTACCCCATGTCAAAGACCACTTACAAACTTGAACAAGCGTGTCTTCATTGCTTCTCCATCAAATAACTGTTCATCAATGCTGGAAAGTGGATTATTAGTAAGGGCAGATAGATAACTACACTTAATAATAAAGTCACAATCTAAAATAATGTCCAGTCAAGGTCTCAATAAATTAATCCTTGCTCTACCCTTGGTAGCTTGGCCCACGAGCAGTTAGGCTTAACTTAGAAGACAGGGGTGTAAAGCATTTAATATTAAAAAAAGTAAATAAGTAAAACACAACACACAGTAAAAATCCAACACCAATTTATAAAAATAGGAAATATTGTTATTCCTAATATGACACCAAAATGCCAAAAATCCAATGTAGGGAACGGTAGATATGAATTTTAAAATGTAAAAATTTGTTTTCTAGTGTCCAAAAGCAAAAAGCATTGAATGTGGACATCTGGTCATGCTTGACCAGGGTAAATTCAAAGTTTGAGGCCGACTACGATGGAGCCCAAGCCACATACACTGATTGGGAGGCCTCTGTCAAACATTTACCTTTGGATTTAGGGCCTGATTTAGATATTGGCAGATGGGTTACTCCGTCACAGTGGTGATGGATATCCTGTCCAACACAATCTAAATCCCATAGGTGATTTCGGCAGATGGAATATTCCTCACCATTGTGATGGAGTAACCCATCCGCCAATCTCTAAATCAGGCCTTTAGTCTCTTTTCTGGAGCTTTTTCTCTTGTCATAGACCGAGACCCCTCTGTAAGACTGGCTTTTGAAGCAACATTGGTGGCTTGGCTTGGCTCAGCGCAAGGTCACAGTTAACTCCGGGAAGTCACATCGACACGGAAAAGCTCCTGAGCTTCAGCAGGATCAACCTGAAATTCAGGTCGGGTTGCAATTCGATGTTGCCGACTTCACTCTTGTAGACGAGTCAGTTACCTTATGTAGCCTTTTTCCAAAGTTGCTCTAAGCTACTCCAAATTTCTAGATCTTCTTCCAGAAGTCCTTTTAGGGGCCTTGCAGTGTCCAAAAACTTGATCCAATATTCCAGAATTTCTGAGTTGCTCCATGGTAGTTGGGATCAAGATTTCCAGAATGCATCTGGTCAAAATGCTTTAAAGTCCAATAGGCACAGGTCAGCTGGGCTCTTCTTGCAGGACTTGGTGCAGGAGACCATTGGTAGCTTCTTTGTAACTTTTGATTACAGGGAGTCCACTCCTGGATCTTTAGATGCAAGGCAACATCCTTCTTGTAGTAAAGCCCAGAGTGTGCAGCTGGTGCAGTCCTTGTGGGTGCAATCCTTCAGGTGCAGACCAGGGGATCAGCAAGGCAGTCCTTCTTCTGATTTTCTTCTGACAGGGATCTGAGTTGCTGGACAACTCTTCCATATTCATGCAGGTTTCTGGGTTGGCACGCAGATCGGCACGCATGACCAATGGGGTGCAGGGTGTCACCTTCTGTGATGGCCACTTCCTGAAAAGTGTGGCATATTTCAATCCCAGAAAGCACTGTTTCTTAAAAATTCAAGATGGAGAAAATCTCCCCTGAAAGTGCAGGTCTGGCTTATCCCACCCACTGCTGTGTCTAACGTTCCCTAACACTCCCCTGCCAGTCTCTCTCTTTATCTCCCATCTGGCTAGGGGTGCAGGAAATGGGGGAGGGCTGGTTTCTGTCCCAAGCCTCTTTCCCTCCCTTGAAGACCAGTTTGACCACCCAGCCCCCTTCCTGCTCTGCCATCTGCTGTTGCAGATCTCCACTCACTAGATTCTTCCTTTGCTTCAGCCCAGTCCACTTCACGTTTCATTGAGGTAGCTTGGCTCAGCATACCAGAGGCTGACCAATCAGGAAAAGACACTATAGGGCTGATTTAGGTAACTTTAATGACGCATTTAGGCCCTCATTACAACATTGGCGGTAAATCCCGATTACCGCCGTGCAGAAGACCGCCAACACACCACGGCGGCCGTGGAATTCTGCCACAGCTATTAAGACCCACAACTCGAAATCCCCCAAAATCTAGACACCCACACAAGTCCGCCACACCAAAGGTCAGTGATGAACTGGCGATGACAAAACCTCCACCGTCACGCCAACAGGAATACGCCCACACTATCACGACCCATGAATCCATGCAGCAGTCTTTCAACCACGGTATTCCACTGGCGGTACACACCGCCGCGCTCAAAATACACACACATCTACAAAACACTACAACATTGGACAATTCCAAACACACACACCTGATACACATACACACACCACTCCTACACACTCAATACAATATAAAACACCCGCCCACATCACCCACAAACCCTTACCACCAAACATTTTGACGAGGCCAGAGAGACAGCACAGCAAAGATAACACCAGCATACAGAGGCACACAACACCATCACACATACACATCCACGCACAAAACACCACACACCCCTAAACATCACCCCACACATCACAACACATACCACCTCACACATCACCCACACCACCCAATGGCACCGCAAAGACACTCCAGGTTTTCTGAGGAGGAGCTCGGGGTCATGGTGGAGGAAATCATCCGGGTAGAGCCACAGCTATTCGGATCACAGGTGCAGCACACCACCATAGCTAGGAAGATGGAGCTATGGCGCAGAATCGTGGACAGGTTCAATGCAGTGGGACAGCTCCCAAGAACACGGGATGACATCAGGAAGCGGTAGAACTTCCTACGGGGGAAGGTGCATTCCGTGGTCTCAAGACACCACATCGTGGTTCAGAGGACTGGCTGAGGACTCTCACCGGACAGGAGGTTCCAGACATGTCCACTCCACCCACAGAAGAGGCCCACAGTGATGACAGCAGCTCTGTCCAACTGGATCTAGATAACCAGTCCGGCCCATCTGTGACCTCTGGACAGTCGGTTCCCCTGCCACAGTCACAAGCCACCACAGAGCCTCTCCCCTCTGGAAACACCAGCACAGCACCGACCCAGCAGGCCCGTACCTCTGTCCCCAGGACACGTCAAGCAGCAGTGTGTCCACCACTACAGGGAACCCAGGCTAACCCACCACCCCAAGAACAGCAGGGACCTGGGGTCAGTGGTAGTGGGCACACGGTTCAGGGGACAGAGGCCCAGAAACAAAGGGGAACTGGGAGGGCTGCTGTGCGACAGGGGGAGGACAGGCCCAGGGAACCCACTCTCCACAAGGCCCTCTCTAACATCATGGGAGCCTACCATCGTTCCCAGGAGACAATGGCAACGGTACTGGCCAAGTTTCAGGAGACCCAGCGGCTGCAGGAGGAACAGTATTTGGGGTTCAGGGAGGAACTCAAATACATCAATACTACCCTGGGCACAATTGTAGGGGTGCTAAAGGAACTCGTGAACACCAGGAGGGACACTGTGGCACAACAAGGGGCCCCTGACACTAGCCTGGACGATGCACCAACACAGGATGATGACACCAGCACCCCACCCCCTGCAGATGGGAAACCACCCCACAAGCGGTCCCCGAGATCCAGGACAAAGACAGAGAACAATGCCAAGACCCCCACCAAGAAATGAGACCACCCTGATTGTCATCCTTCTGTTCCACTTTGTCACCCTTTCCATCCTTAAACGGACCCAGCTCCACTTCTTATGCCCCTTTGGAAAATGCACCTGTGAGACTAATAGACTGGACTCTGCCATGGACATTCCTCCACCATCACCCCTGACCATTTTACAACCCCCTCCAATATTTAGCCCTTAAATAAACACCCTTAAATCACAAAACAATCTGGAGTCAGTCTGTGCTTTCACAAATGTGTATTTGCAATAACCGAGGGAAATAGCAATGTCCATTCTATTGTCAACATACCTATGTCACACAGCTCTAGTCCATGAGGTTACATAACAGAGGTCACACAGTGGGACCCACATCTGTGAAATCGAAAGGGAAAGTGACAAATCAGGGTCCATACACTGGGTGAAAGTGACAGACAGATGAGAGGTAGAACAATTGTATCAGATGTATGAGGCAGTGATGTCTTCTTACCTGTGTCTCACTGGAAGTATTGATGGATCACAGTGTTTCTGTTGTCTATGTCTGTCCTCTTCTTCTGCTTCCTCTTCTTCACTGTCCACAGGCTCCACAGCTGCCACAACACCTCCATCTGGACCATCCTCCTGCAGAAAAGGCAACTGTTGTCGCAAAGCCAAGTTATGCGGCATACCGCACGCCACGATGATCTGGCACACCTTCTTTGGTGAGTAGTAGAGGGAATCATCTGTCATATGGAGGCACCGGAATCTGGCCTTCAGGAGGCCGAAGGTCCTCTCTATAACCCTCCTAGTTCACCCATGTGCCTCATTGTAGTGTTCCTCTGCCCTTGTCCTGGGATTCCTCACTGGGGTCAGTAGCCATGACAGGTTGAGGTAGCCAAAGTCACCTGCAAATGTCGAGGGACAACTGTTAGACACGCACTAACCCTTAGGGACAACCCCAGACCCAGACAAACAATTCACAGGGTATAGGGTCCCTGTCCTCACCTAATAGCCACACATGGTGCCTCTGGAGTTGCCCCATCACATAAGGGATGCTGTTATTCCTTATAATGTAAGCGTCATGCACTGAGCCAGGAAACGTGGCGTTCACATGGGAGATGTACTGGTCGGCCAAACACACCATCTGCACATTCATCGAATAGTAACTCTTCTGGTTTCTGTACACCTGTTCACTCCTGCGGGGGGGTACCAAGGATACATGTGTCCCATCAATGGCACCTATGATGTTGGGGATGTGTCCCAGGGCGTAGAAGTCACCTTTCACTGTAGGCAAATCCTCCACCTCAGGGAAAATGATGTAGCTGTGCATGTGTTTCAGCAGGGCAGACAACACTCTGGACAACACGTTGGAGAACATAGGCTGGGACATCCCTGATGCTATGGCCACTGTAGTTTGAAAAGACCCACTTGCCAGGAAATGGAGTACTGACAGGACCTGCACTAGAGGGGGGATCCCTGTGGGATGGCGGATTGCAGACATCAGGCCTGGCTCCCACTGGGCACACAGTTCCAGAATTGTGGCACGATCAAGTCTGTAGGTGACAATTACATGTCACTCTTCCATTGTTGACAGGTCCACCAGCGGTCTGTACACCGGAGGATGCTGTGGCTTTGCTGCCATCTCCTCACCTGCCCCAGCGGACGTGCTATGGACCAGAACAGCGAGCACAGAATCAGCCAACACTGAGGTATTAAATAGAATATTTATTGCACACATTTGTCAATCCGCTATGTGCCTGTCTTAGGGGGTCATTCTGACCCCGGCGGTCAAGGACCGCCGGGGCCGGGGCCGGGGTCGGCAGTAGCACCGCCAACAGGCTGGCGGTGCTCCGCCGGGCATTCTGACCGTGGCGGTACAGCCGCGGCCAGAAGCGGAAAGTTAGCGGTGTACCGCCGACTTTCCGCTGCCCATGGGAATCCCCGATGGGGATTCCGACCCCCTCTCCGCCATCCTGTTCCTGGCGGTTCTGCCCGCCAGGCACAGGATGGCGGTGAGGGGTGTCGTGGGGCCCCCGTAAGAGGGCCCCACTTTGAATTTCAGTGTCTGCTCAGCAGACACTGAAATTCACGACGGGTGCTACTGCACCCGTCGCACATCCTCCACTCCGCCGGCTCCATTCGGAGCCGTCATCCTCATGGAGGGGTGTTTCCCACTGGGCTGGCGGGCGGCCTTTTGGCGGTCGCCTGCCAGCCCAGTGGGAAACCCAGAATACCTGCGGCGGTCTTTTGACCGCACAGCTGTATTCTGGCGGTTCCCTCCAGGCGGGCAGCTCCCGCCGCCCGCCGGGGTCAGAATGACCCCCTTAGTGTGTATGCAAAGCCTAGATATGTGTGACGCATTTACAATTAATGCCATGTGGCCCCCTGAAATGGCGGTTGCCTGACCTGTAAGGTGGGACAAGGGGATATGAGGTAACAGCGCTGGTGTTGTACACCATCGCGGTAGGCGGTCGAAGACACGGCGCAATCCTGCATTGGGTAACATTGGACCCTATGGGTCCCAGGAGCCAATGACGATGTACGCCGGCGGTGACAGTACGCACCGCCGCGGACGTGACCGCCATTTTCTCACTATTCACTCACTTGATACCTGATCTTCGACAGGAGAGGACCTATACTGCAAGTGCTGCTGTGACTGTCTGGAAGCGACAATGGCTCAAGTGTCCGGGGAAAGGGACCCTGCCTTCACATTGGAGGAGTTGGACAAACTGGTGAATGGGGTCCTCCCCCAGTACACGCTACTCTACGGTCCTCCAGAAAAACAGGTGAGTACACTGTGAGCATGCTGTATGGGCAATGCCTTTTTGGAGTAGTGTGGGTGGGAGATTGTGGGGGGGAAAGAGGCCTGCATGAAATGACGGTGAGTGTATATGCATTATGGCAAGGGTAGGAACGTGGGCCAATGACTATTCCTGTCGGTCAGCGCCCAGCAGAAGAAGGATATTTGGCGTGCCCCCCTGGGGGTCCACCACAGACGGAGCACCCACTGCTTTAAAAAATGGGAGGACATTCGCCGCTGGAGCAAGAAGACGGCGGAGGCCCAGCTGGGGATGGCCTCCCAATGTGGGAGGGGTGCCCGTCACACCATGACCCCCCTGATGTTCCAGATCCTGGCGGTGGCGTATCCGGAGTTGGATGGGCGCTTGAGGGCATCACAGCAGCCACAAGGGGGTGAGTACAGTCACATTCATCTGATTCAGCTAGCATTGGAGGTGTCTGGGTGGGGGAGGTGGACTGTGGGTACCCCTAGGCCAGGACGAGTTTTGTAGACAAGGTCCCTTCGTAAGGCAGGCCATGTAGCACCCCACCCCACCAGTGTTAAGAGCCATCTGCCCTAGTCAGGCTCCTGTGACTTCCATGTGTGCAGCAATCGGGCATGGGCCTTGTACCCCATGGCCATGTGATTAATTAGGGAACTGCAAGTGCATGGCGTAGTGCTGAGGGCTGCTGTGTCTGTAGTGTCCGCCAACGGTAGCAGTGTTGCATGCACTGAACATGTCTACTTTCTTTCCCCCCCTTTTTGTGGTCTCCCTGTTCTTGTGTGCATTAGCATCATCACGTGGAGGAACAGTGCCACCGGAGTAGGAGGGAGCTGCATCCCACATGGCCCTGGAGGGCGAGACTACGGACTCCGAATTCACCAGTGGGACGGAGGACGGAGGGTGAGGGGAGCTCCACGGCGGGGACAGGAGCTGAGACCAGCAATACCGACTCCTACTCTGATGGGAGCTCCCTTGCATCTACAGGTACAGACGCCTCCCCCCTACCAGCACCGCCCTCCCAGCAGCCCCTCAGAATGTGCCCCGTGGCCGCTCACCCAGGAGGGAGGGCATCTCCTTCGCCCCAGGCACCTCAGCCCCTGCCCCTGTCAGCCCTGCTGCCCTCAGTGAGGAGGCCCTTGACCTCCTCAGATCCCTCACTGTTGGGCAGTCTACCATTCTGAATGTCATCCAGGGTGTAGAGAGGCAGTTGCAACAGACGAATGCATAACTGGAGGGCATTCATTCTGGTCAGGCAGCCCAACAGCAAGCTTTTCAGACTCTGGCCTCAGCACTGATGGCAGCCATTGTCCCTGTGTCCAGCCTTCCCCCTCCAACTTCCTCCACCCATACCCAATCCTCAGTACCTCAGCCTATCCCAAGCACACCATCAGACCAGCATGCACACACCTCAACACACAAGGGTAGCTCTGGCAAACATAAGCATCACATCCCACAGGCACTCACACAAGCAACATTCCCATGCACACACACCACAGCCACTGCCTCCACTGTGTCCCCCTCCTCCCTGTCTCCACTCACACCTGCATGCACTACAACTTCAGCCACTATGTCCATCACCAGCACCCCCATCACCACACACCGCTTACGTGCACTCACCACCCCCACTACCATTCACACTTCCCCTGTGTCTTCTACCAGTTCGTCTTTGAGCCCACCTCCCAAACTACACAAATACATTCACAAACCCACCCAACAGCCATCCACTTCACGACAGCCTCCAGCCCATGCACCTCACCCAAAGTCAGAAAACGAACACCTCCTACAACCACTACCTCTTCCTCCACTCCCAAACCCCCTCCATCTACCCATCCCAGTGTGTCTAAAAAACTTTTCCTATCAAACCCTGACCTCTTTCCTTCACCTTCCCCACCCCTTCCGTCCCCTAGGGCCCACCTTTCCAGGTCCCAACCCAGCACCTCAGCCACCACATCACCGGGAACAGTGGTGCCAGCAGTAACCGGCTTCTGGAGTGCGCCAAGCAGCAGGGCAGCCAGTGTGCCAAGGAGCCAGGCCAAGGACAGTCCCCCACCTCAGAAACATAAGAAGTTGGCCACAGCCAGGAGGGAGAAGGGCAAAACACCTGCCACCAAGGGCTCACCCAGGACTACAGTTGGGAGTGGCAAGACAGCTGTGCCACCATCCAAGGTGGAGAAGGGGCAGAGAAAGAAAGGGAAGTCTCCGCCAACCTGCACGGCGGACAAGGCCACCACTGGCACCGCCGCCACCAGCACCGCTTCCCAGGACACCGCCGCCAATAGCACCGCTGCCCAGGACACCGCCACCACCAGCACCGCTGCCCAGGACACCGCCGCCACCAACACGCTCACTGAGCCACCCACCAGCACTGCTGGCCAATGAGCGCCGCAAGCACTACCACTACTGAGGCCACAGTAAGCACCGCCAACAGCCACGCCACATTATGTACCAGTGGCACCACCGCAGACATGGCTGCCATCCCCAGTGGTCAGTCGTACGAAGCTGGTAGTCATTTTCAGGGGCCTGGACAGCTTACATGTAGGCCCACCGTCAGTGGAGTGTCACATCCACTATCTCTGTCCTTGGCAGGATGAAGCACTCTGGGCACAAAGCCCCCTCCAGGACCAGTGGAGTATCGCATCCACTACCTCTGTCCTTGGCAGGATGAAGCACTCTGGGAACCAAGCCCCCTCCAGAACAAGTGGAGAAAGGCATCCAGTCACCCAATCCTTGGCAGGATGAAGCACTCTGGGCACAAAGCCCCCCGAGAAACAGTGGAGTATCACATCCACTACCTCTGTCCTTGGCAGGATGAAGCACTCTGGGCACAAAGCCCCCTCCAGAACCAGTGGAGAAAGGCATCCACTACCTCTGTCCTTGGCAGGATGAAGGCCTCTGGGCACAAAGCCCCCTCCAGAACCAGTGGAGAAAGGCATCCACTCACCCAGTCCTTGGCAGGATGAAGCACTCTGGGCACAAGGCCCCCTCCAGAACCAGTGGACTATCACATCCACTACCTCTCTCCTTGGCAGGATGAAGCACTCTGGGCACAAAGCCCCCTCCAGAACCAGTGGAGTATCACATCCACTACCTCTGTCCTTGGCAGGATGAAGCACTCTGGGCAAAAATCCCTCTCCAGAACCAGTGGAGAAAGGCATCCACTACCTCTGCCCTTGGCAGGATGAAGCGCTCTGGGTCCAAAGCCCCCTCCAGAACCAGTGGAGTATCACATTCACTACCTGAGTCCTTGGCAGGATGAAGCACTCTGGGCACAAAGCCCCCTCCAGAACCAGTGGAGAGAGGCATCCACTACCTCTCTCCTTGGCAGGACGAAGCACTCTGGGCACAAAGCCCCCTCCAGAACCAGTGGAGTATCACATCCACTACCTCAGTCCTTGGCAGGATGAAGCACTCTGGGCACAAAGCCCCCTCCAGAACCAGTGGAGAACTGTTATCCACTTGAGAGACTGTGGCTTTGCACTCCCCAGGATAAAGCAGTGGGCAAACCACCCACTGGAGAGACTTGTAAGACTGTGGCTTTGCACTCCCCAGGATAAAGCAGTGGGCAAACCACCCACTGGAGAGACTTGTGAGACTGTGGCTTTGTGAGACTGTGGCTTTGCACTCCCCAGGATAAAGCAGTGGGCAAACCACCCACTGGAGAGACTTGTGAGACTGTGGCTTTGCACTCCCCAGGATACATCAATGGGCATGGTGCCCCCTCGTGGAACTGGCGTCGTGCACTTATCCGGCTGAGGTGCTCCCCTTCCCTTCCCCCTGAGGTGCCTGTTTTATTTCGATCTGATGCCCCTGCAGTGTTTTCTCTGTTTTGATTGAGTATCTTGTGTGGGCCTCGCCCATGCATTTAGGGCCCAGTGGTCCACGGACTATGTAGGTGCAGTACATGGACTTGAATTCTTGGTGTATATATTTCTTAATAGTGTATATATATTTTTCACTAATTAATTTTTACTCTTTACAATCGTTCAACTCATTTCCTTTTGTCCTTGCATTCTTCCAGGGGCGGTTGGGGGGTGTAAATGTAATGTATCAACATGTATTTGTGTGTGTGTTGTAGTGGGTGAGGGTGGGGGTGGGGGTTTTGCGTGTTGCATGTGTCTGTCACTCTCTTTTCCCTCCCCCCTCCCCTGTGCCGTAGGTGCAGTACTCACCGTGGTCGTCGCCGCCGGCATTCGTGATCCTGGTAGAGGAGCAGGAAGAGAATGGCAGGTAGAATTTGGAGTTCCGGCTCCATGGCGTCCTGGTTCCTCGTGGGGTGTGTAAAGGTGAGCGTTTTCCCTTCCAAGTCCTGTGTCCGCTATGTTTTTGTTTGCGATGAATCCGCCCTGGAAAAGGTGGCGGATTGGCCTCTCATGATACTGTGGGCGGTACATTGTCTTCCGCTGTCTGTTGGCAGTGACCGCCATGCTGTTTGTTTGTACCGCCGTGGCGATCGGAGTGTTAAAGTGGCTGTCTATGTTGGCGGTTTCCGCCACAGTCGTGATTCCATTTTTTTTACCGCTGGTCTGTTGGCGGTTTTACCGCTGCTTTAACACCGACCGCCAGGGTTGTAATAAGGGCCTTAGTTCTTTCCTATCAGAAATAAGACTTTATTATTTTACAATAAAGCCTTCCAATGTTAGCCTATGGAGCTAATGTACTACAATGGGGGAAAAAGTAATTGCCAGTTTTTCCCTCACCAGGGCTTACAAAGCAGCTATTATAATATTCCTGCTTATATTTACACATCACTCATCCCTTGGTACACCTAGATAGACATTAGGGATGACTTTTATGTGAAGTTAAGGTAGTTTAAGACTTTGGAAGTACTTTTAATTCCAAAGTGGAATTTGTGCTTGATTTTATTTTAAAAGCCGCCATCAAGACAGGCCTGCCATTAAAATGACACCAGACACCTCAGCAAGGTGCTCTAAGTCCACTGGGGTTCCTAAACCTACATGCCCTACCATATACTAGAGACTTACAGGTAGGTTGTAAAAGCCAATTATAATTAAGCCTTTTTGGCATACACCTTTTAAACAAAAGATGGAGATGACCAGGGCCGAAAGGATGACTTTCTCACAACAAACAGATTATTTTCTGAAGGACTTTATTTGAAAATGCTGAAGCTTGTGTAGGCTATGAAAGTAAAAGTATAAAACACAGCACATGGTCCTAAGGTCAGAACATTTAGCAATATCACTGGTAACCACCTGATGGTTACAGCTATTGCTAAATGAGAATCTAGGATTGATTTCCTCTCTGAGTGTCTTTAAACCACATCTCTCTTCCAGCCTGGTAGAAAACAACTAAGTCGAGGAGCCCTCTAATAATGTCAAGCAATCACCAACCATTAACCCACTCACTATCTTTGCATGATCAACTACAGAAAATAATCATTGTCAGTTTTACAACTTCTAAAAAACGATTTCAGTCTCAAGTTTCTATCAATCAGTTTCACTGTCTATAGTTTTTTTCAAGTCTAGATTCTTTTACTATGAGTCCACTTATGCTATCTTTGATGCTTACCACTTCAATGAAAAAAACAGATATGTATTGAATTTCAGAAGTCTGGATGTAACACTTGTGTAACTTATTTACTCATGTTATGGAGCCTCACCATTACTTCTGAAAGGGAGTCTTGGCAGAGCAGTGTTCCAAAATGCGGGTAGGATTACTACAGAAAGCAAATTCCCTTGGTTTGTACTGATTATCAGTGTGTAATATCTGTGTCAGTTACAGGTTGGCACTCGTCTAGGCCCTTCCAGCCATAAACACTTGTTTAACTTATTGCCATTAGCAGCAATGATGACATTCATTAGAACTAGTATTGGCAATTTCGCGGGGGCTTTTTCTGCCACTAATTACCAATAACAATTATTTAACCCACTTTACTTCAGTAAATGGCCAAATAAGTTCACGAACAGTTTATGGAGCCTTTTGTGGAAAGTCCCAAAACTTTCAGAACAATATTAAGATGTGTGGCGGGACCGAATCAGCAGAAAAGAAGAACAATAGCTATATTTCCATGAGCTTACTCTTCTTTTCTTTTGATGTTTTTGGAGAAAGTTTCTTACTATTTGCAATGTCGCAAACCCTCCACATAAATGTGCACTGTGCCTGAGTGCTTGCCTGGCCATGATTGATACAAGAACAGAGCAACCTGGTAACAAGTAAATGAGGTACAGATCCAACCACCAAGCACACACATTGAGCCTTAGCACATAAATTACACTCCGTATCCATCTGCATTGGCTACACAATCTCAGCCACCTCAATGACAGATACAAACTCATTCTTGGAGGCTACACTACTGAACGGGGGAAGTCTTAAAGACAGTATATATTTATGACACAAAGTCACACTGACGACGAGTAGCAGATAGTTTACCAATGATCAATGAATGTCACCCTGCCTAAGAGCACCAGCCTATGAGACCCTTTTGCAAAGTTTGTGTGCCATAGCCATTACAACGGTGAGATTTACCTGGGAAGTGTGACGACTCTTCTGTTCAAAAGCAGCCCATATAGAAAGATACACTATTAAATAGTCCCTGACTGTCAGAACTAGGGAGTGGGAAGTGAGGGCAGTGACAACTAAGGTTGAAGTCTTAGAGTAGTACTCACAAATAAACATGAGGTGATTAAACTATAGCAGTGACCTGGAACAGGCCAGGTAAGCACCTAGTTACACACAAAATTACAAATGTATGAACAACGTTGAAAGAATTTCAATGTAAACAGTGCTCTGAGGTTCAGAAAACAACAATACCATGGCCATGGGAAACTGTATGATGAAGTCTCTCTCCTAGGTACCACCATCAAGATTTGACAAAATATGGCATATTTTGAGCCTCACTAGCATTCGCTAAATGGGTTTATCTCCAGACATTACATCATAGACAAACAAGACATACTGGAACTCAGTGATATCAAAGAATCAGAAGAAGCAGGGTCTAATTTAGAATTCGGCAGAAGGGTTACTCTGTCACACCGGTGATGGATATCCCGTCTGGAGAAATCTAAATCCCATTATACCCAAAGGGATTTAGTATTCAGCGGGGGTGACATCCGTCACCCTTGTGATGGAGTAACCTGTCCATAGAGTTCTAAACCAGGCCCTTAGTTGTAGTTCATTATTTCTATTTCAGATATTTTGGTGCCAGCTCACAAAGGCATGTAAGAGTACATGAAATAGTATTGCAGATGTACTGCTTTACATACTCCAAAAATCTTCTGTGCATGGGCCTTTTAATATTTAAAATCGATAATCTGGAACTCACTGTAATTGGCTTTAGGAAGGAAATACTTGTGTTCATCTAGTCTGTATTATGAAGCTAAACTATCCAAGACTTGAGCAGCTCTTAGTGACGAAAATAGTACTCGATACCAAGATAAGTATTCTGCAAGTGAAAAAGTAAACTCTATTGTCACTTTTTACTGAAAAATAACGGGAAGCAGTATCCCACCAAACAACTCAAGTTGCTGCCTGGAACTCCATTGTTTAAGCCGAGCACAGCAGTGTGTAAGCGCTGCTCTTCAGATGTGTTGCTATCTATTTAGGCTTTTAACCACGCCCCCTTCACACCCATCGCTATTGCGCGTTCTTGGGCTTGCCCTTCAATAACCCTTTTTTACGGGTGAGTGCAAAGCCTCCGTCCCATTCTGTGATCTCTCTTTGGGCTTCCAACCACACCCATGTCATGTCAGTCTCTTACATTGGTTTGTGGGCTTGCCTTTTAAAATCCGCTTGCTTTCATTTGTGAAAGGCATGCATATGTCATGCCTTTTCTGGTGTTTCGCCCACCTACACAGCACCTGTAAACTACTAAAAACATACGAGACTCGGGGGGTCATTCTGACCCTGGCGGTAATTACCGCCATGGCGGAGGTTGGCGGTAGCACCGCCAACAGGCTGGCGGTGCTCCGCCGGGCATTCTGACCGCGGCGGTACAGCCGCGGCCAGAAGCGGAAAGCCGGCGGTGTACCGCCGACTTTCCGCTGCCCATGCCGCCATGGGGATTCTGACACCGCATACCGCCATCCTGTTCCTGGCGGTTCGCCCGCCAGGAACAGGATGGCGGTATGGGGTGCCGTGGGGCCCCTGGGGGCCCCTGCAGTGCCCATGCCAATGGCATGGGCACTGCATGGGCCCCCGTAAGAGGGCCCCACAAAGACTTTCAGTGTCTGCTTTGCAGACACTGAAATTCGCGACGGGTGCAACTGCACCCGTCGCACCTTCCCACTCCGCCGGCTCCATTCTGAGCCGGCGTCCTCGTGGGAAGGGTGTTTCCCGCTGGGCTGGCGGGCGGACTTTCGGCGGTCGCCCGCCAGCCCAGTGGGAAACCCAGAATGACCGCCGCGGTCTTTTGACCGCGGTACGGTCTTCTGGCGGTTCCCGCTTGGCGGGCGGCTACTGCCGCCCGCCATGCTTAGAATCACCCCCTCGATGTTTTCAGCATGGTGTCTGGACTACTTTGTCTGTTTATTTTCCACGCAGCGCTATCGCACTGCATTTTAAAGAGTGCGATCACGTTGCGTTTTTTTTCTCTTTACAATGCTAATAACTCTAACTCAAGCAAATTCGAGACCCGTTGCTTTGAAAATGCTTATCATTGGCAAATGCTTTACGTTTGTCCCTCCTTGGGGCAGTTTGGTTACTGCCTTGGCCATCTACCCTGTTACATCGCTAATTGAACTTTTGACGATAACTTTGACTGCAAGAGAGCAAACCTCTTTTTTCTTTTGTGTGTCTCCTTCACCCTTATGGCGTGGCAGTTTGAATCGGCCACTTATGTGAAACTGTATTACTTTTCATTTTCAATCTATGTGGTAAGAAAAGTCTGATTAGGAGTTTACAAGGCTAATAGCTCTAACTCGAGGAAACGCGAGACACGTTGGATTGCAAATGCTTGTTTCCATTGTTTTGAAGCTGAAAGTGACCTATTATCTTTGGTGGCTCCCGACTACTGACGTTTGACCACTCCGAATGTTTGGTTCCAGATAAAGGGCACAGGGCTTATATATTGCCTCTCTCAAACAAGCACAAGGCAACACGCACATAAAATGCTATTTTTGCTAATTAGCATTTGCAAGTGTGGCACGGCGTTTTAACTAATTTGCAAAGTTTTCGACCTTCATAGCATTCACGAGTTGTTTTCTCTCTCTAGGAAATGTGACATTACTGGGCAATGTTTGGTTCTGGATTTATTAGTCACATTTTCAAGATTACCACATACCTATGCATTAAGATAGACATACATATGAATGTTTGATTCTGGATGCATTATTCACATTTACATGATTACCAGATACCTATGCATTAACATATACATACATATGAACCGCCTGTGCGCCTAGGATCTTTTAGTTAGGTTTATTTTATATTTCACGTTTAGTCATGATTGTTCCACAGACATGGTTTGATTCATCTCGCAATCTACGAATCGTAGTCCAAGTCTACCAAGGGCACTATAACAAGATAGCATTCAGTTTTATTGATAAACATTTATTTTTCGCATTTTCCATTTTATCTCATGATCTCCTTGTACGTTCTACTTTTTTGAACAGTCTACCAAAGACACTTTCTTTCTTAGCAATGTAAGGAATTCTTGATATTTGCAGTTTGAAACTTAATATCTCTTTTCAAGTTCTACTTTTCAGACAGTACTGTGTCCAAAATCTCAAAACAAAGGAAACACCTACTGTATAGATGGCGTCTGACATAAGGGATTGACATGATGCACAGACACAAGTGTGCAGAAGCTGGGAGGAGACGTTGGACGAGACTTATTGAATCCGCTTTGCCAAATGGAGAGTGAAGGCCAAACTGCTATGAAACAGATGCTGATTAAAACCAAGATATCAAATTCTACAAGTCATCCGACCCTTGCTTGCATCTGAACTGCAGAGCAGAGTGAACAACGTGAGGAAGTTTGAGGTATATGAGCAGAGACAAGCTTTAATGCCCAATATCCAGTGGACAGGTCACTTTTAGTGCGATTTTCAGTGTTAGAACACAAAGGGCCTATTTATGAAAAATTAGCGACACCTTTGCATCATTTTGTGATGCAAAAGCGACGTAAACTTTAAGACCCATATTTATACTTTTTAGCGCCGCATTTGCGTCATTTTTGGATGCAAAAGTGGGTCAAACTTTCAAAATACAATTGTATTTTGTAAGTTTCGCCGTTTTTGCGTCAAAAAGCGGCGCAGATACGAAGCTAAAAAAGTATAAATATGGGCCTAACTGTACGCCACTTTGCGTCAAAAAATGATGCAAAGGCAGCGGTAACGTTTAATAAATCAGGCCCAAAGATGCTAAGAAACCACTCATCAACAGTGCGCTGAATAAAGGTATATCATTTATTTATTCTTTTCTGCAGTTTTATACAGCGCAAACTCGACCCAAACGTATTACAGCGCTTTACATGAGCACCAGTTACATTACACAAAGACATATGCATTTTTGTGGGACACAAGGAGATTAAATGATTTGCCCAGAATCACAAGAAGTTGAGCCGCAAGCCAGACACGTTCGTTATAACACTTCCTAGATAAGTATTCTTATTAAATGACTGACAGTGCTGAATTCCTTATTAGAGCATTTTACTTCCCAAAACAAATAAAAAAAAGTTACATGGATGATAAACAGAGCATTTTCTATTTCATTTAGTGCTGGTAAGAAACAAGCATTGGCAATGCCAAGAGGTTGTGCTTTTGGGACCAATAGGCATTGTCAATGCCTTCTGGAGATGCTCTACAGCATCAGGTTTGTTCTGCAATACAGACTACTTCAGGTCTCAACATTCCACTGGCACATGCACTCAAAATTATTTGGGTGCCATTTGCTTTACATTTTCATTTACCATTTCCAAATAGTGGACGGTCAATAATAAAATTGTGGTTTTTTTTTAGCATGAAAGCACATTGGTGAGTGAAGGGGTAATGGAAAGAAAATGGGGGCATGGGTATGGGCAGGGAGGGAAAAGTATCATACGAGGGACAGAGCAATGAATGGGGAGAGCCATACATTGAGAGAAGAACATAGAGCGTGGGCAGTGTGGGAGAAGAATGCAAGAGAGTGATGAGTGCAGGAAAACCACAAAAATATGGGGTGGTGGAAAAATATGCATGAGAGAAACAGAGAGCAGGGTAGGGGATTAGAATATGAGGGACACACACAAGGGTCATAAAGAAACAGCTGGAAACTACATGCACTCTTGTGGAGTGTTTAACCAAAAAGAAAAAAAGTTTCCTAAAAGTAAGCAGTGGAAAGGTGGAAGCCAACCAATCAGAGAAATAAACAAGAGGCTATGCTTCAGGGGATAGACAAACACAAGATGGACCAAATAGGACAAGGAAAGTCATCTAATGAGAATCAGTCAAATGAGAGTGACACTAAAGCCAAGCAATCGTAAGCAATGGGTGAGCTGCAAGCCCCTGTAAGTTTTTGATGATCTAACCATGGGTCTTTTAATGAGCCCACCGTTGTTCTTTTGAAACTAGACAGCTTGAGCTGCCCGATGAGCTATATCCACAAATTAGTTCCATAACAGTGTGCACTGGAAACAGACAAGTAAGTGAGCCAGATTATGGTAATCAAGGTGTGTTCTACATGGGTAGGGCAAGCAAAAGATAGAAAAGAAAAAACATTGAATGAAATGAGAGTGACAATAAAGCCAAGCAATGGTAAAAAGGGGGCTAGCTGCAAGCCCACTGTAAGAAAGTGATAAGCACGCAACACGTCTTTTGTAACTTGACAGCTTGCACTGTTTGTTAGTCTTGACCTAAAATGCTTTGGCAATGGCAGTGCTGCTGTGTCTGAGCGTTAATCAGAAAACTTGACAAGCTCACCTTTGCAGGCCCATCCATGATCCAGTCATCTACCAATAAACATGTAAATGCGGAACCATGTCAGCAAAGAGTTACACTGTGGCATGCCACATTTCCCTTTTTTTTTCCATTATATCTGTCTTGCTAGGCCCAGTCTACTTTTTTTTTAATGCATGTTTTTACTTTCCTTACAATGTGCTTTGCATTTAAAATAAATTTGACTAATGATATAACATACTGTTGCAAAACAGATTTTAAATATTAGCATTCAATCCCCAACAAAAATACACATTATTTAGAACATTAACAGACAGATCTGCAGTCTCAGGTAAACATTGAAAAATAAACAAGAAATGTTCCAAACCTTTCTAGAGAGTACTAATTTCAATAATTAGAGTGGTGATGCACAAAAATACATAAAGAGTAACGTGTATCATGATCCTATATTTCCATTTCAGCATTCAGGTGATATTTATAAATCACTCTGCCTTGTTAGATATCTTTATGCAAAATAAGGTAGACATAAAGTACAGAATCTGTCACACTGAGAGCTCTGCATAGCCTGCTGTGCAATAGATTCTGTCTTCTACTACTGCTTACTACTGCTTACTTCTGCTTCTTGTTGTTTATTTTCTCCACAGTTATCCTGTTGTCGGTCTATATCTATATTTATAGCTATATCAGCTCCCAACATCGCCACCAGGGAACAAGATCTTAAGACAGGACCGGACAAACAGACCCAGAGGAAGAACTGGCATCATTTTTAAAGAACACATCCACTGCACTACCACTGTCATGAACATCAACAACAGCATGGAACACATGACCTTCAAACTTGTACATCACCAACAACTACACATTGAGTAATATCCTCATTTACCGACCTCCCAGACGACGTGCCCAACTTTGCTAGTACCATTGTGGATTTTATCACCCCCCTGGTACTCCTCTCCAGTGCCTTCATCCTCCTCAGCAACCTTGACTACCAGTTGAAGGACCACACTGACACCAGCACAGCAAACCTCCTGGAGTGACCTATTGCTGCCTTTTCTTTTTAAATATACATGGAGTGGCTCCATGTAATATCATAATAGTGGTTGTTTGAGCATCATTTTGCCTCCATTGATTTATTACAGTGCAATACAGAAAGGACTATTTTACATTTCAAAATAACATTGAATCTTCACATATTACATTATTTACCCCATGCAGGCATTGAAAACTAAAATAAATGATCTATTGTTTTGTTTTTGCCAGTGCATCATACAGCACAGTTATAGCAAAAGTGCAAGCTCCCGTCCCACACATACACACAAACAACAAACTTACAGCACAGACACATTCACACACATAGCACAAACAACAATGGAAGCTTACATCAAACTAGGGAATTTTTCCAAAGTAATGTTGTGTCTCAATAATACTGAGAACCCTATAACAATGTTCTGCTATCACAAATCTGCACAACATTTTACCCTAAAAGACTAAACCTGTGCAAGGGACCTCTTTAGAGGAAAGTATGTTTGGGAATGCTTATCCACTTCGAGAAGCTATTAGCCTTCTGGGATCTTCCATGTTGCATTCTCTGCCCTACAGTTCTCCAGGAATAGAATGAGCTGGAGTACATCATCACTTCCAGTATGAGATGGTGGGGGGCCAACAGATTCCCCTGGCTGCAACCCAATCTAAGATGACTTATGTACTTCCTGTGCTGTCACTTCCTGTTTCCTGTTCCTGCTGAATTTAGGGGGAGGAATGCCACAACACAGACAATAGCATTTGTCATCACGTTCTTTACCCCTTGTGCAAGACTTTTGTTTCATTGTTTTTTCCTCTAGATTTTCCTTGGATTCAAGACTACAAGTCTCTCCTGCAGGCTTCCTTTCGTTTTTTTTTCTTCCCTGCAACCTTTCTTGATGGTGTCTGCTTATCACACAGTGTTGCTCTGTGTAGGTGGCATTGTGCTTAAAGGGAGGAATTGTGCCAGCATTAAGCAGCTCCCATGTCAAGAGTGAAGGCTCAATCCAGAAACATGAAAAGGAGAAGGGAAAGCAAACAGTCAGCATCCAGGCATATGTGTCAGTTTGTGCAAAAATGTCACTATCCCGGGTGGGCAGACTGTTGATTCTTACAGGGCCTTCGAGAATGCTGCTATTGCCATAAACAGCTGGAATTTCTGATGTATGGGGATGTATTCTTTAGGGAGGCTGTGCCTGCACCACACTTCATCTTCATAGAGCTACCCAGGCCTGATACCATCTTCAGGCCACCCTATCCATCACAAATGGGCCAAATGGTGACAAATTGGAACAAATAGCCTTGCTGCTAGTAGAAAGCTATGACCAATGGAAAAATATAATATGCATTGGTTACATTGCAAAACTTTAAATACTGAAAACTATTGTCATGTAGACCCGTTATAATAACGGGACTGCTGGATTTGGGCAGTAGCACCACTGAGCACGGGAGACTGAGTCTGATCCTGTGCCATGTGTCAGCTGCCGGCGTAAACCTTCCGGTCAGCTAGCAGCACCTCACCAGTACCCAAGAGTAAAAGGTGATTTGTAGCACTCCTTCATATGACATCACGTTTTCTCAGGGAAATTGTGGTGGAACATATCTTACTCTTTTCTTTCAGTCACATATGTCTCACACATACAAAGGCAAAACAGAAGCAGAACTAGGTTAAATAAGTTTTATCGAATCAACTGCATTCTATGTAAAAAGGTATGTATTGTGATTAAGAGAATGACAAAAAACATAATAAAAGTAAGGCAGTGACAAGGAAAGTGAAACATAGGAATAGTCCCACCATACTGTCACAACAATGGTTCTAAAATCCCTACCTACACTACTAAGATTCTATACAAGAGCATGGCAATGTAAGCCCTAATCTGTCCACAAGGCCCCCCCGGAAGAAACCCATACTCCATACCTGTGATTGTAGGCAAAGAAGAGGTCTGTTGGTCTACTGTGAATCCTCCTACTTGGACAGAGAGACTGCGTCAGGCCTCAGCAGAAAATGCAAAGGCGACGTGCAGTGTACAGTGGTTGGAATTCTCCTCTATCATGTAGGGAGCAGTGAGGTATTTTATAATAAAACATCTGGTGCTCTGAGAAAACTGCCCTGGCGTGACAACACATATATTTCTGTGTAGGAGAGGTGGGGGCATGATGAATGCTTTGTGCCTGCAATAACTTGTAACTTATCAAGTTCAGCCTTGAATGAAGCACAGAATGAAAATTCTGTGCAGAAAAAATAATAACAGCATTCTGTGCAAAAGGACAAGTTGATCAAATATTAAAAACATCTTCACTAAAATAAAGCTTTTGCTAAAATAATAATAAGAATTAAAATCCCAGAGTGAAAGGGAAAAAGCTGCAGGCCTAAGCTAAAATAACGTGCCTGCATAATAGCTAAAGTAACCTCACAACATCATAACTATTGATTTTCTTTCCCATACTGCGGGCTAATAGGATTTCTTTAGGTTTGTTGTTTTCATTTTGGATTTTACTTTTGTTTTTTAAGTAACAGATCTAAACAATAAGCTACCCTTTGTAGTGATGTGGGAAGTTCTGTTTATTCATTTCGACTGAAGTGGTTGAGGCCTGCAGTACAGGCACCTAGAGGTTTAGTTTTTACGTTTTTTTCTGTGTTCTCTGAAAGCAACACAATTGGAGGCTGTGCTGAGGCCCACAGGAGATTTGACAGCATTGGCAAGTATTTGGGGCTCACAGAGGGCTGTGACTATGACTAGGGCTGGATCATGAAGCAAGATGGCCCAAAGGCGGTGTATGGGCCTGTGACACTTTTATCATACTGCGACTTTGGAGTGGAAGGCTTAGAAAGTAATCCTGTTTCCTATTAAATGCAATTCTGGTATGTTATTAAGAAGTTCATCTGATATAACTTCTCAGCATTCTACCAATTTGGTAAGGTAAGGAAAGTTAGGTTACAAAACTGATTTATAAAAACATTCAGTTTACAGTGGCGCTAGTGACAATTAAAAGTGGTGGACGTAATCTTTGGCTCAATTTATATGAGCGAGTCTTCAGGCGAGCTCACTCACACTCCCTTGCAATAAGTCTTACTCTCTCATTCATTTTTTTTCACTCTGATTCACTTACTCTCATTCGCACCCACTTTTACTTACTCTGACTAACCCATACTCACTGACCCACACAGTCTCATTCATTCTCACTAACACACTTGGGCCCTCATTCTGACCTTGGCGGGTGGCGGAGGCCGCCCGCCAAAGTCCCGCCGTCAGGTTACCGTTCCGCGGTCGAAAGACCGCAGCGGTAATTCTGACTTTCCCGCTGGGCTGGCGGGCGGTCGCCTTCAGACCGCCCGCCAGCCCAGCGGGAAAGAGGCTTCCACGATGAAGCCGGCTCGGAATCGAGCCGGCGGAGTGGAAGCTGTGCGACGGGTGCAGTTGCACCCGTCGCGTATTTCACTGTCTGCGCAGCAGACAGTGAAATACATGTAGGGGCCCTCTTACGGGGGCCCCTGCAATGCCCATGCCAGTGGCATGGGCACTGCAGGGGCCCCCAGGGGCCCCGCGACCCCCCCTACCGCCATCCGGATCCCGGCGGTCGGACCGCCGGGATCTGGATGGCGGTAGGGGGGGTCGGAATCCCCGCGGCGGTGCAGCAAGCTGCGCCGCCGTGGAGGATTCAATGGGGCGGCGGTACACTGGCGGGAGCCCGCCAGTGGTGCCGGTCCGACCGCGGCTTTACCGCCGCGGTCGGAATCCCCATTGGAGCTCCGCCGGCCTGTCGGCGGTGCTCCCGCGGTCCTCCGCCCTGGCGGTCAAAGACCGCCAGGGTCAGAATGAGGGCCTTGGTCTCATTTATTCTCACTTGCTCCCACTCAGTCCCACTGATTTTCATCCCTTCTGATTCACTTAGTCCTACTCTGACTTAAACTCACAGTGACTTACTAATTCTCACTTAGTGTCACTCAGTTTCACTCAGTATCACTCATTCTCTCCTAGCCCCTGTTATGTGTTATGTTATGTGGAGCACCTGCACACACAATTACAGAGGAGTGTTTTACAGTAACAATCACTAGTCCTTCAATGTTTACCCACTCACATGTTCAGCAGACTGTCATGAAACCTGGCAGGTGTCTCTTTGAAACCAACAAGACTGGTCAGTAGTATTTTCTTCAGGGCTCAGAGGGTGTTTCCATAATACTTTGGTAGGTGGATGGACCCAATAACCGAATGGCCATTCTGCCAATCTGGCTTTCTCCTTGAGGGCTGTAGCCAAGGGGCTGCTTTCAGCTCTGGAAATTATATCACGAATCAACCTAAAAACAGATACATATTCTTGTTCTAGTCACCTGAAGCTTGTGGCTGGTTTGAACTTCTGCCAGGGCTGATTTTGGTTCCCAGTGTGGGTAGGCCTGTTGTTTCTGAAAGACTGGTAGTGATGAGCAGAGGGTGCCAAGTATCAGGCTGCCAGATTCTTGCCGCACTCTACCAGCCTTTCAGAGAGGCCAGAGCCTCCCGTGTTCCTTACTGATCAGCCCACGATATTTCAATGAAACCATGGCAGGTTTTTACAAAGTTCACGTGTTGCATGACAACTGGTGCTTTTTTTTATCTAGCAGGTATTGTTTTCTGCCCAGTCCTTAACCTCAATATATTTGGCTCCCTGCTAACAATAAGCACTTTATAATGTTTTTGGTGTGTTGTCTGATATTCTAAAGCCTTAATGACTGTGTGAAAGCACACCTCTGCCCACAAGCGACTCTACCATGGCAGATTTATGAATACTGAAGAGTCTGAATAGTAATTTCAACATGCTTTCAATTTGTTAAGGAGTGAATTGTCCGGTACGTGTTAGAATCTTCCAAAGTTGCTGCTGCCTGCTGGAGAGGAGAGAGACAAGTTGAGGAAATGGGAAACAGATATGAAAAACAGATTTTTACATTTTGTTCTACAGAATGACGCTCAAAGGATCCACCTTACTTGTTTTTTTTGTATTTCAAACAGCATGCTGCTGTGGTGCTCTTGTTGGCTGAGGTCAATTTTGTGATGCTCCGGTGGAGCTGTGCAGTGCATCACATTTACAAGGTGGCGCTAAGCCACTTTTTGTGGCTTAACACCTCTTTCTAAATATGTGTCTGTCAAGGAGATCAGATCCTCTGGGCTTGCGCATGTTCCCACCATGACCACCTCTTGGCAGCTCCAAACTCCACTAGTTATATAGCACAGAGTAAAAGAATGGCCAAGTGGGGGAATGGGATTTTGGGTTGGGCACAGCGGGGAAGGAGACCTGTGGAAGCAAGAATTAAACAACACAATTGCAAGATTAATCACAATGACTTTCAATGAGTTTTGTTTCAAATAAACACTTATGCTGAAAACTTGAATGGCCTAAGGCTTCACTATAACTAGGCCTCAAGAATCTAAGTACCTGGAAATCAAGAAAGGTTATGCAAGGTTTTCTCATGAACATTCCAGAGTTAGCACATTACAATTTGAACAATAAACTCTCTCCAAAATACTTCTTAGAATAATCTCTGCATTGTAGCAAGAATCAAAGAACACATGTTTTTTGTCTCTGCATGAATGAACTGTACAAGTACCATGACTAACACTTCTACGTCACTCTTTGATTAAGAGTTTCAAGACTCAAATGCTCAGGGAATATTATGCACTTTAATCAAAACTGCTCATCTAAGTTTGAATGTCTAGAAATGATTGCGCACTCTGCCGATCTGTATTTCACAAGTTAAATACCAGGAAAGAATTGCGCACACTGTTGCCGATTCGAACATCTAGATGTACATGCAATGAAATGATCGCACACTATTGCCGATTCGGAATTCACGATACAAATGGCTTGAAATGATCGCGCACACTGCCGATCTGATTGCCAAGAAGTGAATGCCTGGAAAGAATTGCACACACTGTTGCCGATTCGGAATTCACGATACAAATGCCATGGAATGATCGCGCACACTGCCGATCTGAATGCCAAGAAATAAATGCCTGGAATGAATAGCACACACTGTTGCCGATTCGGAATTCACGATACAAGTGCCATGAAATGATTGCACACGCGATTTCAAGTTTAGGCCCAAAACTTGAATGTCAATGGAAAACGGAGTCCGGCCTAACCCGACCTCCGCCTTACTGCCCTGCTCGAAGATCACCAAATAAGCAAGTGCAGGCCTGAAAATGACTGGATAGGCATCCGGGACAGGAGCTCTGGAAAATGCTGCTGCTCTGCACCGGGACCTCTGAATAGCGAGCACGTGGAGCTGGGCTGGCTCCCTTATATAGAGCCAAGCCCCGCCCACGAGCCACACCCAACCATGCTGCAAGAAAGGCTTCTAGAAAGTCTTAGAATAAAGGACCACACCCTGTAGTCCTGAGAACAAGCCTTGCAAATGAACAATGAATTACAAACAGCATTAATGATTTTTCAAGGTGAAAGTTCTTCAATGCAAAAGGTTAACATACTGCATAGAAACACAATGCATGAAATATGCCTCTGCATAAGGACTGGGTTTTTCCATTTACGTCGCCCATAGAGCACGCACTGTCCTGATGTTGACAGTGTCCCTCCGACACAGTTTTCTGCATCAGAGGGGTGTGCAATGGATGTTGCTGTAGACGTTTCACCGCAACACCCATTGCTTTTGACACTGCCCCAGATTTACAAGAAAGTGTAAATCTGTGTGAATCTGTGGCAGTGCCAAAAATAAACACCGCCCCAGGGGTGGCCTTAGCATGACTGGGAGAAAATGGGAAAAGTATTGCCTGATGCGAGGACTTCGGTGGCCATGAAATTTGAATTTCTCACACTTTCAGATTTTCCTTCTAAGACCATCGCTTCATCAGGACATCATGTGGCAGCTATCTTTCTAGTGGACTTCAAAGGATACAGTCTGTAACCTTGGCCTGCTGCAGGATTTCCAGATCCATGTCAGAGACTAAGGGCCTCATTATGAGTTTGGCAGTCCTGATGCTGAGATTACCATCCTGGAGGTCAGACCACCAAGAGATTGCAGCCTCCGCCACAATCAGTGTCCCCAACAGGTTGGCGGTAGTCAAAGTTGTGGTCAGCCAGGACAGTGCCAGGTTTGGCACCTCCAAGCTGAGCAAGACTTTCCTTTCCACCAGCCTTTTCATGGCGGTATCCCACCATCAAAAGTCTGGCAGAAAGGCAGCACTGGGGGCCACAGACGGCCTCACCACTGCCATATTGGAGTTGTGGTGGTACAACCGCCCAACTCATATTCAGACCCTAAGTCAGAAGGGAAAGTGTTTGATTGACATAAACCTTCTTGGTGTAGCTGACCCACTCTGTTTCTCAGACAGCTTGAAATAAAGCCGAGGTCTGGTCAACTGCAAACAAAGACTACTTATTGCCACTTTACTTTTTAAAAGTAATTTGTGCCTTAAATCATTAAAAATGAATATGTTTGCCCCCCCATATCAGAATTTTGTCATTTTGATGAGATTGTCATCTTTAAATTTTTCTGTTTTTCTCTAACTTGGTTGTGTTCTGTTTTTACTTTTTAACTGTTTTGTTCTTCACAAGTTTTGTATGGCAAGATTGCCTTCTCTGTCCCATAACTACCAGGGAGTTGAGCTCAGGTTTACTTTAATGACACAGTGAATTACCTTAACACATTTGTGGCCTTACTCCATGTGGTGGAATCCCTTCCACTCCAAATAATAATCCACTATTTAAACCTTTCACTTCCCAAAGACTTCAGCTATGGAAAAAAGTAGAATAGTGTCTGCTGGAAGGCACCTTTACATTAGAAACTGGAAAGTAAGCTCATCAGAAAAGGCTAGTCTCTTTACAGTGCCATTTTCTGGAGATAAATTGTTTCAAGGAGAACTGGGGATGTAATTTGACAGTTGTGTAAATCAGGAAGCATACACAACCTTTTAAGCACCAGTCCAGAGGTTATGACAGGTATAAGAAGCTGGCAACAATCCAGGTCTTCACAGGCTTTGGAATCATATCAGAGATTCTGACAATGCTAAGTTAAAGGAGACTCCACAGACCGTTGCAGGAAGATTATGTTTGCTACAGGATGTGACAGTAAGAGGTCAATGAGAGATGTGTGAAACAGATGGCATGGCATATTGGGGTCACACCATAGAATTAAAAAAACATCCTACATAGAATCATTTTTCCCAACTCCTTTGCTGAGGGGTTTCTGCAAAAGATACACTCTTCACTAAGTGTCATATCCCTCGTGGAAAAGAAGGTAAGAAGACCAGTTCCAGAATCAGAAAGAGGGCTGATTCTCTTTGATTTGCTGGGTAAAAATTCCCTGAGAGATTATTGCCTCCTAACAGATCTGAAACATATGAATGTATTCCTAAATCTATCCACTTAAAGATGGACACCCTTCAGCAACTAACCCCTTCGGTAAAGAAGAAAAACATTTTAGCAACAGTAGATCTTCAAGGTGCTTATGTTTATACCTATTGACCAGGAACATCAGAATTTGCTGAGATTTGCTCTGTGTGAGGATTCTTGGCAGTTTCAGGTTCTACCATTTGGGTTGAAAACCTGACCACGAGTGTTAATGAAGGCTCTTAACCCTATATTTGCAATTCCTCATAAGAGAGCCATTCATGTTTGTCCTTCTTTGAGAAATCTGATTGTTTTACAGTCTCAAGAGACTCTGAGCAGGAATGTAAGTAGTGTGAACATTGATCAGGTTTAGGTTTCTCCTCTAATACAAGAAATGTGTGTAAGTTCTATTGCAGAGCCTTGTGTACATTGAGACTTGATTCTGAACAGAATTGGGGATATTATGTCTACAGGAAAGTCAAGCTGGTTCGGAGACTTTTGACCTTATTACAACAGGAGCATACTTTAGCAAAACTAGACAATTCTGACTGGTTGAAAAGGATAAGGTAGTTTTGTTTGCACACAATGTAGCTGCATATTTTTTGGGAAAACATTCAGGGCGATATTTATGACCCAGTTTGCATTAGGTTTGCACCACACAACATACTACATGCGCAATACAAAACCTGAAATGAAATTTATGAAGCCGCGAAAGGCCACCTTACGTGGCCCTAAGTGGCTTCAGAAATCTTGAGTAATAGATTACTCTGCACCAGGGACGTGCTTCCATGGGTGTTGTGTGGGTGTTCTTACACAACATCCTTGGACTTTGACACATTCCCATATTTACCAGAAGCGGTAGAGCTAGGAATGGGCTAAAAATCTACGCCTCCTCAGGTGAGGAGTAACAATGAAAAATATCTTTATTTCTCCTTGTTTTTTATCTTTCTATGTGCAATGCATTGGTGCATTGGTGCTAGGCAGTGCATTGTACTCCAGCAAAGGAGAAAGAACACATATGCGCATTATTGACCTAAATGTGGTGCATCTCTATCCCTTCCCAGTGATGCAGCGCAGCAAGGTGGCTTGCTGCCCTGTGCTGCACCACTAATTCAAAAATATGCCTCTCAGATTGTTTTTTTCTTTGTAGGCAGTCAGGTTGTCTGTTTGTGATCTCATGGTTCTGATTACATCTGGGCTATTAGTACTTCACATTCTATGGTTTTGGGACCCATTTTCAAATAATAACAGCACCCTGATCCCAGT
This sequence comes from Pleurodeles waltl, assembly GCF_031143425.1. Taxonomy (NCBI): domain Eukaryota; kingdom Metazoa; phylum Chordata; class Amphibia; order Caudata; family Salamandridae; genus Pleurodeles; species Pleurodeles waltl. The sequence continues at coordinate 236,714,746 of NC_090436.1, forward strand.
GTCATAGGCTCAAGCTTACAGAAGAGGTTGTGGTTGAATCTAGTCAATTTGGATAAGGGAGTTCCCCTATCAGATCATCTATTAGAGGCAATGGCCACCATTTCCAGCAAGAGAGGATGGGAAGTATTTGAGAACAGTCCAAGGTCTATCAAGGTCTTCACTCATCAAATCTGAAGAAGCTAATGGTAGTTTAGAAATCCCTTCAGGATCTTCATTAGGTTCTGACCTTGTGGTGAGGACAAACAATTTAATTATAATGCTTTGCCTTAAAAGACAATTAGGAATAGAGTCATCTTCTAGTGAGGTGGCTTGGGGGACTGGGAGCTGGTCAGAAGGGCATCTTGTTACCTTGATATCAATGCTTATAGAAGGAAAAACAGTCAGACAGCAGATTCCAAAAACATAGTGTTCCCTTAGTTTAAGAATGCAAAGCTTTTGAATCAGGTCATTTAAAGGATTTGTCAGAGGTTAGGCAATCCTGAAATAGACTTGTCTGAAGTTCACCAAAATGCCCTTCTGTCTAACTTTTTTTTGAAGATTACAACAATGTATGTCTCTGGGACTGGATGCATTGACATGCAGGCAGCCAAAGAGCCTTTTGTATTCATTTCCTCTTCTTATGATTCCTCATCAAGTCTCTAAAACCTGGAGGGAGGACACAACAGTTATACTGCTTTGTCCATTTTGTCCTAGAAAGCATTAGCTTTCTCAGCTGTATGTGATTTTGTAGAAAAACAATTTCATGAAATGCCATTACTAAGAAACAATTTCACCTAAACTGTTTAGTGGAAACTTTCAGATGAATGGCATTTACTATTTCATAGACACCAATTTATAGAATGTCATTTTGATCGACACTAGCTTTTGCATGCATACTTTTTAAGGTGTAATTGCAATGTTCTAAGCCTTACTTTCAGAAATAGTTTTGTTGGAGGTATTTATTTCAGTATTTTACTTCAGGGGATCTCATTTCAGGTTTATATCTTTTACATTGTCAAACAATTGCTTTAGTGGCTTTTAATCTGCTGACTCCTCACCACTCCTATACACTATCCACCCATCCTGACCCCTCTCAATACCTAAACACCATTCATCCCTGCCCTCTAAAACCCCTACAACACACCTAAGCTACCTCCATCTCTGAATCCTAAAAGCCCTTTCTACCACTAAACTACACCTATCCCAGAAACCTAAACCCCTCACTACCCCTCACTACACTTAAAGTACACTGATCCCTGATCCCTAAACTACCCCATCCCTGAAACCTAAAAACCCTTTCCACACCTACACTCCACCCATCCGTGAACCCTAAAACCTCTTTTATACAACTAAACCCAACCCATCCCTGTATTCTTAAAAACCCATTACCACCCCAAAGTTCACCCAATCCTACACCAAACCACCAATAACCTCCACTCACCACTGGACCTTTAAAACACTCTCCAGCCCCAAACTCTGCCTAATCATAAACCCTACAAAAAACCCTCAACAGCGCCAAACTCCACCCAACCCTGAACCTTAAAAGCCCTCACCACCCCTAAACTCAAAAAACATTTCTGATACCCAAATTATCCTTACTACCCCTAAACTCCACCCATCCCTAAACCCTAAAAATCATTTTCCATATCTGAATTCCATTAATTCCTGGACCCTAAAAATCCCTCATCACCCCCAAAACATTGCCCATCCCTCACCCAATAACCTCATACTAGTTTTAAACTGTACCCATTAGTAATGCAAATTGGATTTTTTCCTTAAATTTATCTTTCCTTGAAAATGTTTCCTTTAATTTTTTATTTATTTGTGATTTGTAAAAATTCTCTTTCTTTAAAATTAGTTTTCCATGATTTAATTCCTCCAATGTAGTTTTCAATTTTTCATGTTTCCACTAATTAACATACAGCAGTTTTATCTACTGCTTTTTGTGCTCCCTGGTGTTCTCTTAAGGACTGTTTCAATACTATTTAAAGGTTTTGTAGTTCTGCAACCTAAATTTAGGAATGCTTTTCCAATCTGGAATCTGCTTTTGGTTTTTGAGGCTTTACGGAAATCTCAATTGAAGGCTTTGGAGCATGTTTGGTCTTCAAGGAGGCTTTTTTTAGGATCAAATCTGTTTATTGTTTTATAAAAATAGAAACATACAAAACACATCCATCACAGGACATAAACATAGAAAGCAATGTATCAGCACAGAAGGAATGCCATATCTTCATACAAAGGTCTTATTCGTGTATGCCCAAAACCCTGTTCAGAAGAAACCCCCTGCCAGACCTCTTCCTGCTGAGCCATGTGCCTACTGGTGATGTCCAATAATCATCCCAGATGTCAATCCCGCAGATGAGAACCACAGAAACATATAAATAATAACACTTCAACTATGCTTCCCTCCAAAAGTCTGTGTCATCCTTATACCTCCCTCACCTCAGCTCCTACCATGATTCAACCGTACCCCTTCTCGACCGTCCTCCCTCTCAGCAACCCAACCTTGGTTTCAGATCAACCTCAAAACTCTCAGGTAGGTCGGGCAGGTCAGCTCAGTGAATTCTGCAGAAAGAAGCCTAAGAAACGGCTTCCACAGTTCTCCCAGGTCTCCTACGCGCTGCTGGGAGGCTAATGTAAGTTTCTCCATTGCAAGAATAAACCAAAGCTTCTGAAGCCATGAAACACGAGTAGGGACCTTAGCTGTACCCCAAAGAACCAGAATCAGCTGCAGCGCTGCATTGAGTGCTAGGGCCACCTGCCTCCCTTTTAGAGATCTTAAGGGAAAAGTAAGAGGATTGGGCAGCCCCAATAAAGTGTACGATGTGAATCTCGGGATCTTAACCTGAAATGCTGCATCTATATCGTCTAAAATGTTTTCCCAGTAACAATGTAACTTGGGACAGTGCCAGAGCAAGTGTACCAGTGTGCCTGTAGCTCCACACCCTCTCCAGCAAAGGTCTGTCTTATCATGGTCCCATGCATGCAACCGCGCAGGGGTATAGTACCAGTAAGAGGTGACTTTGTATGATGTCTCTGTCCCTGCGGCATTATATGTTGTATGGTGTATTCTATAGAATATTCTGTCCCACTCCTGATGCAAGAGTTCTCTCTCTAGCTCCCTCTCACATCTCAGCTGACCCTTTGACTTAGGCGGGTGGCCTTCTCCTTGCAAGAGACGATAGAGCTCCAAAATAACTCTCCTATCATCCTTCTTTAGAAACAGCCACTTTTCAAATGGGGTTAGAGGCCTATCTATCAGAGCTCTGTTCGCCGGCAAAAGAGCCCAGTGTCTAACCTGATAATACATCAACCTATCCGCCTCCACCAGACCATAGGCCTCTCTCATCTGGTCAAAGGGCAAAACCCCATGTTCATCAAAAAGGCTTCCCACTCTCCTACAACCCCCCTCGTACCAACGTCTCAGACCTTCCAGACGGAGTCCAGGCTCAAAATCAGGGTTCGCTCCTATGGGGGTCATCGGGGAGGGGAAAGAAGTCAGCCCTGAACGGCAAGTCACCACATCCCATACCCGTAGCGTTGTTCCAGTTATCGGGGACAAATAGAGACCTCCAGCTCTATGCCTGCGCCGGAGCCAAGGCTCCTTCCAGGTATGAGAGCCCCCCACCGCCTGATCCATGAAGCACCAGTGCTTCTCCATGAGAGGGTGGCTCCACTCTACAAGAAAGCGCAGCTGTGTTGCCTGGAAATATCTCTGAAGACATGGGATCGCCAGTCCCCCACTGCTCTTGGGGCGGTATAAAACCTGCCGCAGTAAACGTGCCTCTCGACCCTCCCATATAAATCACAGGACCGCCGACTGCAGAGTGGCGAGTGTCCAGGGGGGTGGAGTCAATGGAGCACCTGAAACATATAGAGTATTCGTGCTAAAACCGTCATCTTAATCGCCGCCACCCTACCCAGCCAAGACAGCTTATGCCTCCCCCACAATTCTAGATCCCGCTGTACAGCACGTACCAGCTTCGTATAATTCAAGCTCGCTGTTTTTGCTGCAGATGTCGCTAACTCCACCCCAAGGTAGGAAAGGCGTGAGGACGACCAAATAAAGGAATATCGAGCTCTCAGATCCTCCTTGTGGTCAGAGCTCAAGAAGAGACTAAGGACCTGAGACTTCTGCAAGTTCACTTTAAATCCTGAAATCTGGCTAAATTCAGCTAGTTGCTCCATAAGCGCAGGCAAAGAGGTGACGGGCTCGGCAAGTGTAAGAATCACATCATCTGCATATAGGGTAATAAGATGGTGGTCTCCGCCAAATTTCACTCCAGAAACTAAGGTGCAGTCTCGTAAATGCTGTGCGAGGGGCTCCATATATAACGCAAACCAGAGGGGGGAGATTGGGCACCCCTGTCTGGTCCCTCGCCCGACCGGAAACGGCATAGAAAGCACACCATTGACTCGAACCGCCGCTCTAGGGAGCCGATAGGCACACTGGATCCACGATCTAAAGCCCGGACCAAATCCGAAGCGCTTCAGAACCCGGAAGAGGTATGGCCAGTGAACCCTATCAAACGCCTTCTCAGCATCGATAGAAAGAAAAAGCGCCTCCCTCCGAGATCTATCAATTTTACCTAACAGGTGCAAAAGTCGCTTCATATTATCGCCACATTGCCGATTAGGAATGAAACCTGACTGATCGGGATCTATAAGACCCGCCATGTAAGAATTAAGGCGGAAGGCAAGTATTCCTGTGAACTATTTGGCATCTATGTTCAGAAGCGAGATCGGGGCACAGTCCTCCGGATCCTTACCCGATTTATGTATAACAGTGATGGTAGCATCTAGCATACTCGGCGTCACTGTCCCCGTTTTCCGAAAGGAATTGAAAAGCCTTGTGAGAAGCGGGGCAAGCTCCACACAAAAAGTCTTGTAAAACAATGCCGTGAATCCTTCAGGGCCGGGGGACTTCCCAGTCTTCAGACGGGAAATCGCCGATGTGACTTCCTCTGGCCTTATCTGCTGATCTAATAACGCTGCATCCTTCTCACCAAGAGGAGTAATTGCTATGCCCTCTAAATAAGAGTCCAGGGCCATCTCGTCCCGCTCATCCGCTGCGTATAAACCCCGGTAAAATCCCGCAAAGGCCTCAGCCATCTGGTCGCTCGTATAGGCCACCTCTCCGGAAGGGGAGCAAATCAGTTTGACTGCCGACGCCGCGCGCTGTGCTCGTAACCGGTGCGCTAGTAACTTTCCGCATCTATTACTCCCAATATAGTATTTATGCTTAAGTCGTACTACTGCGTACTCCGCCCTATCCCAGTCTAGTCGCTTCAGCTGCTGCCTTGCCTTCTCTAACTCTCACCAAATTCTGGGCGCTCCTTTAGATTTATGGGAGCGCTCCAGTGCGGCCACTCTCTGCTCCAGCTTCTCTCTCACCTCTCTCCTCGCTCTATTATCCCTAGCAGACAGTGCCATCACCTCGCCTCGCACTACTGCCTTCAACGCCTCCCAGAGAGTTTCCATGAAGGTGCGACCAATGTCATTGAAGGCAATATAGTCCATAATCGCGCGCCAAAGCGACTCCACCGCTGGCTGACTCTGAAGCAAGGAGTCCCTAAAGCGCCAGCCAGGGGTACCCTCGCGGCCCACCTCCATGGCCAATTCAACAGTGATAGGGGCGTAATCAGTCAAGGCCCTGGGCTCTATCGTGACCTCTCTAACCCGGGACATAAACTCTTGTGAAGCCAAAAAGAGATTGAGCCGTGCGTAGGTCTTGGTCGCCGCAGAATAGAAGGAATAGTCTCGGAGTGTAGGATGCGACTTCCTCCACACATCTTCCAACCAAAACTCCGCTAACCATTGGCGCCCCATCTTCGTCAATGCCCCAGTCTGCCCAAAGCGTTGGCCCGAGCGGTCAAGCTCATTGTCCATCACCAGATTAAACCCCCACCCCTATCAAAATGGCGCTATCTGGCGAACTAAGGGGCATATTTATACTCTGTTTGCGCCGGAATTGCGTCGTTTTTTTTTACGCAATTCTGACGCAAAACGAACTCCATATTTATACTTTGGCATTAGACGCGTCTAGCGCCAAAGTCCATGGAGTTTGCGTCATTTTTTAGCGTGGACACCTACTTTGCGTTAATTATATGCAAGGTAGGCGTTCCCGTCTAAAAAATTTACTCCGAGGCATGTGCGTCGTATTTACACTCCTGGGCAAAAATCACGCCCGGGAGTGGGCGGGTCAAAAAAAATGACATCCAGCTGCTTTTGCGCCGTTTTTTAGTGCCTGGACAAGGCAGGCGTTAAGGGACCTGTGGGCTCGGAAGGAGCCCAGAGGTGCCCTCCCATGCCCCCAGGGACACCCCCTGCCACCCTAGCCCACCCAAGGAGGACACCCAAGGATGGAGGGACCCATCCCAGGGACATTAAGGTAAGTTCAGGTAAGTATTTTTTTTTTTGTGGCATAGGGGGGCCTGATTTGTGCCCCCCTACATGCCACTATGCCCAATGACCATGCCCAGGGGACATAAGTCCCCTGGGCCTGGCCATTGGGCAAGGGGGCATGACTCCTGTCTTTGCTAAGACAGGAGTCATTTCAATGGGGGTTGGGAGTCGAAAAAAATGGCGCAAATCTGGTTGAGGCAAATAATTTGCCTCAGCCTGACTTGCCCCATTTTTTGGTGCCCAAGCTCCATATTCCCCTACGCCGGCGCTGCCTGGTGTACGTCATTTTTTTTCACGCACACCAGGCAGCGCCGGCGGCTAACGCCGGCTAACGTCATTGAATAAATAGGGCGCCCGCATGGTGCTTCAGAATGGCGTTAGCCGGCGCTAATTTTTTTGACGCAAAACTGCGTTAGCGCAGTTTTGCGTCAAAAAGTATAAATATAAAGTATAAATATGGCCCTTAGCATAGGGGAGATTGACTGTCTCAGGAAAGTCTCCTGTTGAGAATTCAGAGCATAAAGAGAAGCAACGGTGAAAGAAAAAGCCCCAAGCAGCAGTCTAATAGCTAGGAACTTACCCGGAATTTCAAATACCTTCCCAACAACCTCCCCAGCAGTCCTCGCAAGCAATATTGCCACTCCTAGTAGCTGAGAACCAAAGCTGCCTAGGGAACCATTGTGAGCGCATGCGAAACGTGTCTTTCTGTAACAAGTGGGTCTCTTGTAAAAGGCAAATGTGACTCCCAGATTTCTCCATGCCTGACAGAATCGCTAACCGCTTGGTTGGGTTGTTAAGCCCTCGAACATTCAAACTTAGACACTTAACTGTCATGTCGTAACAGGGAGAGAGTATCCAGGGGAAAGAGCACGGGGCTGCTCCGCCAATAACACTCATAGACCGGAATCCCAGGGAACCATATCAACAGACAACCATTGCGCACAACAGTGCTCGCAACCAAAAAAGTCCTTGTGCACGCATCACCACAGAGGAAAAAGTCCCAACAGGGTCGTGAAATCCTCTTAAGTTCATCAGTTAGTCCCATCCGCCCCACCGCCCAGGCCGCTCCTTGACAGCCAGTAGGCCAGCGAAGAAGCGACCCGATGCTAACCCGTCGCCCTCAAGTGCCCTGATCCAGAACATTGGTCCCAGCTGCCACATTGCTCACTGCCGACTGCCACTCCGACAGTTGCTCTGACGTGGTAGGTCGCTGTCGTTTCCTCCGTCCCTCCTTTCTCCTCCAGCTCGGTCGGTCCTCTCTGCTCAGGCCCAGCTTTGCACCCAAGTCCTGGCCGCCCTACACCAGGCCCAGGATCCGGTTCGCCTCCGATATGGACTTCACTTGATGGAGCTGCGCATCCCAGCGAAAGATAAGGCGGAAAGGGTGACCCCAAGAGTATGACACATCCTGTGCTCTCAAGTGTTCCGTAATAGGCTTAAATTTGCACCTTCGCTGCAAAGTCCTTGCCGAGAGGTCCTGAAATAATTTAAGCTGGAGCCCTCTAAATTGGATCTGTGGCAGATTACGTGCCCTTTGCAATATACTCTCCTTGAGCCCGTAATTATGGACGCATGCCAGAATATCCGGAGGGCGATCTTCATCACCCCGGGCCCGACCCACCCGATGCACTCTATCATGCGTAATCTCTCGGGACTCCTCCAGGCCTAGAACCGAACGGAATAACTCGACCACAAACTCTCCAATGTCCTCCTTCTTAGCCCCAGTCAGTGCTCCTCTAATGCAGATGTTATGCCTGCGTGACCGGTTCTCAAGGTCCTCCACCGCAAGCTGAAGGAGAACCTGTTGTTCCCGCAAGCGAATGCATTCTTGTTGGAGATCAGCCACCTCCTCACCTCGGGAGATTTCACCCTCCTCAACCTGTGCCACCCGCTCGCCTAAGGAGGTGACCTCTGCTCTCAACTCTTTTACCTTGTGGGAGATGTCCCTTCGAAGCTCTTGGAGGTCACTCTGGAGCGAATCGAACAGGGAGGCAAGAAAGCCCCTTGTAACCGGGGCCCCCTCATCCTCCTCCGCCTCGCCCCCCGCCTCCGGACATCTCGCAGCAGGCAGTCCCTCAGGAGCCCCATCCAGCACTGGGCGAGCCCCGGTGAGCATGGCTTTGACCGTCCGTTCACGCTTGCCTTTTGCGGCCGCCATCCCTCCAGCTCCCCACTGCGCCTTGGCTCTAGCTCAGTTGAAGCCTCCTGACAAGTATGCCCAGGGGTTAGGCCACCCGAGGCCCACCGAAGTCACCGGCCGCTAACCTCTCCTCTCTGCCGCACCACCTTCCTCATCTCCGGGGAGGTCCACCGCGGGCCGCCTGCACCGTCGATCAGTGGCCCCAGGGCCTCATACCATCAAAGGCCGCTCTATGGCCGGATCCAGCCACCCATGCGTGCAGCCGCACTCTTCTTTCCAGGCAGAGGCGTAGGCCCAATGCTCCTCGTGGCTTTGGCACACCGCACCACATCTTGGGCATATCATAGCCCCCGGCGGACACCAGCCACCCAGCGCCCTCCTGGGCCGCCGCTGCGCCACCTCTCGTGGCCACCTGGACAGCGGGTCCCAGGGCTGCCCCACCGTCTGGACCGCCGCGGCCCGCGCCTGCCCACTGCCAGCACCGGCACCAGCCACGCGGCTCCGCTTCACCGCTCGGTTCCTTCGCAGGTGCCCCGGACCTCGTGGGGCACCCCGACGTCCGCGGCTCTGGACGCGATCACCCGGGCCTCCTGGAAGCACCCCAACCGGGGTCGCGAAAGCTGTGTCTGCGGCCTAGGCGGCGGAGCCCGGACAAACACATCTGCTCACGCCGCCATCTTGGCCACACCCCCAAGGAGGCTTTTTTTAATGTGTTTTTGCCTATATTAGATTATTTTAGGATCACTTTGTGTTAAGATTAGGTCCCCTATTTATGCCACAGGTGAATTCTCCATTTCATAGGTCTCACAAAATAGTTCATCCAGATCTTCTGTCTAGTATTCATCAAGATCCCGTAGACCAGGTTTCTCCAACCAGTCCATCCTTAGCTACTAGTAGCTCTCAGACACCTTCAGAGTAGCTCACAACCTTGTGTTTATTTTTGTCTAAGCACATGGTCACGTTTTCCTTCTAAGCTGTTAAATGGGAGAAAATTAAAATGAAAAGTTACCTCAATGATTAAGTTAACTTTTCATTTGAATTTTCTCCATTAACAAAGTGTCCCATTGAGAACAGCAGGCCTCTTGTTCCTAGTACTGTGCCATATGAATAACTGAAAAATCCAGTCATTTTTTTTTAAATGGGAGAAATTTAAAGTGCATTTTCCATCTTTTGAACATTTTTGCAGATCATTTTCTGCACTTTAAATATCTCCCTTTTAAAAAGTCATTGTATACTTGTGTTATACATGTAAAGGTGCCAGGGCTTGTGAAAGGTATGTCTTGTGCCACAAGTACATACAATACAGGCTCTTAGTCATCCTTACACATATTTCCCATTCATACTTACACATGCTTATACATCTCCAAAGACCATGGCCCACAGTATGAATATGGCGGCAATCACCGCTCTTCCGGTGGTGGTGGTAACTACCGCCAACAGTCTGGCGGTCAAGACCGCCAAATAATGAAGCACATGAGAAACAGCCAGCGGGCCATCCACACACCACCAGCATTGGAGTGCCAACAATGACGGAAGAAGCTGCCCACAGGCCGACGGAAAGGCCCCACCCGCCCAACAAATAATGAAGCACAAGACCGCCGTCAGTTCCGGGATGGGAACCTCCACCATGCAAAGCGTGGCAGAAAGGATCCAAATAAAAGGAAACACTCACCGGAGGCACACACAACACTCAGAAGCAGACATGGAGAGAGAGTTGCAAATAATGCCAGTCCTGCTCCTCGCAATATACCTCCACGACTGTGACTGCCAACGAAGACGACCACGTTAAGTACCGCAACCTAGTAAACAAGGGAACAAAGGGCACAGTGACACACCCATCCTCCGCACCTACCCTGCAATGCACTCCCAACCCCTCACAACATCACAAGCGATACACACCAAAATAAGAGGTACTTACCCGACACAAGGCAAATAAAACCTGCCCAAAGTACACACATGTGCACACCACACCCCCACAATGAAACGATGAACCACGTCTCTATATTTTGCCAACAGCACCACTGCGAACACAAACTTTAATACAAAATTAAGATAGGAATGTCCAAATAAGGCCATTGGCCAGTCCATGATAAATAGCCTGAAGGGCCCAAATGGGCCGAACTTGACTCTCACATGTGCACAGGGTACTCCACCGTAAAGGGACATCAATGGGGCAACCAGGCACCTCAGGGAACAGGGGCACGGAGTGGCGGGGTAGCGACTTACATCTGGGAGGGGGGCCTAGGGCTTACGTTTGGGAGGTGGAAGGGGTTTGGGTTTGCCCTTGGAGGGTGGGGGAGCGGGCATGGCCCGGGAGATGGCAGATGGACCTGGGGCATCACGGGGGAAAGGGCACGGGAATGGGAAGGGTGGACTGGGGCGGACTTAGACGAGGAAGGAGTGGACAGGGCAAGGAGATGGGCACGTTTAGGGACAAGACGGGGTGGGCCAGTGGGTTCGAACAGGTCAACACGAGACAGGAAACATTTTTTAGGGGCAGTTGGGGTGGATATGGAGGAAGGTGTGGGAGTGGAGGTAGAGGGAGTGCTTGTAACAGGTGTAGGTGTGATGGACGTGGATGCAGGTGCCTGTACATTATGCTGATGTGTGGTGGATGTGTGTTGTGTGGGTGTCTGGGAACGTTTGAGTGTCTTGGTAGGAGGGGGGTGGACACAGTGGGAAAAGACAGGCTGCCAGTGCAAATTAATGTTGTCTGGGTGTCTGCAGGTCTGGTGAGTGTGCTGCATGTGTCAGTCAATGTAGTTGTGGTGAGTGCAGGTGTGGTGTCTGGGGTAGATGACTGGATGTCAGATGTTGTGGTGACTACAAGAATGGGGCCAGCAGTAGTGACTGAGGTTGCAGTGCTTGTGGGTGTGCATGTCGAGGTGACAGACGGGGGGGAGGTGGGAAAACTGGGGGAAGTGGATGTTGTTGTGTGTGCCTTTGTATGTTGGCTGTGTGTATGCCTGTGGCGGGAAGTGTGGTGCTTGTGTTTCTCTGTGTGCTTCTTGTGTGTTGATGTGTGTGCATGGCTGTCTGAAGATGTGCTTGGGATGGGTGAAGGGAGTGGGGTGCTGGAAGGGGTAAAGTGGTTGGAGGGGGGACGGAAAGACCAGGGACAGGCATGCATTGCATTGTTGCATCTGGGATGCTAGCCCCTGGATGGCATTCACAATGGTTGTCTGCCCTACAGAGATGGTCCTCAGGAGGTCAATAACATCCTCCGTGAAGGCAGCAGGGCTGACTGGGGCAGGGGATGAGACGCCTGGGGCGAATGAGACTCCCATCCTCCTGGGTGAACGGGCACAGGCAACTGGGCGGGGAGCAACTGGGAGGGCAGTGATGGTTTGGGGGCTGAGGAAGATGACAGAGAATGGGTGGGCCCACTAGGGTCCACCACCACCAGAGAACTCCTATCGGAGGAGGTATTAGAGTCATTACCACCAGTGGTAGTTGCCTTCCCCATGGTACTCCCCTCACCCTCCAAACCACCGGTCCCCTTGGCGTCGGTCGACTCTGCCTCCTTGGAACTGTGGGCTGCTGCATCCCCACTCGCCGGTGCCACTGCTCCCTCGCCAAATGATGCTGATGTACACAAAGAACACAAGAGCACAGGGGTGGGGAGACAAAATATGAGAGAAATCTGCAAATAGCTGAATGGATGTACACACTTGGTGCAGACACACTCCCATCCAGCTTACACACCTACTTGCATCACCTACAACTACAGTCTTGACTATGGCCCTGACTAGTGGCCACTACCCTAGCATAAAACTCATATCCCACATGAAAAATGGACCTGATGAACTGTGTGGACTACAGACATGGGGGACCATGGCAAGCCAATGCACCCACTAGTCCATGTGCCCACAAAGAACCCTACAGGACAGGAAGATCAATCCCCAAGGGCAATATGTGACTGTTTAGACCTGCCCCTAACCATGTCCGTACCCATGGGGGGCAGGCCTGCTGTAAGACACCTGTCAGAGTGCTTGGCACTAGACAGCATACATACCACAGCACCCAAAGACATCCACCAAAGTGGTATGAAACAGTGTTAGTACTCACCACTTGTGGCTGCTGTGCTGCTTTCAAGCGCCCATCTAAATCTGGATATGCCACCGCCAGAATGCAGGACATTAGGGGGGTCTGGGTCCAACAGGCACCCCTTTCTTTTTCGGGAGGCTTTCTCCAGCTGGACCTTCACAGGTATTTCTGGCCCAGCGCCGTAGGTCCTCCCACCGCTTCCTGCAGTGGGTGCTCTGCCGGTTGTAGACCCACAGAGTCCACACCTCCCTGGCGATGGTCTGCCAGAGTCCCCTCTACTGATGGGCGCTCACCTGTATGGGACACACAGAGAAAAATAAAAGACGTCAGGATATGGCCATCTGACACAACTGACATGTCGTCCCCAATGGGGCGGAAACTTCACAGGATCATTTTACCATCTCACTAACAGTACTTGCCACACAATCTATGCCTGCGAAGTTACAAATCGACCACACATGCATACAGGCATCAGTCACCATCACCCACATCCATGCAAGACAACCGCCAACTCACCTGCTCCTCTGGTCGCCCATATAACTGGGCATACAGGTGTGGGGCCGCGTCCACCAGCTTCTCCAGCTCCTCCGTGGTGAAGGCCATGGCCCTTTCCCCTGTGACACATGCCATTGGAGTAACCAGAGTCAGGACACAGCAGCACACTCAGTGGAGTACTTGCATGCACGGGATTCGGGAGTCAAGTGAAATTGGGGTGACGACATAGCATACGCTCTGCGGCGGTGTGCACTGTCACCGCTGGTGGCGATCATGATAGGCCCAGGTTCCCCATTGATAACCATATAACCCAATGAATGGGTGCACAGCGGTGAACACCGCCTTCCGCCATGACAACTACTGCCAGCGGAATGATGTCACTTCCACTCCTTCATTTCTGGATGGGAGGAGGCTGCCATTTTGGTAGCACCACATACATATTTCCTGTTCATGGGCCCCATTCAGGACCTTCCGATCCCAGCCCTTAGTTGCCTGACCACAAGAGTGTCTGTTCCTCACATCACTCCAGAGGTATCACCTCATACATGTCCCTGAAGTTGCACATCATACATCGCTTGTGTGTGTAACCTACGTATTGTACATCAGTTATTCATACACTACATGTTTTGCATGTGTATGTGTGTCCCTCATATGTGTTCTTTCCTCCCCATAGGTACAGACCCATGTGGCGAAGGAGGGCGTCATCTGTGTACAGACCTCTTGTTGATTTGGATGCCATGGTGGAACGTCACATCATTATCACCTACAAACTCAATCGTACAACAATCCACGACCTATGTGCTTTACTGGATCCTGTACTGAGACCGGCTAATCGGAATCAGCATGCCATCCCTACTGAAGTGCAAGTGCTCTCAGTGCTCCATTTCTTGGCTATGGGCTTATTTCAGGTGACAGTGGGCATGGGTGCAGGGTTCTCACAGCCAATGTTTAGCCTCGTCTTGTAAAAAATCCTGGATGCATTTGTACAACACATGCAGAAATATGTCAAGTTTCCCCAAAGGGTTGAACTCCCTGCCATCAAGTCTGAATTGTATGCCTTTGCTAACATTCCCCATGTGATAGGTGCCATCGATGGGACCCACATAGCTCTCACCCCCTCAAGAGTGAATGAACAGGTGTACAGGAACAAAAAGAACTTCCACTCATTGAATATACAATTGGTGTGTACTGCGGACCAGTACATTTCACATTTAAATGCCAGGTTTCCAGGATCAGTTCATGATTCCTTTGTCCTGAGGAACAGCATGGTGCCACACACGATGGAACAACTACAAGGGGACAGAGGATGGCTCATAGGTGCATGTGTATGACACTGGATCAGTACATAGCTGACAGCCAGGCTGTATGCAAGTAATGGCAGTTTGTTACCGTCCTGTTTCAACCACTTTTGCAGGTGATTATGGCTACCCCAACCTGCAATGACTCCTAACACCTTTGAGACATTCCAGGACAGATGCAGAGAGTAATTATAATGAGACCCATAGACGTACTAGGAGGGTGATTGAGTGCACTTTAGGTCTCCTGAAGGCTAGATTGCATTGCCTCCATCTCTCTGGGGGATCTCTGTGCTATGGCCCTGACAAGGTGTGTAGAATAGTGGTGGCCTGCTACATGCTGCACAATGTGGCTGTGAGAATAGCTATCCCCATACTAGAGGAGGAGGGTGCTGTACATCCAGACCTGCTACCTCTGAGAGGGGATGAGAGTGATGGTGAGGATGAAGAGGGGTAAGATGTCCACTCCAGGAACCAGCTGATCCACCTATATGTCCAGTGAGTATGAGGTACTGTTCACCGATGATGTTGTCTGCACTGCATAATGTTTGTCTGACTCATTTGTTTGGGGATGTGGTGTCTGTAGAAATTAACACTGTTACCTGAAGACTAAGGTGGCATGTGCCATGAAAACCAACATGGTGTACATTTTGGTTTACTCCAGACAATGTTGTGCGTGGGGTACCATTCGAGCAATAAAGGTATGAATATGGAATTGACTGACAAATGCATTCACACTTACAATTGGATATTCATAATGACAGGGGACATACAAATTGGTGTAAATGTGTTTTATTATGTGTCACAATTGCATAGGTGCACTGTACAGTGATAGGTAGTGGGCTCATGGTGGATGTCCATACCAGGTACATGGGCTCAGGGATTGGTGGCAGTGGGTGAGGTCCATATGTCCCTTGCAAGTTGTTATGTTGCTATTGGCGGGTGAGGATGGTAGCACAGTGGCACATTTGTGAGACAGTTCAGGTCAAAGTCACTTCTTTGTGGGGGCCTTGGTCTTGGCAGGAGTTCCAGCGCCATATCTGGGTCTGAGGGTACGTTTGAGTGTCTGGTGTTGGGCCGCATGGGTAGAGGTGCTGGTCTCTTGGGTATCCTCTGCCAGTGCTGCCAGTCCAGTTGCTGCTGCAGATGTAGAGAGCAGGTCTGTGTCCTGGTCAGTGGTAGGGGCTTCCAGGTTCGTGGGGGTCTCAGGCTGGCTTGGGTAGTGGTGCTGCAGCACCCCTGCAATAGTGGCCATGGTGGCATTAAGTTGTTTCCACTGGTCCATGGTCTCTTGGTGTTGGGCTATCTGCAGCCTTTGACTCTGCTCCAGGGTGACCAGGATCTGGCCCATCCTGTCTTGGGTTTGGTGGTATGCTCCCAGGACCTCAGAGATCACCTCCTGGGCTGCAGCATCCATATTTTGGCCTCCCCGCTGGGCCGCTGATGCCCTCCCACTGGGCCTAGCCCCCTTGTACCTGTGTCCCCTGCACAGGTCTGGCAGTCCCACTTGTACTGGGACCATCATCATCCTGCCTGTTAGTTGGTGGTGACTGTGGCCTCTGTACTTGTGGTCCGCCAATCTCTGGCCTGGAGACACTGGTGTGGGGTCGTTTGGCCGGAGCTGATGGTGGTGGCTGGGTGGTAGGGGTGTCAGTGGTATCCTGGTTGGGGCTGCTGGAGGATGACAGCCCAGGACTGTGTGACAGGCCAGGGTAATCATCACTGTCCATACATCTCTCCAGTCTCCTGAGTGGGGCCTCTGTCTCTATGTGGGGCGCTGGCACTCCTTGACCTTTTTGTCAGGGTGGCATGGGTGGTGATGCCTGTGGGGGGGATGGACATGTATGTTACATGTACTAATTTGAATAAGGATGCACAGCTCTGCCCTATTTTGTGCAGTTTATTCCCCTGTCGGGCCATGCAGGGACCTATTGTGGGGTTGTCCTTACATTTTGCATGGGATGTGGAGGTGCATTGTGGGTGCAGTAGTGCCATTGTGATTCCTTGCAGGGGTAGATGGCTGTGCACAGGGGGAGGGATGTGGGCCTGTTAGTGGGTTTGTGGGCATGCAGAGTGACCAGATTTAGTGATTTTGTCCAGGGAGATGTAGTGGTCCTGGTGGTAGTTGGAGGTGTGGGGTGGTACATGCATTACAGGTGTGGTGGATATGAAGTAATTGTAGTTGACTTACCCGAGTCCAGTCCTCCAGTAAGTCCAGTGAGGCCCTCAGGGTGCAGGATAGCCAGTACCTTCTCCTCCCTGTCGGTGTATTCGGGGCTGTAGGTGGGGATCCTCCCTCAGTCTTCAGTACCGCAATGTTGTGCCTGGATGCCATAGACCTCACCTTACTGAGCAGGTCATTCCATCTCTTGCGAATGTCGTCCCTTGTGCATGGATGGTTTCCCACTGCGTTGACCTTGTTTATAATCGTCTGCCATAACTCCAACTTCCTGGCGATGGGTGTGTGCTGGACCTGTGCCCGAAGATTGTGGCTCGACCTTCAGTATTTCATCCACCATTGTCCTTAGCTCCCTTTCTGTGAAGCAGGGGTGCTTAGGGGGTGCCATGGTGTGTGTTGTGGGTGGTATGTTGTAGGATTATTGGTGATGGTGCTGTTATGTGGTTGGGTGTGTGACTTGTGTGATGTTGAGTTCAGTGTATGCATGTTGTGTTGTCAATGTCTTTCGTGCTATTGGTGTTACAAAGGATTGTGGGGTATGTATGGGAGTGTTTTATAGTGTTGTGGATGTGTGTCAGGTGTGTGGGGTTCAAACTTGCAAATGTGTGCATTTCTTGCTGTTGGGTCACATTGCTGGCCGTGGCGGTCCGTACCGCCAATGGTCGTTCGACATCCACTATCCGCCTCGGTGATTTGTGCTCAATATTTGGAGGGAGGAGGATTTGTCTGCTTGGCAGTGGCGGGTGGGATGTACAGCCTTTCCGCCATGAAGGGTCCCTGGCGGTGGCTGGAGGTCACAGAATTTTCTGAGGTTTCTGTTTTTTTCATAATTACATGGCTGTGTGCTGTTCACCGCCAATGGCTGTCTTCTATTCACCGCTGCCACGTCGGTCGGCGGTGTTTCCAACCATGTTCATAATGACCACCCACGTTCCCACTGATACACATGGCAGCCCTGTCATAGTGTACCTAATCAAAGTATTTTGCTCAAACCATAGTGCCTGGCTCTATGGACATTAGGCTTAAAGTCAATGAAGCTGGGTTTGGGGGTCTCTGGTAAGAATCTGTGAGTTGTTTAGCCTTCAGTAGCTCCCAATGATTTTGACTGATCAGAAGGAGCTCTCACTACTGAAAAGGTTGAAGGCTCTTCTCTAGATGCTGTCAGGGCTGTTAATTTACCTTTCAGGAACAGCAAGCTGATTACAGCAAGAGTGATTTTGTCTTTATTAATTTGGTCAGGCTAATAATGGCAGTAAAAGATCTCTATACAAGTTAAGCCATTGGGTAAAGGATACAATTGCAATTTTTTATGTGGAAATTGGTCACAGGGTGTTTCAGACCTGTTTGACTACAGGTATGTTGTAGGATTATTGGTGATGGTGCTGTTATGTGGTTGGGTGTGTGACTTGTGTGATGTTGAGTTCAGTGTATGCATGTTGTGTTGTCAATATCTTTCGTGCTATTGGCGTTACAAAGGATTGTGGGGTGTGTATGGGAGTGTTTTATAGTGTTGTGGATGTGTGTCAGGTGTGTGGGGTTAAAACTTGCTAATGTGTGCATTTTTTGCTGTTGGGTCCCATTGCTGGCCGTGGCGGTCCGTACCGCCAATGGTCGTTCGACATCCACTATCCGCCTCGGTAATTTGTGCTCAAATTTTGGAGGGAGGAGGATTTGTCTGCTTGGCAGTGGCGGGTGGGATGTACAGCCTTTCCGCCATGAAGGGTCCCTGGCGGTGGCTGGAGGTCGCAGAATTTTCGGTCATGGTTGCCTCATAAGCAGAAGAGGGCGGTGTTTTCATATTTGACATTTGTGTAGCTGCAACTTGAATTAGGCAGTCGAACTTTGTCAGCCATCATACACTGAATTTGGCAAACGGGTCTGAGTAACACATTGGTACTAAGATTTTGGAAAACGACGAACCTGTTTTTAAGCGGCTTTCACATGTTTTGAATAATTTGTGTGTAGCATGAAACTGACCATATATGTCTTTTTTTCTTGGTTGCTGCTTTGATATTCCAATAATCAGTAAAGAGTGGGATAAGAAATTTGGTTGAGGATGGTAATGCTTAGATTCACCAAAAATCTTCCATATTCCTGATCCCGTACTTGGATGGTGTGGTGAGCTTATTACATTAGGAAGACCTGTTGGAGTTTTCCTCTTTAATAGTTAAAGGGGTTGACATTTTTGGCATGGAGCTAGAAAAAGGGTTCGTTTGTTACTTGTACCTAAGTTGAGGAAGGGCTTCAAATTGCTATTAATAAGTAATGGTTCGATGAATGTGTAATCACAGTAATGATGGTTACTCGTAAGCAATCTAAGCATTCAAATCAAGTGATGAAAGATTAACTTTAAAAAGTCATAATAAATGTTACTATAAATATAATCTACTTAATTTATAAGAGACATGCCATATCACCTGTACTGGTATGCTGGGTTTATAGACAAACTGGCAATAACAAACAACAGTACGTTCTGACAAAGATGCCCTTATTAGGTAGATTTTCAGTTCCGACTCTGCTCTTTTAATAACTCTGTTTTTTATATACTTAACAACGAGGTCACACTAACTACGGAAAGGAGCAAAATAAAGAACAATTCCTGGAAATCTTTAATAGAACACGTTGATAAAAAGTAGTAGGGTTCTATTAAAAAAGTTGAAAGAATGATGTCAAACAACTGATATACATAGGAAAGGTAGAACACATAATGTACACGTCTGTTAACTTCACAGCATCTATTTCCAAACTACACTCGAGCGTGAGTGTCTGTGTGGGCTGTTTACAAAAGAAAGTAGTGTTTCAGGTCTTGCTGACCCGCATGAAAATGTGACTGATTGCAGGTGTCAACAGAACTATGTACTAAAAGGACAAAGACCTGACAGGTCAAAGTCATGTTTCAATCAAGGCAATTGTTTGCAATAGAAACATGGCATGTAAGAATGCTAGGCTGCACTTAAAGGAAGATTTCTGCGAAATGAGTGGGCCACATAAAGAGATTAGGTTACAGAAAACTGTGTGCTCGATAAGAACAGTGCATTTCTTCTTGCATGTGTTCTGTGATATTCAGATTATATTTTTCTTGTTTACGTTACAGGTTTGTGAGCATGATTCTTTGTAAAGAGATACTTGTTTCAAATAGAAAGGTATTGTAGTTTCCTACAGTGAGCTGAATAGAATTTGGCACACAGAATATTGGGTAATGCAGACACGGTCTCATAAGTGACCAGAAAAACATGTCATGCCAAGGTATGTGTCCGCTGTCTAGATGTTCTTATACGCATGTTATTTTAAGTCCATGTAAGCTCCTACTATAACCCTTTATTATGGTAAGCAGTCTGTGGGAAAGTGGTAGATGGACATTGCGGTCCTTTCTACTTGTCTTCAATGATGCGCTAATACTACGTTTCTGATGCAGTAAAGCCATAAAATAGCAGCTCAGCAGCCATAAATGTGGAAACTTGTGGATACGCTTTTTTCCATAAATTATTCCCGAGTGATGCACGAAGTGTTTAAAATCTAGGAGGCATGCTGCAACTGCAGGATGCAGAAGATTTATTTTTGCATCAGGGTATTACCATTGGATTTACCACAGGTGCCTAATGTAAGTGACCTGGCCTATGACACCCACGGTTTTGGAAATCCTAGTGGCCCTATTTAGTGTACCCAAAAAAGATATATCAAGGATTGAGGTAATTGCATTCTAGTCATAGATTATTCTGGTAAGTGATCCACTCACCTCAAGGCAAAGAAAAGACCAAAAGAGCAATCAGACAAGTTGGAAGTGTGCCATGAGTGAGAACCAGTGAATATTTAACTCTTCATTCCTTTCACTGAAGCTCAAAAACAGGTGCTATATGCCTTATTGCAATATTGACTATGCGGATTGGGTGAAGATAGATTACTGTCCCCCAAAAAACTCAGGCCTACTACCCCACAGAAAAAGAAAGAAGGAAATACGTGCTTCATCATAATTAGAAGTGTGTGGGAGACGCAAACGCACAAAACAAGAGAATTGTTTGAAGCTGAGTGTCCTGATCGCAGCCAGATGCACCCAAAGCCCAGAGTTCTCCAAAACTGCATGCTGCATGCAGCTGATACACAGCACCGTAGAGAAAGCTGTCCTGTCGCCAATCTATTGTGGTCCCTGAGCAGCAGTTCCAGCTCCATTGCATGCAGTCTAAATCCCAATTTATTGCAATGGTGGACTTTCTATATGAAGATCATCTCACACAACCCCTGAGTGCCACAAGAATTGTGAAAAGCCTTGCTGTAGTCCACAGTGCTCTTTAGGTAGACACTACTGATACTGGTAATATGAGTGCTTCCAAGACTTAAACAGTGTGACCAGGTGCTTAACAGAGGCACCCATAGCCCCTGTGATGCAGGGAGGTCCCAGCCTTACCCAAACTCGAGGGGGCCTCCCATGCCCCTACTGATGTGAGTGTGAGTGTCCCTTTCATATCTTGCAGTGGGTCCCCCTCACGTTTTGTTTTTACGCCACTGACAAGATGGGTAATGAGGGAAATGGTTGGCATAGCAGGAGGGACTATTCAGGGCAGCCTAGTTTTCCACCTCCTGCATGTGTGACATTTCATGATTGCATCTTAGAAGTGATGAAGCAGAAAATGAAGGTTTTACATTTATTAACGCATAAACGTAGTGTGAAATAATCATGTGTGACTTTAACCGAACTAATAAAGATTGTACGGGGACAAAATATGCCCTCAGAGTAGTTTGTCAACATTTATAAGCGTGCTTATATAACGTGATGTATTAGAATTGCACTAGTCCGACATAATCGTAAACGTGTGCTATGATTTGCTTGTTTGAAATGTTTTAGCTTAGCATTACTTTAGTGCAGGCTTCGGCCTAGTTGCCTGGTCTCACGGGTTTAGATGCTCGTATTTTTCCAATGTGCTATTAAACGTGTATTTCTGCTTGAAGCTGTACTTTTCCACTGAGATCGTTCACATGCTTATCTTAAGGTTTCGTGCCAGCCTGGCATATTTTCTCTTTACTCCAAGGTCGATCTGCAGGTGCGGACAATGGAAGCTCTGAAAGTGAGTTAATTGGTATAAAATGTTGCAACTTGCGTACCCGTCTCCAAGGATAATGTATGCTTAAGTAAAAGCTTGAGAACTGTTGTTTTTGATTGGACAATTTGAAGCTAACCTATGAACCCTCCAATGGAAGACCCTACTGGATTTGAACTGTTGGCTATTTAAACCAGGTGCACGAGAAGAAAGTAGCCATTATTGGACATCGCCCATACCCGCCATTTTGCAGGACATTGCAGCTATTATGGCCCACCTTGCTGCGACGCCATTTTGAGAGACTTTGATTCTTTCTCTAATCGAGAGAAAGAGACTTAAATGATTCTTACCCTAGAGACTTTAACTTGAATTTGTCCATTGCATGAAGTAGAAGTTTTATTTTGCCGCCGTGAGGCAATCGCCCCGTCCACCCCTGCCCCCTTTGCCCAGTCCCATGCTGATCGAGAAACGGTACCTGTGAGACGAAGACTTCCTTGAATGCTGATCGTAATTGGTAAATATGAAAGGAAATTGTACAATTGCATTGTGTTTCTTTTAGGTAACCAACTGCTGATTTTGATAAGAGCCCTAGTTAGGAGTTTTCTAAATTAATGTTGCTAAATTGTTTTTGCATGAAGTCCCACATGCCGATGCTAATTTGAGGTTAGACGAGGATTCCTTTTGTCACACGATGCAATTTGAGATCTTGTTATGCTGACTAAATGTATGCAATTAGCTCATTACAGATTATAGTTTTAGTGATTTGCATTGCTATTATCGAATGCCTTGTTATTCAAATGCTGCATAGATTGCACCTGTTTCGCCGTTATGGACAGCTAATAATGTTCATTTACGTTTATCATTTGGTGTTGAGACACATCTATATTGAGCTAGCTTTGTTAATATAGGGAAATAAAATTCACTAACTTTGAATAAACTGGTGTGGTTATTCCTGGCTGAAAGGTCAGGGTTCGCCGAAATGTATTCTGGATTAATTGTTAAGTGTTATGTTGATCAAGGCATTGCTTATGTTCGTTATTGATTATTGGATTGTATTAAATTGATTGATTAAGGGTGCCGTGGGTCCCACTTAGTCAAAAGATTCATCGGCCTAAAGAGCGTCCAAACTACAGGTAAATTATTAGGCTGGAACGCTCTATCAGTAGATGGTAGCAGAGGACGGTTTCGTCTTTTGGGACCCTGTACTCTTAGAGTACATGGTGTTGAATTAACGGGTACGCATTTTGAGACCCCACTCGAGAAGTTGAATTAGATTTTTCTTGGGTAAAACAGATTGACAGAATGATGATGGGCTAGGTCCACCGCGACTTTCCCGGGATCTCAGAGCTTGCGAATGGAGAGAATGGAGGTGTGGAATCGGCGTTGGCGGTACTAGTGATGGTATGGGTGAAGTTAGGGTTTTGCGCTTGCACAGCTAATTGCCGCAGATTGTGTGAGAAGGTTGCGAGGAATTTTTTTTCCTTTTTAGAGGATAGCGGAGGTGCGACTCCGAGTGTAGAAGTAGAGAAGTCGTCGAACTTCATAGAAATAGCGGAGGTGCGACTCCGAGTGTGAGAGTAGGGAAGTCGTCGAACTTCATGTGCGTGTGGCGCTTAGTGCATAAAAAGGTCCACGTGGTTGTTGTTGTTGAGACGGGCCCTGCGAGGTCAAGAGACTCCGGAGTACGTTGTTTTATGTTGTGGTCTGGGCGGTTTAGTAGGTTGATCGGGCGTGGTCAACGAGTCGGTACGTGTGTTAGGGAGTGAAAGAAACTTCGACTTCGGGCTTTGACAAAATTCTAAGTGCACTAGAATAGATCACTGACAAGTTGAGAGCAGAGTCTGCGGGTCAGATTTGCTTGCGAACGTGGGGACCGAGAAAGATGGAATAACTGCCGAGGCTAGTGAAAAATCCCTAAGGTCCTGAAGCGACTGTGTTACCCTTCCTGTAGTAAACCGACAGATCTGTTTTATATTTTGGTAGCTCGCGATACATGCAAGAAGTTGTTACGAGAGGAGCTGAGTGAAGGACGACTAGCCGCGAGGCTTTGTCAGCCGCAGTGTGTGTGAGTGTGACGTCACTAGGAGCCGCGCTGGGA
Organism: Pleurodeles waltl; assembly: GCF_031143425.1. Lineage (NCBI taxonomy): Eukaryota > Metazoa > Chordata > Amphibia > Caudata > Salamandridae > Pleurodeles > Pleurodeles waltl. Next base: position 236,738,417 of record NC_090436.1, read on the forward strand.
TAGGTTGGTTGCAGAGAAGGGTCGCGCACGGATTGGACGCAGTCCGTGGGGCTCGATTGGAAGGGGAAAGGCAAGCGAAGAGTATTCCGGGAATTAAAGTCACCCATTGATTACAAACTTTGTGGAATAAAAAAAACGAGAAAATGAAATTTTTTAAAGCATTAAGGAGTGCGATGAAGGGGGAGACATACATTAAAGCGAGCGTAGGAGAGGAAACGCCGCCCGAAGGCACACCAGCTTACATTGTAATGGAAGAGAAGGGGGTAGCTCCATGTCTTTGGCTAAAGCAATGGCACAAACTGACAGAGAAACATGGGAGCGTAGCGTTCCCGATACATGGGACATTCAATATAAGGATCCTAGAGAATTTGAGATTCACGATGTACGACATGAAGGTACCTCCAAGGCCAGCACAGTTTGAGGCTCTAGCAATTTGGGAACTAATGGCTAGACAGCAGCAGCAAAATAAGTTCGAGACTAGGATAAGGAAGGTAGAAAAGACGCTAGCGGACGCTAGGTGGGATAATGCACAGAAGGTGTGGAGGTCAGATGTATTGCAGAGGATAAAATTGTTTCCTGCAATTACTAAGGAAGAAGGGGAGGCAGGTAAGAAAGCTACCTGTAAGACAAACAGGAGGTGTTCCAAGGATAGAGAGGACGAGGAAAAGTTGAGAAGAGAAGAGGAGTTAGAGGATGAGGAGTTAATAATGCAATTGCTGAACGACCGTCCACCACCTTATGTGGAGAGTGGACAAGGTCCAAGTACCAGTTCTGCCCCTCCGGCACCGGTACAGAACAGTGAAACCCAGAGTTCAGGAGCATCATCGGGATCTAAGGACCCGAGTTTACTGTTCACCCCGCAGATACCGCAGGTGAGGAGAATATATCCAGATGTGCCCATGTTGAAACCAGCAGAAAATTATCAGCCGCAGGTCCCAAGGTATTATAGCAGCGACAATAGTACAGGAATGATTCTAGATCCAGCCGCAATGGGAGGACAGAATGGTCACAACCCAACAATGGCACAAGCTGAATCAACCCAGTTTTTGATGCCTCAAAAGCAGATGCAGGGCGGAACAGCACATGCTCAGATGACGGGGAGTCAGATGGGCATGCCGGCAATGATGACCCATAGTGTGGGAATGAACATGTCTCAGAACATGGGAAATGGACAAAACCCAGACGCGATATCACTACCCATTACTGTAGGTCCACCAGTACCTTTGTATAGTCAGCCTAACTTAGGTATGAGCAGTCAAGGATCAATGCTGCAGAATGGGACAGAAAGAAGGTGCATAGAAAACACTCCAGGGATGACTCCGATAGCGGCTCAGCCAACTGGATCTGGGTCCTTGATGGAGTTTAGTCCCATATGTGCTCAGTCAACACTGGTGAGGTCGAGTCCCCCACTGATAATACCTCTAACATCGAACACTGAAAAGTTGCCGCAACCATCAATGGCAGTCGATGTAAATGCTACACTTATGGGGTTGAATGCGCAACAGCTGACACAGTGGTTCAACAGTCTGAATTCCACACAAAGCTCAGCCAGTGGGAAGGGAGAAGATTATATGAATAGGATGAGGCTGAACATGGAAGCACAAGAATTGGTGGAAGGGACTATGGGTGTGAATAGGTTAGAGTCCTACTCGGAAGAAGAGCTGAGGTATCTATGTCCCAGGATTACGAAGGAAGTGAACAAGGTACATAAAAGCTTGCAGGAAATAGCCGACAAAAACGGGGTTGACATAGACAAGACAAAACACTTGAGCAGAAGCTACAGGTTGGATTTTGGGACCACAGATTTTGAACACATGAGGTCAGCAGGCATGAAGGCGCACCTTAGAGAACTGCTACAGAGTGCACAAGTGTGGAGGTGTTTAGACAAGTGGGAAAGCAGGTGGGTAAAGAGAAAGGAAAAGAGGAGGGACAGTGCTACAGAGCACAATGAGAAAAGACCACAGAGCAGCGAGGCAGTAACCATGTTACCAATGAGGGAAACAGCAGGGGGAAAATTAATACATGTACCATGGCATAGAAGCGACATTCAGTCTTTTACGGATGATTTTCCCAAACTGAGAGAGAAGCCGATTGAATGATATCAACAGACTGATAGGTTTGTGAAGCTTGCAAAATGTCTCTGGGAAGACCTGAACACTCTATTTGAGATTGTGGTTCCGGCAGATTTGTGGGAGGATTGCAAAAGAGCGGTAGGTTGGCCGACAAGTGAACCGGAGAGAGACAGGGATACGGGTGCACCATCACCTATGGTGATGAGCTTGTACTATAAGGTGATTGAGCATTTGAAGACGAAGGTTGCCGCGAAAAATGTGGATTGGCAGAAGATTGATCGAACTGCCCAAGAGGCTAAAGAGTCGATTCATAGTTACTATGAGAGGTTGCTGAAGGCGTTCAAGAACTACAGTGGCACGGAAACAATAGAGGCGAAGGACATGCTTCATTTTGTGTTCAGATTTGTGGAAGGGCTGAGACCAGAGATAAGTCAGATGATAAAGTCGCATTTGATTTGTTGGCAGTCGAAACCTATTGACGAAGTATTGAATTATGCGAAATACTGAAGCGACGAAATTGAGGTGAAACAGAAAAGGTTGAAAGAGAAGGTGATGATGATGCAGCTTAAGGCAGCTCAGACAGGTTTGCAAGGTCTGCAAGGGTTGCAAGGGTTCCAACAACAGGTACCGCAACCGCAGCCGCAGTTGCAGGGAACCATGGCGTTTCAGCCACAGGCCAGAGGCAGAGGCAGAGGAGGTTTTGTGAATAATGGTCCGGATTTGAACACTGTTGTGAATGGTGTGCAGGCAATGAAGAAGGTGATGCCGTGTCACGTGTGCGGGATCGTCGGTCATTGGAAACGTGAGTGCCCGATGGTGGTGCAGGAAGGTGCAGGTGCAGGTGTTGGTCAGCAAAACAATGATGTCAATGCATTTCAGACAATGAGGGGACCGAAAATGAGAGGTCCAAACCCAAATTTTCAGACCGTAAATCAGTTGCAGGGATTACAACCTATGCAGCCGCAGCAGATGCAGATGCCTCGTATGCAGATGACGCAAATGCAGCCAATGCAACAGCAGTTACCCATGGTACCTAATCAGCAAATGCAAATACCTTTGGCACCAATGGGTCAGCAGCAAGTGATGGTTCCTCCACAGGTCTCGGGTCAGGTAATGAGTACAAATGGCACAGTACAACAGTTCCCACTACACAGTGAGAGTGGAATAAACAATGTATGGGAGAGTGAAAGTTCAGAAGAAGAAGGAGATTGTGTGCTTGCAGCATCCTTGGAAGTTGATCAAAAGGGTCTGTACGTAGAGGGAAGAGTAATGGGTCATCGTGTTTCATTCTTGGTTGACACAGGGGCCACACGTTCAACTGTTAAGAGCAGTGAAGTACCAAATTTGCCACTCTCAGGGAGGACAGTTCAAGTGGTAGGAGTAGCAAACAGGCACCTGACGAACCCAATAACAGATCCGGTACCAGTCAGCATTGGTAACTATCAAGGGTTACACCAATTTGTGGTATGTGACTCAAGCCCGATAGCACTGTTAGGAAGAGACCTATTGTGCAAATTGGGTTGTTCGATTATGTGTTCGAACGAGGGAATCAAAATTCAGACGAGCAGTGATGGGGAAGAAGAGGACAGTGTAGAGGGGGATGAGATGGAAACTGTCGATGAAGAGTATCCTCTGATTTGCCTTTTCCCGATGATAACTGAAGAAGATATTCCAGCCGAATTACGGGAAACAGTCGGAAAGGAAGTGTGGGATATGACAGGGAAAGAGGTGGGATTGATGAAAGGAGTGGAACCAGTGAAAGTGACTGTAAAGCCCAATGCAATCTTTCCCCAGACCCCACAATACCACATGGCACAAGACACCCTCATGAAAGTTGCCCAACTCATTGACGAATTTGTAAAACAGGGAGTGCTGAAAGAAGTGTTAAGCAGTCCATGTAATTCACCAATCATGGGACTAATAAAGCCGAGTGGAAAGGTCCGACTCGTGCAGGACTTAAGGAAAATAAACGACATCATAGTCAAATGCTGCCCTGTCGTACCAAATCCAGCTGTGATAATGTTCCAGGTCCCTTGCGATGCCGAGTGGTTCTCAGTCATCGATTTGTCACAAGCGTTCTTCTCGGTGCCTCTTCATGAGGACAGCCAATTTCTCTTTTGTTTCAAATTCTTAGACAGAGTGTACAGTTGGTGTCGAATTCCTCAAGGGTTTTCTGAGTCACCGTCGATATTTAATCAGATTCTAAAGAAAGACTTGGAAGCATTAGAATTGCCATTCGAGTCAACTCTAGTACAGTACATTGATGACATATTGATTGCATCAAAGACAGAAAGTGGCTGCACAGCCGACACCATTGCTCTGTTGAACCATTTGGGAAGGAATGGACACAAGGTGTCTCCTTCCAAGTTGCAGTTCTGTCAGAAGAAAGTGAAATACTTGGGTCACCAAATAGAGAAAGGGTCACGGAGAATAATGAAGGAAAGAATAACAAGTGTACTTCAAATGAGTCCACCAAAGACAAGGAGGGAGGTGAGGAAGTTTTTGGGAATGGTGGGTTATTGTCGCCAGTGGATTCCCAACTTCTCGACTCTAGCAAAGCGTTTACTGAAGTTGACCCAGAAGGATGCCTTGGATCAAATTGAGCTGAAAGGAGACGAGATGGATGCTTTTGTTGAATTGAAGGAATGCATGTGCAGGGCTCCAGCTTTAGGTATGCCTGACTACACAAAGCCTTTCACATTGTTTTGTCATGAACGTGATGCATGTTCTTTGTCTGTCTTGACCCAAGCCCATGGTGGCGTAAACAGACCAGTAGCATATTTTTCAGCTACTTTGGATCCGGTCGCAGCAGCACTTCCAGGGTGTTTGTGCGCCGTAGCAGCAGTTGGTATCAGCCTCACTCAGAGTGAAGGAATAGTGATGGGACACCCAGTAACAGTCATGGTCCCTCACTCAGTTGAGATACTTTTGACCCGCTCCCGAACGCAACACATGACTGGAGCAAGACTCACGAGGTATGAAACGATAATTCTGGGCTCACCGAACGTGCAGCTGAAAAGGTGCACTACGTTGAATCCAGCAACCTTGCTCCCTGGAGAAAATGCTGAAGTTGAGAACGCTGAAGACGTCGAGCATGACTGCCTTCAGGTGACTGAATTTTGCACAAAACCTCGACCTGACATTAAGGATACTAAGCTTGATGAAAATGACCAAATTGTTTTCGTTGATGGTTCATGTCTAAGAGATGGGATGGGAATTTTGAAAGCAGGATATGCTGTATGTACTGTAACAGGTGTCTTGGAAGCGGCCTGGCTTCAAGGAGTCTATTCTGCACAAGTAGCAGAACTTGTAGCCCTCACAAGAGCATGTCAACTGTCTGCATTGATGAAAGTCACCATTTACACTGATAGTCAGTACGGGTTTGGGATTGTGCACGACTTTGGACAACTATGGTCACAGAGAGGTTTCCTGACTTCTTCAGGATCCCCAGTGAAAAACGGGGAGAGAATAAGGGAATTGTTACACGCCATTCAAATGCCAGCCGAAGTTGCAGTGGTAAAGTGTAGTGCACATACAAAAGGACAGGACTATGTCTCTCTGGGAAATGAATATGCGGATCAAGTTGCAAGATTTTGTGCCTTGAATTGTATATTACTCAGAGATGAATGGAAAATTTGTTTTGCCAAATAGTCTCTTGTCGCAGCTAGCGCGGTTCTATCATGGGCAAGCTCACCTAGGGAGAGATGCCATGATAAGGTTGTTCAAAACTGATTGGTTTAACCCCAGATTTCGTCAAGCTGCAGAAGCAGTTTGCCATCGATGTGTCACTTGCCAGCAGATGAACCCAGGAAAGGGAACAGTTGTGAACGCGAGCCACATTGGCAGGGCCAGCGGCCCGTTTAGTCGAATGCAGATGGACTTCATTGAGATGCCTGTGCATGGAGGTCTAAAGTATGTGTTGGTGATTGTGTGCATTTTTAGTCACTGGATTGAGGCATACCCCACACGTAGAAATGACAGCCTTACAGTTGCAAAGCTATTGTTGAGAGAGTTGATACCACGTTTCGGATTCCCGATCTCTTTAGAATCAGATAGGGGAAGTCACTTCAATAACGAGGTGATAAAGTTACTTTGCGAAGCGCTGAACATTGAGCAAAAACTGCATTGTAGCTATCGCCCTGAAGCCTCAGGACTGGTGGAGCAGATGAATGGTACACTGAAATCGAGAATGGCGAAAAAATGTGCATCGACAAATTTGAAATGGCCTGACGCATTGCCCTTGGTGCTAATGTCAATGAGAAACACCCCTGATAGAAAGACTGGATTGTCTCCGCACAAAATTCTCATGAGCAGGGCTATGAGACTGCCTGCAGTTCCCGCAAACGCGCTTTTGAATATTACAGATGATATGGTGTTAGACTACTGCAAGGGTCTAGCTGACGTGGTTCGCTCTTTCTCTCACCAGGTGGAAGCGACCACCTTGCCACCGATTCAAGGTCCAGGACACACACTGAAAGCAGGTGACTGGGTCGTGGTAAAGAAGCACGTGAGAAAGTCGTGTCTGGAACCCCGTTGGAAAGGCCCTTTCCAAGTGATCCTGACGACAACTACCGCTGTGAAGTGTGCGGGGGTTCCCAACTGGATTCACGCCAGTCACACAAAGAAAGTGTTGTGTCCCACAGATGAGGAAGTTGAAGCGCTGAAATTACCAGTGCCTGACAAAACAGTGCTGAGTGCTGAGACAGAGCAAAACCGAACTGAAAGCGAACAGGCAGAGACGAGAGAGAGAGAGATATTCTCTGAGGACGAAGAGACCAACTCGCTTGGGGGAGACCAAGGAGAAAGTTCAGACAGCGACGAAGCAGCTGAAGGTGACAAAGAACCTGAAGCAGCTGAGGGTAGCAAAGAGCCTGAAGCAGCTGAAGGTGACAAAGAACCTGAAGCAGCTGAAAGTGATAAAGAGCCTGACGAAAGTAACGGTGACGAAGGGCTCGAGAAAGGTGAAAAGGAAGGAGAGCCTGATCAGAGGAGGGCTTTCCCAGAAGCAGACGATAGAGAAAAGGAAAAAGAGAACGTGATTGATTCCACAGAAGGAGGGGACAAGGCAGAACAGAACGAAAAAGTTCAAGCTTCCACAGAAAAGATCGCAGGTCCATCAAATGGACACGGTGCAAAGAGGAGACTAAGTATATCACCAATAAAAGAAAGGACTGAAGAAAGTTTGAACGACGGAGAAAGGCCAAAAGTGAAAGAGAAAAGAAAGGAAGTGACTGTTGTGGTACCATCCTCAAGTGAAGGAAAAGACTTGGCCAAGGAGGAAAGTACCAGCGAGGCAGAATCGAAAAGAGAAGCAAAATTGAAAAGGAAAAGGATACCAAACAGGAGATATTCCGGTCCAGAATGGGCATATGTAGTCAATGACGATTGGACTGACGAATTTGTATCTCTTAGCCTCGAGAACGAAGAAGAAGAGATACCAATAGAAAAGAAAAGTTTTATGGACTCTGTCGATTGAAAGGGTAATAAATGATATTGCTTGCTACAATCTAACGTGATACGAAACAACCAGCTGAGACATTGCTAAACCGGATGAGACATTTGCTAACCTGATAAGACTTTTGAAAACCTGATTGACTCTTAAACACGATTTGACAACGTGCCAACTGAAAAAAAAAAAAAAAAGAGAGAGTGAGTTATTGAACTTTGAAAAAAAAAAAAAAAAAAAATTGAGTTATTGCAGAATTGAGACTGAGTTATTGCCGAATTGAGACAAATGCTGCTAACCGATAAGTGACTGGCCTCTTGAAGAAGACGGTGTGAACATCGCGCTCGTTCAGCTTTGTAACTGAATTGCTAAATAGTTTCTTTATAGGTGCTTCTAGCTCTCTGATTCTATACATATCATGACGCAAAACAGTAGAAAGAAATATTGTAAAAATGTGTGTATAGGCTTGGTAATTGCATGTGTACTAATAATAATGGCAATTGTGCTTGGAATGCATGGAAAGGGTGAGAATGAGAAAATTGATGTTTCTACTCTTGCTCCTGTTACTGTCACTGAACTAACCGCATTAAAAAGACTAGAATTAGATGAGAGACTCTTGCATGATAAGAAAGAACTTTCGTATAATGTTTTCTATCGCTGGCTAACAGAATATGTTGAGACTATGGATGCGAAGGATTGTTATGTGTGTACACAGATACCGACATCAGTAAAGGAAGGGGTGACTTATCACCACATGCCACTTACATACGGGATTACATGTAGTATAGTAATGTCTAGGTTTTACGGTCAAACTAACATACAGTATTTTTACTCAAATTATGATGTTACCTTTGCATATGTTCCTATAATAGCGCAGCTAAGCCAGATTGCTAAAGATTGGGATGCTAAAATAATGAGGGAATTTTTCGAGCCAATGCAACCTTTTGAAACGGCTCACGCTCATAGGGAAAACCTTAACTGCTCGCTCTCTGCAATAGAAATAAGCTTTTTAGATCGCACAGATGATAGAAGAGCACAAATGAATGCGAAATTAGAAAAAGAGCTACATAAGAGGACTTCAGTAGATAATTATGATTTTGCCGCAATAAAGACACAAGGGAGAATTGCTTTAGATGCTTGGCATGTAGGGAAATTTTGTATATATCGAGGTGAATCCTATTATGACAATGTTTTTGTAGGAGCGAGTGAGTGTAAACATACGTTTATTTTTAAGGCCAAATGGACATTCATGATGAACGGACTTGACCCTGTCATTACAGGGGTATATTACATTTGTGGGTATAATGCCTATTATCGTCTTCTAAAGGGATGGTGGGGGAGATGTTATTTGGGTATAGTGTTCCCAAAGGTTTATCAACTGGATGACCTATCGATGATTCAAAAGACATCTGGATCCCATCGTATCCAGAAAAGAGAGACCGCAGCTGCTGTGGTAGGAGATATATTTGGAGCCATGATTCCTTCGTTGGGAGTCGTGTTGAATTCCATCAAAATAAGAAAGTTGTCTACTATAGTGGATAACATGTTGACAAAGTTTTCAGGTGCTATAATCCTGATAGATGCTGAACTTGCAGCGGAAAGAGCTATGACTCTTCAAAACAGGCTTGCCTTAGACATTCTTTTAGCAAAGGATGGCGGCATTTGCAAAATGCTTGGTGCACGACACTGTTGAATGTATATTCCAGACAATAGTGTGAAAATTAAAACTATGCTTGCTAATCTAACAAAAGAGAGTGCAGATTTGAAGGAACTGAAAGAACCAGGAGTGTGGGAGAAGGTTGAAAAAGGACTTGCTTCAGTGGGAAATTGGATTGGGGGAATTTGGAATGGAATATTACTGAAAATAATACAAGGAATATTAATAGTAGTAATTTGCATATTTGGAATTTGGGGAATAAAAAGGGGAATAATAATGATTATGGAAAGAATTAGAAGAAGGAAGGAAGAGAAAATAATGAAGAGAATGGCAGAAGAATACAAAGCGAAAACTAGGGGAATTAAAAGGAAAAGAGAACTGACAGAATTTTAATGGAATAAAATTTGTGGGCATGATTTGGTGTGATGACAAGTAGTCATCAGAGGAGGGATTGATGAAGCAGAAAATGAAGGTTTTACATTTATTAACGCATAAACGTAGTGTGAAATAATCATGTGTGACTTTAACCGAACTAATAAAGATTGTACGGGGACAAAATGTGCCCTCAGAGTAGTTTGTCAACATTTATAAGCGTGCTTATATAACGTGATGTATTAGAATTGCACTAGTCCGACATAATCGTAAACGTGTGCTATGATTTGCTTGTTTGAAATGTTTTAGCTTAGCATTACTTTAGTGCAGGCTTCGGCCTAGTTGCCTGGTCTCACAGGTTTAGATGCTCGTATTTTTCCAATGTGCTATTAAACGTGTATTTCTGCTTGAAGCTGTACTTTTCCACTGAGATCGTTCACATGCTTATCTTAAGGTTTCGTGCCAGCCTGGCATATTTTCTCTTTACTCCAAGGTCGATCTGCAGGTGCGGACAATGGAAGCTCTGAAAGTGAGTTAATTGGTATAAAATGTTGCAACTTGCGTACCCGTCTCCAAGGATAATGTATGCTTAAGTAAAAGCTTGAGAAATGTTGTTTTTGATTGGACAATTTGAAGCTAACCTATGACCCCTCCAATGGAAGACCCTACTGGATTTGAACTCTTGGCTATTTAAACCAGGTGCACGAGAAGAAAGTAGCCATTATTGGACATCGCCCATACCCGCCATTTTGCAGGACATTGCAGCTATTATGGCTCACCTTGCTGCGACGCCATTTTGAGAGACTTTGATTCTTTCTCTAATCGAGAGAAAGAGACTTAAATGATTCTTACCCTAGAGACTTTAACTTGAATTTGTCCATTGCATGAAGTAGTAGTTTTATTTTGCCGCCGTGAGGCAATCGCCCCGTCCACCCCTGCCCCCTTTGCCCCGTCCCATGCTGATCGAGAAATGGTACCTGTGAGACGAAGACTTCCTTGAATGCTGATCGTAATTGGTAAATATGAAAGGAAATTGTACAATTGCATTGTGTTTCTTTTAGGTAACCAACTGCTGATTTTGATAAGAGCCCTAGTTAGGAGTTTTCTAAATTAATGTTGCTAAATTGTTTTTGCATGAAATCCCACATGCCGATGCTAATTTGAGGTTAGACGAGGATTCCTTTTGTCACACGATGCAATTTGAGATCTTGTTATGCTGACTAAATGTATGAAATTAGCTCATTACAGATTATAGTTTTAGTGATTTGCATTGCTATTATCGAATGCCTTGTTATTCAAATACTGCATAGATTGCACCTGTTTCGCCGTTATGGACAGCTATTAATGTTCATTTACGTTTATCATTTGGTGTTGAGACACATCTATATTGTGCTAGCTTTGTTAATATAGGGAAATAAAATTCACTAACTTTGAATAAACTGGTGTGGTTATTCCTGGCTGAAAGGTCAGGGTTCGCCGAAATGTATTCTGGATTAATTGTTAAGTGTTATGTTGATCAAGGCATTGCTTATGTTCGTTATTGATTATTGGATTGTATTAAATTGATTGATTAAGGGTGCCGAGGGTCCCACTTAGTCAAAAGATTCATCGGCCTAAAGAGCGTCCAAACTACAGGTAAATTATTAGGCTGGAACGCTCTATCAGAAGTTATCACATTATTTCAATCATGGTGACTTGGAACTCCAGGTTTAAATAGTGACTTTAAAACTATATCTTATTATGTGCACTTTTAAGAAAGATCACACAAACACTGGTCAAGTGTGCACAGTGCAATTACTAGACATATTTGCATTTGAGGCTTCATTATTGTAATGCCTACAAGTTTACAGCAGTGCAAAAGTAAAAGGAAAGGCAGGAGTAAGACTGATCTGAAGACTGACGAAAATGGGTAGAAAATTGACCATTTGTCCCTGCAAGAGCTGCACTACAAAAGTTGCAAATGTCCTTAGATAGGCGCAAACAGAAATGAAAAACTATTAGGTATCAGCACTAGGTTTGTGAACCTTAAAGCAAATCTTAGACCCCTTGCACTTAGTTCATGGAACTTTGAACAGTGGGGCTTTGCTGTGTGGACAGACTCAGCATCTTTTAAAACTCAGGAGTACTTTGGGGCCCTCCCACCTAAGCCAGGGGATCAGGATATTCACCCTTCCCTCTTATGACTTCTTCATTATTTTTTCAGGACAAAGAGTATCAGTCCCTGATTCCTGTAATGGCATCTGCAAAAAAATTCTTCTAGTTGTGATGAAACAATCTGAGAGCTTTGAGTGTGTAAACTAAAAATGGACAACAGTTACCTCGACCCATCAAATTTGAGTAATTTTTTAATTTTGGGCCAACTGATGGTCTGCGAGCAAGGTTTGGTGACCTTCCACAAGCCAACAGGGCACAAAGCCACAGCACAAATCAATTTGAGGCCAACAAAAGAAGCTTTTCTAATACTAATTTCTCCAAACCCACTGCACAGATTTACTCCAAACCAAGCAAGGGCATTGCTTGAGTAAAGAGTTTCATACTAAGGTCCTGATTTAGATTTCGGCGGACGGGTTACTCCATCACAACGGTGACGGATATCCCATCCACTGAAATATAAATCACATTATTTCCTATGGGAAATCTAAATCAAGCCCTAAGTTTGGTGTAAATACTTTCAGCCATTTTTCTACAGCAGACAGCAACGATTCCTGTGAGGGTTAAAATGGTTAATAACACTTGTATTACTGCCAATATTTTGGTCTGGGCACAAATTGGATGTCCATGTTTGGGAAAGTTTCATGCACATTTATAAAACAGTGCCAAAGTTATTAACAAGGCAAGAAACGCTCTTCAATGGAAAGTCACAACTGACCATAACTTCACAGGTGCTATTAATGTCTGTCTAAGATTAATTGAAAAACACTGTTGAAGGTTATGTATGGTTAAGTCAAAACAAACCTGAAAATCCCTTCAATTCCCCTGTTATAGTATGTGTAAGGAAATGCCTCTTTTTGCTTGATAACCCCTAAAGGTTTGGGATGATGCTGGTTTTTGAAGAGTGCATTGAGGCCTGCTAACCAGATCATAGTGTCAGTGCTCTGACTTTTAGAAGTGTATGTTTGATTGCCTTATACAAATTGGCACCAGTAAACTTACTTATATGTCCCTAGTATATGGTACCAAGGGTGCCTAGGGCCTGTAAGTTAACTTGTCCCTCGTGACTGAAGCACTTTTTATGCCACCTAAGTGTGATGAATTTTAGTGTCTCCGAGCCTGCCACTGCAGATTGGTAGAGCAATTTAAAACTGCTAGCCATTTAAATGGATGACAAAATACAGGCCTCCTTTTAAATATATATGTCACCCCTATGGTAGGTCTATCGAGCCCAAGGCAAGATACTCTATATTAAAAGTGGGACACATGTTTTCATTTGTCCTGACTGTCAAACCTCCAACTTGTTGTTTTTACTGGGAACAGCTAGTAGCCCTATTGGCAAGTGCAGGGCTGTACACTGACAACTCAACTGTGCTAACTTCAGAATGGGACTACTAAAGTTGATACTTTAAGGTATCAAAAGAATCGTTACATTTAACAAAACTTGATGCCCAAGCCAAATGTTATCTAACCTTTGAGTAAAAGGCAACTTTAGAAAGTCGCCACACTGTTGTCCACGTTTTCCAGCAGCCATTCGCTGATACTGGCCACAGGACTGTATTCTGCCCTCCTTGGGAGAACTGTGAACAACTCCCAGGAAAGGAAACAATAGAAGCCTGCCATTGAAAGAGGTGCTACTCCCTGACAGGAAGTTACACAGGCTGTGAGTCCAAAAGGCATGTTTCAAAAGGGAAGATGCCTTTGAAGGGCAAATAGTATGCACACATAAGAGATACTGCTCTTTTGTTCTGGTAGACAGGTTGGCGTCAGGGGTAGAGAGGGTAAAACAGCTGCCACACTAGTTTTCATATGGACATGTAGCCCTCAGGTAGCCACACCTCTAGGGTGGGCCACCAAGCTCCACACCACAAGTGAGGGGGTAAAGCATTTTGGGAGTGGGCAGAATCTTGCACTCTACGATAGCTAGATGCCACACATTGCAGGAAATCATCATCAGGTTGGAGGGAACATGGCAGGCCATTGGGTGGTAGTCACTTTATCCCCTGAGAGCACGTTGTGGGCATGAGAGTGACACCCCTGGTATGCAGATCTCAGATTATGTCTGCACTGGATAAAGAGGACTAAAGAATGACTACTCTGCGGTTCGCTTGACCTGGAAATGAGAGGCTGAAACAAAGACTGGATGCACCCTCTGCTCCTGAGCTAACAAAGAGAGGACTGTGTCTGTAGTGCCTGGCTCCAGAAAACATCATCACCAAGCCCCAGGCAGAAGAGGTGAACTCCAAAGCCAGTAGGCTGACTTCCCGTTCCAGCATTGGAGCAAAAGCTGAAGAAACCACTTTGACAGAGTTGGTAACCAGAAATACTTGTTTGCCACTACCCACTGAAGCGCAACCTGTGAGACCGAATCGTGAAAATCAAAAGTTGCACTCGAGTCTACTGGACCCAGGAGAGTTGTCACAGTGCAGCTTTGTTTCCCAAGATGGACATTAGGTATAGTTAAAGGGAACAATTGCTTTCACAGTGACCAGGGACTATAAGACCAAAAGCAACTGCTTAATGTCTGGACTTCACCTTGACTTCGAGGGGCATCGACCTCTGTGGACAAAGTTGCCCAGTACATTTGTGGACTGAGAGGTGGCCCCAGGACAACCCTGTTGACCAGATTAGCATCCTCAGCCTCATCAGCATCTTCAGCATCCTGTATCTCTTGCATCAGAACCACTCCATTGAAGTCTATGGGAGTTGGCCCATAGACAATGGAACCAGACTGAAGACTGCTGTAATTGCAAGGTAACTGTCCTGCTAAGATTTACTGGCCACCTTTACTTGCTTTCTGCCAGAGTTGGTCACCCAAAGCACACCATACCATGTAATAAATCATTTTTATGCCATTAGTGAAGTGGTATACTGACCATGGCAAGCAGCATGAGATATATTGTAGTTTGTGTGTTCTACAACATGAGTGTGGAATTTCAGGGTTTTTCCAGGTTTGTGTTCACTGAAGCATAACTAAACTTAAACTGTTTTGTTCAGTAACTGTTCAGTCTTTTTTCATGATGTAGTGCATTCACCTGCCATGTAGCTGTTCTGTGCTGCACACCACCTTTGGCAAGCTCCTCAAAAACTGATGAAATGGTTTGTATTAAACCATAAAATACTGATTTTCTGAGTAAACTTCAGGAAACCTTGATAAATGAAAAGTGTGTCAATGCTCCCTTTGAAAATGTGATTTCATTGTCATAATGACAGCCCCTAAACCATTATGCAGAGCTTCTCCACTTGAATTTTGTGGTACATGAGACTACATTTTGTGTGAATGCTTCTCAGCTATGCAGCAAGAAAAGCAAAGTATGACTATTACAGAAATGCAGCAATGGGACAATACAACTAGCACTGAAACTCCACACAAAGTGTGGTCAGTTTTCATGAGTGTGGCACAACAGACAACACCTCTGCTGCAAAGAGGTGTGATTATAGAAAATGCCAGAAGGCAAGACCCAACATAGGTTAATACATTTGCCTTCAGCACAAAAAAATTGAAAGTATTGAAATCTCCAATCCTCAATTATATAGTTAAAAGGGTTATTTTATTCATATACAAAACATATACAGAAGGATACAATATCGACCTTAGATATTATAGAGTAGTAATTGATGCCTCTGTAGAGTATGGACACAGCCAGTGTGGTATAAAAGCAGCCGACACGTGTTTTGTCTTGGACAAGACTTCCTCAGGGTTGTAAAGGCATAAAAAAATAACCAGAAAATAAAACTATGTGGTAAATCAGTGAAGGTGTAACAAACTCTGTAGCCACAGAATCACATAAATCCAGTGGCCCTCTGTTGCTTTAACAACAATGTATTCATGAAAATTAGAAACGTAACATTTGAAATTTAAAGTTAAAATAAAAAAAAGTCTGGTTCGAGTCAGTGCTGATTTTTATATCTCTTTGATGAAAACATAGTTTTCAAGTTAATTACCCTAAAATGTCCATACATTTAAAGAAACAATGGGCAACATGGGTAATGTGCTATTATGTTGCCACATTTGGGTACTGATAGTGTATTCAACCGAACTGGCCGCGGCCTCGTGGTTTATGAGAGTGATCATAACCTCATTATGCACATATTCAAGCCAATGTGTAATGCTAGGTTCATATTAGTATTGGGTCTGCAAATTATTGTTTATCCTACCATGAAAAAATCCCAGAAATTCTATGAAAAAAACAAAACCCAATAGACACCCACCCCCCCTTTTTTATCAAATTGATTTCCTGGCCCCGTGGGACTCCCAACCAGAGGTTTGTGCTGCTTTCTGTGGAACTATTGTGAGGCTCCTTCTGAGAACTCCCACACAAAGTCCAGTGGGGACGACCTATTCCTACCCTGAACCCTTATGTCTTATTTTTTTCTTTTTAATAGACACAAAGACCAAGCTGAGTCCCTGAGTCCTGCAATGGCAGATTGCACACAGCCAATCCGAGCATTCAAAAGAGGCTGCCGACACTGAAAAAAGCCCTCTCAAACAATCGTATCGCTCAGTTTTTTTTGCTGCTAGAGTACGTCAAACCCAACCGCCCAGATAACTATACATTTTGAACCTTAATTCTCTCCTTACCTTAACCTTAATTTCTAAAAAATGTGTAAACGGATGTACACCAATTCACAAAAATCAAAATTTTTAGGTAAAGATCTAGCTTTCTGCCAAACTCAGCACAGTTCCGTTCAGCAGTTTTTACTGTATTGCTGTTCAGTTTTCCTATAAAAAACTGCATTGGGAAAATTGTTTTTTGGAGCTCGCTTAACAGATCACCCCAAAACTTCTCAGGAAGCCAATTAATAGGTTTAACCTTTTTTTGTATAATGTTTCATGAATATTTAAACAAAAAAGGGGCAGTCCCAAAGGTTGAATTCCAATCAAAACTTTCGCTGTCTAATATAGAAAAGACACCCAGACAGAATTACACCAAAATGGCAAAATGTTTGAACTTTTCTCAAAAAGCGTGCTGTTTCTTGTTTGGTGTATATCTGTGCTGCCGTTTTCAAGAAATTAGCCATTTAAAAGAGTGATGCCAGTGGGTATTAACAGGTTAGTGCTGGTAAAAAGTTACAGCTATCTGTGCCTTTCGTGTCCTGATATGCTCTGATTGCTCCATTTGAAGTTGATTGGTGGATCCTGATTGCCTAGCCACAACATGGAGAATATGTTGTGACAGTTATTAAAGAACTCAAAGACTCTGTTCCCAAGTTCTGAAAAATAAAATTAAAGGCTACGTAATGGTCAGGGTGGGCACACTATGATTCCCAGGGGCATATGCAGGGGTCCCAAAAAGACCCTCTCTTGTGCAAATTTTTATTTTTTATTTTTTTGATTGTATGGACCACAATATGTTTTGTGGCGCAATATACTCCGAAACCTCTCCTTCTGGCATTTCGGTGCCAAACCTGGCACAGCGGTACGGAAAGTCAGGTCTATTCTGAAATGTTTGATCTTAAAAAATACTGTAATGATAATATTTAAAATGATTAACACAAAGTAAGGAGGGAGGAAGATGAGTCTGCAGTGAGCAACAAATTTCCTACGCAACTTGGTATTCTCCTGTGATCTCCATCCAAGTCCTAACCAGGCCAACCCTGAAGAATGTGTTACATGTGCTACTTTTAGAATATGATGAAAAAAAAACCTCAGAAATCCAGTAAAAGGACAAAGGTTAGAGTGGTGTTATAGTTAGATATGATGATAAAAGCTTAACATACTTTAAAAAGTTTCACTGAAAAACGGTTCAAGTGACATTGTAGTTAGGTGTTGAAATAAAACCAGAACAAATATTTATTTTTATTTTTTTTTAAACATTGATATTCAGCAGTTACAATTCAGTGTGCTGAGCTAACTACACCCTGCTCCCTGTAATGCACTGCTTGTGACCTCACTAATGACATCAACCATGATATGTTAAATGACATCAGTATGATGACCATGTCATCATGTGGGTGAGGTTCATTGACAATATTTTTGTAATTTGGAAAGGGGATGAGTGTTCTGCCAGCAATTTTGCTTTTAATCTCAATGAAAACCCATAAAACATCCAATTTACTAGTCGCCCATTTTTGTTTGCTTTATCACTGCTAACCAGTTCTAAAGTGATTGTGCTCTCTCACTCTTAAATATGATGAAATAAAATAAAATTGGCTTACATCCAATTGGCACATTTAATTTACTTGTAAATCTGTAGTATAATGTTATTACATGTTCCCAAGACCTGTAAATTAAATGCTACTAATGGCCCTGCAGCACTGATTGTGCCCCCCACTTTATTAGCCCTCTAAACATCTAAGGCCTTCTTTGCAGCCTGGGTGTGATGTTCAACCTGCCTTTCAACCTGGCAAAATGAATGTTTTCCCAGGCCTAAACCTTCCTTTTCAATAAACGTCACCCCTAGGGTACGCCCTTCTAGCTCAGAGGCAGGGTGTAATTTAAAATGTTGGATATATACTATTAACTCTTATATGTCCTGGTAGTGAAAACCTCTTAAATTTGTTTTTCACTACTGCAAAGCCTGCCATCCCATAGAATAAAATTGGGATGCCCTATTACATTCAATAAATAATAACTTTCAATTGGGAGCAGGAAGGAATTTCGGTGTTGGTGTCTACAGAATTATAATTTTAACCTCTTTAATGGTAAGGTCAGATTTTAAGTCACAATTTTGAAAATGCCACTTATAGAAAATTGTTGTTTTCTTGTCCTAACCATTTGGTGCCTGCAGCCTATACCCTGGGTCACAAGACAAGGTGTAGCTAGCAATTGGTCTTTGTGTATTGGCCCCAGCCAGTGAGACAAAGGAGGAATAGGTGTTGGCAGGATAGGCCATCTCTGACTTGATAGGGGCGGAACTGTCACCTACCACACTTGCACATCACAAAGTGTCTGCATAAGCACACTCTCAAAGTGTTTGACACTACTGTTTTGGGCCCCCGGACAAGCTGGGGCCAGAGCAGGGATGCAGGAAATCCAAACAGTTTTGGGCGTGGAATCCTCCAGAACCTTCTCCTCCTTCAAAGCTGGCAACAAGTATAAATATTGAACCCTCAGACCCAAATCTTTACTACACCTCTGGACCAGTGGATACAACAGAAGAAGGAATGCTGTGCTGTGTTGGTGCCAGAAAGACTGCTACTGTGCTGGCCTGCTACTCTGCTGCCCTGCTGCCTGCAACCCTGCTTGCAGAGGAGGGAGACTTGACTTGCATCCGTCATTTCAGGATGAAGTGAGTCAAGGGGTCAGCTGTCTTAAATCTTGTTCTGAGCTACATGGTCGTAATAAGCTACAAAGGCATCTCTTCATCTGCCCAGCTAACCTGATGTCTGGACCTGCAACTGGATCCATCTGAGCCCTGCTGGCCTCTGCTGAAGTGAATCCTCGACCCCCAAGACCTGCCCCTCAGGTCCTGGACCCTTGGTGTAGCATCAGTTGAGTTCCCTCTCAAGAAGAGGAGAAATCCTGAAGTTCTTCTCAACTTCAAACAGGTCTGTTCAAGCAAACATATTGGTGCCTGTGCCACCTGTAAACTTGAAGCTCTGATCAACCTGCCTCGTCACACTATAGTGACTGCCAGCGATGATTGGCAACATGAGATCCGCATTGTGCGTTATACCATCGACAACCCGCTATAACTACTGATGCTAATCTCCAGCAACAACCGTCTATGATACCCGACAATATCTTTGGGCTACAACGATGATGGACCATGACACCCAGCCTGTTCTTTGCGCTACAGGGACAATCATCTATGATGCTCTCCCTGCTCCTTAAAGATGCATCCACTGCGACCATAACTGTTCACACTGGACTTTGGAAGGTAACTGTTTCAGCAGGACTAACCAGGTCCCTATTTCCGGCCCGCTCTTGACCGCAGTCGACATTAACTTATGATTTTCACCCAGTCTTGCATGACCAGATGACTGTGAGTGTTGTTTTGTGGTTGTAAGCGCTATAGTTACCTGAAATCTTTGAAATTGCATATTCCTGGTTCTACTAACTGAATCTGTGTTGTTTTGGTCTTAAAAATGTATTATATTTTTCTAAATTGATGATGGATTTTTCTTGTGTTGTGTTTTCACTTTATTACTGTTAGAAGTGCTGCATAAATACTTCACACACTGCCTCTAAGTTAAGCCTGGCTATTTTTTGTCAAGGTACCAGAGGGTTAAGCACAAGTTAATTTCGGATTTGCTTGTGTTTCACCTTGGCAAGAATTGTGGTTGCTGCTTGAGTAAGGTTAACCCCTCCTCAACTAGTGACCCAATTTCTAACAGAAATTGAAGTGTTCAGTAATATATTAAGCCTTGTACACACTCCAAAAATGTGTTCATTCTTTTTTTCACCTTAGTGGGATCAGCCTGTAAAACACCCCATCTGACCTGCAGTGTGTAGTCAAGTGCTTCACATTTATGCATTAGCAGGTAGTATGACATTTACATCCATTTTACCATAGTTTGCAAATTTATTTAAAGCCTAAGAGGGTAATGAGTTGAGGATTTAAGGACGAGCGTTGTTTTTTGTTTGAGTTTTGAAGCGATTTTTCACAGGCCACCCTTGGAGGAGTGTGTTGATTTAATTCTGTTGTCTCCCCCATGGCATTCGGTTCTCCCTTCCCACCTATTGGTTCACTTACTGTCCTTTCACGATGGGTGCACTGCCAACACACAATTGATCTTTATCACTTCTGAATAAAGCCACCAGAAGCATCAATGCATCCATGCATTTAATACAGTGTGAGACCTGATTGTAGCAGAAGCATATGAGTTACCCCGTCACAGCTGCATTTCAGAATCTGATGCAACTTTAGAATATTAGCTTATGTGCGAGTGTGTTCATGTAAGACAACATGAAGATTCTCATTGGTACCACATGTGTATAAATTGCAGCCCGTTTATGGATTCAACAATCATATAAACACATACAAAGGTTTATATACCATGTCGGTTTAGCTGCTTTGCGCATAAACATGTGACGAGCCACAAACATGCCAGTAGCAAAAATGTAATTGTAGATTACTTGATACTTTAATCAACTTTAACTTGATCTTTCAGAAAAAGCCAAAGAACTAACGGCCAAATAATTTTGTGGTCGCAAACCATGGAATTTGCAAAATCCCTAGGTATGCAATGACAAACCCCTAACCACATAGATTGTGATTTATAAATGTTTTTCAGAGTCGCATGATGGAGTTTCCTATCTATACTGACTCACAATTGAGGAGGAGCGTGTAAGGGGAGTTCCTTCTAAATTGCTAATCAATAACATATATCAATGGTTTACAAGTGGAATTCGGATTGCAAACCACTGATCAGTTGCTAGCTGCCAGGTCCAAGCTGCAACTGACTCCCAATGAAGTGTTTTTTGTGCCTCTAATGTTTGGGAACTGGGAATTGGGGTGACATTTTGAAAATGGAAAACTTGTTTTGCTTTCGGTTTGTTTTTAGCAGCTCTTGTTCCCCTAATTTGTTGGCTGGTTTTAAAAAAATGTTTTCCTTGTTGGAATGCAGTTAAGGGAATGGTGGTCTCCTGAGCTGTCACAGTGCCATATTACAACCTGCATAATGAATAAACCCTTCTCCAATACCTTGTAATTCATTCATTTTTGATTCAACCTATTAGTACATAAGTTAGTTCACAAAGTGTGATTCGAATAAAAAAAAGTCAATACACATTTCACGACCTCTTTTTGCAAAACAAATCCTAATACACCTCGCCCAATATTCCCTACTTTAATTAATAAGAATATTCCATATGACGAGTTCCAAGACCTTGATGAATAATTAGTCCCACACCTGAGTTCATTTACAATATCATGGAACTTAGTGGTGACAGCCAATATTCTTAAAGTGTAGTTCAGTTCAGTTTATTCTTTATTCGATCACATAAACATGGATCATAAAAGACGCACTGATAAAATACATACATAATACAGATAAAAACAATAATAAGTAAAAGGCACTAGCAGATATTAAAACCATAGGAATTGTTGTTAACAAGTCATCCATAAAAAATCATATGCCAAGAATAGCTCGTTCCACTTCGACTTCAAAACATAAATAACAACTAAAAATCATCTTTAAAATGTCATAGTTTTCCACGTTCGAACGGCTGTTTTTAAAACCTTTGCTGCCAGGCCGTTTTCCCCTCAGGTGGCAGGCCTTTTTTGGCTATTTGGAGCAGTTTGTGCTCAGGCCCTCATAACTTTTGTCCACATGAGCTACCCACGCCAAATTTGCGTCCTTTTTTCCCAACATTCTAGGGATTCTAGAGGTACCCAGAGTTTGTGGGTTCCCCTGAAGGAGACCAAGAAATTAGCCAAAATATAACAGAAATTTCGTTTTTCTAAAAACAAACGGGAAAAAGGGCTGCAGAAAAAGGCTTGTGGTTTCTAAAAAGGGCATGAACAAAGGCTATGAGGTGCCAAAATTACCAGCTTCCCAGCTATCAGAAACAGGCAGACTTGAATCAGAAAACAAAATTTTGGTATTTTACTGGGACATACCCCAATTTTACAATTTTTTTTGGTTTCAGCCTCCTTCCAGTTAGTGACAGAAATGGGTGTGAAACCAATGCTGGATTCCAGAAGGCTAAACATTTCTGAAAAGTAGACAACATTTTGAATTTAACAAGGGGTAATTTGTGTAGATCCTACAAGGTTTTCCTACAGAAAATAACAGCTGAAATGAAAAAATATTGAAATTGAGGTAAAAACTTTTCCTCAACATTTTACTCTGTAACCTTTTCCTGCAATGTCAGATTTTTCAAAGCAATATACCATTACATCTGCTGGACTCTTGTGGTTGCAGGGATAAATAGGGCTTGTAGGTTCAGCAAGAGCCCCAGGTACCCAGAGCCGATAAATGAGCTGCACCTTGCAATGGGTTTTCATGCTATACCGTGTATGCAGCAATTCATTTGCAGAAATATGAAGAGTAAAAATAGGTATCAAGAAAACCTTTGTATATCCAAAATGGGCACAAGATACGGTGTTGAGAAGCAGTGGTTATTTGCACATCTCTGAATTCCGGGGTGCCCATACTAGCATGTGAATTACAGGGCATTTCTCAAATAGACTTTTTTTTACACACTGTCTCACATTTGGAAGAAAAAACTGTAGAGAAAGACAAGGGGCAATAACACTTGTTTTGCTATTCTGTGTTCACCCAAGTCTCCCTATAAAAATGGTACTTCACTTGCGTGGGTAGGCCTAATGCTCGCGAAAGGAATCACAACATGGACTCATCACATTTTTACATTGAAATCTGATGTGTTTTTTGCAAAGTGCCTAGCTGTAGGTTTTGGCCTCTAACTTAGGAAACATACCAAACCGGTGCATTTTTGAAAACTAGACACCTAGGGGAATCTAGGATGGGGTGACTTGCGGGGCTCTCACCAGGTTCTGTTACCCAGAATCCTTTGCAAACCTCAAAATTCGGCAAATAAAACCCCACTTTTTCCTCACATTTTGGTGACAGAAAGTTCTGGAATCTGAGAGGAGCCACACATTTTCTTCCACCCAGCATTCCCCTAAGTCTCCAGATAAAAATTGTACCTCACTTGTGTGGGTAGGCCTAGCGCCGTGACAGGAAATGCCCCAAAACACAACGTGGACACATCACATTTTTCCAAAGAAAACAGACCTATTTTTTGCAAAGTGCCAAGCTGTGGATTTGGGCCTCTAGCTGATCCAGCACCTAGGGAAACCTACGAAACCTGTGCATTTTTTAAAACTAGACACTTAGGGGAATCCAAGATGGGGTGACTTGTGGTGCTCTGACCAGGTTCTGTTACCCAGAACCCTTTGCAAACCTCAACCTTTGGCCAAAAACACACATTTCGGTGACAGAAAGTTCTGGAATCTGAGAAAAGCTCCAAATTTCCTTCTACCCAGTGTTCCCCCAAGTCTCCTGATAAAAATGGTACCTCACTTGTGTGGGTAGGCCTAGTGCCCGCAAAAGGAAATGCCCCAAAACACTTTGTGGACACATCAAAATGATCAAATATTAAACTATCTGTTTTTGTCGGGTGGGGGGACCTCCGTTTTTGGTCCTGGGCTCAGCTGCGATTCCCCTTCCATCCCTCCCAGGGGAGGGGGGTGCTTGGCCATCGGGGGCAGCTGGTCTCCATTGGCAAGGGCAAAACCATCTCATCCTGGGCACCCAAGGGGTTAAGAAGGATCCCTCCATACTCCACACCAAAAGCCCCTCCAGCTGTTGAAGAAAAAGCAATGCAACGCTGCATCTTCTAATATTATGAGCTAGTAATAGTGGAATTAAATATTGTTTAGAAAAACGGATGTAGAATTTGCAAAAGAAAACAAAATGAAGTAGAGACTGAGGGGAGGTTTCAATACAGGGGCATAATAAAATGTCAGCAGTGGCAAATTACCCCAATGGGAAGTATAACTGACACCTAATCGAGGCAGTTTGAAACCATGTAAGCAGCACCCATTCCCAGGTATTCTGGACAAAACCCAAGTAGGGGGCTACAGCGTCCACGGTCCGAACAAGGCAAAAGTCCCTGTAAAATGATTTCATAAGTCACATCCTCTCTCTTTTGTCCCTCCTAAAAGCAAGAAACCATTTCTTCAACCTTCTTTCGTCCCTCCTAATGATGCTACTAGGATTATAAAAAATGAGGCGGCAACCTAGGGCCTTAGTAGTCTGGTGTATATACCTTAACCTCAGGGTTTTAAGCCCATGATGAGACGAAAGGCAATTCTTTATAATGGTGCAGTTAACAATAGCCTCTTCATTGAGCCAAAAGGAACACCATAACAAAAGTGGAGCAAGACTAATATGGTCTTCTGCATAATCAAGGGCTAATTCCTTATGGGCTAAATAATGTGAAGTGGATGGAGGGACACCCAACAAGCATATACAAAAACTATTTTCCTCCACCTGAGTCCTGGAGTTGTCTCTGTGGCCCCAGGGTCCTGAACCATACATCAAACAAGGAAGACAATTTCTTCTGTAAATTTCTAGGATTGGACTGATGGGCTTTCCCTCAAGAGAGCAACTGCTCGAGCAAGCAAATTCAGTCTTGAAGTAAGGCATAGTGATCAGGAGAAAGCTTCATCAAACATGACCCCAAGATAAGGATAACAACTCATTGTGGCAATATATTTGCCATTCATGCAGATAGACTGCATTTTTATGCTCTTGGGACACATATCATAATTTGTGTCTTTGACAAATTAGTACCCAAATCCAGCTCCTCCTTAAAGCTAAAAGAAAATGTAATTGACAGCTTTAAGCCATTGGCAGTCTTAGCCAACAGCACAGCATCATCCACATAAATGAGTGTTGTCGCTGGCTTACCAACTACAACTGGAACATCAGCTACCACTGTGCCAAGAATCAACTCTAGCTTGTTAATATATAACAAAAAAGGGGCACATCTTTGACAGATACCTCACTTAACAGAAGCCGACGACGTACATTTAAAATAATGATCAAATCTGACTTACAGTTTTCAAGTCCCAATGAAGATGGGAAAGAAAGGCAACAAGGTCAGCGTTCATCCTGGCAGACGTCAATATTGCCCATCTTTTAACTCAATCAAAATTGCTTGACAGGTCCATGAATGCCAGCCAAACAGAGGCACGCTTGGCCACTTTATATTTCTCCACCAACAAATGAAGATAGAAGCACTGTTCCACAGTGCCTAAACCTCTCTGAGACCCATACTGAGCCGGGGAGATAATGTGATTGTTCGAGGCCCAGGACAAAAGCCAGTCAAAAACAACTTGCCCTATTAATTTTGTCACTGAGTCAAGGGGTGAAATTGGATGAGAACATGCCAGATCATCTAGCTGACCATTCTTGAAAACAGAAACGATGATCAATTTCTGCCAAGAATTACCTGCTGAGTAGTGGGGACCAAATTCAGGGTTAACCTCAAATAGGTCCATAGGGACCACGTCCAGACCAGGAGCCTTACTGGTCGGACTATTCAGGATAGCCAAAAGAACCTCCCCCTCCAGAAAGGTTGTGCCCAAAAGCAAAGGGGTTCCCAGCAACCCATCAGCATCCTAATAGGAGCCAGCCAGGTAAATACCACTAAAATGCTCTATCCAAAAATTGGAGATAACTTAAGTGGTTACTTTATCAGGGGGCTCTCCTGGGGCTGAGACAGTTCTAACTAGCTTCCAAAACCCTAGGATATCCTTCGTCTGGCAGACTGCCACCAAATTGTCTCATTTTTCACCCCACAACTCAAACTTCCTTCTCTTTAGGGCAAGTTTGTAATCATTCCTGCAAGCTGTAATTAGCCCCTGATCTCTCGGCCTAGATTTCAGAACAAGATACAGCTTGTCCCTGGCCACTCTACTGGCCTTATGCAACTAAGACTCCCTCCTCCTCTTAATAGCACAATAGGGTTTGAACAGCACACTTTTATCAAGATCCGTAAGGACTTTGAAACTGACAAGAAAAACAGATGGCTCACAAGCTTCCACAAGGCACCCTGAAATGCTCACAGCACACTCTTTTTCCAGTTCTAACAACAAATTGCCCATATCAGCACAGCGCCAAACTACTCGGAGGCCCTCGTCCTTAACAGTTACCTGTAGATTATTGCTTTTTGAACATGAGCCCTTATCTTCAATGTTAATAGAAAGAGCATGGGGATTGTGATAACTAAGTAGAGTAGAAATTAACCTCCCATCTGAGAGAAAATACCACAAATTTCTAGTTGCAAAGAAATAGTCAATAACAGACCCCCCTCCGTTACCAGTATACATAGGAATAGAATCAGAGACCTGGATTTGAGTGGAACAGTACAAATCATAGGCCAACAACCTAGAATACAAAAAAAACATGGGGTAACTATTACCAATACTCTCTATATCTAAGTCGGTGTCACCGGTTACAATTGTCATTGAGTGACTACCATCTATTTTGGTGTTAAAATCACCAGCTAGAATTAAATTAAAGGAGCCCCAAGCGTCAGCATGTTTCACAGTCAATTCCTCAATTAGCAAGAACAGCAGTCCTAATAAACTATTGGCCTTTGCTGGAAAATCATTATAAAACCAAATCATGTATAAAACATGTTTTGAAGTCCATCTAACCTCAAAGGCTTGCAAAAAGACCTCGCCCAGGGCTATCAGGTGATTTTATATCTAGGGCCCAATTTGAAACATGCCACCAAGCCCCCCCCCCTTAGCATGTCATAAAACATAGGG
This sequence comes from Pleurodeles waltl, assembly GCF_031143425.1. Taxonomy (NCBI): domain Eukaryota; kingdom Metazoa; phylum Chordata; class Amphibia; order Caudata; family Salamandridae; genus Pleurodeles; species Pleurodeles waltl. The sequence continues at coordinate 236,765,309 of NC_090436.1, forward strand.
AGAGGCAAGAAGGTTAAACAACAGATAACCATCAAAACTGATATCCTTGCAGTACTAGGTGTCCTGAAAAAAGAAAATTTTGAACCCCTTATTGAAATCCACCCAGTCAGTATTATGTAATTTGGATTGGATGCCCACCACATTCCAACTTAAAAAATTAAACTTTGATTGACCAGTTATTTCTGGGGTGGGGAAAACAGGCACAATCTTATTCATGCCACAGCCCTGGACTTGTACATCGAGAATCAAGCCTGTGCTATCAGACAATTTCACATCCAGTTGCCTAGCAGGACAGGCTTGTTCAACACACCTGTCTACAAGTTGACTACAGGCACGATGGGTCCCTCCTGAATATGGAACAATGGCTGTGCACTTGGCCCACCCCTCCCCTGTTATACTATTGTTACAGGGTACCTCACGGACCTTATTGCAAGTGGAGAGTCAATCAATGTCATCCAAGCTCATAAGTGGAGCAAACCTATTTCTTCACAGATGTTGAACCAAACTATTCAGTGTAGATGTGGTCTGCCAAGCTTCCCTCCTCCTAAGGCCAGGCTGTATGTGCCTATAGAAACAACCTAAAGGAAAGATCCTTATTTGACTGATATACGACAAGCATAATTCAGCTCCACGTAAAACTTCTCGTACCAAGGATGGTCTGTGTAAGTTAATAATAACACAATCCCCCTTCAATCTACAGGACAAAGAACAAATCCCACCCACCCTGTGGACAAAAATAACTTAATGAAAATTTCACAGAGGACCAACATGTTTCCACAGCCAATGTATCTCCTTGTTCTTAAAATCTGAAGTGTCTTCATGGGCCCCCTCCCTTACGATGGAAACATTACCAAGAATGACCACACATGGACTAGAAGAAGCAGGTAAGTTTACCACGGGGAGGGACAAAGTCAGGATTCCAACTCAGCTGCCCTGGGTGTAGTGTCAATCGTAGGCTAGTTTCCTTGGTATTTTCCACCACAAGCAAGTCCCACAAAGAGGAAGAAGTTGGCAACCTACTGGCCCCAACAGAAACTACACTGTTCTTTAATTGCCCACAGACAGCAGTTGAAGTCAAATAGCTCTTAGCCAAAGGGTGTTATTCATCCTCACCATTATGGAATTTTCAATTAATGGAGAGGTAATCTGGCCACCCATTACATGCAAACAACAGTTGTGCTTCTACTGCAGCCAGTTGCTCAATAAATGGACATAGCTTATCATCCAATAATTCACCCATCCTCACACTTGAACTGTTCCAAGATGATCAACAGGGAAACTCAGAGGCGGGGGCAGGTGCAGGGGCACCAATACCCAAATCCAAGACTTGTTTAGAGTCCCCTGATGGAGCAGGTTAAGATCAAATGCTCCTGCATTTGCCAAGATTTTTTTGTCTCTTGGGTACTCGGGAGCAAGGGGACGGGAGACCATCGAAGTCCACTCTAAGCATTGAAGTCTCTTTATGCTTGTCTGTCTCTGGCTCTTTAAATCTGGAGCACTGCTATTACTGGACAAAGGCTGCATGAGGGCCCTCCCCAGGACTATCCCATGGGAGGCTATCAGCAGAGCGAACATCAGGAGGAGTAGCAGATACTGAAAACTGTCCGCTCAGGCCCTCAGAAGACAAAGAAAGCCGCTGCTTGGCCAGATCAATCTCTTTGGATATAACATCCACTGCTCGAACTAGAAAGCTATCAATAGAAGTATAAGCAGGGCCAGCTACACTAGCATCTTCTTTCCACTTCCCCAATGTGCAAATTAAAAATAGACCCAACAAGGCCAAACGTTATATGAAACCTGATACAGTACCTCAATTCAGGGATAGGTTCCAAGTAGAATGGCAAGGATAAAAAACTGGACGACACCTAAAGGGGTGGCCCAGACTCTACTAGGCAATGACAGGCAAGACAGACCCGGTATTGGCCCAGGTGCATCCCTTGCATATCCCTCACAGTGGGAGCCCACACTGCGCTTTAGTAGCTCCGAGTGAATTCAGTCCCCTCACCACAGTGAGGTGTTGGGGTTTCCTGGCACTATTGTAGCTGGGTCTCCGAGTCCCTCTCAGGTGTCCTTGACACTCACTTTCACCCTTAAACTGTATTGAAATAAATGTAAAGAATGCGTAAAGTCCTCTGGTATCCCTCAGGACTGTGGTACTAGTAAGTGGTGGACAAAGCAACATACATCTACTAATAGAAGAACCCAGTTTTTAAAGCTTCTGAAAAATGTCATGAATTAGATTTACATTGCAGATGTGATTGGACAGACTATTTCAATGTCTAGAAACCATGAAGTAGTCAGATTAGCCCTTTTTATGGAGAAAGAATGAGCAGATTGGCATTAGCGAAAGTAGTGAAAGAAGAGTCTTGGTGGAGGCATTAGCAGAAATGATTTATGTTGGATAAATATGGCACCAATTTTGTAAATCACACAATGACCAATTCATAGCACATCAACTAAGAAGAGCTTGGGTATTGGCAGCCAGAGAAGGGTGGAAAAATCTACAATAGGGGATGTTACAATGTATGGACCTTTCATCTGCCTTCCCCAAACACTTTTGTTTTTTACATTTTGAAATAGTAGTGTATTTGTATCACAAGGGTGAAGTACATTGTGAGCGATATTGCAGAAGACCTCTGGATGCATTTGCACTTCATCATTCTCCTTTGCATATAGAGCTAAATATAGTGTACTAACTTTCTTGTATTTAGATCAGTGCTGTCTCCATGAGCTTCCCTGCCTTACTTCTCTCAATGAACTTGTCATCTTAAAAAATTATCTGTTTATAAAGACTGCTTCACTAGAAATTCACTTGCAAGAAAAATGGAATATGTTTGCAATCAAATGTAAGAGAATTTAAAAGATCACAACTAGAACTTGTGCTTCAAACGCACACAGCCAATCATGTCAGAGCATACATAAATTCTGTAAAATACTACTACTACATATAGGGCCTCATCTACAAGGAAATGGAGCAGCTCAGCGCCGCAAGCAACATTGCTGCGATAAGCTGCGACATTTCCAAAATGCAGAGATGCGCCATATTTAAAAGAATACAGTGCATCCCTGTGTTTCCCCCTAAGCCGGCGCTAAATTAGCCACCTAGTGCCAACATAGCCACCCTTGTGCCAATGTGCAAGGATGGCTGGGTTGTGAGGGAGATTGTTTTTGTGCAGGAAGAGACACCTTCCTGCACAGAAACAAACTTTATTAGCAAGTTTCTCCTTCTATGTGTGCTGCAGAATGTGGCGCACGTAGAAAGAGCAAAAATCAAGGAGAAATAAAAGTACCTCTCGTTGCACTACTCTAATGCCTCCCCTGGGGAAGCATACATTTTTTGCACTGCCTCAGATTTACAATTCCTCATAAATCTGAGGCAGCATCAAAAAGCAAATGTGTATTGCATGGGTACCCTCAGTAACACCCATTGCACCCCCCTTAGCCACAGAAAACAGTGTCAGGCGTCCCATATCTAGAAGGCCTTATTAAGCAAGGAAATGTGATTTAATGCTGCCTTGTAGATATGGCGCACTGCAGAGCGCCACCAGAGCTGGCGGCACTAGGGCCTCATAAAAGAGGCCCAAAGTGTGTTCATATAGTGTGTAAATACTAGTAGTGTAAAAGTGTGGTGACCTTTGATTAACTGTAGAGAAGGAAACTTTATAATTCTTATTTAATTCTTTAGTACTCAAATGTGTGTCATTGGATTTTCTCCACAATTAAAATCCTGCAATACTAAATCTTTGTCGAGTCTCTGCTGTGCATGCCCAGTGGATATATATATATATATATATATATATATATATATATATATAAATATATACATATGTATATATTTTGATTAGATCAGAGTGAAATATATATATATATATATATATGTATATAAATATATATGTATATATATATATATATATATATATATATATATATATATATATATGTATACATATATATATATATATATATATATATATATAAAAAGATGTCTTCCACAGGGCAGGTTTGGTCTGTTTGGACAATGACCTGGCCTTCCAGCAGCTTTTGCTGCCCATCGGCCTCATCTGCATGAGAAGCATACCACCTGATGCAAACCCTCTTCATCGTTCATACTGTTTACAAGCTCTGGGGCTCCCTGTGTTGGGCTGCAATGCAGCCTTTGCTCAAGTCCTGTTGCTACCTGTCTCACTCTAGTCTCTTTTTCCTACTAATCTCCACCTTCGATCCATGCAATCAGGGATGCTATGTGTGCCTCCAGTGTGGCTTCTTGCCCCAGTATTGATCCACATCTTCACGCTTGTGCTCTGCCATTGAAGAGATGCGAGACAAGTAAGTTCTTTGCCAGCAGTGACCACAACTTCATGTTGCTTTAGATGTAATACTTTTTTTATTTTTTTATTGCTCCTGGTGCAGATACCTATGCAGTCCTGGTCTCCATGCAGTAGCTATTCTGTGTGTGAAAGGGTAGCTTCAACTGTTTTCTGAGAGCGGGAATAGGCCATGGCTGCTGCCTACACACAACCTGTCCAGTGAGTGATGAACGCTTGCTCTCTTAATGCATGTGATACATGTATGGTATGTAGGAGGAAAGCTTGACCTCCTAATGCCTACGCAGTGTGAGTAGCCCTTTATCCTCTCATTGGTAAAGGGCTACAAACACAGTGGCACAAACACAGTAGTAGCAGTAGTGTGAACAGGCCTTTTTGCCTGTGTCACTGGAGTCAGGCCCACTGGCCTGCTAATGTAAAGGTCTACTGGCGCAGGTTTAACTTACCCATGGCCTACATCCCATTATATGTAGCAGTGTGCAGCATGCATGTATTTGCATGTTTGTGCTGTGATCTATGTGTTGGTGAGTTGTACAATACATAGAACCCTGTGGTTTCCATATTGGAAACCCAGGGCCTTGGAAAGCTCTGTGGAGATGGTGAGCCCCAAAACAGATTTGTGGATTGTTATTTTCCTGAAAACCCGGTGGGATTCCCATTGGAGGAAGGGTGAGAAAGACTCTCCTGTGCACTTCAAATGGGCTCTTTGATTCTAGTCAGAAAGGCCTGGGCACATTTTATGAAAAAGGTGAAAAAGGTGTGACTTAAAAAGGAAATCATAAAAAGTATGGCTAGGGGACTTTGTAACCTTTTCAGTCATATATCAGTGAGGCTGACATTCCGGTGTGATCCACGAGCAACTCCCATTGCCTGTGTTGTCATGCTATCTGGACTGGAGTCACTCCTGTTGTGACATACTGCTTCCTGGGTAACGAATATGACACAGGAGTGGGGACTTCAAAGTAGGCACCCCCACAACATGAACTTCAATACATGAGAAACTGAATCAGATTTGTAGCTATACCGTGACAAGGAGAAAGTCAGCAAGACTTCTGTCTATTGTGACTAGGACTGTGAATTAAGATGGCCAGATTCTCATCTGGGAGAGTGGATATCTCTCTGGGAGATCAAGACCACCTGCCCTAGATTATGAGCATTTGCCTGCCTTCTGAGATCAGAGCACCCTGTGAGAAGGAGGAGAGTGTCTGGAGGGGGTGAGGTCCAGTGGGGGATCCTGGTGAGTGGCTCGCTGTAGGGAAGTGTGAGATAATTGCTGTTGCTCAGATCTGGTCATCTGCCTATGTACTGAGAAAAGCCCTTGACCCCTTATGCCAGAGGCTGCAGCTGTGAAGGTGTTGCTGCTGTTGCAGCGATCAGACTGTTTGCTCATGTCCTGAGAATAGTCAACATCCTCATATGCCAGAGGGGACCATCATGAAGCTATAGATGCTTATGTGGTGAGAACACTTAGGAACCTCATATGCCACTGTGAAGATATAGAAGCTGTTGAACTAATCAGGCCATCAGCCTTTGTGCTGCGAAAAGTTGGTGACTCCTTTTGCCACAGATTGCCACTATGAAGATATCAGTGCTCTCACACCAAATGGACCATCTGCCATTGTGCTAATCAAAATCTATTGACCTGATGATGTTCATATTATTTTCATCTTAGACAACAAGCTCAGTTGTAAGTAACGCTACAGGTCTGAACAGACTGAACACCTTCAACTTCAGCTTCCATTGTGGATCTCCCAACCATCTGTAGACAAATATAACTACCAAACCTGATAAATGTGCTCCCCTGTCAACATAAAGCCTGACTAATGGTCCATCGTAGGCCTGGGCCTCCTAAAACACAGGGTAAATCATGTCAAAGGGCAACCCTGAATTCCTAAGAGGCAGGCTTGCATGTACAATAACAACAATGGTTCCTTCAGAGTAATTAGTTTGTAAATTTCATCACTCTTAGGAGATTCTTAAATGCATTTCCAAATGATTAATCTACAGACATGGAACCTCACAGTCACTTTTGTATAGTATTTATATACAATGGAACATATATCAGTCATATAAAGTGCTTCAAGTGAGAAAAACAGCAGGATGCACCCGAACTGTGAGAAAGTGAATGGAAAATAGAAATTTCTAGAACAATTCCTATTATCTAAGTTTTCAATGGTGCACAGAGGGTTAACAATGGCAAGTTTCTCTTTAATTCGAATGCCATTCCTACAAAAAGCATTTGATCCAGTCCAAAACAAAACACTGTTGATGTTTTGCCCTCACTACTGCTTGATAACAGGGTTCTTCGTCACAGTATGGATGAATCTAAGAGAGCGTAGCTTATATAATCTATACTAACTTGAAATGTTTATGAATTAATGTGAGATAATGCCACATAGAAACTGCAATAGTAATTTTGCTTAAACGTGCACCGGAATTATGACCACGGGGAGTGGCCGCCAAAATATACGTGGACTAATAATGATGACTAAAATGTTTATGTATTATTATATTGAATGAGTTTATACTAATTATTAATAATTGTATTATTGAATTTGTGCTGAAATCCTCGTAGGCCTTAAGTTAGCATGAGCCGAAGCTTAGCTGCTTGGCTCTCATATTAAATGTATTTTTCCTATCTTGCAATGTGCTGACTCACAAAAGGACACAACCTTTTATTTCTCTTCAAACTAGAAGACAAATGTAACCATACTAGATCCGTTCCCATGAATTTTTCCATTGCTTGTAGGATGATCTTAAAACAAAATGAAACAGTGTAGATTAATGTAATGTACAAGGTCATTCAAACAGGTGAAGACAATGGAGCTACTGACCGAAAGATATGCAAAGAATTACAGAAAGATGAAATCATACCGGACGTACCACCTCTGAAGACATCGAATGGGAGAACCAATCGGAGACTTGTAAAACGATATGGGGTGAAAGTGAGGTGACTTAGGCGGTCTTTACAACATTGGCGGTAAAAGGCGCTTGCCGCCGTGCAGAAGACAGCCAACACACCGCCGCGGCCGCGGAATTCCGCCACAGCTATTATGACCCACATCTCGGAATCCGCCAAAAGTCAGAAACCCACACAAGACCGCCACACCAAAGGTCAGTGATAAACTGGCGAAAACAAATCCTCCACCGTCACGCCAACAGAAATACACCCACACCATCACGACACACGAATCCACGTGGCAGCCTTTCAACCGAGGTATTCCATTGGCGGTACACACCGTTGCGCTCAAAATACACACACTCTTACAAAACACAGCACCATTGGACAATTCAAAATACACACACCTGATACACATACACACATAACTCCCACACACCCATTACAATATAAAACACACACACACACATCACCCACAAAAACTTACAACTAAAAATTCCAAAAGAAGGCCAGAGAGAGACAGCACCAGCAAGAACAACAGCATCCACAGGCACGCAACACCATCACCTACACAACTTCCACGCACCTCACACATCACACCACTACATATCACCACACTTATCACCACACACTCCACCCCACACATCACTTACACCAACCCATGGCATGGCAAAGACACCCCAGGTTCTCGGAGGAGGAGCTGAGGGTCATGGTGGAGGAAGTCATCCGGGTAGAGCCACAGCTATTCGGAGCACAGGTGCAGCACACCTCCATAGCTATGAAGATGGAGCTATGGGGAAGAATAGTGGACAGGGTCAACGCAATGGAACAACACCCAAGAAATCGGGAGGACATCAGGAAGAGGTGGAACGACCTACAGGGGAAGGTGCGTTCCATGGTCTCAAGACACCACCTGGCGGTTCAGCGGACTGGCGGCGAACCCCCACCTCCTCCCCCACAACTAACAACATGGGAGGAGCAGGTCTTGGCGATTCTGCATCCTGAGGGCCTCGCAGGAGTAGCTGGAGGAATGGACTCTGGTAAGACAAAGCTTTACTATTACATCCCCCACCCTACCTGCATGCTATCACATACCCCCGCCCTCACCCTCACCCCCAGCACCCCAACTCCTCACATATGTCCCAGCATCACAAACCACAGATCCCAAAACCAAGCCCTGCATGCAACAACAAAGCATGGACACCCATCACCAAAGCATTCCCACAGCACATACCCATAGACCCACCTAAACCATCATCACACAAGCTCCCACACAGGAATGCTAGCACTGGGGTACACGGTCACCCACCCATTGCACACCATTACACACACAGATTTAATAAACATCCTTTTACACCCCTGCAGGACCCCTACCCAACGTCACCGGACAGGAGGGTCCACACATGTCCACACCACCAACAGAAGAGGCCCACAGTGATGACATCACCTCTGTCCAACTGGATCTGGATGACCAGTCCGGACCATCGGGGACCTCTGGACAGTCGGTTCCCCTCAAACAGGAACAGCCCACCACAGACCTTCCCCCCTCTGGAAACACCAGCACAGCACCCACCCAGCGGGCCCATACCTCCGTCCCCAGGACACGTCAATGAGCTGTGTGTCCACCACTACAGGGACCCCAGGATAACCCACCACCCCAACAACAACAAGGACCTGGGGGCAGTGGTAGTGGGAACACGGTCTAGGGGACGGAGGCCCAGGAACACAGGGGAACTGGGAGGGCTTCTGTGTGACAGGGGGCGGACAGGCCAAGGGAACCCACTCTCCATGAGGCCCTCTCCTCCATCATGGAAGCCTACCACCACTCTCAGGAGACGATGGCAACGGTACTGGCCAGGTTTCAGGAGACCCAGCGCATGCAGGAGGAACAGTATATGGGCTTCAGGGAGGAACTCAGAGCCATCAGCTCCACCCTGGGCACCATCGTAGGGGTGCTGAAGGAAGTACTCAACACCAGGAGGGACACTGTGACACTGCAACGGGCCCCTGACACTAGCATGGACGATGAACTGCCCACCACCTCTGCAGGCGCTAGTGGACAGGACGCCCCGCCACAGGACCACCACACCAGCACCCCACCCCCTGCAGAGGGAGAACCACTGCGCAAATGGTCCCTGAGATCCAAGACAAAGGCAGAGCACAATGCCAAGACCCCCGCCAAGAAATGAGACCACCCTGATTGTCATCCTACTGCCCCACTTTGTCACCCTGTCCATAATTAAACTGCCCCAGCTCCACTTCCTATGCCCATTTGGGCAATGCACCTGTGAGACTAATAGACTGGAGTCTGCCATGGACACTCCTCCGCCATCACCCCTCACCATTTCACTACCCCCTCCAATATTGAGCATTTAAATAAACACACCTAAAGCACAAAAAGATCTGGAGTCTGTCTGTGATTTCGAAATAGTGTATTAGCAATTACAGTGACAAAATGTTTTTTAAATAGTAATGTCAACATACCTATGTCACACAGCTCTAGTCCATGTGGAATCTAAGCAGATGTCACACAGTGGGACCTACATCTGTGAAATCGTAAGGGAAAGTGACAACTCAGTGACCATACACTGGGTGAAAATGACAGACAGGAGAGAGGTAGTAGTGTCAAAGTACACGTAGTAGGCAGGTTTGTATCACTACCTGTGTCTCACTGGAAATATTGCAGGATCACTGAGTCCCTGTTGTCAATGTCTTCTTCCTCTGCCTCCTCCTCATAACTGTCCACAGGCTCCACAGCTGCAACAACACCGCCACCTGGACCATCCTCCTGCAGAAAAGGCATCAGGCGTCGCAAAGCTAAGTTGTGAAGCATACAGCAGGCCACGATGATCTGGCACACCTGCTTTGGTGAGTAGAATAGGGATCCACCTGTCATATGGAGGCACCTGAACCTGGCCTTCAGGAGGCCGAAGGTCTGCTCGATCACCCTCCTAGTTCGCCCCTGGGCCTCATTGTAGCATTCCTCTGCCCTTGTCCTGGGATTCCTTACTGGGGTCAGTAGCCACAACAGGTTGGGGTAACCAGAGTCACCTGCAAATGGCGAGGGGCAAGTGTTAGATACACATTAACCTGGAGGCATAACCCCAGACCCAGACAACCATTCCCACTGTCTTGCTTCCAGGTGCTCACCTAATAGCCACACACGGTGCCTGTGGAGTTGACCCATCACATAAGGGATGCTGCTATTCCGCAGGATGTAGGCGTCATGCACTGAGCCAGGGAACATTGGGAGATGTACTGGTCTGCCAAAGATTCCATCTGTACATTCATAGAATGATAACTCTTCCGGTTTCTGTACACCTGTTCACTCCTGTTGGGGGGGACCAAAGCCACATGGGTCACATCAATGGAACCGATGATGTTGGGGACATGTCCCTGGGCATAGAAATCACCTTTCACTGTAGGCAAATCCTCCACCTGAGGGAAAACGATGTAGCTCCGCATGTGTTTCAGAAGGGCAGACAACACTCTGGACAATATGTTGGAAAACACAGGCTGGGAAATCCCTGATGCCATGCCACAGTTGGTTGAAAGGACCCACTTGCTAGGAAATGGAGCACTGACAGCACCTGCACTTGAGGGGGGATTCCTGTGGGATGGCGGATTGCTGACATCAGGTCTGGCTCCAACTGGGCACACAGTTCCTGGATTGTGGCACGGTCAAGCCTGTAGGTGATTATCAAATGTCGCTCCTCCATTGTCGACAGGTCCACCAATGGTTGGTACAACGGAGGATGCCGCCATCTCCTCACATGTCCCAGCGGACACTGCCTATGAAGGACAACAGCGAGCACAGAGTCAAACTACTCAGAGGTACGTACCCACAGTTTACCCAGAACACCAATCATACACAAAAGGTGGCCTGTATGTGTGTTGAGTCTAGGCCTAGGTATGTGTGACGCAGTTGAAAATGAAGCCATTTGGGCCCCTGAAATGGTGGCTGCCTTACCTCTAAAGTGGGACAATGGGATGTGAGGTAACTGCGCTGGCGTTGTACACCGTCGCAGTAGGTGGTTGAAGACCGCGGCGCAATGCTGCATTGGTTAACATTGGACCCTATGGGTCCCAGGAGCCAATGACGATGTACGCCGGCGGTGACGGTACACACCGCCGCGGACGTGACCACCATTTTCTATCTGTGCAATCACTCGATACCTGATCTTCGACAGGAGAGGACCTACACTGCAAGTGCTGCTGTGACCTCGGTCTGGAAGAGACAATGGCTTGTGCGTCTGGGGAAAGGGCCCCTGCCTTCACATCGGAGGAGTTGGAGAAGCTCGTGGATGGGGTCCTCCCCCCAGTACGCTACTCTACGGTCCTGCAGACAAACAGGTAAGTACACAGGGAGCATGTTGTATGGCAAGGCCATGTGGCACCCCAGCCCACCTCTGTAGAGTGCCAAGTACAGCTATTCATGCCCCTGTGTCATCTATGTGTGCAGATGTCGTCCATAGCCTTGTAGGCCGTTTCCCAGGAATTGAACAGTGGAGCCCAAGAGCGCGGCGTAGTGCAGGGGGCTTCTGTGTCTGTCGTGTCTGCCAACGTAGCGGTAATCCATGCACTCAACATGTCTTTCTTCTGTCGTTCCCCCCCCTTTTTGTGGTCTCCCTGTTCTTGTGTGCATTAGTATCATCAGGCAGAGGAGCAGTGGCACCGGAGCAGGAGGGAGCTGCATCCCACATGGCCCTGGAGGGCGAGACTACGGACTCGGAATTCACCAGTGGGACGGAGGGCGAGGGGAGCTCCACGGCAGGGACAGGAGCTGACACCAGCGACATGGACTCGTCCTCTGATGGGAGCTCCCTTGTGGTGGCTGCAACATCTGTGCCCCCCACATCTACAGGTACAGCCGCCACCCCCCTACCAGCACCGCCCTACAAGCAGCCCCTCAGCCTTCGCCCCGGGCCCGCTCACCCAGGAGGGTGGGCCTCACCTTCGCCCCAGGCACCTCAGGCCCTGCCCCAGTCACCCCTGCTGCCCTCAGTGAGGAGGCCATTGACCTCCTCAGGTCCCTCACTGTTGGGCAGTCTACCATTTTAAATGCCATCCAGGGTGTAGAAAGGCATTTGCAACAAACTAATGCATTCCTGGAGGGCATTCATTCTGGTCAGGCGGCCCTTCACCGAGCTTTTCAAACTCTGGCCTCAGCACTGATGGCAGCCATTGTCCCCGTCTCTAGCCTCCCCCCTCCAACTTCCTCCACCCAGACCCAATCCCCTGTACTTCTGCCTATCCCAAGCACACCATCAGACCAGCCTGCACACACCTCACCACACAAGGGAAGCTCAGGCAAACATAAGCACCACACATCCCACAGGCACTCACGCAAGCAACACACACATGTGACAAGGCAACATCCACTGCCTCCACTGTGTCCCCCTCATCGTCGTCTCCCTCCTCCCTCCCAGTCTCGTCTACACTCACACCTGCATGCACTACCTCTACAGCCACTATGTCCCTCTCCAGCACACCCACCACCACACCCTGCTCATGTGCAGTCACCACCCCCACTACCATTCACACATCCCCTGTGTCCTCTCCCATTGTGTCTGTGACACCCCTCCCAAGATACATAAACGCAGGCACACACCCACCCAACAGCCATCCACCTCACGACAGCCTCCAGCGCATGCACCTTCACCCAAAGTTAGCAAACGAACACTTCCTACAACCACCACCTCTTCCTCCACTCCCAAACCCCCTCCAGCTACCCGTCCCAGTGTGTCCAAAAAACTTTTCCTGTCCACCCTTGACCTTTTTCCCACACCTCCCCCACCCCGTCCATCTCACAGGTCCCGAAGTAGCACCTCAGCCAAAACATCTACGGGACCAGTGGTGTCTGTAGTCACCGCCAACTCAAGCACCGCTGAACAGGGCACCGCCGTCTCAAGAACCGCTGAACAGGGCACCGCTAAACAGGGCACCGCCGTCTCAAGCACCGCTGAACAGGGCACCGCCAACTCAAGCACCGCTGAACAGGGCAACGCCAACTCAAGCACCGCTGAACAGGGCACCGCCGTCTCAAGCCCCGCTGAACAGGGCACCGCCAATGAACAGGGCAACGCCAACTCAAGCACCGCTGAACAGGGCACCGCCAACTCAAGCCCCGCTGAACAGGGCACCGCCAACTCAAGCACCACTGAACAGGGCACCGCCAACTCAAGCACCGCTGAACAGGGCACCGCCGTCTCAAGAACCGCTGAACAGGGCACCGCCAACTCAAGCACCGCTGAACAGGGCACCGCCGTCTCAAGCACCGCTGAACAGGGCACCGCCGTCTCAAGCACTGCTGAACAGGGCACCACCAACTCAAGCACCACTGAACAGGGCACCGCCAACTCAAGCACCGCTGAACAGGGCACCGCCAACTCAAGCACCGCTAGCCCATGAGCGGCTGGGGCACTGACGCAACTGGGTCCGTCACAGGGTGAGTGATGCACTCTGGGCACCAGTCCCCCTCCAGAACCAGTGGAGAGATCCATCCACTACCTCTGTCCTAAACAGGATGAAGCACTCTGGACACCAGTCCCCCTCCAGAACCAGTGGAGACATCCATCCACTACCTCTGTCCTAAACAGGGTGAAGCACTCTGGGCACCATGCCCCCTCCAGAACCAGTGGAGACTGTTATCCACTTGAGAGAATGTGGCTTTGCACTCCCCAGGATTGAACAGTGGGCAAACCACCCACTTGGGATACTTGGGAGACTGTGGCTTTGCACTCCCCAGGATTGAACAGTGGGCAAACCACACACTTGGGAGACTTGAGAGACTGTGGCTTTGCACTCCCCAGGATTGAACAGTGGGCAAACCACCCACTTGGGAGACTTGAGAGACTGTGGCTTTGCACTCCCCAGGATTGAACAGTGGGCAAACCACCCACTTGGGAGACTTGAGAGACTGTGGCTTTGCACTCCCCAGGATTGAACAGTGGGCAACCCACCCACTGTAGAGACTTGTGAGACTGTGGCTTTGCACTCCCCAGGATGTAACAGTGGACATGTGGCCCCCTCGTGGATTTGGCGTCGTGCACTCAAGCGGCTGAGGTGCCTCCCCTTTCCCTCCCCCTGAGGTGCCTGTTTTCTTGCTGTCTGATGCCCCTGCAGTGTTCTCTCCGTCATGGTCAGGGATCTTGTGTGGGCCTCGCCCATACGGTGTGGTCCCAGTGTTCCACGGAGTTTCTTTGTGCAGTACCTGGACTACTATGCCTGGTATATATTTTGTACATGGTGTATATTTATATATTTCTGCCTACTTGTTTGTAATATATTCCGATGGTTACACTCATTTTCTTTGGTCTCTGCATTCTTCCGGGGGGTTTTGGGGGGTGTAACTGTGATGTATTGATATGCATTAGTGTGTGTGTTGTAGTGGGTGAGGGGGGGGGGGTGTTGCGTGTGTGTGTCCCTGTTTTTTGCCTCCCCCCTCTCCTGTGTCGTAGGTGCAGTACTCACTGTGGTCTTCGCCGCCGGCGTTTGTGCTCATGGTAGAGGAGCAGAAAGACTATCACAGGTAGGATTTGGAGATCCGGTTCCATGGTGTCCTCGTTCCTTGTGGAGTGTGTAGAGGTGAGCGTTTTCCCTTCGAAATTCCTGTTTCCGCCGTGTTTTTCTCCACGGTGAATCCACCCCGGAAAAGGTGGTGGATTGGCCTGTCACAATAGTGTGGGCGGTACATTGTCTCCCGCCTGTCTGTTGGCGGTGTCCGCCACGTGGTTTGTTTGTACCGTCGTGGCGGTCGGATTGTTAAAATGGCTGTCTTTGTTGGCGGTGTTCGCCACGGTCGTAATTGCTATTTTTTTACCGCCGGCCTGTTGGCGGTCTTACCTCCGCTTTAACACCGTCCGCCAGGGTTGTAATGACCACCTTAATGTGTTTTCTGATCGGTTAAAGATAGTGGGGTATAAAAAAATGTCCAATAGAATTTTGGGGGAATTTTCAACGGAAAAAGTGATAAAAACCCATGACACGGAGAGCCATTTAGAATTAGGTAGGGAATGCTATTGATTTTATCCAGAAACTTTGACACTCTGTTTGGTGACCTATTGGTTCATTTAGAACCATCCTCATCCTTAGATTTGCCCATTTTACACTTTGCCTCCTTATGAGGGAAGTGCCCCCTTTTGTCCCGGAGCTGAGTTCTGACAGATGGCGATTTGACTGATGTCCTGAGGACGAAGACTGAGCCTGTGTGCTGAACTAAACTTAGGGGACAATCCAATTGTGATTTGTCTCTTTGCTTTTCCTTTCTAGGTACCAACTGCTTACTTTTGACAGAGACCATAGTTAGATGTTTTCCAAATTGATGTTCCAAATCGTTTTGCATGAAGCCCAACATGCTAATGCTAATCAGTGGATAGGACAGGTGTTCACTAAACTGACGCAAATAGAAAAACGACCGAAGCTATGCTTTGTTGAACTGACGTGTTATTGACACTCCGCTAAATTAATCTATGTATACGCCGTGTTATGTTCTGATGTTTGTGATTCTTGCCTTAATGAAATCTTACCAAAGTTGCCATATCGTGACTATGCTATTATGTTTCTTGGTTTTGAGATTAACGCATCTGCTCTTAGATTTGTAATCAATAGGGAATAAAACTCATAAAATTCGACTAAACTGGTGTGGTTATTCATGGCTGCAAGTTCATGGTAGAATCTTGAATTGACTAATGACTTTGACTAAAGTGAAATGCATTGTCCTGATAAATATTGATGACATCATTGACGTATTGATTGACATATTGATTACCTATCTCGTCCTAAGGTGTCTCTCAACTGGGTCAAAAGATTAATTGGCCTAAAACGAGTCCTGATGTGTAATAAATTATCATAAAGGGACGTGTTAATAAACCCATCATTCTCGCAAAACATATGCCTACCGTACAAAAGAAATTGAGTGTAGAGAAAAAAAACACTTTAGCTTCTCAAAGTCAACAAAGGTAGCTACAGAATCCCTAGGATCAGCCTTCACACAAGATCCTATTTGCAAGCATTCGCTATCTAGTCTGCGAATAGCATCCAGAGTGAGGGCTAAGCCTAGGGATTCTATACCCCTTTGACTGACTGCAAACCATGATTAATGAAACAAATCTTGTAATTAACATCTTTATTACTACTAACCCACCTGCCACGGACTGTTTAGACAGCTAAAACCAGCCTAATCATCTCAATGGTTATTTTGTTGTACATTCCGTTAATGGCCTTACCATTGTTATGAGATCTATGTTCAGGATTGCTTTCACTTGTAGCCACACCAGCAGTGCCCCAACGCTACCTTTGTGGATCGCAGCACCATATGAGCATTTGAAATAAACAGAAATAAATAAATAACAAGCATTTGCAATGCAATGGGTCTCGAGTTTGCTCGAGTTAAAGTTGTTAACGTTGTAAACTCCTAACTGAACTTTTCTTGCCACTTATATTGAAAATGAAAAGTACAACAGTTGGCCTAAGTGAGCCGGTGCAAAGCGCCACGGCTGCCATGAGCATGAGCGCAAAGGAGCGTTACAAAAAGTAAAAGAAGTTCACTTGCAGTCAAACTTATTGGCAATTGTGCAATTATCCATGTATTTGGGTCAATGGCCTAGGCAGTAACCAAACCGCCCAAGGATCAACAAACTTAAAGCATTTAACAATGATGACAATGGATTTTTGAAAGGCAAGCCCACGAACGAGTGATAGTGATGGACTTGCGTGGGTGTGGTTCAAAGCCCACAGATAGATTACATCAGGTCATAGAGTTTGTGCCCTTGACCCAAAAAGCGGTTTGAAGGGTGAAGAGCCACATTCACCTTTATTCCTCCATGTGCTCAGCCATATTCTAGGGCGGAGAAATCAGGGCTCAAGTAGGAGGACATCATAAGGTGCCAAGTGCCAGGCCCTGGCTCACACTTAGCCTGTTGTGACTGGAACTGAGATGCCAGAGCTCAAGCTATCCCTGTGGCTCGACCAAAAGAATGCTTGTGTAAGGTACTATGCTTTTCCATGTTTGGGATGATCTGAATGATGTGAAGGATGCAGGGCGCAGAACATTGCCTGTTTCACTCTAGCAAGTATTTTTGAAGTATCGAGTTGGGGAATAATAAAATCTCTTAATTTAATTACCCTAAAGCATCAAGTGCTACATGCACAGATATGTCTGTAAGGCAGTCTATTATTGATAATGTTACAGTTTGTTTTTTGTAGCGCTCATGATATGTCACAAGTGGCATCGGCGCTTGTGCCAAAAGTATAAGATGGATGGAAACGTAGTTTAGATTTTGGTGGAGAAAAAGGTGATGTTCATGGTGCGTTGGGAGGTTGCACATGGTCTTCACCTGCCTTAATTGTGCTGTAATGGTAAGGTGACCAGGTGCCCCGAATTTGCTGGGATTGTCCTGATTTTTCAACAGCTGTCCCGGCAGATTTCGGGAAATTTAGTTCATGCCCTGGTTTTTAGAGCAGGGTGCCTCAAAACGGTGAGAGGTGATTTTTTTTTGTTTTCCAAAGCAGAGCAGGTGCTATCAGACAGCGATTTAATGAACAGACATTATACTGGCTCCAAAAATTGCATTTTATTTATTTCCTTAGGCCATATTTATACTTTTTGATTCAAAACCGCGCAGGCGCAGTTTTGCGTAAAAAATATTACCGTTGGCTAACGACATTTCTGTGCGCTGTGCGGGCGTCAAATTTATACTTTGACACCCGGCGGCGCAAACCACAGGTGTAAGTCATTTTTTTTACGCACACTGCAGCGTCAAGTCGTAAATCAAAAGGACGCTAGCGCAGAGGAAATGACTGTGGGTCGATTTACGACACCGCACACCGGCTATGCAGCGTTTTTTGACGCAATAGCGTCAAAATGCCCTGCAAACACAGCCATTTCAGCAGAGGAGAGCCAAAATGGATCCCAGATGCCTGTACATACCCCAGGAAGATGACAACAGACCAGGAACTAGTCTGAAGGACCCACACAAGACCCATGACAGTTTTAAGAAGAAAATAAAGTGTCGCTTCAGTGCAGAGGAACAGGACATTCTGGTTAAAGAGGTGATGGCACACCAGCACCAACTGTTTGTCACCTCAAAGTTGCCAATCAGTAGGAGAGAGGCAATATGGCAACAAATTATTGACAAGATTAACAGTGTGAAAGAAGTACGCAGAACAGTCATCAAGTGCAAGAAACGCTGGCATGACTGCAAGCGCAGGACCAAGGAAAAGATGGCCAGGAACATGAGGGCAGCACTGCAGACTGGAGGTGGGAGTCCAGCACACCAGGAGCCCCTGGACCACATGGAGGAGATGGTCGCATCCGTCACCCCTGAGGAGATTGTCACAGGGATTCAAGGACAGGACAGCGCAGACTACCAGGAGTCAACGCACATGTAGGGTAAGTCGCATGGGGAATTAAAATGTACTAATGTCAACTGTAAGCGGGGGGAGACACGGACCACAAAATGCATGGAAGTCATCATATACATGGAGTGGCATGGCCTGCACAGAGAGAAGCTGGGACACACCAACAGCAGTCCCCTGGGGGCATTCTGCCATGCCAACGATGGAGCAAAGGTAAAGCCACGCCAGGAGGGAAGGGCATAACCTCAAACTGACATCCCGTCACACGTCAGCCTCAATACCCCCTACATTAACTAGGGCCCAATTAACAACCTCTACCCATACTGACAACTGGAATGTAACAGTGACAACAGTTGCCACTACCACCTCCGCTCTGTGTGCAGCTCAAGCAGCCAATGGTAGTAACGTCCCCATGGATCATAGACACCTACATTAGTGGGTTGAGGATGACAACTTCAGCAATCCCCTGAAACAAGACAAAGGCTCCAGTCCTGTCAAATGTGAATGCCCATAGTTGCCGCAAACATCAGCCAATGTCATCAACAGTAGGAGCTACACAGCACTAAGGACACACCCATGCTGCATATGCCAGGGTCCATCCTGTGCCTGGGTCACAGTGCAACATCCCAAATGTCACACTGCTCAGACAACAGCATTGAGGGGGAGGACACATGTAACTGGTCACTGACAAACACCTGCACAGTCAGAGGAGGAAATAGGACACTGCTACGACTATCAGGGCAATCCAATCTCCACACATTCCCCAACATCAGCTGTACACATTACCAATGCTAACATCCATATCGTGCCTTAACAATGCTATGCATAGGATACGCTACATGTCAACTACATATAAGTGGATGTGAAAGATCAGAGACTGGGGCAGGTCCAAATTGTTACATGGATGACATGGATGACGAGCTGACAAACATCACCCAGCAGACCATCCAAGATGTCCTTGGAACCCTCCAGACCCCACCTTCAGTCACAAGGAGGAGCTCAGAACAAGCAGCCATCACAGAGGACCCACCCACAACACCAATTGTAAGACCTGCCAGCTCCAATACTGCTATGGACTCAGACGACACAGGCACCAGCTTTGAGAGAACTGTAGTCGAAGTGCAGCAGGAGCTGGCCAAAAAGGTGTGGGTGGGGATGCAAACTATGGCAGCCAGCCTAGAGGGGGTGCGTTTGTGCATGATGTCATCTGCAGATCAGGCAGCAGCCGTGCAAGCCCTAACATCCATCCTGCAAGTACTACAAGAAACTGTCAAGGAATTCACCACTGCAGTAAGGGAGTTGCCACAACACCTCGCACCCCAAACCTTTCACTGTATGCACAAATGCAATCATGACCCCCTCAGGGCCGACCTAGCTGCCTACCATCGTGATGTGGCTGCTATTCTTAAGAATCAGCAGATCCTCCTTGCAGCAGTACTGCCCTTAAGACCTTCCCAGGTAGCAGCGACCAGGATGTCTGACTCCACGTCTTCTAACACTGAGTTGTGTGTTGCCCCTTCACAACCACCACAACCAAGAACAGAGGAGGCAACACACACCTCAGAAGAAGAAGGCATGTAACAGATCACCTTCACACAGAAAAGTACCCAGAAGCACTAGTCCCTGCCACATAGCCAACGATTACCAAGGTCCAGCGCTTTGTAACATGCCAGTATTACAACAACTGTACTCAATGACTGTTCTGCAAACCACTGTTAATCTTGTCATCCTGCCCAGTGATTGTCTCTTACTTATTCATTGGCAAATCCTGTCCCTCTGCACTGTCTGACACATCACCCCAGCATGTCAAATGCATTTTCCTTTAGCAAAATGTTGTCACCATGCAATACTAACACATATAACAGTGCACACAAATCTAAGCAAACACTCCCAAAAATGCATGAATGAAGGTGTCTGAGTTTCCATCCAAATAAGTAATCATGCTGAACAGTGTCACAAATTATGTCTGTGAGTCATGAAGACGATTCTACAAGAGTGCTTACGACCACTCACCTTATTAGGGTTTCCTTGAACATCACACTGCAGTCAGAGCTAAAACATTTCCCCCAATACCAAATCTGGAAGCACTGTTTGTGACTTTGAAAACATACTTATTGAAAAGAAAAAAAAACGTTGGTATCCATATTAACTGTGATTGGTGGTTGCAATTAATGGTGGAATCTTTGCAAGGTAGCTCTGGGGAAGCTGCCAATCTTACAGCTCAGTTGGGATTTGTTCGTAGCATAGGACACAAATGTAATACAACAGAATTAATGTACACGTATGCCAAGGCCCTGAACAATAAGCATTTGACACATACTGTAAAGGGTTCACTATATATTTATTAAACGGTAATAACAGAAGAAGAAACTCGTGGAAAAGTCTTACCTACCCTAATCTACCCAAACTACTCATTACCCACAACTGTCCCTAACTAACCTAAGCTAAACTTACTTTTCACACGTAACGAAACATTCTAAACATCAGCCCCCAACCCCCTTATGAGAAGGGACACATGGAGGACAACAGATACTAACCTAAACACATACTATCCTATACTAAACAAATATATATATATTTTTATTTTTTGATATATATATATAAAAAATTTTTGTAAACACACAACGATCCCATCATAGCCCATCACCCACCCACCCACACACTCAAAAAGAAAAATAGAAATAATCAGGACCCCCCACCTACTAACACTAACTAACCTAACAGTCTATACTAACCTAACACTAAGCCCCCTAAGCCCACTGAGTATAAGAACAAGGAAAGAGGAGGTTCAACCTACAGTTTCATATGTACTTTGGTGAATAGGGAAGCAGATGTCTGTGGGTAAGCATTTTGCAGCCCCATTCTGGGAGAATGTGGGTCTGACAGGCAGACTAAGGGGGTCATTCTGACCCCGGCCGACGGCGGTAGCCGCCGGCCTGGCTGGGGCCCCCAGAATACCGCTGCGCGGTCAAAAGACCGCCGCAGGTATTCTGGGTTTCCCGCTGGGCTGGCGGGCGACCGCCAAAAGGCCACCCGCCAGCCCAGCGGGAAACACCCTCCATGGGGATGCCGGCTCCGAATGGAGCCGGCGGAGTGGAAGGGGTGTGACGGGTGCAGTAGCACCCGTCGCGAATTTCAGTGTCTGCTAAGCAGACACTGAAATTCAAAGTGGGGCCCTCTTACGGGGGCCCCACGACACCCCATACCGCCATCCTCTTCCTGGCGGCCGAAACTGCCAGGAACAGGATGGCGGTATGGGGGTCGGAATCCCCATGGCGGCGCATGGAGGATTCCCCTGGGCAGCGGAAAGCCGACTTTCCGTTTCTGGCCGCGGTTGTACCGCCGCGGTCAGAATGCCCCAGGAAGCACCGCCAGCCTGTTGGCGGTGCTCCCGCGGTCCCCGGCCCTGGCGGTGTTTACCGCCAGGGTCAGAATGACCGCCTAAATCTGAGATTAGTTCCAGTGTGACTTTTGTTGATACAAGTGTTATCCACATGACTCACCCAGTTCACATTGTGGGGACTACAGGAATGACCTAGAATCCCTAGATAAGACAATAGGATAAGCATTGGCAAACTCCAAAATGCTTTGAAATTAAATCCCACTCATGGAACAAGACAAATGATGGGCCAGCGCATCATACCTTGCCATGTGTTCAACACACAGTAGTCCATCACACAGCACACATAACAGACATATCAACACTTACTGGAGTTGTCGGGGTCCTCAAATGAAGCCACCTCGCCCACAGTGTAGGGTTCTGGTCCACCTGTAAGGCATGGAAGAAAGAAATGTGCTCAAAATCTGTGCACTGACCAACAATTCCAAAGACATAAACTATGTGTAAGATGACATAAGTAATTAAAGCCAGTCAGACATGATGATACTGCATTCAATATAGCACAGCTAACATGTACATAGCATGGGTCTCCTGTGACAATTACACACATATCTGCACACATGCAGTGGCATAAACTATAATGTGGTGGCAAACATGCTCCGTCATAAGTGAGCAGACATAATAATGGCGTGTATTCGTCTCATCATGTGCATCCAAGAGAGACATCCAAAGCCTGGTTACTTGAGGACTGCATTACCAGTCAAACAGCCTATGTAGCCATGACACATTTATGACACATAGGTACAATGTAGAGAGGGGCAGAGACTTTTGTAAGCCCTCATGTTGTTACAGTTTCTTCATTTGATGTGGCCCAGCTATGGTGATTTGCACCAACCATAGAGATATGAACCCATGT
Organism: Pleurodeles waltl; assembly: GCF_031143425.1. Classification (NCBI taxonomy): domain Eukaryota; kingdom Metazoa; phylum Chordata; class Amphibia; order Caudata; family Salamandridae; genus Pleurodeles; species Pleurodeles waltl. The sequence goes on from NC_090436.1 coordinate 236,788,147, forward strand.
GCATACCTTTGGCCTGCCGTCCGTAAACACCAAACACCAAATACCAGTGTAAGATGTTAGCTGAGGGCACTTTACACCTTTTCCCTATGTTTCCAAATCCAGATCTGACATGTATCCAAAATGAAGAAGGACCACAATAATCCCTAACATTCATAGAAGTTCCAAAAACGCTTTCCTTACACACTCACCAGACACACGAGACAGGTGTCTGGGCCACTTTGCTATCATCGATTGACGTGAAGCCAGCAATCAATTTCTGCATCATGTAGTGTTTAGAAAATCAGTCTAGCTATTGCGTCAATAAAGGCTGCCAATATTTTTGAAAATCTATACTTCACTGCCACATGTGACCTATATAGACATGATTGGCTCCTATTTTGTGCTGCTTTCTGACACAAAGGCGGCACCAAATTTCATTAAGCAAAAGTATTCTGTAAGTTTGCAGAGCATGTGCTTCCTGACAGCTAGCAATTGTGGTTGTCACATAGTCCATCAATGACCCTGTATGTTTCCGAAGCATTCCACACAGTCAGCAACTTAGCCGGCAGATATTGTACAAATCATCTGATGTCACTACAGAGCTTTTAATTGTGCACATTTACATGATTTGTACTCACCAACAGGGCCACCATTCACTATTCCCAGGTGGTCCAGCAGATCTTGCTCCCTGGTGATGAGGTCAGCCCAGCGGTGCTTCAGCTGGTGGTCATTCCTCTGGCTCCCATACACGCGCTGCAAGTGATGCAGGACCTTTCCCCACCGGATTCGTTGCGCTTTGGTGTGATACCCCTGTATCACCCTGCCCCCTGCCTCAATCATGAGTGGGAGGAAATGGCACACCAGCAATAAAAAACCCCCAAGCTCCTCCTCACCCATCCTGCCAGACGTGGCCTACCCAACATCTTAGCACCGAAAAGGGGAATAGAGGATAAAGAAGAACAAAGGAGAAAAGGGGGAAAGTAGAAGTACAAAAAAAGTAAACTTAACAACTAAAAGAGCCCAACTATCCCCAAACTAGCACTACCCACAACAGACTCCCACACACAACAAATACAATACAATACTGGACAATTGTACACAAAACACACTCAGACAGTATACAACAACAATATTTATTTCATAAACTAACAAGTAATGGAGCACAGAGGAGACAAAAGCACAATTTCACTGGACAACACTCAGATCACAGCCACACAGTCTACAAGAATCACAGACTGCAAAGTGAAAGTGAAAGTACCCCCACTGTACATAATCAGTAAACAGGATATCCTATCACATCACTTCCTGCATAAAATGGCCGCCGTTTTTATCGTTATGTGTAATATTTTTTCACGCATACAGTATGTGCGTCATTTTTTCAACACACAGGAGTAAAAATTAGGCTGCATCCATATATTTGTAAATAGTCTTAACACTTAACCAATTTTCAGGGCATTATGCATAGTTTTTCAGGCATACGCATCATTTTTTGACGCTTGTGCGTCAATTTTTGGCACGTATGCGTCACAATTTCAGGGCATGAACTGGTTTTGGGTATTTTTTCCATTTCAATGTAAGTTTACATTTGGGACACAACTGAGATAGGCTGATTGCACCCCCTTTCCTGTTGGTAGTGTATGTTCACATGTGAGACATCATACTGCAGCGGACCATGAGCCGCTACTTCCTTAACAGGATTTTGACGCTTGGCTGACGCACTAGATGGCCATATGTGTGGCCTACATATATGTATTGCACAATTTGGGCATATTTGGCATCAGGAGAGGATAGCAAGGTGACGCACATAAGTACAATACCTCAATGCCTATGGCTCAATATGTGTGCAGTGGCTACTAATTTATTAGTCGACCCAGTGTGTGTGCATCACAAGATGCATTATTGCAAATATGCTTGTATGAATGTGAAGTCAATGTGTCCAAATCTTAGATGCAAGTCATTGTGGAAATGAGAGAGGACATGTGCTAGTCATACATGTAGCAACATCTGTGGTGTACACTTCCAAGATTTTGGGTAACGTAGGCACCACAAATGACAAAGCATGCACTGGATACAATAGACGTTTGTTCATGTCAATGGTCCACAAGTTGGCCATCCCATGTCCTAGAATTTTGGTAACTGCTTCCTGGGCACTTGTTGGTGAACCCATAGTGAGTCAGGCACATGCATAGACAAAGTGGGTACCATGTCATTGGCCCAGACAGCCAAAGGTGAACCACAAATGTAATATGATGCCACAGTTGTGGTCATATGACAGAACCACAACTCTCCAGTGGCAGTGGTGGACCAGCAGACGAGGCAGAATGTGTCCACATATTTCCAGTGGTCAATTGCACAGAGGTGTCTTGTTCATGTGTGTGGTCCAATGTTGATCCTGTATATTTTTAGGGCTGTATGTTGTCACAGTTACATCCAGGTCTCATCATGAGTCAGTGGCAGCTTTTCCTGTATCTGCTGAGTAACCTTCGGAGGTCAATGTGAGTAAAGTGGATGAGGACATGTGAACCTACATGGGGATGGTCCCACCCTGTCACTGAAGACGTGTAATGAGACTGTCAACAGGGCAACCTTGGTGTGCTGAGTGAGATAATGTCTCAGGTGTCATGTTCCGGTAGGTGACATTACAACATTTGTACACAGGTTGGCCTGTGAAGTTCCCACTGCATCTGGGAACATCATAGCCTCTGTGTTGATTAATGTAGCAGCTATTCAGCATGCACAGCCCATCAATATGTTGTGAGCAATGTGATTCAGCGTGTGAACTGTCAGGGTCCTAACATATGGGGACTTTTCATGGACATTATCAGAGGTGGCTGGTTCTGCTGGAGGCACCATACCCAATCCCTGCCGTGGTACACTGTCACACTTTGTCGTTCATGCATACATGAGACCCAGACAAGGGATGAGCCAAGATTTTTGTATTAAAAGACAATTTTACTAATATGGTTCAATTAAAAAGCAGATGATGCTATACAATGTATTTGGGTATGCATTGATGAAGCACATGACAAAATACCCTCTGAGGAATGAGAGGTTTGCTAACACAAGTGTGGTACATATGTAGCCACAAGAAACCTTTAGGGTAACGCACAGACAGGTGCCAGTCAGGCTGACAGGATGGAGGGTAAATCTGGATCCAGCAATTTCACAAGGTACATAATCGGTGGTCTGACTAAGACTGGTCGGAGGAAGAACAAGACAGTTGACATGGAAAACAGTGTATGTCCTGTGTTTTTGAAGGTGACACATAAACCCCAGGGCTGTGTTACACGGCTTAATTAGTAGCAATGCATAACGGTGTATTTGACAAAATGGAAACTTCTATGCTGTTCCAGGCATCAGCAGGGGCAGTGCATGTTCAAATGGGTGGTGTGCATAGAGGTGCTCACAGGTATGTGCTGCAACAGTTTCTCACAAGTCCTGTATGTGAGATTTGAATTCAAATCACCAACAGTACCTTTCACACTGGAAGCAATCTACAGGTGATAACAGGGCTTAGAAACTACAAGCCAGTGTATTAATTGACCTGACATCCATACAGTCAGATGTACTATGACAATGGCATAACATAGGAAAGGGTGTAGCACACATGATTAGTATTGTTTGTCTGTTTGTGTAGAGGAGGGAATATATGGGTAAACATATTACCATTCCAGGGACCTCTTCAGACAGGTGGGTTGTGACCAGGAGCATGGGTGTGTCAGGAGTTAGGAAATGGGCTGACATGTACATGGAATGTCATGTGCGCAATGCTTGTCATAGGTGTGGCACTTGTGCTGTCAATGTTCTGCTTATATGGAACTCTAGTCACAGATAGTCCTTGCAAAGATTGGATGCAGTTGGACTTACTGCTGTCAAGGGTCTGGTCATACATTCCTGTTGCCAATGCAATAGCACATCAACTGCCTCATGTATGAGGCTTGTTTTCCCCTTATTGAGTGATGGTGTCTTAGTTGTGTGTCATATGCTGTGATGAACCATGTTGCCAACATGTATGTGTGAAATAGGTGTGGTCCTCTGCTATTGGCCTTCAAAGGTGAAATGTACAGGATATATGTCATTTACAGTGTGTGTGTATGTGACTGTTGTATGATACGCATCACAATTGCTCTGAGATTTTTCTGTGTCCTGATCGGTATATCAGCAATGCTCCATGAGGCTACACTCTTATTCTGATAGTTAGAGATAAAGGTTAGCAAAAATTATTAGCCAGACCATGATATGGTGATTATTATTGGTGTTTATTTACATTAGTTAATATAGTGGTGATGGTGATTAGTTTTAAAAGAAATTGTTCACAATATGTTGGTGCCTGCGCACTCCAGCAGCCGTGTTTTGTTGTTCCCCCTCATGTTGCAGGCCAGCATCCTCCTCTTCCTCCTCTTCAGCCATGTGTGGCTCTGGTTCCAAGAGGGGAATGTTCCTTCTTATGCAAATGTTGTGCAGGATGGCACATGTTAGAATTATCTTACAGACCATTTCAGGGGAATGTAGGAGGCTACCACCAGTGATGTTGAGGCACCTGAATCTCGACTTGAGGATGCCGAAGGTCCTCTTGACTATGCTGCGTGTCCTCCTATGTGCATCATTGTAGTAACGCTCTGCTGCAGTGCTTGGGTTGCCAAATGGTGTCATTATCCATGGCTGAATCCCATACCCCTGATCAGCTGAAAAAGAAAATGATTGGGATCATGTTGATGTAGCTTGCCCCATTGAAATCACCTTGCATGGCAGTAGTTGTCTTGTTTTGTCTGTGACTCTTTTGTATTATAGTGTTCCTTCTTAGGCTTGTAGGATGTAACATCTGCATTGTGTTGTTTCCTTGGCTGAACGATTAATTTTGACAGTGTTGTTAACACATTCACATCAATGTACCCTGGACATCCCATACCTTTAGACTTATGCAGTGGATAAATTTAAACATCATTGAGAAGCTTACATTTTGCAAGGTGACAATTAGACAAACCACTCCAAACGTTGTGATCATTGACGACTTAACATAAGACTACACTAATTTCAGATGTGTGACAGGTTAAATGCAGACCTATGAAACATGGCTAGCGATGTCACGACCTCAGTGTGTTCCTGTCGACATGTTGCTGTTGTGGTGTATGTGTTGTGTGTCCTAGAGGGTTGCTGTGCAGTGTGTATATAAGTAGGTTTCTGTACTTACCAACAAGTAGTCCATTGCCGTACCGTCCATCCTGGAAGTGCTGATTGATGGTGCTGTGACGGAAGATGAATGAGTCATGTACACTCCCAGGATATTTTGCCACAATGTTGGTGATCAATCCTTGGTGATCAACAATGGCCTGCACATTGATGGAATGTGTGTGCTTCCTGTTGCGGTAGAGGTGTTCAGTTGCAGCAGGTGGCACAAGGCGTACATGTGTGCAGTCGATGGCACCAAAGACGTGTGGGAAGCCACTAATGATCTAAAACCCCTGTTGTGTCTCCTGCTACTTCTGCAGTGTGTTTGGGGAGCGGATGTGGCCGGGTGTGAGTCCAATGATGGCATCTAGTACTTTGGGCAAAAAGGCAGAAAATGATGGCTGTGATATTCCGGCAAACAGGGCACCAGTTGTTTGAAAAGAGCCACTTGCCAGCATGTGAAGTACAGCTAGCAGCTTGATTTCTGTTGGGATGGTGCGGGGTGTCAGCAAGGTGGGTGCCAACTGTGGCTCTATGTTGCACAGCAGCTGCTGAATGGCCTTCCAGTTCAACCTGTACCTCTGGATGATTTAATGTTCCCTGAGGCCATGAAGGGTTGTTCTGGTGCAGAATATTCTCTCCTGCCTTCTGCGCTGCCTTTGGGGTCCCTGCTGGTGTTGTGGTAGCTGCTGTCGTTGTTGCTGGGCTCTGCGTCTGTGTGCACCCTGGATGAGAATCACCTCCATGTCTCCCTTTTGCTGCTCTGCTGTTGTTTCTGTGTGTTCAGATTAAATACAGGTGTGTTTGCCCCATTTTAACGTCTGCCCTGACCCAGGCGTAAATTTGTTACGCGAATCGGGCTGTGCGTCATTTTCCGGCCCCGGCCGTGTGGCATTTTTCCCCGGAAGCATAATTACGACGCACAGCCATTTGTCATTTTTTGGATGGGAACGCCTACCTTGCATATGATTAACACAAGGCGGGTTGCCGCATCCAAAAAATTACGCACACAGCGGGATTTTGACATCCGCGGGCTTGGGCGTCAAAGTTTAAATATGGGGCAAGGTTTGCGCTGATTGTGCGTCACAATTTTTGAAGCACATTTGGGGCAGACAGAGTATAAATATGCCCCTTAGTGTCTCTTATGTAATTCTATCCTGATGAGCGCCGTCATTCTGTCCGCTCAATTGAAGTAAAATCGTAGCCCTTCTATTTTTGTGAAATGTCCTGTTTTTGGCTTTACATTTCTGGTCACCCTATGTAAGGTCAATCGGTCTTGGATGTGTTGAGAAGGCAATACTTCCCTCTTGGACCTTCCTGAGCCTCTGCTGCACGGGTGTAGCATTTTCTTCCCACAGATTCCTGCCCTGTACTTTGCTGGAAAGGAGAAACTGGTTTGTTGTAGCATCTGTAGTTTTGAATAGTTTGCTGTCAATGGCTCGTTATTAAGCATTAAGTTAAAAATAACAAACCCTTCCCACGCTAAGGCTCCAGCTGCCAGTGCCCCAGAGGGTGTTGTGATATACATCGCCCCAAGTAACAAGCATTTGCAATGCAATAGGTACCGCATTTGTTTGAGTTAGAGCTATTGGTGTTGTAAATGTGTAAGTGGACTTCTTTGACATATAAATTGGTCAACTCTGCTGCACACTGAGGTCTTTTTTGCCATAACAATCTAGTGGCCCTGTATGTAACTAAAGCATTTCTATTTACCTTCTTCCTTTATCTGCAGTTGAAATTGAAAATGTTGCTAATTTTTAAAATTGTTTTATATTACTATTTTGGGTTCTCTCTTACTATATATATAATATATATGTTTAAAATGCAATAAAAAAATCAACATTGCATTTAAAAGTGAATAATTAATCTACATAGAGCCGGCTTTATAGCGGTGCAAGTAGTGCAGCCGCACCGGTGGTGAGCCTCGATTTGGGGGCGCTAACCTCAAGGAGGCGCTGTGTTTAGCAATAACTTACAAAATTTACGATATTTTAAAGCACCTGTTGAAAACTCCATTTGCGCTCAGCCTTCGGGAAACAATTAAAATATCAAGTTACCTCTTGTGATTAATGTTCCTGCCAAGGAAAAAGATGGGAGTTTTGTACAAAGCAGCTATACCTCACGTAGCGGAGAGAGTTAACGTGCCTGCTGCAAAGAACAGAACTACATTTTATGTACATAACTGAGTGGATTAATAAAGCCATGTTTTACAAGTGCTTTAAAACAAATAAATATATGTGAAATTGGGGCTAAAGAAAATAAAATGAGGGGTATTAAGGCATTCTAAGGAGTTAGTCATGGGGTGGGGGGGCAACAAAAAACTCTGTCGCAGAAGGCAACACCAGCGCTAAAGCAGCCCTGCATCTACATATGGAGTGGTGTGAAACAGTTAAATAGTCTATCAATGTGTTAAAGCAGCTGACAGCTATTCATGAAGAAAGAGAGAATTTAAACAGCCAGCCGTAAAGATTTGTATCTTTGTTACAACCAGCATCTGTGAATGTTTATTTCAGAAAGGTAGTGAGTGATATGGCCGAATGCACGGATGCTAAGCTTCACACAAAGACACATGCTACTTCCCAAGCTTTCCAATTGTTAAGAAGAAAACGTATTCCAGCGCTACATAATGAAGAGATTATTTTAAAAGAAAGCATTTGCTTTATAAACTTCCACGTTGTATTCAACATTAAATAATTTATATGCTTTGTTGTGTGATAAAAAATGAACTTTAGTTTAATGGCATGTGCTGTTTTGCTTAGGTTTGAAACCTGTTTTGCAATAAATAAAGAAAGTTAAATCGCCACCCAACCTACCTAATGCCAATAACTCACATTGAACACCATATCAACATACCTATAAATACAACAATGCATCTTTCTTCCTGCTAAGTCAATAAATGTTAGTATTTACCCAAAAAGCAAGTTACTGAAACACACAGAAACGTCAATCTTTAAAAAAGCAATAAAAAAATCAACATCGCATTTAAAAGTGAATAATTCATCTACGCAGGGACGGCTTTCTAATGCAACATCTACGTTTAAAAAATGTGCGAGGGAGAGTAAGGAATGGAAAAAACAAAGTCACACGTGATTGCAGATGAAAATAAGTAATAGACTAGAGCCCTGTTAACAGAAACAGACTGGAGCCACTGAAACATCCAGCGCTTTGGTCAAATGCTATTAGTCTAAGAAAAAAGTGATCCATAAGCCCATGCTGCATAGGCACAAGTGGAAGGGTACAAGTACTATGGCCATGTTCCAGGGGAGTGTACAACTGTGGAAAAGGTGGAACAAAGAGCAAGGATTGACCACTAGCAAGCAAGGATTTTTTAAGGACACTGAAACAAACCAGTGAAAAAGCAAAGACCCCACAAAAAAGTATAAAAGTATATACTATAGTATATACAAGAGGTCTTGAATGCTCGACCTAAAAAAGATGTGTAGCAAAAAAGGGAGAGTTATAGTATAGCTGGCCTCTCTGGCTGGCACGACCCTCTGATCTATAATCCTACTTTTCATGAAATGGCTTTTAACTATTGTACCTCTTCTATAAGTAAACGTGACACTATTGTTTTTGAGGATTTGGATTGAGGTAGTTTTCTCGTTTTTTAAACTAAAGCATGATTTCTGGAACACTGACCGAGTTATGATGTTTTGTATATGTATGTGTCAACAACAGCACTGTTCAAAACTCTTTAAATATGTAAATTGATATCTCTTAACTGCGATCAGGTATTAATAAGTTTGTTACCAAATGGTACCTGTGTTGTCAAATTCAAGGTACAGTCAGGGTCGAGGGGTGGGGGGGTTCGTTGGGGTGTTACATCCCCCTAATAAATGTATTACCTGATAAATAGGTGTATGGATTTTCAGTGGGTATGGTGAAGTGTCTGTCGGATTTCACCTGGAATTTTGACATACATACAGACAAAAACGCGCAGATACACACTCTCCCCCTCTCTGTTTTGAAAGTCCTAAAAATGTTAGATATTTTACAAAATATTATGTTTTCTCTCACTTAGGCCCATATTTATACTTGTTTTGCGCTGAATTTGTGTCATTTTTTTACACAAATTCAGCGCAAACCTAACTCCAAATGTATACTTTGTTGTTAGACCCGTCTAGCGCCAAAGTGTGGGCGTTACAGTCATTTTTTGCTAGCAGGAAACTACCTCGCGTCAATGAGATGCAAGATAGGGGTTCCCAGGTAAAAAATGACGATATGGCCTTAGTGGCATATTTATCTCAAATGAGGCATGGGGGAAGGGGATCTTAAATAATGGTGCTAAGCTTGCTCAGTGCCATTATTTAACCCCTGGGTCAGGGCAGGTGTTAGGGGACCTGTAAGCCTATTTCTATGGTCAGAGACCATGAAATGGGTCCACAGGTGCCCTTCCCTAGCCCCAGGGACACCCCCTCCCACACCAGAGGGACACCAGAGGATGGGGGAACGCCATCCCAGGTAATCCCAGGTAAGCCAGGTAGGTACAGGTAAGTAAATAATTTTATTTTTTTTAAAGTGCCATTGTGGGGCCTAACTTGGGCCCCCCGAAATGGCACTGGGCCTAATGTCCATGTCCCTTGGGCATGGCCATTGAGGTGGGGGCATGACTCCTGCCTTTACTAAGGCAGAGTCATGTCCATGGGGGTTGTACATCAAAGGATGAAGCTAGTCTGGTTAGAGGCATTTTCTATGACTCCGCCTATACTAACCTCATCCTCTGACTCACAACCTCCTGTTCCTCCTACGCCTCCCCCACCCGAGCCTTACGGCCGGCTACCGTCATTTCATAAATATGGCACTCGCCTGGCATCTTGAAATGGCGCTAGCCGGCAGTATATTTTTTCACACAAAGCTGCGTTAGCGCAGTTTTGAGTGAAAAGTATAAACATGCCCCTTAGTGCTCCCACCAGTCGACAGTCATCCTCCTTTTCAATGCAACTTAGGCCCCTCTAATGCACCATGCTTGTCACCCAGTGCAGCGCCACTTTCCTTGTGCCCCTTAGTGCCTCTCTACTGCCACCATGTGTGCACCGTATCTAAGATACGGCACACCATGGCGCAGGGCAGGGGGCAATATCGTCAACATTTGTTACGCTATTGATCTACTGTTCAGGGTTAGTGCCATTGTAACCAATGGTGTACCTCCTTTTAACGTCTGCTCTGAGCAGGCGTTAAAAGGGCAAAAAAATGACGCAAAGAAATCTCTTTGATTCCTTTGTGCCATTTTTTGGCCCCCCAACGGAGGAATGCCCCTTTGTATATTTTATGCATGGCGCACGTGTAATGTATTGCAAAGGTCTACAAAGTGGCACAATGTGGGCATTTGCCAATTTGTAAATTTGGCGCTCCAATTTTGGTCTTGTTGGGTCACATTAGTGTAACAAAAACAACGCTAATGTGGTGCAAGAAGGCACTATTGGCTCAGAAATCTGTCCCAATGTATTTTTAATTATATATGCTAGCCTGGTTGTGGGAAAATCTGAAGCTCACACCCCTCCAATCTCACTAAGCTACGCCCCTGGGTACAGACAGTACTTTGTTGGTCAATTCTTTGGAGGAGTATATTGGAGGAGGAAGTGATGTATAACTTGACACGATCATAGGTACAACAAAAACCATATATATATTTATTGTATATTCCCCACAACTAGCAATAATGCCAAATGCATTAGCCGCATAATTCGCCCTGACATGGAAATAGAAAACGAGTGCAATAACTACACTTCAGTAAAATAATTCCTGCTGGTACTTGCTGCAATATTTGCTTAATAATAAGCATCTTGGATGTTTCACAGTGAATGGATTACGCCACGTAATGCATTTCTTTAAGTAGCTACACTGAAAATCACTTTCCGACGGCAACTCAATGTTTCTTCTTTTCTTAAGACTTCCAGAGTAGTAATAAGTACATTTCTCCACCTCCCCAAAGACACACACACACACACACACACACACACACACACAGAGATTGAGTTGGCCTTCATTAAAATTTTGACGGCTGTGAGCAAAAAAGCAAGCTTCCATTTGGCACTCATATTAGCATTGTTACAATAATTTCTGTGATTAAGAAATTAAGCCTTGCCACAGGTTTTTTTGGCTTTTTGACAGAAGGGCTCCGGCGGGGCATGACTCACTTTTATGTAATGTGCTTGCCATTGAAGTTGAATTATTTAAGGTGTGACTATGTCGAGAACATCCTGAGCTCTGCGAGTCCAGACTACTGCAGTTCCGCAGAAAATGCATTCCTGGTTACTGCCTTATTATATGCATACACCCATGCTCGCGAGTTTATGTGCTGAGCGTGTGCATCAAATCAAGAATAAGGCGAAATCGGGTGCCCTATAGATAGCCAAATATGCTAAAATAATCCATTCAAGATGTACTAAATCACGAGTTTTTAAACTTGTGGTATCATCTGAAACATTAAACATATATAAAATATTTCCTTAACTGCTCATTTTTTAAAAGCATTTTAAAGCGAAAATAAAATCAGAAATCAATACGGATGTAGCCCTTGCATCGAATATGTCCAACCCCAATTGGAACATTACATGGACATATTTTAAAACTGTTTCAGAACATCCTTCAACTTAATAATTGCACAGAACTATAAATATTATACACCAAATCTGATCACAGTGCCGTGCTATTAATGATAACTGGGCAATGTTCCATCATTAGGGCTGTCTGCATTTGTTGTATAAGTTAGAGCAACGATAGCAAGTGTGATAAATATGCATTGTAATTTGTCAAATGTAATGAGTTATGTATCACGATGGACCACTGGAGGCACTGCTAGCATGCATCCCCTGTTAGAGTTCCACCGAAATCCCGTTCACTATCCCATCTCTGTCCCTTCCATCATCTCGTCCACATTTCCCATTTCATTTGATCTTTTTGTACTATCAGTTAAATTTGGTTACAGTTTAACTTATTTGCTTCATGAGTGGCTGTGTTCAGTGTAGTTGGGAGCCATATTGCAAATTCATATCGCACTGGATTTTTTTTTTATCACTCCTGCTCTTAAGTTAGGCATGTGACTGACCTTTTAGAGAGAAAACCCAAACCTAGCAAAATTTCTACATGAAAGGTTTTTTAGTAGTAGCCGTCCCTTTTAGTTTTTGTTTGTCCCTGTCACCTATCTTTTTAATTACAGACCAATTATGCATAATTTGTAAGAATTTTAACATTCTATACACTTCTGTGTTTTGCAACATTTGTGGAGCAATAAAGTGGAAATAGTGAGATGCTTTCAGACTAAGACAGGCAGAGATAGGATTCCTGCCAGTCTTGATAAATGGATTATGGGCAGGACTAGCAGCGATTGAGGTGCAAATATTGAGTGCATTAAAGCTTTATGGCATGGCTAATGGGGATATTTCTCTTTGGCTCTAGTTGGATTGGGTGTCAGTAAAGGGCTCTTGGCTTGTTCTGCAGCAATATTAGTAGGACTGACCATCAAAGCAAAAGTGAAGGTGGTTTGGAATACGGTCTTTAATTACAGATTCTTACAAAATGTAGTCCATTACAAACTGGCTATTTTGGCCTGAGCCACTGATTTAGGGGCGAACAGGAAATGTGCTGATTAAAGTTGAGTAAATGACTGAGCAGTAGTTAGTCTGAAGTGAATTGTGAACCTACTTTGGTAGGCCTCATTTATGTGATAGAACATGTGTGTCCTACTAAGAACTCCAGATGGATCTTGGCTGCAATACTTCCCGTCTAAATGTGTGCCAGACGTCATGCAATGTTTTTCTAGCTCCTTTCTCAGAACCAATTGTATCCACTCCTTAACCCACTCTCAGGAGTGCTCCCCCTCCAAGTCATGTTCCCCCTTTAGCTGGTGTATAAGCGCAATCCATGTTTGTTGGAGTATTCTAAATGAGCTCCTTCTAGACGCTATGTGATATTGGTCTGCAGAGTACAACTTTGTGGCAGGTTATTTTTCTGCCATCTACTATACATTGTTAATCCAACGCTCCCTGCTCAGATTGGCAGACGTGCCCCATACTATCAATGTTCTGTTTAGTAAAGTTAAGCATATTCCAGAAGGTAAGCATGCTGTGAATAGGCGTGTGTTACCGCACACATTAACTTGTTTTCAAGCGCGTCCAAAAACATCAATATCTTTTGGCCTGGTGTAGTATGAACATTTGCCTTGCCACAGATTTAGTACCACAGAACTATCTTGTACCATTTTATGATCAGACAAAAACACTATAGTTACTCCGGGAGAGATGGCACGTATGAAAGAAAGAGCATATAAATAAAGCAGTGAGGTTTGAAAGCTCCCATATTTAACAGTCCTTTTTAATAGCCCAACAAGGTCATGTGTACATATGTATTTTGTGTTATTTTAGTTCTCAACATTTGTAACCCAGCTTGTCACTAGTTTTGTTACAAAATATTGCCAGTAGAGAGAAACACTTGCTGAATCAGGATCGTTGCCTTCTAGAGACCATTCTGAACCATAAATTCAGGATATCCAAAAACACTGTAACTAGCTCATGCCAAAATTATTCATATATAAATTCGTTATTAAAATTATTAAAAAGCTATCTTCATTCTTTACTGCGCTTAAATCCGTGGAGTTTTACAGAACAGACACAACACAGTTTCTTCGTTATAGAAGGTTATTTGGGTGCGTTTTTAAGATGAATAAAGATATAAAGAAGATCTGAACGGAAACAAGACATCTAAATGAGATATACGAGAACGATTAAATAAGAGGCTGCAAGTGAGATACATTGCAGTTGGAATTGAAGAAGGATGAGAAACCAGCAGCATTGGTCTGGACAAGTGATGAGGTGTGTGCAGCATATGACAGACTGAAAAGTGAAGAAACACAGGCCTCCTGAATAGACGGAAGAGGGGAGGGCAAATACTCTGCGGTTTCAGCATAAACAGAATTTGGGGAAATGCTTCCAAGGATACGATGAAAAGAAGTTCTTCATTTTGTGTATTCTTCGAAGGTGTAATGTTAAATTTCAGGTGACAAGGCTTAAGTTGATATGAATATTTCTGAGTACATATAAATATAATCCTAGACACATAGCAGAGGGACAAGAAAAGGTAGGAAGTGTGGGTGTGGAATATGTCCTTTATCAGAATTGAAAGTTAAACTTCACCTTTACATGCTCTTTCACAGAGCAAGATCTTGAACGAGAGAACAGTAGAATAATCATGAGTTTGTTGAGAAAAGGATCAATCCATGAATAACTAACAAAAACCTACATAAAGAATTTAAGGAAATTGATATCTGCTCGTCTGATTTTTGACAATACAGAGATGTGCACACGCATACTCTATTAACACCAGGAATGAGTGACTTAAGGAGACTCTGCGCAAATATTTGTACTGCCCTTAGGACCTTTTGCAGGCTGGATGAGGAAGAGTGATACCCCGAAACTGGTCTGACAATGCTTGTTTTCAGTCCAGGGAAGACCTGGCCCGGCAGTTCGGGCTGGACTGTTCCCATGGGGAACAGGGTCAAGACTGATTTGCATATGGCTGAGTCCAAACTGGAATGGCATGGGCAGTAAAGAAGCAATGGATTAAGGCCATATCTACTGTACTGGAGGTGAATGTATGACATTGTTCAGCATTCCGTCCATCACTTGTTCTTTTTGCTCTTTTTTATTACTGGGCAATGTTATTTTGCAAGCACCAGCACATAAGTAGGCACTGAGTAGCTTCACCCTCAGGGTGCATACTTACATGGTGATGCATGAAACCAGAGAGGTTTAACGGTCATCATCTAGCAGTGATCACATCTCACTGACCATCACTAGAGAGGGTTGTAAAAACAGTTTGTTAATTGCGAATAAAGGCCCATTTTTATGAAAAGTTTGTGCCGCCTTTGCGTCATTTTTTTTACGCAAAAGCATCGCAAACCTACGCCATATTTATTGTTTGGCGCTAGACCCATCTAGAGTCAAAATATCAGAGTTAGTGTCATTTGTCATTAGTGTCAGAGTGCCACCCACGCTCGCAAGACCTCTGCGACTTCCTCACCACATTTTTTCAGTGCAAGATCAATGACATCTTCTGCAGTTTCGTACTCCGATTCCCACGACCACCGCTGCCAACGCCGACCCCAATGCACCAACCACACCAACCTCCTGAGTGCCTGGACCCACACCATTGACGAGGAAACCACCAAGACCATGAGCACCATCCACTCCGGCTCACCCGCCGACCCCGTGCCTTCACCATGTCTTCAATAAAGCCAGCCAAATCCTCGCTCCCCAGCTCCATACCATCATCAACAGCTCCTTCAAGAACACCACCTTCCTGGAGAGCTGGAAACATGCCAAAGTCAACGCCCTGCTCAAAAAACCCAATGCCAACCATGAAGACCTCAAGAATTACCGACCCATCTCCCTACTCCCCTTCCCTGCGAAGGTCATTGAGAAGATATTCAACAGCCAACTATCTTGCTTCCTGGAGGACAACAGCCTGCTTGACATCTCCCAATCTGGCTTACGCAAGAACCACAGCACCGAGACCGCTCTTATTGCTGCTACCGACGTCATCAGGATCATGCTTGACAAAGGTGAAACTGTGACCCTCATCCTCCTTGACCTTTTGGCAGCCTTCAAGACCATCTGTCACCACACACTTCACACACGCCTCCACAACGCTGGAATCCACCGCAAGGCCCTGGACTGGATCACATCCTTCCTCTCCGGCAGAACTCAGAGAGTCCGCCTCCCTCCGTTCCTGTCAAAAGCCACCAAGACCATCTGCGGAGTACCCCAAGTATCCTCTCACAAACCCACCCTTTTCAACGTCTACGTGGCACCGCTCGCCAACATCATCCGATCCCACGGCCTTAACATTGTCTCCTACGCGGACGACACACAACTGATCCTCTAACTCACGAAGGACCCCGCCACCGCCAAGACCAACCTCCACAAAGGACTTCACGCCATCGCCAACTGGATGGAGGCAAGCCGCCTCAAACTGAACTCAGATAAGACCAAGATCATCATCTTTGGCTCTAACAAATCAGCATGGGATGACTCCTGGTGGCCTGCCACTCTAGGAGCTGCTCCAACTCCCACCACCCACCCACGCAACCTCGGCTTCATACTGGACTCATCTCTCACTATGCCCAGCATGTCAACGCCATCTCACCCTCATGTTTCAACACCCTCTGCATACTTCACAAGACCTTCACATGGATCCCCATTGAAACCAGAAGAACGGTCACCCACACACTCGTTAGCAGTAGACTGGACTACGGCAATGCACTCTAAATGGGAACAACGGCCAAGCTCTTGAGAAAACTTCAGCGCATTCAGAATGCCTCAGCACGACTCATCCTTAACCTCCCTTGCCACAAACACATCTCAGCCCACCTCAGAGACCTCCACTGGCTCCCCATCAACAAAAGGATCATTTTCAAGCTCCTGATCCATGCTCACAAGGCTCTCCATGACGCCGGCCCTGCCTACCTCAACGAGCATCTCAACTTCCACGTCCTGACACGCCAACTCCGCTCCGCCAACCTTGCCACTGTTCCCCGCATCCACCATATCACAGCCGGCGGCCGATCCTTCTCCCACCTCGCCGCCAAGACCTGAAACTCCCTCCCCGTCAACCTATGTCTGACCCAGGACCTTCTGACTTTCAGAAAGTGTCTCAAGAACTGGCTTTTCGAGCAGTAGCACCTCCCAGCACCTTGAAACCCTACTGGGTGAGTAGCACGCTTAACAAATGATTGATTGATTGATTGATTGATGTTTTGGGAGCGCCAACCCACCTTGCATCGTATTGCGACCATGATATGCATGGTAGGCGTTCCCGTCCAAAAAAATGATGCTATCCTTCCAGAGCCATATTTACCTCCCACCGCTAAACCAACACACAGAAAGGAACCGTTCTCAAAAAATGACGCAAAGGCCAATTTGTGTCAAATTTTAACGCCGGGTCAGACCAGACGTTAAAATGAGCACCACACATCACTACTTAAGGAAAACAAACAGAAGAAGCATTGCCAACCTTCTCAACAACATGGAACTGTTATTGCTCCAGCTTGGCATATGCCGCAGACGACAACAGGTCCCTCCACCACCACCGCCTCAACCCCAATCACCACCACAGCAGCCACAAAGACAGTGCAGAAGGCCGGAGAGGATCTTTTGACAGCGTTCAACCATACTTGGGCTCAGGGATCGAGATGTCATCAGGAATTACAGGAATTACCATCTGAACCAGGAGACAATTGTATGCCTGCTGCACCACATTGTGCAAGACATCACTGCAAGTGTGGAAACTCCAACTGACATACCACCCATGACCAAACTTCTCGCTCTCCTCCATATGCTGGCGTCAGGATCTTTTAAGACAATGGGCACACAAGTGGCTGGTATCTCCCAGCCATCCTTCTCAGTCTTCCTTCCAAAGATTCTGGACAGAATCATACGCCTCTCACCCGCCCACATCTGCTTCCCCAACACCCAGCAAATGCAGCAGGAGACAAAGCAAGGTTTCTATCGAATTGCTAGGTTCCCGCATGTGGTGGGTGCAATGGACTGCACCCATGTCTAACTGGTGCCACCTGCTGCAACTGAACACCTATACAGGAACTGTAAGCACACCCATTCGATAAATGTGCAGGACATTGTGGACCACCCTGGGCTCTTCTAAAACATTTTTGCCAGATACCCCTCCAGCATCCATGATGCCTACATATTTTGGCAGTCCACCATCAAACAGCGGTTGCAGCATGGGCAATATGGCAATGGCCTACTCGTAGATAGGCCACCATACCAATCAGTACATAGACAACACACCAACCTTGTAGGACAAACAAGACATACACCACAATAAACACACATGGACAGGTGAACACAGATGTACGGACAACACATATGCCACATGCCACACTACACTGCAGTCATTACACATCACACACACATACACCCACATGTACATAAAGCAGCCAAACCTGACTGGCACACCATGTGAGTACAGGTGGAGCTATGTTCTCTTTGCATACAGAAGCTGGACCCAAACCACTACCAGCATCCACTGGTTGACACCTAAATACAGATCCCACACACATTACACCAAACAATGAATAGCTCAGCGATGTGAATGGCATCGGCCATGTCAATGTAAAGAAAGTCACTCATAGGAACAGCCCCACATTCGTCATGGGGTTCAAGCCTCTGGCAGCACCAATATCAAATGCCACCAAAGTGTTGCCATTACCAATGACATATCACCTATACATACCTGACATACCTGTAGCATGCCCATTCACCTGTCTGTTGCCTTGTGTCACACACATAAGAATACAACATTAGCTGCCATGAAAGACCATGGGGTAGAATAAAGAGAAGTTGTGCAGCACCTAGTCCAGTGCCACCTCATGTGCGCCCCTTAGCACCCTCTAAAGCCACCATGTGTGTGCCATACACAAGAAACTGCCCACCATGGTGCTGAGTCTGTGCTATACTGTAAAGATCATGGATGCCATAGTAGTACTCTGTAGGAGTATAGAGGAGATACCTGAACTTTATTCACAGTATATAGGGACTCAAGTAAAAATTTGGTGTGCCCCCTCCCAATGCCTGCACTGTGCATGTGTTGAAAGTGTCTGTGATAATGTGTAGTAAATTAGAGGATTCCACTCCACCAACTTTTGCTCATCCTCCAAATGTGTGATTCACCCCGCAGTACTCTTGATGGCTGGCACAGCCATCATCTGCCACAAAGGGTCACTATGTGTCGCACTGCATGCATAGTGATTATGTTAACATGGAAGCCAGAGTTTGACTTTGTACGGCTACCATGGTGTCTCTACATATGACACCACTGTGGCGCAAGGAGTTGGTAGGTTCCACCAACAATAGGACACTGCCCCAAATATGCACAACACAACACATATTTGCAATGGTTGAACCATCAGTTTGTATTAAATTTTACAATCCCAGGTACCTCAGACACAACCCAAGATTGTAATGTCTATCAACACAGACCAATGAAACCATTGCACAAAACAGGAACATACACCATACCAGAAGCAAGTGTGGGTCACTAAAACTAACAACTGCCAAGGTACATACCAAACCACTATTAAGCATTACCAACGCATCTTCTCTCATTCCTTTGCAGACAACCAAGGGTATGGCATACAGCCATGGGTGATGACTCCATTGGCAACCCCACAACGGTGGAAGAGCATGCATAAAATGAAGGACACAGAAAAGCATGAAATGTGGTGGAGAGGACATTTGGGATTCTGAAGTCAAGGTTCAGGTGCATGGCCCTGACAGGAGGAAGCCTGTTGTATGCTCTACCACAGGTATGTAAGATGATACTGGTATGTGCAATCTTGCATAATACATGCATACGGACCTATGTTCCCTGGGATGAACAAGTAGATGTCCACAACGAGGAGGAGGATGACAATAATGCAGCATATTTGGAGGGGAAGCTACAAAACACTGTTGCAGGAGTTTGCAGGAGACTACAAATTATACAGAACTTCTACATATAGTCACTGTACAAATATTAGCACTTTGTAAATATCAGCAATTAATTACTTTGCGCCAGCATGTCCATGGTCTACTCATTCTCCACTACATATACCATTGGAATGTTACTAATACCTCAGTGAGCGGGAAAGAAACACAACAGTTACAAGTATGGTTGCAACATAGTTTGTGATGTAAGAGAATTTAGCTCCTCCATGTCACACATCAGTGTCACATAACTCATGGGCATGTGATTCTCAGAGGCCTAGATCCATGCACCACAAAATATAATGTGGTGTTAAGTGGGCAATGTGCAAAATCCTAGCCCTTTCCCACAATATCCCCCGTGTAGCAGGATGTATGCAAGTGGGTCATACATAAGGCAGGCGCTGTTATCAAATGGTGCTTTAGTAATATAGGAACTGAACTGTGTCACATCTCAGGCAGATCGCTGCTACACCAGCACTGTGCATATGTGACAATGGGGGGCACCATTGATAACAATGGACCTTCATTAACTATTCAGGGTTAGTAACCAATGTTAGAGCCAGAGCCTCCAGTGTATATTAATGGGCTTACGTCCTGGCACTGTCATTGGCCCTACCCTGCACATGGTCCGATGTCCCTAAAATATGGCACACATACATTGGCTGTTGAGTGCTCAAAAGGGTTGCTAGACCAATGAAGCAGCAATGGGTGCTGAACCTCTCTCCAAACATATGACCCATTATCAGGATTTAAGAATAAAATGCAACAATGCGCCACCAAATTAATGTCTGGGTGGAATGTGTGTTCTACTCCCTATGTACATTCTATACACACTTGTCACACAAATCTGATGTCTTGGCTTGGGCCTAAAGGTAATCTGGATATACATGTGCAGACTGATGTACGGGTGTATGGCCAAGGTAGGGAAAGGTTTGCAATTACCAACAATGGTTGATATGTGTCAGCAAGGTAACCTAGTATAGTCTACATTACACCATCACACAGCACATATCAATTCACACCTCTCAATAACACTCATATGTCAGACCAAGAGAAAGGTACAGTGACAAAATTCCCTAGTTTGTCTAGGTCTACAACATGCCAATCAGGTGTTGGGATGTGCAAGTATGTCCAGCAATATCCAAATGTGTCACAGATCCATCCACAAATGTATGGGAGAAGAAGCAGACAGATATGTTGCATGTGGCTAATAAAAGAACCAGCACTGAGATGATTTCACACACTAACATCATACACTCATAGTAAAAGTGGCATAGGTTGTGGAATGCAGGGATTAGTGCATATCCATGTACAACAAAGGATTTGGATGCACAGCTGGGAGATACCCACAGATACTTGGAGATACAACATGGGGATGTCACTTGGAGAAGACACAAGTGCTGTAGCAGGTTTAATGTCATGTGTGTGTGGAAGTCATGCAATCTCGCAAAGCCAGGCAATTGGACAGTAACTATCATGTAGCCAGTAGTAGAAGATGTGTACATCTTTAATTTACACAAGTCTCATGTTGCATCCTGTCCATATATGAAAGGACAATGTTGCTGTAGATGATGTGTACAAAGCGTCAGCAGCCTAAAGATTGGCAGCAATAAAGGGCACAATCTATTCTAAACAAGATATGCGGTAAAAGTTAGAGAAGGTACACACATACAACACTGTGCAACAAATCAATGTCACCATATGATCACCATACTGATGGTACCTTAAAGGTATGTACAGACATGTACACACAGGTAGCCATACCATACTAACTACATACATGCATAGCCTCTGTGACATGGTGTGTGAATCTGGGTGCACTGCAAGCCTTTCGAAAAAAATTGACGCATTCCCATCATGCATCAAAATATTTTGACACAAACGGCAATGTTCCATATTCTGCAAGGCCTAAAAAATTTACGCCTGGCCCCTTCACGTGAATCGCAAGTCCACAGGCCTTGTCAGGCTTTATGGGGAGGAATGCATGCATGATTTTCATGCGTCAAAATTTTAGACGCAAATGCCAAAACGTCATACTTTTTCCTTTGCAGGAAAATGTCGCCTGCCCCTTGCACGTCAATCACAAGTCCACAGGCCTTGTCAAGCACAATGGGACAAAATGCATAAAAAAACCTGACGCATATCTGAAAACGTGACGCACAGGCCCAGGAAGTGATGAAACAGAACATCCTGCCTCCATACATGGTACAGTGAGTTCACTTTCAGAGTCTTATTGTCTGTGACTGTGTGAGGGTGTGTAGAGCTGGTGTTGTTGGAGGATTGGAGTTGTAGGAGAGTTTTGTGCTGTGTCCTGTTACTGTTGTGTTATATTTGTCTTTTCCTCAGTTTCTTGTAGTGTTTTTGTAGTGTTTTGTATTGTCTTAGTCACTGTATTGTGGGGTGTTTCTCTAGGGATAGTATAGTTTGTTGGGGTATTTGGGGTAGGCGGGTTAGTTTTATATTTACTTTATTTTTGGGCACTTACATTCACAGTCTCTTAAAAACTGCATTATGTCTGGGAAAGGGAGGATTTATATGGCTCATGCAGCATTACCTTCCAATGATGCTGGTCTTGGGTGGCCGTGTGATCCAGGGCTACACCCACAGAGGCCCGCAAGCTGAGGTGGGGCAAGGTGCTCCAACACCTAACCCGAATCTTTGGAGGAGGACGCAATGATCATTAGCTGAAACACCGTTGGGCTGACCTGAAATCAAGGGAGCAAGACCTAGTGGATCACCTGGGGATTTAGATTGATGCAGCAGTTGGTAAGTATCCCAGTTGCATAGTGGCACCATTATTTGCATATGTATGATAGGCGGACATAAGGTTGAGTGCAGAATGTTTTGTCAAGGGATCTAGACAGGTTGTTTTGGGCCTTTGTAAAGAGTCCCAGTGCCACCTTAGGGCTGCCAATGTGATTTACATTAATGAAGCAAAGGCAGGGCAGAAGTGCCATCTTCCCTGCACCATAATAACAAATTGGTGTGATGCATGCATAGCGCCACTCAGTTAAGACTTGCAGAACATGAGGGCTGAGCCAGGCATCATGTATGAGAGGGGGGCCCTACCCCTGTATCGGGGGACTAAAGTACATGGGCCTGGGAAAAATTATATCTTTCCTAGTGTCATATTTCACGCACTTTGAATGCCTGCTCAGAGCAGGTGTTAAAGGGTGGCATACCATCATATATGATGGGCCCCTATGTAGTCAGCAGTAGTTGTGCTTATTTTTTGGTGCTACTCCTGCTGAGTACATCATGTGTGTCCATATAAACTTACGCAATTGCCCCTACCTGCACCATGGTGCTCTGTATGTTTTATATGGCGCACACATGGCATCGGGAAGAGGGGCGCTAAGTTGCACAAGGACAGTAGTAATGCAATAGGTGTAGCACCACTTTCCTTAAATCTGCCCCTTTGTGTCATTGGCATTTAAGGAAGCTTATCCATGCACCGGGGTGCAGACTAGTAGCACATTCCTCTTCCTGTACATTGTGTATCACATACAACCCATAATGTATCTATTACCCCACACACATGTGCTGAATTTGTACCACATGCCTGCTGCGTCTCACAGACAGACCTGCGTCTGTGTCAGCACTAGCACATCACTCAGGAACCTGCACCAACAAAGGCATCCTTGGACCACAGAGCAAGTGTGTCTGTGTTGAAGGGAACGTATATGCGCATGTTGGTATCCCTTCCTGGACAAGAAATCGTATACCATGGCAATTATGGCTGGCCACACAGTATTGGTAAGACATCCGTAATGTTATTCAGTTAATGTGCAGGTAGGGACAACTAAATGAACATAAGTAAACTGCCATGGCATGATAGCTCAAGTGTGTGTGCCTTGTAATGGCACACACATATCAGAAACAAGGATATTTCCATAGATTCCTCAACACTTTACAATACTCACACAACCCCTGGGCAGTTGTCAGTCTTTTAGTGGTGATAATGAGTTAGATGTCTTCAACATCTGAGGCAGGACCAAAAGCTATGGGTGTCACAATGGGATGGCCACTGCAACAACCATCGTATGCCCCTCAGATGCAGAATATTGTGTCATGCAGCCCCATATGGTCAAAAAGGCATAACGCAACAAAACAGCTGCATGACAATTCTATGTACATATGGTGCAGTTAAATGCACCACAGGAGTTTCAGGGAAAGTGATACTTTGTTGGTGCCTGGGTCTCCATTATCTGGCCCTATGTCTCACAGACAGATTATAGATGTTTGACAGCTGTTCAGATCTACCACTAGGTTGACTTGCTCACTCAGCTTAATAAGTTTATTTTGAAACTGTCACCCATGTAATGTCGAAATTTCACTAAGCTAAGTTTTCCTTTCATGTATTGCAGGTGGGCCTGCACACTACACCAGTGGAGAGGTATCCAGATTTGAAGACCCCAATGCTGCCAGTAAGTGTCACCTTGTGCGTCACATGTGACATTCCAGGGTTTTGTGTGAGGTAGTCTGATGTGTGCAATGCAATGATTAAATGTATTGTGCGACCAATGCTATGAAATTATCTGAGTTAGGATGTTGACATCATGTCTGATTCAATGTTGAGGATTGAGAATGGCTTGATTGTTGCACAAGTGATAACGTGTTATTATGGAATTGTGGGCGTTAGGAAATGGAAAGCATGCCCACATATACATTGATGTGAACCATGATAGGTGTCAGAGCTGCTGTTTACGTGATTAGCATGCCTGTTGTCAACAACTTTGTCACTGTACGGTGTGCCACACATAGCTTTCAGTTACTCGCAAAATGGTACAGATGAAGTAAATGTATTGAGGTCTGTAGGGGGCTTATATAGGAGACGCTTGCACTCAGATTTTAATTGAGGCCACAGTTGTGCAAGGAACCTTACTGTGCTGGCCAACAGTCAGTAGAGAATACAACTCAGCTCCAGGTGGTTGTGGGAAATGTCTACGGATTGTAGCAAGCTAGATCTCTGCAGATTTACCAACATCCATCATGATATTTGTGAGTGTTCTTGGTCACATCAAATGTCCATATAATGTGAATACTGCGTGTATACCTGGGGCATAGGTGATGTCTGATATGTATGTGTACATGTTGTTCAATAGATAGGAATACTGTAGATGCACTGAGTGCAGTACCAATCTTACTGTGCCCCTAAGGACACCCATACAGCCACCATGTGTGTGCCGCATTGCGCATTTTGCACAACAGAGCACAGAATAGGGGCAATAGTTACGAAATCTATAGACAGCTTTGATGTGCTGTTCAGGCTTTGCCTGAACTACATGGTCACTGTGCATGAATTGTACATGTGGGCACATTTTGAACAATGGTGTGCCACCCTGTAACATGTGCTCAGAACAGGTGTTAATCCAGGACACATGAATGAATCTTTACCTAACCTTAGAATTGCCGATGGGAAGTTTTCTGTCCCATCAGATGACCTCCACCTTGCATCCATGATGCCTGGGAAAGGCGTGATGTAGTACCAGAGGTGTCAAAGTGGTGGATTGCATACAAAGTGCTGCATATTGACAATGACAAAGGGATTCTGGACTTGGTGGATCACTTGATCCTCATTAGTTTGTTCACACAAATGTTGAGACAGGACGCAGTAGTCAACTTACCTTTGGGCTGTGATGGTCAACAATGAATAGCCGTTACCCCGTGACATGTACATGATACTGTAGATGACTGGTGGGAATTTGGTATACATTTTGAGTCAGTCAGTGTTGTGGAATGTGTGGTGGACTGCATGTGTCATCTGAGGGTGCTGTGTACATTGCATGTCTGTTTTACCTCCACCAAATGCTATATTTAATTCTTTATTCTCCACAGATTTCTACTGCCAATATGACCCCAGCAGAAATACATGCTTTCCACAAGTGGGCTGACAGGTACAGACACATATTGGAGAGGAGCACTGGGTACCAAGGGATAGAGAGGAAATATATAGCAAGGAGAAAGACACTGGGGCATGCATGCATGCATTCCCACATGGGGAATCTCCGCAACAGCCAACAACAAAGCAGGCCACATTGGGAAAGAAATCTGAGATCTGGGGGGGCTCAGCAGGTCTGACACCCACCATATCTGCTGCACCTGCCTCAAGCCAGGGACTCCTAAAGCCACCTGCTCCAGCCACAACATCATGCTTCGAATCAGTCATGAGACGGGACATGGCCGCCATGATGGACAGATTGGAAAAGTTGGAGAAAGAGATTGAAAAAATCATAAGTTGCTCAAGTACTGCAAATTTTTTGGGGGAAAAAGCTGAGAACTGTTTGTACCATAACCTCCCAGTTCCTTCCCTCTCCCTTTTACTGATATTAGATATTTATAATGGGTTTTAGATGGGCAATGTTAGGTTAGTAAAATAGTGTAGGGTAGGCATAGGTTAGAGTACGTATAGTTGGGGTAGGTTTTAGTAAAAACAAAATATTTTGGGGATTGAATGGGGGTTATTTAGGGTCTATATGTAAATCAAAAAACTTACACAAAAAATAAAAAAATATTAAAAAATATTTAAAATATGTATATATTTGTTTAGAACATAGGTTAAGTTAGTACATGTGTAGCCTTTAGTTTATGTTGTCCTACTTGTATCTTGTCTCATAGGGGAGGTTGGGGACAATGTTTAGAATATGGTGTTACATGTGTAAGATTAATTTAGAATAGGATAGATGGGTGAAGGTGTAAGTTAAGTTAGTTTAGGTTAGTTTAGTGTAGGGTGGTGCATAGGATATGTTTAGATATGATGTTTTAATATGTTTTAATAAATCCTGCTAGTATTAGACAATTATCTCTCCATGTTGATTGAGTGTCTGGGTGTTCTCATGTGTGCACTGGCCAAGTAGAGGGAATGGCTTAGGGCATGCTTCCTGTCTTTATTTCCATGGATGACCATGTGCATCCCCTATGACAAAGGAGCTGTCAGATTGGTTGCTAAATGACATCAGTTAGTCAATACACTTGTCATCCACAGTTCCAGCCATTCACATTGTGTATGTATACGGTATCTGGACAGGTGAGTATGGAACTTCAACCGTCATTGATGGGGTATAGCACCATTATTATTAGAAAGTGTGGCACATATGAAATTAGCCAAATTTGGGTCTGTATCCTGCAACACTGACAGCTGCCTGTCACTGATTAGATTTGCCTCTTCTGAACCACACATATTAGTTGTACTGATGTTCCCATCTGGTTAAATTACCATACACTTGGTTCAGACCCATATATGCCATATGTCAACTTCCATGGATATCTACTCAATACATGTATTAAAGACTCTGTAAGTGGGTTGTAGCCCACAACACTATAATTCGCCTTTTTCATGTTAGGATTCTAGTATGTGGCTTTGTGTCTGACAGTAATGCACACATGTAATTATGTTCTATTCTTATTGACATAGCTTCACACAATGCATACATTTAGCTGAGTTGATGGATCACAGTAAACTTAGAAATGTTACATATGAACAAGGTGATTTATTTACAGATGCAAGTGTATTTTTCAGTGCTATACAACGTCCAGTTCATAAATCCCATGAGAGATCCTGAGCCATTTATTGTACAATCAGAGTCCAGGGGGGAGGCACATGTCATGAGACATGGTTATAAAAAGTGTGCTTTAGTGAGGAGGTGTCCAAATTGTAAATAGGTAAGATTTGATACAATGACAGTACACAGCAGACAAGTCAACATTCGTTGAGTGAAGAGGGCATATTACCTGGTGTCACAACACTGACATGATCCTAAGCACAGAACTAAGCATGTACTGTCCATGTGGCACAGACTGGTGCTACCGGGTGGTTTTCCTTGTGAATTTTGTTACTTCCACATCTTCATCCTCTGATATGTGTGGTGCCTGCAGTGCCATGGGTGTTGGTGTTGCTGTTGTTGAGGTTGAGGGGGCAATACACACATCATGGGGATAGAGATGTGGAGTCAAAGGTCCTAGGAGCTGCCATTTGTGGGAACATCTAAGGCGTCACTGCAGCATGGAAGTACTGCTGATTTCTCAACACTGCGGTAACATCACAGTGGTAGGCAGTCATGTTTTCCCTGAGGC
Organism: Pleurodeles waltl; assembly: GCF_031143425.1. Taxonomy (NCBI): domain Eukaryota; kingdom Metazoa; phylum Chordata; class Amphibia; order Caudata; family Salamandridae; genus Pleurodeles; species Pleurodeles waltl. The sequence goes on from NC_090436.1 coordinate 236,815,848, forward strand.
CACTTCTCGCTCTATGGACTCCAGGGTATTCTGTGTGGCCCCCAGCCTGTTTTCTATCTGCTGCTGCCACTTTTGGAAGGCAACTGTTGTACCCTATGCCTCATAACAGCAGCTATTTTGGCCAGGGACTGCTGTAGTCCATGTAGCAGGGAGTGTGTGCCTCTGATGGCAGCAGAGTTGTCCTTAATTGGACTGAGGCATCTCTGCACTACCTCTAGACTGCCTGCTATGGTCTCCATCCCCCCCGCACCAGCTTGGCCAGCTCCCGCTGGACTCCTACCACTGTCGTCTGGAAGGTGATGTCTGGGTCCTTGGAGTCCAGGGCTGTGTCAGGACTGTCTGGTGCTGTGTATTGGTATCTGGGTGGTTCATGTAGAGTGCCTGCAATGCTGTGTGTCCTCCCTGCACCTGAAGGTGGTGTCTGGAGGGAACCTAGGACATCTTGGAGAGTCTCTTCATTGATGGTCAGCAGCTGGTCATCCATGTCATCTGTAAAATCCAGAACAGGCAGGTCGGCAGGAGGTAAGACATCATCCTCTGCAATCAGATAGTGATATGTCAATCTTTGATTGAGGTGGCTGTTGACATGGCACTTAATTTAGTTGCTACTGGAGGCTCAGGGACATTTTACAGATCCCAGGTTGTAGTTGTATATTATGTGTAGCATTGTGCATCAAACATGGGGCAAGCTCACAAGGTATTTTGGGGCATATTTAGAAACCCATCGCGCCATCAGAGCATCTCTTTTCATGACGCTTTGGTGGCGCAATGCTCTGCGCCGTATTTACAAGGTGGCGTTAGGCCATTTTTGTGGCCTCACGCCACCTTGTAAATATGGCCCCTTCACATGCAGCACTTTGCATGGAAGGGCCGTGCAATGGGTGCTGCTGTGGGCATTCCTGCACAAAAACAATCTCCCCCTCAACGCAGCCATCCTTGCACTATGGAACACAACAGCTAATTTAGCACCAGGGCAGGAGGAAACACAGGGGTACACAGTATTCTAGGTGCATCCCTGCATTTTGAAAGGGGCACCTTCCTGCACAAAAACAAGTCTACTAAGCTTTTTCCTCTTTCTATATGTGCTGCAGAATTCAGCACACATAGAAAGAGGAAAAAACGAGGAGAAATAAACATGTTTCTCCTTGTTACGCCTCTCGTGGGCAGGCACTTCTTTTTGGCGCATTCCCAGGTTTACGAGTTATTGTAATTCTGGGAAGGCATCAAACTCCATGGAGGTAGTGTGGAAACACCCATGCAACACCCATAGAAATGCCTCCCAGGTGCAGAGTAGTGTACCATAGTGATGTGCACTGCATTACATTACTCAACATTTATGAAGCTAGGCAGGGCCACAAAAGAGAGCCTTATGTGGCTTCATAAATCTCACTTAAGGTTTGTGTCACTCTTGCACAATGATGCATGGTACAAGAGTGAGGCAGACTGGGTCATAACTATGTCTCTTGGTGCGCATGTTGCCCCACAAAAGTGTTTTAATTTTTGTTGTTATAACAAGGGCCCTTGAGTCCCCAGTAAACGTGCTCTTTCACAGTGTGCATGGTGTGTACGCCAGAAGGCTACAAAGCATATTACTCACATATCAGCGACCCCTACAGCCTGAACTCACTTCACGGCCAGATGCAGCAACCTAGCTGGCATTGTGTGAGGGGGAAGACTGCAGGATTTCAATGCGTAGACTTTTGTAGCACATCTTTGTGGATGGAATTTTGGCTTTTTGCCTTTATGTCTTTGTCGTGAGACAAATTCTGAGCAAGTTGGCTTTCGATTTTTTTTTCATGAAATTGTTACTCTAGGTTGGGGTAGATCACAGTTTTTAAGATAGTGCAGAAATGTTTTTCTTTCTTCAGAGATGCGCACTTTATAGACCCTAATAGGAAAAGCATTCCCTGTGACCAGAGCTTATCATGCTGAAAACCTGATGTGGTTAGATTAAAATTAAATTAAAATGGCGACCTTAGTGTTCACAGGATGACTCTCACAAGCCGGAAATATTTTACTGAGAAGCTTAATCGACTGCTCATTAGCAGCGCTGGACTTGTAGACCGCCAATGCTCTGCCTTGGAGAGCTGTCTGCAAACTTTCTTCGGCTTGCAGCATCTTTTTAAATCCATGATGCTCCCGGCTTCTACACACATCAGTGTGTGCACATGTTACAGTAGCATTGTCAAAAGCTCTTCCCTCCTCCACACCAGCGACTCAACAATACTGGCATCCTTGTGTATTGTTCCAATATATGTTTTTGTCCTCCTTCGGTCCGGTCCCCTTCCACGATCCTGCTTTCTGTCATCAGATAGCGCCTTCCGCTCTGCTGTACAACATGTATTTGCGTGAAGAGCGTCTTGCATAAATTCATTTATTAATTGTTATAGTTCGGTGAGCCAATAAATTAACAAGGAGAGGCGATGAGGGGCTAAGACACCGGCCACGAGCCAAGCTTTGAAATTCTTTGGATTGTCAACCAAGCACCAATTATCATGTAAAACAATGTTAAAATATTCTCGAAATTCATTGTATCAATTTAACACAAGGAAACGTTTCACTTTAGATCAGAATATATCACCACACTGGGAAGTATTCATGAAAAGGGGCAGTTTTTCGAATTAAACTTAGAAACATTCTTGCCTCCTCACTCTAATGACAAGGCTAGTAGTGAACTAAATAGCAAGGAACTTGTCTTCTATAACTTAAAAGTGACCTAGAGTCTTACTGTAGACAGTCCAACATTTTAGTCTATTAAATCAGAACCACATCCTCAACTCACTTATTTGAAGGTGTTGTCATATTTGATAATGAAAAACATGCATTGGCAAAACCAATAAGTCTTGCCTATGAGAGCTTTTGACTGTCAATGTTTTCCCATGAAGCATGCTGAACGTTTAAAAAAAAAATTAACAAGCATTTGCAATGCAACGGGTCTAACGTTTGCTCAAGTTAGAGCTATTTGCGTTTTAAACTCCTAACCGGATCTTTCTTGCCACATAAACAGAAAAGTAAAACAGTTTCACATAAGCGAGCCCATGGCGACCACGAAGCGTGACGGAGACACACAAAAAGAAAGAGACGTTCTCTCGCAGTGAAACGTATTGGCAAAAGTGCAATTACCCATGTAACCGGCAAAAGTGCAATTAGCCATGTATCAGGGTCGATGTCATGCAAAGCGCACAACTACTGCCCAGCGAGATTGTGCTGCCTGCAAAATAAAGCGAAAAGGTAGTCCAGAAGCCATATGGAAAACATGGAGCCTCGTATGTTTTTAGTTGTTGACCGGTGCGCTCGAGGAGGGCTAAACACCTGTAAAGGCATGATGTATGCATGCCTTTCACTAATGAAATAAAGTGAATTGTAAAAGGCAAGCCCACGAACCAACCAAACTGATGGGGGTGGTTAAAAGCCCATACAGAGATTAATTACACCAGGGACAGAGCGCTTTGTGCTCGACCCTAAAAAGCACTATGACACTGCAACGCTCTCCATTTTGCCACTTTTAAAAAAAACTTTCACCCATATTGCACAGTAGCTGTTTTCTTGTGCAACATAACAAAAAAAATTGTCAACACCATTATCCGCCCTTAAAAGCATTTCAGCCGTATTGTACAGCAGCACAGATTGTTGCAGTTTCATATATATATTTTTTTTAAGTGTCAGCCATTTTGCTCAATAGCCTCGCTGCTGTACATCATGGCTAAACACGGCTAAAAAAAATTGACAAATGTCAATATTGCTCGTAGGAAAGATCTATTGGCTTTGTCAATGTTTGTTTGTAACACCCATCCTGCTTCATTACCCCACTTATGCAGGCAATTTTGTAGTCATGCTTTCTTTTTTGTCAGTGTGTTCCTATCTTTCTCTGGCTCCATCTTTCTCCCTATCTCGCACGCTAGTTGGATCAAAATCTGATGATCCCAAAAATATGAATGCCAGTGCCCACCACCTGCAACAACTGCCGCACATTGGTCTAGATTTCTGAGAGGCAATGGTTTGCCATACTGTACCTCTGCGCTCCGTAACAAACTACTAATTTGTTCTATGCCATTGACAGTTCCAAGCAATAATTACAGAACATCAGGTCTGAAAAACACAAAAGCCCAAATTTAAGAAAAGTGGTGCGCATTAAATGCAGCACCACTTTTCGTGCACCCATCAGTGCCCCCTAACGCCACCCTGTGTGCGTCATATTAAACATACGGTGCACCATGGCGCAGGATAGGGATAATAGCATCAAACTTCTTGACGCTATTGTAGTACATTGCAGTATTAGTGCCAAAGATGTTGTTGCTAACCCTACAAGGTACATATGGACCCATTATAAATAATGGTGTGCCCCTTTTTAACGCCTGCTGTGCGCAGGTGTTAAAAATAGCTGCTAAAAACAGCACAGTGGAATCTCATATATTCTATTGCCCCATTTTTGCTGTTCCCCTAACTTATATTATGCCTGGCTCATGCATAATGTGCCACAAGGGGTTACAAAGTGGCGCAATGCATGCATTGTGCCACTTTGTAAATCTGTAGCAGTGAATTTGCAAGATATTGCTACTTTGTTAACCACCGATAAGCGTTTACTTTGTTAATTGAAATAGAGGTAACGTTGATAGAATCGATTCAGTTTCTGAGTGGCTGCGAAGTTAAGCATCCTAAAATTATTATTTTATCTTGCCAACGACAGAAGAGAAACATTTATCAGTTTGTCTGTAGAATGAACTTACACTGTTATTGTTGTCCATTTTTGTCTCAGATCGTGTTGCAAGCAAAGGAACTCAGAAAAGAGGGAAAGAGCAGAGGAAATAACTTCGCTGGCACCACGCTAACGGAAAATATGTCGGGGCTGATGGCTTGAAGAGCTGAATGATGACCCTCGATGCCCAAGTCGTAAATACTAGGTTTACAGCCACAGAAGACAATTTAATGATGCCCCCTCTGTCGGGAAGCATGCATCTGAAATTAAGCTCACCCTGACTGCAGCTAGTGGGATCTTGATGCACGGAGGACTGAGAAATTATCTTCAAGCTGTTATACTGCAAGGGTACGTGTTATACCCTTATACAAGTATCACATTTGCGTCACTGAGACCAGAAGGAGTTGTCAGTATAACTTTTGCGCCAAAAGCTCTAAGAAAAACATTATTTCACTTACAGCCACTATGCCCAAATTCCGGGTTGAATTTAAGTTTACCTAACGGTATACTTGGTGGTAACAAACAGGCCATCTGAGGTAAACAATTATTTATTTGATTTTCACTGAAATCCGTACAGACAACAGGCTTGATGTCTGCCAAATTTTTCTACAGAAAACTCTATTCCCGGGTTCTTCTTGGAAACATGACGTCAACTCCTGGGATGTGTCAGAATGTGTGACAACACTGTTTCTCCACCGAACAGTCTAGTTCTCCAGTTTGAAAAAGACTGATTCATTAGACGGATAAGTCACTCAGGGGGACTGAGTTTTTATTTGCATCACTGAGTGGCCATTTTAGGAGGCGAGGGGGCAGAGCTGGACTATTCAAAAGACAGCTAATTTGGAAAGAGCATTATTTCTTCCCGCAAAACAGGTAGTGGGAACCCCTTAAACGCCTTAAGAAGTGGTGCTTTATTTAATCAACCTCTCATGTTTATTTGCCAGGCCCTTGGAACGACTGATAGCTTTTGAGGTAAAGGAGAAAATAACATTAGGAAGCCTTGTGAGGACATTGCCTTCTTGTTCACCATGGTGACAGACATCTCCTATTTTGTTCTATATGTTATTCATTTCTTGAACTATGAATGAATGATTGACTCAGTCAATCAATAACATACTAATATAGTGCAAACATTCAGGTATCTGGACACTGAGAGTTAGAAAATTGAGATGAGAGGACAGACAAATGAATGCAGAATCATTGAGATAGACACCCCATTAGATGGTGAGATAGGTTTTTAGTTTGTTACAGAATATTTTGTGACCAGCGATATATTTTTGAGGAAGGCAGCTAGTTCAAAGCTTTCGCTTGCAGTACTCAAAAAGATCTGCTTGCATCCTATGATCAGTAGTGTGCTGACTTCAGGACAAGGAGGAGGTGTTTGAGCATATCTGGTCCCCCTTCTTGAACCTTGGCACCAATGGCACGTGATAGGGTTGCCCTTCACCCTTATGACCATGTGCCGATGAGCAGCTCCTGTTTCCCCCTCTTCTCACCCTGGTGAAATGGAACTCGCTGTGCCATGCTGCATAGCCCTTCTTTAGCATTCTTTTTCGCAATCCCATCTCCCTCACTTAGTTGGCTCTGTCATACTGAGCATGCTCCTTCCCATCCCTGTCCCCTCCTCTCTGCCCCCGCTACTTCCCTCAGAAATGTCAGTTGAGATGCATTGATCCTCCATGGCCTGTTCTTCTTTCATAGGTCCCTTCCTCTTTGACCTGCGTCATTTGAGAGGCCTTTCTGTTAGAAGGTTGATTCTCCTTGAATACTGCTTGCCCCTTTTCTATTTCCCTATTCCTGATTTAGGTACACTGAGTATTGTCATGAGCAGGTGTGCTATGATTTCTGGATTTTTGGTTTCTTGTACAAATGATTGTACTGCTGATATATTTCACATTAAAAAGTGGTTAACACTTCTCCCAGAGCTACTCTCCTTCCTCGCCATACCTCCACCAAGACTTTAAAAGAGGTACTGAGATTGCAACATGGATTACATTTTGTGGTACTAGTACTCAGGGCGGGGGCCTCTGCCCCTGCTCACATCTACAGATTGTCTTTCTAAGGGTGGTGCTCGTGCAATATATGAAGGGTTTGATACTACTTTTAAAACTTACTTTTGAGTATGTTGAACAAGCTTTTGGGTTTTTGACAGTGGCTATAAATTGTTTCACAATCATGAAGTTCATGTACTCCACAAATCTTCAGAATTCTTGCCCACTGAAAGTCAATGTCTTTTTCATATGTGAAAAGCATCCAGCATGATATATGAGGTAATAGCTGAGATGTCATGAGTATTCAACCTTGGCAACTAGGAGAAGTTGTCCATTCAGCTAAGGACTCAAAATACATGTGAACATCTTCACAGACAGCCTGTGGCAGTCTCTGCCCAGTTTTTGGCAGACGTGAAATGACTTGACTATGGTCTCCACTGTTTTGTTCAAGAAAGGAAACCAAACCTTTTGCCTCAACACTACTTTGATTATGAACTTCCAGTTGTTCTTCGTGGGCCAGATCACTCATAGGTAGTCACATGTTGTTTAGCCAGCTGAGTCGGTTTGGAGTAAACAGCTTTCGAGTCTTTGGTATAATAGTCTTTGTGAGTTTTGGTAATATGATCTAAGGGCAATATTTCTCAAAGTTTTAGGTCGCCCTTGCACCACACAAGGTTACGCAAGGACGACACAAAACCTAGATGAGCTGTACAAGCTATGTAAGGCCACCTTGCATGGTCCTGCGGTGCTAGGTCAATCTGGAATAACTCAAGGCAGCGCAAGTCTCTGCCTTAGGTTATTGTGCCCCATAATGGCATTCCATGGGTGAAGAGTGGGTGGTCGCACGCATCCACCCATGGATTTTGGTGCCTTCCCAGATTTCTCATGAGTAGTAGACCTAGGATTGCTTCAAAATGCTATGCCTTCCCAGGCGAGGTGTAATGAAGAGAAATATCTTTATTGCTCTTTGTTTTTTCCCACTTTTTATGTGTGCTGTGTTCTGCAACACGTGTTGAAAGAGGAAAAAGTCTCAAAGGATTGTTTTTGTGCAGGAAGGTGTCCTTCCCATACAAAAATAATTCTGCTTCAATGGAGTCACCCTTGCACAAGGGCGCCTTCATTGGTAGCCAAATGTGAACCAGCTCAATAAGAGAGCAGGAATGCACCATATATTGATAAATATGGCAAATTCTTCCCCTCACCCTTTCTTGCAGCGCAGCGCACCAAGGTGTCTTCCTGCATTCATTGCATGAAAAATTGACAATTATGGCCCTAAGGCCTATGTTTCTACTTTTTTAGCGCCGCATTTACGCAGCTTTTTGATGCAAAAATGGCGCAAACGTACAAAATACAATTGTATTTTGCACGTTTGCACTGCTTTTGCGGAAAAAAATGATGCAAATGCGGCACTAAAAAGGTATAAATATGGGCCTAAGTGTTTAGATTCTTCTGAATACAGGTGCCCTCTCATCATGGTTAGAACAATGTCATCCTGCTAAGCATTTTCAATGCTCGATAGGCTTATGCAATGAAAGGTGGCATTTTTCATGATTAAGAAGATTAATTTAAGAAGCAATACTAGTGTACTGTCAGATTTTAAGTTACTTTTCTGGAAATGTCACTTTTAGAAAGTTGGAAAAAGCACAGGACCAAACCCCAGTTTGCCCAGTCAACGAAACCTGAGTAGACAGGCATAAAGAACAAATGATTTTGTGGGTTCTCACTTGGATGGCCTCATGAAGTAAAAACGCATATCAATGTTTGATCATCCACAACAACACTGCTTTATTGTATTTTACAAAAGTTTCTAAATAATACATTAAAAAGGTGCAGACGGTGCCGTGCTCATAGATGCAACAGTGCAGTGATTAAATTAAAATCCATATGTATAACATGATTCATAACCTAACAGTCCAGCATGAATACTGATCCAGAATACCAAATTATTGTGAATGATCCCCATGTAAATGTCGACATTTCGAACCCCAGGCTTATTGTAGTTGGTCTCCTCAGGACAGTGAATCCATCTGACCAAGCACCTCTCAGTCATACATCTTGCCTGTATGAAGGTCTCATTCAGTTTCAACTATAATCCTTTCTCACTGTGGGCCAACCAGACCTCACCGCCTATGCCAAATGAACAGTTGCATCCACCTATACCATGGAATCAGAACTGTTTTCCTGCCCAAACTAAATGTGCCTTTCTGCCAGTGTCCAGGGTAACGTGACTGTAATGGCTCTCATGTGGTGAAATGTATATTCCTTCCAGACAGCAATGACTGCCTCCATTTCCCACCAATGGGAAGCTCAGCCTTCACACTGACAACGACCTCCTTGCAGTCCCCGCCAACATGATACTCTGGCTAAGAATCCTTACGTGGAAATGGACTAAGTGAGAACGTAAACTAACCCACAGGACAAACCTGGTCCCTGTATCTAAACTGCGCTCCCTTGGGGTCGTCCTGAATTGTTGACTTTGACCCAATCAAGTCTGACCAGATAACTGTGATTGATGCTTTGTGCTTCTTGGTGCTATTTTTACCTGAAACTTTATACATTCATAACTCCGGTTCTTCTCATTGGATTTTTGTTGTTTTTACTTTATTAAGCTTTATTAAATTTTTTCTAAAGTGATTTGGGATTTTTCTTGTGTTGTGTTTTCACTTCTTTACTGCTTGAGTGCTGCATAAATACTTTACACATTGTCTCTCAGTTAAGCCTGACTGTTTTGTTCCAAGCTACCAGAGAGGTAAGCACAGGTTTATTTGTTGACTTTTCCAGTTCACCCTGACAAGTATTGTATCCAATAATTTGAGTGGGGCTCTCATCCCTCTCAACTAATAACCCAGTTTCTTACACTTGTTTTGTGATTAAACTGACTTACTGGTAGCTCTACTATTCGGACAGGAGGATAAGGAGCCCCCCTGAACATGCCCCCTTCCATGCACATTTGATGCAGGCCCTCTCAGTGCCTCTTTGAACCTCCTCTAATACAACGCAGATCATCCCTCGCACATGAGGGAGTGAAAACCTTCAGTAGCATGGAGGACAATGGCCCACTCCGCTGCTCTAACCGATTGACTCCAGGCTCAGCAGACCACTTCCTTCAGTATCATGGCCAAAGGGCCAAGCAGAGAGAGGGGAGGCCAACTTAGCTGAGTCTCCCCACAGCACTGGCTCATTGCGAGCCTCCCAGGCCTGAGGCTCATGTATTGAGGTGTTAACGCGTCCCTTTATGATAATTTATTACACATCAGGATTCATTTTAGGCCAATGAATCTTTTGACCCAGTTGAGAGACACCTTAGGACGAGATAGCTAATCAATATGTTAATCAATACGTCAATAATGTCATCAATATTTATTACAACAATACATTTCACTTTAGTCAAAGTCATTAATCAATTCAAAACACTCCCATGACCTTGTAGTCATGAATAACCACACCAGTTTAGTAGAATTTTATGAGTTTTATTCCCTATTGTTTACAATTCTAAAAGCAGGTGCGTCAATCTCAAAACCAAGAAACATAATAGCATAGTCACGATATGGCAACTTTGGTAAGATTTAATTAAGGCGAGAATCACAAACATCAGAACATAACACGGCGTGAACATAGATCAATTTAGCAGAGTGTCAATAACGCGTCAGTTCAACAAAGCATAGCTTCTGTCGTTTGTCTATTTGAGCCAGTTTAGTGAACACCTGTCCTAACCACTGATTAGCATTAGCATGTTGGGCTTCATACAAAACGATTTAGAACACCAATTTGGAAAACATCTAACTAAAGTCTCTGTCAAAAGTAAGCAGTTGGTACCTAGAAAGGAAAAGCAAACAGACAAATCACAATTGTATTGTCATAGTTACCCTCCAAAGTTTAGGCTCAGTCTTCGTCTTCAGGACATCAGTCAAATCACCATCAGTCAGGACTCAGCTCTGGGGCAAAAAGGGGCACTTCCCTCATAAGGAGGCAAAGTGTAAAATGGGCAAATCTAAGGACGAGGATGGTTCTAAGCGAACCAATAAGTCACCAAACAGAGTGACAAAGTTTCTGGATAAAATCAATAGCATTCCCTACCTAATTCTCAATGGCTCTCCGTGTCATGGGTTTTTATCCTTTTTTCATTGTACATTCCCCCAAAATTCTATTGGACATTTGTTATACACCACTATCTTTAACCTATCAGAAAACACATTAGGTCACCTATCTTTCACCCCATATTATTTTACAAGTCTCTCATTGGTTCTCCTATTCGATGTCTTCAGAGGTGGCACGTCCGGTATAATTTAATCTTTCTGTAATTCTTCGCACATCTTTTGGTCAGTAGCTCCATTGCCTTTACCGGTTTGAATGACCTTGTACATTACATTAATCTACACTGTTTCATTTTGTTTTAATATCACCCTACAAGCAATGAAAAATGTATGGGAACAAATCTAGCATGGTTACATTCGTCATCTAGTTTAAAGAAAACAAGAGGTCGTGTCCTTTTGCGAGTCAGCACACTGCAAGATAGGAAAAATACATTTAATATGAGAGCCAAGCAGCTAAGCTTCGGCTCATGCTAACTTAAGGCCTACAAGGGTTTCAGCACAAATTCAATAATCCAATTATTAAGAATTAGTATAAACTTATTCAATATGACAATACATAAAACATTTTAGTCATCATTATTAGTCCACCTATACATTGACGGCCACTCCCGTGGTTACATTTCAGGTGCACGTTTAAGCAAAATTACTATTACAGTTTCTATGTGGCTTTATCACACATTAATTCATAGACATCTATGTTAATATAGATTATATAAGCTATGCTCTCTCAGAGGCATCCATCAAAGTACCTCTAGTGGTCAATAGATAAATCCTGAGCAGCACAAATTGTCAGTGCCTCTCTGCTTCAAGTGCTCCTTCCAGCTCCATGCAAGGCAATGGTGTTCTGCCTGCTAGGCTCGAGCGGGCATCAAGGTTAATTGTATGTTAACATGTTCAAAAGGGGTTTAAAGGATGAGATCATGGATGAGTTTGTCCACATACCACAACCACCGTCCCTGAAGGAAGCTATAGAAGCTGCTCCTTATATTGAGCACAGACTAATTCAGAGAAAGAAGGAAAGACAGGCATATCCGTCAGAGTTCTCATTTAGCCAGGACCTTTTTTCCAAAGACAACTGAGGAAGCAAAGGCATCTGAAACCACAGAGGAACAATGCAGATTGGATCAATAAGAGATCCCCTGTGATAGAGTGAGAGACAGAGGCATAGAGTAAAGGGATCATGTCTATATGGCAAGAAGGGGATCATTTGATTCGTCCATGTCCAGCTAGATTTCAAAGAATTTGGGAAATGCATAACAGGAACCTTAGAGGGAGAGGAGGAGGTGGAACAGTAGATTCTTCCTCAAGCTTCAATCTCACTGTTTTTTTCAGAATGAGTTTATCTTCTATTTTTATTTCTGATAACATTATTTAAGAATGACAGAAGAGAAATTCAGTTGATAGCATTGTTCAATTCAGGTGCAATGGGAATATCTGCGGACTTAGAATGGGCCAATAATTATGTACTACAGACACAGCCCAAACAAAGACTTAAAGTAGTCCATACTGCTATTGCTCCTTCCCTAACTTCAGGACCGGTAAAATAATGTATGTTGCCTCGCAAAGTGTCCATGTAAAACCATCAAGAGACATCAGTCTTTGACCTTATAGCATTCCCAAATCATCATGCAATTCTGGAACTTTCTTGCTCATGTTGTTATAATCCATATGTCAATTGGGCAACTTGGTAAATCTCTCAGTCATATACATATCATGACAATCAGTTCCGTATAAAGTATTTATCTCCACACAAAAAAATGAGGTTACTGACTTTTTCTGAAGGAGAACCTGTATAAACATCCTTCATCTGCATTCCAGAAAGCTACAAGGACTTTGCCAATGTGTTTGTTTCTTCAAAAGATAAACAATTGTCACCAAATTGTTTCTGTGATTGTCCTGTAAAGCTGACATGAGCAGTAGAACTATGTTTTGGGTGAATGTATTAATTGTCTGAAAAAGAGAGAAAGGAGACACAACAATACCAAAATGAAAGCTTAGAACAAGGGTTAATCACCCGCTTGCCTCTAAAACCGGAGCTCCATTATGTTTCTTCCCAAAGGAAAACAATAAGTTAAGACCATGTATTTATTATAAGGAGGAGTCCCGGTTTTATGGAATTAAGTTCTTTTAACATTTCCATTTGTATTTATCGATATTTATTTTTTTGCTAATGTTTTCTGCATTCATCCTTAGTTATTTTGGGTTTTGTGGAAAACCGTGCACATTAAACTAGTATATTTCCACATTTATTTAACCAATGAAAGTGCATTCCTATTTGAATGTCTGACAGGTTTCAATAATATGAAGATCCCACAATTGGTGACCTAATACACATATCAAAATATGAACATTTTAGTATCAACCTTATACATATCTACCTACTGCTGTTTATGCCCCATTACTAAAATGTCTTTATTTTTCAAATCTCTTACTTGTCAAACTGCAAAGGGATTGGTCTGGCAGTTCTGAGTGAATGTATTTATAATCATGCAAAGAAAAGCCTTATTTCTGTTTTCATCCACATTTAAAAATAAATACATACAGGAATTAAATGGGTTTCCTTTTATATTTACCTTTAAAAATCAATGAAAATGGAAAACAGGGAGCCATACTTATAGGGGTCTAAAAGAAAAAAACAATGAAGGACTGATGTCCTCTTTTTTGATAAAGGACATTCTGGGGGCTGTCTGAGTATCTCAACTTTTAAATAAACTCTGCTTAAAAGGAGCCTATCATGTCAAATGGCTAAGAAGAGGAGATGAACGGAAAACCACTTTATGATCCCTTATGGGCACTTTAAATGTAGAGTGATGTCATTTGGTTTATGTAGTCATTCCCTCCATTATTCAACAGTTAATGGGTAGTATTTTTTTGGATATCCTAAATATTTTTGTTGTCTAGCTAGATGGCATACACATTTTTTCAAGTTCTTTGGCCAACCATAGAAAACATGGGAAAGAACTAAGGGCCAGATGTACCAAAGGATTTTACCCATTCTGTGTCTATGGGAAAAAGCTTTCGTACATATGGCCCTAAATCAGTACCTCTGAAGAAACCAATTCACATATAAGCTAGGAAAGTGTCTTTTTGAAGTGTAGACAGAAGAGTATTTAGGATTAATGTTGACACCCCAAAGGTCAACCTTGGTTAAATGAAAGGTCTCGGCAGCTTTGAACTGGCCATCTAGAACTACTGTGAAGGAATCAAAGCTCTTTTGGTTTGCCACATTTTGTGAACTATTCCTATGCCAATGCTTTTTCCAGAATATCGAAGAAAGAATACCTCAAAGATGATAACAACTGGGAGAATCATGCAGAAAGGCATTTCAGGCATAAGAAACAACCAAGGAGTCCTACGGAGATAATTCTCACTGACTTCATAGTTACCACCTTTCAAAGGTAAATTTGTAACATTCACAATGATTGACACCTTTTCATAAATACTGCCACAACAACAAGGTGATGGGTGTAATGCTTGAATTAGTCTCAGCCACTGGCAATTGCTTAGGTATCATCCCAATCTATTGTTTATCACCCACCATGCTACCTTAATTTTGACCCAGCCATATGCAAACTGGTCTTGACTCTGCGCCAATGAGAACAGTCCAGCCAAACTGCCAAGCCAGGTCCTCCCTGAACCAGAATACAAGCAACCTAGGACCAGTTTCGCCCTGATAAGGGCTCATCAACCAGATATAACTTGATTCCAGTGGCACAGTGAGCATAAGACCCACATCTGGGCATACCTCTCACACTTAGGACATCAACTGCAACGATAACAAGGTGATGGAGTAATGCTTGTATCAATCTCAGGCATTTACAATTGCTCAGGCCTCATTCATGTCCATTGTTTTTCATCCAAAATGGCATCAGTTTTGACACAGCTATATGCAAATCAGGCTTGGCCCTGCTTCAATGGGAACAGTCCAACCCCAGCTGTCATGCCAGGTCATCCCTGAACTGGAGGACATTCAACCTAGGTTCAGGGAGGGTTCCTTGGTGGTTTGGGCTGGACTGTTCCCATGAGAATGCTTGAATTAATCTCAGCCACAGGTAATCTGTTAGGCCGTATCCCAATCCATTGTTTTCTCTCTGACATTTCATTCCATCACCTTGTTGTTTTTACCTTCTTAACTATGGCACAGTTTATAACATTCACCAAACTACCCAACACTAAAGAAATGCTCAGAATTTTATCATGTAAATCATCAGATGACATGGGTCCCCCAGGACCATCATTTATGATCAAGGTCTACACTTTATATCTCAATTTTAGAATTCATTCTGTTCAGCTCTTGAGATATCACAAGCCTTATCCTCTGTATTCCATCCATAAACAAATGGTGTCACAAAAAGAACTGACCAGACCCTGGAACAATAGTTAAGGTAATTTTGTAATACTGCTATACTTGTGTCTCGATCATACCTTATGTAGAATTTGTGTACAATAACCCCTTTTGTCTGTAAGCAGGGGGTCACACTAGAATTTTATCTCAGACAATTGATTTCCAAATACTTCCCCAGGAGTCACCGATCTGGTTCGACAACAGATTGAAGTTAAAAGGTTGGTCACTGAAAGTTTGAAATAGGCTACTGACAGTATGAAGAAACAGGGAGATAAATATGAACAAAGAGAAACAGATTATAAGGTGGGTCGAAGATTTGTTTTTCATCTTGCTACTTTCCTGCAACTTCCGCTGTGTCCATCTCTCAACACAGCAAGTCTTACTGCTCTGGCTGCCATGTTGAATTCTGCCTGTTCAGCTGGGCCGCACCAGGCATTCTGCTGTGTGTTGAGCCAGGTCAGCAGGACAGTGCTGTGGTTCTCCTAACCGCCAAGTCACACTTAATTGACCCACAGGGGTCAGTTGAGAGGGGACAGGCAGATTGACTGCAGCAAGGATTGCCAGGCCAGAGCACCACCAAAGTGAAGCCTATGCCATTGATGTACAGGTTATGCCCCCACCAGCTTCTATAGTTAAGGAGAGTACATCTTTTAGATAGGGCCCGCTGCCTTCATCACTCCCCTGAGTGCTACTACAGAATGCTGATGACAGCCAGGTGAAGAGTCTTCACACTTTATTGTGCTCATGTTGTGTCACAAACCCCTCTTGTGCCTGCAGTACTGTGGGTTTTGCACACAGGGCTCATGTTGCTTTTTCACTGTGACACTTCACAGACTCTTGTAAACCACTCTCGGCCTCCTGCAAACCATTGTTCCCCTCTCAGAGCTTTTCACCCCCCTGAACCTTCTGTACCATTGCTCCCTCTGGTTGCACTCTTGGAAATGCATCATTTGCTTCCTAGCTTGTTAGCTCCATTCACCATTCCCTATTGCATGTCACCACATAGACATATTTTTTCACTTGCCTTGGTTATTGGCCTCAACTGGTGTGACCTATTGACTCTAACGGCTAATGCTATTGGTTCTGGCCATTTGGTTAATTGATTCCACCCATCACTTGCACCTGCCATCAGCAAAGATCATATCTGTTAGGTTAACACGTGTCTTCTTCCAAGTTTCCATTGGAACTTTCCAGCCTTTCCATGTGAGCCAGGTGCCTTTCTTGATCAATCACCCCATTGGGTATAAATACTGTTGGACCTGGCTTTTTGACAGGGTCATCCCCAAACGTTTTGCCTCCTTCTTCCTATTTTTCTGACCTGTTGTTGTTGGCTTTTGAACTCTGGGCACTTTTACCACTGCTAACCAGTGCTAAAGTGCATATGCTCTCTGTGTAAATTGTACTATTGATTGGTTTATCCATGATTGGCTATTTAATTTACCTAGTAGAGTGCTCTATATGTGCCTAGGGCCTGTAGATTAAATGCTACTAGTGGGCCTGCAGCACTGGTTGTGTCACCCACTTCAGTAGCCCCTTAACCTTGTCTCAGGCATACCATTGCAAGGCCTGTGTGTGCAGTTTCACTGCCACTTCGACTTGGCATTTAAAAGTACTTGCCAAGCCTAGAACTCCCCTTTTTCTACATATAGGTCACCCCTAATGTGTGCCCTAGGTAACCCCTAGAGCAGGGTGCTGAGTGGGTAAAAGGCAGGACATTTACCTGTGTAGTTTATGTGTCCTGGTAGTGTAAAACTCCTAAATTTGTTTTTACACTACTGTGAGGCCTGCTCCCTTCATAGGCTAACATTGGGGCTGCCCTCATACATTGTTGAAGTGGCAGCTGCTGATCTGAAAGGAGCAGGAAGGTTATATTTAGTATGGCCAGAATGGTAAAACAAAATCCTGCTGACTGGTGAAGTCGGATTTAATATTACTATTCTAGAAATGGCACTTTTAGAAAGTGAGCATTTCTTTGCACTTAAAACTTTCTGTGCCTTACAATCCACGTCTGGCTAGGTTTAGTTGACAGCTCCTTGTGCATTCACTCAGATACACCCCAAACACAGGGTACTCAGCCTCACTTGCATACACCTGCATTTTGAATGGGTCTTCCTGGGCTGGGAGGGTGGAGGGCCTGCCCTCACACAAAGGACTGCCACACCCCCTACTAGGACCCTGGCAGACAGGAGTGAACTGAAAGGGGACCTGGTGCATTTGTTAGCCACTCTTTGAAGTCACCCCCACTTCAAAGGCACAATTTAGTATAAAACAGGGCCTCTGCCCTACCTCATCAGGCACTTGCTGGAGAGAAAACCTGAACCAGAAACTACATCCTGCCAAGAAGAACTGCCTGGCTGCTCAAAGGACTCACCTCTCTGCTTTCTACAAAGGACTGCTGCCTTGCTGTTGGCCAGCTGCCTTGCTGAACTCTTGTCTGGCTGTAAAAGTGCTCTCCAAGGGCTTGGATAGAGCTTGCCTCCTGTTCCCTGAAGTCTCAGGACCAAAAAGACTTCTCTTTTTCATTTGGACTCTTCGTGCGCCGAACATTTCGACGCACAGCTTGCTCCGCGGCGAGAAAATCGCTGCACGCCAACGCTGCTCAGCGCGCTGCCTATGGGGTGGCCGGAACTTTGACGCACAGCCTCGCATGGACAACGCCAACCGACCTTCAGAGGGGAAATCGACGCAACGCCTGCCGTGAGAAAGAAAATTCCACACACAGCCTCACGGAATGACGCGCAGCCGGAAAACAAGCCAAAGAATCCACGCACAGACCCTGGGACATCTGGTAATCCCGCGATCCATAGAAGGAGACGGTCTGCGTGCTGGAAAATGACGCACATCTTCCCCGTGTGAAAAATAACGACGCAAGTCCGTGTGTGAAGGGGCGTAACTAACGCGCACACCATTTTTCCACGCATCTCCTCTTCTCTGGCCCTCAGCGGAGATTTTCCACTCCAAACCAGGTACTTTGAGCTTGAAAGAGACTTTGTTTGCTTTTTAAAGTCTTAAGACACTTCATATCACTTTTTAGTGATATCTTTACAAATTGATATTGCATCTTTGATCGTTTTGACCTGCAAATACCCAGATAAATATTATATATTTTTCTAAACACTGGGTGGTGTAGTGTTGTGGTGCTATATTATGTTATTGTATGATTTATTGCACAAATGCTTTCCACATTGCCTTCTAAGTTAAGCCTGACTGCTCGTGCCAAGCTACCAGAGGGTGGGAGAGGATAATTTTGGATTGTGTGTGACTTACCCTGACTAGAGGGAGGGTTCTTGCTTGGACAGAGGGTAACCTGACTGCCAACCAAAAACCCAATTTCTAACAAATACCCATTCTGAACCTGAGTCAGTTTTTGGCATTGTTCCAGTCTGACACAAGCATCTTCCCTGCATTCACCTTCTAAATCACGCAGAACCTCCAGCGCTCTAGTCTTCCATGCCTTTCTGTGATCCTGCCTCTGTCGTTGTCTCCGGTGCCTTTGCATGCAGAGCTTCGATTCTACCTCCCCTTGTGGCTACTGGCTTCTCAGCCTTCAGCCTTCTTCCATATTCCAGCTGAATAATCAAAGTCTAAGGTAAGTACTTGATTCTAGGGTTAGTGCACACTAATCTTTAGTTACATTTTGAGAATTGATCAAGACTGAGCTCTGTCAAAGAGAATAACCCATTCTTGAATATTGGGCATTATGTATTACTACGTCTTGAAAGTCCTAGCGCTTTGAACGCTTTACCTCATGGTCCCTCCAAAATGTATTTTTCTCAGAACTTAAGGTCCCCAGGTATACTTCACAATTTTTTTTGTGTTAAGAACATGGAAAGACTTTAAGCGCACAGTCTTGATTTTCAGGTTTTGAATTGAAAATTGTTGTTTTAGACTCTCTGCAGAGTGCCATAATACTCCGATATTCCTTTGAATTTGTATCTGCTCTCAAGCCTCATTTGTGATGAAGCCCGTAAGTTGTATTACTGTTATTAACTTTTTAAACACCATATGCTGAGAATTGTTAGTAAACTACTTTTCTTATTGTTTCTAGTGCACTGCATTCACACAAAAGCATTCTGGAAGTATTGACCCTTTGGTGCAGTGTCGCAAGGCAGCAGAACAGCCCCCTTGATGCAAGTCTTTCTTTTTCTTGTTTTATTCCAACACCTTTCCCCTCTGAGGCAGTGAGTGAATAAAGGGTGTGGTTATGTGCTGCCCCTGGTGGGATTAGAGGTCCTGCATCGTCTCCACAGTTGGAACCAAGTGTGTGCGCAACATTTTGTGTATTTTAGTTGGAGTCAGCATTGTTACTACATGCTGTGAGAGCCAGCACCTTTAACAGACAATGGGCCTCATTATGACCCTGGCGGTAGAGAACCGCCAGGGCCAACGGGGGCGGGAGCACCGCCGACAGGCCGGCGGTGCTCCCTTGGGCATTCTGACCGCGGCGCTTTGGCCGCGGTCAGAACGGGAAAACCGGCGGTCTCCCGCCGGTTTTCCACTGCCCCTAAGAATCCTCCAAGGCGGCGCAGCTCGCTGCGCCGCCGAGGGGATTCTGACAATCCTTACCGCCATCCTGTTCCTGGCGGCTCGCCCGCCAGGAACAGGATGGCGGTAAGGATTGTCGTGGGGCCCCTGGGGGCCCCTGCAGTGCCCATGCCAATGGCATGGGCACTGTAGGGGCCCCCGTAAGAGGGCCCCGCTAGTATTTCACTGTCTGCGTAGCAGACAGTGAAATACGCGACGGGTGCAGTAGCACCCGTCGCACCTTCCCACTCCGCCGGCTCGATTACGAGCCGGCATCCTCGTGGGAAGGGAGTTTTTCCCTGGGCTGGCGGGCGGTCTTTTGGCGACCGCCCGCCAGCCCAGGGAAAAACTCATAATACCCTCTGCGGTCTTCTGACCGCGGAGCGGTATTATGGAGGGCGGCATCCTGGCGGGCGGCCTCCGCCGCCCGCCAGGATCATAATGAGGCCCAATGTCTGCTCTACAGAAGGAAATATGAACTATAAAATGCAACCACTCCAAACTGGGTCCTGTGCCTTGACAGCGTGACCACTTTTCCTTACTGAAAAATGTGTATAAACGTAGACCTATCTATCAAATTTGGTTAGAGTTCCAAGTTCTTCACTGACCAAGGGAGGAAATGTTCCACATTGTACTTAAAGGAATGCTGAGGTCCAGGACTGATATCTTCCTGAAGAACAGCTGCAGGTTTGTTTGTGTCCTGGCCTACTGGGAGAGGTGAAGGAGTGGAGAAGGAAGGAAGAGGCTGCATGAGGACAAGTAGTTCAGCCACTGTGCCTGGACAGTGGGGCAATCCAGTAGATGAGATCACACATAGGAAGTATAATTGGTGCCGACCCTATTCTGAGGACGGGCTCCTGGCCTCCAAGCACATTTCTACAACAAGCCAAGTGAGCTGAATGGCGTACAACCCCAGTAAGAATTAGCCTGTGACACCACAATGTGTCTGTTGTCTTCCACTGTTGTCTTCTAAGGGATGAAGGCATGGTGCTGACTCTGTCACAAAATTTGTAATTGACAACCCAAAACTGCTCCAGTGGGAGGATTCCTGTCAGTGATAGTTATTGGTGTGCTGCAAAACCTGTGCTGATCCCACCTGTCACCACCTTACTCAACTATCAATGTTGAGAGTCAGAAAAGGAGAGGTCACTGGCCTGGACAATTTGGAGCTGCGTGGAGAACTGATTGCATTGCTCCAGTTACCATCTCTCCATGCTTGTGTGTTTCAAACACCTGATCCGCCAGGCAACCTGAACTTCATGAACTTGAAAGTTGACTGTAAACTCCAGCAGGTTATGTAAACTGATTGGACTGAATCATCCCCAAAAAGTTTTGTAGTGAGACTTATACAGACTGGCCTATGGATCACAGAACCAGGAAAGATGCTTGGACCATATTATAGTGAACTTGCACCTGTGCCACATTTATGCCTACATATTTCCATGTGTTCAGAACCCCATAGCATCTGTTTAAGAGCTATGTAGATAATTAACATTTCTAAAGTGTTACTTGCAGGTGTGTGTTTAAAGTACATCTCTTTTAACAATAATTACCACTGAACTGGACAATATGTATTATGGCTGTTGTGTGGCTGGTTAAGCGCTGAGCCTCTGCTCCCACACTACCACTCTGAGAAGCCTTTAATTATTTGCCCTCACTACCCTGAGAGTCAAGTGCAGAACGGGTGTACTTGACGTCTTGTTTGCAGTATCATAGCAAGTAAGGTCCCTGGATATCAGTAAAAAAGGCCCCACTCACTATACTGTAGAACAGTGAGCCCTATTTGCATCTTGGCCACCAAAGGGGTTCTGACATTGTGTAGTTCCTCTTTGACTTACTCTTTTATGTTACATGAAATTCCATTGCGGTGTTGTATAGAGCATGCGTTATTGACTTATCAGCACTTATTTAATTCCTTCTTAACTTTCTGAGACTCTTAAATGTATTTGAGAATAGCTTTTGTGTGTTTCCCTATGGCCAAAGATATTTGGGACAGTAGTCAGCATGTGGCATGGGAGAGGAGTTTGATGGCAGATCGTGGACTTAATAGACATCTAGTACCATTTGTTGAATATATCAACACCAGCACCAGGGATGAATGAAATTATCCCTTGCAGAATGCTTGCAGTACATGCAGAGATGCATACATTAGGGGCAGACTTCAGGATTTCTTGGCAGAGAATGACAAAACTTTTCGAATTGACCCAGTATTACATAGAGGCAGCAATATTTTCCTATGGCAGGACATTCACTATGTCAGTGTCTTCTTCCACAAGCTTAAAGATGATTTTTCTTGGGCAAGATTCCACATGGTGCATGAGAATTTCCCTCTTATGTTTTTCACTTTGGATACACATTATGATGCTGTATTTGTCACATCCTTGGATTCACAAGTTCAAAGTTCAAGGTTCAAAATTTGGAAAGGTCCAAAAAGGATGCATCTTTGCACTGATTGGTTCAGGTATTTCCTGCTGGATTTGAAAAGTTCTGAACATCTAAGAGGTCCTCCTCTTGTTATTCTTTTTTTTTAATGTCATTAGTCCTTAGAGCAAATAATATAGAGAAATATCATCCCGCCATGTTATGTAATGCATAGGTTGATCCACCAGAATCAACCAGTTGCCGGGATTGGGTCCTTGGATGAATGTAGGATTACCAATCTGGACAGTAGACTATCAAGAAACAGTCTAGCATGTTAAAGGGCAGATTTACAAGGCCCTATCAGCACCGAAGCGTCACTTTTAGTGACCCCCCGGTGGCGATATGCAATGCGCTGTATTCACAAGGTAGAGTTAAGCTACTTTTTGTGGCTTAACGCCGCCTTGCAAATACAGCCCCTTCACACGCAGCACATTTTTGGAAGGAGCGTGTAATGGGTGTTGCTGCCACAGCAGCACCAATTGCATTTTCAGGCTGCCGAAAATTTACGAGTTTTCATAAACCTGAACCAGCGCCAAATTCTAATGCCACATAAGGGGTGGCGTTAGCATGGTGCAACAAGGAGAAATGCTTTCACTTCTTGTTTTTGCTCTTTCTATGCGTGCTGCTTCCTGCAGCACAATTAGAAAGAGCAAAATGCCATTGAAGATTGTTTTTGTGCAGAAAGGTGCGCCTTCCTGCACAAAAGCAATCTCCCCTGCAGAAACAGCCATCCTTGCACCATGGCGCAAGAGTGACTGCGTTGGCGCTCTGCAGCATATTTAGCGCCGGTGCAGGGGGCAACACAGGTGTATGCCATATTGAATTAAATATGGCGCATCCCTGCATTTTGAAAATGAAGGTGCGTTGCGCTGCCAACTTTGGTGCAGCGTCGCGGTCTGTCATTTTCTCATAAATCTGGGTTTAAGTGTTGGGTTCTCTGAGTTCAAGCTTCATCTAAAAGTGTAATGCTCTATCAAAGTGGTTTGTGGAAGTAGAGAAAGAATGAAAGCCTAGATGAAATGAGTAGTAAAAGCATATGCTTCTGAGGTTTTGTAATTCTGAGGACATTTTACTGTCATGCTAGTCTATGGATTGAAACAGGATTGTATATGGTGGGGTATGGGCATAAGAGAGTGAGACGGAACATGAGCAACCAGTCTATTATGGAGGAGAGTGAGAGCACTTTACCAAGAATACCTCATTCAGTAAGCGCATTATGAAGTCATTGATTTACCATAAACCAGATATTGTAACACTGTATACATTTTTGCATGTCTTTGTGTCCCTAAGGCCCTCATTATGACATTGGCGGTAAATCCCGCTTACCGCCACGGCATGCTGACTGCTGCCAACATAACGCCGCCGCCGCGGTTAAACGCCAACCATATTATGACACACACATACCAATCCGTCACTATACAGCCACATACACAAGTCCTCTAGCCCAAAGGTCAGTGATAAACTGGCAGCAGCAAAACCCATACCGTTACACCAACAGAACTACGCCCACAGCATTATGACCCATGGATCACCACGGCGGACATTCAATGGCGGTAAACCATTGGCTGTACATACCATTGCGCACAAAATACACACACTCAAACAAAACTACGCCACATTGGACAATTCAAACTACACACCCCTGACACACATCCACACACCCACACCACTATAAAACACACACCCACACTACCCACAACCCTTTATGACTAGAAAGAATTGCCACCAGAGAGAGACAGCAGGAGCACACGCACAACCAGAGCCACATAATATCATCACCTATACAACATCCATGCACCTTACATCACACACCCCAACACATCACCCCACACACCCTCACCCACACCACTCACACTACACCCATGGCACCACAACGACACCCCAGATTCTCTGAGGAGGAGCTGAGGATCATGGTGGAGGAAATTATCTGGGTAGAGCCACAGCTATTTGGATCACAGGTGCAGAAGACATCCATTGCTAGGAAGATGGAGCTATGGTGGAGAATCATGGACAGGGTCAACGCTGTGGGACAGCACCCCAGAACAAGGGATGACATCAGGAAGAGGTGTTATGACCTACGGGGGAAGGTATGTTCCACAGCAGCACAACACCAACTAGCTGTACAGAGGACTGGAGGTGGACCCCCACCTCCTCCCCCACAAGTAACAACATGGGAAGAGCAAGTTTTGGCAATCATGCATCCTGAGGACCTGGCAGGAGTAGGAGAAGGACTGGACTCTGGTAAGTCAACTCTCTATTACTATCACCCCCCATACCTGCATTCCATCACAAACCCCCACCCGTACTCTCACTCCCATCACTTCACTACCTCCCACATACCCCACCATTACAACCCACTCATCCCAATATCAAGCCCTACATGTAACACCAATGCATGGACAGCCCTCGCAGACCTGCATGGACACTTATCACCACTGCATGCACACGGGAGAGAATCACCTAGCCCACCAAATAGCCACTCACTCAAAGGCAAATCTGCCAGGGCAACAACAACCATAAAGGGCAACATACCAATGCACATAATCACACATGCAGAAACAATAACACTGCATTTACATCCCCACTGGACCCCCAGCCAATGTCCCCGGAGAAGAGGTGCCACCAAAATCCAGCCCCCCCCAAAAGAGTCCCACAGTGATGACAGCAGCTCTGCTCTCCAGGATCTAGATGACCAACCTGGCCCATCAGAGCTCTCCGGACAGTCGGTTACCCAGGCACACTCTCACACCACCACAGAGCCTCCCCCCTCAGGAAACACCACCACAGCACCCACCCAGCGGGCCCATACCTCTGTCCCCAGGACATGTCAATCAGCAGTGTGTCCATCACTATAGGGACACCGGGCCACACCACAAACACAGGACGATGAGGGACCTGGGGTCAGTGGCAGTGGGCACACGGTTCAGGGGACAGAGGCACAGGACAACAGGGAAGCTGGGAGGACTGCTGTCAACAGAGGGAGGACAGGCCCAGGGAATCGACTCTCCAGGAGGCACTAACCACGATCCTAGGAGCATACCAACATTCCCAGGATACGCTGGGTGAGATACTGGACAAGTTGCAGGAGAACATGCGGCTGCAGGATGGACAGTACCTAGGGATCAGGTAGGACTTGAAGGACATCAACACCACCCTAGTCTCCATTGTAGGGGTGCTGGCAGACATGGCCAACACTATGAGGGAGGCAGTGGCTCCCCACCAGGCCTCTGCCACTAGCCAAACCGATGAACAGCCCTCCACCTCCGCTGCCACTAATGGACAGGAGGCCCTGCCACAGGACCAACAGGCCACCAGCACCCCTCCCCCTGCAGAAGGTAAACCACCACTCAAACATTCACTGCGATCCAGGCAGAAGACAGAGACTATTGACAAGACCACCGCCAGGAAATAAGACTCTCCTGATTGTCACCCTTGTGCCCCACTCTGTCACCCTGTCCACCTTGAACTGCCCTTGCTCCCCTTCCTATGCCCCCTTGGACAATGCACCTGTGATACAAATAGACTGGAATCCAACCTGAACTTTCCTCCATCATCCTCCCGGCCCATTGCACATCCCCCTCTACATCTTAGCACTTAAATAAACAACCTTTAAAAAAATACAAGTATGGAGTATGTCAAATGATTTAACTATGTATTAGTTTAACAAGGTTTAAACATTGAAAATCAACTGTACAACCTGTAGTTGGCTGCAGTCAACACACCAGGAGTGATAGTGGGGCACAAATATCTGCAAATAGAGATGCCAAAGGCTACAGTGAGTGGTACTTAGAAGTGGGAAAATCAGCCTGCCAGTGACAATGTCAAACACAAAACTGTCTATTAAATGTGAAGTTACACTGTCTTACCTGTGTGTCATTGGAAGTATTGACAAATTATTGCATTTCTGTTGTCCTTATCCTCCTCCTCTGCCTCCTCATCTTCACTGTCCACAGGGTCCACTGCTGCCCCACGGCCATCTCCAGCCTCATCCTCCTGCAGAAAAGGCACGTGGTGACATAAGGCAAGGTTGTGCAACATACAGCATACCACGATAATCTGGTAGACCTTCTTGGGTGAG
Organism: Pleurodeles waltl; assembly: GCF_031143425.1. NCBI lineage: Eukaryota > Metazoa > Chordata > Amphibia > Caudata > Salamandridae > Pleurodeles > Pleurodeles waltl. The sequence goes on from NC_090436.1 coordinate 236,841,997, forward strand.
TAGTACAGGGATCCACCTGTTAGATGGAGGCAACGAAACATGGCCTTCAGGATGCCAAAGGTCCTCTTATAATTCTTGTTCGCCAATGTGCCTCATTGTAACGTTCCTCTGCCCTTGTCCTGGGATTCCTCATAGGGGTCAGTAGCCAAAAGAGGTTGGGGTAACCAGAGTCACCTGCAAATATCGAGGGACATCTGTTAACCACAGACCAACCCTTAGGGCCCACACGATACCTATACACACCAACATCCACTGGGTGGGAACCAGGGCTCACCTATTAACCACACCCATTGCCTCTGGAGTTGAACCATCACATATGGGATGCTGCTATTCCTCAGGATAAAGGCATCATGCACAGACCCAGGATATTTTGCATTGACTGGTCCACCAGGCACACTATCTGCACATTCATCGAGTGAAAGCTCTTTCGATTTCTGAACACCTGTTCATTTCGCCGGCAAGGAGCAATCCCCGGCTGCCTGAGAGGAAGGGCAAGGAGCAGTCCCCAGCTTCTGCCAAAAGCAGCTGGCAGGAAGGGCAAGGGGCCGGCACCAGCAGGCACAAAGGACAAGAGGCCTGATGCTGGGACTCAGTCAGAGCCCACACCACCAACCATGGTGGTTCAGCCGTCCGAGGCTGCAGGGGATGGTCTAGAGCCTCCACCCACCACTGCTAGCACCGCCACCAACAAAGCCACCAGCACCGCCTCCAGCAAAACTGCCAGCAGCAGCAGCCCCACCGGGCAGCCATCCGAGGCTGCAGGGGAAGGGCTTGAGCCTCCCCCCACCACTGCCAGCACCTCCACCAGCACCACTGCCAGCAGCAGCAGCCCCAGTGGGCAGCCATCTGAGGCTGCAGGGGATGGGCTAGAGCCTCCCGTCACCACTGCCAGCACTGCCACCACCACCAGCACCGCCACCAGCACCGCCACCAGCACTACTGCCAGCAGCAGCCCCAGTGGGCAGCCGTGCGAGGCTGCAGGGGAAGGGCTGGAGCCTCCCCCCACCAATGCCAGCACTGCCGCTAGCATCATTGCCAGCAGCAGCAGCCCCAGTGGGCAGCCGTCCGAGGCTGCAGGGGATGGGCTGGAGCCTCCCCCCACCACTGCCACCACTGAGTAGCCATCACTGCCACCACTGAGTAGCCGTCACTGCATCACAGGGCGCAATGCCCTCTCCAGAACCAGTGGAGAAGCCATCCGCTCACCCCATCATTCCCAGGATGAAGCACACTGGGCACAATGCCCCTCCAGAACCAGTGGAGAGGCCATCCGCTCACCCCATCCTTCCCAGGATGAAGCATACTGGGCACAATGCCCCTCCAGAACCAGTGGAGAGGCCATCCACTCATCCCATCCTTCCCAGGATGAAGCACACTGGGCACAATGCCCCCTCCAGAACCAGTGGAGAGGCCATCCGCTCACCCCATCCTTTCCAGGATGAAGCACACTGGGCACAATGCCCCCCTCCAGAACCAGTGGAAGTTGCCACCCACCAGGGAGACTGTTGCCTTGCACTCCCCAGGACAAGTCAGTGGGCCAATCATCCACTTGAGAGACTGTGGCCTTGCACTCCCCAGGACCAAGCACAGGGCATGTTGCCCCTTCCAGAGCATGTGGGCAAGTCACCCACTTGGGAGACTGTGGCCATGCACTCCCCAGGACAGAGTGATGGGCATGTTGCCCCCTCCAGGTATAAACTTATAGGTGTGCTAGGTTTCCTTAGGTAGTAGCTGAGCTTTGCAAAAAAACTGCTGTTTTCTTTGGGAAAATTTGATTTGTCACGTTGTGTTTTGGGGCATTTCCTGTCGTGGGCACTAGGCCTACCCACACAAGTGAGGTACCATTTTTATCGGGAGACCTGGGGGAATTCTGGGTGGAAGGAATTTTGTGGCTCCTTTCAGATTCCAGAACTGAAATGTGAGGAAAAGGTGTATCTTTTGCCAAATTTTGAGGTTTGCAAAGGATTCTGGGTAACAGAACCTGGTGAAAGCCCCACAAGTCACCCCATCCTTGATTCCCCAACGTATCTAGTTTTCACAAATGCACAGGTTTGGTAGGTTTCCCTAGGTGTTGGCTGAGCTAGAGGCTAAAATCCACAAGTAGACACATTCCAAAAAACATGTCAGATTTCAATGTAAATATTTAATGTGCCCATGTTGCTTTTTGGTGCGTTTCCTGTGGCGGGCACTAGGCCTACCCGCATAAGGGAGGTACCATTTTTATCGGGAGACATTGGGGAACTCAGAATAGAAGAGCAAGTGTTACTGCCCATTGTCTTTCTCTACATTTTCTCCTTCCAAATGTAAGACAGGGTGTAATAAATAAGTGTATTTGAGAAATGCCCTGTAATTCACATGCCAGTATGGAAACCCCCGAATTCAGAGATGTGTAAATAACCACTGCTTTTCAACACCTTATCTTGTGCCCATTTTGGAAATTCAAAAGTTTCCTTGATACCTATTTTGCACTCTTTATATTTCACCAAATGAATTGCTGTATACCTGGTGGACAATGAAAACCCATTGCAAGGTGCTGCTCATTTATTGGCTCTAGGTACCTAGGGTTCATGATCAACCTACAAGCCCTACATATCCCCGCAACCAGAAGATTCCTGCAGACATAGTGGGGTATAGCATTTGAAAATCTGACATCACAGGAAAATGTTACAGAGTAAAACGTGAAGAGAAATTTCTATTTCTTTCATCTGAATTTCAATGTTTTTTTTATTTCAGCTGTTATTTTCTGTAGGAACACCTTGTAGGATCTACATAAATAACATCTTGCTGAATTCAAAATGTTGTCTACTTTTCAGAAATGTTTGGCTGTCCGGGATCCAGCATTGGTTTCACACCCATTTCTGTCACTTATTGGAAGGAGGCTAAAAGCACACAAAAATAGTAAACATGATGCATGTCCCAGTAAAATGCCAAAAATGTGTTGAAAAATGTGGTTCTCTGATTCAACTCTGTCTGTTCCTGAAACCTGGGGAATTGGTGATTTAAGCACTGCAAAGCCTTTATTGATGCCATTTTCAGGAAAAAAGAAACATGCATCTGCAGCCCTTTTTTAAATTTTTCTGAAAAAACGAAATTTCAGCTGTATTTTGGCTAATTTCTTGGTCTCCTCCAGCGGATCCCAGAAACTCTGGGTACCGTTAGAATCCCTAGGGTGTTGGGAAAAAAGGATGCAAATTTGGCTGGATAGCTTATGTGGACAAAAAGTTATGAAGACCTAAGCGCGAACTACCCCAAATAGCCTAAAAAGGGCTCAGCACAGTTTTTTTTTTTTTTTTGTTGCAGTTTTATACAGCGCAAACTAAACCCAAACATACTTGAGTGCTTTACATGAGCCCTAGTTACATTTCATAAGGTCACAATCATTGGGGGCGAGAGCAAAGCACTCAGGGGCATATTTATACTCTGTTTGCGCCGAATGTGCGTCAAACTTTTTGACGCACAAACGGCACAAATCCTGCCCCATATTTATACTTTGACGTCAAAGTTCCACCATGTGCGCCATTTTTTAGAAGGGGGAACCAGCCTTGCGTTAATTGTATGCAAGGTAGGCGTTCCCTTCTAAAAAATGACTCTAAGGAATGTGCGCCTTATTTATACTGTGACGTCATTTTGACGCACAGGAGGGGGCAGGCCTTAAAAAACGGCGCCCAGCCTGATGGGCGCCGTTTTTTAACGCCTGGGTCAGGGCAGGCGTTAAGGGACCTGTGGGCTCAGAAGGAGCCCAGAGGTGCCCTCCCATGCCCCCAGGGACACCCCCTGCCACCCTTGCACACCCCAGGAGGACACCCAAGGATGGAGGGACCCATCCCAGGGAAGTTGAGGTAAGTTGGGGTAAGTATTTTTTTACGTTTTTTTTTGTGGCATAGGGGGGGCCTGATTTGTGCCCCCCTACATGCCACTATGCCCAATGACCATGCCCAGGGGACATAAGTCCCCTGGGCATGGCCATTGGGTAAGGGGGCATGACTCCTGTCTTTGCTAAGACAGGAGTCATGTCAATGGAGGTTGGGCGTAAAAAAAAATGGCGCAAATCGGGTTGAGGCAAGAATTTTGCCTCAGACCTGACTTGCCCCATTTTTTGGCGCACAAGTCCCATTTTCGCCGGCTAACGCCATTCAATAAATATGGCGCCCGCATGGCGCTTTGGAATGACGTTAGCCGGCGGTAAAATTTTTGACGCACAACTGCGTTGTGCGTCAAAAAGTATAAATATGGCCCTCAGTACCCTGTTGTGATCTCTCTAAGGGCTTCTAACCACGCCCATGTGTAGTCGAGCCCTTTGCCTGACATGACCCTGCTACATGGATATTTGCACTTTTGCCGGTTACATGGCTAATTGCACTTTCGCCAGTTACATGGATAATTGCACTTTTGCCGATCCGTTTCACTGGGAGTCAACTTTTATTTCCCTTTGGGTGCTTGCTTTGCACTACTGGCGGCTCGCTTATGTGAAATATTAACTTTTTTCTGAAAAGTTATGACAAAGGCCCTAGGGCTGGCAACAGGCCTTTCAGTGTGGACTGATATTATGCTGTTTATACAGCGCGCACAATATATTTCCAAGATGTCCACCCACTTCCTATGTTTAAACTTTTTTACTTCTTTTCTCTTACTTGTATTCTTTTAAACTGTCTTGCATACGCTTATTATTGACTTTGTGTGCCTTTTATTCTGGACACAAAAGTGGCTTAATGCACAACTAGTCAGTGAGTGGATCGATGGATACACAAGTGCAAGAATGTGTTGCTGACTGGCGAGGTACTTCACTTAGTAGCCAGACCTCTTGGCATGACCAATGCTTGTTTATTATTATTTGTTTGATTTACACAATTAAGACCTTCCCGACACTCCTTTGTAAGCACCCCCTGGGTGTCACGAGGGACACCCCTGCATACCGAAATCATCTGCACGTGAGAAATGTGTTTGGCTCATCCCTCGAACCCATTCACCTGTTGAACTTCACAACCAGCTGCCATCTGCGGTCAGGAAGGCAGGGCCGGGCAGATGGGGGGTGGGGAGTGTTTGCCGGTCCACCAGGGTGGCCTGTGTGTAGTGTAAATGGAGAGGCGACTGAGTGAACCGAGTGGAAATATGTAATCCACCTTCCCCAGAGGAGACAGGAGCTGGGTTGAGTAAGGAGGTGGGCAGCCAAGAAGACAAAACTCAAGAGCTTTTCAACAGTTCTTGGGCGCCCTTGTGGAGATGTGCTGTCGGAAAGGTGTTTTGTGTAGTATGACTTGTGTGCGTGTTGGTGTTGCTTAGGCAACCTGCGTCACATATGAAGCTCATGGGGGGTCCAGGAGGTTGGGGGGACAAAGGGGGTAGGCTGTGAAAGGGTAGCATTATGAATTTACAAGCCAAGAGCTGAATGTAATGAAAGTCGAAATAATCTAGCGGATTAGACAGTATGTCCAAACAGCCTGCTTTAGAAAGATTTTTTTCTAGGATGCAGTTTAAAAAAAATGCAATTTGCATATGTAAAACCTGTCAAGTCACAGTTGCCTATGTTCTTGTGTCTGCTTGCTTTACATGTATGTAATTTAAGAGAACCGATTACTTAGTCTCACTGTGGTGTATCTGGCTTGGGCTTTTCTTTAACACCCTAATGCACTCTGGGAGTTGTATTCTTGGCTCATTTCAACTCACGCAGTGAACTCTCCAGAAAACGTTTTGTAAAGAAACTGTGAAAGGAGTGGAATATGGTGTTCCTGGAGACATAGGCCCTCATTCCGACCCTGGCGGTTTGAAACCGCCAGGGTGGAGGGCAACGGAAGCACCGCCAACAGGCTGGCGGTGCTTCCAGGGCTATTCTGACCGCGGCGGTAAAGCCGCGGTCAGAAAAGGGGATCCGTCGGTTTCCCGACGGATTTCCCCTGGCCCAGGGAATCCTCCAAGGCGACGCTGCTTGCAGCGCCGCCATGGGGATTCGGACCCCCTTCCCGCCAGCCTGTTCCTGGCGGTAAAACCCGCCAGGAACAGGATGGCGGGAACGGGAGTCGTGGGGCCCCCTAACAGGGCCCCACAAAGATTTTCACTGTCTGCTTAGCAGACAGTGAAAATCGCAACGGGTGCTACTGCACCCGTCGCACCCCTGCAACTCCGCTGGCTCCATTCGGAGCCGGCTTCCTCGTTGCAGGGTCTTTCCCGCTGGGCCGGTGGGCGCTCCTTTGGCGGGCGCCCGCCGGCCCAGCGGGAAAGCCAGAATGGCCGCCGCGGTCTTTTGACCGCGGTGCGGTCATTCGGCGGTGACCGCATGGCCGCCGCCCGCCGCGGTCAGAATGACCGCCATAGTGTGGTTTGGTAACTGTTACATAACATATGTTATATTTATTTAATAATTTACACATTCTCACAGTGGCAGTAGGAGGAATAAACTGATTGGAATATAATGGCACCATCACAAGTATTGCATCCTTTGAAAATGTAAAATATGAGTGCCCTAGGACAAGCCTACAAAGCGTTTTCCATGCAGAGTATGAAAATAGTAACGTTTCTCATCAGATTTTAAAATGCAAGATTTACATTTTGGTGTCAGGCATCTATATTTTGGATTGAGGTTGCAAACGTACTATTCACCGTAAAACAGGGCATCAAAAAAGGCAGGGCTCTGTGCTGGGATAATCCTGCACTTTGTGAACAAACCATATACAACAAACTGAAAGGCCTCTGACTACCCAGATTAGCGCTTTGGCACTAGTACAGTGTTATGAAAGCACTATGCGAATTTTAAAATACATCACACTGGCGATCCTCCCATTTCCATGCAGGGTCTCAGGCAGGCACTCAGGAAGAGAGATGACAGCACCATGTTTTTTTAGGGTCGGGTGTGCAAGCGCCCTGGCCTGTTGTAATCTCTCTGTGGGCTTTTAACCACACCCACTCTTGCTATTCATTCTCTGTTGTCTTAAATGCTTCATTTTTATTGGTGCATTTTGTGAAATGTCCCTCCTTTGTGTGCTGAGTTCCCTCACAGACGATTTCACTAAGTGAACATTTTTGTTGGCCATTACGCTACGTCACGCTTCCTCCTGTTACAGCGTGTGATGGCTCCTCCTCTGCTTTTGGTTTGCCTTTCATCCCAGCAACGATCCTTTCTAGACATTCATGCAGGGAGCCGCACTCAGACTCATGGTAGCTGTGGTGCTTTGAATTGACTTGCTTATGTCAACTGTTTTACCTTTCATAATCAATTTATGTTGCAATAAATGTCCAGTTAGGAATTTTTTTACAGGTACCATCAAAGAACTCTTGCAGAAGTCACTTCGATATTAGAGTTTCGGACAGCAGACATATTACTGGCTAAGTCTCAGACCGCTATAGTGATAACTCAAATATCCGCTTTAAATACATATTTCGAAATGCAGCTTCAGCTTTTCAGGTCATAAAAATATTTATGATCAAATACAAACTTTTTATTTTGAAAAAAAATCCAAATAAAAACGTGTAGTTTATTTTCAAGTGCAAGATTCTCCCTCTCCTCTTTTTATTTTTTTAATTTTTTTATTTTTTACTACATATTTAGGTCTAAACATCAGGTTGTCATTTTATCAAGCACTCACATGCACTACTGCCAACCAAGGAAAGATTCCATGGTTGACCACAGTATCCCATAAATTACCACAATTATGAATGCTAATATGATACAAGCTATGGGAAATCATCATGGCACTGGTACCCTCCAAGAATTTTGTCCATTCTACTTTTTGGATTGCATGGGCGTAGACATCCCACAAGCGCACAAGCTCAACTGCATCTTGTGGGTTTTGGGACCTGGGAGGGGGATGTCTTTTATTTACTGTTGGTAATTGCCATCCTTAGTGTGAAATCCTAATCCCCTGATTTAATTTTTGTCTTCTTTTTCTGAACCCGTTTTTGTGAGCCAAGGGACTCTGCGTTTTTAGGTCGAGCGCACAAGTGCTTTGACCTGTTATAAGTATTGTGGGCTTTTAACCAATCCCATCGCACACCCATCACTTTCATTTTTTCATGGGCTTGACTTTCAAAACTCCTTTAACATTGCTAAATGCTTTACATTTGTCCCTCCTTGAGTTGGTTTTGTTACCGCTTTGCGGATTGCGCTTGTTGCATGGATAACTTTTTATTTTCAATTTATGTTGCAAGAAAAGTCCAGTTAGCAATTTACAACGCTAATAGCTCTAACTCGAGCAAATGTGAGACACGTTGCATTGCAAATGCTTGTTTTCTTTAAGTATTGGAGATTTATCTAATTTGATGTAGTAAACTGGAAGAGTTATAAAGAACATTTTAGCCTTTTAGAGTGATGTGAGCATGCAGTGTCAGTTGTCTTGGATGAGGTATTTGCTGGTCTCACTTAGAGACATTGGCTAGTCTCTACATAGAGTAGTTAGATAGTTCATGGAGTTCGGCAGTAGAATGCTGCATACACGATGCAGTGGCAATTTTGAATGGCACTATATAAGAAGCATATGCGATGCTAGCATGTTTGGCGTTAAAGGACTGTTGTGTAGTAATATTATGCATTACTAGTTAATAGCATGGGAATGGATAAGTATTTGTGCAGAAGCAAAAAACTACAGAAAAATACAGGTGCAGGTTAAAAGGACAGGCACAATTGCACTGTCAAGTCAGACCTAAAAATCTATGTAGGTTAATGACTGCCTTCCTCTTATCTATGCTGCTGCCAGAGAAGAAGAGCATACATTTTCTAGGTACCTAAGACACTTTAATAGCATAACAATGCCATGTGTGTGCCCCTGAAAGTGCAAACTCAGGCAGGTGGATAAATAATAAATACACAAAAGTATCACAGCTTTGTGGAAGGCAAGCACTTTTTTGTGGAAGCACAACTTCTTCCCATTCAAAACATGAACAACTGGCTGTTGTGTTATTGTAGAATGTAATATGAGCCAATGAATCTGTGAATAAAAGCGCAGCATTTGAGTCCACATTTTTCTGGATTTTAGCAGTTAAATATAGTTGACATGTACATTTCCTTGATGAAAGAGTTTGTTGTCTAATGATTATTACAGATTATGCAGGTTGATATTTTTGAAAATGCAGTTTCAAGCGTTTTTGTAATGTGAGCCAATGAGTCTGTGAATGAAAGCATGGTATTGGTGTTCACCGGATCACGGGTTTGGGAATGTAATCAACCTATGAGGTGAGTGTTATGTATACTGATTGTCTGATGAGTACTTGCATCGGTATTTGCTGGTTGGCTGTGAAATCTGCTCAATACAGGCAGTATGTACTACAGTAGGGTGCTGAAAATGACTTTGGGGGAAGGAGGACGCAGTGAAATATGGAAAGTACTAGTATTATTGATTAAGTAAGTACTGAGTACTAAGAGGTGTAATGCATGTTTGATTCTGTGTTTTTGAGATAATCATACATTTTCAGTAGGTTAATTGAATATTGGAAGACTTAAATTCGGCATGCTCTATTTATGCAATAAGTAGAGACTGAATAAATATAAGGTCACACAATTATATTTACTTTGATTTCTAAGGATCTCTAAAGGAACACTTGCAATCTTATTCTGAGCAGCTGTATTTTATCTGCTATTGTATGAGTGTAATACTTTGTGTGTTTTTCTATATTTTAGAAAATCGATTTATAAACAATGTATGGCCCTGGAAAAGCAATCTTGAACTCTGAAACACATGATGGTGATGTGTTTGTCTGTATGTCAAGAAGATTGAAATAATAAATTGTGAGACACAAGTCAACTATTTACCACTCATCCATGTATCAATATCAGTAATTATACGTAGCATAAATGGATGGAGCATACCACCGATCTAATATTTTAAGGAACCCACTAATGAAATATTAGGGAGCTTTTTATGCTTCACTAGTAATAAAAAAAATCTTATCATTGCACCTAATTTCTTGTACGGAATAATGGAAGTGTAGCATACAACCTTGTTCCAGTTCAGAACCTTAAACTGTGAAACTACATCACTCTTTCACATTTGCCCTGTATACTGAATAGAATGCCAAAGCGGTGTCATTTATTTTGACTTATATGCTTATTTGGATTCCCCCTTCTATTGTGTTTTTCAAGTGTTGCTGATTAAAGATGTAGGTCATATAAGTCGTTATTCATTTTCAATAGTTTTTTTCACTATTGTGCAACAATATGCATTACATTTTATGTGTGTTTTAATAGTATGTTCATAGTTTATTTATTCATTTGAATAGCTAGCACTAAGAAAAAGAACAGAAGAGCTTTAGGCTTTTACATAAGTGTGCAAGAGAATTTTTACAATATGTCTGCCACTGGATATCAAAATCACAAGGTTTATTTTCCTAAAAATAAACTATTTCAATGTTATAAACGAAGTTGTTCACAGACATCTCCATGAAAAAGATCAGAAAAGCGGTGGTGTTCCAGGCAGCAGGGCCCCGAGATGAGTCACTCAATATAATCTGTGCCATTTTTCATTTAACATTTTTCCTTCAAAGGCACAATTTGGCCTTGTCTTGTACACAGACCCACGGACCGAAAAAACATAAATAAAATACAAATGTGTAGTGACTATTATTTCATATTATGTTTTTGGGATTTTACACCGACCAACAACACCCCTTATGTGGTACCCTGGCACTGGATAGGAAGTAAGAGCAAAAGATGATCGGAAAACTATCCAAGAAAAATATAGAGCAGAAGCAGAGAGGTTTTGAAATAATCAGATTTTGAGCATTGTGCAGAACGAACCAATGTTCGAGTTAAGGCAAATGTGTCAGGGTAATGAGTTCCAATGGTGGTTTGCCAGACTTTATTGATATACTGATCACTTTTTCAGGTAAAACATATTATGTTTAAATAACAGGTATGTAGCAATACCTAAAAATATATTGTGTAATTTGTGTCTGCATTCATTACATGTACATGCTGTGCTTTTGCCCACGCCATGATCTTACTGATTTCTACAATACTCTCTTTTCTTGATTCTGCACTAGACCTTCCTTAAAATAATGCCTTAAAAAATAACAGTATGGATTAATTGTGTGTGTGTTGACAATAATACAACAAATATAAATGATAGTCTCTGACTACTTGTTAGGTTCCCATTATGCATTTTCTCTAGGTAAGTTGCATTAACTTGTCTATTTCCCCAACTCAGGTTCAGACATAACAGAGCTTGCCAAAGTGCTAAGCTATTCCATACCTGAGCTTTATACACAACAGGAGCTGCAGAAGAACTGTAAAGTACCAAGGGTGCCCTCCACTCAAAAAGTCAATTCCGCACAAAAGCCCCTCGTGCTAAGCACTCTAAAATATACAAGTGACACCCCCTTACGCCAACGTCATATATAGGGCTAGGTCATGCTCCAGCGAAAACTCAGAGTCAGACCATACGTTTAGGTATGATTCTTTCAGGACTGGTGACTAGGGACCTTATAACTCATTCAAAGTTATACACAAACATTCTTCCAAAAGGATGCTCAGAAAAACTATTCGGAGTGAATCACGTAACCGGCCACATGAGCTGGCTGGCTACTGCTCACCAACTGGCTCACCAGCTGGTTTGCTGTATCATCATCAGTAACTTTCCTATAGTAAAAGGAGGACCAATCACCAGGTATATCACTAGTGGTGCTCAATGTGTATAGCTACTGATCCACACCACACACAAAACCAGCAACCTCCTGTAGGTCCTCCTCAAAGGAAGAAAGTAAGTAATACCTTCCTCAAAAAACACTGAAAATGAGTCACATGGCAGATCATATAAAGTTTTACTGTATGCCTAGGCTCATGATTTAAACATGATTACATGTTTAGACCGTTTTGTTGAGAAATACCAACATATTTCATTGCCAAACAGGCAAATTCATCAGGGCATGAGAACCAATAGTCACCCAACTGAGCAACGCACCTACATCGGACCTGTGTGGTATTGACCATACCTGAACTTGCCAAATATCGAAAAAGGATCTACTGGTAGCTGACCACATAATGCTTGTGAGAAAGTAACACTAGCACCGTAGTGCCAGACTACTCTCCTTCTAACTAATTTATGCACTTTTTTCCAATTGGATTACGGTATTTCATACATTTTTGGGCATCAGTTGCCACTAGATAACGGTCTTGTCCAAACGAATTAGACCTGACCACGACAAAACAAGCCAGATTGGATTGTCTGCCTTGCTCTGGGTTGAACTGATCATAATTAAAAATATGTTAGATAGGATTTGCTCCAGTGACATCAAGAGCCTCTGCACAACAAATGCAGTGGTCTCCTACCACATTAGTTCAGTCTCCTTCATTTGAACGACTCTCACCATTTATTACTTTAGCCATTAAGAACTTCTCCGCAGACATGAACTGATATTGTTTGCTTGCATAATAAAGCGTTTTAATGTCAAAGGAAAATATTACAATTAAAAAATAAATAATAAATAAATTCTGATTATTAGAGGCACACAACAAAATCAGCACAACCATGGGTTTGTGATCTTTTTCTAAATAATCTAAAGCAAGGCTTCTAACCTAATCAATGAAGAGGTGATAATATCGCGATCTTAAATGTTTAAAGCTTATAAAGCTATCCTAAAAGCCTCCACCTCTGTCTGTTCCCAGCTTGTTACCCATTGAATGAAACGCAGATTTCAGCTGAGGCTGCAGCACTTTCTATCTTTTATTAGTTAACGCTGGCATTTTGCGAAGTACAGTAAGTGACTAATGCTTCAGAATCAGAATGTTGAATTTAGATACACAACAACAGTAGAAAAGGTCCCCTAAAACCACCCCGGCCCGGTCAGGTTGAAGGTCTATTGCATGACAAACCTAAACGATGAATTCGATTACATGCAATTGAGCACTGTCGCAGTGGCTATAAATCCACAGAGGTCAGAACTACCAAATGTTCTCACGGTAATGGCTAGCAGTGAATGTTCTAGTAAAAGGAAGGATCATGCTCATAATACTTCAACACTAGGTTTCGTCTAAGCACCATAAATAGATAAATTAACCTATAAAACGTGCGGACATTGAAAAATAAGAAGTGCTATGTGTGACAAGCAGAACAAATTACAAGAATTGCTATATTATAGTTACAGTTTGAAGAGGTATAAGCCAATTGCAAGGAAACAGGGCACAGAATGGCCACCTAGAAAAAACAGCTCATATCCAGAACTCTGGACCGTCATCAACAGAAAGTGATATTTACCTTACAAGCGTACATTTTAATGGATAAAATCACACAAAAATGACAAAACTCCAATAATATAAACTGGACTTTGACATTTTTTAAGTATAAATATAAAAATGGCACCAAAAAGTGGGAAGCGCCAACTGCTATCATCGGGTTGTGCTTGACCAGTGCCCAGGTGCAAACTAAGGCTGACCACTATGGAGCTTGAGCGATATACAGGTACCTGGTCTGACCTGATCAGAAGTTTTACTTTCAGACTTAGGCCCATATTTATGGACTTTGTGGCACAGGACAGCACAGCAAGTCACCTTCAGTCATCACAGGGAAAGGGCAGAAATGTGCCTCATTTATCCAATTTATCCTGTCCTTTCCCCCTGCGCTGCCATCCTTTTGGCATCCTAGCACCAACACAGGCACCCTTGTACTGTGGTGCAAGGGTGCCAGTGTTGCATGCAGGATTGTTTTTGTGCAGGAAGGGGCACCTTCCTCCTCAAAAACAATTTTCAGAGGTATTTTCCTCTTTCTCATCAAATCCCACCAGAGCGTCAGCATTTTTCACAGGATAAACATCACCCTAGAAAACACCACAATTCCTAAAATTAGTATACTACAGCCAATAGATGATTTATTGGTGGTAGCAATATGATTTAAATTGTTATTAAAATCTGTTATCACCCTTTCTATGTTCTCCTATTTGTCACCCTCAAAACTCAGCACTAACTACAATGTATTTCAATGGGAACCATGTCTCTGAGTTATGTACTGACTGTCACAACAGTTGTCTATGTTCAGCCCGCCAATCAAGGGAGGATCCTTTTGGAACCCCTCCATGTGACCCTTGTGGTCATGGTGTGCTCACCTTGCCCCCTTTCATATTGCAAAAATTTATTTTCAGGATGCAGGGAACATGTCCCTGAGGCCACAACATATTGTTCAGGCTATGGCCATCCAATCAGGATTGACTTCCCCCCTTTAAAGTGGCCAATCAGAGCATGTTGGGACACTGTCCAGATATACCTAACATTTTGACCCCTCCGTAACCAACCCAAACACCCCTTCTATGTGTATTTCTTCAAAACAGCCGAAAAGATTTACAACGAATAATGAAAAGCAAGATTTGTAAGCAAATTCCACCTTTCCACTAAATTTGGTGTAATCACTTCCCAAATTTTCTGATGGGAATTCACATGAATTCAATGTTTAAGGATGCCCCCCTATTTCTTGGCCCCCGTTTGACAGATCAAGTGACTTCCAGCATATATATATATTCCCTGAAAAAAAAACAAAGGTTGCAGGGACATTATAGTTATAGTCATACAAAACCAGAGGAATTCAGCAGTTATAGTTAGAGTTCTTTCAAGTAACTAAAACTCGTGCCCTAAGGTAACTATAACTCGCACCCTCACCATGTACAGTTGTCACATCAATCATTTTCTTGCACATGTTGCAGTGAGACTATGAAAGATGACATAGAATATGTAATCAATTATATAATATGTGCATTAACTAGCTGTGCATGACAAAGGTGCGAGTTTAGTTACCTTAGGGTGCAGGTTTTAGTTACTTGAAAGAACTCTAACTATAACTGCTGAATTTAGATGGTTTTGTAGGAGTAAATTCAGAACCTTACTATAACAGCCCTGTAACCTTTGTTTTCTTTCAGTGAATTTCTAGTTTTGTTTTTTTAACATATAGTAATTTTCATTGCTATACGTCAATCCAACCACCGCAGCACATGGCCTTTGACTGTGTGTGGCGGCGGTTGGCCACAGGGTAAGACCAACCACCTGTAAGCACCCAACTTTGCACTGTACACAGCCTTCTCTTGTGCGCAGTAGGGGTTGCCCGCAAGAGCTGGCCTGCAGCCAGTCACTGCAGTCAACCCCCCTAACCACCCAACCCGATGCTGTGCACGGCCCTTTGCACATGCATAGTGGAAGATGGCCATGGCCTCTCTGGGTGTGAGAATAGGTGTGAGGCTGTACCTGGGGGTAAGAGTGGCTGTCAGAGTATCTGCCTGGGTGTGAGAGTGCATACATCATTGTTTTAGTTGGTGTGTCAGTATGTGTGTGGGTCTGTGAGTGGGTGCATCAGGGTGCTGATGGGTATGTGAGTGGGTTTGTGACAGTCTGAGTGGGTGTGTGAGTGGGTGCGTAACTGCCTGAGTGGGTCTGAGTGGGTGGTGTGGGTCTGACTTTGGATGTGAGTGCATGAGGATCTGAGTGGCTCTGTGAGTGGATGTGTGAGTGTCTGAGTGGGTCTGTGAGTGGGTATATGAGTGTCTGAGTGGGTCTGTGAGTGAGTGTGTAAGTGTCCAAGTGGGAGTGGGAGTGGGAGAATTGATTGAAAGAGAGGCAGAGAGAGTGAAAGAAAGTGAGAGGGAGAGAGAGTTTTTTCGGCATTAATGCCTGATATACTTAGAAAAAGTTATTTGTCTCCAATTTAAAATGTATTTGCTTTTTTTTTTAACTATAACATCTTTTTTTACCCCTCCCCCCGCAAAAAAATGAAATGAGGCCAGGTGGACTCCAACCTCCAAAGCTCAGTGTGACGGTCTGTGACCTTCACACTGAGCCATGGTTTTTTTTCGTTTTTTTTTCCAGCCCATTATGAGCTATCTGGGACCATGATCCCTATTTTTTTATACAATGTTTTTTTTACATAAAAAGCCCCTACTTGCTACCTGACACTGCAGGGAAAGCCTTAAGGCGTCCCTTACAGTGTCAATGCTTCAGCAGGCACCAAGCTGGTTTAACAGCAGCTCCGTGCTTGCTGAAGCATTTCATCATCTCTGTCTTCTGCATATATAGTAATGAAAGACCTAGGGAGGTGGCAGTCACCAGAGCAGCCGAGGAGCCGTGGCCCCCTCCGCATTTTTAAAAATGAAAGCCATGGAGAGGTAGTGGATATCAGGGCAGTGGGGGGCCACGGTCCCCCCACACTTTTAAAAGTGAAACCCCTGCGGAGGTGGTGGTGTCCAGGGCAGTTGAGTGGGGCCATGGGCCCCCCAGCATTTTAAAAAATCAAATCTCTGGGGAGGTGGTGGTCCTGGGGCTGTGAAATCACAAATATCACAATTTTGTGGTAAAACAATTATTTAACAAAAATATTTTTTGTGCTGGGGGGTCCTTTTAGGACTGCCCGACCAGTGCTAATGGGTCAGGGTTTCTCTACCCTGGCCCCTTTCATTTTTTTTAAAACTTTTTTTCTGGGACTCAGCTCAAACCAAGTCCCAAGATAGCTGTCAACACTTCCTGGTTTGAAGTGCTGGCAGCCAACCAGAGCTGTGCATTTACCCTGCATGAGTTCATCGTTGTTCACCAATACTTTGCAACCAGAAATATACAAATTTGAATTTCCCTATGTTTTTCATAACTACTGATCAGATTTACACCAATTAACAAAAAGCACAATCTGTGTACTGACAGCTACCTTTCAGCCAAATTTGGTGTAATTCCGTTCGGCGGTTGGGGCTGTAAATGTGTTCACAGATCCTATGGGAATTAAAATGTCAAACCCAATGTTTTTTTAGCCCCCTTTTTCTTGGCCCCCACTTGAAGGATCACCCCCAAATTTTCCATACGCACCAAGAATCACCAGGCCACTTTTTGTGGGCAATTCTGTGAAGATTTGTCAAATGGTGGCAAAGATATAGGCAAGACAAAAAACACTTTTTCTATGGAAACATGGTCCTAACTATAAGTACCCATTGGCGACCGCCAGTAGGTAATAAACAAAGGTTAACATGATGTTATAGTTAGGTGAAAACGTCAGTTACATTTTAAATGTACCACTTTAAATGTACAAAACCACTGACATTCACCAGTTATAATTATCTCAAGTAACTGAAGTGGTGCCCTTGGTAACTACAACTCACACACCTGCTGGAGTCCGGCGGTACAGCAAATTAAAAGAAATTGAGCATTCTGATTTGCCCAGAGACCTCTTTTCTTAGCAGCCATCACATCCTGCAGGACCTGTCTCAGTACTGAACAATCTAAATGGCTCATCACAATGGGTAGAGAAAAGTTGCATTACAGGGCACGGCGACTAATTCTCCATGTTCTGGAAATTCATAAAAGAAAAAGGTATGCAGAGGCGGGGTATGGGTACCCTCCCTGCCCAGGATATGCTGTGCTTCAAACCCACAACGCACTGCCAAAGGTCATGCATGGGAGGGAGGGGTTGGCTGTCTACAGCCAACCTGACAGCTGGCCACCCATGGTGGATAGGTCTTAATTTGCAATAAAATAAAATAAGAGAAATTCACTGAAAAAAAATAGGTATCTTATAGTTAGGTAAAGTAATAAGAACTTAGCTTAAGGTAAAAAAATAATGTAACATTGATTTATAGAGTAATTTGAACAGCAGTAGGTTGGATAATGTAATCAATGTTGTCATCCAAAATATCTCAATTATGTAATTTGAGAAGCCATCAGTGTTGTCACAAATGATATCATTGAAGATGTCATGAGTGATGTAAGATGTGCAGTCATAGAGGTGCAAGGCAGTGATGCAAGTAATAATTAGCTCAGTAAGATATAACTAGTCAATGTCAGTGTTTTTTAATGATAGTTTTTATACTATTACATGGCCTAACTATGATGTCACGTTAACTTTTGTTTTTTCTGAAGATTTCTAATATTTTTGTAGTACCTTGCCTAATTAGAACATCACTTTTATATGTACTTGCACCCTCACCATGCACAGTCTTATCCTCCATAAATGTACCTCAAATGTTATTATCAATGATGTAATCAAAGATAACATGAGTTATGTAGTATGCAGAGTAATTAGCAGTGCATGGTGGGGGAGTAAGTTATATTCACCTTAGGGCACAAGTTATAGTTACTTGAGATAACCATAACTGTAACTGCTGAATTTCTATGTTTTTTAATTAATTAATGTTAGGTAATTTTAATTACTTTATGTTAATTCAACCACCGGGTTTGGCCACAAGGCCTGGCTGCCAGCCCCATGCTACACACCTCTTTTGGTCGTGTGCAGCTTGGTTTGGCTCCAGGGCCTAGCCGCAGGCCACCCAAAAAAGCAGGCCAGGCCCTGCGGCTTACCTCCTATATGAACCCAACCTGTGCCACTCACGTTCTCCCGTGCTTGTTTAATATAGCCCATGAGTGGGCTAGGTCCAGGGAGCATTCACCATAAAAAAAGAAGGGGTGGTGCACACAGGTGCTCTCCTAGGGCTCTGTTAAGCCCCCGGGGTTCACCACCTGTCCTGGGTTCTATGAAAACACTGGAGGGAGACCGTGCAAACCAACCCTTCTATTGGGCTCTTATGAGCCCCACGGACCACCACCTCCCCTAGCGGTTTATATTAAGAAAGTATGGGGCCATGCAGACTCCCTCCTGGGACTGTTTGAAGCCTTTCGGACCACCACCTCCCCAGGGCTAAATTATAAGTAATAAAAGGGGGGAACCACAAATAGGAAAGTTTTGGGGTGACCCAAGTGGGGGTGAAGAGAAGGTAGTTTTTGAGAAATCAAGAAAATTTACATTTGTATATATAGGGATACAAAGACTCTACGAACCCTCCGTATTTTGTGCTGAGATCTGATTGGTTGACCAGGCCCGACCCTGGTTAGCGCTTCCGAGATTGGGCACATTCAGGACTCCATAGGTCACGGACCTCCACCTCCTCAAAATTTCACTACGTTTTTTGTAAACTCTGCGGAATTCCACAGAGTCAGACTCCATGAACTCCACCCAACCCTAAGAATAATCCTTCAAAAACAGGGGATTTTCCATCTTGTCACATCTGGAATAACCCTTCATTTAAATAGAAAATGTTCATGCTGCTCCTGATGGTGGAACTGTTACTGACTTTACAATCAGAAGCACCATTTCTCGAGGCCTATGGCAACAATGACATTGCTGGAGCAGTTGAATGAAGGCAGACACTCTATCCTGATTCTTATTAACTTGCCTTTGTCCAGAGCCCCCACTGGAAAGCTAATAATTTATAAGATTTCTCAACCATGATGGGAGAAAGCTCACAGTGAGCTTTGCAAATGGACTTACAATTGTGGGTGTCTCTCCAGGACAAAATTGTGAACAGTGACTTTTGAAAAAACTGCCTGTATCATCACAACTGAAAAACAAGAACTAATATAGTATCAAAATAAAAGCATCACTGTTTCACCTGGCCTTCTCTGCTGGTTCACCAAATGATTTTGCCTTTACTCCCTTCCTTTGTTGAACACGTTTTTGTTGGCTTTTAGGACTCTGGGACTCATTACGAGCTTGGTGGTCTGAAGACCTCCACGTTGGCAGTGATAGTCCGACCCCCAACTGGCTGGCGGAGAAGGCTGCCAAATTATGATATTGGTGGTGATGCATACAAAATCCTGTCAAAGCACTGCTAGCACTGCATTGATTGGAGCCACCACCAGTCCGGTGGAGGCCATGTTTCCGCCATATTCTTTACAAGGTTGCACACTGCCAAGATTTCCGCCCCGGTCAGACCACAACGGAACACCAGGTGGAAACAAACAGAATGAAAGGAGACACTCACCTCCAGGAAACCATACTCATCCAGATCTGCCATGAAACCACAACTAGACGTTATCCCCCTGCTCCTGCTTGCAGAAAGACAACAGAATCATCTCTGATGAAGAAGACAACAACTGTAAGTACACACATTCACCTATTACAGTTGTAAAGTGTATACATTTGAACTGTTACATTACATACCATAAGGAGGGGGTGCAAGGGCTATACACACACCAGACATCAACAACACACAGTTATGCACTGCAACACAGCAGAGACCCAGTCCCACACATTCACATACAACATACAAAGTGATAACACACCAACACCACAACCGCACAAATATAAACACATGTCAAACACTTACAATGGACTCTGGCCAGGGACTCCACACACATACAACATAATATACAACCATCTGCGATTATACACACACAATTACAACTTATTACAACATAGCAATCGACATACATATGACACAAACACTGTACACCAAACGTAGTTTGCCTTGCACAATACACACAGATTCAAACTGTCTAAACACACAAAGCCGCACAGCACTACAACAAACAAATATCAACACTAACACAACACATCACCATGGCAAAATTTCAGCTACATACACATATCCATCACACAAAACACACCCCATCCCTGTGGGATAAAAGCACTGCACACAACATCACAGACTGCTCAGACAATATTAGAAGCATCAAACAGGGCACACACACAAAAATACTGCCACACAACCAACGTCAGCCAGGAACAACTCAAAACTAGGAAAGGAAATGCAGGACAAAGAAATAACCAGAAAACCAACAACTGGTTGGTTATGTATATTATTGATTTTCATGAAAAAAAATTGAAGTCCAAGGCCATTGGCCAGTCCACATATAAAATATGTGCGCCAAAGGCACAAAATGGTGCCCCAACTTGACTCCTGACTGCCATGTAACCTCCACAAGTAAGGGCATCAAGGGGGCAGACAGGCAGGCACCTCAGGGATCCTTGGAGGTGGTGGGGGAGGTGTTGGTCATAGGCTTGGGATGGGGGTTTAGGTTTTGGCTTGGGTGAGGGTCATACCTTTTTGGGCCGGGTGGACTTCTTTTGGTGGGGGAGGGGCATGGGTGCTGGCAAGGGGGTAGGGGAGGCCTTGGAGGTTGAAGGGATGGCCTTGGGGATGCAAAGAATTATCTTAGGGGTGTCATGGGGAGGAAGAGTTGGGAAAAGGTCAAACTCGTAAAGGATTTTTTTTTGGGACACACGGGGATTGGGTGCGGAGGGTGAGGGAGTGACTATCTGACATTTAGGTATGGATGTCCTGGGTGCATGTATGTGGGAGCTGTGCTTGTGGGTGGTGGGTGTCTGTTGAGGGGGTAAGTGAGGGTGTTTATGTGTCAGGCTGAGAGGGGTGGAGGTGCTGGGGATGTCATGGTGGGTGGGTGGCTGTCTATTGTGGTGGTGACTGCAGGTATGGTGGATATGCTGCGTGTCAGTGGTTGTGGTGTCTGTGGGTGTGGTGACGACTGAGGGTCTGTTGGGGTGCTGTATGCGGGTAAGATAGGTGTGGTGGCTGGATCAGTGAATGTTGGTGTGGTGTCTGCAGGTGTGTCAGGTGTTGTGTCTGTTGTGAGGGTGTCTGGGCAGGTCGTACATGTTGCTGTTCCTGGCAGTGGACGTCTGTGGCCGTGCCGGTGGTGTATCTTGTGGTGCTTATGTTTGTCTGCGCTACCCTTGTATATTGAAGTGGATGCATGCCTGTCTGTTTGGGTGATTTGGCTGGGTCACGGAAGGGGGATTCGGACTGGGAAGAGGAAGGTGGAGGTGGAGGACGATAGAAAAGTGGTGACTGGCTGCTGTTAGTGTGGAAGCCAGAGCCTGTAATGATCTCAGTAGGCCAGCCAGTGCACCTTGAATGCCCTCCAGGAATGGATTTGAGTTGCCAGTTCCTGGATGGCATTCACAGTGGTCAACTGACCCACAGAGATTGACCTCAGGAGGTCAATAGCCTCCTCACTGAGGACAGCAGGGCTAACAGGGGCTGGCGCAGAGGTGCCTGCGGCGAAGTAGACGCTCACTCTCTGGGATGGTCAGGCACATTTAACTGGGTGGGAAGCTACAGGGACGGCTGTGATAGAATGGGGGGGCAGACAGAGATGTTACCGGATAAGAATTCTGAGGAAGATGTAGTGGATCTGGTCTCCCCCTTGGCACTCCCCTCACCCTCCAGGCCACTGGGTCCCTCGCTGTCAGTGTTCTCATGACTCGTGGTCCCGTGGCCTGAAGTCTCCCTACTCAGCTGCGCCCTGTCTCCTTTGCCTGCTGGTGCTGATGCTAAAAAACTGAAATTCAGGTATGTTTATCACATTCACAAGATAACACTTCCATCATACAGTACACATAAGTCTCATTATATGCTGTTGACCAACACCCCAGGTATTGCCAGTAAAGTGCCAACATCGTGTCACAACAAAATATGATGTATGTCCCACCAGCTAAGCTACCTAACTGACACCTACGATACCATGAATGAAGTTGACCAATCACATTGGCCAAACCATGACAAGGTGACTTTGCCACATGATACAGGTTCCCTATCCACAACAATATAGTCAAGCACCAATCAAGCAATAGTTTAGGAATGTGACATTGCTTATCACTAATCAAAAACACATACTCAGCACATACAAATAATTTACTCTGATATCATGCACCAAGCTATGAAACATGTTGTAAAGTGAGCACAAGCAAGCCTAGTGTAGACAAGCCATACCTTCTTCATTTCACATACTTACAACCATACACTATGGATGTATGCAAACCTGTAACCACTCAAATTGTCATACATTTCAATTTAAGGTTAAGGAGTCAGAACACATGTTACACACACACATGCACCAATAGTGATGTCTGAAGGATTGAAAATACAATTTGGACCTAGTCATCCAGGTCATTGGTCTTCTGAAACAAACTTTATGAGTCAGGTATGGGCCACGGAAGTGCAGACCTATGTCCCACACACAAC
Organism: Pleurodeles waltl; assembly: GCF_031143425.1. Classification (NCBI taxonomy): domain Eukaryota; kingdom Metazoa; phylum Chordata; class Amphibia; order Caudata; family Salamandridae; genus Pleurodeles; species Pleurodeles waltl. Next base: position 236,864,692 of record NC_090436.1, read on the forward strand.
CACAAGATGTCGAAAGGAGTGTACCTTACATATGGACTACTACGTTGTGCAGAAAGATGACAATCAGACTTACCTATTGATGTAATTAGTCCATCAATGGGCCACTGACTGAGTGGGTACATCACTACACGTATATGAGACATGGCAAGCCTTACATCTGTCTGTGGAGGATTCTCAGGGCCAAAGATGACAGGTACACTTACCATGATGCAAGTCACAAGCCTAGCTACACTTACAATAATACTCATATGTGTATGTGAATTACCACACCTGCACCACAAAGATGACATTGCCAACATTAGGTTCCCAAACAGCCAGGACTCATTTGCTGCATCCGTCATGGCAACTGCAAGAAGACATAACTATTTCCAATGTTGATTCATTACTGAACCTTTCAGTTGTTACATGATGTTGATACATATCTGTTAAGAATGTACCTGTGAGTAGGCTATCATTGCCTATGTGTCATGCCTACAACAATATGCCTAATGACAATGCCATGTGCCCATTGAAATGTTCCAACACCTCAATGGTATCCAACATGCATGTTGTCTACTCTGATGATACTTCACAAATATCTAAGTACATCCCTCACTTACCAAAGGGGGATTACCTTGTAACAGATGTGAAGATGTTAACCTTGTATGTCATGTGACATGGCAGACGGACATCACAGCCTCCCATTCTGCTGTCACTTATCAGAAAGCATTAGAAAACTAGAGATGACTTGATTATGTTTGACTCTTTGTTGCACCTAGACAGGAGTCTTGAGACATTGCAGAGGACAGAGATCGAGGACCTACATACCTTACTACCATGACATGGTGGTTATGAACAATCACCAGATTGGAAAATGCTGTCCAGTGGTACACATATGACACAGTCATATGTGCGTCATAATATGCTATTGTACTGAGAGGGCCAACATAGTAGAGTAACATGCCTCTAAATACATTTGTATGTGCACACCGGTGTGTTATAGATGGCTACGGTACATCAATGTGTACAGAGGTGATCTGTGACACTTTGCACTTACCAAATTGTCAGAGCCAGCATTCTGATCAATCACTCAATCAACTGGTAAAGAGGCAAACATGAGTCAGATCTGTACTTACCCCCTTGTGGCTGCTGTGCTGCCTTCAAATGCCCATTCAACTCAGAGTAGGCCACTGCCGAAATGCAGATCATTAGTGGGGTCATGGAACACCAGGCACTCCGTCCTTGTGGGGAGGACATCCACAGCTGGGCCTCTGCGGTTTTTGGGGCCAAGCGTCTCAGGTTCTTCCACCTCTTGCGACAGTGGGCACTCCGCAGGCTGTGTATCCCCAGGGTCTGCCCTTTCTTGGTGATGGCACACCAAATCCCCTTCTTCTGATGGGCGTTGACCAGCATGGATGACATAGATAAAAAAGTAGGCCATGTCCACATATACCATACTACGACAGGCAGGGTTACCTTCTAGTTAGTACAATACGCCAAACACAGACTGTCTTTAACATCCCCTCCACTGATAGATGAGCATATGCAGTCAGGCCAGATGTGAGGTCAAAACAGGCAGACAACATGCATCTCCAGCACCAGCTGTCATGTTGTTACATATGACCAACCTGTATACACATTTGCAAATAGGGTATTTCAGGAGGAGTCTGATATACCAACTCCACTAACCTTGTGCAACAGTCACGAGGTGGGTCAGGGCACATACATCAAACACTCTCCATAAAGTCTCAGGCCTCAAAATCTGTCACCAAACATAAGTACATGACCAGAAACTCATCCCATTCTATCACAACTTTGGCACCCTAAAGGACATGATCAGAAACATTGCCAATCAGCCCTTGATTAGTTTAACAAAGTATAGTTGAGATAATGAAATATTTGTGCACCTGGTGCTCTTATCTGCTCATCTGGTGCACCATAGAGCTGTTCATACAGGGGTAGGACCAACTCCACCAGCTTCTCCAGCTCCTCGGGTGAGAAGGCAGGGGCTGTACCACCTGTAGGATGTGGCATTATTGCTTCCAGAGGCAGTACAGAGCAGCTCAAGTCGTGGAGGTCTTGCTGGCAGCAGAATCAGGAGTCACGTGAGAGATGAAGTATGAAATGGCAGTCACATCCACCACGTAAGATACCATCACTGCCGGCAAACAGTGCCATTTGCCCAAGACAACCAAAAGCAGCAATGTGTTCCAATGGCAATATCCACTGCGGAAGTATCCGCCAACCGTCATGACAACTTTAACCGGCAGACGTAGGTCATTTCCTAATGTCTGGGACAGTAGGTCAGGCAGATGCTATTTTGTACAGTCCTCAGATGGTCGGAAAAGCTGAATTAAAGATGTGTCACGAGGTCAGAAATATACCTACTCCACAGTTTTCAGTGCTGGCTTTGAGTAACCATGTATTTAAAAAACGAATTAATAGACATGTTGTAAGAATCATGATATGTGTGTAATGTATCATTAGTGGCATTGCCTGTACCCCCATGGCATTTAGATAGATGGGATTTGTGTCTATTATATGTGAAACATCCTAAGAATGTCATTATCACTGAGACTTTCAGTGACATGCATATTAATTTCCAAGTCATAATTGAGGTAAGGGGATGACATTATCCATTATCAGACCTGCAGACCATAGAGGATCAACATGTCCACCAGATCTGATGCCTGCCATTCGTCATCCCAATAGCATTCCATCCATTGTACAAGTCATGTCAGCGCTGCACTTCCTGGCCACAGGCTCCCTTCAAAATACCGTGGCCCTAACTGCAGGGATGTCACAGCCTATGTTCAGTTTGGTCTTCAAGGATGTCCTCTCATCACTGTTGAGACACCTGGACAGCTACATCTGATTTCCTCAACGTAAAGATTTGGCCCATGTGAAGGCTGATTTTTATGCTTTGGCACACATCCCACATGTGGTGGGATTCATTGATGGTACCCATCTAGCATTGGTTCCCCCAAATGACAATGAACATGTGTATCGAAACAGGAAGAACTTCCACTACATAAATGTCCAAGTAGTCTGTTTGGCAGACCTCTACTTTTCCCAAGTATGTGCAAAGTATCCGGGTTCAGTTCATGATGCCTTCATCATGTGGAACAGCAATACCCCACTGCTAATGACACAATAGTACATAGAGAGGGCCTGGCTGGTTGGTAAGTCATATATGTGATGTGCGTCAGTATATTATGCCTGCTGCCAAATATAAGGATGTTTATGTTTGCACACATGTAACAATTCCTTACAGGGGATTCTGGCTACCCAAACTGTCCCTGGTTGTTAACACCAGTGAGGTACCCAAACACGCCAGGGGAAGTTTGCTTCAATGAGGCCCACGGAAGGACACAGAGTGTTATGGAGCAGACTTTTGGGCTCCTATTGGCTAGATTTTGTTGCATTGATAAGTCTTGTGGAGCCCTCCTCTACTCACCCGCCAAAGTGTGTCAAATTATTGTTGCCTGCTGCATGCTCCACAACCTCGCCCTGAGACGTCAGATCCCATATATACTAGATGAGGGGGAGCCAGCAGTTCCAGCGGGGGAGAATGTAGAAATGCCAATTGAGTATGACTGTGATGAGGATGAGGTGGAGACAGCCGGACAGATCTCGTCAATCAGTACTTCAACTGACTGCAGGTATGTGTTGTTCTATAAATTACTTGACTCAGAGGGTTATTGGGGGGCTTAGAGATATTTGAGAAGAGTCTTTGTATAACCATGTCCAGGCTGTCAGGACAGGGGATGGTAGTGTACTGTTCCACACAATAGACCTGTGTGCCATGTTATATGGGTCCAATGGTGTCATATGTGTGGTGTTGTGTCTCTGACCATGTCATCCTGTGAAATCCATGACCTCAACCTTAACATTGGTTGGATGATCATACTGTTTAACTTGTGTGTAGCTTTTACTGTGTTTCCTCATTGTAGGCCACTGTACGGTGCATGTGTGTCAAGACTGATATAGGTGAGTAGCATGCCTACACATACCTGACCATGGTAAGTGGAAGGTTTCATGACTGGGGACAGTTGTACTGGCCTTTGTATTATGGGGTATGGTCATTTGGGAGGTATGGTATGGGTATGTGATAAGGCTTTAGCTAATAACACATTGAACCAATCTGTTTGCCTAGTTGGATAGACAAAGACTGACATATCCCTAACTTCAGTAGTCTGTGGGGTGCTTGTTATTCGCACCTATCCCGAATCATTAAATTCTGAAGCTGTATTTCTCTATGTGATATTTGGCATGTTGTCACCCTATGTTCAGGCAAGTGCAATAAATGGGAATAGGAGTGTCTCCATTTGTATAATTGTACATATATTTGACCCAGATTCAACAGTACATGTGAGATGAGACTTAACAGATTTGTTACATATGTGAATATAATGTGTAAGCAATAGCTTTCACAGTTAACTGTTTAATATAGCTGAATTGTGACTCTCATTCATGATATGTGGTTTAGTTGTGTTTATTTACAAGTGCACAGGAAAATTAAATGAATGGGATAAAATCATAAAGCGCAAACAGTGAAGGGTTCAGTCATGGTGGATGTAATCATCAGGGTAGCTGCTACAACATTTGGAGTCTCAAGTCCAGTGTCCTTGTGCCATTGGAAAATGGAACCAATGAGTAGAGGATCAATTTCTGGCAGTGGTGAAAGCCTTGGCATCTGCTCCTCCTGGATTTTTTGGTGGACATCCACGTTTGTGGGAGGTTCTTCAGCTACAGAGGCTGGGGTGTCTGAGGAATGTCCTTCCCCTTGTAAAGCAACCCTTCCACTGGCTGCCACAGATGTTGAAGGGGCTGATGTTACATGGCCAATGGAAGGAGTCTGCTCTTGAGGACATAACCTACTCGGGGTGGTATTAATGTCTCTCAGCACCCCTGTTAGGGGGCCATGTTGGCATTGTGGGCCTTCCACTTTTGCATGACTTCCTGGTGGTGTCCCTCTGCAGCTGATTTATCTCCCCCATCATGGCAAGTACCTGGCCCATCACGCCTTGGGACTGTTGGTAGGCACCGAAGACTTGGGAGATGGTGTCCTGGCCAGTAGCACCCCTAGGAGCCTCAATCTTCTGGCCCACACCATCCCTCCCATACACCCTACCCCCACATGCCTGTGCCCTTGGCACAGTTTGCCCACTCCCACTGGTTCCATGTCCTTTATTGTCTGGGTTTTCTAGTGGTGACTCTGGTACCTGTACTGGGGGCACATGATGGTTGTAATTGTCTTTGGAACACAGGTTTGGGGTGAATGGTTGCTTGGGATGTAGAAACAACAGGGCTGAGAGGGGTCAATGTAGGTAGGGTGAGGCTGACAGTTGTAGACTGACCAGGTGTCCCAGATGGGCCAGAGTCATCCTCAATGTCCTCACATCCAGGGGCGTTCTCCTTACTGAGGGTTGCATCCAGGGGGGAAGTGACTGTCTCAAGTGTCCTCTCCACGGACATAATGGATAGGTGACCTGTTGAAGAAGTGGAACAGACTGTTACAGATTGTAATGCAACATGTGGTATCTGACAGGTAGATATGCTTTGAGCCATGTATATAAAGACTTTGCTGGATCCCATGTAATGACAGTGACACCTTCTTTCAAATCTAGGGTACAGCTATATGGTATGCAAGGAATTCCTATATCAAACACCTTGCTACAGGGTTTCAGATGTGCTTGGCAGTTGGATGTCTGTTGACAGACTCATATCTTGTCTGCTGTGAAGCTTTATATTGTTTATGTTACCTCCCAGTTAGCAGTAGTTCAGTATTGAGTCATAAGATAGCTGCAGAATGGAATTGGAAACTGACCTGTCCATCAGCTTAGGAGTAGCCCTTGTACCTGGCGATATATATCAGGTTACACCTAGTACAGCACACTGTAGATATGTGTGTTTCCCCCAGGTGAATATCTTTCAATGGGTGATGGAAGGTATAAGGGACATTTAGCAGAGGACACAGGTGTAGCTGTGGGTTGGTGGTATTGTACTGGCCGATGACCATAGCATTGCTGTAATAGTCATAGACTATAAAATTGTGGATCATTAAGGTGGGTTGAGTTGATTGTGTAGTTGACATGCAAGGCTATTTTCATTATGGTACACTGTTCTAGTTTTCTTAATGGTATAACAGTGCCTGCTGGGAGTTGTAGTACTGTCAGTCCCTGTACTACCCACGCCACACACACACACTGTGCCCTCAGGTGAGGTTAGTTGACATATGGAATGCCAGAGAGGGGTATTTGGACAGTTGGGCTCAGGGGTGGAAAGTGTGTTGGCTGTTAAGATGTCAAAAGGTGATCAGTGAGCATGCAAGACAGGACTCCAGGGAGACATTTTCAGTGTTGTGACTTACCCTACTCAACTCCCCCAGGTATTCCTGTCAAGCCCTCAGGATGCAGGATGTACAAGACCTTCTGGTCCCATGATGTGAAAGTTGGGGAAGGAGGTGGGGGCCCAAGGCCAGTCTTAAGGACTGCCAGCTGGTGCCTGGCGGGCATGGAACATACTTCCCCCTGAGGTTGTTCCACCTCTTCCTGAAATCCTCCCTTGTGCGTGGATGGCTGCCCACAGAATTTACTGTGTCAACTATTTTTTGCCACATCTTCATTTCCCTGGCAATAGACATTTGTTGGACTTGGGCTCCAAATAAGTGTGGCTCTACTCTGATTATTTCCTCCACCATGACCCTCAACTCATCGTCTGTGAAGCTCGGATATTTTTGTGGGGACATGGTAGTGGTGGCCAGCACAATAAGGTAAAAAAAAAGGTGATGAGGTGTGGGTGCTGTGTTGTGAGTGGGTGACGAGTGGTGTCTGATGTGTGGCAAAAACATTTGTGATATGTATGATGTGCAGGTGTAGGATGAGTGGTATTTGGAGTAGAGATGGGTGCCTATTCTATGGTTCCTAATTTCTGTGTGTGGCCTCTATCTTGCTGTGTATGCAAAGGATTGTGGGGTGTGAAGGGGTGGGTTTAATAGTGCTGTTTGTAGGTGTGTGGAATTCAAACTATCCATTGTGGTGTAATGTATTACTGTGTACATAGTTTGCACCTCCATTAGTTTTCCACCATGGGAGAACCGCTATCTTGATTTGTGGGTCGTAATTGGCTCGGAGGATTCTTGATGGGCTGGCGTTGCTGCTGGTGGAACCCCCTCTTTTCCCTCCTCCAGAGTCCTGGTGGAGTTGGAATTTTGGCTGGGTTTAGGCAGTCCTGCCTGTGTAACTCGTAATACACATGGTGGTCTTTTGGCGGCCACCACCGTGGCTGTCTTACCGTCAGACCACCAAACTCATAAGGAGGTCCTCTGTGTTTGTGCCCTCTCCTTAAAACATGATAAACTTGGTCTACTTGTGATTAGCACATTTGATTTACTTGTAAATTCATAGTTATGGATGTACATGTACCAGGGCCTGTAAATTAAATGCCACTAGTGGAGCGAAGCACTCCTTGCCCAGCCTCTTAAGTGTCCCTGTAAAAGATGCCTACGGCCTGACACTGCAGCCTTTCTTTGCAGTTTTTAACTGCTATTTCAATCTTGCAAAATAAACCTTTTGCCAGGTCTAAACCCTCCTTTGTAATACTTATAAGTCACCACTAAGGTAGGCCCTAAAGGCTCATAGGGCAGGGAGCATTATACTTATAAAGTAAGACAAATGTGTTTAGATTTCACGTGTCCTGGTATTGAAAAACTCCTAAATTAATTGTGCATTACTGTAAGGCCTATCTCTCATATTTGCTAACATTTGATTAACCTATTATATTATATTTATAACTTTGGATTGGGAGCAAAATTAAAAATTTAAATTCTCGTTAATAGTAAAGTCTGATTTTAAACCACAATTCAGAAAATGCACTTTTAGAAAGTTGGCTTTTTCTTAACCAACTATTTGTGCCTTCTGTAAGTATTCTGGGTACATGACTGAATTACTCTGCTGTTGTGGGTTGTGTATTCCTGCGAGACACTAACACAAAAGTGTCAGGCATGATGGACCATCCTGTCAGGATGGCTGTAGGTGGAGTGGTACCCTGCCCCATTTACACTTTAAAGGACTTGCTTCCAGCACACACAAAGGAGCCTGACACCAGCCTTTTGTCACCTAGACTTCTTGGAGCCTTGGCAGGAGAAGGGAAGAACTTTGCAGAACAAGATGTGAGCGTAGGACGGGGTGTTACCCAACATATAAAGGCTGGCAACAGGTATAAATATTTGGCCTCTAAATATGGAATAAGATGAAATATATTAATTAATATGGACAATAAATAAAATATAAAAAATCCAAACAAAAACAAATTTACCAAAAATACTATTAATTTTAACATAAATTAAAATCTAAAACAAATAACATAGCAATTAAAAAATAAAACAGTGCAATAAAATTTGATTAACCACTATTATGAAAAGTATTGAAGTTTCAGAATATTAAATATACTATTTTCACTGTAGTTCATGTGCAGCAGGGAAAGTGTTGGACTTCAGATAGGTTTGATTTAATCTTCCTACTCCAGTCACCGCAATAATAGGTAAAGTGCTAAGGCTTCAGAGGAGTTAGTTTTTCTATTCTTGCTATAGTCAGTGCAACAGTAGAGAAAGCGTTGGACTTCAAGGGAGCGAAATTTACAAACCAAGCAGCCTGCACCTAAAATATGACTAAAGAATAACTGATCAATATCTTACGTATTTATAATAAATTAAATAATTAACAATTAATAATAATCATAAAATATTACCTAATTAACTTCCCAACCTATAAAGTGGAATTAAATAAGTACTCCACAATTTACATATTAAAAATACAATTAAGTACTTTACAAATACTAGTCAATAGTTAATTAGTCACGAGTTAAATTCTCACCCAATACCCCTATAAATCTAGCATACTGCAACCAACATATAGTAAAATAAATCAGTATTCCATATTTTACAAAATCAAAAATAATTATTACTTAGGCAACATCTTATTGCACACCTTTACAAACCTGGCAACCTGAAATTAAAATATATATATATAATAAATAAGTATTCCATAATTACATTATTTAAAAAGTTAATTAATTATTAATGAATACTTAATTGATAATTATTACTTAATTACCTTCCCACCCTATTCCTCTATAAACGTAACAGCCCACAAATAACATATAATGAAAATAAATCAGTATTACATAAACTGCATAATACATATCAATCATATATTTAAATATAATGTTTTAAATGTTTCTTAATTAATTATTCAATTAACTTCCTACCCTAACGTCCCTCTACAAACCCAACCCACTACATCCCTATAAATTTCTATTAAAAATTAAGATACATTTTAAATCACTTAAAATTACAAGCTATATTTAAAAAAAACAATTAATAACATTTATATAAACTATAGTAACATGTAAAATTAATATATCAACTAAAACACATTAAAACAAATAAAAATCAATACTTGTATCCACTATGTTAGTGAAAACAATATTAAAAACATTGATATTAAGTACATTGATAATACCTCAAAAAATGATATTCTTGTCACTGATATTTGTGTTTCAATATATTTGTGTGCCACAATATTTTATTTCCAATATTTCTGTCTCCCAATACTTTTAAATTGATATTTTGTGCAAACACCACCAGCGACGACCAACAGCACAAGATCTGCTCTTTGGAGTACTGCAACAACTGTGGTAACTGCCATCATAAAGCTCCAGCAATGACAGTCAACAAAGCCCAACCAGATCTTCCTGCTACAGCGACGACCATCCATGGCTCTCTCCCTGCTCCTCACGGCATCCTCCACCAGACTTTGAGGAGGTAACTTTTTCAGGGGACTAACCTGGTCCCTGTACCACTCCATCATGGTCAGCCTGAACTTATGAATTTCCCTTGTGACTTTCTCCTAGTCTCCCACAACCAGATTGCAGAGAGTGAGGCTTTGTGCTTTTAGGTGCTATACTTACCTAAAATCTTTAAATTCAATATCTTCGGTTCTACTGATTGGATCTTTGCTATTCTGGTCTCATTTTATTTACTAAATTTTTCTAAATTGGTTTGGGATTTTCTTCAGTTGTATTTTTACTTTATTACTGTTTGTGTGCTTCATAAATACCTTACACATTGCCTCTAAGTTAAGTCTGACCGCGATTGTGCAAAGCTACCAGAGGGAGAGCACTGTTGAATAAAAGATCTTTACAAATCATTACGATTCCCTGTCAATGTTTATCAACAAACTTCCATTGCACTGTAACAACTTGTGTGGAAAAGCTCCTGAACAGTGACATTTAGTGCGGGGAAGTAGTGATGAATGAAAGGGTGTTGCCAAATCATTACAATTCAATTCATAAAATGAAAGACCAACCCTTCCCATCTAAACCCCCAAGCACATTTGCTTCTAAAACAACTTTCTCTCTTTCACAATATCTCTCCTTCAAGGGCCCTTGTGCAACTTTCCATGAGCAAGTGGGTTTTTTGTAATGCCAAGTGTTATGTGAACTGTTCACTTCCTCCAGGGCCTATAAAAGTCAGATATCAATCACAGGCTGTCTCCTTGGTGTGGAGGTTGTGTAAATTCAAAAAGTGCATATCTACTAGGATCTAACACATGTCTTCCAGCTTTATCCACTGGTGCACACCCATGATGCATGCAGAAAATATGTTACATTTACAACGCATTGAACACCTGAAATAAATATAATTAAGACCAGTGCTTAATTGCTTGTTGTTTCCGGTGCAGAGCACTGGCACTTATTTTTGAGGGCCGGCACTTATTTTTCCGCCCCACGTAATTACTGCGAGCAAAAGACACCTATGGAAATAAGGGCCCCACGGAGAGCTGGACGCAGTTCAGTCTTTTCACGGGAGCTCTCGGGCGGAAGAGGACGGACTGATTTAGGATTGGCTGGGGGCAGGGGAGGGTCTTAGGGGATTAGTATTTAAGGGGGTGGGGTGGGGTGGGACGATCGCCCCTTCGTCGCTTGCGATCATGCTGCGCGAAGGTTGGTTGATGGGTTAGGGTTTTTTTCTGTTTGAGTTAGGAAATATTTTGCGCCAGTGATTATGACGCAGGGCATGATTTAGAAGCAGTGCGTGTCACGCTTGGCATTTTAGGCGAAGCCAGAAGGGAAAATCTGCTCAAGCCTGGTGTCCTCGACTAGGCATGGGTAGGCATGATGCATGTGCCTCGTGCTGCGTCACAGGAGGTGACAGCGGCAACCGCCACTTGCCTTTCCATAGGAAAGAAAGTAAAGAAAAGGCTGAAAAAGGGGCGGGATGCAGCGCGTCCATCCCCCCTCCTGTTTTTGAAGATCGGGGCCCGGTGAGCTGGGGAGAGGCTTTGGGGAGAGGGTAGCCATCTGGGGGTGAGGTAGGCCCCTTGGCTCAGGACACTGAGCAGGGGGAAGAGCCCAAAACAGGATGCACAGGGGGATGGTAACCCATGGGGCTGGTACAGCCCCTAGATCTCACACTTGCTGGGGCCACAGCAAGGAGCCAAAAAAGAGGGTAGGGGTCAAGGGCTGGGGAGGACAAAAGGAAAGGGAAAGAGGGCTAACAGCACGGCGGGGTCTCTGGAGTGGCAGGTCAGGCTGTGGTTGAGTCAGCTGGCACTGGGGTGGGGGAGCAGTTTGAGGTGGGCTGTGTGGTGGGGGAGGTTTTGGAGGCAAGGCAACCCCTTAATACGGATTGGGCATCCGTTGATATAGAGACAAGGATTCAGGAGCAGTGCAAATTGGTGGCGGAGATGGAACTCAGGTGGGCTAGGCTGTGCAGGGAGAGGGGGGAGGCTGAAGGGAAGGCCAGAAAGACTAAAAGAAAACCAGTAGGCTTTTGTGGGGGCCAGGATGAAGCGTGGGGTGTGGAAAAGGGTAGCTGGGTGTGGATTTCCCATGAGCAGGAGTCGGGGGCAGGAGGATAGTGGGGCCGATGGGCTAGGCAGCGTAACGGCAGCAGCTGGCGAACACGGCCGGGTGGGGCGCGGCGAGTCAACGCCAGTGTCAGAAGCTGGCAGGAAGGTGGCTAAGCTAATGGGGCACAATACAGCCTCAGGATGTTGGTCGGAAGTTATAGAGGGGTCTTCGGCTGCCTTCTTTACACTGTGGGACCGAGTGAAGCACACGTCTGGCTTGTGCCAGGAAGTTTTCAGGTTGGATGACGAATGTGGGTTGGTGGATACGGCTGGTGGTGATGACGGAATGTGTGTGGATGAGGATGAGATGATTGATCTAGACTATGAGGAGGATCTTGACGATTGGGAAGAGGGGCAACTGCAAGAAAAAGAGGTGAGCGGGGACTGGGGAAGGGTCGGGCGCAGGAGCGCCGCAACAACCTCTTCTGTTCATATTTTGCAGGTTTTTACGTCTACCGCTCAAGGCCAGGAGGTCTCCCGTAAAGATGGAGGCAAGCGTAGACCAAGGCTGGAGGCCACAGTGACTGGCCATGGGGTTCAAGGTAAGGGAGACTGGTGGGAGCCTTGGGGTGAACGTAAGGGCAAGGCAGGGGGCACAATACCAATCTATCGGTGTGGGGGAAGATTCAGTACATGTGCAGCCTGCTACAGATGCGGTAGAGGCAGGGGGAAAAGATCAAATGGGAGCTGAGGGGACGTCGGTACGAAGCAAAGAAGGAGATGCAAGGGTTAGTGGGGAAAAGTCAGACGAGGATAAGGGTAGGGCGTGGCATAAGAAGAGTCTCCCATACATGGGACTCGCAATGCCTTTGGGCTCACAAGTCGCTGACAAGACCAAGGCTAAGATTTGGAAACATGAATATAAGGATGTTTTTAAATTACTACATAGGGATATCCAGGCAAAGAAAGGGTCCAAGGAAGAGGAGTGGGAATTAGCAAGGAGGCCTCGTTTTCCAATAACTATGGACAACTGGACCTCTGCCTTTTTGATTTACGTCACTATATACTGTGAGAAGTATCTGGACAGGGCCATTGCCATGTTTAAATACATGGACATTATTCGTAAGGCCCAGCTACACTTCGGGGGGTTTGCATGGTTAAATTACAAGAAGAAGTTTAGTGCCTGAGTTAGCATAAATCCTGAGAAGCCTTGGGGGATGTGGCTTCGGAGTTGTGGACGCAATGGATGGCATCCTCGCATTCTGGGGCTTCCACACACACAGCTAGTGGTCTCCCAGTTGTCTATAAGCCGTTTCAGCAGTGTCCCTCTCAGGGAGGGGCGGGTATACCTCAGAGGGCTCAGGTGTCCACCTCAGGAGCCTGTTGGAATTTCAACAAGGGGTTTTGCTCCAGGCACCCCTGCAAGTTTAAACATGAGTGTTCTAAGTGTGGGGGACGGCACCCGGTCATGCAATGTTTTTCTCTCGCCAGCCCGGCAGAGCAGTGGAGGTCTACTAGGGGCAGGGGGCACAGGAACCTACTGGGCCAAAGGGCACCTACTCCAATTAAGTTGGAGAGGTTACTTTTTTGGTTGCGAGTGTGCCCGGATATGGACACTGCACTAAAGTTGGAATAGGGTTTCAGGGAAGGTTTCCGGGTGGGATATCAAGGATCAAGATAAAGGAGATGGGCAGAAAATTTACAGTCAGCAAAAAACCATGCCAGAGGTGGTGGCGTCCAAATTGAGCAAAGAGGTGGCAGAGGGCAGAATCTTGGGCCTATTCCATGACTGGCCTATGGAGAACTTAATGATCTCGCCTTTGGGGGTAGTACCAAAAAAGACCAACGGGGATTATAGGTTGATTCATCATTTGTCATGGCCTGAGAGGGAGTCAGTGAATGATTTCATCGCGCCGGATGATACAAAGGTGGTATACGCCACGTGAATGATGCCATACTGCTCATCCGAGGTTGTGGGGAATGTGCAGAACTGGCTAAGTGTGACAAGAAGGCAGCTTTTCAGCTGCTCCCTATTCACCTAGAGGATTTTTTGTTGCTGGGGATGCAGTTGGGGAGGCTATTTACGTGGACCGGGTACTTCCCATGGGCTGTGCAATTTCCTGTGTGCTGTTTGAGGCTTTTACCACATTTTTGCTGTGGGTTTTTGTTCAGGTCAGTGGGCACCGGACAGTGTCGCACTATTTGGATGATTTTTTTTTTTTGTAGGATCAGCACAGCCTGGTTCGTGTGGCAGGGCTCTGCAACAGTTTGAGCGGTTGGTGAATGAATTTGGGGTACCTCTAGCCCCAGAAAAGACAGAAGTCCCTAGTTGCGTTTTGACTTTTTGGGCATTGAACTGGACACAAGACAGCTCATAGCGTGCCTGCCGGTGGCAAAGGTAGAAGAGAGTCTACTATTTTTGAGGGAGATCAGGATGAAGCATAAAATTGAGTTGCACGTGGCGCAACAAATGCTTGGTCTTTTGAATTTTGCATGCCGAGTGGTTAGGGGAGGCAGGACTTTTTGTAGGCGTATGGGTTTAGCAATGTCAGGTGCATCCCTACCTCATCACAGGATTAGGTTGACCATTGGTCTGCGAGAAGACATTAATGTATCGGATCTGTTTCTAACACAGTTCAACAGTTTTTCCATGTCTTTTCAGGAGGAGGACACTGTCTGGCAGGTGCAGATTGTTTCGGACGCGGCAGGAGCAGCAGGTTTTGGACTATTTTGGGATGGTCGTTGGTGCGTGGAGGCATGGCCTTCACAATGGTTGAGACAAGGGAGGAGCATTGCAATTTTTGAGTTCTTTCCTCTGCTGGTGGCATTGTCGGTATGGAGGGATGAGCTGGCACACAGTACAGTGATGTTTCACGTGGATAACTTAATGGTAGTTGAATTGGTGAACCGACAGAGAGCTAGGGATCTGAGGGTACTGCGGTTGCTCAGGAGGTTTATGTTGCGTTGCTTAACTTGAAATATCATATTTAAGGCTGCACACATCCCTGGGGTCAACAATTCCATTGCAGATTCCCTGTCTCATTCACAGTGGCAGTGCTTCCGGCAGTTGGCAACAGGCGCGGAGGAACACAAGACAGCAGTCCCGGCGGACATTTGGGAGAGGGGTGCGTGATGGTCATGCAACTGGTCGAGAGGTCACTAGCGGAATCAACCCTCAGGAGTTGTCGTCTGGCATAGGTGGAATTTCAGGATTTTGAAGCTTACAGGGGGAGTTTTTGGGAACAGGACCAGGGAATGCTAGAGGCCAGGGTGATGCGTTTTGTAGTGTTTTTGATTCGGAAGGGGTTCTCTTCCGCCACAATCGGGTGCAAGTTGGCAGGAGTGTCTTTTTATGGAAGGCTGTTTTTTGGATGGGACTCAGCGAGGAATGATATTCTAGGTAAGATGTTGAAGGGTTGGGGTAGAATCTGCACAGGAGCAGCTTTTGTGCGGGAGGCTATTACATTTGAGTTACTTTTGGAGATACTACATTGCCAGTTTGCTGTTTCAATGCCAGTGAGGTGGCTCCGTTCCATTTATGTATGATATGGGCGTTTTTTGGTGCATTTCGGGTGTCCGGATTGTTGGGTGTGGGGAAGGCGATTGGTTTGAAAATGAGTGAGGTTCATTGTCAAAGCGGGTGGTTGGGGATGTGACTGTGGTGCTCAAAGAAGGATCAATTGGGCAAGGGTAAGTGGATATGGTTGGAGCAGGGGGGAGTGACAGAAGCATGCCCTGTAAGATAATAGGACAAGTTCATGGAGACCAGGTTGAGTCCAAGGGACGGTGTATTTATTCATGAGAATGGCACGAAGATTATAGCTTTGCAGCATTTTTGTCTGTTCTGAGAGTGGGGTTGAGACGACTGGCTAGACAGGTGAGCAATTTCAGTACTCATTCCTTCAGGATTGGCGCAGGGACAGAGGCTGCCAGGTTGGGGTGGGATTGGGATAGGATTAGGCGCATTGATCGGTGGCGTTCCAAATGCTGTGAGAGATATGTTAGGTCTTGAATGGTCGAGGGGATGAGTACCAGAACGTTGGGTGGATGGGAGTGATTATGGAGGGTGACATCGTATACTGGGGGGGGTTGTGTTTTTTCTTTCTGACAGTTGTTTCTCATTCCAGGTTGCGTGAGTGGCCCCGAGAAACATAAGGCGATCACATGGTTGGTCGGACACTCTTTCATTCACTGGGGGGGGCGAAATTCGCGGAGAGACAGATCTATGGACGATCTTTGGGACTCCCGAGTAGCAGGCATGAAGTGCTGTTGTGGGGAAAGAGCCGCATGAGGTGGGGCAATTTGCTTTCTTTTATCACATCGATTTTGCCAACGTGAGGATGTCCTGATATATTGGTTTTACTTCTGGGAGAGAATGACCTGGTGCGCCTCTCTGGGCTCACCCTACTGCAACACATGCAACGTGATTTGGTATTGATGAAGCTCAACATGCATGGGACTTGCCTAGTATGGACAGAATTTGTGCCACGGCGGAAATGGCGCAGAACATAGAAACATGGGGCTATTGAGAAGCCATGGAGGAGGGTCAATAGGGCTATGAGTGTATTCTGCTGGGCGCAGGATATTAAGGTGCTGACACACAAGGGGAGAAAAGAAGAGGAGCAGTGCTTTTCAGGGACGACGGTGTGCATCTCTTGGACATGGGGAATGCACATTACCTGATGGAATTGCGCTTCATGCTGACCAACTTGTTGGGAGAAAGATTCTGGCGCTGTGAAAAGGATGAAAAATCATGATGAGTTGCAGTGGGTTCGCTGGTGGGGCAGCGAAACGCCAATTGGGTTTGTGCTGGGTGGCAGTAGATGTGTGAGGGTGGAGAGTCAGATGCGGCTTGTCCACCCTTCCAAGGGGGGGAAAAGAAGCAGGTGAAGGATGACAGACTGGGGGAGGCCCGAGTCAGGTAGGGGATACGAAGAAAAAGGGGATGTGTGGGAATGAAAGGGGAAAATTGGGTGAGCAAAGGATAAGTGGTGGTTTGAAGTGAGGATGTAAGTAGGGGAGTTAACAAGTTTTAAGATAAAGTTATCATTCAAGTTACGGTTATACTTTTTTGTATTATGATTATCAAGCCTGTCCTATTAAATGGCCCGTTACACTACAACAAAGGGTGTCAGAGTCTATGTCCCGACGGACGAAGAGAAAAACAAAAAAGTGTCACAATGGGAAAAACAGAAAGCTGTAAGACTGAGCTGAAGGGGCATCTCATTCACAAACGTTTATCCCACACTTAGGACAGGTGAAGACTCAACACTCAAGGAAAATGCTTTGAGGATCGCCGCACGTCTCCAGAGTTGCTCCTTTTGGCTGTTGTCCCCTCGTAAGCGTCTTGCACTCCACTTGGTGTTCACACATGCTTGCATTAATGTCATATATTCGAAACACATCCTACATTTTAGTCACGATATGCGCAAACATAATTTCCCCTAGTTGTATTTTGGTTATTAATTTAAGTAAATGTGTATTCTTTTCCCCTGTCCCATCCATTCGTGCCGCATAACTATTCCATATTCTGTTTTTTTAACGTTGACACCGTGCAGAGATGAATACACGATGCTGGAACCACTCTGGTGGGTGCACCTCGTGGCCTCTTTTTGAGTGCGTGCAAAATGCACTTTGGCCCTCCCGCCTCCTCTTTATACCCTCGCCTTGCACAATGCACAAAGTGACTTCTCTATTTTCCGCAGCTGGTACTTTCTCTGTGCAGCTTACTGTTTGTTGCCTACGTGTTTATCACACACATCAGAGCCAGATAGTGCTAATGGTTATATAAAAGCATGCTTTAGATTTCTATTTTCATTTAATGTATTGATTTTTTTTTGCATTTTTGTGTTATTCCTGTGGTATGAATTTTGACAGATTTGTGTGAGTGGTCGACCAATGTCAGGAATCGAATTTGACCAGTTGAGCGCCTTTAAGGGTTTGTTTGCGGTTTGTTGAAGGCGGGCATGTGGTTTTATTCGCAAGACGTTTTTCCCAAGTTATTTAAAGCTTTTCTTATGAAATGGCTTCTTGGGGACTTTTTACATCTGATTGCTTCACAGCGGCCTTTCCATTCCTCTTTCACATGGCATACATTTCCAGACGCGTCTCGATTTTAAAATGCAGAGGCCCAGCGACTACGCCGTCTGCTTGGAATAAGATGAAAAGAAAATGAACCGCAGAGTGTAATCGTGAGAAAGGGGATGGTGTCCCCTCCTCTGCTGACTTTAACCTTTCCCGCAGGACCCCGATCTCCTACTTCATGGTACACGTTTTCTGCATTAGGAGCATATGGTCTTTTTATTTACATACTGGAGCAGACTTGTTTTACCACTGGGCAAATGCAAAACAGAACTGCTCATTTCTCCCAGGGTGTGTCTTTGTATTATACCTTTGTCGTTGATTTCCTTCAGCTCTTGTGTAAAGCGGGGTGACGCCTCCAGGCCAAGTCCGCCTTAACGCGATCACAAAAAATAAATAAGTAAATACAATAAAACTGTCTGACACTAAGGCCCCCGGACACTGAACGATACAAAACAGCTTGTGGCATCCCTTCGTGTCAAGTCTGAAGGGAGTCGACACATTTCTGCGCTTCATTTTAATTATCTTCGACTCACCAAGAAAAAAAAGGAGGCGAACGGGGGAGGGAACGCTGGCAGTCTTGAACAGTGCCTTTTTTTTAATAAAAAGAAAACATTCCTTTCGGCAGTTTTCATCTCAATTTATTTTTGTGGCAATTGCATAGGTGTTTCAAGACGAGCTCAACGTGCACTGAGTTGTGTTGACCTTTCGACTCTGATTTGTATCACAGGGCTCTATCTCGCAGACTGAGCAGAGTCCACAGGTTGCTTTTCTGCATTTTTCACAATAACTTTAGACAAATTAAGTCCGAAACAGAGAGAAGCACTCCCCGCACACACACATAGACAATAATAAACGTTTTAAGCAAGCAACACAGCTTTGCAATAAAAAGTAGTTTGTCAGATTAATGTGTGGGAAAAGTGCAGTGCCTGCTTCTGTGTGTCTCCCTGGAACAATAAGTAGCTGTGTTTGCTAAGGTACATAATTACAAATAGAGCTGGGAAACAGGCCCCCATCTCCCCGAGCCCCCCGTCCCCATCTAAAGGGGGCAGTATAACTCAAGACACATTCCAAGTTATATGTACGCACCTAAGACGCAAACACGGACGCTCTGCTCTGCACTAAGCTAGTGCTCCTGATCATAACACAGAGAGGAGAAACGGTTTTCTGTTCCCTTGAAAAACGCTTATAAATTCTTACATACCAAGGACATCACTGTGCAAGGCTCCGCAGCAGACAGCAGGCAGACGTTCTCTCTTTCTCTCTTCTTTCTTCTTTAATACATCTCATTATGTCCAATAGCATAGGTGTTAGAAATGGGGTCTTTGGTTGGCAGTCAGGTTACCCCCTGTCCAAGCAAGGACCCTCACTCTAGTCAGTGTAAGTCACACACAATCCAAATTATCCTGTGCCCACCCTCTGGTAGCTTGGCACTGAGCAGTCAGGCTTAACTTAGAAGGCAATGTGTAATATTTGTGCAATAAATTATACAATAACACAATATAGCACCACAAAAATACACCACAGTGTTTAGAAAAAAATATATAATATTTATCTGGATATTTGCAGGTCAAAACGATCAAAGATGCAATAAGAAAATGTAAGGATACAACTGAAAAGTGATATAAAGGCCCTCATTACAACATTCGGAGTAAATGCCGCTTACCGCCGTGCAAAAGACCGCCACCACACCGCCGCAGCCGCGGAATTCCGCCACAGGTATGACGACCCACAGCTCAGAATCAGCCAAAATCTAGACACCCACACAAGTCCGCCACACCAAAGGTCAGCGATAATTCATTGGTGGTACACACCGCCGCGCGCAAAATACACACACATATACAAAACACTACCACATTGGACAATTCCAAATACACACACCTGATACACATACACACACCTGATACACCTGATACACATACACACACCACTCCCACAGACCCAATACAATATAAAACACACACCCACATTACCCACAAACCCTTACTACCAAAAATTTTGACAAAGGCCAGAGAGACAGCATAGCAAAGACAACACCAGCATACAGAGGCACACAACACCATCACACATACAATACACATCCACGCACAAAACACCACACACCCCTAAACATCACCATACACATCACAACACACACCACCTCACACATCACCCACACCACCCCATGGCACCGCAAAGACACCCCAGGTTTTCAGAGGAGGAGCTCAGAGTCCTGGTGGAGGAAATTATCTGGGTAGAGCCACAACTATTCAGATTACAGGTGCAGCACAACACCATAGCTAGGAAGATGGAGCTATGGCGCAGAATCGCGGACAGGGTCAATGCAGTGGGACAGCATCCAAGAACACGGGAGGACCTCAGGAAGAGGTGGAACGACCTACGGGGGAAGGTGCGTTCTGTGGTCTCAAGACACCAAATCGCGGTTCAGAGGACTGGCGGCGGACCCCCATCTCCTCCCCCACAACTAACAACATGGGAAGAGCAGGTCTTGGCTATACTGCATCCTGAGGGCCTTGCAGGAGTAGTAGGAGGAATGGACTCTGGTAAGTAAAATCTTAACTATTACATCCCCCACCCTACCTGCATGCTATCACATACACCCACCCTCGCCCTCACCCCCATCACTCCAACTCCTCACACTATCACAAACCACACATCCCAACACCAGGCCCTGCATGCAACAACAAAGCATGGACACCCATCACCAATGCATGACCACTACACATATCCACACAGACCCCTAAACAATTAGCACACAAGGTCCTACACATGAATGGAAGCACTGGGGTACAGGGTCACCCACCCATTGCACACCATGGCACACACAGATGCAATAATCTTGCCTTTACTCCCCTGCAGGACCCCTACCCAACGTTACCGGACAGGAGGGTCCAGACATGTCCACTCCACCCACAGAAGAGGCCCACAGTGATGACAGCTGCTCTGTCCAACTGGATCTAGATGATCAGCCTGGCCCATCTGGGACCTCGGGACAGTCGGTTCCCCTCACACTGGCACAGGACACCACAGAGCCTCTCCCCTTAGGAAATACCAGCACAGCACCCACCCAGGGGGCCCATACCACTGTCAAGCAGCAGTGTGTCCACCACTACAGGGAACCCAGGCTAACCCACCACCCCAAGAACAGCAGGGACCTGGGGGCAGTGGTAGTGGGCACACCGTTCAGGGGACAGAGGCCCAGGAAAACAGGGGAACTGGGAGAGCTGCTGTGTGACAGGGGTAGGACAGGCCCAGGAAACCCACTCTCCACGAGGCCCTCTCCAACGTCATGGGAGCCTACCATCATTCCCAGGAGACGTTGGCAACGGTACTGGCCAAGTTTCAGGAGACCCAGCGGCTGCAGGAAGAACAGTATTTGGGGTTCAGGGAGGAACTCAAATCCATCAATACCATCCTGGGCACCATTGTAGGGGTGCTGAAGGAACTTGTGAAAACCAGGAGGGACACTCTGGCCCAACAAGGGGCCCCTGACACTAGCCTGGACGATGAACTGCCCACCACCTCCGCCGGCGCTAGTGGACAGGACGCACCGCCACAGGACCACAACACCAGCACCCCGCCCCCTGCAGATGGAGAATCACCCCACAAGTGGTCCCTGAGATCCAGGACAAAGACAGAGAACAATGCCAAGACCCTCGCCAGGAAATGAGACCACCCTGATTGTGATCCTTCTGTCCCACTTTGTCACCCTGTCCATCCTTAAACTGCCCCAACTCCATTTCCTATGCCCCTTTGGACAATGCACCTGTGAGACTAATAGACTGGACTCTGCCATGGACATTCCTCCACCATCACCCTTGACCATTTTACAACACCCTCCACTATTTAGCACTTAAATAAACACCCTTAAATCAAAAAACAATCTGGAGTCAGTCTGTGCTTTCACCAATGTGTATTTGCAATAACTGAGGGAAATAGCAATGCCCATTGTATTGTCAACATACCTATGTCACACAGCTCTAGTCCATGAGGAAACGCAGCAGAGGTCACACAGGGGGACCCACATCTGTGAAATCGAAAG
Source organism: Pleurodeles waltl (assembly GCF_031143425.1). NCBI lineage: Eukaryota > Metazoa > Chordata > Amphibia > Caudata > Salamandridae > Pleurodeles > Pleurodeles waltl. Next base: position 236,886,649 of record NC_090436.1, read on the forward strand.
GGAAAGTGACAAATAGGGTCCATACACTGGGTGAAAGTGACAGACAGATGAGAGGTAGAACACATGTATGAGATGTAGGAGGTAGTGATGTCTTCTTACCTGTGTCTCACTGGAAGTATTGATGAATCACGGTGTTTCTGTTGTCTATGTCCTCTTCTTCTGCCTCCTCTTCTTCACTGTCCACAGGCTCCACAGTTGCTACACCACCTCCTTCAGGACCATCCTCCTGCAGAAAAGGCACCTGTCGTCGCAAAGCCAAGTTGTGCAGCATACAGAAAGCCACAATGATCTGGCACACCTTCTTTGGTGAGTAGTATAGGAACCACCTGTCATATGGAGGCACCTGAACCTGGCCTTCAGGACGCCGAAGGTCCTCTCTATAACCCTCCTAGTTTGCCCATGTGCCTCATTGTAGCATTCCTCTGCCCTTGTCCTGGGATTCCTCACTGGGGTCAGTAGCCATGACAGGTTGGGGTAGCCAGAGTCACCTGCAAATGTCGAGGGACAACTGTTAGACACACACTAACCCTTAGGGAAAACCCCAGACCCAGACAACTATTCGCACTGTATAGGGTCCATGTCCTCACCTAATAGCCACACATGGTGCCTCTGGAGTTGCCTCATCACATGAGGGATGCTGCTATTCCTCAGAATGTAAGCATCATGCACTGAGCCAGGAAACTTGGCATTCACATGGGAGATGTACTGGTCGGACAAACATACCATCTGCACATTAATAGAATGGTAACTCTTCCAGTTTCTGGACACCTGTTCACTCTTGAGGGGGGGACCAAAGCCACATGTGTCCCATCAATGGCACCTATGATGTTGGGGATATGTCCCAGAGCATAGAAGTCACTTTTCACTGTAGGCAAATCCTCCACCTGAGGGAACACGATGTAGCTGCGCATGTGTTTCAGCAGGGCAGACAACACTCTGGACAACACATTTGAGAACATAGGCTGGGACATCCCTAATGCTATGGCCACTGTAGTTTGAAAAGACACACTTGCCAGGAAATGGAGTACTGACAGGACCTGCACTAGAGGGGGGATACCTGTGGGATGGCGGATAGCTGACATCAGGTCTGGCTCCAACTGGGGACACAGTTCCTGGATTGTGGCACCATCAAGTCTGTAGGTCACTATTACATGTCGCTCTTCCATTGTCGACAGGTCCACCAGTGGTCTGTACACCGGAGGATGCTGCCATCTCCTCACCTGCCCCAGTGGACGTGCTCTATGGATGAGAACAGCGAGCAGAGGGTCAGCCAACACTGAGGTACGAAAACACAACTTTATTGCACACATTTGTCAATCTGCTATGTGCCTGTCTTAGTGTCTAAGCAAGGCTTAGATATGTGTGACACATTTCAAATTAATGCCATGTGACCCCCTGAAATGGAGGCTGCCTGACCTGTAAGGTGGGACAATGGGATATGAGGTAACTGCGCTGGCGTTGGACCCTATGGGTCCCAGGAGCCAATTACTATGTACGCCGGCAGTGACAGTACGCACTGCCGAGGACGTGACCGCCATATTCTGTCTGTTCACTCACTTGATACCTGATCTTCGACAGGAGAGGACCTACACTGCAAGTGCTGCTTTGACCTCAGTCTAGAAGCGACAATGGCTACAGTGTCTAGGGAAAGGGCCCCTGCCTTCACATTGGAGGAGTTGTACAAACTAGTGGATGGGGTCCTCCCCCAGTACACGCTACTTTACTGTCCTCCAGACAAACAGGTGAGTACACTGTGAGCATGCTGTATGGGCAATGCCTGTTTGGAGTGGTGTGGATGGGAGATGGGGGGGGGGAATGAGGCGTGCATGAAACAACGGTGAGTGTATGTGCGTCAGGGCAAGGGTGGGAACGTGGGCCCATGACTGTGATGGTCCGGACGGTTATATTTTATCCTTTTCCCCTGTACTATTCCTGTAGGTCAGCGCCCACCAGAAGAAGGATATTTGGTGTGCCATCGCCAAGGAAGTCCAGACCCTGGGGGTCCACCACAGACGGAGCACCCACTGCCGTAAAAGATGAAAGGACATTCGCCGCTGGAGCAAGAAGACGGCGGAGGCCCAGCTGGGGATGGCCTCCCAACATGGGAGGGGTGCCGGTCGCACCATGACCCCCCTGATGTTCCGGATCCTGGCAGTGGTGTATCCGGAGTTGGATGGGTGCATGAGGGCATCACAGCAGCCACAAGTGGGTGAGTACACTCTCATTCAGCTGATTCAGCATGCATGGGAGGTGTCTGGGTTGGGTAGGTGGGCAGTGGGTTCCCCTAGGCCAGGGCGAGTTTTGCAGGCAAGGTCCCTTCGTGAGGCAGGCTATGTGGCACAGGCTCCTGTGACTTCCATGTGTGCAGCAATTGGGCATAGGCCTTGTACCCCATGACCCTGTGATTAATTAGGGAACTCTAAATGCATGGCGTAGTGCAGAGGGCTGTTGTGTATGTAGTAGTGCATGCACTGAACATGTCTTTCTACTTTCTTTCCCCACCTTTTTGTGGTCTCCCTGTTCTTGTGTGCATTAGCATCATCACGCAGAGGAGCAGTGTCACCGGAGCAGGAGGGAGCTGGATCCTACTTGGCCCTGAAGGGCGAGACTACAGACTCCGAATTCACCAGTGGGACGGAGGGCGAGGGGAGCTCCACGACAGGGACAGGAGCTGAGACCAGCGACACCGACTCCTCCTCTGATGGGAGCTCCCTTGCGGTGGCAGGCTCCTCTGTGCCGACCGCCTACAGGTACAGCCGCCACCCCCTACCAGCACTGCCCTCCCAGCAGCCCCTCAGCGTGTGTCCCGTGGCCGCTCACCCAGGAGGGTGGGCATCTCCTTCGCCCCAGGCACCTCAGCCCCTGCCCCTGTCAGCCCTGCTGCCCTCTGTGAGGAGGACATTGACCCCCTCAGATCCCTCACTGTTGGGCAGTCTACCATTCTGAATGCCATCCAGGGTGTAGAGAGGCAGTTGCAACAGACAAATTCATACCTGGAGGGCATTCATTCTGGTCAGGCAGCCCAACAGCAAGCTTTTCAGACTCTGGTCTCAGCACTGATGGCAGCCATTGTCCCAGTGTCCAGCCTCCCCCCTCCAACTTCCTCCAACCAGACCCAATCCCCAGTACCTCAGCCTATCCCAAGAACACCATCAGACCAACATGCACACACCTCAACCCACAAGGGTACCTCTGGCAAACATAAGCACCACACATCCCACAGGCACTCACACAAGCATCATACCCATGCAGACATACCAACAGCCACTGCCTCCACTGTGTCCCCCTCCTCCACGTCTCCCTCCTCCATCCCTGTCACATCTCCACTCACACCTGCATGCACCACATCTTCAGCCACTACGTCCATCACCATCACGCCCATCACCACACACCGCTCACGTGCACTCACCACCCCACTACCATTCACACATACCCTGTGTCCTCTCCCAGTGTGTCTGTGAGCCCACCTCCCAAACTACACAAATGCAGTCACACACCCACCCAATAGCCATCCACCTCACGACAGCCTCCAGCCCATGCACCTTCACCCAAAGTCAGCAAACAAACACCTCCTACAAACAATACCTCTTCCTCCACTCCCACACCCCCTCCATCCACCCGTACCAGTGTGTCTAAAAAACTTTTCCTGTCAAACCTTGACCTCTTCCCTACACCTCCCCCACCCCTTCCGTCCCCTAGGGCCCGCCTTTCGAGGTCCCAACACAGCACCTCAGCCACCACATCACCGGTAACAGTGGTGCCAGCAGTAACCGGCTTCTGGAGTGTGCCAAGCAGCAGGGCAGCCAGTGTGCCAATGCCAAGGAGCCAGGCCAAGGACATTCCCCCACCTCAAAAACTAAAGAAGTTGGCCACAGCCCAGAGGGAGAAGGCCAAAACACCTGCCACCAAGGGCTCTCCCAGGACTACAGTTGTGAGTGGCAAGACAGCTGCGCCACCATCCAAGGTGGGGAAGGGCCAGAGAAAGAAAGGGAAGTCGCCGCCAACCTGCACGGCGGACAAGACCGGCACCGCCACATGCACCACCACCACGGGCACCGCTGCCCAGGACACCGCCGCCAGCAGCACGCTCACTGAGCCACCCACCAGCACCGCTGCCCAGGACACCGCCGCCAGCAGCACCGCTGCCCAGGACACCGCCGCCAGCAGCACGCTCACTGAGCCACCCACCAGCACCGCTGCCCAATGAGCGCCGCAAGCACCGCCGCTACTGAGGTCGCCGCCAGCACCGCCAGCGGCCACACCACATCCTGTGCCAGTGGCACCACCGCAGACATGGCTGCCATCCCCAGTGGTCAGTCGTACGTGGCTGGTGGTCAGTTCCAGGGGCCTGGACAGCTTCCATGTTGGCCCACCGTCAGTGGAGTATCACATCCACTACATCAGGCCTTGGCAGGATGAAGCACTCTGGGGACAAAGCCCCCTCCAGAACCAGTGGCTAGATACATCCACTTCCTCAGTCCTTGGCAGGATGAAGCACTCTGGGCAAAAAGCCCCCTCCAGAACCAGTGGAGTATCACATCCACTACCTCAGTCCTTGGCAGGAAGAAGCACTCTGGGCACAAAGCCCCCTCCAGAACCAGTGGAGTAGCACATCCACTACCTCAGTCCTTGGCAGGATGAAGCACTCTGGGCACAAAGACTCCTCCAGAACCAGTGGAGTAGCACATCCACTACCTCGGTCCTTGGTAGGATGAAGCACTCTGGGCACAAAGCCCCCTCCAGAACCAGTGGACAAAGGCATCCACTACCTCAGTCCTTGGCAGGATGAAGCACTCTGGGCACAAAGCCCCCTCCAGAACCAGTGGAGAAAGGGATCCACTACCTCAGTCCTTGGCAGGAAGAAGCACTCTGGGCACAAAGACCCCTCCAGAACCAGTGGAGTAGCACATCCACTACCTCAGTCCTTGGCAGGATGAAGCACTCTGGGCACAAAGACCCCTCCAGAACCAGTGGAGTAGCACATCCACTACCTCAGTCCTTGGTAGGATGAAGCACTCTAGGCACAAAGCCCCCTCCAGAACCAGTGGACAAAGGCATCCACTACCTCAGTCCTTGGCAGGATGAAGCACTATGGGCACAAAGCCCCCTCCAGAACCAGTGGAGAAAGGCATCCACTACCTCAGTCCTTGGCAGGATGAAGCACTCTGGGTACAAAGCCCCCTCCAGAACCAGTGGAGACTGTTATCCACTTGAGAGACTGTGGCTTTGCACTCCCCAGGATAAAGCAGTGGGCAAACCACCCACTTGAGAGTCTTGAGAGACTGTGGCTTTGCACTCCCCAGGATAAAGCAGTAGGCAAACCACCCACAGTAGAGACTGTGGCTTTGCACTCCCCAGGATACATCAATGGGCATGGAGCCCCCTCGTGGATCTGGCGTCGTGCACTCATCCGGCTGAGGTGCACCCACCTTCCCTTCCCCCTGAGGTGCCTGTTTTATTTCAATCTGATGCCCCTGCAGTGTTCTCTCTGTTTGGATCGGGTATTGAGTGTGGGCCTCACCCATGCATGTTGGGCCCAGTGGTCCACAGGCTATGTAGGTGCAGTACATGGACTTGAAATCTTGGTGTACATATTTGTTAATAGTGTATATATATTTTTTAATAATGGATTTTTCCTGATTACAATCGTTCAAATCATTTCCTTTTGTCCCTGAGTTCTTCTAGGGGGGTAGGGGGTGTAAATGTAATGTTTCAGCATATATTGGTGTGTGTGTTGTTGTGGGTGAGGGTGGGGGTGGGGGTGTTGCGTGTTGCGTGTGTGTGTCACTCTCTATTTCTTCCCCTCTCCCCTGTGTCGTAGGTGCAGTACTCACCGTGGTGGTCGCCGCCGTCAGTCGTGCTCCTGGTAGAGGAGCAGGAAGACAATGGCAGGTAGAATTTGGAGTTCTGGCTCCATGGCGTCCTGGTTCCTCGTGGGGTGTGTAGAGGTAAGCGTTTTCCCTTCCAGGTCCTGTTTCCAGCAAAAACAGTGTCCAAAATGTGGAGGCAGGCAGGCAAAACGTTAGGGGTGACCACCCTAAGGCTGTCAGGTCTAACATTAGGTGTTCCGAATTGTACACAGTGGGAGCAAAACAAAACAGAAGTATTCATGTTGGTTTGTAGCCTATCTGATAATTTTCAACACTAGATCTACCTCTCAAACTAGCCCTCTTACACTCCATTTCCGAGATTCTGCACAACAGCAGAATGTTCCTCTTACTGCTGGACCTATAATAGCTGACTCCTTAGTGGTTCTGTTAAGTGGGGAGAGGGTGCCTCCCACTCCCTACCAGGAAATAAAACAGCTCAAACTGGATCAATCCCTCTACCACTACATAGAGGAGATGGATCTTTCTGGAAACAGGCCCACCTCAAAGACAGGCCTGTACTTCACCTCTGCTTTTACACAAAATGTGATGAATTCTAGAGCTCCTGTCTGCACTTTTGTGAGGCCATTTGATGAAATGTATTCTTCTCGCCTTCACATTAGCTTTATAAATGCTGGTTGCTGTTCCTTTGATTAGTTTTTTCTTCTTGACAGCAATGCTTCAATGGGACAGCTTCCCCATATGGTACTTTGTTCTCTAGACCTTGTATTAAGCTGCGCAGCTCTTGGCAGCGTAACCTGTTGTTTATTTCCTGCCCCCGAATATGCGCTTTCTACATCCTCTGGCCAGGCGTGGCCTGAGGCCATAAATAAAAGGGGGAAAGACTGCACATAGTCTTCCACCCGAACTGCATACTGGTGTGTGAGTATGATTGCAGAAGCATGTCTTGTGTTGCAGCACAGTTCAATGGCCATGCCGATTGAGCCATTACATTGGTGACGAGGATCCCCAGCCCATGTGCCTCACTGTGGGGGTTGTCAGCACCGCGGTGCACTGCCCTTGCCAGCCAGAGTTACACGTACGAGGATCAGCTCCCATCGCCCGAACTCCAGCACATGACACCTTGCGCTCCGACACGGGCCTGTCTCCGATTCCACTGCTTCCTGTACCACATAACGCCATGCTGCTCCAACAGCAGAATATGGGGCCTACCTCCCTTGCAGCCTCCTGCCTGCCTCTGCAGCTGGTCTGGGAGCCCTGCCCCACAGATCATCAGAACGGCCGCAGGCCCACGGAAGGACACACAAGGCACACCTCTGCCATATGCACCAATCTGGCTTCCCGGTTCAGTGCAGCGGCTGCGATGAGCACCTTACTGGGCCTGAGACATCTGACCTGCACACTGCTTAAGACATTTTGACTCAAGTGAGCGCATCAAGGTGCACCATACCCAGACCATTCTGCACATAGCACCCAGTATATCAGCGCACATAGGGTCTATAGTTGGGAGTCAGTTTACACCCTGAAGGGACTATCACTCTTGTCAGGGTAAGGGAGTCACACTCCTAAGATAACCCCTGCTCACTCCCTTAGTAGCTTGGCATGAGCAGTCAGGCTTATCTCAGAGGCAATGTGTTAAGTATTTGTACCCCCACATAGTAACACAGTGAAAACACTAGAAATGGACACCAAACCAGTTTAGAAAAATAGCCAATATTTACCAAAATAAAATAAATAGAACATACACAAGCAAAGATTTGATTTTTTAAAGATTAAAGTTCAGCATAGCTCTTAAACACACAGCTCCAACTGGGTCTATCACAGCGTCGTGACAGAGTTATTCCCAACAGTCCAATGCCACTCGCAAGCGAGTGAGGTGCCAGTCATGGAATCGCACACACCCCAGGTACAATGACTTAGAAATGAGGAAAACAAAGATGTTGCACGGAGTCGGGGAGGTGAGGCGTTGCTGGAGCCAGTGCGATGTTGGTTCCTTACTGCTACTGGGGAGGTGAGATGTTGGTTCCTTACTACGAAGCAGGGGATGTGAGGCATTGGTTCCTTTTGGTTGCAAGGAAGGTGATGCGGCATCGGTGGCGAGAGACCGGTTCCTTATGATCCAGCCGGGTTGATGAATCCAGTGAGTCAAGACACAATGAGGTGACTTCACAAGGTCGCGGTCACATCACAGGGCCACAGGTGAAGCTGTGGAGTTGGATGTTTGGACGTTGGTGACATGGCACTCAGGACTCACAATATTGCAAGACTTCAGAGGCGCTGCGGTGGAACGGGCCAGTGGTCCTGGGCATGCAGCATCAATTGCGGTAGTTGCACTTCAGTGGGGACCACGGCTTTGGGTGCAGGCAGAGGCGTGGAGTCCGGCAGCGTCGCCAATTCTGGAGCCATCTGGAGTCGATGTGCCTGGTTCTTCTGGTTTTAAGGCCAGCTTTAACTCCCTAGGGCCCAGGAACTAGAGTGGGTACACCTGGCTAGTCAGGGTCCTCAGCAAGAGAACCCAGTGGCTGGCAGGTGAAATCCTTGATGTCCCTGAGACTTCTTAACAGGAGGCAAGCTCAGTCCAAGCACTTGGAGAAACTTCACAAGCAGGATACACAGCAAACTTCAGTCTTTGTCCTCTCCAAATCAGAAGCAGCACTGCAGGCCAACCCACACAGCAAAGAGGCAGTTCTCCTCCTCACAGCTCTTCTCCATGGCAGAGTCTCTTCTTGATCCAGAAGTGTTCGAAAAGTCTGGGGCTTTGGGTCGAATACGTATACTCATTTCTGCCTTTGAGGTAAGCAGACTTCAAACGAAAGCCTTTCTAGTGCACAAGACCCTGCCTTTCCTGCCCTGGTCCCAGACACACTGTAGGGGGTTGAAAACTGTATTGTCAGGCACAGCCCTATTCAGGTGCAAGTGTCAGCTCCTCCCACCACTCTAGCCCAGTAAGACCCATCAGGATATGCAGGGCACACATGATCTCCCTTTGTGTGACTTTCTAGAGTGAATTCACAACCAGGCCAACTATCATTCTGACCCAGACATGTAGTACATAGCTAAGAAGAGGCACAGAATGGTTAAGCAAGAAAATGCCTACTTTGTAAAAGTGGCATTTTCAAATGTGCAATTTAAAGAACCCCTTCACCAAATTATGAATTTTTAAGTTGGGAGTTCAGAGATCCCAAACTACGCATCTCTATTTGCTCCCAATGGATAATTACACTTGAAAGATACTTCAAAGCAATACCCATGTTAACTTACGGTAGAGATAGGCCTTGCAATAGTGAAAAACTAATTTGCCAGTATTTCACTATAAGAACATATATAACACACTAGTAAATATCATACCTCTAAAATAAACTGCACTCTGCCCATGGGGCTACCTTGGGACTACCTTAGGGGTGCCTTACATGTAGTAAAAGGGAAGGTATGGGCCTAGGATGTGGGTGCACTTGCCAGGTCGACATGGCAGATTAAAACTGCACAGACAGACACTGCAATGGCAGGTCTGAGAGATGTTTACAGGGCTAATCATGTGGGTGGCACAAGTCGTGCTACAGGCCCACTAGTAGCATTTGATTTACAGACCCTGGGCACACATGGTGCACTATACTAGGGCCATACTAGTAAACCAAATATGCCAATCACTGAAAAAGCAGGTCAGAAAAATAGGAGGAAGGAGGCAAAAGGTTTGGGGATGACCCTGCAAAAAGCGCCAGGTCCAACAATGCACATCAGCCTGACTACACTCACTCCTTATGGAGGCCTGTTTCCTGTCCGGTTTCTCCCACTGAATAGCCTGGCACCGTTCCACGTGCTGTCCATGTGCTCGCTACCACTTGTGATCCAGGTTTTTGTACCACACAAGATGCTTCTCAGCATCTAAATTAAAAGCACAAAGAAATCTAAGGTGGCCCCTTCGAAAGCAACAAACAGTTGCCTGGACACACAGCATGCCGGCATGAGACGTGCAGATCAAACCATCAAGGAGACCACAGTGAGCACCACGGCCGCCAATCATGGCAGATGATCCCACATGAACAGCAAACTCAGTACCCCTCTCGCACCAACACACTAGTAGGAGCACTCCCACCTGTCAGTGAATTGGCAGACCACGCCACAGCAGCCCCTTGCTGAAAGATCTGAGCAGGGAGACTAGAAAATTACTTAATCGCCTCGCCTGAACATGATGGAGCAGTGAAAAGGTCACTGTTCCTGCACTTCGGAGGTGATGAGATATACAAACTATTCAGACACCTCCCGAACACTGGCACAATTGACGACTATGACGCTGCAATGAAAGAGCTCGATGCCCATTTCAACCCACAACTAAACCCTGATTTGACAATTTAAGCTTCGGGTTCTCTGAACCGGGCATAGAAATGATCAGTCCATTAAAATGATAATTCCAATTTGGTGTGCTCATCTCTGAACAATTTTACCATTCATTATGGCAAGCCCACAACGGGTAGGAATTGCAGTCAATATGCGACCACCCTTACTGCACATTTACTGGCACATGGCCTAACGGCCCAGGGGGGTCCAGTTACATTTGTTGTTGAGGGTCACCCAGCCTATAGAACAGAAATGTTTTATTCTTGGGTCACATTTCCAGCAGCTGATGGGAACACAAATACATTTCATCACTATACACCTGCAAATATACCTGCACAATACAGAGCATATACACATCTAGAAATACCTCTATCTTATCAAGAACATAATTATTGGCTTTATGTGCCCTACCCCCCACAATTTTACATGTTAGGTCTAAGTAATGATGGTCCTACCTGGCCTTTATTGGCCACTTATACACCTCATCCTGACGCAGCAACCGTGACGGTAGCTGAAGTCCGCTGCTTATACGCTGAGCTGATAGAAATATATAGACGATTAGTAAAGTTTGTTATGCAAACATTAAACACAAACCCAGCACGTGCTCTTCCGGCGCAACCACATGTAGTAACGCCAGGCATTAATCCTGCGACTGTACATTCAAACATGGGTAAGGTACCCGCCAAACAAGAAGAGATTCTGTTTTTGTTAGCTCTAAAGATAAATGCACTGAAAGCACTGTTTCCCCATACGGGACCTCAGTATAAGCATAGGATATTAACTATGTGATTGCCATTTGGGATGGTTCCCACAATAGATAACTGCAATAATTGGGGCACGGTAGTTGCCACGCACTATACTACCACACATGGTACACCAACACTTGCCAATTTACCAAAGTGTTGAAACAAATTCAAGATGAATACGGGGCTGCACCGGCCCTGAACTTGGGGATGCAACTAATGGGCAATTTCGCCACAGTATCCTCAATTTTATTAAGTAAACTTAAAGGGGAATAAGTTGCACTAGCATGCAGCTCTGGGAAGTTCCTCAAAAAGATGAAGAACTTGAGCTGCCAAAGATTATCGCGGAGTCCTACTCTAGTATTGGTTGAGATAGTCTGGGAGCCAGACCCACAAAACCACAGTTAAAGGGTAAATCTAACAAAGATTCTACCAAGCAATCTCCTGAGGGTGCTAAGAAATGCTGCAATAAAAAACAACAAACACCTAACAGAGAAAGGGAACAATCTCCGCATCCAGAGACCCCACAGAATAGATATAATCTCAGAATTAGAGATAATACAAAAACGCCTGACAGATATCAATATACTGATACATGTCAATCTTGTTTTTTTCAGGTCTCACAGGAAAAATGCAGTGAGAGAGGTGGGTGTGGAGAGCTGAGTACGTGAAACTGAGACACGAATCACAACGCTCAACAGAAGTTTCTGTAAAAAAAGAAGAGAATCTTCCCAAACAAAAATCCCAATTCAAAAAGAAAAAGGTGGCAGCAGTTGCAGTCCGACATGCCACACAAGAAGAGGGCTCTATTGAAGAACAAGAAGTGGGCATTAGCGCTATTAAACAGCTCAGCAGAGGTTACAATAGTTTGCTGTAATCTTCGTGAGCATCTGGAGGTGAAAGCAACTGATGACTTCCTACTCCACACACTCCTGACGACCTATGGTGGGTGATTTTGGAGGCACCTAGAGTTCGACTTAATGACCCAGGGTCCTTATTTAGGACTGAACAAAAATGGGTCTTTAAATTAGGGACCAGTGTACTGGGTTTGAACGATGAGATACCTTGGACCTTACTTTCATCATAAGATCATCACCAGATTGTAAACTGGGTACCCTTTCATCTATCACCCACTGGTGTCATGATAATCATTTTTTGACCTTCCACTTACAAGGAATTAATATATATGAATCAACTACACCAATCTTTTATATTTACTACACCTGTTTGGTTAATTATGTATTATTTTGTACGATTAGGAGGAATTCCCTGACTTTTATTTCAATCATGACTTTTTGTCCCCTTCAGCGTGACTTGGGACTTTGTTGTCCTTGCCCCGTGAGTTCACACTGCTCTTCACTTTAAATGTTCAGTGCTGTGCTCCTCTTTTTATTTCTATTCCTTGGGCCGTTACGATGGGCTCTGTAGTTGTTTTTTCAGATTGAGTCCCTTTTCTATTTTTAGGACCACCGCTACATGCAAGCCGGAAGACATTCTACTTCCATGTCTCGCGGCGTATATTTTGAAACTCCAACAGGGCCCGCCTGTCATTTTACGGGGACGCTGACCGGAGGGTAGGTCCATTATAAAGGACCTTCGGCACAATTGTGAGTACATATTGTGCCCTGCATGCCGAATTTATAGCGTACTTTGTTTTTGACGGAGGGCTCATTAATCTCTTTCTTTACGGCAAAATTTGTTCTGCTAAATCTTCTGCATGTCTGTTACTCAGGTCGTATCTTTTATAATTTGAAATCTTTTGACAAATACAGACGGAGTTAATTATCACAGGGGAATACTACTTCTATGTTTGACCATATCTCAGGGTCTTGGTCTATATTATCAATATATTACTGTTTAACCATTCATCGGATGATTATTGATTTGTTTACAATGTGATTTTGTGATAACATCTTACTTGTTTTATTATCATTATGAACAGTGCCTTCTTTAGTCCTTGGCATGCGCTTCCCATGGAGCTACATCTCATAGCTGGGGATGGTATGCATATCTTCCAACAAGGCTTTTTTATGATCACTTACTGCACACTTGTTTCACTAGTGCACTTTTATCTCCACTCATTATTGGTGCAATTTACATTATCTATGTTTTCTAGGGCGACCTTTTCTTGACAATACCAGTTGACTTAACGTAAGTGACTGTTTTTTCAATTTGATTTGAGTTTGTTGTTTGGAGAAGCTACAAACTTTTCTTTGGTCCTGAAGAAGCGTCAACGGATCGGGTTGGACCACTAGACACGAAACATGTTGACCCTGTATTAGAGGTACTATAATAGTTGTAGTCCTCTTATTGTGTTTTGACTTTGAAAGTTATTGAGCATTGTAACTCAATTTTTCACTTTCATTTTTTGTTTTTAATCTTGGTCTTCATCTATTACGCACTGATTAAACTTATGATGAATAACCAATTTTACATTTCCTTTTGCTCTCCTACTTGTACTAGTGCCTGGATTTAGGTATCTCTCCTTTTATAGTTTGAACCCACCAGTCACTATAAGAGTAGCATGGCCTAGAGCCCCCATTCGGGGAGCCCGTCAGGCATTGCAGGGCCAGCCTGGCGAGGAGCATTTCCCGATGATGATGCCAGTCGTCCATTGCAATGCTTGAGGGCTCTTGCTCCTGTAGCACTAGGTCCCCTGGATCTTTTTGTTAAACTTGGAACAGTGTACCCTTGCTTTTTCTGTTGCTACAAGTAGAAACTGCGGACATAGGTGTCTCCACACCTGATAAGGTGTACAAAGTAACATTACAGTTAGAAGGAGACATTGAGCGCATGATCAACGCAATCTTTTGGGACCGCATCGTAGACATATATGATATTCTACTGGCCAAAAGGGATTGGCCACCTGAATTTGTCTGTACTTGCCCACATGGGGAAGATGTTATCAAACCTTCTTTCCCGCCTCTTGTTCCCGATGAGCTCGCAGAATCCTACGCCATCGATTGGGCATTGGCGCAGGCACCCGCATTATATCGCAACCACGTAGGATGCGATAAAAATTCCCCCTATCATGTAATCCCTATTAAAAATCAACCCCAATATCCAATAAAACACGATGCAGAAGCACCTGTGAGGGAAATCCTCACACAACTGGAGTACCAGGGCTTAATCGAACCCTATGTCTCACCAATGAATAATCCCATATTCCCAGTAGCTAAACCAGACCATTCGTACAGAATAGTCTTAGACTACAGACATTTAAACAGTCATACATGCACATATGCTATACAAAACTCGCATAGCACAGCACTCATGAAAAACATAGTGTGTAAAAAATACAAAATAACACTGGACATTTCCAATGATATTTTATTCCAAAATATAGCGCCTGAGAGTAGAGGCCTAACAAGTTTCAGTGCACTAGGCTCCCAGAAAAAAATCTGTAGTTTACCTCAGGGATACAAGAACAGTCCAGGACTGTTCGCGGCTCGTTTGATTTTATGCAATATTGCACGACATGGACCCTGAAGCATTTGTCCTATGTAGATATCTACCTCACGGATAATGAATTACTGCGACATCTAAGATGGGTAGCCCACATTGTTGTGAGATTTGCCGAGTTCTGCTACAAATTTAATTTAAAAAAAAAGCAAAAATAGCCTTCCTTAGCGTCCTGTTTCTGGGATATGACCTATCAAGTGAAGGAAAGAGCCTAAAGCCACAATTCTTGGAAAATGCGCACAGTTACGACCTCGAAATACTATTAAAAAACTCCAATCCCTATTGGGTTTCCTAAATTTTGGCAGAACTTACGTTCCTGATTACGGATTGCGCATAAATCCTTTATATGAGTTAATATGTCCTGACTTTTCCAATAAATTTTGAACAGTCGAACACACACATTCTCAGAGCTTTGCAAACAGACATGCTTGCAGCACAACACTTACACACAAGGTACAACAAAAAACATCTGGTCATCAGAGTAATTGCTGGTGCCATTGGTTTCACCTATGTAACGTTCAATAAGGGTGATAAAGTCACAATTGCATATAAATCAGATTTGTATTCAGCAGCAGAACACTTTGCTCCCACTGAGAAAATTCTCACTACTGTTCAGATGGCCGTCATTAAAGAAAGACCACTAGCCCAGGAGAAACGCATTATTGTCGTCGCTCCAATTCCAGCCCTTGAGGCTGTTACCAAAGTGAGCATTCCAAACGCTAAAGCATTACATCCTTGTTGGATTTAATGGGCAACAGCTTTGACAGCCACTGATGTTGACTACATTTTTGACCCAAAATTACAAACTCAAAAATGTTTGCAATATGAACTAGAATATCCAGTTCCAGAAAATACACTGCCTATTGATCAATATCAAAGAGTCAGGTACACCGATGGCTCAACACAACCTGCAATTGGCACAAAGCATCAATACTCCGCTGCTTGCGCAGTTGTAAGTGGCTACATGGAGGAAAACAAATGTTGTCCCCAACATACATACACGCAAACCTTTGGGGATTGCACAGCACAACTAGCAGAGCTAAAGGCTCTGTTAATGCCACTGGAACATACGGATTCTGCACAGCTAACACTGATTGCTTGTTATTCGTATTATTGTGTCCAGTCTTTCAAAGAATACATGCATTACTGGTGCCAGAATGGGTTCAGAGATTCTAAAGGCAACACCATCAAACACAGACTTCTGTGGGGGAAGTAGCAGATCTGAAGGAAATGCTACCAAACATCCATATTGTGCATACAATTGAACACCAGCACTTTTGAATACATGTTGTTGGAAATACAATGGCTGATGAAGCAGCCAAATCAGCAATAGGTACGGCTGCTGTTGCTACAGTAACCCGTTCTGGAACGAAACTGGATGATGACATGGCTGAAGGCATGCCCTATCCAAAAACATTTCCTGCTAAATATTCCTACCGAATAGGAGGCTGCCTTGAAGCCTAAGTAAAGATACCAGACGTAGGAGTTTGAGTAATTCCCGACAAAAATAGAAGATCAGAGTTGATTAAAGAAGCGCATAAGTGGGTAGCATCTGCCCATGCTGGTGTAGCGGCTACAATAGCATTATTGTAAGCACCTTATTTGTGGCCAGGTTTATACAAACAGACCAAGTAGTATGTCCTTTGTTGTGACATCTGCCAACAAATAAAGAGCTCCACCGTCAAACGCCCACAACAGACACCCCTCCTAGTTTCCAACAAACCTTTACAATGTGTGTACTTGGATCATTGTGGTCCCCTAATACCGGACAGTGCAGAAAAATACATTTTAGTCGCTGTTGGCTCTTGCTCCAGATTTCTATGGGTGTGGCCACACCGCCTAGCTGACGCTCGGACTGTTATTTAAGATTTGCAAGTCTTTATCGGCACATATGCAGCTGTGGCTTTCCAATCGGACCAAGGCCCTGCTTTCGCCTCAAAGGCATTCAGGGACTCCCTGGCTTCGTTAGGGGTCCAACTCCATTACTCGTCTCCATTTTATTCCCAGGAGCGACAAAACCGTGATTAAAAGTAGTCCTTAACAGCCAGAGTCTTAGGTATGGGTCGTAGTTGGCCTAATCACCAGGTGGAGTCCAGAGAGCACTTAACAATCTGCCTAGAAGGCCCCCGGGGGGGTCATACTTCATACAAGTGCCTGTTTGAAACTCAAATGTATGTTTCAGATATTGATGGTCATGGCTTGGAGGCGGCAAAAACACCTTTTGACATAAATGACGTGTCACTGTCTTGCAGGAATAACACCAGTTTTATAACTACAACACGTCTGCTAGTGCTGCCTCCACAGGAATTAAGTATGTACCAATAACACCCAGTGGCTGGATTCCTAAAGTTGGGGATCTAGTAAGTGTAAAAGTTGCAGTGAAAAAGGACTTTGGTCCTTCTTATCGTGCACCGGTCCCAGTCTTGTGAATACACGGTACCAGAACTGTCATTCTACCACCGTCTGGTGCTAAAGAAAATCATTTCGTATCTATCGACAATGTCAAGTTAAACCATGTGGCCGATCCCGCACAGCAGACCAAGAGGAGCAGCCAGTAGTTCCTGAATCCCTCTCATTTCTGGTCAAGATGTCCCTCTACAAGTTTTGAGCAGCAACACTGACACCTCTCCGAGCGTGGGGAGGGTGGAAATGATCTTGCATTAGTTCCACTAACATCTGTTACAACGAACAATACAGAAATAACTGATCAATTTGACATGACCTCAACACAGATGAATAGCGTCGTTTACTATGAACCACAGCGGGAGACCCTCACTAGTTCTCCTCCTACATAAACGGCTCCAGTTTTTGCACAAACTGCTTCTGGATACTTTGCCGACATCAGCGACACTTTCTCAGACTCTTTTGCCTCTTCTAGATCTGAACTGCCAAAACATGCAAGCTGATAAACTGGCTTAAAACAAATTAATTTATTTTCCCATGGAACTATCTGTGGCTTTCCGTGACTGTACTAGCTTTCCTCCTTTGGGTAGGCTTTGTCATAACATTCTTTCTATTAACACATGGTCATTTTCTTCCAGAAATATCAACAGTTGAACTAGTGGATGAGGTCCTAAATCCTAATTTTTCTTCTCACAAGGTCTGCAGAGACTTGTCTTTCGTGAACATTTCTGCTATACCAATGCCTGATGGGATTGTTTGGGATAAAGTCACATTTGATGTATACGGCCCCACTGAGGTCATTCAAGTACCATATGTGTTTAAACTTTCAATGAACAATGTAATAATACCCAGAGTTGTTTCTGATGACTGGGATGTGAAAACAGTTGATTCTATGATGACTGAGTTATAGTATTTTACTGCATTTGAACGTGGAAATGTTTATCAATCTAAAGAGAATTATGGCGATATGTTTTGCTATGATTATTATGGCCACCATTTCATTCACAGAGCAAGTACCCCAAAGACTATTTTTAATTACACACAATGGGAACATTGTCCAACTCCACCACAAGGGAATTCTAAAACATATTCTGAAAAGTCTGCATATTTTTCTGGGCCCAATGTTAAAAATGCTGAGTCATATTATTTTAAATTGCCATTAATGGAAAATTTGTATATATATTTTGACAGATACGAAATTTGTTTATTCAAATTCCTTTGTTGGCTATAGAAGGCTATGAATATTGGTGGAATTCAACAGACTTAAAAAGTGTGTGGGGAACAAGAAATTGGCAAATAAGAAGGAAGGAAGCTTTGTTTAGAGAATGCCTGATACCTGTTCAAATGATATTTTTAAATGACACTGTACAACAGACACGTTGTTTGGGCTTAGCAAAAATTAAGGATTTAAATGCACCCAGTATTCCTGCCCCTGCAAAATTTTACAAATGGCAAAAGTATATAAATGCAACTGAAGATCAGCTCGATGAAAGGGTCCAGAATGGCACATTTAATGCTTCACTGTCACGTCCTGGCAGGTGGTTATTGTGGCCTATAGATACCAACGGGTGTCATAAACGTTTTATAAACTCCAGGGGGGTTTTAGAACAGGTAGGCTGGGCCCTCGTATGTGTCATCCGAACATGCAGGTATAGTAACAACATACAGTGTAGGGAAACTATGCTTGCAATGGTTGAAGAGTTCCTCACTAGATTCTGTTAAAGAACACCACAGTCTCCTGTCTAATAACACTGATTTACAGGACTTCCTGCTAGGCCCCAGAGAACAACACAGAAAGCTCTTCTTATACGCAGTATATAATTAAATTTGGAAGCTTTCCCAACAAGAAACGGCTGCCAAGGTAAGGCAAATAGACCAGAAAAACTTACAGAAGGCATTAGCTATTGTAGATAATGGGATTAATACCTGATCCGACCGGATATACACCTTAAACAACATTGTTTCTTCTGCAACAGACATAATACAAAGTGATATGTCTTCTTTACACCATGGACAGAGTCAACTAAAGTCCATAATGCAGTTGGGTTGGACACTCCAAACATTGAAGGCAGGACGCGTTCCCTGGCAAGACATTAGCGCAAGGGACATATTTTCCACATTTAATTAAACATGACAACAACAACTAATGGCTAAGAAAGAAGCGACTCATGTCATGTTAAATATTGAAAAGTTAGAAAAGTTGCCCTTTACAGTGGCTGAAATACCATCTGCTGAGTGGTTAATAAATGGGGTCATTAATCTGCCTATTTCGACACTTCAATTCACGTCCTGCTTAAAACACATTCCAGTAGGCAGGTATGAAAGGCTGGGAGATAGTTACATCGATGAGGTGTGGGAGCTGCCCTTCTCATACAAATGTCTCAGTGGCATGAAAGAGGTCTTTCTTAGCAGTAGTGAATGCAAGACTTCTGTCAGCCATTCAGTGGTTTGTAAACAGCTGTCCTTGCATGGGTTGTGTAACACTTCGGCAGTGTACTTGGCTTTTTATCTGAAGGGAGTTCCAGTCCCCTTAATTAGACCTGCATTCCAGGTGCTCTCAAATGGCAGCTATGTCCTCCTCCATAGTGAAAACTGTTGTGGGATGAAAGCCAGAATAGTTTATGTTGTTTTGGTATCTAAGATTGTTACATGCTGAGGGAATGTACTTTTTCCTCCCACAAGACAGAGGGAAGTAGCTGAGATTTGGCCCCATTTTGCTACTTCTAATATGAATTTTGACAAGTTAAGCAGACTCAAGGCTTTATTGTTCCAAAAACATGTGGCACTTACACCTGCACGCAAGACCTACGTGCTTCAGGTGGCTAGGTCGTCAGCAGAGATACAGTCCCTTTTAACTACTAACTTTCCGAGACACTTTGGTGAACTCATGGGACGAATATTTAATGCATCCAGTACTACTGGAATCTCAAATTTCTTTAAGGCTGTTGCCTCTGGTCTCATTCATACCTTCTCCTCTATATTCGGTTTAATACCATCAGCCATTCACTCAATATTCTCCAGTATTTTGGGGGATTTTTGATAACCTTGGCAATAGTAGGTAACATCTTGCTATTGCTACTTTTTCTGCGCAATGGCTGTCCCGCTGCAACAAGGAGGACAGAAAGCTCTCCCACTAGCGCAGCTAAGTCGTGAATGCATGATGCAGTACTTTGGAGCAACACTTCTGGAGCAATTGGAGTGTGACTGGTCGCTGTCATTCAGACCGGTTTTGCATTGTATGCAGTCCGTGTCTTGGTGCCTCTGGTGCTCGTTCGAACATGCACTGAAAGTTTGCCTTTCTATGCAGTGCTTGCTTTCATTGGACGTTGATCTATTGATGTTCTCGCTGAGGGCCCATTACCAGACATGAGAGGGTGCGCATGCTACAGGAAGCTGCTTATGAGTTGCCCTTCATGGAGGATGCAGGTCTAAACTAATTGTTGGGCACACCATGAAATGCTGCTGCCTTAGCTGGAGCTCCAGCTTTGGAACATGAATGCTCCTTGATTTTCCTTGGTGACGAACTTCCTACTTTACTACCTGCCGTAGTCGAAGATTACCCGTCTTCAATTATCCCAGATTCGATTGGCAACTTCCAAAATTACTCTGACTCTTGAATTTCAGCCTTTTTTATGCCACAAGTTAACATTTTGAATTGTCCTTTTACATATGCTCAAGTGTCTTTTTAACTTGTCATGATTGACATTTTTATATATGCTTTATGTTAGATTTTAATAGTTTTTATATATTATTAGGCTTTGAATCACCTTTGAACCGGCAAGGGGAGGGTGTTGTGTAGCCATTTTAGTTACAGCGTCATGCACGTTATTTTAGCAAACTAGGCCTGCAGCTGTGCACTTTAACCATGATATGTTTTATTCAGCTTCGTTAACAGTAGTCACATTTGTGGTCTTGTTTTATTTCTCTATAGCTGTTCTTTGCCTAGGTCAGCACTGCATTCTTAAACAGGACATTTCTTTCACTCTATCCTTTTTTCAAGGCTGCGGTAAAATAGGTTGCCAGTAAACGTGGGAACGGTTTGTCTCTGGTATTCATAGAAACATACACATCATTCTGTAGGGACATTTTCTCAGAAGAAACAGTACATGCTTTATTATCTAAGATGTAGTTGCTTCATTAAAACCTTATTGAAAGATATACTGCCTCTGATTGCCCTTGTATGTGTGAGACTAATGTAAATGAGAGAAACGGATGTGATCTGAGTGACCACGATTTCCCTGGGGAGTCAATTGTGTCATGCGCTCTGCTGCCCAATCATTCCTGCTCTTGTGTGGAGATGAGACACTGCTAGTTCGCCGGAGCAAAACCCAGATTAGTCCGACAGGTGTCACGTGTAGTGGGTTAGACCCAGTCCCCCACACCGCAGGCTATTCTGCCACTCAAATCCAGTAGTCACATTAGAATAATGAGAGCCTACGCGACAAGCCGTCTGCACCAGAGTCAAATCACTGCACAGCAAAGTACACCCCTGGAAACTCATCACCTGACAAAAAGAAGTCTGCCTCATCTTGTTCACAAATGGCCTTTAACGCCACCGGTGACCTCAGTCGATATGTGTGATCAAAGTAGCAGGATCCCAAGTCAAGATCCTTGGAGACACCGGTGCCTCAGTCAACAAGATGGGCGTGCAGCAGTACCAACGTCTATAGCCATTCCTGATCCTAGTACCCTCCAACAAAAAAATCTTCACATATGGAAGACTTACGCCCTTGCTGTTGAAAGGGCGCTTGACTGTCAGTGTCAAGTCTGAAGACAACTAGATCCAGACCACGTTCCACATTGTTGACAAGGAAGCGGACACTCTTCTCAGCAGCCACTCAGGGGAGGACTTAAGACTTGTATCATTCACCAAAAATGTGAAAATGTGCCAAATTGAAGAACTACTGAGCCAATTCCTTGAACTGTTTGTTGGTCTAGGGTGCCGGAAGGCATGGCCGATCAAATTGCTCATTGACAACTCAATAAAACCTACCACCCTACGACAATGGCGAATCACTTCCACTTCAGTCTCCTGGTTGAACAAGAACTAGACAAACTGGAGAGCCAGGGGGGTGATAGAAAAGGTGTCAGGGCCAACCCAGTGGGTCCCCTCCATGGTGATTGCAAAGAAGCTGAAACATCCAGGAAAGACAAGCCTGTGCATTGACATGTGATAAATAGAAAGAGAGACACATAACACCTAATATTGATGACAAAATCACTAACCTAAATGTATCCCGCAGGTTTCGAAGTCAGACCTAAAGGATGGATACCAGATACATAACTAAAGCAGTGTCAACACCAGGACAGTGCGCGCTCTACGGGCATCTAGAATGCAAAAACCCAACACTCGCAAGATAATGTAATTTATGCATTGTGATGATATGTTATTGTTTAACCTTTTGCATTGCAGAATTCCATCCAAAAGATTCATTTTTAAGGTGCTTATAAATACTGTACATTTGCAATGTATTGCTGCAGATATTCAGAGTGTGTTAGGGTGTGGTCCCTTTCCAGGGCCTTCTAGAGACTTTCCCTGCAACATGCCTGGGCGTGGTTCTATGCTGGGCCAAGACTCTATAAAAGAGAGTCAGCCCAACTTCCAGTGCTCACTATTCAGAGGTCCCGGTGCAGAGCAGCAGTTTCTTCCTGAGCTCCTGTCCCAGCGGCCTATTTGGATTTTCCAGTCTTCTGCGCTCATCTCTCATTGGTGATCACTGTTTCCAGGTGGTAAGACGGTGTTTGGACATTTCCCAACACCGTAATTGAGAATTTTCATATTCTTGATTTTAATTCTTAAATGAATAACAGATTACTTGTGTGCTGCCATTTTTTGACATTTGTATGGTGGTTTGCAAATAGGGAGGACGCGCAATTTATTCCATAAAGATTTGACTTCATTATTACATTGTTGTTCATTGCGCGCTGATATTTCTTGACACTTACATGATGTTTTACGAGTTGGCAAGATGATCAACTCGTTTCATGAGCATTTAACTTTGCTGTTCATTGCACGCTACCATTTTCTGGCATTTACATGGTGGCATTCGAATCGGCAACATGCGCGATTCTTTCCTTGAGTGTTTTTTCATGACATTCATCGTGCGCTACCATTTCTTGGCATTTGCATGGTGGCATTTGAATCGGCAAGACGCGCAATTCTTTCCCTGAGTGCTTTTCATGTTGTTCATTGTGCGCTACCATTTCCTGGCATTTGTATGGTGGCATTTGAATCGGCAAGACACGCAATTCTTTCCTCATGTATAAATAATGTAAATTACTGTGCGCTAATATTCTAAGACATTATCTTGGTAGCATTTCAAGTTGACACGTTGGATGATTTATTCCTTGAATCTACATTGTGTGATTTCATGGTGCACAATCCTTTATGGTGTTTAATACTCATATAAAAATCTGCAATGTGCGCAATTCACTTCCCAATGTTTTTTTCTGAGATGAACACAACAATACCAGAGTTCTAGATGTAATGCTGTGTGTTCCTGATCTTTATATATTCTTAAAAGGAGATTCATATGGTTCTTTAGAAATTGCTCAGAGTGTTTCCTGATTCTCATGCTAAAGAAAGTACTCGAATCTGAAAGTCCTATTAAACTTTTCCTGTATCCTCCTCAGGCATTCGGTCATCTAAAGCCTAGTCAGTTTTAGGACTATTCTGGGGTTGTTCATGTTTTTTCGGAAAAGACGAAGCTTAGAGTTGTAGCATGGTACTGATTTCATGAGATGTAATTTTGATGTTGTGTTTTAACCTTTTGCTTCCTACAGGTCTCCTTCCCAGCTGTTCCCGTCCTAATCCCCTTTTCCCCACTTGGACTCTGTGATAAATCTAATCAGAGTATTGGAGCTGTCTTGTGGTGGAAGTGTTGGGAACCTGCACAGACCCCGAGGATCTGGTGACTCTGACAAGCAGATACATGACCACCTTCTCTACACTCCTAAGATAAAGGCGATACAAGCATTTAAACTTCAGCATCTCCTCTGCAGCTGAGGTATTCCAAGATGCCAGAGAGATACTGTCAGGACACTAGGCGTCATGAATGTGAATGACCTCATCCTTATCCACTCAACCACTGAGGAGGAGCACCACCAACACCTGAGAGCCACCCTCAAGAATCTGTCAGAACATGGCCTAACGCTCCATAAAGAAAGTAGTAATGTTTCCATAAATCCATTGAATTCTTCTGATAATTCTTCTGCCAAGAAGGCATGCAAGTCTGTAGTAGTTTGTAAAGTAGGCATGTTCTAAACAGTTCATAGTGAATGTTATATTTATCCACGTTTGTTTTATTTCTTAACAGTTCATAGTGAATTTTATATTTATCCACGTTTGTTTAATTTCCTTTTGTTTTATTTCCTCGTGCGTGCGTCTGTGCACAAGAGCATTCCTTTGTATTCTATTTGGAATGCATTCTTTGATTTACGAGTCAGTTGCTTCTCCATGCTTGCTCCTGTCAACCAGCCTCTCCGTTGCTGGGAACTTTACTAAGAATAAACAAAACCTTTTACCACCTTGCTTTTGGAACTTCATTACAACATTTTGACGACGAGCGTTCCCAGCAGTGCCAGTCACATCAGAGGAAAATTACGAGTTGATTGAATTAACTACTATTTTTTTTTACTACAACTACGGGACTTTGGCTTCTCTTCGGTCAGTCGGTAGGAAATGGATGTTTGTTATCTTCAGCTATCTCCCTGATTTATTGACTTGCTCAGCGTGGGTCAGCAATTAAGGCTGTTCTCAGCTTGTAGCTTTCCTTCTAAGCTACTGTTTACATTTCAAATTCGGAGCCCTGGCAGCACCTATTTAACAGCCAGTCTTCAGCTGGAACTTAACTTATGTGACCCCATTTTGTTTTCTTTTCATTGTATTCTTCAAATTAGTCACACATAACCTGACTTGAGTTTCATTTTGCTCAAGATGTCAGCAACCTAATTTCATTATTAATCTGTCAAAAACTGAGTACCAGCTCCTATGTTTTTTTTTTGTTTTGTTTCTGATTTGATTATTTAAATATATATATATATATATATATATATATATATATATATTTATATACATTTATTTGTATTTAACAATGCAACAGTGTTGTAATCCACCTCTGCCACTACAACAAAATCCAGGGGATGTACCCATGAAGTGGAGCAAATGGCATGGTTTATTTAATAATTTTATGATTGCCATTGATGGAAATTCTTTTTCTGCGACTAGAAAAAAAGGGCTTCTATTAAACGTTATTGGCACAGAAGCTCAGGAAATATTTGATCATTTACCTCCACATAAACCACCTGAAGGAACTGATATAAATGATTATGATGTTTTTTTCTGAAGCTTTGGACAAATTACAATTACATTTCACAGTTGAACCAAATGTAGTTACAGAACGTTTTAACTTTTATTCATGGCACCAATTTTCCACAGAACCTGTTGAAGGATATGTGGCTGCTCTTCGCATTTTGGCTTCAACTTGTGATTTTGGTGTCATTACTGATCAATATATTCGGGATCAAGTTATTATGCACTGTTATAACAAAAAAATTCAAGAACAACTTCTGAGACACAAAAATCCATCACTCAAAGAAGTAATAGAAGTTGTTAAAGGTATTGAAAGGTCAATACGATTGTGTAAGACATTAAGGGGGTCATTCCAACCCTGGCGGTCGGTGTTAAAGCGGCGGCCAACCCGCAAACAGGCAGGCGGCCAAAAAAATGGACCCTAGCGGGAACCGCCAACACAGACCGCCACTTTAACACTCCGACCGCCACGGCGGGACAAACAAAC
The DNA here is from genome assembly GCF_031143425.1 of Pleurodeles waltl. Lineage (NCBI taxonomy): Eukaryota > Metazoa > Chordata > Amphibia > Caudata > Salamandridae > Pleurodeles > Pleurodeles waltl. The sequence continues at coordinate 236,912,218 of NC_090436.1, forward strand.
AGTGCGGCGGTCACCGCCAACAGACAGGCGGGAGACAATGTACCGCCCACCCTATCACGACCCACCAATCCGCCACCTTTTCCGGGGCGGGAGCCCCGCCGATGAAAACACGGCGGAAACAGACATTTCAAACGGAAAACGCTCACCTCTAAACACTCCACGAGGAATCTGGACAGCATGGAACCCGAACTACACATCCTACCAGCTATTGTCTTCCTGCTCCTCTACCAAGAGCACGAACGCCGGCGCAGAAGACACCCGGTGAGTACTGCACCTACGACACAGGGGAGGGGGGAGGCAAAAAATTACGGGGACAGACATACACGACACACCCACCCTCACCCTCACCCACAACTACATACACATCAATGCAGAGCAACAACTCAGACTGACACCCCCCGAAGCCCCCCGAAGAATGCAAAGACAAAATAAAATGACCATGAAAAATGAAGTATATTGTACGTCTAAGTAAAAAAATATATATAACATCTTTAACAATATATACATATGTAAATTGTCCTGTCCAAATTGGCTATCAGCCATTGTTTGTGGGCCAATGGGCCTAAACACATGGGCAAAGCCCACACAGGAGACCCGAATCCATAGGAGAGAACACTGCAGGGGCATCAGATAGCAAAACTACAGGCACCTCAGGGGGAAGGGAAGGGGGGGCACCTCAGCCAGATGAGTCCACGACGCCAGATCCACGAGGGGCCTCCATGGCCACTGTACCATCCTGGGGAGTGCAAAGCCACAGTCTCACAAGTCTCTACAGTGGGTGGATTGCCCACTGTACCATCCTGGGGAGTGCAAAGCCACAGTCTCACAAGTCTCTACAGTGGGTGGATTGCCCACTGTACCATCCTGGGGAGTGCAAAGCCACAGTCTATCAAGTGGATTACAGACTCCACTGGTCCTGGAGGAGGCATGGTGCCCAGAGCGATTCGTGCAACCCTGCCCGACACAGATCCGGGCCTGCCCCTTCTGCCAATGGGCCAGCGGTGTAGAGACGGCGGTGCCCAGCGGAGCGGTGCAGAGACGGCGGTGCCCAGCGGAGCGTTGCTTGAGATGAAGGGCCCAGCGGAGCGGTGCTTGAGATGAAGGGCCCAGCGGAGCGGTGCTTGAGATGAAGGGCCCAGTGGAGCGGTGCTTGAGATGAAGGGCCCAGCGGAGCGGTGCAGAGACGGCGGTGCCCAGCGGAGCGGTGCAGAGACGGCGGGGCCCAGCGGAGCGGTGCTTGAGATGAAGGGCCCAGCGGAGCGGTGCTTGAGATGAAGGGCCCAGCGGAGCGGTGCAGAGACGGCGGTGCCCTGTTCAGCGGTGCTTGACTTGAAGGGCCCTGTTCAGCGGCCCTTGAGACGGCAGGGCCCTGTTTAGCGGTGCTTGACTTGAAGGGCCCTGTTCAGCGGTTCTTGAGACGGCGCTGCCCTGTTCAGCGGTCCTTGAGACGGCGGGCCCTGTTCAGCGGTCCTTGAGACGGCGGGGCCCTGTTCAGCGGTGCTTGACTTGAAGGGCCCTGATCAGCAGTTCTTGAGACGGCGGTGCCCTGTTCAGCGGTCCTTGAGACGGCGGGCCCCTGTTCAGCGGTGCTTGACTTGAAGGGCCCTGTTCAGCGGTTCTTGAGACGGCGGTGCCCTGTTCAGCGGTGCTTGAGACGGCGGGGCCCTGTTCAGCGGTGCTTGACTTGAAGGGCCCTGTTCAGCGGTTCTTGAGACGGCGGGGCCCTGTTCAGCGGTGCTTGACATGTGTCTCCAGGGCACCAGATCCGGCCATGATATGGATTTCACTCGCCAGCCGACATGTGGCTGCCGGGCCCTTCTTGCACATCAGTCTACTTGCTTGCGGTGCCCTCCTGTGCTGGCGTCCCGGGCCCGTCGGTGTCCTCTTCAACCCTGGAATGGGGCTGGTGGGGCCCTCCTGGGCAGCTCACCTGCTGCCGGACTTGTCGGGCGTGGTGCCCTTGCCACCCTTCACTGCTCCTCTGTGGCCCTTTCCTCCTTTTGGCGGTGTGCCAGGTGGCACGCCACTTTCTGACGGTGCCAGAGTAGTACCTATGGAGGCTGCTGTCTCTGCCTTATCGCGCCGGGTCTTGACTTTTTTTTATTTCTTCGCAGGGGGTGGGCTGGCTGTCCCTTTACTGCTAGCCGAAGTAGCTGCCATTGATGGTGGTGGACTCCAAAATCTTTGGACTATTGTCCTGGTAGGTCCAGGGTGTGTGGTGGCTGAGGTGCTGATTGCACTCTTATGAGATGGAGGGGGTGGGTCAGGTGATGGAAAGAGGTTAATTTTGGACAGGAAAAGCTTTTTAGGAGCAGTGGGAAGGGTAGGTGCAGTGGGTATGGGAGTGGAGGAAGAGGATGTGGTTGTAGGAGAGTGAACTCTGGTGTCTTTGGGTGCAGGTGCTTGTGCTGGAGGCTGTCGTGAGGTGGATGGCTGTTGGGTGGGTTGCTGCCTGCGTTTGTGTGGTGTGGAAGAGGGGGTGACAAACACACTGGGAGAGGATACAGGGGACGTGTACATGGTAGTGGGGGTGGTGACTGCACGTGTGCGGACTGTTCTGGTGGGTGTGCTGGTGATGGACGTAGTGGCTGGTGATGTTGTGCATGCAAGTGTGAGTGTAGACGTCACAGGCCGGGAGGAGGGAGACGAGGAGGAGGGGGACACAGAGGAGGCAGTGGCTGTTGGCATGTCTGCATGTGTCTGTTGCTTGTGTGAATGCTTGTGTGATCTGTGGTGCTTATGTCTGGATGAGCTTCCCTTGGGTGTTGAGGTGTGTGCAGGTTGGTCTGTAGGTGTGTCTGGGATAGGCAGAGGTACAGGGCTTTGGGTCTGGGTGGAGGAAGTTGGAGGGGGGAGGCTAGAGACAGGGACAACGGCTGACGTCAGTGCTGAGGCCGGAGCGTTGAACGATCGCTGATGGGCAGCCTGACCCGAATGAATGCCCTCCAGGTATGCATTACTCCGGTGCACCTCCCTTTCTACACCCTGGATGGCATTCAAAAGGGTAGACTGCCAAACAATGAGCGTCCTGAGGAGGTCAATGACCTCCTCACTGAGGGCAGCAGGGGTAACTGGGGCAGGGCCTGAGGTGACTGGGGCGAAGGAGATGCCTGCCTTCCTGGCTGAGCTGGCACGTGGCAAACGCTGAGGGGCTGCTGGGAGGGCGGAGCTGGTGTGCTGGGTGGTGGCTGTACCTGTTGTTGCGGTGGGCACGGACGTGTCTGTGTCGCTGGTGTCACCACGTGTCCCCGCTGTGGAGCTCCCCTCGCCCTCCGTCTCACTGGTGAACTCCGAGTCGGTTGCATGGCCCTCCAGGGCCATGTGAGATGCAGCTCCCTCGTGCTCCGATGCCACTTCTCCTCCGCCTGATGATGCTAATGCACACATGAACAGGTAGACCAACAAAAAAGGGGGGGGGAGAAAAAAAGACATGTTGAGTGCATGCATTGGCGGCACAGTTGGCGGAGAGGACAGACACAGAAGCCCCCTGCACTACGCCACGCACTTGGGGTACACTACTCAATCCGTGGGACATGGCCTACAAGCCTATGGACGACAAATCCACACATAGGTGACACAGGGCCATTATTAGCTGTACTAGGCAACCTACAGAGGTGGGGGCGGGGGCACAGGGCCATGCCTAACGGAGCTGCCTAGCCTACGGAAATCGCCCTGGCCTAGGGATACCCACAGCCCTCCTCCCCCACCCAGACACCTCCAATGTGCTCAAAATCACCAGAATGTGCTTGTACTCACCCACTTGTGTTTGCTGTGATGTCCTCACGCGCCCATCCAAATCGGGGTAGGCCACCGCCAGGATCCGGGACATCAAGGGGGTCAATTGACGAGTGGCACCCCTCCTACGTTGGGAAGCCATCCCCAGCAGAGCCTCCACGGTCTTCCTGCTCCCGTGGCGGATGTCCTCCCACCTCTTGCGGCAGTGGGTGCCCCGTCTGTTGTGGACCCCCAGGATCCGGACGTCCTTGGCGATGGCACGCCAAATGTCGATCTTCTGATGGGCGCTGACCTATGTGACATGTACAGGGGAGAAAATAAAATATCATCATTCTCTGCATGCTCGATGTGAGTGGCCCCCCATCCCCACCCTTGCCATGTGGCACATGCTCTCATCTGTCGTTTGATGCATGCCTCAATCGCTCCCCTCCCCACCATCTTTCGTCCACCCCACTCAACACAGGCATAGCCCACAAAGCATGCTCCCAGTGGACTTACCTGTTGGTCTGGAGGACCGTAGAGTAGCGCATACTGGGGGAGGACCCCATCCACGAGTTTCTCCAATTCTTCAGAAGTGAAGGCAGGGGCCCTTTCCCCAGTCGCAGCAGCCATTGTCTCTTCCAGACCGAGGTCACAGCAGCACTTGCAGTATAGGTCCTCTCCTGTGGATGATCAGGTATCGAGTGATTAAGCAGATAGAAAATGGCGGTCACGCCCGCGGCGGTGCGTACCATGGCGGTGCGTACCGCGACCGCCGGCGCACTTCGTCATTGGCTCCTGAAACCCATAGGGTTCAATGTTAACCAATGCGGCTTTGCGCCGCGGTCTTCGACCGCCTACCGCCACGCCAGCGCATTGACCTCACATCCCACTGTCGCACTTCACAGGTCAGGCAGCCGCCATTTCAAGGGCCCACATGGCTTATTTTCTACTGCGTCACACATACCTAGGCCTTGTATCAACACTCATACAAGCCATTCAATGCATTGAGAATCGTGTACTGTGCAAGCTGTGGGAACGTACCTGTGGGTTGATTGACTCTTTGCTCCATGTTGTCCTTCCTAGGCACCGTCCGCTGGGACTTGCGAGGAGATGGAGAAATCTTCCCGTGTACAGACCGCTGGTGGACCTGTCGACAATGGAAGAAAGACATGTCATACTGATATACATTCTTGACCGAGCCACTATACAGGAACTGTGTGCCCAGCTGGAGCCAGACCTGATGTCACCCATCCGCCAACCCACAGGGATCCCCCCTCTAGTGCAGGTTCTGTCAGTAGTCCATTTTTTGGCAAGTGGGTCATTTCAAACAACAGTGGCCATTTCATCTGGGATGTTTCAGCCTATGTTTTCAAAGGTGTTGTCCAGAGTGTTGTCTGCCCTGATGAAATACATGCGTAGCTACATTGTTTTCCCTGAGGTGGGGGATTTGGCTACAGTGAAGGGTGATTTCTATGCCCTTGGACATATTCCAAACATCATAGGTGCCATTGATGGGACCCATGTGGCTTTGGTACCCCCCAGCATGAGTGAACAGGTGTACAGGAACAGAAGAAGTTATCATTCGATGAATGTCCAGGTGGTCTGTTTGGCTGACCAGTACATCTCCCATGTAAATGCCAAGTTCCCTGGGTCAGTGCATGACGCGTACATCATGCGAAATAGCAGCATCCCTTACGTGATGGAACTACTTCAGAGACACCGTGTGTGGCTAATTGGTGACTCTGGTTACCCCAACCTGCCGTGGCTACTGACCCCAGTGAGGAATCCCATGACAAGGGCAGAGGAACGGTACAATGAGGCCCATGGGCGTACTAGGAGGGTGATTGAGCGGTCCTTCGGCCTCCTGAAGGCCAGGTTTAGGTGCCTGCATATGACAGGTGGATCCCTAATGTACTCACCAAAGATGGTGTGTCATATCATCGTGGCCTGCTGTATGCTTCACAACCTGGCTTTGCGACGCCAGGTGCCTTTCCTGCAGGAGAATGGTCCAGATGGTGGTGTTGTGGCAGCTGTGGAGCCTGCGAAGAGTGAAGAGGAGGAAGACGAAGAGGACGACACAGACAACAGGGACACAGTAATACAGCAGTATTTTCAATAACACACAGGTAAGAATCAACACCGGCATATTACATTTACTTAAAGACTACTGCCTCTCTACTGTCTGACCTTTCCCCCCAGTGTATGGTAACTGAGTTTGACTTTCACTTCCAATTTCAGAGATGTGGGCCCCACAGCGTGACCTCTGCTTTGTTTCCCCATGGACTACAGCTGTGTGACAGTGGTATGTAGTCATCACAATGTAACTGGACATTTTGGAACGAATATGTCTAATACTTTTGTTTAAAAATACAGGCAGACTCCAGATGAAATTTGTGCAATAAGTGTGTTTATTAAAGTGCTCAATTTTGGGAAATGGTAGAAAATCTGTGATGGGTGATGGTGGAGGAATGTCCATGGCAGAGTCCAGAATCTCAGTCTCACAGGTGCATTGTCCATATGACTGTGGAAGGTGGAGCAGGGGCAGTTTAAGGTTGGACAGGGTGACAATGTGGGACAGTGGGATGACATCAGGGGGTATCTTTTCCTGGCAGGGTTCTTGGCATCCTACTCTGTCTTCTTACGAGATCTCAGGCCCCGCTTGCGGGGTGGTTCTCCTTCTGCAGGGGGTGGGGTTCGTGTGGCCCGTTGTTCTTGTGTCGGGCCTCCTGTCCACTAGCGCCGGCGGAGGTGGTAGCCTGTTCTTGGTCCATGCTAGTGACAGGGGCCCTTTGTGGTGCCACATGGTCCCGCAATGTGGTGACAATCAGGTTGAGTGCCACAACGATGGTGCCCATTGCGGAACTAATGTTTCTGAGTTCTTCCCTGAACCCCATGTACTGTTCCTCCTGCAGAACCTGGATCTCCTGGAACCTGGCCAGGACCGTCCCCATCGTCTCCTGGGAGTGGTGGTATGCTCCCATGATGGAGGATAGGGCCTCGTGGAGAGTGGGTTCCCTGGGCCTGTCCCCCCCCTGTCGCACAACAGCCCTCCCAGTTCCCCTGTTTCCCTGGGCCTCTGTCCCCTGGACCGTGTGCCCACTACCACTGCCCCCAGGTCCCTGTTGTTGTTGGGGTGGTGGGTTAACCTGGGTTCCCTGTAGTGGTGGACACACCGCTGATTGACGTGTCCTGGAGACAGAGGCATGGGCCCGCTGGGTGGGTGCTGTGCTGGTGTTCCCGGATGGGGGTAGGTCTGCTGTGGCCTGTGGCTGTGTGAGGGGAACTGACTGTCCCGAGGTCCCCGATGGGCTGGGCTGGTCATCTGAGTCCAGGGAGACAGAGCTGCTGTCACTCTGGGGGCCTCTTCTGGGGGTGGGATGGACATTTCTGGACCCTCCTGGGTGGTGTGGTGGCGTTCGGGTCCTGCAGGGGTATAAGAGTATGGTTATTTTATCTGTGTGTGCCATGGCGTGCAATGGGTGGGTGCCCGTGTACCCCAGTGCTGGCATTCCCTTGTGGGGGCTGTTGTGACGGTGGTTTGTGGGGGGGATGGGTATGTGCAGTGGGCATGCTTAGGTGATGGGTGTCCATGGTTTGTGGTGGCATGCAGGGCTTGGTGTTGGGATGGGTGGGTTGTGCTGGTGAGACATTAGCAAGGAGTAGGTGTGATGGGGGTTGGGGGGGAGGGTGGGGGTATGAGTTGGCATGCTGGTGGGTGGGGGGGATGAAGTAGTTGAGATTAGACTTACCAGAGTCCATTCCTCCGCTTACTCCTGCGAGGCCCTCAGGATGCAGGATCGCCAAGACCTGTTCCTCCCATGCTGTAAATTCTGTGGGTTGAGGTGGGGGTCCGCCGCCAGTCTTCTGCACTGCGATGTTGTGTCGGGATACCATGGAACGCACCTTCCCCCGTAGGTCGTTCCACCGCTTCCTGATGTCGTCTCGATTTCGTGGATGCTGTCCCACAGCGTTGACCCTGTCCACTATTCTTTGCCATAGCTCCATCTTCCTGGCAATGGTGGTGTGCTGCACCTGTGTCCCGAAGAGCTGGGGCTCTACCCGAAGTATTTCCTCCACCATGACCCTGAGTTCATCGTCTGAAAACCTGGGGTGTCTTTGGGGTGCCATGGGGTGGTGTGGATGAGGTGTGGGGTGGTGTTTGCGGTGATGAGTGTGGTGAGTGTGGTGGTGTGTGGTGTTTTGTGAGTGGATGTTGTGTAGATGATGGTGTAGTGTGCCTCTGTGTTCTCTATTCTATGCTGTCTCTCTCTGTCCTTCGTCTCTGATTTGTGGTCGTAGGGGTTTGTGGGTGATGTGGGTGTGTGTTTTATATTGTATTGGGTGTGTGGGAGTGGTGTGTGTATGTGTATCAGGTGTGTGTTTTACAAATTGTCCAATGTGGCTGTGTTTTGGAGCTGTGTGTGTATTTTGAGCGCGGCGGTGTGTACCGCCAATGGAATACCGCGTTTGAATGACCGCTGCGTGGATTAGTGGGTCGGAATGGCATGGGCGTATTTCTGTTGGCGTGACGGTGGAGGTTTGGTCATCGCCAGTTTATCGCTGACCGTTGGTGTGGCGGACTTCTGTGGATGTCGGGTTTTTGGCGGTTTTCCTGTTGCGGGTCAGAATGACCGTGGCGGTTTACCACGACCGCGGCGGTGTTATGGCGGTCTTCTGACCGGCGGTAGGTGCCTTTTACCTCCGAGGTCAGAATGACCCCCTAAATGATGACAAAGATAATCATCTTGAAGTAGCTGCCATACGCAATGTCAACAAAAATAAGTACAGCAAAGGGTACAACAAAAATAGTCTAAACAAATTAAAATGTATGCGATGTGGATCAAATTTGCATACCAACAAATCAACCTGTCCTGCCTTATTTAAAGAGTGTTTCAAATGTGGTAAAACTGGACATTTTTCGACAGTTTGTAGATCTCAAAGGAAGGTTAATTTGATTGTTGGAAAACAATTGGAGACTGAACATTGTATCCAAGATGTTGAAAGTGTAGTCTTGATGATTACAGAAGATAAGCCTAAGCAACATAATATTTTTAACACTGATATTGACAACCAGATATATCTTCCTCCAAAGTGTGAAGTTATCATTGATGAATTCTCAACTATAATGCTAGTGGATTCTGGATCACCTTTTTCTATCATATCTGAGGCATTTTTCAACAAAAACTGGTCTGGACGGAAGTGGGAGAGCAATGACATTAAAGCTTGTGGTTACAGTCAGACAATAATTAATATTTTAGATTACTTTGTAGCTTCTATTTCTTGTCATGATCACAATATTTTAGGTAAAATGTATGTAGTTGGCAAAGGACAGCATGTTTTGGGATGGAGACATCAAGGTAATCTTGGAATGGTTTTGGATCCATCTGCTGATGTTCCAGTGTATTGCATGACCATACAGCAAGGTATTGAAGTGATTAATTCAGAGTACAAGAATGTCTTTAGAAAAGAATTGGGTACTGTTAAAGGATTCACACATAACATTAAATTGAAAGTGGGAGCATTACCAGTCAGACACAAGTTGAGAGATGTTCCACTTAGTGTCAGGAAAGAACTTAGTATTTTGCTTGATCAATTACTTAAGGATGGTGTCATTGGACCAGTAGACTCCTCTGAATGGGTTTCTCCCATAGTTTTAGTTAAAAAAAAGAGTGGGTCTTTGAAATTATGTGCAGATTTGAGATCATTAAATAAACAAATTATTATTGATTGCCATCCCCTACCAAAGATTCAAGAACTTTTTGCACTTTTGGGTGGAGCAAAATTCTTTACATCTCTTGATCTCAAATCAGCATATCATCAGATTACTCTTGATGAGGAATGCAGACATTTAACTACATTTATAACTCCAGAAGGGGCTTTCAGATATACCCGCATGCCGTTTGGGTTGGCATCCGCTGCATCCGTATTCCAAAAGCTTATGCATAGGCTGTTTACAAACATGGATGGAGTTATGGCTTTTCAAGACGACATCCTAATTTTTGCTGATACCATTGATTCTCATAATATGAGATTGTCAAAAGTACTGTCAGTTTTACAAGAAAAAGGGATGACACTACAAATGGAAAAATGAAAATTTTTAACACAGGAGGTAGAGTATTTAGGACACACCATATCTTCGAAGGGTATAGCTCCTAAAGCTTGTTTGTTACAAGATATAAAAGAGATGGGCATACCCTCTGATAAAGATCAATTAAGATCTTACCTGGGCTTGTGTGAATTTTACTCTAGGTTTGTGTTTCATTTTTCCCAAATAGCGTTACCTTTAAGAAATTTACTTAAGAAAGGAGTAAAATTTACATGGTTGAGTGAACATCAGGAGGCGTATGATAAACTTAAAAAAAGCATTATTGAGGCGGCACCATTGTCTCAGTTCAATCAAAATTTATGTTGTGCTGTTTACGTTGATGCTAGCTCTGAAGGGTCAGGGGCAATACTTACTCAGAAAAATCATGTCACAGAAAATACGGTGGCTTTCGCTTCAAGACCTCTTTCAGTTTCTGAATCTAAATATTCAACTATTGAGAGAGAAGCTTTAGCATGCACATGGGCAGTGGAACATTTTAAAACTTATTTGTGGGGCAGGGAATTTACCATTAAAACAGATCACAAACCCTTATTAGTGTTGCTAAACAGTAACGGTTTTCCATCTTCTCGTCTAGTCAGGATTTTATCAAAAATATATGAGTATAATTTCAAAGCAGTACATATTCAAGGAATTCTCAATTGTGTGGCTGACTGTCTATCCAGATTACCTGACAATTCTGTTAAATTGTTTCCTGAGACATTAGAAGAATGTGTGGTTGCTACTATAGATGATATTTTACCCCTATGTAAGGATGAGTTTTCCAAGGATGTCTGGTGTAAGAGTTGTAGTGAGGATGAAGAATTACAAAACATTAAAAAAATTTATAACACAGAATGGCCTCGTGAAAGGGTATTGTCACCATCTATGCAGATATGTGAGAAGGTCAGAAATTCAATTTCAGTATCAGGGGATTTAATCTTTAAAGATGATTGTGTGATTCCCCCTAAGGCGCTTCGCCCCAATATTATTAAGTTAGCTCACGCAGTACACTTAAGGGGAAACCTTAAATAAAAATAAAATAAGAGAAATGTTTTGGTAGCCTTATATGGACAGGCAAATTTCAGGATTTGTCAAACAATGTGTCATTTGCTCTAATTCTGATAAGTCTCTTGTCACCAGTAAATGTGTACCTGTTAAATCTGAGTTTCCATCAAGACCATGGAACAAAGTAGCATTGGATATTTTGGGACCATATGATAATCTAGCTAGGTGCAAGATGTACATCATTGTACTTATTGATTACTTTTCTAAATGGGCAGAGGTCAAGTGGATTGCCCAACCCACCACTGACAGTGTTATAAGATTTTTAAAATAATGTTTTTTTAAGGAGGGGTTACCATCTAGCATTGTCACCGACAATGGTAAACAGTTCACATCCTTTAAGTTTCAGGAATTCATGAAAGTCAATAATATTTTGCACTTAAAAACTTTGCTTTATGCTCCAAATATGAATGGCCTTGTGGAAAGATTTAATAGGGTTATTGTGGAGGCTGTACAATCGGCCATAATCAATAGATTTAATGTCAAAGAATTTGTTGAAGAAAAGATTTGGGCATACCATTCATCCCCCAATTTGACAACTGGGTTTTCACCATTTTCCATGCTCAAAGGGCGTGTTCCACGCACCACTTTATCCCCTTCTTGGTTGAGAAAAGAATTGCCCATTATTGACCTTAGAAAAATGTATTTTGAGGCTAAAACAAAAGTTGACAAGAAAAATAAGGGAGAATTAGACAAAAATAATATTGATAATACTAAGGTGAAAATTGGAGATTTTGTCAGGATCAAACTTCCTTATCGAGTGAGAAAGGGTGAGTCAAAGTTTTCAAAAGCATTCAAGGTTGTATGTGTGGGAAAAACCTCAGTCAAGTTGAATAATGGTTCATGGTGGAGTCTAAGCAGAGTTGCTAAAGTCACTAATAGTACTGAAAAACATGATTCTAATTCATATATGGATTTGTCCTCAGGGGTGATGAAGAACATTTGTATGGATAAATCGTAATACTTTTCTCTTTCAGATTTTGAACGTGACAGTAACACCGAAAGATCTCAGTTGACACCTGGTATTGTGGGTAATGAGGAGACTCCTATTGATTGCAATGAGGATTTTGAGATTATTGATTCCACTTTTGTGCCTATTGTGCCAAATGTCAATCAGCAGGATAATGTACAAGTCAAAGATTATGTCCATGAAAGAGTCAACAATGATAGTGTAGATCTTCCTAAAAGAGTATCTGTACTACCCAAAAAATATGCTGATTTTGTTTTGTGCTAAGTTATTTATTTATTTATTATTTTTATTATAATATTGAAGAGAGGAGATATGTAGTAGTTTGTAAAGTAGGCATGTTCTAAACAGTTCATAGTGAATGTTCTATTTATCCACGTTTGTTTTATTTCTTAACAGTTCATAGTGAATGTTATATTTATCCACGTTTGTTTCATTTCCTTTTGTTTTATTTCCTCGTGCGTGCGTCTGTGCACGAGAGCATTCCTTTGTATTCTATTTGGAATGCATTGTTTGATTTACGAGTCAGTTGCTTCTCTATGCTTGCTCCTGTCAACCAGCCTCTCCGTTGCTGGGAACTTTACTAAGAATAAACAAAACCTTTTTCCACCTTGCTTTTGGAACTTCATTACAACAAAGTCGACCCGTGGAAGTCCCAGCCAATAAAGCAGGCCCTAGCACCAAAGACTGTAACCGAAGAGCGAAGCTTCCTAGGAATGACCACCTACTGCGGGCAATTCATACCCAATCTAGTCACACTGGCCGAGCCGTTCTGAGCTCTCACCAAAGCTAATGCACCATGTTTGTGGGGTCACTAAGAAAAAGAGGCCTTCCAAGCCCTAAAACAAGCACTGCTAAATAAGACAACAATGGTGTCCTTTGACCCCAAAAAGAAGACAAAGCTCATCGTAGATGCCTTCCAGGTAGGCCTAGGAGCTGTACTGACACAAGAAATGGACCCTGGCAAGTGGACACCACTTGCTTTTGCAAACAAAGAGCTAATGCAGGTGGATAAACAAACTGAGCGCAAGGACCTAGCAATAAAATGGGCCAGTCGGCATTTTCACCTCTATCTATGTGGGAGATCTTTCACAGTGGCTATCGACCACCAACCACTTGTTCTGTTGTTCAGGAGCACTACTCTGCATCCTCCACCATGGATAGAACGCTGTGTCATCCAACTCCAACACTTCCACATTGACGTCGCCTACCATCCCAGTGCCAGAAACCCAGAGGATTTTTGATCCCAACACCCACCACAACCTACTGATGAAAGTACAGTTGTTGATGAAGCAGTTGAAGAATATGTGCAAGTGGTAGTCCAAGGTGCCTGCCTCCAAACACTTAGCCTCAAAAAGATCTAGGACGCCTTCACTGATGATGTTGTGTTGGCAAAAGTGAGTCATGCACTAACTCAGGGTTCAGGCATGACTTCCTCAAAGGTGCCAATGATTGGGAGAGGTTGGATAGAGAAAGACTGATGAAATCCTGGAGAGTCCAAAATGCATAATGCATGGTGGTTCGATTCTGTGGGGGCACTGGTTGGTGATCCCCAACAGTCTCCTACCACGGGTGATAGCTCTGGCCCACAGAAAACATCAAGGCACTGCGAAGATAAAAGCGTGAATGTGCAGAAAAGTATGGTTCCCTGGCCTTGAACTCACTGTGGATGATTTTCTGAGACAGTGTCCAGCCAGTCATGACGGATGAACCATACACCCAACCCCGGTACAAACTCAGTCTTCATTTTGGAGCTTTTCAGATGTGAGAACCTTAGTCCTGATAGATGGATACGCCAAGAATCCATTTGTCAAAGTAAATGATTCTACTGCTTTCTCGAATATCATTCTCATCTTAGAAAAGGTCTTTGCAATGTTTGGACTCCCAGGAGAGTTTAAACTGACAATGGGCCGCCCTTCCAAGGGAAAAGAGTTCCATGATGAATCACCCCATGGTGACCTCAGGCGAATGGTGAAGTTGAGCGCTTCATGCGCACACTGAATAAGACCCTCTGGATTGCCACGCTACAGGCAGCTAATCCAGAATTTAGGGCCTCATTTACGAGGCCTGTGAAACAGGCTGGCACAGCGAGTGCCTTTCTGCACTGCCCTGCCCCAAGGGGAAAGGGCAGAAATGTGCTGTATCTACAAGATACAATCGATTTCTGTCCTCTCTCCCTGCGCTGGTTTCAAATTGCTGCCTAGCGCCAATGCGGGCACCCTTGCACCATTCATTAGCACATATGGAAAGAGGAAAAACAGGGAGAAATAAATATAATGATCCCCATTGCGTCATTCATGCGCCACCCCTGAGGTGGCAAAGGAATCTGATGCATTCCCAGACTTGTAAATCTGGAAATGTATCAGATTCCTTCCAGTTCCATAGGTGTTGCATGGGACACCCCAAGCAACTCCCAGGGAATGCCCCTTTCATGCAGTGTTATGCCTGAAAGGGGCCATATTTATAAGGCCATGAAAAGCCAAGCAAGGTGGCTTTGTGTGGCCTTGTAAATATGGGCTGGCACACTGTGCCACTGGAGCACACCGGTGGCGCAGTGCGCCACTAGGGCCTAGTAAATGAGGCCCTTAGTCTCTAGCATTTTCTAAGGGACTACCGTGGAACCCCATACTGCACCACACAACAAGCCCCATGGTCGCTCACGTTGACTGGAGTTAGATGTGATACCCTTCTGACCTACCCAGGGTGGTGGCTGCCCCCATACTGCCATGACAAGGCCCAAGCAAAGAGGAGAGAAACAAACACTCAAACTAGCAAGTAGAGAAGGGTGAGCAGGTGATCATCAAGGACAGGAGACTTGGGTGGAAGTTCCGAACACCTTTTGAGCCCAGACTATAGACAGTCATCAATGTGCATGGTACAATGATCACTGCAGCAAAAGGAGTCAAATAAGTGACAAGGAATATTTTATGGCTCTGCCAGGCAACTTTCAAAGAGCCTCCCCAAAGACACTTTGGATCTTGATAGCAGCACTTGAGAACCGCCATAGGAAGAACCTGACCTGTGAGATCCAACACCCCGTAACCCCTCTCCTAGACAAGACACACAAGGACACCAGTCTGACAGCCATTCTGAGGCCTAAGACGATGTCAGACGCTTTCATCACCAACCGGTATGACCTCTGGCCCAATCCGCCACCAAGCCAGAGACTCAGAGACTTTGTGTGTCACACGACTGATTGAACTTTAATGCCAAGTTGGGGAGGGATGTGATAAACTATGCATCTCTTGGAAGCGTAACCTGTTGTTCATTTCTTGTCCCCGGATATGCACTTTCTACATCCTCTGGCCAGCGTGGCCAGGGGCTATAAATAAATGGCAGTGTCGGGGTACGTCGTGGATCAGTCTGGGGCGGCGTTCTGGATGTCTTGCAATTTCTGGGTGAATTTTGTGTTGATTCCGGCGCAGAGTGCTTTGCCGTAGTCCAGTCTGCTGGTGATGAGGGTAGGTGTGACGGTCTTTCTATGTTCGAGGGGGATCCATTTAAAAGTCTTGCGTAGGAGACGAAGGGTGCGGAAGCAGGTGGAGGTGAGTGATTTGATGGTTAATGCTGAGGTCGGGTTCCAGGATGATTCTGAGGTTGCTGGCTTGGCTGTCGGGGGTGGGCGGGCGGGTTTCCAAAGGTGGGTGGCCACCAGGAGACACTCCATGCATTGGGCTGAGGGCCCATGATGAGTACTTCTGTCTTGTTTGTGTTGAGCTGAAGGCAGCTGTTTCACATCCAGTTGGTGACTGCTTCCATGCCTTCGTGGAAGTTGTGTCTGGCCTTGTTGGGTTCGTTGGAGAGGGTTAGGGAGTGGCATCACTGCACCTGCTACACACTTCCTATCCATGTTGCTCTTTAAAACAAGAAAATGTCAGCTTGAAAATATATAGTCCTGTCAGCTGGTGAGTTTTTAAAACTGTTAGCATCCAAAACTGATGACTCTCATTTAGTTATGACGTTTCAGCCTCTACGATTGTACTTACGGCAGACACCTGAATGGAGAATGTGTGCCCCAACTTACAAAGTATGCTAATGTCTGAGAACTGCCACAATTCCCGATGTGTGCTGCAAATTGGACTCTTGGCTGCAGTGAAAGCTCTGCTCTCTGGAAGCTGACAGTGAAGACAAAACGTTTGGGGGGGGAAGACCACACCAAGGATGTCAGAGCTAAAACATTT
Source organism: Pleurodeles waltl (assembly GCF_031143425.1). NCBI lineage: Eukaryota > Metazoa > Chordata > Amphibia > Caudata > Salamandridae > Pleurodeles > Pleurodeles waltl. Next base: position 236,928,230 of record NC_090436.1, read on the forward strand.
GTTACAGAGGCATGCATGAATACCTACAAAACATGAGGATAATAATAAGGTATTGTACTTGTGCATAAATCAAGAGTAATTAGTCCCATAATGGCTGTGCCACTTGTGTACATGATTGCTGTACTTCTGGTCTATGATAGTTTTGCACCAGGAATAGCATTTTTGGTTTTGTCAGTAGTTGTGTCACATCCTCCGATGCAATTAAGGTCCAAAGTGATGAGATGTTGCTTTTTTAACCCCTTCGCTGCCAGGCCTTTTCCCCCTCCTCTGCCGAGCCTTTTTTTGGCTATTTGGGGCAGTTCGCGCTTAGGCCCTCATAACTTTTTGTTCACATAAGCTACCCACGACAAATATGCGTCCTTTTTTTCCAACATCCTAGGCATTCTAAAGGTACCCAGACTTTGTGGGTTCCCCTGAAGGAGACCAAGAAATTAGCCAAAATACAGTGAAATGTTTGTTTTTTTCAAAAAAATGGGAAAAAAGGGCTGCAGAAGGCAGCTCGTGTTTTTTTCCCTGTAAATGGTATCAACAAAGGGTTTGCAGTGGCAAGATCACCATCTTCACAGATTTCAGGAACAGGCAGACTTGAATTGGAAAACCCAATTTTTCAATACAATTTTGACATTTTACTGGGACATACCCCATTTTTTCTATTTTTTGTGCTTTCAGCCTCCTTCCAGTTAGTGACCAAAATGGGTGAGAAACCAATGCTGGATCCCAGAAAGCTAAACATTTCTGAAAAGTAGACAAAATTCTGAATTCAGCAAGGGGTCATTTGTGTACATCCTACAAGTGTTTCCTACAGACAATAACAGCCGAAATAAAAACAATATGGAAATTGAGGTGAAAGAAACAGCCATTTTTCTCCACGTTTTACTTTGTAACTATTTCCTGTGATGTAAGATTTTTGAAAGCAATATACCGTTACGCTAGCTGGACTCTTCTGGTTGCTTGGATATATAGGGCTTGTAGGTTCATCAAAAACTCTAGGTTTACAGAGCCGTTAAATGAGCTGCACCTTGCAATGGGTTTTTATCCCATACCGGGTATACAGCAATTCATTTGCTGAAATATAAAAAGTGAAAAATAGGTATCAAGAAAACCTTTGTATTTCCAAAATGGCCAGAAGATAAGGTATTGAGAAGCAGTGGTTATTTGCACATCTCTGAATTCCGGGGTGCCCATACTAGCATGTGAATTACAGGGCATTTCTCAAATAGACGTCTTTTTTACACACTGCCTTACATTTGGAAGGAAAAAATGTAGAGAAAGACAAGGGACAATAACACTTGTTTTGCTATTCTGTGTTCCCCCAAGTCTCCCGATAAAAATGGTACCTCACTTGTGTGGGTAGGCCTAGCGCCCACAAAAAGAAATGGCTCAAAACACAACGTGGACACATCACATTTTTTCATAGAAAACAGGAGTGCCTACCTGTGGATTTTGGCCTCTGGCTCAGTCGGCACCTGGGGAAACCTAGCAAACCAGCGCATTTTTTAAAACTAGACACCTAGGGGAATCTAAGATGGGGTGACTTGTGGGGCTCTGACCAGGTTCTGTTACCCAGAATCCTTTGCAAACCTCACAATTTGACCCAAAAAACTAATTTTCCTCTCATTTCGGTGACAGAAAGTTCTGGAATCTGAGAAGAGCCACAAATTTCCTTCCACCCAGCGTTCCCCCAAGTCTCCTGATAAAACTGGTACCTCACTGGTGTGGGTAGGCCTAGCTCCCACGAAAGGAAATGGCCCAAAACACAACGTGGACACATCACATTTTTCACAGAAAACAGAGGTGTTTTTTTCAAAGTGCCTGCTTGTGGATTTTGGCCTCTAGCTCAGCCGGCACCTGGGGAAACCTAGCAAACCAGCGCATTTTTGAAAACTATACACCTAGGGGAATCCAAGATGGGGTGACTTGTGGTGCTCTGACCAGGTTCTGTTACCCAGAATCCTTTGCAAACCTCACAATTTGACCAAAAAAACACATTTTCCTCTCATTTCGGTGACAGAAAGTTCTGGAATCTGAGAAGAGCCACAAATTTCCTTCCACCCAGCGTTCCCCCAAGTCTCCTGATAAAACTGGTACCTCACTGGTGTGGGTAGGCCTAGCTCCCACGAAAGGAAATGGCCCAAAACACAACGTGGACACATCACATTTTTCACAGAAAACAGAGGTGTTTTTTGCAAAGTGCCTGCTTGTGGATTTTGGCCTCTAGCTCAGCCGGCACCTGGGGAAACCTAGCAAACCAGTGCATTTTTGAAAACTATACACCTAGGGGAATCCAAGATGGGGTGACTTGTGGTGCTCTGACCAGGTTCTCTTACCCAGAATCCTTTGCAAACCTCAAAATTTGACCAAAAAACACTTTTTCCTCTGATTTCGGTGACAGAAAGTTCTGGAATCTGAGAGGAGCCACAAATTTCCTTCCACCCAGCGTTCCCCCGAGTCTCCCGATAAAAACAGTACCTCACTGGTGTGGGTAGGCCTAGCGCCCATGAAAGGAAATGGCCCAAAACACACCGTGAACACATTACATTTTTTCACAGAAAACAGAGCTGTTTTTTACAAAGTGCCTACCTGTGGATTTTGGCCTCTAGCTCAGCTGGCCCCAGGGGAGGCAGAAATGGCCTAAAATAAATTTGCCACCCAACCCCCCGGGGAGAGACCCTTGCCTACGGGGTCGCTTCCCCTGCATGACATTGGCGCAGAAAAAAAAGATCCCCGGTGCCTAGTTGTTTCTGCCCCCCTTGGAGTCAGATTGACCTTAAATCGGCCGATCTGCCCCAAGGGGGGCAGAAATGGTCTAACTACAATTTGCCCCCCAGGGGAGCGACCCTTGTCTAATGGGTCACTCCCCATCTCTAAAAAACAAACAAAAAAAAACCACACAAAAAAAATTTGCCCTGGCGCCTAGAGTTTTCTGCCCCCCCGGGGGCTTATCAGCCTAATAACAATAGGGGCGAAAATAAATTTACCCCTCCCACCCCCCCCGAGGAGCGACACTTGTCTAGGGGGCCGCTCCCCATCTGTAAAACAACAACAACAACAAAAAATCCCTGGTGCCTAGTGGTTTCTGCCCCCCTTCGGGGCAGATCAGCCTAATTAAAATAGGCTGATCTGCCCCCCAAGGGGGCAGAAATGGCCTAAAATAAATTTGCCCCCCAGGGGAACGACCCTTGCCTAAGGGGTCACTCCCATTGCGTGAAATTCACGAAAAAAAACTCCCTGGTGTCTAGTGGTTTCTGTCCCCCTTGGGGGCAGATTGGCATCATAAAAATAGGCCAATCTGCCCCCAAGGGGGACAGAAATGGCCTAAATATAATTTGCCCCCTAGGAGAGTGACCCTTGCCTAAGGGGTCGCTCCCCACCTCTAAAAAAAAAATAAAAAATAAAAATGATCCCTGGTGCCTAGAGGATTCCTTTCCTTCCCTTTGAAGCCTCTCCGGCCTCCTCTACGTGATCGGAAGAGAATTGCTTTGCATTTCTCTTCCGATCGCATGGGAGGAGGCCTCTGTGATTGTCAGCAGGTGATCGCGCACTGACATCATGGGGGGTAGGGGATGGAAGGGGAAGGGCTTCCCCTTCCATCCCTGCCTTGGGGGGGTGGGGGTGAACCCAACAGAGGGAGCGCTAGCGCTCCTTCTGGGCTCTGTGCCCAGGACGTAATGGTTACGTCCTGGGCACACGAGCACTGTGCCTCAGGACGTAACCATTACGTCCTGGGCACAGAAGGGTTAAGGTCATTGTGTCAACAGTCATGTCCCGTGAGGTGCATATTGGTATACTTCACCAGTTTACCGTCATAGTAGCATGTTTGTGTATTTTTGTAAAGGAAACTGAAATAGAATACATATTTGTAGACACATTTTTTCAAGGCACTTTCTAAAATAAGTTGTAGCAAGTATTCCAACATTAAAAGAAAGAACTGTAAAATAAGGAGAGAGAGAATGAGAATGTGTCGATATCTATGTAAATACATTTTATACAACAGTTCCTGTATGGACAAGCCAACAGCATTTTCTTGATGTCAAAAGAATATATGATGGAACAATGAATCCTAGAACCACACATTCCTAAACAACACAGTCAGAACAACAACATCGTTATTACCTCAAATGCCTTTATCATGCATGCTTTAACAACGATTTTTCGTTGTAAAGGCATGCCCAGTAAAGGCATGTGTGGGGCGGCATGCATGGTTCCAGCATGCGACCCTCCCACCTGCCCTAACACCCCGAAGTACCCCATCCCTAATACTAAAACTACCCCGACCCCCTACCCCTGCCATCCCTGCCCCTAAAAACTAAAACAACCCCTCCCCCACCACAGACCCAAAAACTAAAACAACACTGACCCCCCACCCCTAAAAACAAAACTACCCTGACCCCCCACCCCTGCCCCTAAAAACAAAACTACCCCAACCCCCAACCCCACACCTACAACTAAAGCTACCCCGACCTCTCACCCCAATACTAAAACAACCCCCACCCCGCCCGTAAAAACTAAAACTACCCTGACCCCCACCCCGCCCAATACTAAAACTACCACACCCCGTGCCCCCACCCCTAAAAACTAAAACCACCCCAACCACCCACCCCTAAAACTAAAACAACCCCAACCCCCACCCCGCCCCTAAAACTAAAATCACCCCGCCCCTCACCTTGCCCCTAAAACTAAAACAACCCTGACCCCAACCTCTGCTCCTAAAACTAAAGCTACCCCGTCCCCCGCCCCTAACACTAAAACTACCCTGACCTCCCCATCCCGCCCCTAAAACTAAAACAACCCCATCCCACCCCTAAAACTACCCCAACCCACACCCCTGAAACTACCCTGACACCTCCTAAAACTAAATCTACCCCGCCCCTAAAACTAAACCTACCCTGACCCCCCATCCACCCCTAAAAACAAAACTACCCCATCCCTAAAAACTACCCCCAACCCTGCCCCAGACCCACTTACCTGACCGCGTCCTCTCCCAATGCTGACTCCCTTTTTCTGTCCCTTAACCACTCATGTGCATTGTTCAGCACGTGCGTGGTTAAGGCACAGAATAACGAAGTCGTTGTTCATGCAAGCGTTGTTCTGCTTGTGTTGTTCACAACTTCGTTGTTCCAGAGTCGTGGTTCTGGATGTTTCCCTCTCCTGATGCAGCTCTCCAGTTCTTAGACGTTTTAACCTGCTAGTTCTCAGAAATACTTTTTAATATTATAAGGAAGAAAGATCGAATGAAGTTCATGAAAACTCATGATAGAGACTGTTGTTAATTCTTGGAACATTTGTATCCCCATGGAATCATAGGAGAACACTATTTGAGGCTGTAAAATTGATGAATTGTTAAGATGCAAAATTACATTTTAGTTGCCTATTATGTTGTTAAACAGTTTGTCAAATAGTTTGTAAGAAAGCTAGTAATAAATACAGTCTTACATGTGACTCTAACTCAAATAGAGAAGACATAGGGCTCATTTCGATGTTGGGTGTCCCTATTTGCCAAAGTGTGGGGCATCTGCCAGCCCAGAAGTTACCTTTAGCATTGGCATGAGCCGCAGTTACAGTGGTTCCTGTCAATGCATTGTAAGTTTGACAAATGGCTCAGTCAACGTGACAGAGCTGCATGACAAGCTTGCAAAGTTTGTTTTTAATTATTTTCCTAATAGTACCCCAAAGTGGAATTTTGATTAGGAAAATTAAATAATTCCGTGTTCCTCTCGCCATGTCCGTCACCTGGTAGTAAGAGGCAGGGAAAATTGGCAGTGTGTCTGTCCATTCTAAATCAGGTGGATAGAGATAGGGCCCAACCTCTGATGGCCCCCACTCTGTCAGGATGTCGGAGGTTCATGTTGCCATAATGAAAGTCTGCCCATCTCTAAAGGAGCTTCCTCCTGCTTGGTGGAGGGGACACTCTGTCACCTTTGAGATGGGGTGCCCGTCCCCCAAACTCTAACTCGGCTCCATAGTTTCATATTCCAGAAAAAGTAGAAATATTTCAATGAACACATGAACAGGGCCTGTTTTCTTGTAATTACTTGTTGGTCCCAGACATTTCCCTTTTTTTAATTCCTGCTACAGCATAACCAATCATTCTTTTCTGAACACTCTCATCAGCTGTTACACAAAAAACAATTAACTAGTAGTGAACACCATTTATTTTTTAAATGCTGCACAGTGATGTGATGTCACATAAGCCTCGTAGGACAGAAAATCTGAAATCTACTAAATATATTGGGTTATTTATCTTTCAGTGATAGAAAACCAAAGCTAGCATATTCCTTATTGTTGGAATTGAGGACAAGGACAAGAGTGTGACTTGCTGAAGCACTGAGGAGACGGATATGTGAATTCCATCATTGGAACATGGGTTCCAGTAAACCCTGGGAAAGCTCTGTCCATATGACTCGGGTGGTCAGATAAGGCAGCTATGGTAATACTGTGATTCATTAAGGTGAGACACTGATAGAGTGAAGATGATCTCATAGAGTATAGCGCTCTACCTTTGTGGCTTCCTATGGTGGGGCTAGCCTGGGCTGCAGTACAGGAAATACCGGCCAAAGAGTGGGAATTAAAGTGGTCTGTCACAGACCAGAAGGGTCTAGATTGGACCACCATCCGTTGTAATCTATGACTAATCTTCACATAGCGCCCAGGTCCTTTAAAAACGCAGGAGCCTCAATGGAATACTACATACTTTGAGTGCTTGAATGTCTGCCTGTTAAATAGGTATCTATAGTAACAGATTCATGATTATTAGTATGGGCAGGTTGTACATTCTTATCGTTGTTACCTTCTTGTGTCGGATAAGATTAATTTTATTACACCCATGCTTTGGAAGGTTGGTTTTCACAGCTTTAAAAGCTCTATGTTCAGGCCCAAAAAACGAAAATATAATAGTTTATTTCTGGCCCTAAGGTGGATATATTTTATGGGTGAAATGAAAATCTTAAAATAAGAAATTTAGAAGCTCTAACGAGAAATTGAATCAAGGAGGCAAACATAACCTTCTTTACTGAAACAGTTGCATCCAAATTCTGAGGAAAAATCAAAGGCCCACATTAAAAGTTTGGCAGGTAGCAAGCCAGGCCAGCACATCCCCTCCCCTGGCAGAATACGAACCACTATCTTCAGAGATCCCCTCCTGACTGGCAGGGGGTCTCTGTGCTTTCAGTACATTTGCCATATATATGATTGTACTAAAGATACAGTTGACTCTCAGGTATGTGTCAATCCCCCTGGGCATTCATGTGGAAGTTTGTTTCATAAAATCAAAAACAAATTTCCCTGGCGAGTTTACTCCCTGCCTGTAGGAATCTCTGTGTGTTTTCTCTGTCTTGTGCTAGGCCATGCATAGAGGACACAGGACGGGAAACTCAGTGGCAGTAGCCTGTTGTAGGTTTTCATTGCTTGTTCATTCTGGTTTTATGTAACTTGTTTTATTGGTTTCATCTTATGCTGCGTGAGCTGTTTGCATATTTACCTGCACCTGTTGTCTCCCTCCAAGCAGAGTTGTGATCAAGAATTGTTATTGTTCGTTTCCTTTGACAGCTGGTAACCGGTGGCTCCCCTGTCGGTCACAGCTCCGCTTTTGAGGACATTTACCTACAATAAATCTGCTTACCTACCAGCTTTGTCTTCTTTTCAATACCACATAGCCCGACCCTGAAATCTCACAGAGCCAGATGAGGCTCTGTTGTCAGTCATCCAGTGATTCCCCGACCATAAACTAGGTGAGGGAAACCACACGTTGGTGAGATGAGAGCTCCACCATGATCAAACAATAAATGCAACCCTAACTGTCTGACCTATGGGTCAGCGCTAACAACAAATCCAGCGTGAATCTGGGATGTTTACCTTCTATAATCCCTCTGGCGACATACCTGCCTGATTTAGCGTGAAGCGAGCAGCAAATGTCTTGATAGCCAATATTCTTATGGTGACTCAATCAGCCCTGGAAATGCATGGAATTAACTCTTCGAGAAATTGTAGTGGTTCAGCCGTGCAATCTAATGTGGTTGCCCTCTCACTATATGGAGTTAATAATAACTAGGGTAATGAGTGCAGTCTTTCACAAAAAGGTCGCTATGTGGCCACTGCTAAAGAAATTCATTTTATATTTATGCGTGGTCCAGTGGCGTCCAACAGTTTAAAAGGAAAATGCGAAATAAATAAACGCTTATAGCATGTGGATAAACATATCAATTATTGCTTTTTATACACGTAGTGAAAACCTAGACCATATAAATTGCAGAATGTGAGCTATAGAAATGTCAGTGATATAACATTACAAGAGTGCTCCAGTTTTCTTGCACGGAATTGGCTGCTGGTGAAGAGTTGGAAACAAGAGAAAATAAAAGCTTCGTAGCAAAAGCACTTTACTGTAGGTAGTAGAGCAGACTGTGTCACTGTTACTGTGCTACATTTAGGGCCACATGTACAAACACATTTTCCCATAGACTCAGAATGGGTAAAACCCTTTGCTACATCTGGCCCTTACTGTGCTCACAGTCCTGTCGATATAGGAAAAGCATGCCTTCTCTTCTATGGCCTGTAGGAAACAGCAATTATGTCTACGTGGCACTGTGACGCTTGTAGTCCTTTACTTAATGCAAAGAAACATGTAGGTATAGTAAAACACTTTTATCTGCTGTATGGCTCATATCTTGAGAAGACAACGTTCGGAAAGGTCTTAATTGCCTTGGTAACAAGGATGCTGGTAATGCAAATATCTTTGACTTACAACTAACTTGTCTTTTTTCACATAAGTCTTCATACCACACTTTTACTATTCCTAAGCACTATAAATTTACGGTGTTACCATTCCCCAATTTATGTTAGTACATTTATGTACTGCGCAATGTGTTGCATGCTGAGTCAGCATTTCTGGGAGTCGTTCTTAAGAACTGTAGATCAGTGCATATCTCAGCTGTCAGCGTTCAACTCACAGAGCCGTTCTCTGCCAACATGCTTATAAATAACACACTTTTTGTTAGCAAACATAATTTCCTGTTGTGCATTCTGGATTCCACCAAAGCCTGTCTCTTTCCAGATTAATCTTTTCATGTGCTCTAAGGGCCTGCTTTTTATTTCTGTTTGCGAGAATGGCATCCTTTTAATAGCTGCCTGATATCAGAGTCCAATGTTCCCTCTAATTTCATTTCTCCATGATGAGTAAGAGACTAGCACTTTCCTCGGCTGAGTGCAAGACTGAAGTCCGGCGTATGTTTCTATGCCAGTCACCTATCTGTTTCTGGCTAGACTAGTGTTTCGGTTAGGAGGAAAGCAGGATTTGTCCCTCAGCCATTTTTCTTTGTGCAAAAAGAGACAATTATAAAGTAGTTTTACCTAAGCGCTTTCGAAAACACGATATTTTGTTGACAAATAACGTGACACACTGTAAAAGGGCACACGATTTCAAATCGCATCCCGTTTCAACTCGCAAACATTTTTTGTAACCCCCCCCCCACAAAAAAACGCAAATGAATGTTTTTATGGAGATCAACCACTAGCGTTTACTTCGGTATTCTTCACATCAACAAAAGGCAATAAACATGGAAAATCTAAGCCCATGCAAATAGTACTAAAATAGGTTTTGATAGTGCCGCACAGTGAACTGAATCACCTCTAGGCGCTCGAGTTTCATATCCTTCATGGAAGTGCCACAGACTCAACAAGGGGATTAGCTAAATTCTGACAGATAATTTTTATAGTGATGCTAAGATGGTGCAAGCTTTTTTGCGTGTATTATGTAACAGGTACACAGTAGTCGGGCTGGCCTGAGCATTATTGGTAAACTGTTAAGAAGTAGAGATGAGTGCAGAAGGATTGCCTAGGTGGCAGGAAAGACACTGGTTTGGATGGGACTTGTAAACTATATGGAAGGAGGGAAGAGAGAAGCAGGACAGCTCTAGTCAGTGGAAGAGAAGAATGAACCAGGACCGGCCTGGGCACGATTCACAAACTCTATTGAGCAGTATAGAAGAACAAGCATTTGCAGTGCAATGGGTCTCGCATTTGTTTGAGTTAGAGCTATTAGCTTTGTAAACTCTTAATGGGGCTTTTCTTGTCGCATACATTGAAAATGATATGTAATAAATACAGTTTCACATAAGCAGCCGATTCAAAGCGCCATGCCATGAGTACGAAGGAGACACACAAAAGAAAAAAGAAGTCAAACGTATTGTCAAAAGTGCAATTAGCCATGTTACAGGGTCGATGTCCAAGGCGTTAGCCAAACCGCCCCAAGAAGGGAAAACGTAAAACATTTACCAATGATAACAAGGGTTTTTGAAGGGCAAGCCCATGATAGAGTAAAAGTGATGGGCTTATGGTGGGCGTGGCTTAAAACCCAAATAGATAACAGCACGTGAGAAAAGCAGCGCTTGTGCACTGCTATGCTCGACATAAAAACAGGAGTGTAGTGGGTACGGCCAATAATCTCCATGGAAGATGTTTTTTATTTATTTAGTTAGGATTGAAGAATTCTCTAAATCGAAGGAGAAAAGAGAAGCAGGACTGCCCCCTTTTCTCCTTCTCTCCATTCTGTCCCTAGCTCCTCTTCCCTACTCTATTTATCATTGTTTACTATAACAAGATTTTGTTTTGTATAGCACTGCATACTGTATAGTATGAAGTTTCTAGACACTGTGAACAACAGATGTTGTTTCTTAGTTTATGTTATTCATATTGCCTTCGAGGGACTGCTCCCTTTATGATGGTGCAACGCGTCAAATTTTATTAATGCCCCTAGGGGCACTATTTTGTGTGTATCTATAACCCTTCCGCTGAGTATGTCACAGGGGTCTGTAAGGAAAGTGACAAGGAGCATTATTTTTTGATGTAATAAATAGACTGACTAGCCCCAAAAGGCAACACATATTCTTTACCCCTTTTAAAAAGAGACCCCGAAGTGCAAGACCAAAGCACTACTACACCCAATGTAAAGATATCAAAATAAAAGTTCCATTCTTACTGTCCTTCCTGTACCTCACCTTCCATCAAGAACTTTCTTCCCTTTCTGACTCAGTTCCCTACCCTGTCCCCTTCACTCCCTCTTTCTCCGTGCTTTAAGCCTGCAACTTTACTGCCTCTGTAGCTTAATTGCTCAGCTTACTTTATCTCTGTGGTGGTCCTAGGGATGTGTGAAATTTGTATACTCTTGCATAATTATGTGGTACTGCAACAAAATTACATGTAAATATGTGAAATACAAATCTCTGGGCACTTTCCACCGTAAACTTTTACAGCAAGTAATTATGTGTAGTGGTGTAATTGTGGAAATTTCAAGTAACAAGCGTAACGTGAATTTTCCAAAATTACGCCGGTGTAATTTGAAGTTCACTGAGGTCTGGGTTGCGCCCCGTAGTACCACTGCATGCAACACAAACAGGGCATCCTCAGTAGATGATAGTGTTGTGACTCAGCTTGTGAATGTTCATTCATATTGAGGGCTCCTTGACACACTTCTGAACGTTCGTGCTGCTGTCACACTCTGTCTCCCTGCCAAAAACTAGAAGGACTGGTAAAAAGGAGGAAACTATTTCCTCTGCATTTCTCCTCCCAGTAACAGCAAATATATGTTTGTATTGTGTGTGCAAGAGCCCTGGAATGAGCGCATTGTTTATCAGAGCAGAAAAGGCAAAAGCATTATTTTAAATACAAATTTTGTTTGGAGTAGATAATTAGAGTTTCTTTACTTTGCCCCTCCATAATGTTTGGTAGAGGGAGGTGGGACTGCATTAACCCCTTCGCTGCAAGGCATTTTCCCCCTCAGGTGCCAGGCCTTTTTTTGGCTATTTGGGGCAGTTCGCGCTTAGGCCCTCTTAACTTTCTGTCCACATAAGCTACCCATGTTAAATTTGTGTCCTTTTTTCCAACATCCTAAGGATTCTAGAGGCACCCAGAGTTTGAGTGTTCCCCTGAAGGAGACAAAAAAGTTAGCCAAAATACAGTGAATAATTAGTTTAAAAAAAGAAATGGGAAAAAAGGGCTGCAGAAGAAGGCTTGTGGTTTCAGGGTTCAGGAACAGGCAGACTTGAATCAGAAAACCCAATTTTTAAACACAATTTTGGCATTTTACTGGGACATACCCCTTTTTTTTAGTATTTTTTGTGCTTTCAGCCTGCTTCCAATTAGTGACGGAAATGGGTGAGAAACCAATGCTGGATCCCAGACAGCTAAATATTTATGAAAAATAGATACAATTCTGAACTCAGCAAGGGGTAATTTGTGTAGATCCTACAAGGTTTTCCTACAGAAAATAACAGCTGAAATAAAAAAAATGAAATTGAGGTGAAAAAAACAGCCATATTTCTCCACATTTTACTCTGTTACTTCCGCTCCCCTTATGCATGAACATAGTGTCTAGTAAAGACATCAAAGGAAAGGAAAGGCCTTTCCTTTCCTTTGATGCCTCTCTCGGCCCCTCCACGGAGGAGAAATGCTTTAGCATTTCTCCTCCAATCCATGCTGGAATCTGAGCTTCCAGAGCGGAGGGGTAGGCCTCCGATGAAGTCAGCGTGAGATCGCGTGCTGACGGCTTCAGATACCACGGAGGGGGAGTGAGGGGGGAGCAGGGGTGTAAGGTGAAGCGATTCATCCATCCCTGCCCTGGGGGTGGTGAGGTGAGGCTCATGGGGGAGCGCTAGCCGGTCCAAGGACGTAACGGTTACGTCCTTGGTGTTTGAACGCCGCAGCCAAGGGCGTAACCATTAATCCTTGGCTGCCAAAGGTTTAACTCCCACTTATAGGGGAAAACAACATAAACACTGCCCCATAAACGCTAAAGAGAACTAGAAATGTATAAATGCTCTCGGAATTTAACTGCATGGTAAGGAGGTGCTGTGGTGTGAAAGTGATAATAGTGGGTACCTCCCTGCCTTACACTACGTTGGAGTGGAGCTCTGCTGTGTTATTTGTATTGTGAATAATTGTTAGTGATCTCACATCTTGTTTACCCTCTATATTTCAGCTCTGTAATAGTTTATAATAGAGAAGCCCAACCATAGTGATCAATAGTCTCCAATACCAAACAGGGATATTTTCATAATAAAATAGTATGATTTTGGTGGGATCATCCCACTGTAATTGGATTTCTGCAGACCATGGTCTGCAACATCAAGTGTAATAGCTTCCTCAGAATATTCTTGGATGACTTAGACAGGACAAAATCCACGCAATGTTCAACAATTTCTGTGATGAATCATTTTTGTTTTGTCATCCGGTTCTTAAGCAGTATGTGTATAAATCACATTCAATCAATCAATCAATCAATCAACCCTTTCCTGAAGTAGGCCAGCGAGGGAGCAGTGCAGAGGTGGAAGGGGAGGGAGTTCAGGCTTTGGTGGTGAGATGGGAGAATAAGCATCCTACAGAGCAGCGGCAGCATGTGTGAGAAATCCGTGCGAGGGCATGATGTGCGGATCAGAGGTTCCTGGGAGACTGGTGGAAGTGCAGGCGGGGGTTCAGTACGCCAGTCCTTGATCATGGAGGGCTTTGTGAGCATGGATCAGGAGTTTGAACTGGCATCTCTTCTGGATCAGGGAGCTAGTGCAGGTCCTTTAGTTGCTGGGTGATGCCTGCAAAGAGTGTGTTGCTGTAGTCCAGTCGGTTGGTGATGAGTGCCTGAGTCACAGTTTTTCTGGTGTTGAGGGCAGCCACTTGAAGACCTTGCATAGGGTGTGGAAGCATGCTGAGGAGACAGCATTGATCTGATGTTTCGTGGAGAGTTTGCTGTTGAAATATATTCAGAACATGCCACAGTGTCACTAGACAAAAAAAGAAGTGAAAAACACATTTCCCATCTTGCCAAAGATCTTGGTTACCAACCTTACTTGATGTTCCTGGTTGGCTTGTGGGAGGACCATTGGCTAGAATCAGAGTAGTTAGGAGTTAGTCACCTAATTCAGCATTAGTGTGACAGAAAATCCACCTTCTCTTGGTTATAGCTGTATCCTTCTTAACTCTTCTTTGACTGTGTTCACTTTTGTGATATGTTGTTCACCAGAAAAATCACCAAAAAGGAAACCTAAACGCTTCAGTTGTTTAGGAGCTCTAGACATCTATTTGTGACTGGCTGTTTTGCCTGCTTCTGTGTATTCTTATCGAGTGCATAAGCACAATTTCCCATTTTCCTCTGCATTCTATTATTGCACAAATTGCTTCTTCCATGGCCAAAGTCATTCTTCTAGTACATTTTTTGTATCAACCTACCTTTTCAATATGCTGTAGAGATTTGTTGCATGCTATGTGTTTGTTCACAAGTAAGCAAATGTGTCATCAAAAAAGATACATCTCAAGGTCTTTCTCTTTGTCTTTCTTGCAGGTTATCCCCTTCTGGAGAACCATTTCAGCTGTTTGTCATGGCAACAGTGCTGAGTGTAGCTATTCGTAAGTAAATTGATCCTCTCTGAATGCACAGTACTTCCTCTCTGTATCACATCACAATTCGAAAGTTAAAAGCCCTCATCTGGGCTTGGTATAAATGCACTACATTGTAAAATGACTGCCCTTGTCGTATGAGCTTGTGAAGCCTGATTCTTCTCTCACAAAGTCACAAACTGTCAGATTGCCTTTGTACTTCGTTTTAGTGCACTTTACTGTTCTGTTCAAGAATGACTGTTAAAGTACTGGATGAATCAACCAAATGGTTAAGGAAGTCAATGTGCATGTTAACGTGTGCCCCCTCTCTTGACACCTGGCTGTGTCCCATATCCATACTTATCTATCAGTATTCTTGTTTACAGTCTCTTACTTAACTTTCCAGCACAGGAGGCACTATTTGTTCCGGTAGTGCAGACCATATTCATCTTGCCCGAGAGGATCAGGTCACATCCTGCCCTGTCTTGCCAAGTATTAATGAATGGATGGTCACTCTGTAGTTCTTTTCCTTATAGAGACTTCAATAAATTGCATTAATCAATTAGTTCTTTTTCAGCTGTCCTGCTTCCTTCGTCATTACAGTGATCCACTTTATGAGGCTTATAACTGTTTTGTGATATCAGATATCGACCACTCCTCTGACCACATAGGTTGCCAGATCTCTTACCCCTAAATGAAAAACCCAAATCTTTCAATTTAGAGGTTAGCATATACTTTTTTTGTTTTGAAGGGGTAGCTTTCCTACATATTGTACAGGTAATCGTTGTGTAGATGGACAAGTTATGTTTCTTTAGGCAAAGCATAGTACTATGCAATAAATGATCCCAAGCTCTTACCCTCCTATTCCTGCTCAAGGTGGGGGAAGGGGGGAGACCTTGGGACTCCCATGTCATATCCCTAATCCACTTATGCTATGCTCTCCTTCTGGTGTTTTCCTCCATGTGGAACTGTGCCCTGTAAAGGCCCCCTAAATGTAACCTGTTAGCTTAATCCTCCATCCAGGTAAAGGTCTTCAAATGCTCTGTGAAAAATCTATTATTCCCTTCAAGCAATATCTTGAATTTTACAAGGCTGCATCCTCCTCTCTTCTCAGGTTCATCTCCTTTATCTCTTTGTTTGTGTTAGGGCCAGTTGTAGACTTTCTATTCCTCTTTTGTGTTTTTGTCCAGGGAGTTAATACCTTTCCTTGCTTGAATTTGTTTTGGGGGGCATGAACAGAATTTATCTCTTCCCGTCCTCCTGGGTCTGTTCCACAGCCTCTTTCCTCACCAGCCTGCATGGAAGGTGCTTTCTGTTTAAGAATGTAAGATGGTAGAATAAATTCCTAAATCTTTGGCAGTCTGAATAGCACTCCATTCTTTTCTTCTTTAATTCCAAAGTAACTTAGATAAAGCTGTGTACAGAGCAGGTTTCACCTGTTCATCCAGAAAACCTGCACAAAGTGTGCCACAAAGATTTAGTTTCTTTTGTTGATATACCAACATATCAGCTGGTTCCAGAAAATGTTTGATGGGTCTAATTTCTGCAGGACCTGGGACATGGACAGGAATTCCTTTTAATCATTGTCATCTAAGGAAAGTATGCTGAGATATAAACGTTTGGAATTCATGTTGAAGGACAGCTTTGCTGTGTTCTTTGGATTGTGAATGACTGGCATGCTGTGATGAATATACAAATAGTAGGCAACCATAGTACATGGGTGTCTTGCTTTCTAAATGATTCCTACTTTATTCTGCAGGCCCAGTGTGCATCAATAGGTGCTGAAATTCTACTTCATGAGCTTTCAAGAGCCACAGTCGTTCAAGCTATTTGAACAGGTATTCCACTTCTCTGGCTCTATCTTCACTCTGATCTCCACAGTGATCTTCACATAAGTCTACTTCACAAGAATCACCTGCAGTTGTGCTTGCAAACATTCATTCATTATGAAATGTAGGGATATGCCCCAATACATCTTGTCATGTAATAGCAGGAAAGAAGAATGCCAAGAGGGCATCCTGTCTCCCTAGAATAGGATGTCAACTTGATGTCAAGACTATCACTAAGCTTCTCTACAGAACCTTGCCTTCTTCTCATCATTACATATATATTTTGAATGGTTCTTATATTTACGCCTTTTTCCTGCCACACTCATAACTGCTCTGCTGTTGTTCCCTCAGTTTCTCAATAACCTTTTAATATTACCACTGGTCACCATATCCTTTGAGCCAGGCTCAATAACGTAAAGCAGACCATTGATTTGGTCAATTTTCAGATCCATGCCCTGAAGTTGATACCCCGTGCTTGCTGTTCGTTAACCTCTTGTCATCAAAGTTTAATATTGAAGCCACTCCATAATCTTTTTGCTCATTAAGGACATTTGTAGTCCCTGATGCTTTCAGCAAAAACCATTCATTTATGACTATTCTAGGAATGGTTCTTTGAGTTTCATGGCAATATCCATTGCCACACTTCTAGTTTCTATGTTCATGGGACCAACATAGAGCATGCTCATTCACAACAACACTCAAATCTGAATGCTCTGTACTCTTCCTCCTGGAAGGCAGAAGTGCTCCTCTGTTTCTGGTCCTCACCTCTGTCCTGGGACATGAGGAGAAAAGTTATTTCCTGCACTGAAAGATATTCTCAACAATTCTTGCCTTGTTGTAAGCTCACCAGCCTAATGAATCCAACAATGGGGACAATATCATGGGGCTTTCAGGAGACCAACTTCTATTTGCTGGCCCTAACATTTATGACAGACTGGTCCTTTCACAAGTAATGGGACACCTTTCAGTTTGCAAATCAGTTACTACTTTCTTTGAGGTGTCAGTGACTGATCACTTGCAGTTGCAAGCCACTGAAATATGCCATTTTGCAAATCACAGGATTTGTGATCACACAACAGCTTAGTACATCTGGCCCACACATTTGTGTCAGCTAAATCTGAACAACTTTAGCTGACTTCTAGAACTAAACATTGCTATTGCAGGCTAAAGCTAAATACCACCCTTTCCAAATTGTCAAGCACCTTTATAGAACCTTTAACAGAACTTGTCTTTAGTAACTAGGAAAACACTTCCCCATCAACTCAATCTAAGAGATACTTCTTAATGCAAAAAAAATCCTCACTTTAAAAGCTGTGTTTTCTCGCCGAAGTATACTTTAAAGGACATTAAATGACATAAACAAGCAGAATAAGGTAGCACCACCAACAACAGAAATCATATCAGTGGGGATTACTTTCTCCTCACAGTTATCTAATAGTAGACCGAAGTGCACCAGAAAAGTGATGTAAGGCATAACAGTGTTTGTTGTGCTGGTGAGGGAACACTGCACATAGGTAGCACCAAATTAACAAATAGCAAAACCATAACCTCTTGTGCATGTACTAGGACATTTTCAAGGGTTGTATGACAGCCATCCTAAATGTAGATTGTCAGAACAAAGAATTAAGTGGTCCAACGTTTGCCCTCCCAGAATCAGGTGTTCAAGCTGTGTGACTGTAGATAGGGAGAGAGGATCTTTTTACCATCCATGAGCATCATGTCTTACCAAAGCAACCTTATTGAAGAGATGCAGGATGTCCAAACACCACAATAGGTGGAGAGAGGCTGGAGCAACCTTATATTTGCCAAGAATAATGGAATCTGCAGCAGACTGAGACAAAATGTTGGTAGCTCACGATGCCTACCTTTTGTGTATTCATGCAAATTGACACACCTACCATTGCATATTGAGGCAAATTGTCACTTTACCAATTCTCATGTCGTAATTTATTAATTAAGCCAAACAGTTTATCCTTGTTGGGATTGTTGTCTGCTATTTGACATGGGACCCAGGTTTTGTAATGTTTGATGAACAGTGTGCCATCTAACAATATTTCGTATTCATCCCTATGCCATTACAAAGGAAACAAGTGCTATGCTATGAGGCAGTGCTATTACAGATGTTGTTGGGTTAGCCTGATACAGCATATGCCTTACGCTTTTGAGGTATGTGGATAGAGAACAGCCACCCTTTTCAGGTAAGAGAACGAAGAATAGTCGCTATTCTGGAAAGATATTCTGGGAGCATCATGATTATAGAGCTACTAGCTTGATTATTGGCATTCTTGAAGATGATCCTTTGTGATATTAACACTCCAAGTCACTTTGAAATTACGTGCTTACAGGGGACAGCGTCAAAGGAAACATATTTTGCAATCTAAGCAACTATGCAGAACACTATATGCACTGCAGCCATTTGTGACGATTGTAGGAAGAACAAATTGCATCAACAAGAAAGCCCATACAGGTGAAAAGAACATGCCCCACTGCTATTCCACATGTATCCTCGCATATATGAAATCTTAGAACTATACATTAGGTTGGAAGTTCTCATTTGACTGACTTAAAACATGAAAACACCCTAACTATGGCTCATGTGTCGATATTTACAAATGTATAAAGAAATTGCCGTTAAAGACATTTTGCAACAATTATATAGACGTTACCTGTCAAGTCGTTAAAAGTACTATCTGAAGCCATATGCTACAAAATAACAACCTTTCATAGAGCAAAATAACATACAATAGAGGAAACAGACAGAGATCTGCACATCAGTTCGTGTTAGAAAATTAAGGAAGGGTCTAATGATAAATCCGGATTCACCCCTTCCCCCTTCAGGTGACCTGATTGATTTATTTCATATATGAAGAAGGAAACATATCTTGAAACACTAACAGAAAAATACAAGAAGAAATGGTGCTTATGAGTTCATTGTAATAGATTTATATGCTGCTTATCATCAGATACAGTTTAATGTTGAATCCAGGCACTTGACTTAATTTGTCACACTATTAGCTGCATATAGATTTCTTTGCATACCTTTTGGGTTTGTGTCTAAACCAAAAGAGTGGTAGCCCATATGACCCTAACAGAACCAGGGTATACATTATAGCACAAAGGAGGGTGCACTCAGTTGTGTTAAATGTAAAATGGAAATTGTAGGCAACAGTACTATTACTGTATTATATTTCCAAAGGATAGTGCAAACAATTATTCACAAACAACCCTCAATACAATATTAGGTATATATGAAACTGTTCATTACTTTCGAAACCAAAGGAATTCTTTATTAATTCCACCAAAACATTATTTCACTTGTAAAAGTCCATAGGGCACTTTTCTCCTTGTTGTTTAATCATGTTACAGGTCATATGGCGTCTTTTTCTTTTTTAGGGTTTGGTTCAACCTGGTCTGGCCAGTGAGGGATGAGTTATCAGTAGATGGCGAGATGGTGTGCAGGGATTAGAGGGTGGTACTACCTGAAGGTTTCCAAAACAAGATAATTATTTAAGGTCATGAAGGGCATCTGGGAAGGAACAAAATGAAAGCCTGGAGACTTATTGGTTGCCACTGATGGATCACATTGTGGAAACAGTAGTAAAGGATTGCGCTTTATGTGCACACTGTGACATAAGTAAGATGACAAGGAAACCTCCTTTGTTGCCATCAGAAGTCTCTAGTATACTTGGTGTAAACTAGAGTTATGTACTGTTGATCCTTTCAATGTGTTGAGGCCTTCAGAGAAGTTTGTTACTGTGCTGTTGGATTACACATCCAAGTGGATTTTAGCAAACATGGTCACCACCCAGACAGTGATACATTTCTTAAAAGGTCATTCATATCTGATATGATGCAGGAAATTCTAAAGGATTTTTGTGTGAATCATATCAGAACTCCAATTTATTTCCCAGAGGCTGATGGAGTAGTGTAGAGTATAAATCATATGGTAAATGTTTGTGGGCCTAGTTAATATGGGTTTGGGGTCATATGTGCAAAACCTTTTTTGAGGACACAAGTGGCCCAATTAATAGAAACAGGCTATTTGCAACTCCAAAAAAGGATTTTTAAAAGTAGAAAAGGCAAATTAACATTTGGTAGCCTGTTATCGAACCACAATTTGGGTTTGCAGTTTGATATTTAGAAGGGGCACATGTAGTATATCCCTTAAAAAAATATCAATTCACAGTGATATTTATGAATGTTTTGTGACGACCAAATTACGGTTGCAAAATATTCATTAGAGTAGGTGGTAATCATTTGCTAATGGGTCCCAAGGGACTGCCTATTCTGAACAATTAAACTTAAACATTTCATTTTATTTTTTAATATATTTTACTTGGAGAAGTCTCGACTTGTCACTAGGGTTTGGAGGTGTAACATAGCAAATAATAACTGCATAATATTTACCAGAAAAATACATAAATATTGCAAAACATTGCCTTGTGAAGTGATAACCTCAGGATTGGGCTAAATGGCAGAAATGGTTTCAGACCACTTGAATACACAGCATGAAAACGTAATTTGTTGTGAACTCTTCCTTCATATGTATGAAACTTCACGGGCATGATAAATTGATGGGACTAAATATTATAGCAAGAAGACCATTTGTTGACAGAAGGTTATGTAAAGCTATCTACACCTGTGTAATGCATGATCGTGTTCTCATTAAAACAGGATCAATTTTACAAAGAAGGTACTCTTTGCTGGCAAGGTGTTCTATAGAGCATGGTGTCCCCAAGCATCTGCCCATGGATTGTGGCACATTCCCAGATTTACCATTACTGGTAGACCTGGGAAAGCATCAAAATGCTATGCCTCCCCAGATGAGGTGTAATAAGGAGAAATATTTTTATTTCTCATGGTTATTTCCTCTTTCTATGTGTGCTGCATTTTGCAGCACACACAGAGGAAAACGCCTCAGATGATTGTTTCTGTGCAAGAAGGTGTACCTTACTGCACAAAACCAATGCAGACACCCTTGCACCATGGTGCAGAGGTGCCTGCAATGGTGTTATGCAGCACATTGTGCGCCAGCACAGGTAAAAGACAGGGACGCACATATTATGTTGAATATGGCACATTCCTGCCCTCTTCCTATCACACAGCTCAATGCAGCAAGGTGACTTGCTGCACTGTCTGAGTATTTCATAAATATGATCCTTTATCTTTATCTACTGCACTTTCTTTGCATTTCTTGATTTTCAGAAAGGCTATATCACATTCACTGAAACCACCGAATTGTGCACCCTTCATTCCTCACTTGCATTGGTTCTGAAAAATGATCATCAAACTTATTGTAATGCTCCAAGAGCCCTATCACAGATTTCCACTCTTTCTTCGCATCGGTGCTCGTGTGTTTCTGGTGGCTCCCGGCAGTCCAATGTACAGAGCACTGGAAATCCCTCTGGTGCAGGCACCAGAGGGATTTCCTACAAAAGGAAACAGCCTCAGGAGGTGGGAGAAAGCTACAGCCCAAAATCCACAGCCAGGCATTTTTAAAAAAACATGTCAGTTTTCAGTGGAAAAATTGTGGTGTGTCTATGGTGCATTTTGGGCCGTTCCCCGTTGTGGGCACTAGGCCTACCTACACAAGTGAGGTACCATTTGTGGTGGGTGGGTGTGATGGAGAGGTAGGTAGTGGCTGTAGAGGTAGTGCTTGCAGGTGTGAGTGTAGACGAGACTGGGAGGGAGGAGGGAGACGAGGAGGAGGGGGACATAGTGGAGGCAGTGGATGTTGGTGTGTCTGCATGTGTGTGATGCTTGCGTAAGTGCCTGTGGGATGTGTGGTGCTTATGTTTGCCTGGGCTTCTCTTGGGTGTTGACGTGTGTGCATGTTGGTCTGTAGGTGTGCTTGGGATAGGCTGAGGTACAGGGGATTGGGTCGGGTGAAGGAAGTTGGAGGGGGGAGGCTAGAGACGGGGACAATGGCTGCCATCAGTGCTGAGGCCAGAGTCTAAAAAGCTCGCTGAAGGGCCGTCTGACCAGAATGAATGCCCTCCAGGAATGCATTGGTTTGTTGCAACTGCCTCTCTACACCCTGGATGGCATTCAAAATGGTAGACTGCCCAACAGTGAGGGACCTGAGGAGGTCAATGGCCTCCTCACTGAGGGCAGCAGGGGTTACTGCAGCAGGGCCTGAGGTGCCTGGGGCGAAGGTGATGCCCACCCTCCTGAGTGAGCGGGCACGGGGCAAAGGCTGAGGGGCTGCTGGGAGGGCGGTGCTGGTGGGGGGGTGGCGGCTGTAACTGTAGATGCGGGGGCACAGATGTTGCCGCCACCACAAGGGGGCTCCCATCAGAGGACGAGTCCGTGTTGCTGGTGTCAGCTCCTGTCCCTGCCGTGGAGCTCCCCTCGCCCTCCATCCCACTGGTGAATTCAGACTCCGTAGTGTCGCCCTCCAGGGCCATGTGGGATGCAGCTGCCTCGTACTCCGGTGCCACTGCTCCTCCGCCTGATGATGCTAATGCACACAAGAACAGGGAGACTACAAAAAGGGGGGGGGAGACAGAAGAAAGACATGTTGAGTGCATGCATTACCGCTACCGTTGGCGGACACAACAGACAAAGAAGCCCCCTGCACTACGCCACACTCTTGGGCCCCACTATTCAATTCCTGGGAAATGGCCTAGAAGGCTCTGGACAACATCTGCACACATAGATGACACAGGGGCATGACTAGGTGTACTTGGCACTCTACAGAGGTGGGGTGGGGTGCCACATGGCCTGCCTTACAGAGGGGCCTTGCCTACGGAACTCGCACTGGCCTAGGGAAACCCACAGCCCACCTCCCCCACCCAGACACCTCCACTGCGTGCAAATTCAGCTGAATGAGAGTGTACTCACCCCCTTGTGGCTGCTGTGATGCCCTCAAGCGCCAATCCAACTCTGGGTAGGCCACCGCCAGGATCCTGAACATCAGGGGGGTCATGGTGCGACGGGCACCCCTCCCACGTTGGGAGGCCATCCCCAGCTGAGCCTCCGCCATCTTCTTGCTCAAGCGGCAAATGTCCTCCCATCTTTTACGGCAGTGGGTGCTCTGTGTGTGGTAGACCCGCAGGGTCCGGACGTCCTTGGCGATGGCACACCAAATATCTTTTTTCTGGTGGGCGCTGACCTACATGTAATGTACAGGGGAAAAAGAGGAGTTATTACCAACTGCACTGTCAAAGTGATTGGCCCCCATCCCTACCCTTGCCATGTGGCACATGCATTCACTTTCTTTCATGCACGCAGCACTCGCCCCACTTCCTTCTTACATCCAGCCCTCTCCACACAGGCATAGCCCATACAACATGCTCCCTGTGTACTTACCTGTTTGTCTGGAGGACCGTAGAGTAGCGTGTACTGGGGGAGGACCCCATCCACAAGCTTCTCCAACTCCTCCGATGTGAAGGCAGGGGCCCTTTTCCCAGACACTCGAGCCATTGTCTCTTCCAGACCGAGGTCACAGCAGCACTTGCAGTGTAGGTCCTCTCCTGTCACAGTTCAGGTATCGAGTGATTGAACAGATAGAAAATGGCATTCACGTCTGCGGCGGTGCGTACCGTCACCGCCGGCGTACATCGTCATTGGCTCCTGGGACCCATAGGGTCCAATGTTAACCAATGCAGCATTGCGCTGCGGTCTTCGACCGCCTACCGCGACGGTGTACAACGCCAGCACAGTTACCTCACATCCCATTGTCCCACTTTAGAGGTCAGGCAGCTGCCATTTCAGGGGCCCACATGGCTTCATTTCCAACTGCGTCACACATACCTAGGACTAGACTCAACACACATACAGGCCACCTTTTGTGTATGATTGGTGTTCTGGGTAAACTGTGGGTACGTACCTCTGAGTTGTTTGACTCTGTGCTCGCTGTTGTCCTTAATAGGCACCGTCCACTGGGACATGTGAGGAGATGGCGGCATCCTCCGGTGTACTGACCGTTGGTGGACCTGTCGACAATGGAGGAGCGACATGTGATTATCACATACAGGCTTGACCATGCCACAATCCAGGAACTGTGTACCCAGTTGGAGCCAGACCTGATGTCAGCAATCCGCCATCCCACAGGAATCCCCCCTAAAGTGCAGATGCTGCCAGTGCTCCATTTCCTTGCAAGTGGGTATTTTCAAACAACAGTGGCCATAGCATCAAGGATGTCCCAGCCTATGTTTTCCAACGTATTGTCCAGAGTGTTTTGCATGCCCTTCTGAAACACATGCAGAACTACATTGTTTTCCCTCAGGTGGAGGATTTACCTACAGTAAAGGTGATTTCTATGCCCTGGGACACATCTCCAACATCATAGGTGCCGTTGATGGGACCCATGTGTCTTTGGTCCCCCCCCACAGGAGTGAACAGGTGTACAGAAACCGGAACATTATCATCCTATGAATGTACAGATGGTATGTTTGGCAGACCAGTACATCTCCCATCGGAATGCCAAGTTCCCTGGCTCAGTGCATGACGCCTACATCCTGCGGAATAGCAGCATCCCTTATGTGATGGGTCAACTCCAGAGGTACCATGTGTGGCTATTAGGTCAGCACCTGGAGGCAAGACAGTGGGAATGGTTGTCTGGGTATGGGGATATCCCTCCAGGTTAGTGCATGTCTAACAGTTGTCCCTCACCTTTTGCAGGTGTCTCTGGTTACCCCAACCTGTCATGGCTACTGACCCCAGTGAGGAATCCCAGGACAAGGGCAGAGGAACGCTACAATGAGGCCCATGGGTGAACTAGGAGGGTGATCGAGAGGACCTTCGGCCTCCTGAAGGCCAGGTTAAGGTGCCTCCATATGAAAGGTGGATCCCTATTCTACTCACCAAAGAAGGTGTGCCAGATCATTGTGGCCTGCTGTATGCTTCATAACTTGGCTTTGCGACGACAGGTGCCTTTTCTGCAGGAGGATGGTCCAGATGGTGGTGTTATTGCAGCCGTGGAGCCTGTGAACAGTGTAGACGAGGAAGCAGAGAAAGAAGACATGAACAACAGGGACTCAGTGATCCAGCAATATTTCCAGTGAGACACAGGTAAGAGTACAGACCTGCCTACTGCATGTACTTTAACACTACTATCTCTCTACTGTGTGTCGTTTTCACCCAGTGTATGGTCACTGAGTTGTCACTTTAGATGTGGGTCCCACTGTGTGACATCTGCTTAGATTCCTCATGGACTTAAGCTGTGTGACATAGGTATGTTGACATTACAATTGAAAGAGCATTTTGTCACTGTAATTGCTAATGCACTATTTCAAAATCACAGACAGACTCCAGATTGTTTTGTGCTTTAAGTGTGTTTATTTAAGTGCTCAGTATTGGAGGGGGTAGTGAAATGGTGAGGGGTGATGGCGGAGGAATGTCCATGGCAGAGTCCAGTCTATTAGTCTCACAGGTGCATTGCCCAAATGGGCATTGGAAGTGGAGCTGGGGCAGTTTAACTATGGACAGGGTGACGAAGAGGGACAGTAGGATGACAGTCAGGGTGGTCTCATTTCTTGGCGGGGGTCTTGGCATCGTGCTATGTCTTTGTCCTGGATCTCAGGGACCGTTTGCGGGGTGGTTCTCCCTCTGCAGGGGGTGGGGTGCTGGTGTGGTGGTCCTGTGGCGGGGCGTCCTGTCCACTAGCTCCAGTAGAGGTGGTGGGCAGTTCATCGTCCATGCTAGTGTCAGGGTGCTGGGTCTCCTGAAACTTGGTCAGTACCGTTGCCATCATCTCCTGGGAGTGGTGGTAGGCTCCCATGATGGAGGAGAGGGCCTCGTGGAGAGTGGGTTCCCGTGGCTGTCCGCCCCCTGTCGCACAGCAGCCCTCCCAGTCCCCCTGTGTTCCTGGGCCTCCGTCCCCTGGACCGTGTGCCCACTACCACTGCCCCAGGTCCCTGTTGTTGTTGGGGTGGTGGGTTATCCTGGGTTCCCTGTAGTGGTGGACACACGGCTGATTGACGTGTCCTGGGGACGGAGGTATGGGCCCGCTGGGTGTGTGCTGAACTGGTGTTTCCAGAGGGGGGGAGGTCTGTGGTGGCCTGTGACTGGGTGAGGGGAACCGACTTTCCCGAGGTCCCAGATGGGCCGGGCTGGTCATCTAGATCCAGTTGGACAGAGCTGCTGTCATCACTGTGGGCCTCTTCTGTTGGTGGTGTGGACATGTGTGGACCCTCCTGTCCAGTGACATTGGTAGGGGTCCTGCAGGGGTATAAAAGGATGGTTAATACATCTGCGTTTGTCATGGTGTGCAATGGGTGGGTGACCGTGTACCCCAGTGCTTGCATTCCTGTGTGGGACCTTGTGTGATGATGGTTAAGGGGGTTGTATGGGTATGTGCGGTGATAAGTGTGCTGATATGCAGTGGTGTGTTGTGTGAGGTGCGTGGAAATTCTGTGGGTGATGGTGTTGTGTGCCTGTGGATGCTGTTGTTCTTGCTGGTGCTGTCTCTCTCTGGCCTTCTTTCTGTATTTTTGGTTGTGGGGGTTTGTGGGTGATCGGGGTGTGTGTTTTATATTGTAATGGGTGTGTGGGAGTGGTGTGTGTATGTGAATTAGGTATGTGTATTTCGAATTGTCCAATGTGGTAGTGTTTTGTATGTGTGTCTGTATTTTGAGCACAGCGGTGTGTACCGCCAATGGAATACCGCAGTTGAAAGACTGCAGCGCGGATTCGTGTGTCGTGATAGTGTGGGCGTGTTCCTGTTGGTGTGACGGTGGAGGTTTTGTTTTCTCCAGTTTATCACTGACCTTTGGTGTGGCGGACTTGTGTGGGTGTCTGAATTTTGGCGGATTCCGAAATGTGGGTCATAATAGCTGTGGCTACTTCTAGGCCCACATGTTTTAACCCTACAAACCTACAAAGACTACTCTGCAATGCATTAAAACACAGGCAGTGTGCCTTACTGAACCATCACACTTTAGAACTAGTCATAGAATATTGGATAATGATATTTATAACCTCGAGACTGAAGTGATACATAATTCAATCTTTCAGGCTGAGGATTAAAATGCTTAAGCATCTTTATATCAGCTATGGTAAAGTTAAGAGAATAAATTAAAGATATGCAAGTCAGGCAAATTTAGTTTGCATAGGATGGACTTGATGAAGTAATTGGGAATTTGAATTTATGAGACGTTCTTCAAAGGAAATGGCAAAATGAGTCAAAAGAACAAAACATTCAATGTGGAAAGCTCAATTCAAAATTAAAAAGTGATTGTATGCCACAGCAGCAAGGTCACCAATATTGACTTCCAAAAATATTGGCTACATCGGCTACTCATACATCATCAAGGTTTAAGTCTTTATTTGCTCTCCTTATCTCCACATCTACTTACTACTTAATCATGTAGTGGTACTTGATGGAGAGGATTCGATCTAACACATACAGGCCTCCATCAAAGAAGTACATGCAATGTAAAAGAGACACAACATTGCAAATTAAAATTGTGCACTAAATGAATACCAGAAACTCCTTTGAGAACTGAAATGGGTCCCACCACGTGGTGCAGTGGCCATGCCCAAGGGACCCTTGTCCCCTGCGCTGGCCATTGGGGTGGTGGGCATGACTCCGGTCTTTTCTAAGACAGAAGTCTTCTGGTATGGATGGTTTTGTGTCAGGAAATGACACCAGGCTGGTTAGAGGCACTTTTTTGTCTCTAACCAGCCTAATGTCATTTTTTGGTGCAAAACCCCCTTCTCCCATACCGCCCCCCCCAACCCGGGAAATGTAATTTTTATTGACGCTAGCCCACCCTTTGCACCAGATTGCACCATTTCATACATTTGCCACCCTGCTGTCGTCCTGGAATGGCGCAAGCCGGCACTATACTTTTTGACGCAAAACTGTGCAAATGCAGTTTTGCATCAAAAAATATAAATATGAGCCTTAGTACTTCTACCAATAGGTTTGCAATTGGACGCCTGCGCTCTTCTTGTCTTGCTTCCTTGCACAGTGTTGTAATCTCAAACATCACTCATCTCATCACCTCACCTTTCCATCAATTCTGTAGTGGGTCATCAGGTGAGCGCCAGTACATTGCACTGGCTCTCCGACCTAATACTTGTGAAATGACTAAGAATTTATTCCTGACTTTTTTTGGCTGCTGACTGGGTATAAAGGCCCAGTAAACACTCTTCTAAGCTATTAAGATTGGTCCTATATAGGTTGTGACCCCTACCTAGAACTGAGCTATAGTAGGACAACTTCAAAACATGTGGTGATCTACAAATTCCCATCTACATATTTTCATCCATCCCTGCAATGGTTTTCAGGTTGTGAGATGTCAGGTAGGTAGTGGGTAAAGAATTAAATTGCGTGTATCGTTATTTAGTGTTGTGTAGAAATGTTATGAGAGTATTTTAAGAGTTTTCTCCATTCCTTATTTCTTACATGCCTGCCTATCTTATCTTCCTAATTTGTTTTAAGGCTCACCAGGCTACATTTATTCATTGACAGAAGACTTTAGTAAAGCCAGGAATTCAACCTGTGTCCCTTCCCAAGTGTTAGTAGAACCTGCAACACCCAAGAGCTTATGGTTCTCTCCCAGAAGCATTCTGATTTGATTGCACTACTGCTCGATATGTCAGGAACTGGGTCTCTGGCACCCCTTCTTCCATTCTGAAGGTAGCAAGGCTCTTAATTACAATGTCCTCATAGCAGTCACCTATAGTAAGCATCCTTGTTTCTCTTAATTCGCTCATTTTCCATGGGCCGTATGATACCCCATAACAGTTGGGAAATCAGTCAGTGGTAGAGGTGGATCGTATGCTAACTCAACAAGGTTTTCTTAACAACTCCACTCCATCTCCATGATGCCATATGGATGAGCTGAGTTTACTTTGCCGACCATTTAAGGACCCACACAACATCACGACCAGTGTTCTTTCTTGCTGTGTCTCTCCTATTGCTCCTATTTCTTCCAGCTGGACATTATCAACCTATTGAACCATCCAATGCAGTTGTACTGCCAGCAGCTGTAGAGATTGTAGTCAGGGGCTCCCAAGCATCCTTCCCTAGAAGGGCATTGCAGATGGTCTCTGCCTGCCTCCAATCCATATTAATTCCCTAAGTTACATGTTCAGTGCTTTGAATCAAATCTGTGGGACCAAGATCAGGAAGTTAGCAAAGTAATACAATAGTCTCTGTAGTATTTTCGTACAGCGAAATCAAGGGCAGACCTCTCAGAGCGAATGCTGTTGTCATGCCCCTCCATCCACATGATAGTGACACAAGGTTTGACAGCTAATGCAAATAATGAGGATGAGAACAGGTGCCCCTATCTAGTGCCCCTGTCGATTTGATAGATTTTGGAGATGCAATAGCCATTCACGCTCTCACTGGGGAGTTCCCATATGACAGCACTAAGAGAGTAAAGATGGCATGCTAGAATCTTACTGAGAATTTTATAGCCCTAGTTTAATATAGAAAGCTATAAGAAGCCACTTCCAAATTGTCCCTATTTTCTTTCAGGGTAGACACTAAGGGGGTCATAACGAACTCGGCGGGAAAACCCTCCGAGTTCGGTACTGACAGTCAACAGAAGACCACCAGCGCGCAGAACCGCCGCTGGCCACATAAAGAACATCCACTGGGCCACAGGACCAAATTAATTATTGCCTCATTGCTCTTTTGGATTCTGACGAAAAACTCTTCAAAAAAATCCATATGTGATAACCTGTTGCGTAGGGCTCTAATTTCAACTTAACCCCAATGGAGCAATATGGATTCAGGCAGAGATGCTCAACTATTGATAATATTATTGCACTAAAAACGTTAGCAAATAAAACCCTGAAAAGGAATTTCAGTTCTTATGTATGGTATGCTGACTATTTGTTGGCATTCAACAAAGTCAATCGGAAAAGTCTCTGGAAGAAATTGTCTAAATATGGGATTAATCACAGCATTCTACATTTCTTAATATCCCTGCATGATAATACCTGGCTTCAATTTAAGTTGACGAAAAATAACCTGCTGCCAAAAATACTGACAGCTAAGGGACGTAATCAGGGCTGTATTTTATTGCTGCTCCTTTTCTCACTCTACATCAGGGAGTGGTCAACATTTTCATACCTCCTAGCATTGACACCAAAGCTAGAAGGTAAACCAATAAGGGCCTGATTTAGAGTTTGGCAGATGGGGTTACTCTGGCACAAATGTGACGGATATCTCATCCACGATATTATGATTTTATTATATCCTATGTAAATGGTAATATGGCAGACAGGATATCCGTCACATTTGTGACAGAGCAACCCATCCGACAAACTCTAAATCAGGCTCTAAGTTATTTGGCATATTCTGACAATATTAATCTTTTCTTATTGACCCCATTAGGACCGGATCACAGTTACACAACCTATAAACATTCAATTTGGAATACGACCTAAACTTCGACTCTTTGAAAAGGTATGCTCTTTGGCAAATTTCATAACCATGTTAAACTACAGACTGATGATAATGCCCTGGGAGTAGTCTCAATGTACAACTATCTGGGCCTTGCGATTGACAATAAATTAGGATGGCCAAGTCATCACTCCAGTCTGAAAACCAAGGCTCATACTGTATTGCAATCAGTTAAAAGATTTATGAAAGTTCATGGAGGGCAGCAATTCAGCATGATGAATTAAACTAAACTAGTTCCTAACTTACTGTATGGAGCAAGAGGTCTCCCTGAAAAATCTATTAATGATTTGGGTAAAATCTATATAAAATACCTTTTATCTCTAACAAATCGTCTCGTCGTTCATGAATTCCACATTGTAAACTGAGCCTGGAACTATCTCTGATTTCATTAACCACAAGATGTTTTTCAGCAATGTTAAATTATTATTTTGTCTGTGGGAATGTAAACAATGACACATTGAGGTTTCTGATTTATAATGAGGTAACAAATCATTGTGAGCTGACACTTGGGTAGAATTCAGCATCCGTTGCCAAAGTAATTATGGAAAATAATTTACCGTCATCATTAGAATTTATACAATTATCTTGCCAGAAGCACAATAGGCCGATAAAACAAAATCTATGGAGTAATGCTAGGGTACTGACCTCTCAACATTATAAAAATACAGGCATGCTCACTGTGTAATGGAGTCACATTCTAATGTAAAACAAGAATACTTAGATTATCACCTCGATCCAGGATTTGAACTAAAATATTTGAGATTTCATTTAATGCTGATGTTGAAATGTCAATTTCAGAGGGTCCTGTAACACAAACTGCTCACCCCCAAAGGTTTGCAGCGTATGGGGGTCATTTAGGGTTTGGAGAACTTAGGACCGGCATGTTGGCAGTGGCGGTTGTACCGCCAAAAGGCTGGCGAAGGAGACCTCCAAATTATGACCATAGCGATATTCACAACAGAATACAGCCAAACCACTGCCGGCACTGCCAGTGCGGTCAAGCCGCCACGGTCGATGGTAGCCACGTGCCGGTCGGCGGAGACCATGTGCCCGTTGAACATTTTACGAGGCTGCACACCTCCAAGTTTCTGCCGGGGTCACACCACCACTGAAACCCTGACAGTAACCAACAGTATAACAAGAGACACACACCATCAGTAAGCCATACTAATTGGGAGCCACCGTGGAACCAGAACTACATGTCTTCCCACTGCTCCTGCTTGCCCAATGATTTTGGAACCAGCGATGATGACAGCAACTGCGAGTACACACACTTTCCTGTCGCTGCTGTAAAATGTGAAAGTACCTACGCAGACACAACATACCAATCGGGTAGGGGTGGCGAGGGCAACACATACATGTAACCCCACACCAACACACACACTCACACACAGCCACATACCAACACCCACATACATAGTACTCACACTACAGCCAACACACACACACACCTGGCTGAAACACACAGTAATCCCCAGATACACAGCACCGGCACAGTCACACACAACAACACACAACACCACCACAAAACACAACTACATCACAACCGCAACACTACCAAAGCATCGTCAAGCACCCAAAATACACTACCACTTAACAAATCATACATACAACACAATACACCAACACCACTGAATGAAAACACACAATCACACATCCAAACAACGCAGCATGCATCATATCCCGCAAACACATGGATCTGACATACCAATCTCCACACACACCCACGTACACAGTACAACCACACAAAGGCACACAACACTGCAAATACCACATGTCAACACAAACACCACACAATACCAACACAACAACATGTCCACAGCATACACATGCCCATCACATAATACACACCCATCACTGGGGGATGAATGCATTGCACCTAACCACACATGTTGCCCATGCACAACTGGTAGCACAATCACCACTCACACAAAACTTGCTCACACACAAACAAAATCAGCCAACCCGAAAAATGCCCTAAAATCATAAAAGCAGGACAAAGATGAAACCTTTGGACCAACAAAAGGCTGACCCTGATATATTAGATTGCAAAAATATATATAGAAATATGCACATAAAAAGATGAAGGCCATAGGCCAGTCCAACATAGATAAGTGCAACATGCACATAATGCACATGTATGTGCCCCTAACATGACTCCTGACTGTCATGTAACCTCCATAGGTAGGAGCATCAATGGGGCGGCAGGCACCTCAGGGAATGGGGGGGCAGAGGGGGAAGCTTGGGCTTCAGCTTGGGAGGGAGATCTTTAGGTTTGGGTTTGGAGGGGCTTATGGGAGGATTGAGAACTCTTGGGAGGGGTAGTCTTCCTGGCTGGGGGAGGGGCATAGTTACTTGCAGGAGGGCAGGGAAGGTGGTAGAGGTGGAAGGGCTGGACTTAGGGAGGGACACAGAGCACTTTGGAGTTTCACAGGGTGGGAGAGGAGTAGGGAAAAGTTTAAACTTGGAGAGGAAAGTTTTCTTAGACACATGGGGACAGTCATGGCAAAAGGGTTTGGGTCTGGAGGGAGAGGGAGAGGTTGTCTGAGGTGTTTTGGTGGATGTCTTGAGTGCATGGGTGTGCAAGTTATGCTTGTGGGTGCTGGGTGTCTGTTGGGTGGGTGAGTGTAGGCATTTATGTGTCTTGGGAGGAGGGGATGGAGGTGCTGGGAGATGCCGTGGTGGATGGGTGACTGTCTGTTGGTGTGGTGACTGCAGGCATGTAGGCATTTCTGTGGTTGTGGTGTCTGTAGATGTAGTGACTGAGGTGGATGTCTGAGGGTCTGCTATTTGCTGATTGTGGGTAACATAGGTGTTGTGGCTGGATCAGTGAATGTTGGTGTGGTGACTGCAAGTGTTGTGTATGTGATGCTGGGGATGGTGGCGGTGTCAGAGCAGGTAATGACTGTTGGTTTGTCTGCAGGTGGATGTTGCTTGGGTGCATGCCTGTGGTGGGTGTTCTGGTGCTTGTGTTTGTCAGTGCTACCCTTGGATGTTGAGGTGGATGCCTGCTTGTCTGTTTGTTTGCTGTGGTTGGGTTGGAAAATATGGGTTTGGGATTGGGAAGAGAAGGGTGGATGGGGGACAGAAGACAAAGGGTGGCCGGCTGCTGTCAGGGTGGAGGCCAGAGCCTGAAAGGATCTCTGTAGGCCAGCCAGTGCACTGTGAATGGCCTCCAGGAACGCATTACTCTGCTGGACCTGAGTTGCCAGTCCCTGGATGACATTCATGATGGTTGGCTGACTCACAGAGATTGGCCTCAGGATGTCAATAGCCTCCTCGCTGAGGGTAGCAAGGTTGACAGGGGCAGGGGTGCCTGCAGCAAACAAGATGCCCACCCTCTTGGGTGAGCGGGCGTGGCCAACTGGGTGGGGAGTTACAGGAAGGGCAGTTGGTAGAAAGGGGATGGCAGACAAAGATGGTGCTGTAGTGAACCCAGATGGGTCCGCCACTGCCAGGGAAGGTCCACTGGAGGAGGATTCTGAAGATGATGTGCTGGATCCAGTCTCCCCCGTGGCACTCCCTTCCCCCTCTGGGCCAGTGGGGTCCTCGCTGTCGGTAGTATCAGCATTCTGGGTCCCGTGGCCGGCAACATCCTCAAATGCCCGTGCCTTGTTTCCTTCACCTGCCGATGCTGATGCACACAAACAAAGAGAGAGGTAGGGAGAGATAGAGAGGGAGGGTCATCACATTCTTTACATACACACAGTACAACCCGCACAACTGTAGGTATATATCTCCTGGCAAGGTAATCCCATATTGAAACCCACAGATCCTACATCATGTCAAAACATGTTGCTTCTATCTATCCCATTTCTCATCTCTTTCACTGACATCATAATCCATGTAAGGGAGCACATCCCATCAAATCACCTTTAAATCTAAGGCAGCATGCTCATCATGCGCTGCCTAAATCTGATATGTCTTCCTAATCGAGGTCATACCTTTCTATAATCGTATCACTTAATGGAAATGCAGTTGACTGACATCACCATATCTTGTCTATTGCGAATCTACACCTGACCAGTCCTTGACCATAAGTCATGTTTCATGCGAGTAAAGAGAACTCTCTTCACAAACGGCATAGCACCTGCCATTCCAATCACATGCCTAGCTGATCCCTCTGTTCATATATAACACAATGGCAACAATCTCTGATGAAGACACAACATGTGGCTGTCCCATACAGTTGCCATCACATTTTTACATTCCATGTCTGGAGATCAGCTTTGTCACTACATGTACCAATTCTTACAGGAATAACTGCAGTCACTATCCACAGATATTGCATATGACACCATAAACGCATATACAGCTACAGTGGCCTACCTAGCACACATGAAACATCCACTGACAATCACAGAGAGCATTGTTACAACTACTAAACAAAGGACAACCTACTGATTGCTAGGAGGGCACATTACATTCCACCTGACGTCCAGATACAGAGCCACAACATTACAACATCAGTACACCAACATCACTCACACCATTTCTGACGTGATTTTCAGTAGCTAATTCCAGGCAACACACATATCCCACTGAAAAGACATGTACACCTGATGTGTACATAGATCTACACGACTGCCATTGCACTGACAACATATCTCAGAACAACACCTGTATGAGAAATAGTAACACAGCTAAACCATGACATCTTGAAATATGAGGTGAGCAAATACCAATTTCTGTCCAAACTGCCCATATCAGATAGGCTAAGAGTAGCAATGATTATCCCACTCTACAAGACCTGCCCCAAAGTAACCACTGAGACCTGACTTAGGCAACTGATACCATATGTTGCACTCTTATTGGTAGGGCATTAACATGGACATTGCACATTATCAAAGGCTAGGACAGCCTAGCCACTTATCTCTTCTACAACAAAGGCATTTGTATAAAAGTGATTTGCCCACATGTCAATGGCATGGAAATGCATAATAAGGGCAAATAGACAAAATCAGACACCCATCGCTGGATGTCCTTCTGTTAAAACCTTCACATACCCCATAGTATGAATATGAAGGGACAACAGGGGACCGCCACAAACCCATATGAACAGTCTAATACTGGCCATACATATTGACTGAATGAGATGCCAGACTCACATGGAGTCAATACCTGTACCTGGACACAAGGCAACTAGGCCCAGTGCCAAATATGACAGACCCTATACAGCACATACAGCTTAGGTCATTAGGGTGGTCAGGGTCCGACGGACACCCCTTCCTCATTGGGAGGACATCCCTAGCTGGGCCTCAGCGGTCTTCCGGGCCCAGCGTCTCAGGCCCCCTTACTGCTTTCTGCAATAGGTGCTCCACTGGCTGTGGACCCTCAGGGTCTGCACTTGCTTGGCGATGGCACGCCAAATCCCCTTCTTCTGATGGGCGTAGACCTGCATGAATGACACAGACAAAAGGAGAAAATCATGTACACATGCGCCATACCAATAGGCGTGGTCAGTACACATCAGTCACAGCAAGTAGGCACACATACCCATCGTCTCTGCACACACACATTCACATTATGCCATCTGCATTCATCTACACCCACACATGTTTACATACCCAGTGCAACGTCACACAGGCCACCTATCTTAGCTAGGACATTGAACTCACAGATCCTCTCGTGCCCCATTTAGCTGTTCATACAGGGGTAGGACCTCCTCCACTAGCCTCTCAAGTTCTTCCAGGGTGAAGGCCAGTCACCTGCAGGACATGGTATGATGGCTCCCAGAGGCAGTACACAGAAGCTCACGTTGTGGAGGTGTTGCTGGCAACAGTGTTAGGAGTCAAGTGAGCAATAGTGCTGTAGGTGGCGGTCATGACTGCCATGTACATGAACGTCACCCCAGCAGACATCACCATTGACCCAAGTCCACCAAAGGCAACAATGTTTTCCAATGGCAAGTTACATGGCGGTTGCGATGGCTTACCGCCATTATGACTTCTGCCACCAGAGTTAGGTCACTTCTACCTGTCCAGTCCAGTAGGTCAGACGTCTGCCATTTTGGGCACATTTCATGGATGGAAGTGTTTACTAATCTGTGTCATTCACTTACTCCCCTAAAGTGCTGTATATCTCTATGTAGTGCCATCATGTTTTCATAATATATTGTGCAAATGTAAAGTAAAAGCTGTGTTGAGTGAGTAAATATGGTGATAACTATGTACAGCTATTTAGAGGATCTTAGTCAACAGAAAGATATAGATCGATTCCAAAACATATGTGTGATTAGTGCAGGACAGCTAAATCTTACACACATATACTCTAACAGTAGTATCATATGTACAATCCCATTATCATAGTTGCCAATGTGCACCAAGGAAGGTGAAATCGGTGCATATCTTTATTGTATGTGTCTGATGTGCTAGGTGCCCTCTACAGATGTTAGATGAGAGGTAATAAACAAAATGTGCGTGATGTGTGCATGCTGCATAACTCATAGTATTTTCAATTGTCTTCATATAGTTATCCTGCCAGGAGGAGTGTGAGACAACCACCAGTGTACCATCCACTAGTAGACCTGGACACTATGTAGGAAAGGCATGTCATCCAGACATATTGGGGGTTATTACAACTTTGGAGGAGGTGTTATTCCATCCCAAAAGTGACGGTAAAGTGACGGATATACCACCAGCCGTATTACGAGTCCATTATATCCTATGGAACTCGTAATACGGCTGGTGGTATATCCGTCACATATGGGACGGATTAACACCTCCTCCAAAGTTGTAACAACCCCCATTGTCTTAATCGTCATACCATTATGGATCGTTGTACTCAGGTGGAGCCAGAGATGATGCCTGCCATTCACAATCTCTATGGCATAGCTCCCATCGTTTAAGTCTTGTCAGTGCTACACTTCCTGGCCACAGGCTCCTTTCAGAATACAGTGGCTTTAACAGCAGGGATGTCTCAGCCCATGTTCAGTCTGGTTTTGAAGGATGTACTGTGTGCATTGTTGAGACACCTGGACAGCTACATCAGGTTTCGCCACAGAGCGGATTTGGACTATGTGAAGGCAGTCATTTATGAGATGGGACACATTCCTCATGTGGTAGGACCCATTGATGCCACCCATGTAGCCCTAAGCCCTCCCAGTGCCAATGAACAGGTGTATAGGAACAGGAAGAACTATCACTCAATCAATGTTCAGGTAGTGTGCCTGGTAGACAAGTACATCTCACAAGTCACAGCCAAATATCCAGGATCTGTGCATGATTCCTACATCATGCGGAACAGCAATGTCCCACAGCTAATGGCAATACTCCACACAGAGAGGGCTTGGCTGGTTGGTAAGTTTCCTTTGTAGTGTGTGTTTGTGAGTTATGTCTCCTGTCATCACAGTATAGCAAGTCGCACATACATTTTTGTATTGTTCAACCATTGTGCTCACCGATAAATCAGGCTATCCAAACTGTCCTTGGCTGATGACACTAGTGATGTGCCTAACCACACCAGGGGAACTCTGTTACAATGGCGCCCACGGAAGGACAAGGCGTTTAATAGAGTGAACATTTGGGCTCCTGAAGGCATGATTTAGGTGCTAGACCTATCTGGAGGAGCCCTCCTCTACGCGCCCCACAAAGTATGCCAAATTATTATTGCCTGTTGCATGTTCCACAATCTAGCCCTGAGACGTCAGATACCATTGATAGCAGATGAGGGGGAGGCAGCTGGACCAGTGGCTGGAAATTATGATATAGAAAGTAATGAAGAGCCATAGGAAGAAGGAGCAGGTGACTCTATGGCATATCTCATCAATCAGTACTTCAACTGACATACAGGTATGTGAAGTGGACCTTTTGTTGTGATGAATGTGTACAACCTAGAGTGGATGGCTGCCATTACACCTCCTTTCTTGCTTCATCAGTGGGGGTGTAAGGAACTCCAATGCCTATGTGTGAGTTGTGGCTGCAGAATGATAGACTGTAATGTGTACAGGACAGAATGTTCTGCTTTTTCATGTATTGTTACAGCAGATGCTAACATACACTTCTGGTAAAGACTTCTCAGATTTGAGGTATGTTTCATTCAATCTCCTATCCTCTTTTCCTTCCACTCACTGATTTAGCTAGATCCAGTTTGGCTCTGCAACCTAGGCTTGCGGTATTCTGTGTCAGTAGCCAATGATAATTGCTGACAGGCATGAGAGGTGTGACTGACAGATACCTGGTAGAGGACCTATCTGTGTGCCCTTGCTTTGTAGATAGATTATTAAAAAACAAGCCTGACTTCTATAAGCTGTGTTTGTGCATTGTATGACAACATGGCTTACATCCTGATGGTACTCTCTGTCATATTTGCAGATTGGAATAGTGACTATACAATTGTGTTGACCTAGATTTTAACCTCTGTGACATCTGCCCTGTGACATTCCTGTTGTAATGTGTCTCCTGCTGAGGGAGCCTCCATCTTATGACCATTACACTGGCTGTTCGATACAGGGGGGCATGACCATACCACAGGTGGCAAGCAAAACTATAGTACATGTATTATAAAGGGAACATGCACAGTAGCCGTGTTTAAGCGTGATTTATTGTGCACATCAAAATCATATCAGTTCCAATTTAAATGCATAGATGAAAATAAAAGTGATGAGACAAGTCATGGTTGATGTATTCATCAGGATAGCTGCTACACCGGTTGGTTACACAAGTCTAATATCCTTGAACCATGGGAAAATAAAGTGAGGTTTGAGAACAGTCAACAAGGTGTATCTGTGGCACACAAGGGTGACAAATCAGGAGAGATTCACTTCCTGCCAGTGGATTTGGTCTCGACATCTGCTCTAGCTGGATGTCTGGGTGGACGTCCACGTTTGTGGTGGAGTTCTTCAACTATAGAGAGAACGGTGTCTGAGACATGTCCTTCCACTGGCAGGGCCTCCATTCCACTAGCTGCCGCAGATGTAGAAGGGGCAGATGTAACATTGCTAGTGGAAGGGGCCTGATGTTGTGTGGAGAAACTAAGCAGGGTGGTATTATTGTTCGGCAGCACCCCTGCAATGGAGGCCATGTGGACATTTTATGCCTGACTTTGTGGTGGTGTTCCCTCTGAAGCCTTTGATTTTTCCCCCAGCATGGTGATGATTTAGCCCATCCTGTCTTGGGGAAATTGGTAAGCTCCCAAGACTTGGAAGATGGTTTCCTGGTCAGTTGTGTGCCTTTGAGACCCCATCCTCTGGCCCACAGCATCTCTCTCCCTCACCCTACCCCCACATGCCTGTGCCCCTGGCACAGTGAGCCCATTCCCAGTGGTTGCAGGTCCATCATTTTCAGAGGTGTCAATGTTAGATTGAGGTCCTTGTACTCTGGGGTACACAATAGATTGAACAGTCGTTGGGACGCAGGTTTGGTGAATGGTTGTATGTGATGTGGGTGCAACAGAGTTGGGAGAAGGTGATGTGGGCAGGGTGAGGCTGAAAGTCAGTGACTGACCAGGTGTCCTATATGGGCCAGGTTGTTTGATAGCATCCAGACATCCAAGCATGTTGTCTTCACTACGGCCTTCGTCCTCAGGGGGACTGACAGTTTCAAGTATCCTCTCCATGGTGGCAATGGCAAGGTTGCCTGTGGAGGGAGTGAGACAAAGAGTTCAGGTTAGAATGTGTTTTGGTTGCTTTTTTGTTAGATGCAAACAGTGGCTTAACATGATTCCCTGCAATGACATTGTCAAATGCTGCACAGCATACCTTAGTTCTACAACTCTGTGGCTTGTTTCCTTACTCCATGTTGAGAGTTGTCATACTAATTGGGTATAGAATTTAGTGCAGATGCAACCTGATTATGTCTGATAGATGACATGACTGTTCTGTTACCTAGTGAATAGTCAGGCTTGCTAGATGTCACATATTAAAGCTGCACAATGCACCATGGTGTCCTAGGGTGAACACAGTATGTTGGTATGCAGGGGAAAGTGTCCTCTAACTAGATGTTGTGCATGTCCATCAACTATGCCATCTTACTTTCCAATCCAGGTCTGTCTATTTCTGGTTTGGGATCTGCGATCTGTGGCCATTGGGAATGGTCACTCAGCTGTAGCTGTGTTTGCCTTTCATTGCTATTGTGAGTGTGCCATTGCATTGTTGTCACTGCCATGTACGGGTCCACATTGGAACAATCTAGATGGAGTAGCACTTTAGTTATACATGCGTATCATGTGATGTGATGTGCACAATCCAGGTTTTCACAATGATGGGTTAGTGCATTCTAGGAGTCATAGTGATCTGATCACCCTGTAGCTAACATGCCATTTCCAAGGGCTGTGAGGGATGTG
Organism: Pleurodeles waltl; assembly: GCF_031143425.1. NCBI lineage: Eukaryota > Metazoa > Chordata > Amphibia > Caudata > Salamandridae > Pleurodeles > Pleurodeles waltl. The sequence continues at coordinate 236,969,063 of NC_090436.1, forward strand.
AGGGCAGTTGGGCTGAGTGGAGAGGTGAAATGCCAGAGAGGGGCTTTCAGCGATTAGGTAAGAGGTGTTGTGGCAACATAGTGTCCTAGGATGAACACAGTATGTGAGTATGCAGGGGAAAGTGTCCTGTAACTAGATGTTGTGCATGTCCATCGACTATGACATCTTACTTTCCAATCCACGTCTGTCTATTTCTGGTTTGGGATCTGTGATCTGTGGCCATTGGGAATGGCCACTCAGCTGTAGCTGTGTTTTGCTTTGATTGCTATTGTGAGTGTGCCATTGCACTGCTGTCATTGCCATGTACTGGTCCACATTAGAACAATCTAGATGGTGTAGCACTTTAGTTATACATGCTTATCATGTGATGGAATGTGCACAATCCAGGTTTTCACAATGATGGGTTAGTGCAGGGTTCCGCAAAGCCGGCCCTGGAGAACTGGGTCCATGCCAGATTTTTAGCATATCCACATTTAAAAAAATGTAGATTTCTGAAACATCTTTTTTCTAAATGTGGATATTGTTAGAAATGGGGTCTTTGGTTGACAGTCAGGTTACCCCCTGTTCAAGCAAGGACCCTCACTCTAGTCAGGGTAAAAGAAAATCACCCTCAGCTAACCCCTGCATACCCCCTTGGTAGCTTGGCTGAGCAGACTGTTTAATTTCAGAGTGCTAGGTGTAAAGTATTTGTACCAATACACACAGTAACTTAATGAAAACACCACAAAATGACACAACACAAGTTTAGAAAAATAGGAAATATTTATCTAAACAAAACAAGACCAAAACGACAAAAATCCACATTACACAAGTCAAATTACCAATTAAAAAATCAAAAAGAGTCTTTAAGTAGTTTAAACTCACGCTAGCGCTGCTAGCGTGAAAATGTACCCAGTGCGCATCAAAAATAACCCCGCACGGGTGGGTGTGTGCCAAAAAGGGATTGCGATGCGTCGATATCACTCACAATGAGACTTTGCGTTGTTTCCCCCTTCTGTCGAGTCGGCGTGCGTCAGTTCTTCGCTCCGCAGGAGAGCGATGTGTCGATTCGGTCCGCAACACGGGTCCAGGCAGGCCTTGCATTGTTTTTGCACGCACAAAATGGTTCGCGTCAGAAATCCAGCCGCATGATGATCCGAAAACCCCACCACAGGTTGCGATCTCCCAGCCTCCGTCAGCGATGCTGCGCGTCGTTTCTCCTGCTCCGTGCGTCGATTCTTCGGTTGCGTTTCCGGTGAGCGTCTATTTTCAGCTGCGGAGCCGGTGGCACGTCGTTTATTCAGGTGCAGATCGGAGTCACAGTGACCTTTTCCCCGCACGGCGCTCTGTGTGTGGATTTCTTCCTCTTAGACTGCCAGCTTCTCCTTTCAGGGTCCCAGGAACTGGATGGGCACCACAGGGCAGAGTAGGGGTCTCTCCAGAGACTCCAGGTGCTGGCAGAGAGAAGTCTTTGCTGTCCCTGAGACTTCAAACAACCGGAGGCAAGCTCTAAATCAAGCCCTTGGATATTTCTTCTCAAGATGGAAGGCACACAAAGTCTAGTCTTTGCCCCCTTACACTGGCAGAAGCAGCAACTGCAGGATAGCTCCACAAAGCACAGTCACAGGCAGAGCAGCTCTTCTTCCTCAGTTCTTCAGCTCTTCTCCAGGCAGAGGTTCCTCTTATTTCCAGAAGTGTTTCTAAAGTCTGTGGTTTTGGGTGCCCTTCTTATGCCCAATTTCTCCTTTGAAGTAGGCCTACTTCAAAGTAAAGTCTCTTTTGAATGTGAAATCCTGCCTTGCCCAGGCCAGGCCCCATACACTCACCAGGGGGTTGGAAACTGCATTTTGTGAGGGCAGGCACAGCCCTTTCAGGTGTAAGTGACCACTCCTTCCCTCCCTCCTAGAACAGATGGCTCATCAGGAAATGCAGACTACACCCCAGCTCCCTTTGAGTCACAGTCTAGTGTGAGGTGCAACCAGCCCATCTGTCATACTGACCAAGACAGGGAATCCACAAACAGGCAGAGTCACGGAAATGGTAGAAGCAAGAAAATGCCCACTTTCTCAAACTGGCATTTTCAAAACACAATCTTAAAATCAACTTTACTAGAAGATGTATTTTTAAATTGTGAGCTCAGAGACCCCAAACTCCACATGTCCATCCACTCCCAAAGGGAATCTATACTTTAATCAGATTTAAAGGTAGTCCCCATGTTAACCTATGAGAGGGACAGGCCTTGCAACAGTGAAAAACGAATTTAGCAATATTTCACTGTCAAGACATATTACACACATTACTATATGTCCTAGCTTAACCATACACTGCACCCTGCCCTTGGGGCTACCTAGGGCCTACCTTAGGGGTGTCTTACATGTAAGAAACGGGGAGGTTTAGGCCTGGGAAGTGGGTACACTTGCCAAGTTGAATTTACAGTTAAAACTGCGCACACAGACACTGCAGTGGCAGGTCTGAGACATGATTACAGAGCTACTCATGTGGGTGGCACAACCAGTGCTGCAGGCCCACTTATAGCATATGATTTACAGGCCCTGACACCTCTAGTGCACTTTACTAGGGACTTACTAGTAAATCAAATATGGCAATCATGGATAAACCAATCAACAGTACAATTTACACAGAGAGCATATGCACTTAAGCGCTGGTTAGCAGTGGTAAAGTGCTCACAGTTCAAAAACCAACAGCAACAGGTCAGAAAAAATAGGAGGCAGGAGGCACAAAGATTGGGGATGACCCTGCATAGGCAAAAAAAGTCCAACAGATATGCTAAAAATCTGGCATGGACCCGGCTCTCCAGGACCGACTTTGCAGAAACCTGTGTTAGTGCATTCCGGGAGTCATAGTGATCTGATCAGCCTGTAGCTAACATGCCATTTCCAAGGGCTGTGAGGGAAGTTGGGCTGAGTGGAGAGGTGAAATGCCAGAGAGGGGCTTTAGGTGATTAGGTGAGAGGTGTAGTGGCCCCATGGTGTCGTAGGGCGAACACAGTATGTAAAAATGTAGGGGAAGTGTCCTGTAACTAGATGTTGTGCATGTCCATCGACTATGCCATCTTACTTTCCAATCCAGGTCTGTCTATTTCTGGTTTGGGATCTGTGGTCATGGTCACTCAGCTATAGCTGTGTTTTGTTTTGATTGCTATTGTGAGTGTGCCATTGCATTGCTGTCATTGCCACGTACTGGTCCACATTAGAACAATCTAGATGGTGTAGCACCTTAGTTATACATGCTTATCATGTGATGTGATGTGAACAATCCAGGTTTTCACAATGATGGGTTAGTGCATTCTGGGAGTCACAGTGATCTGATCAGCCTGTAGCTAACATGCCATTTCCAAGGGCTGTGTGGGATGTGAGGGCAGTTGTGCTGAGTGGAGAGGTGAAATGCCAGAGAGGGACTTTAGGTGATTAGGTGAGAGGTGTAGTGGCTAAAATAGTTAAATATGGATGATTTGGGTGGTGAAGAAGCATGTGGGAATAGTCAATTGTGTGACATTAATGTTGTGGGTACTTACCAGACTCCAGTACCCCAAATATGGAGGTGGGGGCCCACCACCAGTCTTCTGCATGGCTATCTGGTGCCTGGATGCCATGGAACAGACCTTACCCCATAGGTCATTCCACCTCCTCCTGATGTTGTCCCTTGTGCAGGGTTGACTCCCTACAGACTTGACCCTGTCGACTATTCTTTGCCACAACTCCATTTTCCTGACAATAGATGTTTGTTGGACCTATGCTCCAAACAGGTGAGGCTCTACCCTGAAAATGTTATCCACCATGACCCTCAACTCATCATCGGAGAAACGTGGGTCTTTTTGTGGGGACATGGTAGTGGCTGTGTAGATGGTGTGTGGGGGTGTTGTGAGTGTAAGGGTGCAGTGTTAGGTAATTAGTGAGGTGTGGGTGCTGCAAAGTGAGTTGGAGACGGCCATTGCACATTGTGTGTGCTAGTGATGTGTGTATTGTGATAGTTGTTCTGATATGGGGTGTGTGCTGTTTGACATGTTTATGTGTGCCTATAGTGTAAAAGAGCTAATTCTATATTTTTGGCTTCTCGGAGTATCTGAATGGCGTTCTGGATGCAAAGGATTGTGGGTTGTGTAGGGGTGTGTTATATAATGCAGTGAGTAGGTGTGCCCGGTGTGTGGATGTATGTCAGGTGTGGGGTATTCAAACTATCCAGTGTGGTGTGATGTTCTGACTGAAGTGAATTGTGATCGCCGCGGTTCGCACCGCCAATGGTTTTCCGCCATGGAAGAACCACTGTGGTGATTTGTGGCTCGTAATTTGATATTTGGATTTTTGTCGGGCTGCAATGCTGGTGGTGGAACCGCCTCTTTTCCATCCTCTAGTGTCCTGGTGTTTTCGAATTTGTGGCTGTTTTTTGGTGGTCTTCACAATGTGAGTCATAATACAGCAGTCGGATTACCTCCAACATGGCGGTCTTTTGGCGGCCGCCACCGCAGCGGTCTTACCAAAAGACAGCCAGACTCGTAATGAGGCCGTACGGAACTATAAAGAAGTCGTTCGATTTATTTGTTTCCTAGTTTATTAAATTTGAGGAAGAAATATTTGAAAAATGCATTTTTTTCCATTAATTGTAGATCTAACAAGTAGGCTGTTGCATATGGTTTTTACAGTCAATCTATTAGGAAATAAACCAATTTTTTAAATCTTGTTTTTGTCTTCTTAAGGAAATGTAATTGACATATAGATTTTATGGAAGATTTATGTCGTCTGCAATTTGATGGTATTTTAATATTGTGATAGCCATTTTAATATGTTATACAATAAAGACATGAACATTCATTCATTCAGCTTGTAGTATTTGGCCACATTTATTTCAGTGCCAGGACAAAAACATTTCCACTGATATGCGACTATGTTCTAAAACATAACAACAATGCACTGCGCTAGATAAAAGAAATGAGCTTTGTTATAATAATCTGCAGGAGATGTAGGCATTTCCTTACAAGTTTCATCTCAGTATCAAATGAATGAATTAGAGGAATACTGAAATCTAAGTAGACTGATAAATAATTCAGATGAGAGCAAGACCTTGAAATGTTCAACCACCGCTACTGCAAATTGCAGCTGCGAAACGTTTGCTGTGGATTAAAAGAAGAGAAATAATTGTTTTAACATTTTTCTTTGTGTACAAATTACAATAGGCAATGCATAACCTCAGACCCCCATAGACTTTAGTGTCAGGAAAACAGAATACTTATTTTGTTTATTTAATAATGGAAGAAACAGCTCAAAGGAGCAGTGGAGTGCTTCCCAGGCAACACTTGGATTGCAGCAGACTTGTGTCAAGGAAGTGGTGCTGTACATGGAAAAATATAAAGACCATTTTACAGTAATCGCGATGTTGTGATTTACATTATTATAGTAATGTAAACTCTGGATTTACATATAAAAACAACAAGTATGGGGTTGTGGAGCCACTCATTAGATACTTTCATTCATACCTTAAACATATCTGCATGAATGTAAATGAGAACGATTTACAATGGTGATGATCAGCCGGCATTATTTTCATATTTTTGGACACTGCAAACCTGACAAGACCAGGTTTGTTTATCATAATTTAAAATCGAGAAAAGGAAATTAATTTCCTTATTTTAAAGGACCTGGCTCACAAGGATGTTTGCTATCCCTCGAACAAATACAGTTATTTGTGAGGACAAAAAATGGAGGATTGAAATTCTCTCAATATGGTGGCCCTCCACATTTACAAATGTGGGTTTTTCGGCACTCCATGACTTGTCCACTCTGTGAAATTTGGTGAGCATCTACAAACTACTATATCTTGTGGGATTCACACATCTGTAGCACGTAGGTTTCTACCATTACATGTGTTTTCCTGTCAAGTGTAGGTGTAAATGCATTTTCACGCTGTCACTGGAGAGAAACACATCAACGTTCATTTTTTCAGATTTCAAATTTGGTGAACTATGGCTATTGCAGTTTTGCAGGAGCCCTCCTGGAATCATTTGGCAATTTCATATACAACAGAACATTGCTGTAAAAGTAGAAGTAATTCCATGGTTGAAAATTTCTGATTTGTAGTCACTGTCTTAGGGAGTCAAACTGATACCTTTTCTTCGATAGTAGTAACACTACTGTTAGACCCTCCTTAGGAGTATTGTGACACTTTTGATGGTGACTGTTGGAATAGATAGGCTATGGCAGAGATGGATAGCTAAGATGGTAATATGGTGCAATGCTTATTTCACATGCCAAGTGGGAAATGGTTTGAGATTGCCAACCTGCATAAACCAGTGAAAAAAGGAGAGCATAGAGACATGTTAAGCACAATCAATTTACATATCATGCTGCAGACCTATGGATGCAAATATAAGACGATAGTGAGGCGACACAAAGTTAAAATTTAGAATATGTTTTTACACAAAGGATAGTGGACACATGAAATATCCTCTCAGCAGCAATGCTGGAAAACATTAGGAGGATCAGTTATACTGAGGAATCAGTTACAGCCAAAACTATGATCTGTGGCTCTATGGAGTAAAACGTAAGGAGTGAATCTGCAAGTTGATTAACCATACCAGAAGTTATATGAAGATCTGTACTCACTAAAGAAATAACAAATACTTTATTAAATAAAATGTTCTAGAACGAATTGTAGGGACTGGGGTGAAATAAATGATAGTCTGTCAGTTATTACTCGGGAGGACAGTCTCTCTGGTAGAAAAGATATAGGGCCAGATGGATCAAAGATCTGGTTTGCATTTCTTAAATAGCGAATTTTAAGAAATCGCTATTTAAGAAATGCAAAATGGGATGTATGAATTTTGCGATTCGGCAATAGCGATTTCTTAAAATTCACAAGCGCTATTACTGAATCGCAAATAGAGAATGGGACTCCATTCAACCCTACGGGCCTATAGGCCCATAGGCGCAAATGGTTTTGCATTTTCCAATTTACAAATTCCAGTTAGGAATTCGCCATTAGGTAATGCAAACCTCAGGGTGCTGATGCACCCCAAAAAAATATTTGCCGACTTGTGAAGCACACACATGCCTTAGGGGCATGTGTGCACTACATGTTAACTTTAAAAATGCATTTATGATGCATTTTTAAAATTTGCACATGCTTACCGCGAAACTTTAATTTGTAATTGCATTTCCTAAATGCCCAATTCGCATTTAGGAAATGCTTGATACATGTGCTTTGGAAATCTCAAATAGGAATTTTCTATTTGCGATTTCGTATTTAGAGAATCGTAATTCGCGATTCTTTTAATGGGGTCGGAATTTTAAGGAATCGCTATTTTTGCAATTCCTTAAAATTGCATTGCTAATACCTTTCATACATTGTGAATGGCCGAAATTTGTGATTTGCACCATTTGCAAATGCAAAAACGTTTGATACATATGGCCCATATTTCTTAACAGAATTAAGGTAGTTTCATATGCCTCTTGTTGGCAATGAGAGAGGCAGTGCCATGTCTTGATGAGAACTGTCACTGATATTCCACAAGTCCATAGCATTCTGAACCACAAAAGTAAACAAATTTGTGGCAGGATTACTTAGCTCACAATCTATTGACTTGCTCAAACAGCAAGGCCTTTCTTGGAAAAAATAAGAAAGGCCTTGCTGTTTGAGCAAGTGGAATTGCCTGGCTATGGACATTTCCTCTCTCACAGGAATTTTTACACCCACTAATACCAAAAGGAAAGTTCCATGAAAGCAAGCGAGCTTCAGAGGCAAGACCACCTTTTCATACTTGTTGTGAAGAATGGGGGTGTACTATATGATGTGGTGGTGCGACCTCACAGTGTAATACACTTACCAACCCCAATAAGGTCCATTCGGTAATATTTGTAAAACCCTCAGTTTAATCTTGGGTAGCTGTGGCACTGAGCAACAAGGCTTACATAGAGGAACAAGTGTGAAGCATTTAAACAGCACCATAACAATTGAAGAAGAAATCAACACAACACTCAAGAAATGCGACACCAATTTATAAACACAGACAATATTTTATAAGAATTTAGACACTAGAACAAAAAAGATCCACTGCAGGGTTCCAGAGATAGAGATTTTACAAGCAATGATAAATCAAAGCAATTTCACTCAACCGCAGAGAAGCATCAGACACTGAAGGCCTTATTATAACCTTGGCGGATGGGATACTCCGCTACAAACGTGACGGATATCCTGTTCACCGTATTACAAGTTCCATTATATCCTATGGAACTTGTAAAACCGCGGGCGGGAGATCCACCACATTTGTGATGGAGTATACCATCTTCCAAGGGTGTAATCAGGCCCCTGGTAAGCTTTTCAAAGAAAATTTAGGTAAATGTCAATACAGGCAATTAGATGCGGGGGTGACCAACTCCGGAAAGGAGCTAGCCACGGAGACCAATCAATCAATCAATCAATCAATCAATCATAGTATTTATAAAGCGCGCTATGTACCCGTTAGGGTTTCGAGGCGCTGAGGTGGGGGGGGGGTGGAGAGGCTGTTTAGCGGTCGAAGAGCCAGGTCTTGAGGAGCCTTCTGAATGTGAGGAGGTCCTGGGTCTGGCGTAGCGGAGTGGGGAGAGAGTTCCAGGTTTTGGCGGCGAGGAAAGAGAAGGATCTGCCGCCGGAGGTCTTGCGCTGGATTCGGGGTACGATGGCTAGGGCGAGGTTGGCGGATCGGAGTTGGCGTGTTGGGGTGTAGAAGTTGAGTCTGGTGTTGAGGTAGGAGGGTCCGGTGTTGTGAAGCGCCTTGTGAGCGTGGGTAAGGAGTTTAAAAGTGATCCTCTTGTCTACTGGGAGCCAGTGGAGTTCCCTCAGGTGTGGGGAGATGTGGCATCGGCGGGGTATGTCGAGGATCAGTCGGGCGGAGGCATTTTGGATCCGTTGGAGTCGTTTGATGTCTTTGGTAGGGATGCCTGTGTAGAGTGCGTTGCCGTAGTCAAGTCTGCTGCTGACGAGGGCCTGGGTCACCGTCTTTCTGGTTTCTGTTGGAATCCACTTGAAGATTCTGCGGAGCATACGAAGGGTGTTGAAGCAGGAGGAGGAGACGGCGCTGACCTGTTTGGACATGGTGAGGGCGGAGTCCAGGATGAAGCCGAGGTTTCTTGCGTGGTTGGCAGGGGTGGGCGGGGGACCAAGGGCGGAGGGCCACCAAGAGTCGTTCCAAGCCGAGGGAGTGCGCCCGAGGATGAGGACTTCCGTCTTGTCGGAGTTGAGCTTCAGGCGGCTGATGTTCATCCAGTTGGCAATGGATTTAAGTCCCTCGTGGAGGTTGGTTTTGGCGGTGAGCGGGTCATTGGTCAGGGAGAGGACGAGCTGGGTGTCGTCGGCGTAGGAGATGATGTTGAGATGATGTTGGCGGGCCAGTTTGGCGAGGGGGGCCATGTAGACGTTGAACAACGTAGGGCTGAGGGAGGATCCTTGGGGGACGCCGCAGATGAGGTTGGAGGCTTTGGAGCGGAACGGGGAGAGGCGGACTCTCTGAGTTCTGTCGGAGAGGAAGGATGAGATCCAGTGGAGGGCTTTGTCTTGGATCCCAGCTTCCTGGAGGCGGGTCAGTAGGGTGCGGTGGCAGACTGTGTCAAAGGCGGCGGATAGGTCGAGGAGGATGAGGGCTGAGGTTTCGCCCTTGTCCATTTGAAGTCTGATGTCATCTGTGGCGGCGAGGAGAGCAGTCTCAGTGCTGTGGTTTCGTCTGAATCCGGATTGTGAGGGGTCCAGGGTTGAGTTGTCTTCGAGGAAGTGGGTGAGCTGAGAGTTGGCGATCTTCTCGATGACTTTGGCTGGAAAAGGGAGGAGAGAGATCGGTCGGAAGTTTTTGAGGTCGTTGGGGTCAGCCTTGGGTTTCTTGAGAAGGGGTTGGATTTCTGCGTGTTTCCAGCTGTCCGGGAAGGTGGCGGAGGAGAAGGAGAGGTTGATGATCTTGCGGAGTTCGGGGGCGATGGTGGCGTTTGCCGAGTTGAAAACATGATGAGGGCAGGGGTCCGTAGGGGAGCCTGAGTGGATGGTGTTCATGGTTGTTATGGTTTCTGCATCGTCCACGTGGGTCCAGGCGGTGAGGCGGCAGTCGTGGGAGGAGACGCCGGGGGTGGGGTCTGGCGGTGGGCTGGAGTTGAAGCTGTCGTGGATGGTAACGATTTTCTGGTGGAAGAAAGTGGAGAGGTCGTCGCAGAGTTTCTGGGAGGGCGGGATGTCGTTGGAGTTGGCTTTAGGATTTGAGAGTTCCTTCACGATCCCGAAGAGTTCTTTGCAGTCGTGGGCGTTGTTGTTGATGCGTTCGGTGAAATGGGTGCGCTTGGCGACGCGGATCCGTTGGTGGTGTTCACAGTTGGCGTTTTTGAGGGTGGCGAGGTTGTCGGGTGTGCGATCTTGGATCCATTTCTTTTTGAGCTTCTGGCAGATGCTTTTGGAGGTTGTAAGGTCATCTGTGAACCAGGCTGGTTTTTTCTTTCCTTGGATGGCGGTGTGTTTCTTTAGGGGGGCGAGGGTGTTAGCGCAGTCGAGGATCCATTGATGGAGGTTGATGGCGGCTGTGTTCGGGTCGGTTGCGTCGGGTGGAGGGTTGTTGGTGAGGGTGCTGGCCAGTTGGTCCTGGGTGATTTTGCCCCAGCGGCGGTGGGGAGGTGGCTGGATGCGGTGATGTTCTGTGATTTTCTTGTAGGTGAAGTGGACGCAGTGGTGGTCGGTCCAGTGGAGTTCGGAGGTGTGGCTGAAAGCGATGTGGTTGCTTGAGGTGAAGAGGGGGTCCAGGGTGTGTCCGGCGATGTGGGTGGGAGTGTTGACTAGTTGGCGGAGTCCGAGGTTGAGGAGGTTGGAGGTCAGTGAAGTAGTGTTGACGTCGGAAGTATTTTCTAGGTGGTAGTTGAGATCTCCCAGGAGGATGTAATCAGTGGATGCTAGGGCGTGGGAGCTTGCGAGGTCTGCGATGGTGTCGTTGAAGGGGGCTCTTGGTCCTGGAGGGCGGTAGATCAGGGTTCCTCTGAGGGTTGTTTTGGGGTCCGTGTGGATCTGGAAATGGAGGTGTTCGGCTGTTTTGAGGGTGTCGTCCGAGTGGGTGTGGATTTTGAGGGTGGCTTTGTGAACGATGGCTATTCCGCCGCCGATCCCGTTGGTCCGGTCTCTTCTGGTGATTTTGTATCCGTCCGGTATGGCGATGGCGATTTCCGGAGCAGAGGAGTCGTTCCACCAGGTTTCGGTCAGGAAGGCCACGTCAGGTGTAGTGGTGTCGAGCAGGTCCCAGAGCTCGATGGCGTGTTTTCGTGCGGAGCGGGTGTTGATGAGGATGCAGTTCAGGTGATTGGGGTTGAAAGTTTTTGTAGTTGGATTCGTCGTTCTGGTGCAGGAGAAGTTGCAGGTGCGACAGGAGAAAGGTCCTTTAGTGAGCTTCGGGGATGCCCGGAAGCATTCAGTGGAGGGCCCGGGGTTGAGGGCGCGGAGCTCTTCGGCCGAGAAATGGGCGCGGGAGGCGCGAGGACCAGGGGGGGTGGCGCTGGGCGCGGTACAGGCGCGGACGGGCGCAGACGGGCTTGCCTCTGGCGCGCCTCTGGCGCGCCAGCGGCGCGCCCGCTGCGCGGACGCGCAGCGCCAGCCATTAAGAAGGGAGGGGGGAGGGAGGAGCAGCTGGGAGGCGGGAGGCGGGAGGGAGCGGCAAATGGGGGCGCGAGGGGGGCGGGGCCGCAGGGAAGCAGCGGCTGGGGTCGAGGAGCGCACAAGGGGCGAAAGGCACAGAAATCGGGCAAAAACAGTCACAAATGCAGGAAAAAACACAATATGGACACAATACTGGCACTAAATACGATCAAAACAACAAAATTCTAAAGAACAGTTACCTTCACGGGAGAAGCAGTCCTTCAGCAGTTCCAGGGACATTATCCGCATTGCAATGGATTGTATGGAGTGGATCTGATGCAAAGAATGAAGGCTGCTGAGGGTGCTCTAGGGATGCGGTGGATGGGACATGCTAAACAGGGGTCTTCCTGTCAAGAATCCTCATCCCACACAGATGATGAGTGTGTCCTGATTGCAGGGCCCATTGTTGAGGTCACAGGCCAATCCTTCCTGGGTCAGTAACTCACCTTCTGAGGGTCCCAGCAAATCTCTGACAGAACTCCCAGGCCTAGCTTAGTCTGGTGCAACTCTCTGCGGTGTGTCTTGGTCCTCGGTGCTGCACAATGGTGGTAGTAGCGGTCTGAAGACTTCGGGCTACCAATTTTCCCTAATAGTCTTCTTCAGCTGTTGTGTCCCAGTGCTGCGAACAGGAGGCCAGTCAGCTGGCCTTTGGAGTTCTCTTGGTTTGACTAGACTCTGTTAGCTGCTGCGTCCTTCAGCAGGACATGGAAGGCACAGTCCCTCTCTTTGCTAGCCAGGTGCAGCAGGTGCAGTCCTCGTCAGTGCAGCCACTCTTTGCTGGTCCCTCGGCACAGCAGGGAAGTCCTTCTTCCACGTCTGTCAACATCTGAGGTCTGGGTGGCAGGGTTGCACTATTTATCTTCAGATAATTCCCTTAGTGCAGGGTGTGGTTGATAGCCAATGGGCTACCAGGCTCCATCCCTCCTGATGTACACTTCCTGGAAAGGGTGGCATCTGTCTATCCCAGAATGTACCATTCTGCCCACTCCCAAAATGGCGAGACTCCTCTCTCAATACTCAGAGCTCTCAAGCCCACCACTAAAGGTGTGGCTATTAAGGGGCTACACGTCCCTTTAAAAAAATTGTTGGACAACTGGCTTCTCCTCCCCTGTCCCCGATACCTGCCTTCCTGAACATTACAGCAGCCCCTCTTCCCCTGCCCTTTAAAGGCAGTTTCCCCTTTGAAGCTAGCCCTTTGGGATAACACCTATGGGGCTTAATATAGGAGGGAGGTAACTCCACTCTCCCATGCAGACCTCTATTGTGTCCTTTCCCAGGAGTCATTAGCACATCTCTCCAGGAGGGCAGAAAGCTGTCTGCTGGATAACCCTTGTGTACATTGGTAAACAGGCACTGGAAATCTTGGACAACTAAAGTGGCAACTTCTAAAGTTGCACTTTGTGCACTAGTGACATCACATTCAATTTAACCGTTAAATCAGATTTAATGCACTGATTCTTTTGATACCAAACAGCGCCAACTTTAGTAGTCCCATTCAGAAGTTAGCAGGGCTGGGGTGCAAGCCTGTAACTTTGTACTTGTCAATCGTGCTACTAGCCTTTCCACAGTAAAAAGGACAATTTAAGGTTTTTACTGCTGAAACATGTAAAAGTACATGTTCCACCTTTTAACATACAGCACCCAGCCTTAGGACTCATTTGCCTGCCATAGGGGCGACTTACATACATAAAAAAGGACGGTTTGGGATTAGCCATTACATTAAATGGCAAAGTCGAATTAGCAGTTTTAAACTGCCCCTCCAGTCTGCAGTGGCACACTGGGATCCATGTTTCACCTTGTCTCATTCATGGTGTATTTTCTGAGAAAACTCTCTGCTTAGACATTTGGACAGTACCAATACTTTATTTAGAACCAAAATCAGCAATAGTCACGAGGTGGTATAATGTGACATTGAGGCAAAATGGAGGACAGTGTAAACACAATCTCTTAGCATAAACTCAGTGCGTAATGCTCTTTATTGACAGAAAATCAACTCCCACAGCTTCATTGAATCTCCTTGGCACACTTTTTGAATGGGGGAATGTTCCACAGATCCTGTTCAGCAAACATTATCTCACCTAGGATGCTCCTGGGACTTTCTCCCTCTCATCTACTGTGTGAGCAGGCTCTAAAGCAGAGGTAAGGATGTGGTTCCTCGAGTTAAAGCAAATCAATAGTGTGCAAAGCTTTTATAAGGGACACATACAACATCTTTACAAATAATCTAGTTTGTTAAGTGTATTAGTTACCTGTGCTTATAGTTTTCCAAACTGACATCATCCACATCCTGTGCGTATATTGTGTCCTACTCAGCCTATGGTGCGGTGCCACACTTATTAGTGCGCAAGGGCCGTTGCACAAACGGGCCTAAGCAATGTTTCATGCTGGTGTATTGTACATGCTAGGGTCTAATGAGAAATATGCCAACCCGCATGCCAGACCCGAACAAACACAGACTGAGTCATTTCAGTGTTTTATTCGATGCATAATTGCTCACACATCGAGTATCATTGAAAAATCTCGCTGGTGAAGGCTGTGGTGGTACACCTCTTTTCGCTTTTAAAACATATGAAAGGACCTTTATCTTCCACATCCAATTTATATACTGTACGTTTAGGCTGGGCAAAAGGCTTACATCTTCAAGGAAAAGTGTTGCAATTGTTTTACATTCCTTGGAACAAGGTGACTTCCTATTTACAATGAGGAAACCGAATATTCTCAAAGTGCATTTAACGCTACCGACCAAGGCTAATAAATTATTTAAAAGGTATTCACGCAAGGTGGCGCGTGTCAGCAGTTGGGAACATTAAGGTCCAGTGATTACAACAGAATCTATATTTAGACACTGCACCCTGTCAGAACGCTCTCGCGTTAATTTATTTCCGTCATCGATCTCTCCTTATTTCTATAGATAACGAATTGAAAAGCTGGTAACACTTTGTCAGAACTTAACCTTATTAACAGGGAAGTGAAGCTTACAAAATAGCCTGTGACCTGAATTGGAAAGGCAAGCCAGGGCGGGAACACCCCATTCACGCACCAGTGTTTATAGCGTCATCCTCAATCTGCAGGAATAATTCCCAGAAGTCAGAAACGGCTATGAAGCCAGAGGAGGAAGGAGCACAAGTAGGTCGTCAAACCTTTTTCATTGGTCCTCTTTTCAGTTGGGTCAATTAGAAATTATAGTCTATTGTAGAACACCCTTCTGTTGAAATAATTCCGGCAAGCTCTGGCTATGGTGCAATTTCTAGTGATGCATCTTCTCAGAACCTCTGAAGTCTCTGTATGTCACCTTCTATCACTAGTCGTGGCCACCATTACCATCGTCTAGCAGGGCTGGACTGGGAACCAAAAGCAGCCCGGGCTAATTTTGTCAGATCCCACTATTTTAATTATAGAACCTTGCAGAGCTATTGATGACTATGGAGATTGGAGACATGGAAGGAAGCTCAAGGAATGAAAAAATAGATGGATGGGTGAGAAGTGGGTGATAGATTTAATTCAATACACAAAGGGCCTTATTTACAAGGCCTTAGTGCCACTGTTGCATCTTTTTCTTTTGACTCAGCGTTGGCGCTAAGCAGTGCTTTACACTGCTCCACATTTACAAGCTGATGCATTGGGCCAAATGCGTCAGTTTGTAAACCTTTGCATCACATTATTCCTGAGCCAGGTATAATGTATGCAAGCGAGGCGTCCCCTGGGGAAAAGTCGCACAGAACTGACGCAGTGAAATTTACTACATTTCACTGCATCGTTCTGGGACTTCACTGCGCCACAATTTTCACACTTGCCCGGAGCAGGGCTTTTGTCTATGGAAGCTTTCCTCATATTGCTGGAGTAGCATCATTTTTTTGATGCCAGTCCAGCAATGCGTAAGTTAAGCACAACAGATGTGTCAGAATTCCTGACACATCTGTGAAAATAGTAAACACAGCATATCCATGGTGTCGATAGGGAATCATTGGCAGTGCAAGAATTCTAATGCATTGGCGCCTATGTATCAGTTTCTTGTAAGTGAGGTCCAAAGATTTTTAGTTTCGTGGAGGAAATAGTCTCAAGCCATTGATTAAGGGTGGGTGCTCTAGTTTTCATTTTAGCTTTTACATTAAAGCATCACACTCCCCAGTCACTAACCACCACTAATCCTTCTGAAACACTCATTGCCTGGATGTATTTAACAGAGTGCAATGAGTTAGCTCCTCATAGAATTAAACAGAAAGCAATAAGCTTTGACCCAACATGGAAGAGACAAAGAAATACCCAGAGAGTGGCTGAATTCCACAACGTGAAACCAGGAAACC
The DNA here is from genome assembly GCF_031143425.1 of Pleurodeles waltl. Lineage (NCBI taxonomy): Eukaryota > Metazoa > Chordata > Amphibia > Caudata > Salamandridae > Pleurodeles > Pleurodeles waltl. The sequence continues at coordinate 236,984,989 of NC_090436.1, forward strand.
TTGGCCATATTTATACTTTTTGATGCAAAACTGTGCAAACTCAGTTTTGCGTAAAAAAAAATCAGCATCGGCTTGCGCCATTTCTCAGCGCCATTCGGGCATCATATTTTTTACCATGACGAAAGATGATACTAAGAAATGGCTAGGGTAAAAAATTGTTGACGTTAACCCTTGCCCCCTGTCGTAAGGCAAACTGACGCTAATGTTGAAAAACTGATTCTAACCCATTTTGTGGCACTTAAACATGTCGCAAATGGATATGCATCATTTTATCACCACATTTGCGTCAACTTTAGATGCAAAAGCAGGAAAGAGTGCAACTTTAAGGGAAGATGGAAGCAGCAGGCCTGGAGAGACCCCAGGGTGACCACATACACCCAGGAACTAGCCAGGAGGATACACAGAAGTCCCAGGAGAAGAAAAATAAAAAGCGCAAGTGTCAGTTTAGTGAGGAGGAGCATGAGATCCTTGTCAGAGAGGTGATGGAGCACCAACACCAGCTATTCGCCACCTCCAAATTGCCAACTGGTCAGAGAGAGGCAATATGGCAGTAAATAGTGGACAAAATCAACAGTGTGGCAGAGGTGAAGCGAACTGTCACGGAGTGCAAGAAGCGCTGGCATGATTATAAGCATAGAACTAAGGAGAAAATGGCCAGGAACAGAAAGTCAGCACTGCAAACTGGAGGTGGAAGTCCTGTACCACAAGAGGATTTGGATGAGATGCACCACAACACATACACAACCTGGACATACGTCATTCACCAGGGCTATATACTAACATAAACATATGCAGCACATTGGATGGAAGGCATGTCTAATTACTGTGCCTGTGGCTGTGTCATCACAACACCCCTTGCATATAGTCAAACCTACCTTACCCAAACAACTGAGACTAGGAAGAAAGTCAATACCATTCCTGGGGTTACGTCATGGTGGTGTCTCTTGCAGAAACACGTTGCTACATCCATGTCCCATTGCTGAAACACATGTGTGCTACATCTTACGGCACATATTAAAATGGCACCTTAGCTAACATTACTCATACATGCGCACACCACCCCGCACATAAACAAGACATCCCCACAAGGCAGCCACTTCTCATCATGCTGCAACAATGCCTGTCTGGGTGCAGGGAGACCTAATCTGTGCAGCTGCTGGCGGAATTGAAGGGTGGTCCAGTATCACAGTTAACATGGCACTACCCTGCGTTACTAACCTGGTGCAATGTTGAGCCACACATATTGATGTTGATCAGAATTGTGCCACTAGAGAACTATTTGCACTACAGATTGCAATCTGTAGAACACAACACATACAGACCTGAACCCACAACAACTCTGACACAACCATGTGAGCCACATAGGAATGGGGAAACAATCACACAAACACAACATATGGTGTATGTCTCTGAACATCATGGTGCACATTATCACATTGATGGGCGGGGGATGGCGCATGGGCAAGTCTGGCATTGGTAAGACTGCCAGTGTGGGCTTCCCTTTGGGGTTGGCAGTATGAGTTTTAATCTGGGATTGCGGGTGGAAATCTGTTTCCTCATGTCAGCTCTCTGGGGAAGTTACCCACAACATTGTTGCTGGATCAAATAGAGCCAGCGCCAATCTTAGGGTGCATTGGGTGTGACAGCACATACTGAAATTGGCAAATCATGCAGTGGAAAGCACAAAGAGCCAGGTGCATGGGCAGTGCAGGGGCACCCAGGAGCATACCACACCACATTACCACAAACCTTTACATTGCGGTGGCACGCCCACAGCAACACCCATTGCAGTTAGACGCTGTCCCATATTTACACATTTTCTTAAACCAGAGGTAGTGGCAAATTCAAAACACACTCCGGGGGTGGGGGGGCTTAGCAATGTATCCTCCGTTTTCGATGTTTCAATGGGTTATGCATTAGGCAACACACATTCAAATTGTGAAAACTCTTTGAAGATTACTTTATTGTGTTGGAATGTGTCCCTTCCTGCACAAAAGCAAGCTCCCCCTCAACACAGCCATCCTTGCACCATGGGGCAAAGGTCTCTGGATTGAAGTATGTAAGCAAAATGTGTCCAGGCATAGGTGATAACACAGGGGTTGCCCATTTTAGATTTAATTTGGTGCATCCCTGCATTGTTATGAAGGCAGAGGGCTGGGCTGCCAATTTTCCCTAGCATGGCTCTCCATCTTTTTCACTTCATGTATGTTCCCCTTTTTTAAAATGTGATTGGCTTACATGCAGGTCAAGGCTCAACGTGCGCTGGAATGGAAATGTGTGCAAAAGGAATAGTAATGGCAGACCACATATTCATGGGTGTCTACACCTGGACACATGAATGCAGATGTAATTAACCTATGAATACCAGCTTTCTAGTTACCATCCCCCCTATCGAATGATGCACTCCTTGACTTCATGAAGAGTGCTCAGGCCTTGGTGTATGACCAGGAATGTTGAGATGATGGATAGCATGGCCATCCCCCCTTAGGCTCAGGGAGAGAGGAATACCAAACTTGGAGAAAGACGTGATGCTCACAGTGTAGGTGACAGTTAAGTTGATCAGGCTGCATTTATTTGTTCCTAGCAGCTCTGACCCCTTTTGGTTAACAACGGCTTCTCTCCTCCCACTGACATGTACAAGATACTGGTGATGTATGGTTGGAAACAGACACAGATGAGGTGGAATTTTTTCTTTTATGGAATGTGTGTTGGAGTGTATGTGTAATTAGCCGTAGCAGTGTAAATTAGTAATCTATACAGACTCCACCCAATACTGATACACTATGGTTACTTGTCCTCATATTACAGCTGCTAACATGACAAATGAGGAGAGGCACCAGTTTTACAGGAGGGAAGTACGTTACCACCACCACATCCTGGAAGTGGAGTCTGGATACCGCTGCATGGCTCGCTGCTTCCGGTCAGAGAAATCTTCTGGGGAATGGCAGGCATTCCCACATGGGGCCCCACAAAGCCTCCAAAAGATAAGCAAGGAGCAAGCTCCTCAGCGGTGCAAGGGTGCACAGCTGGCCCCATCCCAATCGGCTGCACTGGTGGCCACACAGCCACAACTGGGTACACACCTGCTTCCAGGTCATCACAGTTGCTACAGGACCTGAGTAGGGATGTGGACCATATACTAACACATTTGGATAAGTTGGAGGAGGAATCAGTGGCCAACCACAAAATATTGAAGTTTATTAGGAAAAAAATCAAGAAGGCCAAACTTTGAACTTGAACTGTCACTTGACGTCCTCCCAGTTCATTCCCCTCCTTTTTGAAGTTGACATATATTTGACTATGGGTTTTAGATAATTAGTATTAGGTTAGTGTAGGTTAATAGATTATTTAGGACAATTGTAGTTGGGGGTGGGTTTTTTCTTCTAATGTTTTTATTGGTGGGTGGTTGGGTGGGGGTCATATTGGGGTATATATGTGTTTTAAAAAATTATATATATATATATATATATATATATATATATATATATATATATATATATATATATTTGTTTAGGATTAGTTAATACATGTGTAGTTTTAGTAATTGTTCTCCTACTTGTGTCTTGTTTCTTAAAGGGGGTGGGGGCCCAATGTTTAGAGTGCGGTGTTTAATGTGTAAGTTAAGTTTAGCCTAGGTTAGATAGCTTTAGTTGTTGGATAAGGATAGTTAGTATAGGTTAGTTCAGGATAGGGTAGGTTTTAGTTGGTTTTAGGTTTCTTCTATTTAAAATAAATATTTTTTGCATTCTTCCATATAAACTGTGTAAATTATTAGAGTCTCAGGGCCTTCCCATGAGTGCAGTGGGCAAATTGGGGGTTAACCTAGGGAATCCGTCCCTCTTTGAAATCCCTCTTTTAACATGTGCTTCACCTAATGACAGTGGCTAGCCACATTGACTGCAACATCACATCTACAAGCCCATGCATCTACCATGCAGCATAGCCACCATTCATTATGTCTAGGTATGGTTTCTCTTGGACAGATATGTCTGGTACTTCGGCTGTCATTGTTGTGGTCCTGTTTTTATAATGTTGGGAACTGTGACAGATCTGACATCAGCCCCAAATGGAACTCTATCCTGCAACATAGACCGGTGCCCCTCACTGATACGATTAGCTACCTCTCTACCACACCAATGAGTTATTCTTGTACTCCCAGGTGGCTACATTGCCTTTTACTTGGTTTCCTGCCTGACCTGCTATATATCTTGACCAAAATCTAAATGTATCCATCAGTTTATAAGAAGTCTTCATCATACACCATTGTCATGTTCGGATCCTTGTGTGTAGCTTTGTACCCCTACATTTCTGCACTCATGTACTGATCTTCTGTACTCATTGACATGGATTCACATAATACTATCATTTAGCTGAGTAGATGAATCACAGAAAACGTTGACATGGAAAATGTGTACAAGGTGTTTATTTACAGGTGAAAGTGTCTAAGTGAAATATAAAAAATGTCCAGGTCTGAAACCCCATTTGTGAATAACAGTTTTTTTTGGCACAACCAGGTTCCAGGGTTGAGGGATATGTCATGAGACATGCTTCAGAGTACTGTTGATAAGTGTGGAGGAACAAAAATTTCCAATTAGTAAGTGAGAGATAATGATAGTCTATAGCAGACAGGTCAACAGTGGTGGGTGAAGAGTGAACATGTCCTACTGTGACAACACTTGCATGATCTTTAGCCCAGAAGTAAGGAGAAAACTACCCATGTGGCATAGACTGGTGCTGTTGGTACTTTTCTGAGTAAGGTGATTTGTTCCACATATTCATCCTCTGATGTGTGTGGTGGCTCCTGTGCCATTGATGGTGGTGGTGGAGGAGTAGAGGGGCCACACTCACTTCAGTGGTTAAAGATGTGGAGTGACAATTCAAGGCACTGCCATTTGTGTTATGACATGGCATCACTGCAGCAAGGAGGAACTGCTGATTTTTCAAAATGGCTGCAACATCCCTGTGGTAGGCAGCCATGTCTTCCCTGAGGGAGGCCGCTTCAAGCTGAATGAAGTCCAGCTTGTTCTCTATCATGCTGCTGTCAATTTGGGAGTGCAGTTGTTGTGGCCTCTCCCTCATGGCAGCAGCTATGTCCACCAGACACGACTGGACTCCACGCAGTCGGGAGTGTGTGCCTCGACTGGCAGCTGTCATTAGCTGTCATGAGGTACATGTGCACTCCCTCTAGGGTGGTTGCCATGGTCTCCATCTCTACCCACACCTGCTTGGCCAGGTCCCACTGGACTCCTACCACTGTCCTCTGGAAGCTTGTCTCTGGGTCCTCGGAGTCCTGAGCTGTGTTTGTACTGGCAGTTAGCATATTTTGGGTGTTAGGTGGGTCATCTTGGGTGGCTGCAACATTGGTTGTCCTCCTTGCAACTGGAGGTGGTGTCTTGAGGGATACCAGTATATCCTGGAGAGTATGTTGGCTGATGGTTGTTAGCTGGTCATCCAGGTCATCGGAGAACTCCAGGACAGGCAGATCAGCAGGAGAGCCATCATCCTCTGCAATGAGATGGTGTAAAATCAATCTTTCTATGTTGTGGCAGTTGACATGGCACGTCATTGAATTGCTATTGGAGGCTCAATGACAACTTACAGCCCAAACATTGTTCTTCTACATTATGGGTCCAATTTACCAGCCCTCTGCCCCACCTGAGTATCTCGTAAAGGGAAGCTCAGGTGGCGCAATAGGCTGTGTCACATTTACAAGGTGTGATGTATTCCTTTATGGTGGCTTGACTCCACCTTGTTATTGTGGCCCCTTCCCATGCATCAATTTGTATGGTAGGGCCTTGCAATGGCTGTTGTGTTGGTCAAGCCATACCAACACACATTGCATTTTGCCCCTGTCCCAGTTTCATGTGTTTGCATACACCAGGGGCAGCACCAAACCTTACATCATCCCTGGGATGGCATTACAAAGGTGCAATGATGTAGTTTACTTTGATTGTTCCTCATGTTAATGTATGTGTATCTGTGCTGCATTCCACAGTATACATGGACCTAGCAGATTGCCATTTCAGTTTCTGGCTATGCTGGAAGGTGCTCCTCCTACACAACTGTGGTCTCCCCCTCAAAGCAGCTAAACTTGCACTATGGTGCAAGGGATGTAGCATTGTGGCAGTGCAGCTAATTTACTACTGGCACAGGAATGGCCGGCATAGGTATCATTTATTGATGTGAACAGCATTTTGTACATGACAGTGCCTGATGCCACTAAATTATGGACGAAGCCAGTTGACTTATTTTCAACTTTGATCAGGGCTTCTAGCTAGTTTGATGGAGATATTGCAGCTAGTTGTACTAGTGCATACATGAACCCTCATTACAAGTCTGGCAGCCCTATGACCAACAGACTGCCATTGGCAATATGACCACCGCCAACAGCGCAGTTGGAAATGGCACATTTTGACCATGGGGAAAGCAACATAGGACAATTTCCTGGCACTGGCATTGCATTTTTTACGCTGCCCCAAATATTAGAGTTTTCTTAAACCTAAGTCAGTGCAAATTTTGCTAACCCCACCCCAGGGGTAGCGCTAGCAGGGTGCAATGATGAGAAATGTTATTATTTCCCTTTGTTTTTTATCATTCTATGCGTGCTGTACTCTGTACTCTGCAAATGCAGAGAAACCACAAATCGTATTTGGAGATTGTTTTTGTGCAGGAAGCTGTCCCTCCTGCACAACAACTATCCCCCCTCTCAATGCACCATGGCACAAAAGTGGCTGCATTGGGGCTCGGCTGCAAATTTAGCACCAACACAGGGAACAACACAGGGGTGCACTGTATACTATTAAATACAGTGCATTCCTGCGTTGTGAAAATGAGGGAGTGCGGCGCTGACAATTTTACTACAGCGCTGCAATCCATTTTGGTTAAATAAATGTGGCTCAACATCACCTTGTATATACGGTGCTGGCTATAGTACACCACGAGCCTCCCAAGAAGTGAAAATGCCCCATATGTCACCATCCAGGCTACTATGATATCTGCTCATTGGGCAGGCTAAAACATCTGGCTTTGCATTCCACACTTCTGACTGATTCTCACAAATCCGTGGATTACCTAACAGCACATACATTTTTACACTTACTGGATGCATTGGTTCTTCAAACCACACCTCCTCCCCAATTGTGTAGGGGGCTGGTCCACCTGTAAGACGTGAATGGTTAACATTGCTTAGTGTAAATGCTAATTTTCTGCAAATGGACAACCAATTTTAGTGTAAACTTGTTAAGCGGAGAGAGGTGTTCATCTTAGTGGGAGATTAGAGCAACAGACAAATTACTACGATCACGCAATCACACATACACTCAGATGAGGTCAAGCCACACATCTAAAAACAATCACTGAGCCAGAGACTCCTGTGGTGTTTCACTGTGCACCATCCATATATGGCATTGTCATGCAGCTGTCTGTTAGCAAAACACCTCTATTACCATATGGGGCTGTTTGATCATGTATATTCCATCTGAGGGGCATGTTATGGTTGTTGCAGTGGGAGGACCATTGTCACACCACAGCATTTCTGCTGTATACATCTATATTATTATCATAGCTCACAGACAAACTACTACCCTGGGATTGTGTGGATATTGCAAGGTGTTGAAGACTGACATTATACATCCTTTAATGAACAAAGTTAAATGTGTGTGTGCCGTCACAATTCAGGAACACTTTATAAATTGCTATGGCGCTGGACTCATGTGAAGTTGGTTTATCTACCTGCACATTGCATTGACTGAATTGAAACATGGATGTGTTACAAATAGTGGGTGGCCTACCATTGTTGCCATTGTATATCATTGTTAATCCAGTGAGGGATAAGTACAAGGGCATTGAAATAGCACTCAACACAGACACACTTGTTCTATGGTCAGAGGATGAATCTGGTGTTGCAGGTTAGTGAGTGATGTGGCAGAGATGGAGCTGATGCAGCGCAGGCCCCACACTGTCAGTGAGGAGCTGTAGGCCAATGGAAAAGACTGTGCACATGTGTGAGGTTATGGGGGCGGTATAGGCTGTTTGTGATAGACAATGGACTGGAACATGGAGCTGCCAGTAGTCTCTACCCAATTCATGTTTAAGCTTCCTCACATGGCCTTGCCTAATGACACGACGTGGCCTGTAGGACTACGGTGGTGCTGCACCAATTGCAGCTATACTGTCAATGTGGGTTCAGTGCACCACTAACTAACAGCCATGTCTGTGCGTAGTCAGATATAAGTCACAGCATGATGCTGGTGTCTTCCTACAACATCAATTCATGTGAAGGCTACTAGATGTACTCTGCAGGAGTTCCAACAGATCACAGCAACTTCAGCTGAGTACATAGGGTTCCTTCTCAGACATATATGTGTTGCCACAGATCCTACTTTCTCTTAGCTGACGTTGATGGAAATTATACATAAGGTTTAATTAATTGACTCTGAGGAATTCACTTTGTGCTCCCTATTCTGACTTGGAACACCCTTTCATGTCTGTTGCATGGTGTAGGTATCATGAGTAGCTCCTCATTACAAAAGTACATTATGCATGCATCACAACACTTTGGGGCATATTTCTGTGAAGTGGTACAGCACCTAGTACTCCCCTACATTAAGTGGGCCCCTTAGCACACTCCTAACACCACCATGTGTTGTCCGTCTTTACAAAACGGAGCACCATGGTGTTAGGGGGAGTTGTAGTACAAATATCTGACACTGCTCTGGTGCTTTGCAGGACTTGCATCAAAAGTATTTATGCTAGTCCTGCAAGGCATACAGAGGTGCTCTGTTGATGAAGTGTGGCTCTTTTAAATGTCTGCAAAGATCATGCATTAAAAATGTTGTGACTAATGTGGCAAAGTTATCTCATTGATTCAATTGTGCCATTTTAATTGCCCCCTTAAGGCGGGAACACCCTCTCCCCCTTGCAAACAGTATGCCAGGGGCAGTGCTAATGTGTGTGAAATGTTGACAAAGTTGCACTATGCATGCATTGCACCACTTTGTTAACTCAATTCTGGGAAAAGTGGTAGGATAGCGCTGTCTTAGCGTTTAATACATAACATAATGCTGGTGCACAGGTGGCAGTATGGGCTCTAAAATGTATGCTCAGAAACACAACCACACAGTCACAGGGGAATAGACTGTAAAGAGAAAGTGAAACAACACTCACTGTACCATGCTTGTAGACAGGATTTCCTGTTACATCACTTCCTGGGTGTGTGCCTCATGTTTTTCAGTCATGCATCTTTTTATTTGATGCATTGGGCATCATTTTTATAGACGCATGCCGCCCGGGCATCATTTTCATTGAAGCATGATGGTAATGCGGTGTTTCCATCAGGTCCAGGCATCAAAAAGCCTGTGGACGTCCAATTGAGTTTCTGAGGCTAGGTGTCATTTCGGTGATAGGACTTGTATGGTTTATGCATATGAGTAAAAAATAACGATGCATGATGGTTAGGTGTTGATTTCTCACAAGGATGCAATAAGATGAGTGTGAATGTTGAATTCCCGCTAAGGGCCCATGTGTCATTCTCTTCATGTTGGTGGATGTCTTTGATGCAATTACGTCATATTTTTGGCCTCATTTCTTGTTTGTGTGGTTTTTTGCATTGTCCTTGAGTGCACCCTGATTCACTAAACATATTACACGGGCTGTGCTGCAATGTGATATATGGGGTATGGCTACATGTGGAAGTCCATGCAGCAATGTGGTAAGGGTGAGATTGGTCAGTTCCACCAATAAGTGTGTTTCAGAGTTAGCTGCATGCAATCACTCTTACTTTGTGCATATGTGCATGTGTACGTACAGTGTGTCCACATATATTTTAGCACATGGGTGCTCTGTGTGAACATATGTGCATGAATCTGAATGTGTAGGTGGACTACATAGTTATCTCTGTCACAATATTGCTTAGACATATCTATAACTGATGAGATTAGATGGCCTGACTCCAACACATGCTCAAGCATGTGTCACCCATTACAATTTGGACTCCAAGTATGCAGTGGACTTGGAATGCTTTGACATCACATTTCCCCTGACAAGTTAGGTGCTATTGTGTGTTGACTTTGTGGTTTGTGGTTGGATGTTCTGTCTTGTTGCTTAGGTACACTTGTGCCATGTAGTTGCCCATGCATCTCAGTTGCTGGTGATGTCATGTACACCTGTGTTAGTGAAATATGTTATATGCCATGTGTGTGTACAAACAAGTGTGAGTGCATTTTAGTAACACATTACTAGATTGGTGCCCTAAGGGGATGTTCAAGGTCACTTTACAATCTTCCAGCATGAACAGAAGTCAGCATTTAACTATTGCATATGCAGTCACATCACTAGCACCTATATTTTTGTATGTCAGAACACGTGATGCTAATTTGTAAATGTCAAAGGTTTTGTGCTACCTATGCCATTATTTTAGTGCTAGGTTGTTTTTTGTACTGAATCCTAACACGTTACTATGCCAGGGCCATTATGGAGGTAAATGTGTGCTGAGATATGTTGTATATGTGTGCAAGCCTCCAAATGGACACTCAGATTTGTCTTGTTCATGTTTGTCATTACTATGATATACTCTGCTGTACCACAGTGTACCAGTGTTGCAGTGTGGCATAGATTGCAGTCTTACTCTTCATCATCACTGTGTGAGTATGTATGGCAACAGAAACACATGTTTGAATGGGAAGCTGCAGGTTTATGGTGCTCCACTTTGTTCTTCCCTCTGTGCAGATACATCAGGTACCTGACAATGTCATATGTTGATGTAGTCAGGGCAGTAGTATGTGACTTAATAAAGCTGGGATCTCAGCCATTAATGATTGGAACTCAGCAGCTGATGCAGACTCCCCAGTAAATATACACATGCACAAATGTGGTCAATACAGACCAGGATGTAATGCTTTGCTAGGCTTCACTTGATATCAGGCCATCCCCTCATAGGCACAGAGCTCGGGTACTTGCACATGTAGGACATGTCTCATTCATAGAACTTATTATCTGTTTCCATGTCCAGCATGTTTAGGGGTTCTGTAACTGTAGTGATTTCAACAATCAACTAACGGCATGGCACAGATGGGGTTGCATGTGATAGGTTCCTATCATGGTGCAAGGTTAAGGCCAAATACCATGTTATGCTAGTGCCAAAGATGTCTGGGTCATGTATGTACCTCGCCAGCCTCAATATACATATGTGAAGGATAGACCTGCAGGCATTGATGTGTTGCACTGTCTGTTGTGCAGTATGTCTGTTCATTATCTTCATTTTTCAAGCATTACTGTTAAGATATGTATTGTGTCCTCCATTAATCCCAGATATTTGGCAGCTACCATTTTGTACGCAACTTCTACAACAACATTGTGTGGTGATATAGGGACAGAATCCAACATATGACTTGGGTAATGTTGGGATCTAGCCTCCTCCTACTACTGGCAACTTGTTAGTTCCCATAGCATTGGTGGTATTAGTGAGACGTAATCACTGCAACGCATACATATCATAACTTATGGCATAGCACTTGTGTAGTCTCCAGGAGACATGGTATGTTCTATTTAGAACTATCAGTGGGTATCTCTGAGCTGTCCATCCACCTCCTCCGTGGAACATGGTTATGCAATTCTACCAGCACCCCACAACCTAGCAAACTCTTACCATGACTGAATGATGAGGAGGTTAGAAATCATCTCAGTGCTGTCTTTATCTTTTGTAAAAAAAAACTACCGACATGGCTAGGTATACTCCAACTCAATGTGATGTTGGGTATCTGATAGTATATGCAACACATAGCAACACCCCCATACCAGATTGTGATGTTGGAGTCCAAAACATGTATGGGATTCATTATTACAGTTAGTACCATGTAATTGTTCTGTATTGTGAGTGAGATTGAGTGTTGTGTTCCACAATGTGATGTTGTCATGGAGAGCATACTATTTAAAGCTGCAAACACAGGCCAGGCATTGTTGATGATCGGCTAAATTTTGCTACCTAAGAGATACAGCCACACATCTGTCTTCATATTTAAATATGTGTTTTCTGGAGACATGTGTGAAGACAGCAGATTTGTCTGACAAGTGCACATCTTCAGTACATAGTGAGTGTAACACACTCTGCCTACATTCGACCCAGACTACGCTTTGATCACACATTGTGGAATTAACTTATTGCTCTTGCCAATAGTTGTTTGATTTCTATATCTGCAGCCCTAGCTGCATTTATTTCTCATCCAAACCAATGTGCATTCCACAGACATGTGTGTGCAATAAGTGAGGTCAAGTTTACCCTGTGCTAAGGTTGTGCTCCATGGCAGTGGCAGGACATTATCCCATGGATAGACTGTGCAGGCTCTATTTCTATCATTGGTTACTATCCCTGGGCAAATCATGATGACCATAGTTACCTATGATGTCTCCCCTTGTCACACATGGTCCATGAAGCCAATACAACTGTCACACTGAGTTGTGACAGTGTTCAGTTCAGTTACTTAAGATCAATTTCTTGACATCCCCTACCTTATGTGTGGGCCCCTTGCATACATCGTATTAGGCCATGGTGTAGATGGGTGTGATGGGCTAAGAAATTGCCAGTTGGCCAAGTGAATGTACAAAGTGTGTACTGGCCCATGGATTAAGTTCTTGAGTTGTCACATACTAGTAAATAGGCTGTAAGTGATATGTGAGATGGAGGCAGTATAATCTCTTAAATCACATATGATGTTGCTACAGTACATGTCAGTTTAATGTTTTGTTACATGCTCCCTGAGGCTAGAGTCACATTCTTATGGTATATGTAGTGGAGAATGAGTAGACCAAGGCAGAATTGGTGAAAACAAGAAATTTTTATTTACAATAAATACAGAGTGATTTCTGTGGGTTTTATGTATAAACGTTTTCAACAATATGTTGTCTCTGGCATACTCCAGCAGCTGTGCTGAGCTGTTCCCCCTCCAAATCGTCAGCACCATCCTCCTCCTCAGGCGAGATAGCAACCTGGTTGCACAATGGCGTGTTCATTCACACACACATTTTGTGCAGGATAGCACATGTGAGAATAATTTTGCACACAATGGGTGGAACATAAAAGAGGCTGCCTCCTGTCAGGTCCAGGTATCTGAATCTTGATATGAGGATGCGAAATGTCCTTTCCACCACATTGCGTGTCTGACGGTGTATTAGGGCTAGCAAAGGGGGTCATGACCCACAGCTGTATGCCATAAATCTGATCCACTGCAAAGGTAAGAGAGGAAAATTGTTGTTAAAGCTTGAAAGAGGTTTTTAATATACCATGACAGTTGTTAGTTGGAGTTGGAGTTGGATTGGTGAATTAGACATGTTTGTGGTGTAGTGTGAGTTCCTGGCCTTGTCCTAAGATTTTATTGCATTGTGTTGTTGGACATGTGAATCTTTGGTATTGGCTCAAGGACCTGGGACATCTAATTAGGATTCGTAAATGATGCTCAGTATGTAAATACCATGTGTTGTGTAGTGCATCTTTGTAGCAGTGTGCTATTTATAAAGGGAACCTAACATGTCCTTGCACCACAAAGGTGTCAGATGTAGAGACAACATAGTAGCCCTACAAAGCCTGGCTATCCCAGCCATTTTGTCATGTGGTGGTACAGATGCAGAGCAACACTAAGGCCCATATTAAAGGGTAAATGACAGAGCGCAATGCAGCTCCTAAATTGGCAGCGCTGTGCTCCGTCATTTCACTATGCAGGAATGCACCGTGTGTAATATGTTGCAACACACCCCTTTGTTGTCCCATGCACCGGCACAAAATATGCAGCTGTGCTCCAAAACTGACAACCTTGCACCAGGGTGCTAGGATGGCTACCCTGTGGGGGAGATTAAATCTGTGCAGGAAGGGACACCTTCCTAAACATGAACTATCTTCAAAGGCAATATGTGCTTTCTATGTATGCAGTAGAATGCAGCACACATAGGTAGCAAAGTAATATGAGGATAAATCAAAGTATATTTCCTTATTGCAGCCTGCAAATGCCACCCTTGGGATGGTGTTGGATGTTGGCACTGCCTCAGGTTTTAGGAAACACCTACATCTGGGGCAGCGTTATCATGCTATGTGTCTTGCTGTGGCACACCTACAGCAACACACATTGCACGCCCCTTCCACGCAAAGTGTTGCATGAAAAGGGGCCCTATTTACAAGGTGACATCAAGCCACAAAAGAGTTGCCTAACACCACCTTGTAAAGTTCAGAGCATGACGATGGCACTAGGGGCTCTTAAATATGATCTTGAGTGGCAGATTATGGTTGTGCCAGCCATCAAGTGTACAAGGGTGTGTATCCAATTGTTTTAGGATAATCAACAATGCTACAGGTGTCTCTCCTAACTTCCAATACATGAATACATATTAATACTGTAAACACATGGATCACTGCAGGCTATGGGATAGAGCACAGCTAATTTACAAATGTGTCCCTTAGTAGAGTGCATGTAAGGTCCGTAATGTCCTCTATATTCCTACAGGTTCCCACTATGACATCCATGATCTTTATTCTTTTACTGTGACTCTGCCCCATGGTGGACCATTTATTGTCTATGGTACAGACGTGATGGTGTTAGGGGGGCAGTAAGTGGAGCATGTGAGGTGGCACTAGAGTAGGTGTTGCACCATTTCTCATGAATCTGGCACATGGTATATAATGGCTGGTAATTTCGTATTTCTATGTGTGTGACCCAATGCATTAGGCAGATGTATGTGCACACTACAGGTGAATCAGGTATGTGCAGATGAGATGTAGTTGGTATTAGCACCACTTGTCTGGCATTTGATATATGTTCTGCCAGAGACTTGCACAGCATGATTTAAGTGGGGCTGTGGCGATGTGTGACTTTCTTCACATGATCATGGTGTATGCCATTGACATTGCTGAGCTATTCTTTGTTTGGTGTAATGTGTGAAGTGTATTTAGTAGCCAACCTGTGAGCACTTGTAGGGGTTTGTGGGCATCTTCTGTTAGCAAAGGGGACATAGCTCCACCACTCCTTCACGTGGTGTGCCTGTCAAGTTTGGGTGTGTAAAGTACATTTGGGTGTATGTGTTTGTGAAGTGCACTGATTGTGCTGTACTACTGCATGATGCATATGTGTTATTACCTGCACATCTGTGTTACCCTGGCCATGTGTTTTTGACGTCGTGTATGTCTTGTGTGTCCTACAGGGTTGGTGTGTTGTGTGTATATTGCTAGGTTTGTTGACTTACCCACGAGTAGGCCATTGCCATATTGGCCATCCTGGAAGCGTTCTTTGATCCTGGAGTGCCGAAGGCATCATTGACCCTACCATGATACTTGGCTAAAATGTTCGTAAAAAGCCCACCGTGGTACACTATGACCTGCACATTTATGGAATGGGTATGTTTCCTGTTCCTGTATATCTGTTCTGTTGCTGCAGGTGGGACAAGTCGGACATGGGTGCAGTCCATTGCACCCAGCACAAATGCAGAAACCCAGCAATTAAGCAAAATCCTTATTTGGCATTTCCTGGGTATTGGGGAAGCAGATGTGGTGGGGTGTCAGGGAGATGACTGCATTTAGGACGTTCGGCAGGAAGACGAGAAAGACGGCTGTGACACACCAGCTACCAGTGCACCCATTGCCTGGAATGACCCAAATGTCAGCATGTGCAGGACAGCTAGCAGCTTTGTGATTGGTGGTATGTTATTTGGAGTTTGCATCCTGGCTGTGATGTCTGGCACCATGTGGTGCAGCAGGCGTAGAATGGACTCCCAGTTGAAGCTGTGGTTGTGGTCCTCTGCGGCGTGTCCCAAGCTGGAGCAGTAATACTTCCATCTTGTCCTGTAGGTTGCCAATGTTGCTTCTGTGAGTTTTCCTTAAGTAGTGGTGTGTGGGCCTCATTTTAATATCTGGTCTGATGTTGTTTTTGTGTCAGGAGTTAAATATGGGGCTCGGGGGTTTGTTGGCATTTTTTGGATGGGAACGCCTACCTTGCATATCATTGTTGCAAAAGGACGCAAGGTGTTTGGGTGCATCCAAAAAAATGACACAAAATTTTGCCGCTAGACCCATCTAGCGCCAAAATATAAATATGGAGCACAATTTGCTCCAAATTTGCACCCAAAAAATGGCACAAAAATGGCTCAGAGTATAAATATGCCCCCTTATATCAATCCTGCCTTCTACGTGGCCACATTCTGTTATGCTAGGCAATTACTTTTTTCACAGTGCCTCCTTTGCCCCAATCTTCACATAAAAGTAGCAGGAAATACACCTGTTCAGATTGTGTGCTGCACAAAAACAAAAGACTATAATGCCACTTCATCTATAGAGACGCCCTGGAGGAATCAAAAGATAGCTGACTTTCCTCTTATTTCACTAATAATATTGTCATAGCAGTTCTTGTCACGTCCAACAATTGTCACTATATGCATTGGTATAATTTAGTATACTAAACTAAAATGTGTTGTAATGGTCACATTACAAAGAATTACACTATTCTGAATGTTGAAGAATCTTCATCAAATATGTACTGTACTCTCTGAGCCAAGCAACAGCAGGCCCCTCACCACTGTCCCTTTAAAGTCCTGAATATCATAGCTGCTCGCTACTCTGCAGGAGATGGGTACCAACCGAATGCTAAAGCAAATGGTTCTGAAGTGAGCGTAGCCATACCAGCACATTCAAAACAATTTGTTATGCATAGGTTGTTTGTAAAACCGCCATCATCAATGAAATTGGTCCCTACCTTGCCAACTTCCTGAAAAATACCCGCCGCCCAGTGTCACCAGTCTGGACGTTTCATCTAAATAATCCCAAATTGGTTGATCACAGGAATTACCAGTGACACAGAGAGATCACAAGATATGCAGGCACACAAGATATTCCTCAGTGTATCGGTAAACTGCATTACACAAGGACAAATCTAACAAGAAGTGCATGGTGAAAATGGCCCAAAGGAGAGGAAAACCTTGCAGGAATTTTTGCAGAAATTCCGACTCCTCCAGTTATTTCCAATTCGAAATAGAGTGGGTGCTCTGAATCCCTGACTCACTAATTTCATACAGTGTTGATAAGGTCAGATGTAAACTTATTGATTTATTGATGCAGTATTTCTATGGGAAGCACAAGGGCCTACATCTACCTTTACTTGATCCTATAATATAAAACAACACCTACAAAACCAGCATGACTGGCATCACGGTCCGCCATCTGGCTGACAAACTCCCCACATCCAGTAGCTGTCACTACCACCAGTGGCAGGACACTATCAGAATGGAAATAAAGAATTGCAAAAAGCTAAATAACAGGTCAGCAAGCCTTCTAACTTTATGCTCGTAGCATCTGGAATGACATATCTTTGTCCATCAGGACACCCATTACCCTGCTCCAATTTAGGAAAAGGCTGACGGTACACTACATCATTACACAGTAGAAGTCCACGTCCACAGTCATACCTAAAACACTCCTCCAACTACTCGCTCACTGTATCTTTGTTTCTACTCCTTTATAGCGCTCCACTGCCTTTTGACTAGGCTTGCACTGTACAAACACTATATACGTGCACTCATATTTACAAATCGCTGTCTTAAAATTGACTTTCCCACTAATATCTGAAATAAGCATGAAATTCCAGGAGTAGCAAAATGCATTGTCTGAAATGAAATGTAGTTAAATTCAGAGCTACTCATGGGTTTCCCATCTAAGAATGTAAGAATGATAAAAGTGAAATTAATTTGAGATAGTCATCCACCACCATGTTTAGGAAGTTCCAGAGGCTTTGAGAATATTGGGGCCAGTGCCAAATTATCGACCAGGAACAGGAATTGCTACTTAACTCAGGCCAGAACTCAAATGCAAACCATGTTTGTATAATCAATAAAATGGCTAAACACATACCATTTTGGGAGAACTTAAATAATCTATGAGGACAAATCTGTGTTATTATTCTATAGAATACCTACATTAGTGGTGTAGTTGATTTGACAATTTTTGTGCAGAGTCTCAGGTCCACATCAATTAACAATTTAGCAGAATCGAACTCACTCAGTATTACAACTGGCAGACCTTCTCCCCACTGAGTAGATTTATGTATAAACTTCCAATAAGGAGCACATTGGTGAAGGTCTGGGCACTGTAGTTTCAGGTGGAATTCTGCCTTTAAAACATTGGTTGATTATCATGATTGTCTGTTGTAGTGGCAATTTATCACCATATTTTCCCGGGCTAATTCCAGAGACGAAGATTACGGTGGAAATGTGATCTGCTGAGACCCGTCTCTGTCATGGATTCTTTAAAGGATGAAGGCTGGTTATAAGTAGCAAAATGTGTTCTGCTTTTGATTTGCATTCATTCGTTAGAATATTTAGAGATTGTGCATTCAAAGTAGCCTGTTTCCTCCCCAGTGTTAGATGACCAGCAGAGAGGGACGTAGTTCTCCTTGGAGGATCACACTTTGCGCAATTTCACCTCATTGACTCACATTTTCTTTTTTTAACAATGTTTTCAGAATGTGGCAGAAGAATCTGGCCAAGCTACAATGCTTCAACCACATAGGAAAAAAATAAACCCCTACATCGGTTCACTAACACACAAAGACACACACTCCCAAAGACAGTGTAGAAATCAGATACATTGTAAAAATTAGATGCACATGCAGTGATAGCACAGAGTAAACTTACAACTCATAAAACTCCAATTGCTACCTGGTCAATTTGGCCCATTTTGTGAAGGTTTTCCTGTGACTAGCTGCACCCGACACGTGACTTACCCCTGGGATTCAGGAATGAGCTAGGAGCACTTGAGAAGCAAACCACAGAGAAATATTTATCAATCGCCTCAATGTCAGGTGTTTGCACGTTCATAAATTCAGGGAGAGGGGGCACAAGGGTAGATTCATTTCCAGCACATGTAATAATTATTCCACTCTTCCTTGTAGAGAGGACTGAACTGGGAACCCAAAGCAGCCTGGCAATTTTGTTGGACCAGCCCTCTTGGTGCGCAAGGGCGAGCTTGCTGCTGATTTTGTTACCGAGGCCAGTATGCAGCACCTCTTTGAAATAGCCCCCAGTCACAAAACCGATCCTCAATGCTGCAAAACCGGCCCCCACCCTTCCAGCCTCCTGGTAAAAGGCCCGATGCCCGCTATGGCCAGTCCGGCCCTGCTGGTAGAGCATACAGGAAACACCAGGTAGAAGGCAGCATTCTTCTACCTACTGTCACCTGGAATTCACAGTGAGCTGATATGTAAGAAATGCGGTGGACACAGAGAGGAGCGCTGTTATGTCTGTACCGAACTTTAGCACTACTTTCTGGGAGAGAGCCTTAGCTACAAAACACACTCAGCTTACCTAGGACAAAGGATTAAAATAAAATTCATCAGAAGTAGACCAGAAAGGTCTCTAAAACAAGGTGTCATTGTTTCGGGAAAAAAATGGGAGGAAGAATTAAAATACACCAGGAAGACAAGTCATATATGAGGACAGTTCACATATCAATGACGTTTCAACGGCATCAGAGACGACCTTTTAGGTGATTATCAGGTTTGTCTTTGGCATTAATTATGTCGACTTCTGATTTGTGATTGGTTACAACCTTATCTGCTTGAGCAGTCATGTAAAATAGAATGTGAAATAGAATGCAGTTTGGCAGGGCAGTAACAGAATGAATCACTGAGAATGTATTTAACAGGAAGGGTTTGCAAGTTGTCAGTGATGTTTGTCCTTGTCTTGACTGCTCACAGGTCATCTGAGGCCACCTATTTAATCTTGGAAATTATATATATGGAAAGTAATACAAGCGAGAACGCGCATTAAACTTGTATAGGGCAGATGCCATGTCTGTGCAGGTAGTCTAGTAAAGCCTCTCTGAACCTATGTGGGAATGCACATCTTCCCTAGGATACTGTCTAACTTGGTATTTGCTAACACTGACTTTAGCATAATTGTATTTATGCCTTTTTTAATCGTATTGCTTTTCGAATTTCACAGTGCTGACCTGTAGCTACATCAAGTGTTTTTGCAGCATGTTAAAACTGGAGAGATCAAGAGTCACTTGTGTTCAACCCTTCGACTGGAAATAAATACTAAGCTTTGTCTCATTTCCGGCACTTGTTGTCACCTCTTTGTGGCACATTGGCAGAGGAAGTGGATTTCATGGGATAATGCAGAGGTCTTCAAACCTTTTGATGCCCGTACCCCCTCTCAAAAATTTTAGGCATAAGGACCTCCTCCTGACAAAAAGTTCTAGAACCTGGTACTCCTCATCATCGACAATCATAAACATCCCTAATTCCTAATGCAAATAATTTTTACATGGAGGATATAAGATGAAACAGTGTTTAGCAAACCAAAGGTCAATGAGTGTTGGGACGTGGTCAAGGGTATGGCTAAAAACAAAGGTCCTCATTTATGAGGAATTGGCATGGGGCAGCACTGCAAGCCTTCTTGCTACACTGCCCTACCCAAATATAAAAGGGCAAGAATGCACTGTTTTTATGAAATAAAGTGCATTCCTGTCCGTACCCCCTGCGCTAGCGCACAAATTGCGGCCTTGCGCCAACATAGACAGGATTGTTTTTGTGCAGGTAGGGGTACCTTCCTGTACAAAAACATCCTGAGAGGTGTTTTCCTCTTTGCATGTGTGCAGCAGAGTGCAACACACATGGAAAGAGGAAAAAAGTAGGAGAAAGGAAGACATTTCACATTATTTCTGTGTAAGGTTTTGGCACTGCTCCAGTTTACATTGTTTTGTATTATCTGGGACAGCGTCAAAATCCATTGGTGTTGCATAGGAACTCCCACTGCAACGCCTCCGTGACACAGAGTAAGACAACGCAGCAGCTTGCGCTGCTTTGACTTACGCCATATCTATGAGACCATGCAAATCCACTTAGGGTGGCTGTGCGTCGCTTCATAGGTATGACTGAGAGGCTTGTTCTGATGGAGCGCCAATAAAAGTGATGCTCTGCTGTCACAAGCCTCTCATAAATATGCCCCAAAATATTCTGTAAGTTTTTGTTTTAGATCTTTCACAGTCAGAAAGCTACATATAAAATAACCGGCAGCTTAAAAGAAAAATAAATAAAAGAAAGTGGTTACTCATTAGGAAATCCACTGTAGTGCATCATGAAACCTCTGTTAGTTAATGCACTGCAGAGGTCTGTGTGTAACCAGAGAGCCACAGAATTAAATCTTGGTTGGTACACTGGAGAATAGTGACTTGTTTATTTTTAGTGCCATAAGGTCACAGCCTGTGAAAAAAAGCACTGTGAAAATGCAAGTCATTATTTTATATTTGGTATTACACACTGTATAAGATAGGCCACTACAAAATGCACAAAAAAGGTTTAAGATAAAATGGTGTTTCCAAAATGCAGATTTAAGTAATACCAGACCACATGTAATACATTTTTTTACTATCTGTCCCGTCAGCACCCCTCAGGGGTATTAAGCACTATGTATATACAATTACAATGAAAAGCACACACTTCACAGCCCATTTGTTAACTCTTTGCACTACCACTCAAAAACGACAAATCTTTGTCATCACAAAGCTTTGAGTGAATGGATCATTTTGTATATTTTACCATTTGCAGATCAACTCGTAGCTCACATTTGCATTTCTTTCAGGAAGCAGGCGCCCTGGCAGGAAGGATTCTTTAGCTATCATTGCAGCTTCATTTCACAGCACAGGAGACTGAATCAATAAAAGTTCAGCTGAAGCATTTTACGATCGGCTGGGGGAATGCAACCCCCTTCCCAGGACTCCACGGCCCCCCTGGGGGTCGCGACCCACAGATTGAAGACCTCTGGGCTAATGCCTTGGGAGTAGAGTGAGATTGTCCCATAATATTTGTACTTCATTGTGGGCAAAAGTAGGTGTCTAGTTGGCTAGTAAAACATCAGCATTCTGGATCCATATGCTGGTGAAAAATCATTTTGAAGTTCGACCATTGTTTTATAAGGAGCCTATGCAAATATTCTGCCAAAGTTGAGACATGGTCCATGTGAGTGGTTTATGAACTAGCTAAAGCACAAATTTAACAATTCAGACTAACTAAGCCAATCTTCACGTACCTGTTTCATGCGTGACCATAAATTTCATGTGTGACCTCTCTTGAACTTACGCGAGGCCCTAAACCCCCTGTGCAGATCTACTGACACAATGACCCATGCCCTTACTCCCTGTCATTTCTGATATTCCTGACACATCAGATTACTTGTGGTACAGTAGTGGTCGTTGCCATTCAGACTTCTCATAAGCCTCAAACTTGATGAGGTGGTATTTTCTTTGATATAATGCCACAATATAGACATGTCTGCTCACATTAATTACATGCAAGATCAGATTGGAATGTGAGTTAAGCAGAGGTCATTATGGAAGCCACATATAAAGCGATGTATTCAATTTTTCAATGTGTGCCTACTTAAAATATTTAGGTATGCATTGTCATTAGGCTTATTTCAGCCAATATAAATGATTTTGATGCTGACAGCCTTTAGTATGTCCACATGTCCACACATCTTGAGAGTGGTAGCCAGTCAGCACTGAGCTGTTATATGGTGTGTTAAAGGGACCTACAGAAAGATGCACCTTATATCACAATCTAGCAGTTTGTAGCAACCTCTTCAAAACACTTGCACTGCATATGACATGTGGAACAATAAAATCTACACTCATAGGAGGGCTATGTTATTCCTACCCATTACCAATATGAGTGGCAACATCTTCGGCCTACTTATACACATTTTTGAAGGAGCAGGTGCCTTGATTGTCTAAATTAAATTCTTAGAGAGGTCTGCACCAGAATAAAGTTAAGATGTGCAAAATCCAAGGGTATTACCTACTGGGGTTGTCAGCATTTGCGTTTTTAACAAATGTTAATACGCTACTTAACTCCTTGCTGACTCACTCTGTCTCTGTAAGATAGCATGAACATAGGGTGCTTGATGTAGATGAGCATTGTGTTGCCAGGATCTGCCATTCAACCGCATTTGAATCACTATCTGATGAAGCAGGTAAGATGGATTTAGACTTGCTTCTGGCAGAAGCCCATTGCTACCTGAGACTCCAAGACCTTCCCATGTTAACTTCTGGTGAGTCCTTTTTTTTATGTGTGCTACTTACATGCATCCCTGGTGGTCAATTCTTCTGGTATGAATTGCCTGCACATCTGTCATCCCTACATGGCCTGCCTGCGACTCATATTGCTTTGCAACCTACTTTGTGTCTTTTGTATCTTTTTTTACATTCCATGTGTTCTTTTCTCCTCCACGTGTGCTGTCTAATCGGGATATTTAGGAGAATAGCTATCATCCTATTATTCTATTCCGTTTTACAGTAAAGTTAATCAGAGTGTGGTCAATATTCAACTGTCTGAATTTCTAGAAAGCTTCAGGTCCCCTGATCCAGTTCAAGTTTTAGAGCCCACCATAGAGTCCTGATGGCAGCCGAGGATGGTATTCATTCCTGGGACGAGTTTTGGCACTAAATCCAAGCTGTCCACTTCATTCAAGTGTGCCCAAAGGCGATATCGCACTTCTGCATAACTTGGAGGATATGGTGGCTATCACAACACATGGTTGTAGATAGCTCGTGTCTTCCTTAGCTACAGCCGAGTAATGTATCTGACACATTGGAAATAAGCACTGCCCCTTGCCCTAATGGACTGAATGACGGACACGCTGGCCACATTTGAAAAAACAATTAATAAATGTAATGACCAAATGGTGGAATACAATAACATTTTGGACCCCTTCCTCAATAGCCTTCCTCAAGGTAATGCCAGCTGAAGAGACATGGGTAGACGTCATGCTATACACTTGACCACTTGCGATGGGACAGGCTATGACAGTTTAGACCCCAATGGCTTTCTCCACCTTGTCTATCTGGCCTCTATTTTCACAAGTCCTATGACTTTGTAAACTATCAACAGAGACCAGTAGATGGAAAAATTACAGTCTTTTCGTGAAGGGTGTGACTGACCTACCAACGCACTGAACTCCACTCCTTCCAGACTCTTCTTGTAATAGCTAATATTTACTTCTGTAAGGATGCGTACTGCTGTTGTTTAATGCATGTTCTCTTGACATGAGCCACTGTACGTGTTTACTGTAACTAATTATGTGCTTATATCTCTATGATTGTTAACAATAAAAGTCAACAAAATATTCAAATGAGTTTCATTACGTTGTGGAATTGGGACAGGCAGGTGAGGCAATGGTTACGGTCCTACAGGATGCATTTGCTGCCTTTGATACTGTCTGGCGTCCCATATTTTCGGTGGCTGTGTGAAGTGAAATCAGGAGGCAGGCACTAAGGTATGTTTCCTCATTGTTGAACACTGCACCAAAGCAGTAGCTTTATGCTTTGATTAGTTGCAACTGAAACAACTTGTCACTCAATACTGAATTATTTAATCTGTATGTTTGGTCACTAGAAACCCTGTTTCACTTGTTCCATTTTAATTTTTATGTGTATGCAGAGGATACCTAGTACATTCTTTTAATTGAGGAATAGGTGTAATCAATTCAGATTTCAACCATTCTTGGTAATCGTAGCCGAATGAATGGATGAATCTTAGGGCCATATCTACGAACACATTTTCCCATAGACACAGAATGGGTAAAACCCTTTGCTACATCTGGCCCTTAATGCTTTACAGCTGAACACTAGCAAAAGTGAAGTTATGGTCAGTGGCTCCTCTAGAAGCTGATCAGATTCTTGGTGGCCCTCCTCTGTGGACAGGTATCCCAGCTCTGTTGATTTGGTAACTAATTCTGATTTTATCTTTTACTGTTATCCGGAACTTAAGCCTTGGAGAAACAAACTGATATCAACCTGTTTTCCCACTCTTGGATTTCTTGCTCCGGACAGTCTATTGGAAACCCACCATCTAAGTAGACATTACTCCATACTTGGAGTATGCAAATCCACTCTAGGAAGGACTCCTAAACAATCTTTTCAGAAAGATGTAGGTGTGATTTAGTCTCTTCACACAAAGATAAATTGTACACTTCACTGCATCTAAACAGATTCTGTTGAAATGAATATGTACCTGCTGCAGAGCGACTTTGTCTGAAGGCCCTTTTTGTCTTCAGAAGAAGTTCTGAAAATAATTTCCAAAATGCCCCTCATAATATGCCACCCTAAAGGAAGTGGTTGTTCACTTTACTTTCACATGGACAGGACCTGGAACCAACTGTTCTCATCTGTTAGCAGTGAATTTCCCCATCTTTGATTTACTATTTGTGTGGTTAGAGCGCCTAAAATGTTCACCTTCTCTTGAACATTTGATCTTTTTTAAGTTAGTTTTACTGACGGTGCTGTTGGGAACTCCCAAAGTCAGATAACATTTTCAAAATGTTTAGTTAGCCTGTCTGCCTTTGGTCCGTACTTAGCATGACATTATCTTTCACAGAACCTGTGAAAACGTCACAATATTGCCACAAAGTACACAATATCTACGTTTCAAGGTTTGGAAGTAGACGTGCAAGATAAACATGTAGTCCGAGTTTATGTATTTTCTTCTTGCTGGTTTAGACTGCTAACATCTTGGATTTTGGCAAATCCCCACTAGATTTTGCATTATAGGTTAAAAGTCAATGGTTAATTCTATATAAACTCCAGGAATTGAACACTACCTCTTTACCTCGCAAACTCATAGCATCATCCTTTTTTATGCTAAGGTGGCGTTGAGGTGACATTTCTGCCACACCATATTTACAAAGTGGCCCAATGCTTGCATTGTGCCACTTTGCAACCCCTTGCGCCACATTGTGGCTGTGTCAGACATAATGTATGCAGTGGGGTGGTCCAGTGCAGGGAGGCCTAAAAAAATGTTGCAGTGAAATTTACAACATTTCACTGCACCATTTTTTCCGTCTTTTTTAATGCCTGCTAAGAGCAGAAGTTAAAATGACGCACCCATTATATTCAATGACCCTCCCTGTGCTTTGCTGCACTAGTGTCAACATTTTTGATCTAGTGTGGCAAAGCACCACAATAGCATAAAAAATGGTGACGCTATTGTGCTAACGATCACCATGGTGCTCCATATTGTAAAATAGTGCACAACCAAGGTGTCATTTGGTGCCGGTAGGGGGGGTACAATAAAAGTGGTGGATCATCTATGATGTGCCACTTTCTTGTAAATCTGGTCCTAAATTTGAGAGGCGTTCACACCAGGTTATCACAAAAGATCCTGTCAGATTGCTGGAGCATCCACTCTTATGCTATGAGTTGACTGAGTAATGAGAGGAGCTGAGCCCAACTGATCATGTGCTTTCCTCATGAGGTCTGATAATCACAGTCTGATAACCACAGCTGATCTGCTGAGAAAAGTTATGCAGGCAGTTGATCCCAAGAAACTCTAGAAACAAGGTAGGCATTCCCTGGTCTGACAGTGGAAAGTATAGAAGTAGCATCAGGGTGCTAGGCTGCTAGAAACATTGTAAACATGTTATAACTGTTCATTTTAGTTTCACTGTTAGCAACATGTATAAGAGTTGTTTTAATTGTGCCTTGTGTAGCTATTACTCATTCACTAAGCAACATGATAAAACTGTTTAAATAAATACCTATAAATATGTAATGTATTTTCCTAGTGCAATGCTAACGTTTACTATTCTAAAAATTAGATTGGGTTTGAATTACCACTATGCTTCCTGAACCACTTAAGGCATTGTTATTAACCCGTAAAGCACTGAAATCACACCTGCAGGAATGCTCAGTGGGTTGTATGGGGATAAAATAACCAGGATCTCCTCACTTAGTGATGGTGCACCAAAGTAAGACCCTGCACCCATGGGTTAGGAATCCAAATCGTATAGACCTGAGCCCTATTCCAAGGATATAACACAGTGCTACTTCCTCCCCTCCCCCACCTCACCCGGACTGCTGTGATGTTCCCAAACTGCTGTGATGCTCTTAGGGCCCTCTAAGGACTCTACACATTTTTAAAGGAATAAATCAACAATTGAAATAGGCCAGAATTAGTTACACAAATTATTTGGGATTCCTTGGCAGCTTGCATCGGACCTACATTCCCAATAGGGGTTGAGATAATAGGTGTTCCTTTAATCCAACTCAGTGGCATTAGAAAGAAGCATCTAAAGTTGACTTAGTCATCTACAGTGAGCATTGACTACCATCAGAATCATAGGGATGTGCAAGGCATAAAAAATGTAGGAAAGTGGGTTGGGATAGTAGCTGTTACATGCCCCATTGAGCCTGTAAGTTATGCTCTTGTGAGTTATACCCCATTACCGGATGCCAACATTTAGTTTTTTAAAGAGTTATGTTATTACCAGAAGCTTACTCTTGAGGTATTAAAATGATTGCTACATATTACTGTTTCATGAACAATGATGTTTGTGCTTAAACAGAATAATGCTGCTTCATATGATAGGGGTTTAATAGGTCAAAAATGTGCCATCAATGTGTATTTCCTACCACGTCATGAGAAACAGGGTGGCTCCTCAGGGTTAGGATAGAGAAGGATCGGGGCTGTCGTAAAGGTTCTTTTGAGGAACTCAAAAGATTCTTCAGCCTCAGTTGACCAATGGAAGGTTACTCCTCTTCTCAAAAGCTTTGTAATGTTGACGACCTTTTTAGAAAACTCTTTTATAAATCTGCGGTAGAAATTGGCAAAGCCAATACAACTTTGCACCTCCTTTACTGTTTTAAGAGAAGGCCAATCCAGGATTGTTTGAATTTTAGGAGGATCCATGGAAACTCCATTTTCCGATAAGACAAATCCCAAGAATTAAATTTCCTTCGCATGAAAGGCACACTTTTCCAACTTCACATATAGGTTATTTTCCAACAATTTCTTTAGAACTGCTCTCACGTGATCTACATGGACTCGCAAATTCTGGGAGAAAATTAAAATATCATCAATGTAGACTACTACAAATTGATCTAAAAACTCTCTCAGAACATTGTTCACAAAGTGCTGGAAAGCGGTCAGCGCGTTTCATAGCCCATAAGGCATCACTTGGTACTCGTATAGACCAAACCGGGTGCAGAAGGCCGTTTTCCATTCATCTAACGCAGCAACTCAAATTAAATGGTACATTCCGCGAAGATCTAGTTTGGTGTAGATTTTTGCACCTTTTACCTGATCTAGCAGAACTGAAATCAAGGGCAGGGGATATCGATTCTTTACCGTAACTTGATTTAACACTGGCAAAGGCATGGACCATGAAGCTGCATCTCAACTCAAATAAGACAAAATGAACACTGTTTTTGACTGATCCTCCGTAAAAATAACGGGATAAAAAAGGAAGTGTACCGAGCACTGGGTTAAAAATATCTGCTCCTTGTAAGGATCTCCACTAAAACGTTCAGGTGGGGCCAGGAGAATGAGAGAGGAGATGGAATGAATGACTTGTGTGGATATTTCTGAGGTAGACTTAGGGAAGGTGTTACCTGAAACCCCACTCGTTCCTGTGGCATACCTAGAAGTGAAGGTATTTAATTTGTCCATGAGCTGTTGGGTCTCAACATGGGATCTTTTTATTTCCTCTCTCAACTTTTTGTTTTCATCGAGGGTAAGGGATAAATGTTTTTGCATTGCATCCATAAGTGCCGCCAAGGCATTCAAATCTAAACCTTCAGCCATTCTGTTCGGGGGGAAATAAGTATTTTTAGACACTTCAATACATGAGAGGATTCCCCGTTAAATCAAACTTACACAGGAACAGATGCTTTTTACCCAACTCCCTCCAACAGATACGTGCTCGGACTTTAACTGATTATCTGAACCCTGCA
Source organism: Pleurodeles waltl (assembly GCF_031143425.1). NCBI lineage: Eukaryota > Metazoa > Chordata > Amphibia > Caudata > Salamandridae > Pleurodeles > Pleurodeles waltl. The sequence continues at coordinate 237,013,739 of NC_090436.1, forward strand.
TCTGCTAGGGGGAAAGGGGAATGGGAATATAAAAAGAGAGACCGCCTCCAGATCCAATTCCAGCCTGTGTTTCCCACTTGAAGATAGGATATTCAGTGTGTGTCTCTGAAAACTTGCACCTTTCTTCTTATTGGGATTTTTTAAGGGAAGGACCTGCAGTCAGGTGATAAGAGCATAGATAAGTGCATTGCTACTGCACATTTAACTGTTCAGCCATTCACATTCACCCAATTCTATTGTTCTCCTAAACTGGATCTTTTGAGAGACTAGCCTCTCTCTAAGAGAACAATGTTAACTTAATATCTTCTTTTTTCCAGGAGTCAGAGGTTTCCAAGGTACTCTGGAGAACAGTTCAAAAGTTCACCAATATACAAACTACTAATGTCTTTTACAGGAAATGAAAACTCCTTCTCAATGTTCAGTTTTCTCAATCACAGCCTCTAGGAATTATTCTGAGAACTGAGGTTTCACTCTGAGACTGACAAGTCTCCAAACCAAAGAGTTCTTGAATATATATGTACATATATATGTCGGCAAGTCTGGAAATCATACAAAAGGATTCCTTACTGCAGTTTCTTGAAGTTCTGTTAAGCCAAAACAAACTCTCCTCAGAAAGCCGATAGCCAGTTGTTGGAAGAAGGAAAAAATTCAGCTTCTTCAAAAGGGAAAAAGTAGCTGGTGTGCACACCATAACAAGAAAAATAATTAATTACTCAAAACTGGAAGAATTCTCTATGAAACGAAGTGCCTCAGGAACACTGCTCTTTCTCCTAAGGAAGACAGTTGAAGTGCAAGGCTCCCAGAGGGAAACAGCAGGAGGGAAGCATCAGCACAAGACTAAGGTAGAAATACTAGAGCACTCACCCCACAGGGATTTGTGGGCACCATCTAGAGTGGCAGTTAAACCTGAAGAAGCTAGTTCTAAGAACAGCCTCCGCAAGAGCCACCGGGAGTGAGGACTCCGCTGTAACCAACGTGGGTACAAAGAAAAGGGGAATCATTTTTGCTGTGGGCAGAACTTGACAACACTGGCAATAATCTTCCTGACAAGTTCTAGAAGAATTGTTGTCAACCAGTGACTGGTATCACCCTTGCTAAGGTCTACTTCTAGATTCCATTGTAATAATACTATCATTCAATAGGGTATTCATCCTTTACACTTTTCTAATATTTGCCTTTGTCAATGTGGTTGCTGCTGTTGATTTGTTACACATGTTCTGCAGTGGGGTATTGAATATTAAAGGTTTGTTGTATATAATTGCATGTATGTGCTAAATTGAGTGAGTTAACTAAGGGGAACTTACAAATCAAAGGTCTGAATCTAAGTGCCTCTATGCTTCTTCTTTCCGGTATCACCGTACGGAAGCAGTTTTGGCACATCTGGATGCTTCTTCTGCTCTGAAAGGCCCAAAATATGCTACTATCCTATCTGGAAGCTAAGAAGAATCTACCTGGTGTGAACAGGATCTTAACAAAGATCATAGGTAGGCTGTCCTAATTTCATGATTTTTTGTTTTGTATTCCAGTGCAGTTTTCATTTTTGAAATCAGTGTTTGTCAGTGTTTATTCAGCTAATTTACATAATATCCCAAAACTATGTTTTTCCACTCTTTAAAAAACCTTTTGTTATTGCAGTTATTGTTATAAAGCACATATTCAATTTAAAGGAGAAATAATGCAGGGTGTTCCTGTTGGCAGTGTTCCCAATGAACCTATGTTAACTGTTTTTAACATAGAAAGTCTGTAATTGACTCTCACTTACTCTCATATCTCATCACCCTCTTTCACTTCTCATTACCTCTCACACTCACTCTGCCAAGACTGTCTGCTTTATAGGACTATTAACATCTTTACTGACAGGTCTTTTCCCCCTCAGGTGCCAGGTCTTTTTTTGCTATTTGGGGCAGTTTGCTCTTAGGCCCTCATACCTTTTTGTCTACCTAAGCTACCCACACCAAATGTGTGTCCTTTTTTCCCAACATCATAGGGATTATAGAGGTACCCAGAGTTGGTGGGTTCCCCTAGAGGAGACCAAAAAATAAGCAAAAATACAGCAAAAATGTTATCTATAAATAAAATTGGGAAAAAATGGCTGCAGAAGAAGGCTTGTGTTTTCTTCCCTGAAAATGGTATCAACAAAGAGTTTCTGGTGCTAAAATCACCATCTTCCCAGCTTTCAGGAACATGCAGACTTGAATCAGAAAATCCAATTTTTCAACACAATTTGGGCATTTTACTGGGACATACCCTATTTTTACTATTTTTGTGCTTGCAACCTCCTTCCAGTTAGTGACAGAAATGGGTGCTAAACCAATGCTGGATCCCGGACAGCTAAACATTTCTGAAAAGTAGACAAAATTCTAAATTCAGTAAGGAGTCATTTGTGAAGATCCTACAAGGTTTTCTTACAGAAATTACCAGCTCAAATAAAAAAATATTGAAATTGAGGTGAAACAAACCAGCCACTTCTCTCCACGTTTTACTCTGTAATGTTTTCCTGCAATGTCAGATTTTCAAAAGTAATATACCGTTATGTCTGCTGGACCCTTCTGGTTGCAGGGATATTTAGGGCTTGGAGGTTCATAAAGGACCCTAGGTACCCAGAGCCAATAAAGGAACTGCACCTTGCAATGGGTTTTCTCAATAGATGTCTTTTTCACACACTGTCTTACATTTGGAAAGAAAAAATGTAGAGAAAGGCAAGGGGCAGTAACACTTGTTCTTCTATTCTGTGTTCCCCCAGGTCTCCCAATAAAAATGGTACCTCACTTGTGTGGGTAGGCCTAATTCCCACGACAGGAAACGCATCATGGACACATCACATTTTTACATTGAAATCTGATGTGTTTTAAGGAAAGTGCCTAGCTGTGGATTTTGGCCTCTAACTCAGCTGGCACTTAGGAAAAGACCTAGCAAACCTGTGCATTTTTTAAAACTAGACACCTAGGGGAATCCAGGATGGGGTGTCTTTTGGGGCTCTCACCAGGTTCTGTTACCCAGAATCCTTTGCAAACCTCAAAATGTGGCAAAACAAAACACTTTTCCCTCACATTTCGTTGACAGAAAGTTCTGGAACCTGAGAGGAGCCACAAATTTCCTTCCACCCAGCATTCCCCCAAGTCTCCCGATACAAATGGTACCTCACTTGTGTGGGTAGGCCTAGTGTCCATGACAGGAAATGCCCCAAAACACAATATGGACACATCACATTTTCACAAAGAAAACTGACCTGTTTTTTGGAAAGTGCCTAGCTGTGGATTTTGGCCTCTAGCTCAGACGGCACCTAGGGAAACCTAGCAAACTGGACACCTAGGAGAACCCAGAATGTGGAAATTTGTGGTGCTCTGTTACTCAGAACCATTTGCAAACCTCAAAATTTGGCAAAAAAACACTTTTTCCTCACAATCGGGGCTGCAAAGTACTGGAATCTGAGGGCAGCCACAAACTTGCTTCTAACCAGCGTTTTTCCAGGTCTCCCGAAAAAAATGGTACCTCATTTGTGTAGGGAGGCCTAGTGCCCGTGACAGGAAATGCCCCAAAACACTATGGCCCTCATTCTGACCCTGGCGGTCGGCGGAGAGACGGCGGTCGGACCGCGAACAGACCGGCGGTATTAAAAATGGCATTCTGACCGCGGCGGTCCCCGCCGCGACCGACCGCTACTTCTCCACTCCGACCGCCGCGGCGGTCATGACCGCGGGGCTGGAGTTTGCGCACTCCGGCCCGGCGGTCGTCCCAAGACCGCCAAGGGTATTATGACCCTGCCTACCGCCGCGGTTTCTTGCGGGCGGGAACCGCCGTGCGAACCATGGCGGTAAGCACTATCGGGGCCAGGGAATTCCTTCCCTGGCACTGATAGGGGTCTCCCCCACCCCCCACTACCCACCCGAGTCCTCCCCCCACACCCTCCACCCCCCTGCCACCCCCCAGAGGTGGTACGAACCCCCTCCCCACCCCCACCCCGACATGCACATACATGTACCCCGACATGCACACACCCCCAACATGCACATATACACGCCCCCTACACACACATACACAACGGGGACACATACCCGCACACATACATGCCGACATGCGCACCTGCCGAACAGCACACATTACCCATAGACACAGCAGCACCCCCCGCCCGCATACACGCACTCACACACCCACTCTACACACTCACACGCACACCCCCATGCACGCCCACATCACACAACACCCCCCCACCCCCTCCCCTCACGGACGATCAACTTACCTTGTGCGTTGGTCCTCCGGGAGGCGACGGGAGCCATAGGGACGTGACCGCCAACAGAAGACCGCCAACAGAAGACCGCCACACAGAAATGTGGGTCGTAATTCTGTGGGCGGTGTTCTGCTGGCGTGGCGGTGGAGGTTGACCAGTCTCCACTTTCCCGCCGACCGCCAGTGTGGCTGCTGGCGGTTTTCCGGCGGAACGCTCCCAGCGGTCAGAATGCGCACAGCGGCACACCGCCGCGGTCGGCGGTCTTCACCGCGGCGGTAACTCAGCGGTCTTGCGAAAAGACCGCCAAGGTCAGAATGAGGGCCTATGTGGACACATCAAAATTATCAAATACAAAATTATCTGTTTTTGTGGGTGGCACCTGCGTTTTTGGTCCTGGGCTCAGCAGCCATCTAGGGAAATCTACCAAACCCAAACATTTCTGAAAACTAGACACCCGAGGCAGTCAGGGATGTGGGACTTGTGTGGATCCCCCAGTGTTTTCTTACCCAGAATCCTCAGCAAACCTCAATTCAAGCTAAAAAAAAACAAATTTTTCCCACATTTCTGTGTGGGATCACTGCACTGGCATAACTTTCCTACCACCCAATGTACTCCTTAGGCTTCCGGTAAAAATGTTACCTCACTTGTGTCGGTGGGCCAAGTGCCTGTGACAGGGAAGAGCAAAAAACATGTGGAAAATGAGGGGGGGAACCAAAGCGGGTCCAAAAGGGCAGTTTGAAAAAAACGTTTTTAGGCTGACAAGTGAGTCAGAATTTTTATCGGTATAGATGCGACAATGCCGGGTGGTAGGAATTTTATGGATCCCTGCAGATTCCAGTAGGTTCCATCACAAAAATGTGGGAAAAATGTGTGATTTCAAGCAAAGTTGGAGGTTTGCATAGGCATTGTGGGTAAGAAAATGGTGTGGTGAGCATGTGAAGCACACCACCCTGGACTCAGCCACATTTTTAGTTTTCAGATGTGCCTAGGTCTCGTAGATATTTCTACTTGGCAGCGTCCCAAAGCCAAAAAGTGTAGCCCTCACCATTCCAAGTGGGAAAAGTTTGAGAGGCAAGCTCTCATGGCCCAAATGTAAAAATAATCAAATGTCCTCTCACCTGCTGTGGGATAAGATGTTTTAGTGTGCAACGGGAGAGCTGAAAGACTGTTACCCCCTTCATTTGGGGTGGGGGCATAACCATGCCCATACTGGTTGGTAGCCACTACCCCACCCCCTTAACCCATCCGCTCCCCTTTATTGTTTACATAAATAAGATAAAAAACTCCCTGGCATCTCAGGGAGACAGAAAAGGCCTTATGAAAATGCCCACCCTGGGTCGCTCCCCTCATGCCAATAATACTTCTAAAGAAAAAAAAAAAACACACCTGGTATCTAGTGGGCATTTCTTCAGCCTGATCACTTCACGATCGGGCTGCAGAAATGCTCAGAGAGACATCAAAGGAAAGGACAAGACTTTCCTTTCCTTTGATGCCTTTCCCGCGCCCAGTCTGTGATCGGAAGAGAAATGCAATGCACTTCTCTTCCCATCTGTGCTGGAAGCTGAGCTTCCAGCGATAGGGGGGGGGGGCTCTGATGAGGTCAGTGCGCATTACTATGGGGTTAAGCAGGGGCTTTAAGGGAAAGCAATTCCCCTTCCATCGTGCCCATGGGAGAGGGGTGCAAGGCCCTCGGGGAGCGCTAGCGTTTCCCCCAAGGGCCGGTGAACCTGGCAAACGGCAACCCTGGCCGAGGGCGAGGCCACCTCGTCCTGGGCACCCAAGGGGTTAATAGATTATTGAAGCAAGAGTGCTGTATAGAAATGTTTTAATCAACAAATTCCTGGACACAGATGGGGATCATTCACCTACTCCTTACTGAATATTATTACATTGTATGGTTGGTAAACCCAGCCAACAGCATAGTACGTTGTGAACCTTTATATTCTTTAATTACAAATGAATAATTTGAAGTTCTGCATTCTAAGGCATCTGAAACTTGATGCTCGCCACTGCAAAACAGTTGACACCATAGCAAGCCAAAACCAGAAATCGTAGAACTCCTACACATATGCACAGAAATCATATCGTAGAAGCAATTAAAAATATCGGGCCTACTGGCTTTGTCATGCTGTCACAATGTTAATAAATGGAAAACCATGCTATAATCATCCAGTGCACACCATTAAAATCAATAGGAATGGTTTGGTTTATCTATTTGTTCTATTTTTTTCCAAGCAATTTCACATCACATTTTCAAATTTTTTAAATGCTGAGTGCCCCAGCCTCTTTTATCGAAGACACCTGAGGTATGTTCAAATTCTAGGGTAGCTGCTCAACTGGCCACCACTGCTGTTGTGCTAGCGCAGGAGCAAACTTCTAATTTCTCTTGCCTATGTGCCCCACACGTGCCCCCTCCCGAGAGAAATTTATAAACAGTGGTTGCACCTAATTTCTTGGACATTCCCAGGGTAATTTAAGGAAATCTGTAGTACTGCCTTATACATTCCATTTTCTGCTCTGCCTTGTCCCCAGTGGAAAGAGGCTTCATTAGCTGTTTTCTCCAGCTTTAATGGGCCGATTTACTTTATCTTAGTGTCATTTCACTCCTGGTGGCGAGTTATAGCCACTACGAGCATGTTTTACAGCCTCTAAATGTATTTCTTCTAGTGGAGCTTGATTTTTAAGTCTCCTGTTGAATGTGCTGTCTGCTCAGGCTCCTGGTACTTGCCGGCACTCAAGGGCTTCTTTAGTTGCCCCTCAGCAGCCTGGCAGTAGAGCCCTCTCCCTGCCACGTTCACTAGACCCCAGGCCTTTGGCCGCTCTGCAAAGCACCAGTGTGTCAGGAGTGGAATCAGCACCCCCTTCCCTGATGAGGGTCACCCATCTTAGGACTAGTCAACAAAAGATCATGGGAAACCCTCCAGGGACTTCCTGAGCAGGGCATGCCTTTACTATACCTCAGGGAGTATAAGGGGCGTGCGTCACTGGTCCTGAAGAAACACTCCCAATCATTATGAGACATTTCAACCTAGCAGCTTCAAGTGGTCCTGGGAATATTCTTCACTGGGATCTCCAGCCCTGACTTCAACTGACATAGCTGCCTGAGCTCTTCTCACCAGATGTTCAAAGGAGACCTCACTCTTGCGTTTGGCTCCAAAGTTGTGACCTTCTTCTTTTGTTTCTGTGGGCTTGCCCTGGTCAGCTGCATTTGGAAAAGAAGTCATATCTCCTTACTCAGATCTGCTTATAATAAGCACCTAAGAGGCATTTCACACTATACACAACTATTCAAGGCTAATTATTAGTTGGTAGCTGGCCAAGATATACGTTAATTAGACTTCTGACAGTCCAGGCAGGTCAAGGGTAACTTCCTAAAAGTAATTATGCCTTAATATTTTTTAAAACTCTAACTTTGCCATTGAATAGGATATTCATTACCTATAAAATAAAAAATGGTTATTTTTCTACCTTGTACATTTCCTGAGGTATGGAATTAGTATTTCAATCTGTACTCTTTTACATAGGACAACTAGACCTGGTGCAGTGAAAATAGAATTTGGGGTCTAGTCACTGTAAGGACATGTTAACATTAATTTTCCACATGTCCAAGTTGTAAATACTGTGCACCGTGCCTCATGGCCTACAAGGCCTCCATAGAGGTGAGATATAAATATTTAAAAGGGAGGCTTTACCTGTCAAAAATGTTTATTGTGAGTGCTCAAACTGCAGCTTTTATACTGCTATAGTCATGCTGTAATGGTAGGCATACCAACACATTTGCACTGCCTCTACAGTGGATAACACAAGCGGTGCTGCATTCCATTTGTGACATTTAACTGCCAGGCTCTCTGTACATTTTGTACTATATACTACAGATTCAAAAGCAAGACAAATATATCCATCCAGCCATTTTCTGCAAGGGGAGCACAGGCACTTTAACACTGGTTAACAGGATTTTTGCATAATTCTCCAAACAGCCTGCCTGGTACATCGGGGTTTCTATGTCAATAAGAGTACTTGGGTGTTTTGTTTGGGGTGTGTAATTGGGCCCTGGGATCAACAATAAGTTGTTGGAAACCTCAGATTTTCATCAAGATAGCATCTGATTACCAGAACTGATCAATGTTCCAGACACAATTGTTTTTCATCATGTATTCATGGTAGTGTGTTCATTTTTCCAAATGAACAAAGATGAATCCATCAAACAGGGTAGCCTGACACTTCCTATCAGATGTTTTTCTCCTTTAGAACTATAACAAATATTTAGAAATAGTTTATTCATTTTATCTCAACTTTTTCTCCTCTGAATGATTGGACTCCTTACTCCAAAGTATGTCCTTAATAGGCCTGGGTGTAGAACTCCGCCCTGCCGGTGGAGCTTTTGCAGAACACAGGCACTTTGTGCTACACAGAGTAGCACAGAGTTTCTGAATTCTGCACTCTGGCACGGAGCAGAGTTTGTACACGTTCACGAGGTTGGGTTTTGGCTGCCTCAAAAGCACAACAATACTCCTGGGTGGCTAGTGAGTGTGCGCAAGACTTTGTATTCTCTCGCCTTGCTTCCAGCCATGCTGGCATCCAAAATGGACCACTTGTGAGTGGGAACTCACTTCGGAAGCAGATTTTCTTCTCCGGAGCCACTAAATCTAGTCAAAAATAGATTTTTTGACTAGATGTTTTCTCCAATGGACCCTGCAATTTGTTTTTCAGATTGAGAAGCCTTTTTTTTCAAACAGGAAGGAAGTGCGTCAGAGACTCCAACTTCCTGTTCCTGTGCAGCAGGCTCCTCCCAGTTCTTTGACCATCCCCTGGTCACTTTTCACTTGGATTTTGAGGTTGAAGCATCACTCTCTTTGTCTCATGGGTATACCTTTGGATTTAAGGGTTTTGTTTTTGTGAAATCACACAAGCAAGTTCAAAAACTATTGAAGAAGGATATTGCTGTTTGTTTACTTGGACATGCACCAGTATTTTTTTGTACTTTAATTTGATTTTATAAATGTATAGTGGTGGGTGGGCCTGGAGTTTAAGTGTGGGCCTAGTTATTATTTATTTTGCATTTCATTTATTTTTCACCTTTTTTAAAGGAAAATTGTTGCACAGCTCAGTACCTTTTCTACATGTTTGTAACACTTGCAATAATATTTTCGTATGTGACCTAGAGTTACAAAGGGTCATTTTGCTAGTCTGCACAGGCCAGTACTAGTAGTCATCAGTGCATAAAATACATGTTTCAGTGGTACAGTAGTATATATTTTTAAAACTTCATTTAGGGTGGGGATGACATTGGATTAAATTTTAAATGTTGGCTATTGTTTGCATTTCATTTTTTTGTTGCAAAAATTGTATACATTGTGGGGTAATAATATTTGATGGCATAGGAGAAGGTTGTTTGATCACGTGGTTGGCACCCATTTTGTGCATGCAGCCAGTATCTCTTTGCCATGGGCTTGCACGTGTTCTGTATTTGCCGTGTCTCCTTGCTCTTTGTGATTGTTGTTTGATCATGTGGCTGGCAGTCATTTTGTGCATGCAGCCAATGTCCCTCCCTTTGCCACATGCTTGCATGTATTCTTTGTTTGCCATGTCCCCTTGCGCCTTGTTGTTGTTATTTGAACATGTGGCTGGCAGTCATTTTGTCCATCCAGCCAGTGTCCCTGGCCATTGACTTTCTTGTGCTCTTTGTTTGCCATGCCTCCTTGTTCCTTATAGTTGTTGTTTGAATGTGTGGCTGGCAGCCATTTTGGGCATCCAGCCAGTGTCCCTCCCTTTGCCATGGGTTTGCATGTATTCTTTGTTTGCCATGCCTCCTTGCTCCTTGTTGTTGTTGTTTGACCATGTGGCTGGCTGGCAGACATTTTTTTCCATCCAGTCAGTGTCCCTTGCCATAGGTGTGCATGTGTTCTTTATTTGTCATACCTCCTTGCTCCTTGCTGTTGTTGTTTGGCCATGTGGCTTGCTGGCAGCCATTTTGTTCATCCAGCCAGTGTCTCTTGCCAGAAGCTTGCATGTGTTCTTTGTTCTCCATGCATCCTTCTTGTTCCTTCTTGTTGTTGTTGTGTGACCATGTGGCTGGCTGGCAGCCATTTTAGTGTGTGCACTGTGTAGCTAGTGAGTCTTTGACTTTGGCTTACATATAATCATCATTAATTATTGATCATTTGTTTTTAAAGTTTTTTTTCTTCTATTTTTATTTTTACATTTTTACTTTTGATTTTAATTTTTATGATATTTTGTATTTCATTTTTTATATTTCTTTTTTGTTTTAATTTTTATTTATTTTTTATATTTTTTGTTTTGATTTTTGATTTTAATTATTTTATTTCTATTGATTTTAATTTTTATATTTTACATATGTTTAAAAATAATTTCTTATTTTTATTTTTATTTAATTCTGCATTTTGCCTTGATCCATTTATCCACATCCATCCGATCCATTCCATTAATCCATCCATCCACCAAAGACGCATAGCTGTACTACAGCATTCAGTTTCAAGCCATACCTATTTTGCCAGAGTTTCTGCATCATGATGCATTGCAATTGGTTGGACATACTTTGGAGTAAAGTGTTGTTCACAGTATCCTCCTGACAACAGACATGTGTAGGAGTTGTCAGATGACTGGTTACATGTGCATCACTGCACACTAGGGGCCATATTTATACTTTTTGATGCAAAACTGCGCAAAAGCAGTTTTGCGTCAAAAAAGTTAAATCGAGTTAACGCCATTTCTTAGCCCCACCCGTGCGTCAAATTTATACTTTGATGCACAGTGGCGTAAAGCACGGGTTAGAGTCATTTTTTTTACTCTAACCATTGTGTCGTGTCGTAAAGCAAAACGATGTTAACACGGGAAAAATGACTCTAATCCGGTTTGCGACGTCGCAACCTGGATATGCGTCATTTTCCACTGCATTAGTGTCAAAAAGTGGCGCAAAGGCAGCAAACAGTGCTAAGGAGCGCTAAAATGGATCCCAGAAGCCAGGAGAGACCCCAGGGAGACCCCAATCTACCAGGAACCAGCCAGGAGGACACAGACAAGACCCAGGGGAGAGACAAGAAGAAATGAAAGTATCGTTTCAGTGCAGAGGAGCATGAAATACTGGTCAGAGAGGTGATGGAGCACCATCATCAACTTTTCATCTCCTCAAAATTGGAGAGAGGCAATTTGGCAACAAATTGTCAACAAGATAAACAGTGTGGCAGAGGTCCGGAGAACTGTCACGGAGGGTTCAGGATAACGACATGATCAATCCCCTTCAATTCCTAACAAAGTGTAAATCCTGTCAAATGCTCATGTCTATAGGTGCAATAAACATCATGCATTGTTACTTACATTATGAAGTACACAGCAGTAATGTCAAACCATGCTGCCCATTCCAGGGTCTACCCCATGCCTGTGTTACAATAGCTGCAATGCCACCTTGCAACATCTCAACTGTCATACTGCTAAGACAACAGCATTGAGGTGGAGGACAAATTTGTCTAGCTAGTTAAACACACCCACACAGTCATAAGAAGAAATGGAACACTTCCAGGCCCATCAGTGCAATCCAATGTAGCACACATTGGCAAACATTAACATGACACACTACCAATGCTAACACCTGTATCTTGTCATGCCAATGCAATACATGGTATGTGCTAGGTCTCAGCAACGTATAGGTGTGTGTGAAATATCATAGACTGGGTCAGTCCCATATTGTAATGTGTGGTGCAAGTGGCACCTGAACACCCACAGGCATCGCAAGGCCTCACCATGCTAATGGAAGTAGAGAGAGGGTTGAGTAGGACAAGAAGGTGGCAACACACAATTTGGACAGAACCTACACCTAGAGGATGTGACGCAGACAATTCCTCATACTGCTCACACTACATGTGACATGCAGGTGGGGCATAGGCCTGTGAGAATGCTAATATCAATGACAGGAACAATGAACAGGAACCAAGATTACAATGTTCCACTAATAGGAAGTCAGTGATGTCACATTACAAATGCCACAACACTGACACACTAATTGTACAATATGTCATTGCAGAGGACGATGGCTCTCCTGTGGATATGCCTGTCCTGGACTACCCTGATGACATGGGTGATGAGCTGACAACGATTAGCCAGGAAACCCTCCAAGATGTCCTTGGAACCTTCCAGACCCCACCTTCAGTCGCAAGGAGGAACACAGATGTAACAGCCATCACAGAGGACCCACCCACCACCCCAATAGTATGACCTGCCAACTCAAACACAGCTGAGGACTCTGATGACACTGGCACCACCTTTGAGAGGACAGTAGTGGGAGTACAGCGGGAGCTGGCCAAGGAGGTGTGGGTGGGGATGCAAAATATGGCAGCCAGCCTTGAGGGGCTGTGCATGTGCATGATGACATCAGCAGAAAAGTCATCAGCCATGCAAATCCAACAATCCCTACTACAAGGACTCCAACAGTGTGAAAGGGACTTCACCACGCCAGTTAGGGAGTTGCCACAACACCTGGCATCCCAAACATTTCACTGCATGCATGACTACAATCATGACCCCCTCAGGGCCGACCTGGCTGCCGGTCACAGTGATGTAGCTGCTATACTCAATACCAGCAGCTCCTCCTTGCTGCAGTTATGCCCTTAATAGCCCCACAGTTGGCAGCTACCGTAATTCAGAGTCTACTTCTTTAAACACTGTAGTGTGTGTTGCCTCCTCAAACACACAACCACCAAGGGCAGAGGAGACGACACACACATCAGAAGATGAAGACGTGGAACAGATCACCTTCAACCGTAGCAGTACCCGGTAGCACCAGTCCATGCCACATGGGCAGTAATTTTCCTATGTCCTGTGCTTGATAACATGCCAGTCTTGCTACAGTTGGTAACATGCACTGTTCTCCATCACACTATTCACCTTACCACTATGGACTGCAATTGTCTCTCACTACCTAATTGCCAAGTCATGTTCCTCTGCACTGAATGACACTCCATCACAGCATATCCAATGACCATTGCACTTGTGTTGCGCCACAATAGAAGACGTCACGCTAATGGACTTACAATCCTGGACTATGTAAATATTGCACTACAGCACTTTCAAATAAACAGCACCTACACAACCACTTTGTCTCTGTGTAATGTGACACATCAACTGTGAAGGAGACTTGTGATGCATGTAACATGTCAGTGGCCACAGAATGTCAATCTAATAGTGTAGAAAGAATGTGGGCTGATATCTATGCTCAAGGGTCTGGATTTTATCATCATCTGTGCTGCCTTTGGCTTATTTCTGAAGTTAAAGCATCACAAACAGTATGATGCTATGTAGAAATGTATATGTCAGGCCCAAAGTAACTACAAGATGAAACTCCATTCGTCCCACATCCCCTACAAGACAATCATTATGTATGTGACATATGACTGTAAACTTTAATCCCACACCCACAACATACAGCAGTAAAGGATGTGTACGAGTGTTTGGATAATAATGTCACCTGGGAGTAAAATATAATAAATCATAGGTGTGATTTATGTATACTGAACTTCATAAGATTATGACACCACTCAGTTAAACAGAGTTCCCATGAACATCAGGCTGCAGGCAGACATCCCACAGTGCCCAAGATTCCAACACAGGACTCAAACGATGACAGATTTAAAATCACACCAATCTTTACAATACATTAGGAACCATAGTTACCTTGAGTGGTGGTTCAATGGATGGCAGATGCATAGAGAAGTAGCTTTGTTGTAGCTGCCAATGTGACAGCTCATTTGGAAGTGGGAATAACCATGTCAAGAATGGGATGTGGATGTAGAATGGAACTTACAGGCAAACACAACTTTGACACTGTACACTCATGCAAAGGCCCTGATCCCCAAGCATATGACACATACTGTAAAGGAGTACATAAACCGTTATTATATATGTATGAAATGAAACTTAAACTATGTCAAACACCTAAACTAACCTAACCTATCCTAACTATACATTACCCACAACTGGCCTGTAACGGAGCTGACGCGACCCCGTTACAAATCGATCCCCCGGGACGCATGGGGCAGTGCCCCGGGGGCACCTGCCAGAACCCGGAAGCCGCGTCGCAGGGCGACGGCCCGGATATCCGGAAGGGGCAGTCAAAAGGAGAGACTGGAGCGCACCCGGAAGAGAAAAAGAGCCTGACCGAAATGCCGGAGGAGGAAAGAAACCACAAACCACCAAGAAGAGGAGAGGGAACGCTGATAAGGAGGACAACCTCTCGAACAGAACCTTCGCAGAGTGCTTCGCAACACCACAGTGCCCACCACATCCCTGGAGGGACGTGGCTTTCACAGGTACGTGCCTCAATGCTTAACCCTTCAGGATACTATTGGTGAAAGGGTTTTTCTCACCCTTTCAACTTCCGCATGTATTTTCTTTTATTCTGTGTTTTTTTTTCTTCTTTCCCTTTTGAGATATTGGGGAATTTCCTTCTTTTCTATTTGTAATTTTTGTTTTATTGCAGTTTGGTTGTTCTCCTTTTGTCTATGCCTGTTGGGTTCAAAGAAACATGGGTTCAGGACCATGTCTTAGAAGTTTGAGGGTCCTATAGTGTCTACATTCAGAAGGCTCGTTTTTCTTGGGTTTTTTCCCAAAAGCCTACATAATTTCTTTTGGGGCAACTATTCACTGGGTTCACATTCTAATGACTTTCTGGTGATATCTCCCCCACCCCTTAGCCCACAAACTAAGAGGTCTGAAAGATAAGACCCTTACCTGTATTATATTTTTTTTCTTTACTTCGGGGGAACGATGCCAACACCGCTCTTCTCCACGAATCCCTCCATACCTGAGAAACAAGAGAAAAAAGAAAAGAGAGAAGAAGACCAGTTAAGTTAAGACTAAAAAGAAACATTTGTTGAACTATAACAAAATAAATCTATTAAACCTTGCTATATCATTATCACTTGAAGCCTCATTTCTGGTCACAGTAAGAGAACCCACCACATGGCCCTAACTACCCTAAGCTAAACTTACTTACCACATGTAACTAAACACTCTAAACATCAACCCCCTCAGCCCCCTTATATGACGGGACACGTGTAGGACAACATATACTAACCTAAACACATACTAACTAATCCTAAACAAATACATATTTGTTTGCATTATTTTTTTAAATACACATAAACCCCATCATCAACAAACAACCGACCCACCCACAAACCATCATGTAATAATATAACTCCCCCCTCCACCAACCCACTTATCCAAACTAAACTAACAGCCTACTCTAACCTATCACTAAGCCCCCTAAACCCACTAAAAAACAGTATGAGGAAAGAGGAGGGAGGGGACGGAATTAGGGGTCAGGAACAATAAATTCAAAGGTTGGTCCTCTTCAGGTTTTTTTTTATTGATCACGGTCTCCTGCTGTTGCGGACCACCTCCTGCTGTAGACTATCCATGCGCCGCAACATACGTTGCATGTCACGTTGGAGGTTGTGGAAAGCTACCATGTCCATTACTCCAGCTGTGGTGTTCTGAGCAGCACTTGATGTTACAGGTGCTGGTGCCGTGGTTGGAGGTGGTGGTGCAGATGGTGCTGCTGTTGGGCCTTGTGCTGATGAAGTTGAGGGACCAGCTGGAGTGGCTGTCATCCCAGTGTCCACTGTGCTTGGAGTTGGTGTGGTTGCGGCTGTTGTGGCCAATGCTGCCCCCCTTGGCTAAAAGCCCTCCATGCCCCTGTGGCTCTCTCCTGACGATACCGCCTAGCCATCATACAGTACCCAGCCTCCACATCGAGGATGTGTCTATACTGCACTGCCCACCTCTGAAATTCACGGATTTCCTGTGCATTCATGTGGGCAGCTGTAAAAAAAGAGACAGGCAGACATTAGTGACATTATTGTGTGATACATGTACAGATGATAATCTAACACTTCCTCACAAATAGCACATGCAGTCCAAATCAACGTACAAATCATAGAAAGTCCCTGAGGAATGACATGCCAACGCAGCCTACCCATCAACCATCTAACAGCATAGCAATGCACAACAAGGTGTGTACTCAATTAACTGATCTCTGCATATATGTAGTGCTATTGGTCACATACCAAATGCTGCAAGTACTCAACATGTGACAGGCCAACTAATCCCTATCTTCTGGATCAAATTCAAGGCACAGAATACCTGTGATTTGTATATGGAACTGGCAGGATGGTATGCAGTTGGTAATCATAAGGGGGCACACATGAATGCTTGAATTACATGTCTGTCATCTACACTGTGACCATCACACCTAGCTACATATAGTTCCCCCTCTACCTCTGTGCCTCAGGGGGGATGGGCATGCAATACATATTTTCAACCATCAAGAACAACAACAAAGCTTTGTCCAGCTGTACATGGATTTAGTCAGTGTACCACAGGAAAGGAGGCCTGCCAACTAGGACGGAGGCAACCATTGGACAATCACATCTACATTCATGTTTCTATTTGTGGACAACCATCAACATCAGATCTCACTGACACATTTCCTAAATCAACCACATTGATGCAAGCACCCATCTGGCCTTGACCTGCATGCATGCCTATGACATATCACTCAAGTGCCACATTAATGGAGTACAATATGTGGAGCTAGATGCTGTGGGACAGTCATCCACACAGTCCTACATGTCCATTACTTAACAGGGATGTGCAAGTTTGTGTGTAAAACTGATGCATTACTGTTCTGTGTGAATTAGGGTATGACTTGCTGACTAAATTATGACACTTGCCACCTCCAAATCAATTTTTTGCATACCTGTGGCGACAAATCACCTTGTTCACCTGCCCATGCCTATTGCACAGCACTCGACTCCCAATATATGACTCTCTGCCAGTGAATGTCTAACTCTTCCATGGAACACTATGTCAACCTCCTGTCAAGTCACATATCAGATCAAGTGCCAGCTCATCATATCTTGCAATGAGTCCAACACACAGGAGTCAGTCACACAACAGCTGCAAACACAACACAGGACAAACATTTTCACACTTACTGGATATGTCTGGGTCCTCGAATCGAGCCACTTCACCTATGGTGTAGGGGGCTGGTCCACCTGTAAAACATGGAAGAGTGATATGTGCTCAATGTCTGCTCACAACAAAAAATCACTGTGTGTGACATTTTATATGATAGAGTCTCACATCAGACTTGTAGACACCCCAACAGACATACCACTGCAAACATGCATTGACACTGTCACTCCAGTGAGTGATAGACACACATATGCACACATGCACTGGCCCTAACAATCATGTGGTGTCAATTATGATTACTCAATTATGTGGTTAACACATTCCAGATGGTACTCCATTTCATCTTTTGTAATTGGGAGACACATGCAATGCCACATTTCTGGTGCACTGCATTACCAGTGACTCAGGTATTGTGGCTTGTGCATCAAGGGACAATAAGTAACTGTGTGATGGTCATGTAGGTTGATTTGCTTTCAGGAATTATTGTGCTTTCAGTGGTTAATATTAGGTGTGCCAGTGTTGTATGTAAGTTAGAAATGCCACATTGGTAGTGTACCCTAAGTCGTATATGCCCCCTATGACAACATGATGGCAAGGATCCTGTGTGTTAATTGATGACAATGTTACGCTAAACATGGATTGGCCACTTTTCTGTTTCAAAACTGCAAAATGATGTATGCTGACCGTTTCTTAGTTGATCAACGTTGACAGAATGCATGGGCACAGGTGTAGTCATTGCACCTGAAATGTGTCACTCTGGGCCATGGGTACCTATATCAGGTATTGTAAATCAAACATTGCCAGATTCAGCAACTTACAATTAGCAAGTTGGGTGATCAGTGGGAGTACACCCGAACTGACACTGTCCGCTAATGAAAAAGGGGTAGCACATATCCTACTTCTGCAATCATGATGAGGTAGGTCTCTATTTGAAAACACATTGGGAATGGCGGCACTCACAGGAATGCTGGCCTGCTGAGCTCAGCAGACCACCATGTCTGTGACTGCCTTCATACTGAGAAATTTACATTTGTAGAAATGCTGCCATATTTCAGCAGGGGTGTACAGAAAGTAATTTAACAATTTCTTCACTAAAATAGTGTCATGGAAGCAGTCAGTGGTCCCTTGCACAACATTGTGCTCAAAAATAGTTTGTGACCATGCATTCACAAAGAGCAGGGATCCCATGCTGACCCTTTCACTTCAGAAACGGGTTGGCACCAATGTGACACAGATGGTAACTGCAATAGCTCAGTCGCGGCAATTGTGTATAAGCAAAAAATTTCGTTGGGTCCTGCTACTCAATGATAGGATTTCAACGCCTACTCCAAAATGTCACGAGATGACCCTGTTTTGTGATAATGCAATCTGGTAGCATAATGGCCCATTTGGGTTTGGCCATGTGAATAATTATTTGTACAGACGTAAACACACAGAAACAGTGAACTTAGGCCCAGATGTCAAGGTTATATTTGTCGCATTTGCTTCAATTGTGGACGCAACAGCTGCGCAAATTAGCAAAATAAAATTGAATGTAGCAAGTGTGCGCTACTTTTACGTCCAGAAATTACGCAAATGCAGCGCAAACAAAGTAGAAATATGGGCCTAAGATAATAGTGAGGGTTATGAAGAGCTTGGTACTTATGGCCCTGAATACTGTTCGGACATGATTCCACAAAACTGTGAACTGCATTGTTTCCATGTATTACCATGTGAAATACATCCCATTCCTGGTACACTCACAGTTTGTTCAACTTGCATTCCACATGAAAACAAACATTGCATGCAGCAAGTCACTACATCTGCTACTGTCACTCCAGAGCATTGTACTGTACACATTAGTCAATTTGGTACTCAACCACAGGGCCACCAATCACCACACCCAGGTGGTACAGCAGGTCCTGCTCTTGCACCAGCAGGTCAGCCCAGCGATGCTTCAGCTGGTGATCATTACGTTGGGTGTTGAAAATTCACCTCAGGTGGAACAGCACCTTTTCCCACCTCAGCCGTCTTACCTCCGTGTGATACCCCTGTATCACACATCCCCCAGCCTCCAACATCAGGGGGAGGAAGTGGCACAACAGCCCCACAAATGCCCCTAGCTCATCCTCACCCATGCACCCTAGTTGTGGCCTTCCCGACATCACACCCAAACAATAATTCAAAAGTAAAGAGGGAAAAACAGGGAAAGGAGGTAGAAAAAGGGAACTTATCTAACCCAAAGACAGCCCAAAACTACCCCGACTAATACTACCCACAAACAGACTCTCAACAGTACAAAGACAAATCTAAATACAATTAATGACACAAATACACTTACACAGGATACAAAAGACACTTACCAAACACTAGAAGACAATATATAGAGCACACAGGAGACAAAATCACAAAATCCACAGAGAGACAATCCAAAACACAGCCACACAGTGTAGAATAATCACAGACTGCTAAGTGAAAGTGAAAGTACACCCACTGTACCATTTCTGTAAACAGGATATTCTATTACATCACTTCCTGTCTCACTTGCGGCACATTTTTTGTTTTGGTGTAAATTGATGACGCTTACGGGGTTTGCGTCAATATTTTTTGACGCATATATGTTAAAATCCCACGCATTCATGATCAATACATTATCAACGGATAGCCACATGCCTGGGGTGCGCTGGTGCTTATGGCCCTGAATACTGTTCGGACATGATTCCACAAAACTGTGAACTGCATTGTTTCCATGTATTACCATGTGAAATACATCCCATTCCTGGTACACTCACAGTTTGTTCAACTTGCATTCCACATGAAAACAAACATTGCATGCAGCAAGTCACTACATCTGCTACTGTCACTCCAGAGCATTGTACTGTACACATTAGTCAATTTGGTACTCAACCACAGGGCCACCAATCACCACACCCAGGTGGTACAGCAGGTCCTGCTCTTGCACCAGCAGGTCAGCCCAGCGATGCTTCAGCTGGTGATCATTACGTTGGGTGTTGAAAATTCACCTCAGGTGGAACAGCACCTTTTCCCACCTCAGCCGTCTTACCTCCGTGTGATACCCCTGTATCACACATCCCCCAGCCTCCAACATCAGGGGGAGGAAGTGGCACAACAGCCCCACAAATGCCCCTAGCTCATCCTCACCCATGCACCCTAGTTGTGGCCTTCCCAACATCACACCCAAACAATAATTCAAAAGTAAAGAGGGAAAAACAGGGAAAGGAGGTAGAAAAAGGGAACTTATCTAACCCAAAGACAGCCCAAAACTACCCCGACTAATACTACCCACAAACAGACTCTCAACAGTACAAAGACAAATCTAAATACAATTAATGACACAAATACACTTACACAGGATACAAAAGACACTTACCAAACACTAGAAGACAATATATAGAGCACACAGGAGACAAAATCACAAAATCCACAGAGAGACAATCCAAAACACAGCCACACAGTGTAGAATAATCACAGACTGCTAAGTGAAAGTGAAAGTACACCCACTGTACCATTTCTGTAAACAGGATATCCTATTACATCACTTCCTGTCTCACTTGCGGCACATTTTTTGTTTTGGTGTAAATTGATGACGCTTACGGGGTTTGCGTCAATATTTTTTGACGCATATATGTTAAAATCCCACGCATTCATGATCAATACATTATCAATGGATAGCCACATGCCTGGGGTTCGCTGGTGGAATTAACACTAGGGACCAATTGATGTATGATGTGCGGGGGCGTCATTTTGTGATGCATTTGCATCATATTTTGAAGCGTTTGCCTAATTTTTTGATGCATTTGCGTCAAAAATACTGTTTTAAACTGTGTTTGCGTCATTTCTCAAATTTTAACATGCATGCAGCCTATAACTAGACAAAGATACGATGGTATGACCTGCAGTGTGTGTTCTAGAGTGTGGGCACATGTGGCAGACCATACTACTGCGGCCCACAATACTCATGTTGTTGTGCAGGATTAGCTCTCTTAACTGACACAACAGCAGCACAAACTTTGGAAATTAAAATGGATTTTTCAAGTTTGCGCAGGTGTTGCATCAACAGAGGTCAGCAAGGCTACGCTACTAAAAAAATAATCATGGTTTGTGTGTTTTGTGTGTGAATTGACTGTTAAAATTATTTGTGTGCCTCTGTGGGAACGGCATGCAAAACATTTGGCGTAATGTTCATGTATGAATGTGTTACAAATGGGTATAACCATCAGATGCCAATCAATGAGGTACATCAGTCATGATATGTGTTTGTAATATCTGTTGCCTCTTATGCTGTGTGTACTTGCTTGACATTGGGGACAATACATTTCCTATGACAAACTATACACAGGAAAGATCGAGGACGGCTGGTGAGGTCTATATCCAATATGTTACCCCTCACAGCTCATGAAATGTTGGCTACCACTTCATGGTCACTTGTGTATATACTATCCATGAGTCAGGCATTTGAACATGCTAGGTATGTAAACTGTTTGTGACACAGAGTCTCAAATCCAATCATAACATTGTTATGTACACCACAGTTTTGACTTATGTAAATGACCTGTGTTCTTCCCGTGACTGTGGTGGACCAGCAGACCATGCTGCATGTGTTCACATATTTCCAGTGGTTCATTGCACAAAAGTGTCCAGTTCAAGTGTGTGGGCATGTGTACCCTGTGTGGCAGTATTGGCCTCCATGGTGTAACAGTTACGCGCAGTTCTAGTCAGGATTCTGTGGAGCCAACCCTTGAATTAACCAAGTATCCTTTGAAGCAGATTTGTCCTAACGCCAAAGATCTGGTAACGGCATACAAGGGGATAGGGCAGCTGTGGAACAGCAGAAATTTCAGAAGGGTGACGACAGAGCAACCTTGGTGTGGTCAAATACATTATGGATCAGTAATAGACAAACAGGCAGGCTTCATCACTACATTTGTACACAGGGTAGCGCTCAGAAATTCCCACCGCATCAGGGAACATCAGTGCCTCTGTGCTGATTAATCTCACAGCTAGTCACCACGCAAGCCCCATCAAAAGGTGGCAGCAGAAGGGAATCTGTGTCTGGACCGTCAAGGCACACACATATATTGTCGTTACATACACATTTCCAGCCCTTGTTTGTTGGGCTGGAGGCACAGTACCAAATCCAGGCATACAGCCATAGCACACTGTCACTGTTTGGCACCAATGAATACATGCAAAACCAGACAAGGGATGGGGGCTGGATTCGCCCCTTTGAAAACATGTCCTGGAACAAAATAATATAAGAAAACAAATTAAATTATTCTATACATTTGAGAACTGATCATAGACCTACCAGACACAATACCCCAAGAGGAAATGGAGGGCATGGTAACCAACTATGAGGCAAATGTAGCCACAGGGAACGTCTCTGGTTAACGCAAAGACCGGAACCAGTCTGGCTAACAGGATGCAGGCTCTGTCAGGAATAAACATGAACAAAGCAAATACACAGTGAGCAGAGTCTGACTGGAACAAGCAGGAACAACACTGTGGAAAGAAAGAGCAGTTTCTGGTGTAATCTGCACTCTAACACAATCCCACAAGGGCTGTGGTACACAAATGAATTGTACATCAATGCACAACAAGGAGATTCAGGAAATGGCAGCTTCTAAGAAGTTCCAGGCAGCAGTAAGGGCAGGGCCGAGTCAAATGGCTGGGCTGCATGAGAGTGCTCACAGGTGTGTGCAGCTTCAGTCTCTCACGAGTCCATTAGTTAAAAATCTAGTATAAGGTCCCTTTCACATGGGAAGCAATGGACATCAGATTACAGGTCTTACCGACTACCAGGCAGTGCATTATGGGACCTGAAGTCCATGCACATGGATGAAGTAGAATTATGGCATGCCATACTGAAAAGGGAAGCACACAGGAGTCAGAATGGGAGTCTGGGTTAGTGTAGATGATGATTCCCAAGGTACAGATAGTCCATTTACAGCACCCCCTAGAGAAGGATGGGCAGAGACTTAAAACATGGCAGTGGCAGGACTTCTTACCTGGGATGGACTGCGCAGGGCATGTCTTGTGAGCATTGCTTGTCATATGTGGGACACTTGTGCTATCCATTTTCAGATTTGATGCACTTCTTATGACACATGCTCCTTGCAGAGATAGCTGATGTAACACTTACTGCTGTCAGGGTCTGGTCATACATTCCTGTTACCAATGCAATTTCACATCCACTGCCTCATGTATGATGTACTTCTTTACCTTATGATTGATGGTGTCTTAGTTGGGTGTCATATGCTGCAATGGACCATGTTGGCAACATGGATGTGTCTCATAGCTGTGGTCCTATGAAATTGCCATTCAAATGTGAAATAGACAGGATGTATTTCATAAAAACTGTGTGTGATGTTTGCTGTACATTCATACCCATCAAATGTGATGTGGCATCTGAAGTATGCAAATTTGTCTTTCTGCAATGCTCCATGAAGCAAGACTCTGATTATGATTCCTAGAGATCATGTGATGCATAAATAATTACCCAGAGCATGATTGAGTGATGAAGTGAGGTGTTTAATTCAATATCATAACACAGTGGTGATAGTGACTATCATTGGAAATTTTTTGCACTATATGTTGTCTGCGAGGCATTCCTGCAGCTGTGTTAGGATGTTCCCCCTCTTTATCCCGGACAGCATCCTCCTCCTCCTCTTCTTCAGGCAGTTGTTGTTCAGGTTCATATAGGGGAATGTTCCTCCTAACACAAATGTTGTTCAGGATGGCACAGGTCAAAATGATCTTGCAGACCATTTCTGGGGAATAGAGGATGCTGCCCCGGTGATGTCCAGACAGCTGAATCTCGACTTCAGGATGCCAAAAGTCCATTCAATTATGGTGCGTGTCCTACGATGCGCCTCATTATAGGCACGCTCTGCTGCTGTGCTTGGGTTGGCTGGATCCCGTATCCCTGATCAATTGAAAGAGAAAATGGTCGTCGGTATTTTGTTGTTGGTTGAACCGGGTACGTCACTTTGCATGGCAGTTGTTATCGTGTGTTGTCTGTGACTCATATGTGTTTGTGGTATTGTGTGGGATCCTAGGCTCCTGTGAGGTTCTTTCTGCATTGGGTTGTTTGACTAGCAAAACTGGTATTTGGCTATTTGACCTGATATATCTGGTACATTTAGAAACTTGCAGTTCAGTGTGTATCTCCCATGCGTTATGTAGTGAGAAAGATGTGTCCATGTGCATTCACTGGAGGTGACATGATACTTCCAGCACACAATAGATTCCACTGTGGTGGTAACATGGTTGCACTACATGGTCTGGACATCCCATCCAATTAGACAAATGTAATTGCAGGTGAAATGCAACAGTGAGGCCCTTTGATTTGGCTAGGTGACAATGCACAACACATCTCCATAAATTGGCAGCACTTAAGTGTTCAGTATTGACAGTGCACAATTATCCCAGGTGTGACTAGTTCTATGCAAACCTGTTTTTGTTCCCTCACCCAGTTGGTTCATGTGCAACGTGCACCTACACTACTAAACTTGTTCCAGGTGAGCTGGCTAACTTGGTTGTGGGGGTGAAGGTTTTAGTATAGGAAGGTCCATCTCCCTGTACATCTGTTATGTAGATGGGGAATTGTCTCATTCAGTATGTGTAGCAGTGTGCACTTGGCATTAGTGTCACGTCAGCATGTTTTCATTGCACAGTCTACTTCATTATTGTTAGCCGGCAATGTCACCCCAAGAGTGATGTTGGATGTTGGTACTGCCTCAATAATTCTATATCACCTTCATTTGAGTCAGCGTCATCATGCTATGTGTCTCATGGTGTTTGACCTGCAGCAACACACATTGCACACCCCTTACATACAATATATTGCTTGGAAGGGTGTGGGATTGACTGTGGCCTTATATGATAATGAATGGTTAATCTTCCAAGTTGTACTGCAAGCGCAGGCCATGTCATTGTCACTGTGTGGTTTTAAATTGGTCCCTTGTGGCTCTAGTGTGGCATCTATTGTTATTGGCAGCCGTAATTTGTCCATAGTTGTGAATCCCATTGGGTCAGGATATCAAACATAAATACCAGTGTCACACCTCAGTGTCTGTCTGCCCACATGTCAATGTAGTGGTGTATGTCTTGTGTGTCCTACAGGGTTGCTGTGCTGTGTGTATATTACTAGGTTTCTGGACTTATCGACATGAAGACCATTGCCATATCGTCCATCCTGGAAGTGCTGATTGATGGTGCTGTGGCGGAAGATAAAGGAATTATGTACACTCCCAGGATACTTTGCCATGATTTTGGTGAACAATCCCTGGTGATCAACAATGACCTGCACATTGATGGAGTGGGTGTGCTTTCTGTTGCGGTATAGGTGCTCAGTTTCAGCAGGTGGCACAATCCGGACATGTGTGCAGTCAATGGCACCAAGTATGTGTGGGAAGCCATTAATTTGGTAAAACCCCTGTTTGGTCTCCTGCTGCTTCTGCTATGTGTTGGGGAAGCTGATGTGGCGGGGTGTGAGGGAGATGATGTCACCATGTACCTTGGCTATGGCAGACAATAGTCAACAGGGACACTTGTGAAGGAAGGCAGAGAATGAGGGCTGTGAGACCCCGGCAACCAGGGCACCATTAGTTTGAAATGAGCCACTTGCCAACATGTGCAGGACAGCTAGCAGCTTGGTCTCCGGTGGAATAATGTGGGCTGTCTGCAAGCTGGCTGTTAACTGTGGCTCAATTTGGCGCAGCAGCTGCTGTATGACTTGCCAGTTGAGTCTGTACCTCTGGATGATATCATGTTCCCTGAGGCCCAGGAGGGTTATCCAGGTCCTGAATAGCCTCTCCTGCCTTCTGCGTTGCCTTTGGGGTCCATGTTGGTGTGGTGGTAGCTGCTGCTGTTGGTCCTGTGCTCTGTGTCTTCTGGCATGCTGCATGAGTAGCACCTCCATGTCGTCCTTCTTGAGCAATGATGTTGCTTGTGTGAGTTTTCCTTAAGTAGTGGTGTGTTTGCCCCATTTTAACGCCTGCCCTGACCCAGGTCTGCATCCCACCCATGCGTCATTTTTGCCCGGTTGGATAAATATGTCACACGGGTGTTTGAGTCATTTTATGGACGGGAATTCCTACCTTGCATCTCATTGATGCAAGTTGGTTTCACGCATCCAGAAAATTATGCACACTCTGATATTTTGAGGCTAGATGGGTCTAGAATCAAAATATAAATATGGTGTTAAGTTTGCGCCGGATTAGCGTAAAAAGATTTACGCTAATCCGTCGCAAAGGGAGTATAAATATGGGCCAAGATCTCTTTTCTGGGGTAAAGCAAAAGCTATGTACAGGTCTTGGCCCTAAATAAATTTTTAAGAGCATTTGACAGCATGCAACAGTAGCCATGTTCGCCATGGAGAACTCATACGTAGCTGCAAACATCTTGGAGGAGTTTAATAGCAAAGTGTCTGTATGGCTGCAACCCAGAGATCATTAAGTTGAATTTGTTGCCACGGACAATGGCAGTAACATGGTCAAGGCCATTGCAGATGGTGGCTATTTAAGGGTCCTGTGTTTGGCACACTGTATCAACTTGGTTGTACCAGACTTTCTTGAAATAGAAAACATTGTCAGCAAAATACTGACCACCTGCAGATGCATCTGCACTCATTTCAGCCATTCTTTTAAAGCCCAGAAACAGCTGTGGATTTTTCAGTGTGATAACAGAGTACCAGTTAAAGCCCTGATACAGGAGGTGCCAAAACATTGGAACAGAACCTATTATGGCCCTCATTATGAACCTGGCGGTAAACACCATTGACCGCTGTGGCGGCGGGGAACAGAAGACCGCCATTGGCGGTGAACAGAAACCCGCCATATAATGATGCCAAAATCTGAATCTGACAAAAATCACCCTGCCACCAGTCACCACCAGGACCTTGTTGCCGGAAATGCTGGACCTCCCACCCCGCCAGCGGCAAGCACACAAACACCCCGCCCTTCAAATAATGAAGTACAGATCACCGCAGCGCTCAGAGGAAGCCGAACGACTATTTGCGGTGCAGACCGCCACGGACGGCAAGTGGACACAACAGCAAGAAATGCATACATTGGATAAGTTTGAGACCCACACACCTGACATACATCCACAACACTATAAAACACTCACAGACACACCCCACAATCCTTTGCAAGAAAAGTAGGCCAACTAATGCAGAGAATACCAGCAGCAGACACCGAACGCCACATTTCACGATACTTACACCCAACCACACAAGAGCACCGTCACCTAGATCCACACAAAACACCATTCACAACACTCACCATGGCACCCCCCAAACACCCTCGCTTCACAGAAAGGGAGCTAAGAACCATGGTGGACGAGATCCTTAAGGTCGAGTCACAACTATTCGGGGCACAGGTCCAGCACACACCCATCGCCAGGAAGATGGAGCCATGGCAGACAATAGTCAACAGGGTCAATGCAGTGGGACACCATCCACGCATCAGGTACGACATCCGCGAGAGATGGAATGACCTGCGTGGGAAGGTCAGGGCCATGGCATTGAGGCACCACACTGCAGTCCAGAAGACTGGGGGAGGACCTCCACCAACACCACACGGCCAGTACCTTTTCCTCCCTGACTGGGAGCATGTACCACCCTCTCAGGACACACAGGGGACATCCATCTCAACCTGTACCGGACAACATCAGGCGCTCAAAGGGACCCTCAGGCCCAGATATAGCACAGGAATACCTGCCAAGAACAGGGCCCCCTCTACGAATTGACTCTGCCAAAAACTGTCCTCCAAGTGTCCCACTGAATCAACCACCAAACAGTGCTAAAAATACTACAAACTCATGTCAGCATGGATGGACCTACCACTACTGCCAACAATACTGCAACCATGTTGCCATATTGGACAACCACCAGTACCCCACTCCCATCACTGTTATCTGCACGATTTAATCCCTGCACCAAATAATCCACCGTTTCACCTGTTACAATGTCCCCTGTCATTAAGTTTGAACAAAGTGAAGTATGGATGCAACTGGTTGATAGGTCCTTTATTGGTATCTGAGTAGCAGGAAAAGCACCACAAGCCTTACATGTTGTTGCGCCTACATATGTGTTGAAATTTTAGACTATATTGTAATCTGTCCTATGCAGACCTGGTTACAGTGGCAATGAGTATTGACCCAACACCCCCCTAGATGACAAGGCACACTGACAGTATGATGCACAGACAGCAATCTCATCCAGTCGTCCCACATAGTTACTGGAAGTAGAGTTGTACCAGTTAGGGTCCTGGAATTTACATCTTCCCCCTCATCATCATCACCATCATTCTCATCCCCTCTCTGAAGAAGCTGGCCTTGATATACAGCACCCTCCTCCTCCAAGAGGGGGATAGAATTTCTCACAGCCACGTTGTGCAGCATGCAGCAGGCCACAACTATTCCACACACCTTATCAGGCCCATAGGCCAGGGAACCACCAGAGATATGTAGACAACGAAATCTAGCCTTCAGGCGACCTATTGTGCTCTCTATCACCCTCCCAGTACATCCATGGGCCTCATTGTAATTCCTCTCTGCATCTGTTCCAGGATTCCTCACTGGTGTCAGGAGCCAGCGCAAGTTGGGATAGCCAGAATCACCTAGAAAAAGGTGCAAAACAGAACTTTCATTGACAAGCCTCGGAGGCAGACAGCCTGGTTGTCTGCTAGGTGTCAATAAGTGACAGAAACACCTACCTATTATCCACCATCTGTCCTCCTGTAGCTGTTCCTTCTTGTGTGGCACACTACTGTTCCTCGGCACAAAGGAAACATGGACTGAACCAGGGAGCATGGTATTCACATGTGTGATGTACTGGTCTGCAGTACACACCAATTGAATGTTCATGGAATTAAAGTTCTTCCTGTTTCTGTGCACTTGTTCACTGACTCTTGGGGGGGTGAGAGCCATGTGGGTGCCATTGATGGGTATGTTGGCAAAGGCATAGAAGTCTGACTTGATGGCAGGGAGGTCGGCACTTTGGGGAAACCTCACAAAGGACTGTTGGTGTCCTACAAATGCATTCAGGAATCTTGACAGTATAATGAGAAACACTGGCTGTGAAAAACCTGCACCCATTCCCACTGTCACTTGAAGTGAGCCCCTGGCCAGGAAATGGAGTGCAGAGAGCACCTGCACTTCAGTAGGGATGGCATGCTGATTATTATTAGCCGGTGCAGGATCCAGTAATGCACAAAGTTCAAGAATAGTTGCACGAGTGAGTCTGTAATTGATCATGATGTGACGCTCCACCATGGTCCGCAATCAACAAGTGGTCTGTACACCAATGGGGCCCTTCCTAGCCACAAGGGTCTGTACCTAGGAAGAGTTGAAAACACGTGTTAAGGAACACACATACATCTGCAGACATTGTTTCTCATTCAGCACTGCTGGCATGATTGTCGACGACACTAATGCATAGTGTGTCTGACATAACAGCAACATGACCACAATGATAGATCAGGGCTGGTCAAGTGAGGTAATGTTTATTGTCACATGCCTATGGGTGTTTAGGGAACAATAGGGCCTTCATTGTGCAGATGAGAGTTTTACAACTGCGTAGTTATGGCCAAAATATCTGCCCCCTGTAATCCAGAACTGTTGTTGTGGAAGCGACCTCATACCACTAGTGGTTGACGTAACAACATAATGCGGTGTTTACCTCTGTGTGCAAATTCATTGGTTAACATGGATGTCAACGGGGATTCTTAGCATATCACGATCGCCGCCGGCGGTGACGGTGCACACGGCCGCGGGGCGTAAGCAAACTTGCCACCCCAACTTCACTTGACTCCCCGATCTCGTGCAAGCAGGTACTCCACTGAGTGTACTGCTGTGTCCTGCCTCTGGTCATGGAAATGGCATGTGTTGCAGGGGAAAGGGCCCTGGCCTTCACCCAAGAGGAATTGGAGAGGCTCGTGGACGGGTTCCTGTCCCTGTACGCCAAGCTCTACAGACGGCCAGAGATACAGATGAGTAGGAGGATTGGGGGCTATGGATGTGTGTAGTGGTTGGTGTTGGCTGCATACATATGTGCACTTGTGACACTGGATGGTCCAGGGTACCTGACATGCTGCGTGTGTGCTGTTAGTCGATTTGAACTGTCCATCCCATAGTGGACATATAGCCAGTTGTATATGATTGGCCAGTGTCTGACCTCTGTGTTACTTTTATGTGTGTCCCTTATAGGTAAGCGCCCACCAGAAGAGGGGACTTTGGCATGCTATCGTCAAGGAGGTGTGGACCCTGGGGGTCTACAACCGGCGGAACACCCACTGCAGGAAGAGGTGGGAGGACCTGCGGCGCTGGGCGGGAAAGATCTGCGAGGCCCAGCTGGGGAAGTCCTCCCAACGGGAAAGGGGTGCCAGTTGGGCACTGACCCCCATTATGCAATGCATCCTGGCGGTGGCGTATCCAGACCTGGATGGGCGCTTGAAGGCTGCACAGCAGTCACAAGGGGTTGAGTACACATACTATATTGTGGATCCTTGATGGATGTGTGTGTGTGCATTCGTATTTATGCTGTCTAGTTGCAGGGACTGATGTCCATCTACATAATGGCCTCCATGCGGAGTAGGGGTGTTTTTTTCAAGTTTACAATACTTCAGGTCCTTAAGTTAGTTGGGAAGTGGCTGTAGAGCAGGGTTAGCGGTAGGTGCTGCCTGTTGGAGGGTTTTCTGGGTGGGTGTATGTGTGAACCACTATTGTACCTCCATTCAGCTATTTACAATTTCTCTCCTGTTTTGTCCCCGCATCCCTGTTCTCTTGTGTTGTCTGTGCACATCAACATCATCTGGCGAGGGAGCTGAGGCACCTGCGAGGGAGGATGCAGCGGCCCACAGATCCTCGGAGGCAGAGTCGTCCTACGCCAAGCGGACCAGTTGGTTGGAGGGCAAGGGGAGTACCATGGGGGAGGCAACTACCACTGGAGGTAGTGACTCCGATACCTCATCCGATGGGAGCTCCCTGGCTGTGGCGGACCCTAATGGGCCCACCCCTACTGTGTCATCTTCCGCCACCCCATACCATCACCGCCCTCCCAGTTGCACCCCACCGAGTTGCCTGTGCCCACTCACCTAGAAGGGTGGTCGTCTCCTTTGCCCCAGGCACCTCTTCCCCTGCCCCAATCAGCCCTGCTGCCCTCACAGAGGAGGCTATTGACCTCCTGAGAACCATCTCTGTAGGGCAGACAATCATCGTCAATGCCATCCAGGGGCTAGCATCGAAGGTGCAGCAGGCCAATGCCTTTCTGGATGGCATTCACGGTGCAGTGTCTGGCCTACAGAGATCTTCTCAGGCTCTGGCCTCCTCTTGGACGGCAGCCAGTGTCCCTGGTCATTCCATCCCTCCTCCAACCACCTCTACCCCTTCCAGCACCCCACTCCCTTCACCCATCCAAAGCACACATTCTGACACACAGGCACACACTTCAACACACAAGAAGCATACTTCAAAACACAAGCTCCACACCTCCCACCACAAGCATACACACAGCCAACATACACATGCACACACAACATCCACTTCACCCAGTGTGTCCACCTCTACCGCCTCCCTATCTGTCCCCTGTACATGCACACCCCCAGGCACTGCACCCTTTTTCAATGTTGCTGACCCTATTCCTGCAGTCACCACAATAGCACAAATCCATTCATGCACCCCAGACACCACACCTGCACTCACCACAACAACTTTAGTTGACACATGCAGCACACTCACCAGACTTGCAGACACCCAGACAACATACATTTACACTGGCAGCCTGTCTTGTCCCACTGTGTCCACCCCTCTCCTCCCAAGACACTCAAACACACCAAAACACACCCATCACACATCCACCACACCTCAGCATACTGTCCAGTCACTTGCACCCACATCACGCACGCCTACACCTCTTACGACCACTCCCTTTACCTCCACTCCCACGCCTTCCTCTAGGTCCACCCCAATTGAACCTAAGAAATGTTTCCTCTCCTGTGTTGACTTATTCGAACCCACTGGCCCACCCCATCTCGTCCCTAAACGTGCTGACCTCCTTGCCCTGCCCACTACTCCCACGTCACAGCCCACCCCTGTCCGCCCTTCACATTCCCATGCCCCTTCCCCAGAGAGGAAGAAGCCCCGTACTCAACCAGGTCCATCTGCCACCCCCGGTCCAAGCCCACTCCACCACCTTCCAAGGGCAAAACCAACCCCCCTCCACCTGCAAAATGAAAATCTAAGCCCTCCTGTCGTAAATTCCCACCCCCACCACCCTCTGCCCCTGTTCCCTGAGGTGCCTGGATGCCCCATTGTTGCCCCTATGAGGTGGAGTACCGTAGCACTTGTGAGAGTCAAATTGGGGCCGTTGTGGCCCATCTGACTTATTTTCAAAAGGACTGGCCTTTGGCCTTATGTGCACTTTGGTTGCTCAGTGAGCATAATAAAGGTTAATGTGTGGCCTGTGTTTTTAGAGGCACACTCTGGAGCCGTGGTCTCTTGTTTCATTGTTTGTGGGTGTGGGGCACATGTCTGTACTTTGGCAGGTTGGATTTGCCTTGTGTCGGGTAAGTACCTCTTGCTGTGGGGTGTATGGCTTGTGCTGCTGTGAAGGGTTGTGGGAGCGTTGCAGGGTGGGTGGAGTGGGTGGATATGTAACTGTGCCCTTTCTTGCCTTGTTTCGTAGGTTGCAGTACTTACCGTTGTCGTCCTCGTCGGCAGTCTCGGTCGTGGAGGTATATGGCAAGGAGCAGGGCTGGCATGATCTGCAGCTCTCTATCCATGTCTGCTTCAGCGTGTTGTGTGAGCCTCCAGTGAGTGTTTCCTTATATTTGGTTTGTTTCCGCCTGGCTTTGCATGACGGTGGTTCCCACCCCAGAACTGATGGCGGTCTAGTGCTTGATTATTTGATGGGTGCGTAGGGTCTTTCCTTCGGCCTGTGGGCAGGCTCTGCCATTGTGGTCGGCACTCCTCTGCTGGCAGTGAGTGGTTTTCAGGATGCCTGTGTTTCAGTTGGTTCATTATTTGGCGGTACGGATTGCACGTCTGTTGGCGGTTGTTACCGCCACCGGCGGCGGTGCAGTGTTTACCGTCGTGTTCCTAATGAGGGCTGATAGGTTGCAATGTCTGTTTTAGCAGTACAAACAGAATAATGACTATGCCATTGAAAAAGTAGTTGATGAAATTGGGAACGCTATGACCATGATACGGACAAATGGGGCCTAGTCAAATGCAGCACAAAGATGTTGCTCCCTTTTTAGATTTGCACGTGGGAAATTACCAAGGAGGACAGTATAATGGGCCAAGCTATCCTGTTAATGCATCTGCTACAGGAACAGCTAGAGAAGGTGTCTCAAAAAGGTTAGCATTTGGGGGGGTGAACGAAAACCAGAAGTGCATGCCTTGTGTAATAACCTAAGCTATTGCTTGACTTGTAATGCAAGGCTGCAACATGACATCATCTCATCCAAAGAGTACATCTGTCTTTGATTTGCCAGCCTATTTGATCCTCACTACAAAAAAATGATTTCCTCTATCATTCCTTTTTCTGAAGGGGATGTTTGAGCAAGCAAGCAGAAGAACTGGAAGAAGAACAGCTGGACCTTAGAGTCCCACTCCACAGCTCTGGGGTACCAACTTCAACTTCCAGGGAGGGTAGTCTTGTCTCATATCCTCCAACCGCTCCAACCAGAAAGTCGGCGACAACAGCAACTGAAGAATCGGACCCAACCTCTGCATTTGATTGGTTTCAAGTGGCAGGTCTTACGTCCAGTGCAGAGGTGAGGGAAAAAGTGGTAGAGGAGGTGGCTGCACCAATGACCATTCAGAGGGTGTTCCAGGAGTATCTGGATGACCCAAAAGAGGTATATGTGGATCAAACCCCATTGTGCATTGATATGGGAAGATGAACCAATGGCCAGAGCTCGGCAGGCTGCCAATAAGTTTCTGTCTTGTCCTGTAGCTGGCATGTCTGCTGAACGTGTGCTCAGTGCAACAGTTGCACTGGTGTGCTCGGTGCAACTGGTGTTACAGTGAGAAGGACCTGTCTCTCTCCTCAAAACATGGAAAGCGTGACCATGATCAAAATGAACCAGCATGTTAAACCACCTGATTACACCATTCCTGAAACACCACAGGAGAAGGAAGAGGATGATTGGTCAGAATCAAGTGTGTTACCTGGCCAACATCTGGGTGAACCACCAGAATTTGAGAACAAACTCTACTTCCCAGATTGAGTACGTCAGTGACACCACATAACTTTTTAACCTTTTCTAGTTCATCTTCTTTTCTCTTTCTTTGTTTGCAAAAAAAGTATGCTAGTGCATCATTATGTTTTTGTCAGATTCATGCTGGCCCACCACTGATTTTATAGTCACATTCAAGGCCGGATTGGAGTTGGACCCGTATGTAGTGAAGAAGCCCCCACATACCCTTCAGGATGTTGGGGATGATGCTGCCTTGATCACATGAAATTGCCTATCCTATTTGTACATCACCAAGCAGGGCTGCCCAAGAAGATTATTGATTAAAAGACTGCCAGTGCTAATGTCAAATTCCAATGTGTGGATATCATCAAAGAGGAGCTATTTTTTATTTTAGACAGCCACTGTGTTTGAATGGGAAGAGGTAACTAAGTAACTATTGCACCAATGAGTGGTGATATATTGATTGATTGTTAATTTGTGAATGATGGCTTATGTGTGTGGTGGCTGACAGTGAGGGAGGTTTCTGATGATTTGCCATGTTTGGGGGAAGAAAGGTGATAATTTTTTTCCTGAAAGTGAATGGCCTTTCAAAACTAGTGAAATTCCCTTTCTGTGTATACTCCTTTCTTCAGCTTCCTTGTAACAAACCAGCCACTTTACTTACCAAACATAAATCTACACAAAAATACTCCCGTTCTGCTTCTCTACTTGTTCTTCAACTGCAGTGCACTTCACAGATCTACTTTGCTGGGTTTGGGACTGGGACGAAGTTCCTCTGAATCTGAAGGAGGAAAATGGAAGGAATCATGCCGGTACTAACTCAACAGCTAGAAAGGAGAAAGTTTTCAACTTCAAAGAGAATCCATCATTATGGCAAAGACTCTGAGGCCTAGTACTCACTCAGCTCTGTGAACTGGAGAGAGGTGTGTTGATTTGGGAATGCTGCAGAGTATGTGATTGCTGCATTGCTAGCGCAAACATGAAACTCCGTTCATGTTCTTGCTCTGCCACTGAGTCTCCTTGGTACACTCCTGACTCCTCATGAAGCTTACCTTGCTTTCATTTGTCCTTTTCCTTTACTCTATAACACAGCTACTGTTTTTTTCAATACACAGGCATTTTCCAAGTGCTCTCCTGCATGAACAACACATGGAAAGCCCAAGACTCCAGCTTACCTATCGGACAGGTTCAGACAGGCACCAGAATGATGGACATTCCAAGAAGAATAGAGATGCATCATCTAATTTGGCAAAACAGTATAATTTTCCTTTTAACATAATTTTTAGAACTGGGTGGCTTTCATTCAATCTTTCACATTTCAAAACTAGAAGACATAATGCTGGTGCGCTGCTCTGCTGGATCCTGGGTCTGAGTCAGCTGCTTCAGCCTCTTCCCCCTTCAGGATCACCAGTGCTGGTATTCAGCCCGAATGTTTTTTGTTCTGTTGCTACAGACGGGCAGCTATGTCCTGCCTGGTTGGTGGTGGTCGCTGGGCAGGAGTAGCTATATCAAGAAAAAGAAGAATGACAAAAGAGAAATTGTAACAATGCTTTGAACAAACACTTCTTCAAATGATGGATAGTGGGTGGCACAGTAGCACTACATTTCTGGTCCTCTAGAGATGATGGAATTTGATGTCATTATTTATGATTACAAGAGTCACAGGGCCAATATTTTATTTGTTTACCTACACATATCTCACATAAGAAGCACTAACCCTCTGGTAGAACAGAATTAAAGCAGAATTTGACTAGATGAAAAACACAGTGATTTCATTTTTTGTCTTTTAAAAGCTTTTCTAGTAACTAAGCAGACACATTTAGTTGAAGAATAAAAATGAATTACCTCTCATTACGATGAGGAAGGCATTATGCATTGTGGAGTATAAGTTGTTGTGCGAAATAATTGGAGGCATGCTAGCCAGCTATTCAAATACATTGCTACCATGTGCAACTCAGGCAGCTGTAGCTGACAGCTATCTATCTTTAAATCCAGTGGCCCTGCTCTTCCCCATATGCCTTTTATCTAGTTTAGTTTCTACCCTGAATTCAAAGAGGCAGATAAATAAATGTAATATACGTCACACAAGTCATGTATAAAATGTGGATGTATTTGATCCTGCCTGCCATAAGTGGATGAGGGGGAAATAGTGCACTGCACTATAGGGAAAGGAATGGGCTATATTGTCACGATGTGCACGATGCTTCTCAACTTTGACTGAAGGGTTTGAAAGAGCACCTGGTCTTCTGCTTGTTCTGGATACACCAAGATAGGGGTGACCCTTTCTAGTAGCCACGATGCTGCTAGACAGGAAAACGCCAAAGCAGATTGTACCCCCAGAAGGAGTCCCAGAGGAAAAAAAACCCAAAATGGGAAAAACCTCAAAAACAGGAACTCCTGAAAAAGAGGAAACAACAGTAATGAAAACTGGAAAAAAGATTAATAATTCACAACCAGAGGAACAAGAACTGGAAAACAAATGACGAACAGGAGCAAAGATCACCACAAAGAGGAAGTGTTTGCAACGCAAGGCAGATCAGGACTGAGTGACTTATATACTAGAAAAAAGGAAGTGACAACACAGGAAAAGGAAACAACACCATCTTGGATTGGGAAAAGGCCCGTAGAAGAGAATGGGAAAAAAGTAGCAGTATAAGAGAAAAAGGGCATGCTGGGAAAAAGGAACAGAAGACAACATGGAAACCTGCAAGAAGACAGCATGGAGACCAGAAAGAAGAAAAAGACAAGAGCATAGACAGGCAAGAATGACGCGACCGGGAGCATGAAAAATGCTTCCTGGCACGCATTGCGAGAACTGAGCAAAAACTCGGAGGACGGTGCTCCAATATTCGGAGTCACGGTCCGACCACGGTTGTACACAGAGAAGCCACAGTTAAGCGCGGCGTCACATATATAGGTTGTATTTGGCATGTTCGTCACAGAGTATCCCCTACGCTAAATTTTAAATCAAATCTGACACTTACTAGTCCCACTTCACTCACTGATCTCGCCCACCATCACAAATTCTTTCCAACAAATTGATTTGCTGAGCAGTAAGGAAAGTAAAACAGCTTGACTTACTCTACTGCAGAATAAGGCAGATGGATTAGGCAGGTAGGTAGAGTTTTTCTGTAGAAGAATAGAGGGGCATCACTGATCTCTGTACAGAAGAAGAGCTCCCTTCTTTATTTATCCAAGCAATTATTCAATCGTCCTTTCATTTTTTCACCTATATACACCCATAGCCACCATGATTTAAGCTTTAATATCTCTCATTCAATCTTTCACCCTAATTCACAAACCTTTATCCATGAATTTAGTACCCACACTATCCACCCTTTCTTTCAATCATCCTTTCACCCATCCATCCATTTATCAACTACCAATACTCACCTACACATCCTTTTTCATCCACCCACACATCCTTTCCTTTCACTCTTTTCCTCCATTCTTTCTTTTAACCTTCTATTCTTTCACGTTTCCATCAAGGCATTATATTTAGTGCACATTATGTGTGCTTTTGCTGAGTTGCAGATAGAAGTGACCATAAGTAACCCAACCATGTTGTAGCTGTAGTGCAGGGGGTTCATGAATCTCATCACGACAACGCCCTTGTAATTAGTGAGTAATTGTCAATAAACAAGCAATGTGACTTACCAGGGCCTGTCCCTGCCACTGCGATTCCCCCTGCTCCATCTGCTCCAGCAGCAAACTTGAGCCAGCTCCACTGGTGGTTAGTGTGGCTATAAAAAAACAGTATATAGTTTTTCGATGACAGATCACGTTCTTAATTTTTTAAATAAAAATAAATGCAACCACAATCATTACAAAACGGGGAGTTTGAAAAAAAGAAACGGTATTAAAAAGTAAACAAGTCAAAATTAAAAGTAGTTTAAAAGTGGGGAGAGGTAAACGTTAGGGAAATGATAATGATAATATTAAATATTAGGGCTTACTGGGATGAGCAGAGCCATCAGAATCAGTGGGGGTGGCCGGCACCTCCCCAGCAAATTCTGGACCCGCCAGTACAGTGCTCCTCTTCATGCCCTTGGGTGCTGATGTAATATTAGGAAAATGATAAAAAATACATTAATGGCACTGTTAAGCTCCACACAACTAATTTATAACAGGCAAATGCAATTACTTTGTACTTAAATCAGATCGCCTATCGTACTATTCTAGTATGATCAACTTTAGTTGAGTTGGCTATACTCCTACCCTATTCCAAATTTCCTTAACAAAAACTGCATTTGGAACTAATTCTTTGCATTTGATCTTTCATTCTATTCTCATTTCTCAAGTCCCTTGATGGACCAACTCAGTCTTCTTTATTTGCAATGCATGCATACTCGCATCATTGTGAAATTGCATGGTACTCTACGAGCTACATAAAGTCACAGAGATCGCTAACTCATTGATATCACTGATTCACTATAGAGACAGGTATACAGATGAGTCTGGGTTGCAATTGCTTCTTAATTAGTCAGCCAAAGGGAGTGCCTACCTATGAGTAAAATGATATAGCACCACCGAACACCTGCCTAGCTCTAACTGGATCACATAATAAACAATATTCTGAACATAAACTAAACGTAACCCAACTCTGATGGGAAGCTGCATGCTATTTGGAAAAAAAAGTTAGCATTGTAGAACACAAACACAATAAAAATATACTACTCACCAAGCCCTGGGGTCTCAACGCCTACCAGGATGGGCAGGACCTGCTCACGGTTGATAATATCTGCCCAGCGGTGCGTCAGCTGATGGGTGGTGCACTGGGCCTGGGTGGCGGCCCTGACCTACCGGCGCACCCAAGCCCAGCTCTGCCAACACTCCTGCAGGGAGTAACCGCTTCCAGGCCTGGTGCCTTCTGCCAGTATGGAGGGGAGGTGGCGCTGCACATAAAAAAACAGTGCTGCCACCTCCTCCTTGCTGAAGATCGGATGAGGCTGCACCCCTTGATGGTGGTGCCGCCCATAAGGCAGGCAGCCGCTATTGCCCCCGTTGCTCTGCCATGGTGCTGGGTGGGTAGGGGAGGAGAAAAGAAACAGGAGGAAAAGGAAAGAAGAAATAAGGGAAAAAGAAGCAAAAATACAAAAAGTCACACAAAAAACACAAAATAATTAAAACACTGGAAAAGTAATGAGACCCAAATAGACACACTAATTCAATAAATAACAAAATAGTGGTAGATCAGGTTTGGGGTGGAGGATTTCAAAGATTGAGGGCAGATTGAAGTTGAAGGCCCAGCACCATAAACAGAATGAAAAACAAGATGGCAGCATCCATGCGAACTGCGTCGTACCATTCACGCGCGATTTTGAACGCAAGTACGTATTTCACTTTTTGCTTGACGTCAAACGCAACGCGAACGGGAGCAACAGAGACCTCCGCCCATTAGGGGAACTCCGCTCAGCAAGGCAGAGTTTTTTGGCCAGTTTGCAGAATTACGCACAGCGTGACTCCGTGCACTCCTCCCAGGCCTAGTACTTAAGCTCCACACATTGCTTTCATACTCTAATCTTCTGAAACTGTCCCAGCTCTGCTATTTCTGCATTCCTAGCTTTATCTGCATTTCAGCATTCCAGGATGATTAATCCTAAAGATCATCTTTCAACCTTTGACCTTTGCCTTACTATAAGAAGCTTGAACATGCAGTTCACACCACACACCTTCAGTACTGAATCTGCAAGCTTAAAGACACCATTGTGAATGATCAGGACTATATGCTTATGTGGGAGCAGTATGGTACCATACACCACCTGCCTCTTGAAACAGCAGCAGTTTACCAGGTTCACATGGCAAACCTCTGCAAGGTGTGTTGGAAAGGGTTAGGGAAGGATGCCAGGGGAATGTATTCTGCAGAGATGATTATGATGATGTTGTCAATAGGGATTCTTGCTTGATACCAATAAATTGCAGTTTCAAAGTGGTATTTTTCTTCAGATATCTGTGATTGGGATTGCAGCTGAGACTCGACTGATCTATTCAGACTAAACAAGTGTTGGGGAGAATAGGACTAGTATAAGGAAGGAACAATCTTGGTAAAGAGTGTCACAAACAAACAATGACATTCAACATAACTGATACCTTTCAATAATATTTCTTGTGTATCAGCGAACTAATAAAGTTATTTCTTTACTCTCTTGCAATGCTTCTGTTTTGGTGAACACTTGGCCCTATGTTAGTCTTTAATTGTTTCCGAGTCTCATGAATACTCTTTTTGAAGATGGTTCACAAAGTTGGTCTGGATCAAAGAATACACACAAAGTCTCACATAAAGGGAATAGACGTCCATGTACATCACTTTAAACTCTTCATGAGTGTGAGATTCACTGAACCCTCCACTCCTGATCCACTTTATTATCTTGAGTACTCCTTGCGGGGAAGATTCTTGGGTTTCAGCCTTTTCTCTGATTATTAGCTAATGTGAAATGCAACTGACTGGCCAACTTTGTTTTGGAGTTCTCCTCTACCGAACCTGCACAACTAAGCCCCTCAGTAGTGGCACACTCCAAGAATCTCTTCCACAACAGATGTCCAGCTTATTTTTTTGACAAAATCCCTTACTCTGTCTCTCACAATCTCTCACAGTTCAAAGTTTACTTAATGAATCAAAGAGGTGCTTCAGACCCTTT
Source organism: Pleurodeles waltl (assembly GCF_031143425.1). NCBI lineage: Eukaryota > Metazoa > Chordata > Amphibia > Caudata > Salamandridae > Pleurodeles > Pleurodeles waltl. Next base: position 237,054,802 of record NC_090436.1, read on the forward strand.
TTAAAAATGTCTGACTTACTAGAATGACTCACGGCCTAAATCTCCAGCCTCACTGGGGATCTGCATTGACTAATGGTGCTTTCCTGAGTATCGCTGTTTTTATAGGGAGGCCACGATGAGGGTGAAAGCATTTTCCAGCAGGAAGCTGTGAGATCCAAGATGGCTGCCTCAAGAAGAACACATCTTACTCTGGCCACCACCAGTAATGCTGAGGTGCCTAAGGCCAGAAATTGGGCCTCTACACAATGTCCTGGACCACTTTGACAAGCAGGTCTGGTAGTGGCGCCGGGAAAGGTTATCCTGGGGGCCACAGGGGCAGATCCTGACATTATGGACTGGCATATAAAGAGTTTTTATGACTTTTTGGCTTTTACCTCCTCCTGCTGACTGCCTGTGCTTTCCAGGAGGACTACTGAAAAAAAAGTATATTGTCTAGTAAAGTTGTCACTAGCATAAGATGATACAAACACCTTAAATAGTCTAGCATTTGGTGCAAGGGTGCATGCTTTGCATGCATGATTGTTTTGTGTAAAAAGGGGCACCTTCCAGCACAAAACATTCCGGAGAGGCTTTTTTCCTCTTTTTATGTGTGGTGCAAAATGCAGCACACATTGAAAGAGGAATAAACAATGGGAAACAAAGATATTTCTCTTCAGGCCTCTCCTGGGAGGCATATCTTTTTGGTGCATTCCCAGGTTTACAAGTTCATGTAAATCTGGTACTGCATCAGATCCATGGATGTTGCATAGGAGCACCCATGCAGCACCCATGGAAATGTCTCCCTGGTGCAGAGTAATGTAACTCAGTGATTTGAACTGTGTTACACTACTCATAATGTATGAAACCATGGAGGCCATGCAAGGTGGCCTTGTGTGGCTTCATAAATATCACTTACGGTTTGCATCGCTCTTCCACCACATTGCAGTTGCTCTTTAAAGATTAGGTGGATTGTTTCCTGCACAGTGAAACTCAGACTGGCTTTGAAACAGCCACTCTATATTTCACTTGAATGTGCTAACCCCAGGTCAGCACAAGTTTACAGCTGCCCTGGGGACAATGCATTCACTGTAATAGGGCACATTTTACCTGTTTGTGAAAGGTCCACCTATTTAAAAGTGAGCCATGGTGCAAACAGGAAAAGTGCACCCTATGTAAAATAGGGCCGCTGGTTCGCCACTTTTAATCTGGTGCCTGGGCCTATTTTTTGTCCCAGTCCAACCCTTAACAGTTAGCTATGCTGAAGGCATGTTTGGCCCCAACACTTACAGCCATTTACTGTCCGTGCACAGTGAAGATTTACATTCTCTCTGAGTGTATCCTTCACAGTATTTGAGTACAAATAAAACACACACACACACACACACATATATATATATATATATCTATATATATATATATATATATATACACACACACTGAGCTAATATATTTTCAGATGGTGCTGTCTTGGTGCTGTCTTTTTATCGATGTGATGGCCACTCTGATGGCTGACAGTGGGCCTGATTAGAAGTTGAGGAGTTATTTATTACCCGAGATAAACAATGATGATACCATTGGATATGCTATTTATCAGGTGGTATAAATAACACCTATTATGAGTTTCTAGGGAATAACATGCAGATTTTTATGTTTAACACAGCAAAATCTGCAGGACACAGTAAATAATGTTTATTTTCCCTTTTGGGTTATTTAATGCATCCGATAATTAAATAAAATCAAACTCGTAATTCCGTCCTGTGCGTACAGCCTGGCCAACTTGTAATCAGGCCCAGTGGGGTGATGTCAGTAAAACGACATTCGAAATTCGGTACTGTAAATTCACATAACCAGTAGTTCACAAAGGAACAATGAGCTCCAATTATGTTAATTAAAAGGCAAGCTTTCTTACACAACATTAGTCTCAGAATTACAAACAAATGCTTTGCATGAGGTCCTTTACATGAAGACAGCCTTCAGTAAATTATACACAGGGGCCATTTTAGTGTAGTTGACAAGCTGATGTGTTTGTTTTATACACAAAGGAATGACAGTGTGCAACCATAACAGGAAAAAGTCTAGTTGCATAATATCAGTGTTCAAATAGATCTGCATTTCAATGGAACGACGTTCTGTATATTTACCAGGAGTCTGAATGACCACAGAGCAAAACATAGGGAGTCCGATTCACAAAGGTAAATTTAACCGTTAGGACTAATCTCAGACCAAACGTTTAAGTTTATCTTTGTGAATCGGGCCCAGGGTGGCCACTCTGTATAACAACACTAAGGACAAGAATTTATTATGCGTACTTGCCTCGGCTTAACTCAATATAAACAATGATTCAGTAAAGTAATCTTCAACAAGCACTGGCAATTTCAATGGAAAGTATGACTGTAACATTATAAAATTATATTGTAATATAGGAAAAATCAGGCTGCTTGGGAATCACGGCAGAGCCTTGAGGTTACGTTCGGGCTCACTTTAAGGCACCACGCATTTTGTGCTGCAATATAAAACTGCGCGAGTAGCTGGGGATTGAGGATTTACAATGAAGGCAGCAATTTAAAGCAGCAATTAAGGTATCCCAGTAAAGAGAAATAGCGACTATTTTAAATACTTCGCAACAACTCTTTTTTGCCTATATTTATACTTTTTAGCACTGCATTTGCGCCGCATTTTGACTCACAAACGCCGCAAACGTACAAAATACAATTGTATTTTGCAAGTTTGCTCCGCCTTTGCATCAAAAAATGACGCAAATGCGGCTCTAAAAAAGTATAAATATGGGCCTTTGTTTTTTGTAGCACTCTATCAGGTGTTAATGTTGCCTAATTTAATGCCAGTAATTGTATCGACCTCTAAATAGTGCGGGCGGGGTTTGTCTTGCTAGGCTTTTACATGTCCTCAAGTAGATTACAAATTATGGTGGTCATTCTGACCCTGGCGGTCTTTGACCGCCAGGGCGGAGGACCGCGGGAGCACCGCCGACAGGCCGGCGGTGCTCCAATGGGGATTCCGACCGCGGCGGTAAAGCCCGGTCGGACCGGCACCACTGGCGGGGTCCCGCCAGTGTACCGCGGCCCCATTGAATCCTCCGCGGTGGCGCAGCTTGCTGCACCGCCGCGGGGATTCCGACCCCCCCCTACCGCCATCCAGATCCCGGCGGTCGGACCGCCGAGATCCGGATGGCGGTAGGGGGGGTCGCGGGGTCCCTGGGGGCCCCTGCAGTGCCCATGCCACTGGCATGGGCATTGCAGGGGCCCCCGTAAGAGGGCCCCTACATGTATTTCACTGTCTGCTGCGCAGACAGTGAAATACGCGACGGGTGCAACTGCACCCGTCGCACAGCTTCCACTCCGCCGGCTCGATTCCGAGCCGGCTTCATCGTGGAAGCCTCTTTCCCGCTGGGCTGGCTGGCGGTCTGAAGGCGACCGCCCGCCAGCCCAGCGGGAAAGTCAGAATTACCGCCGCGGTCTTTCGACCGCGGAACGGTAACCTGACGGCGGGACTTTGGCGGGCGGCCTCCGCCGCCCGCCAAGGTCAGAATGAGGGCCTATGTCTAGTCTGCAACAATGCTTGATTCACAGTCATCAGATTTGCAGGCATAGCAAACTACAGACGACCAAGCTGTCTGTAAATAAATTCTATGTCAGGACTGGAGGCTCAGATTATACTTCTCTTTCTATGCTTTAATTATTTCCAGCAGCCAATCAGAGAATTAATATTAAACAAAACATATCCCAACATTCAATGGAGATCACGTGATAACCATAGAGAATAAACAGTATATAAACACATAATACTAGCGTACTTCCTCTTTCTTTGCTGCTTCCGCAGCCAGTTAAGTACATTTCGATTATTTGTATTTTCCCACTGTATTGTTTAAATTGCTGGCGCTTGCGCTCCGTGTGCTTATTTCTTTGTTGACATTGTGGAGTGGGAGCACACTACGAGGCTTCGCCCATAGTCTTTTTCGGTCCCTCGGGACTTGGAGCACTCGCGCGCTTGCGTTCGTCCGTCTGTTACTGCCTGTTTTTTCTCAGATTACAGTAATTACAGCGGTTAAACAGGTCGGACGATCGCGCGCTTTGATTTTCTCCCTATTTTAACCTTTCTGCTTGGGTTTTCTCCATCTCTATCGAGTGCTCCAGCAAAAATTGTGATTATTTTGGCTCCCTTACGCCCTGAGACCTTTTGATTGGCTCAGGGTTGTAAAATCTGCATAGGCTTTGCCTAGATTGCTGCAGGCTGCTCCCGCCATGTTTTACATTGTGTCCTTAAACCTGCTGGGGTTTATTGCACTTCCCCTGACTGTAGTCTTTGGCTACCATAGAATCTATAGTCCTTGGGACTTGTGTACAGTGATTATGGCTCACTCATGCATATGAGTAGGATGAATATTCTGGGGGTGACATTCCATCCTTTGAAGAGAACCTGGTTGTTGCCCTAGACAAAAGTGTGCAACTCTCCATTAACAAGGCGTTAGCGAAGGCTCTTGGCCCCCTTTTGAGAGTTTTGCACGCCACAAGGCCTGGCTTCCCCCATTACACCTTCCGAAGAAGCTCAGGTGGGACAGCCCTCTACGTCTAAAGGTAAATCAAAAACCAAAAAATGGGCACATTCAGAGATTTTTTATAAGCTTTCTGCTTCCGGAAAGAGCATGGCTATAGCTCTTCTCAATAGCACGAAGCTCATGAGACTGATCAGTCATCAGACCATTCTTCCTCCAATCATTCTTCGGACTCTGACTCAGAGGCTGATCTTGGCGACTGCCCCTTCCCAAGCAAATGGAAAAAGTCAGATAAATCTAAGAGTCCTTTACCTAAGGTCCCTCAAGTCTTAACGTTTAACCCCGAGGACATTGTCCACCCTCGCTCTTCGAGCTAGACTCCACCTCCTGAGGTGGCAACATACATTCAAGAACACATTAGGGCAGGATTTGACAAAGATGTGAGAGCCAGACTTCGAGCAGAATGCCCTAGACCAGACCTGGATGGAAAAGTCACTGACACCTCTGATATCGACCCCACGATGGTTACGTTTATGAAAAAATGGGCTAAGGACCTGAAGAAGGGCCTTGACTGTGCTTGCAGGTTATGCCAAGACTAATTACTCGATCTCTCTGGCCCCCTTCCTAAGATCCTATAACTGTAGTCGAATTCAAGGTCAGTGCAAGGGGGAAGTAACCTAGACTTCCAAGGAATATAACAGACTTAAAGAATTTTCTGTGTACCATAAATGTAATACAAAATAAATGTATTACTTCATATGTAACTTAGACCATATTAATCCAGACGTTTTTCATGTAAATCTCGATTGAACATGTCATTCTGTTCACAAAAGAATATTGTATTTTACATTTGTCATGGTAGGTACTCCTAGAAAAACAGTGAAAGTGCTGAAGTGCACGTAAGTGAAGGTGATATATACAATCAGTGCAGAGTGTGGTTATAAGAAAAATATATGAACTTCAAGTGGCTCCTTCAATCCAGGAAGCCCTGAAGATTCACTAAATTTCTTTGTATTTCTCCCATCCACTCTTTGGAGATGTGTCGACCTTTCGACCCCGTAATAAGGTGAGTCAAGGTGGGGTCATCATCAGGACAAGGATAATCAAAATGGTAGCACCTATATTCCAGTGTACATAACCAATCAGGTAATCAGGGACATCTTCCTGAAGATACGGAATAGTCCTAAGGTCTGAGGATCTACGCTTGTCTGCTGTCGTAGTGATCAGGAGCGTCAAAGACTGCTAATATCCAGTGCTCAGGAAACTTATTTAGTGATTAATCTCAGTGTGTGGAGTTGTTTAAAACAACCAAGGGCTGCAAATTGCCAAGGAGCGCCGCAGCGGCTTTCCTTGATTCATCGTGGATGCACCCAGGAGTTTCTGTAGCGCGTTTTTTTGGTTAACCGGCCTGATTCATGACCGCATGCTGACTGCTTCGGCAGCAGCCTGAACTCACAAATCATCTGAGCCCCTGATAAATACGGCACTCCTTGGCAATTTGCAGCCCTTGGTTGTTTTAAACAACTCCACACACTGAGTGTTTTATTATCTGAACCAGTGCTGGGGTCCTTTCTTGATAGATCTGTTTGCCTCAAGACTGAACCACCAGCTTCCCCTTTTCTTCAGTTGGAGACCGGATCCGTAAGCAGTGGCCACGGATGCCTTCCTTCAGGACTGGTCCCTGATTCAGGGATATGCTTTTCCCCCGTTCAGCATGATTCCCCGAGTCCTAACTCAGGTCCGCCGGCAGTAAACAGAGATTGCTTTAGTGACCCCCCCTTTGGAGGGCTCAAGCCTGGTTACCTCTAGCTCTGGAGTATGCGATTTCCCCTTTTGATTCCCCTTCAGCACAATCTATTGCTGGACCCACTGGGGAACCCTCATCCTTTAATTGTAACAGGCAAATTGCATCTGGTAGCATGGAAAATTTCTGGCAACAGTGGCTCCTGCCAGGAATTTCAGCACAGGCTTCACTCTACATTCATCAGGCATGGTCCTCCAACACACATAAACGTTATGCCTCTGATTGGAAGCGATGGGTTAATTGGTGTGCGGGACGTGATTCCGATCCCTTTGGTGCCGATGTCAATCTAGTAGTTAATTTTTTTGCATCTTTAGTGGCTCTGGTTTGGCCTACAGATCTGTAAATAATTATAGGTCTTCTATTTCTGCTGGGCATAATCCGGTCTCATGTAAGCCAGTTGGTGAACACTTTGTGGTTTGTAAATTTATGAGAGGCATTCGTCTGTCTAAACCTCCCCAGCCTCGTTATTCGTCTCTTGAGGATGTTAATGTGGTGTTATCCTTTCTTTCTTCTTGGCCAGACAAAAGGTTCTTGTCACGTAAACAACTGTCATCTAAACTTACCCTGTTATTATGTCTCATCTCCTGCAAAAGAGTGTCAGATGTCAGGGCTCTGGATCTGGCGGGTAGGATTTTTTCTCCTAAAAGAGTTTCTTTTTTTATTTCCAGACGCACTAAGACAGGCACTAATTCAGTGTCTTACCCTGCATTCCCTCACAGTTCTAAGTTGTGTGTAGTTCATTGTTTCAAAGCTTACGAGGCAGCTACGAATGAGTTCAGAAGAGACCCTGGGTGTCAACTTTCAATTGCTCTTCAGAAACCTTTCAACTCAGTTTCGTCGGCTACTTTGGCCAGATGGATTATGTGGCTTCTTTCAGAAGCAGGGATTGATGTTTCCGTTTTTGGGACACTTTCTGTCCGAGGAGCTATGGCCTCAATTTTTTTTTATTTGGGGGTAAGGTTGGAGGACATTATGAGAGCAGTGGACTGGTCTTCTGAGTCAACATTTAAGGCCTTTTATTATAAGCCCATATTGGATATTGCGTCTGTGATGGTAAATCAGCTTTGAATTAGCATAATCTGAGCCTCCGGTCCTGATACAGAATACAAAAAATTTTAGCTTTCGGGTCAAGAATTTTCAATTCTATTAAGGACACGGAGGCAAGGATTATCCCTCCCTTATTTTATGAAAACAAGTCAACAACTTATGAGTTAAGTATCATGATTTATATTTTGTTGTTTTGTTGTCTTACCCACCCAGATTATATGTTATATTATGTAAATGTTCTGACGATATAATTCTTGTTCCATGTTCTATGACTGGTTTTTAAATCATTTTTCCTATGGTTTGATTAGAAATAATGCTAGCCCTAGCGTTCGTGGATTTCATTGGCTGAGTTTTCTTCTTCTGGAATGCTGTACCTTCTTTGGACATTCCTTGGATTCGGATTGAGACATTCTCCTGGATGTTACGGTTCATTTTATAGACTTTTCTTATTGACTCTTTGAATTGTTGAAGCGTTCACAAAGAAAAAGGAAGTACACTAGTATTATGTGTTTATATACTGTGTATTCTCTATGGTTGTCACGTGATCCCCATTGAATGTTGGGATATCTTTTGTTTAATATTACTTCTCTGATTGGCTGCTGGAAATAATCACAGCATAGAAAGAGAAGCATAATCCTCTCCTTCGTGTCCTTAATAGAATTGAAAATTCTTGAAGCGAAAGCTCAAAATTGTTTTACTGTGCAGGTATTTCAGAATATATCAGAACTAGGACAGAACAAATGAAGAACTTTAAAAAAAAATTATGATGTGTGGTGGATGTAGAGTCCTCCCCAGCCTGAGTACCTGCCAATGACTATGCCATGCACAGAGCTGAATATTACATGTCTTTATTCTTCTGCCTAACACTGCAAACTCAACATTCTAAACCAAGCTTTCATCGCATTCTGCTCTAACAACTTCATCACATTTCCACGGAGTCCATTTGGAGCCAAAAGGATTCTGTCATAAAACCTGCAGGATACTACATCTCCCTCTCTGTTAAATAAATAAGAATTTTTTTTTTTACAACATCTGCATACATTTATATCACATGGTGTATAATGTGACCTTTTATAAGCTGGGAGAAAAAAATGGCATCTTGTGTGTGTTTTGAAAGAGGCTGAGGTGATCTGCTGAAACGAGATATCACAGCTTAGTGCACAATAAATTTGATGAATTGAATTAAAGCCCTTGAGAGTTGGAGCCTGCTTTGAAGATTGCTGAGTGTGCAGACTGTTTTGCTAATATATATATATATATATATATATATGGTTACTGGAAGCAGGGAGTTGTTATCTTCAGTGTCAGAGATTTTTGAAGATGTTGAAAAGGTAACAGCAATCACTGAGTTCTCAAGTTCAGTCTTTCCTTCACCATCTTGACTTGAAGACCAATGAACCAAAGTGAGAAAAGTCTCTTGTAACAGACTTCCCAGGGTGCTGGGCAGTCACCATGAGTCCTTTGGTAGACACCATGTAGAAAGGTTCAGCATCATATGGAGCATCCGGTTTTCTTCTTCCCATCTGTCAGGGCAACACTAAATCTCCTCTCTTAAAAGTGATATTCTTTGCATGTCTCCTCTTGTCTGCATAAGCTTTCCTTTTCTGCTTGTTAACCAAGTCCTTTTTATGAATCATGTTCTCACTTCTCTCTCTCTTGTTTGTCCATTGATGTACCTTGGTTGTCATTGCTCTCCTGAACATCAAAGTAGCAGGACTTTCGCTTGTGATCAAGTGAGGTGTTGAATGATAAACTCATAGGGTAGCACAGTTTTCAAACTGACCTTCTCAAGAGTTGCACACTGTACTGCTTTCTTTCCTACTCATGAAATGCTCAACGAGTCTTTTGGCCTGCGGCCACAAAGGTGTACTCTTTTGATGCTTTATATTCAGATGCTACATAAATTCTTGGAATTCTCATCTTTTAAAAGGTGAGCCATTATCAGACTTCAAAATGTCTGGAACGCCCATGTCACAAAAATGCCATTTAGTCTCTCAATGATCATAAGTTGTGGATGAGAGATCTTTGACTAATGAAACATGTGAGCATTTGTCCACAGTTGCCATCAGGTGATGTCCGTTATTGAGTGGACCAAAAATATCAATGGCTATTCTCTCACCTGCATGCTTGGGGAGTTCTGGGATATTCAGAGTACTTTGAGTAACATTTGTTGAAAGGTAGTTGCATGGATAACAGGCCTTGAGTTATTTTTCAACCTTCTCACCTAAATACGGAATCCAAACTCAGTCTCTCAGGGCTCTTTTTGTGGCAGCCATGCCACAATATCCTTCGTAAGTTGCTTCAATTATTTTCTGTTGCAGACTCTCCAGAATTGGAATTCTCGACCCTCACAGTATAACTCCCTCCTGAGTTATGGTCAGTTCATTTTTGACAGTTCTGTATTTTTGATATTCACCATCATTAGTGATAGGTTGCGTGTGTCAGTTTGATTACTGATGTGTAAATATGTCTTTTAACTTCAGCTTGTCACTATCACAGCTCATGGCAGCGAGAATCTGGGCCAACAAGATAGCAGCTGGTCCATTTAATTGTACAATGAAAATAATGTAGGCTTCAGCTGTCTTCAATGGAGTACTGTTACCTTGTATAGGCACTCTGGAAAAATGGTCAGCAGGGTTTTGATCATTCCCTGGATGATGCGCAATGGTATAATTGTACTTTTGCAATTGTAGTCCCCATTGTTCAATAGGAGGAGGCATCTTGGCTTTTTAATTGCCAAAGATACTCAGTAAAGCTTAATGATCTGTTAACAGCATAAAAGGCTTTCCATACAGGAATAGATGTAAATGTTCCCAAGCCCGTACCATAGCTAAACTTTCTTTCCCAGGTTCTGAGTAGGCACCTTCCATGTAGCACAAACGTCTACTAGCATATGCCACAACATGCCTTTGAGCAATTGGTGGTGCACTGTGCTGTGTAAGGATAACACCTAACCTGACTGGGCTAGTGTCAGCAACAACCTCTGTATGAAGCTTCGGATTGAAGTTTGCCATTTCAACAGCATTTTCAATGGCTTGTTTGATCCTCTTGAAACTTTGTCACATTTTTCGACCATTGAAATTAAACATTTTTTCATCAACTCTCGTAATGGAGCACTTAAAGTGGCAAAGTCTTGTATGTATCTTGAACAGTAACTGGCCATGCCAAGAAATGAACGCACCATAGAATAGCATTTGACAGAGCTTTTACTTTTGCAGGATAGGGTGTCATACCCACACCAGAAAAGATATAGACAAGGAATTTTAGCTTTGTCTTGTGAAACTCACACTTATCTGCATTCAAAGTCAAACCTGCATCAGTAGGTAAATGACATACTTGTGTGAGAGCTTTATCGTGCTTCTTCTGTGTAGCTCCAAAAACTAAAATGTTATTGCTATAATGGAACCCATTCACAGCAGGTTGCATGTTATGTCGAATGACGCCTTGGAAAAGTTCTGCAGCCAACGACAAACTAAAACTAAGGGGTTGATTTAGATCTTGACATTGTTACCACCAAGCAGCATCAGTGGCGGGCCCGAAAAGACTGTCAATTTGACGGTGTTCTGCCTGCCGTGAATAGATGTATTGCGGCTAAGCCAAAAACCGCCACAACGGAGTCCACTCTATTGTGCAAGCTGCATCCCGCAGCTGACGCAGCAAAATCCAATGATGATGTGTAGGTCCTCTGTCACCATTTCAACTGCAAGATCCCAGAGAGCCTATTTAGATTGCACAGTAGTGCTGGTGTTGTTTCTGCTGCAGGCCAATGATGGCGGGTATCCGTCGTGGGACTTGTTCAGTACAGTACTATGGCTATGGCCATTGGTTGAATGCTAGTAGCCCTCACCTGTTGAATACTGGACAGTTGTGAACATCTGCAAAACACACTATAAATCACCCTCCATTTCAGACCATAATTATTTGTCATTCCACTGCAGAAAACCAGACAGCCAGCTGAATTCACAACACAGGAGACAGGTTTATTTCTGTGCTCCTCTCCCTCTGTGTTTTTGTTAATTTTACTTTCTCATAGTATCACTCATTTTTCAGGCACTAGATCTGTGTAGAAAAAAATCACAACAGAAGGGAGGAAAGATCATCGTTTCACAGAAATACAAACATATCTCAGAAAATGCAAATGTGGACCAGAAAAGCTGACAGAGTGAATGCTGCATCTAACAATCTGTACCTAAAGGAGGAGATTAGGAAGAGGAGGAATGACCTGCAGGTTAAAGTCCATTCCCTGGCCTCCAAGTGTCACCTGGTGGCCCAGAGGACTGGTGGTAGTTCTCCCAGCCCCCATTACAACTCTTTCCATGGGAGGAGAATATCTTGCAAATTCTGCATTTTGAAGACTTGACTGGAATCTCGGGTGAATTGGAGTCTGGTAAGTTGAACTTTGCAATGTCTCACCAATCACAAATGGAGTTCTACCCTTATGTTAGATGGTTAGAATGGTTTAACACTCTTATCAAAAAAGATATATCTAAACTTGCCTCCAAAAAATATATTGTTTCATACCAATTACATCAGCATCGTGTATCTCGTTTTTTAACAAAGTGCAATATGTTTAGTCAGAATGTGTGTTGCTCCCCACAGATCATCCCTTGCATTTGCTCAGACCCTTGCTTCGTATCAGTGTAAGTTGTTGTTCTCCCAAAAACAGGTCCAAAACTTCATCCATTTGCACAGGAAGGTATAGTGTTTGTAAGTGGTATTTGTACCCATTCACATCATACCCATATGTGTGTGTGTACATGTTATAAATGTGTGTTCATCTCCACCATAGTAATTTAAAGAGATATATGTAACCCACTTTTAAACAAGTATTGTCTATGGTGTCAACAGATGACTACAACTACCATGATGCACTGTTTTCGTATCAGAAAAACAAAACTGCAGTATAATGTTGCTCCACCTTTATTAACTTTCATGTGTGTACACATCTGAAAGAATAGCGCATTTGACAGTCACCATTTCATGCTAAGGATTAAAATATAATTTGTTGTGTATCTCAACCATGTTGACACGTTTTCACAGCTAAATTGAAGTAATGTAAATGCTCCCATAATTTATAGTCTTTGGAATCCAAAAATTCCCACAATATTATATGCCATGCTTAATAGAAGTAGTAGCCACACACAACTGATTTTGCACTGTCCATATGATGACCAATTAAAGTTTCAATATTAAGTTGAACCACAGTGTTTCAAATAGTTAGTAGCCTGCTAGGCCTTGGAATGTTTCAGTACTCCAACCTCATCATTACTGTGGTGGGTTAAATGGCTGTTACATGTAATGCATAATTCAGAAATAACACTTTTGCATTTCAGGACATTTCTACAATGTCATCACTGGAGATGGCATCTGTGTAAATCATCCTGCATGTATAAAACAATGAAAATCATACAAAGACCCAATCAGTCTATCAGTCTATTTTTACTTTTTAGGTTTCCCCATTTGTAGATAAAGACACATATGATGGATGGACTAGATATTAATGACATATTTTCTGTATCCTTCTTAGGTTCAACCCCCACCCCCCCAAGGCCAGTGGACCACCGCCTGCCACCTAAGACACCTCGGCTCCAGACCAGGAGCAAGCCTTCAGTGAGGACTCCATTCCTGCAAATCCAGAAGATCAGACGTCAGCAGGTTAATCTGATCTGTCTGGCCAGACAGCTCCAGTGAGCTGCACTTGGCCCACATATACACCTCCCACCACAGCTGCAACAACACCTCAGTCAACGGATACCTCCACTTCTGTGTCTAAAGGAACCCCACATCAATCTTGTGCCTCCCAGTTCTGTCTGCTGTTGAGACAACACCAACACCACCTCCAGTTCTGCCAGGACACACTGGGGCACACTGTCTCCAGGACACAGGGTAGTGATGGTAGGCTTGTAGGAGGGAATCAGTGGGCCAGGAAAGTGAGCCAGACCACCTTGACCGAGTCTTGGGAGCAGTACAAAAGTCCCAGGACATGATGGGCCAGGTTTTTACTGAGCTTCAGGAGATCAAGAAGGTGCAGAGGGAGGTCATGTTGGAAATATGTAATCACAACAACAAAATGAGCTCCCTGACTAGGGTGCTTATTGACATCTACCATCATATGTGCAGGGCTTTTCCCATACCATCTCCCCTGTCTGTTGTCCTTCTATATCTGAACAAAGTAAACCACTGCCAGCCACAGGCAGGGAGGCCATGTCACAGGAAGAACCTACTCCTACTACCCTAGTACCTGTACCCCTGCACCTGTGCCCTTTCCTCCTCCCCAGGGGGGACAGTCATCCAGACCACTAGGAGAAGATGGCTGACCACCACCTCCAAGAGATGCAGATTCTAATTTCTTTCATTGTATGTCTACCATTCAGTCTGTGGACTGTTTCAGGGACAAATATACCCATTTTTAAGACAGTTCTATGGTGTACATTGGACTTTAAACTGTTTTTGACTCCACTACTGTACTTTCATCCACCATGATAGACTTTTATTTATCGGTTAATTTTTCTCATTATCTGACAAACATTTCTGTTCCTTTGTGCAATCCAAATAAATGATTTGGACACAAATTACAAGACTGTTTTTGCATTTATTCCGGCATTTTATTTTTCATGTATGTCTTCCATCATAACTTTGTCAAATCCTTTGAACCATTATTTGCAAAGGAAATTTAGAAATGACAGAGAAGTAATGTGTTACCCAGTTCATTGAAACAAAACAAAGCAAAATCCAAATCTGATGGTAACATACATGTGTAGGTAGCAAGTCTTATACGAATTCAGAGCAAATTTTCACAAACCATGCAGAAGGCCAATAGTCTGTGTCATTCAGGGATGGGCACTCCATAACCTTGAGCCCATGGAAGAAAGGGAATATTGTGTGGGAGCAAATTAAATAGGCAAACTATCATTGATCCATGACCTCAGTTGGAGCTATACATCCTGCCCTCAGAATAGGAATCCTACATCAATGATACCAATAGTCTACATCATGGCAGTAACAAAATGTGAGGCCACACGACCATTACAGGACATTGTGGCAGTATCTGGTGCAATGACAGAACCACCATTCAGTGGTGTGTTAAAAAAAAGTTCTACCAACTGTGAGGAGACACATCAACAGCTTCCTCCACTAAACACAAATTGAAGATTTAGCCAATGTGAAGGAAGAATAATATGCTATGGCTTGACATACACATGTGGGGGAGCACGAAAGCACCATCATGAAGTAAACAGGTCTGATACAATCTCCTCAATTTCCATTCTATCACAGTGCAAGTTGTCTTTGTACAAGATCTGTCCATCCCAATTGGGTAACTGTCCCATGATCAATACATGTTCACTTTGTCCTTTCCAACAGCAACACATCACTGCAAATGCCACAACTTTGAAATATCCAAATGAGGTGACAGGGTGAAGGACCCTGAACCAGGATAACAAGGGGTAATTAATGATTTCACATATTAAATTTAACTCAAATGACAAGTTAGGAGGACACACTTACTTAGCACAAGCAAAGTTAATCTATGTCAGTAACTACAGTTGTCAATGTAGAGAAACTCAGATCAATAAACATCTTTGCTTTGGACTTTCCAGAACTGACCATTCCTACCAAATTACCACTGCAGACCGATGTGTTCCCAGTGTCACAAGTTGTTCTGGCATTGAAGGTTACAATATATAAAAGTATACTTATACTCAGGTGAAGAAGGGGTCAATCTTCTTCGCCACTGTCATCTTCATTGGGCATTTCAACATCCTCACCCGGTGGCTCTTCATGGTCCTCTACTCTGCAATTATTGGGATGTTTTGTTGCAGGGGGATGTTGTGGAGCATGCTTCAAGCAACTGTGATTTGGCATAGCTCATAAGGTGAGTAAAAAAGACTCCACCCGTCTTGTCCAGGCACCTAAACCTAAACTTGAGGAGCCCGAAAGTGTGCTTCACTGGCCTCCGTGTTCTTCCATGGTCCTCACTGAAGCAGACTTTCCCTGGCATTGTTGGATTCCCTAGTGGTGCTAACATCCATGTTCTGTTAGGATAAGCTGAAGCAACATATCAATAGATTAATAACATATCATGCCATTGTACCTTCCTTAACTTGGATTCAAGCAAATTATGTTCAAGTCACATTGTACTTACCAAGAAGCCAGACCCTCTCCACTCCACATTGTGACATTTGCAGGGATATGGTGCTGTTCCGTAGTACAAATGAATCACGTGTTGACCCAGGAAAGCGGGCATGCACCCTTGAGATGTGTGAATCCGGTAAGCAGACAATTTGCACATTGATTGAATGGAAGTTGTCCTGATTGCAGTAGACCTGTTCACTTGCATTTGATGCCACCAAGGCAATATGCATACAATCTATTGCTCCAATCACATGTGGTAGTCCACCTAAAACATAAACCTCTCCTTTCACAGTGGCCAAATCCTGTTGTTGTGGGAACTGGATGTAGCTGTTGATGTGTATCATCAAGGAAGCAAGGACTTCTTACAGCACACCACTGAAAGTTGGTTAGGACATGCCCCCAAATACTGCCACAGTGTATTGAAAAGAGCCAGTGGCCACAAAATTAAGTAATGCCATGAGTTTCACTGTTTGTTTTATTGCTGTTGTATTCCTATTGTGAAGCAGGAGTTCATGGTCCAACTGCTGATACAAATCCAGGATAGTTTGTCTATTTAGCCAAAACGTTTTTATTACATCCCTTTACTCCATGGTGGGAAGGTCTGGAAAGGGTCAGAACATGTGAGGCCATCGTCTCCTACCCATGCCTGGGTTCAAAGATCTGCTCGTATAGAAAAGAAAATATAAGCTTAAATGATCACACCATACTTTGAACATCAACACACATCTTAAGTCTTGGTAACATTAGGAATGTTATTTTGTAATATATGAACGCACACTGTTATCAAATGTTTGGAACTTCAAAACTCATTTTTTTCATTTTCTTTTTTTAATTATGTGCAAATAATACACTAGAAAAATATTATTTGCAGATAATTAAAAAACTGTTTTTTAAATACCATTAACAGAGGTAATACTTACCCCGCGGCACTACTGAATGCTATCCAGGGGCTGGTCAGCCAGAATACCCAGATGCTGGCTTACCTTGATGGCATTCACAGTGCCCTGTCTGGCCTACAACAGTCATTCCAGTTTCTGGCCTCCTCTTTAAGTGCAGCTTCCCACTTCCCCAACCTCATGCCCAGACTCCTACCCTTTCTCCATCCAAATTCCCTGGCCAAGCCCTATCCCAAGTACACTCAAACATTTGTACTCATTCACTATAATGACCACAAGAAGCACATCCCCACACTGACATAGCAAGAAACACAGACACACATATGCAGATACCACCGCACCACCACCGCAAGCAAACCCACAGGCACCACACCCACCACAACACAAACACACCCACCCACCACAAGCACGCATGCTGACACTACACCCACCACAACACAGAAATCTGCGCTCACCACTAGCACACCAGCAGACACCACACCCACCACTACTCCAACACCCACGCACACCATTAGCACATCAGCAGACACTACACCCACCACTACACCAACACACATGCACACCACCAGCACACCTACAGACACCAAAATCCCTCCCACATTCCTGCCCACTCCTCCCAAATCAAAGGGCCTACCCCCCAGGAACATCATTGAGGGGCCTGTTCTCTGGCCCATAGATGCCTCTTCCTAAGGGGGTTCATTTTGGCACTGACATTAGATGGCAAGTTGTGAGCATGCAACCCATAGTATGGCCAAATGGCTTAGAGCCTATGTTTGTTTCTTTGTTGTATCATATTATTTAGTAATGAGAGAGTTATCCCATTTCCAGAAATATTTTTTTATGTTTATAAATATCTTTTTAATTGTTTACTGATTATGATATTATTGATAATATGTGTGCCATGCACTTTCTCCCATTTGTGACAGTGACAACCACAGGTTGTCTATTTTGGAGAATTGTATAATGCATACATTACTGTTATACATTTGTGATTGACATGTACATTTTGCTGCAAGTGTTCATGTTTTTACTGGACACTTACAGCAAAATTATATTTATTTCTATTATTGTGACTGGAGAATGCATGTGTGTTTATGTTACCATGATGTGTCAATGATATGCTCATATGCATTACACAGGGAAGCTGTAACTTTACAGTTAAGTGACATCTGATGTTTGTCATATATTGCACACACCAAGGGAACATGAGTCCTTCATGCATCTCTGCCATGCTTGCAGTTTAGAGATAAGATTGGTAGTGCATTCTGTGTACACCTACTTGTAGCATGTTCTAGTAGAACTGCTACATTATCATGGGATTGAGTAGTTCCCATTAGGGGTTACTGTTTATGTATATAATATTGACTTTATTGGGAAAGTATTGCCCACACCCGGAGGGACACACTTCTATTTGGGATTGCTGTGACTTTTTTGTAGGTGTCCATTGCAATGAAGGCAGTTCATGTCAGATCAGTGGGTGCTACTAATACCTTGAGGTGTTTTATGATACATTTTCTAAGCACAACATAACACACATAAGCATTGCAGATCATTATGGTGTTGTTTGCAAAACAATTTTTACACTTGCATGAGTCTAGTGCTACTGTACAGCAACAATTTTGAGTATGACAGGTATAACTGTGACTTACCTTCTGTTCCGGTGATGACAGGATTGGTTTCCATAGTGGTCCAGGAGTAGCAACAATGGCAGGACTGGTATGACCGGGTTCATTGTGGCAGGAAATGAGTACACTCAGAAAAAACATGACTTTTGTCCCTTTATCCTTCTCAATCTGCCAGCTCAGGTGTGGAGGTTTAGACACCATAGTTGCATCAGCAGGAATGTACACCATGATTGGCCCAGTGAGAAAAGGGCCTGACACCCCATCACCAGCCACTTTTGCCTATGGTGCCGTTGACATGGGTGGTGATTCTTGGTGGTGATGACGGACTGTCGGCAGTCTTTCGCTTATGCTCCAGCTAACATCTCAATAGGGTGGGCGGACCATCATGGTGGTGGGCTGGCTTTCAAATAGAAAAACAATGGTGGGACCATTACTGCCAAGACCTAAATCAGGCCCTAAGTCATTTAATTGCATAATCGTGTCAGCAATGTGTGGACTTGGATGTCGTTCTCGTTCAATTGCCTTATTTGCCGGGTGCATGTTAACGCATATGTGTACAGCTTCTTCACTGTCCTTCACTGTCCTTTTTGGGCACAATCACTATAGAAGAATTCCATAGAGCTGGATCAGCTGAACGCTCAATAATGTCATGCTTAAGTAAAAATTCAAGTTCTTTTTCAACAGCTTGTTCTACATGAAAAGCAATTTTTCTGTGCCTCTGAACAACAGGACGGACATCCTCATTGATATGCAGCTTTAGTTTTATAGTCTTAAGCTTTCCTAGAACATGAAATAGTGAAAGGAATCAAATCACAATTTTTTGATGAATATTCATGTTGTAATTCACAGAAATCAGTCCCATATCATATCATAGCACATGTATGGGCACCTGCACTTTCGTTTTCTTGCGTTTCATTGTCGCTACAAATGAACCTTGACTTTTTATGGAATTGAAGCAGGCCATAAATACACTTTGGTTTTTGATGGCATGAGCCATGTTAATTGGAGATAGTTCATTGTATTTCTCTACAGGCATTATGTTTATTGATGCACAATTGTCAATAATGAAAGATATCAAACAAGGTATTTTCAATGTAATTTTTGGACAGTGTTTGTATGATTTCAGTGCTTTGGCATGTTGATTTTTCTTTAACTGACATTTTTACTCACATGTGGCTAGTTCAAAATGCACACATTTGTCTGCGGTAAACATCAACATGGCACATTGTCCTCACTTTCACTTGATATTGAGGTGGAAGAACTGCTTGATGATGATTTAGATAATGATCAACTATGTTCATTGTTGATTTGCCTCACCCGATGTCGTTGTTTGGCCTGGTGTATCACCACCACATGTAGGTGACTGAGTTGGTCCCACACTGTCTGGTAGCTGTCTGCCTAACTCTCTTTGCTAGCTAGAGGCACCTCACCTAAACCTAAAAAGTAAAGGTGATTTCTGGCAGCCTGATGCATGACACTCTGACTCCTCAGGGAAATTGTGGTTGGCAAATCCTGCCCTTTTCTCTCATTTGTACAAATCTCACACAAACAAAGGCAGACAAAGGGGTGCAGGACAATTTTCTATGAATTTATTGAAAATACAGCAATATATGATAAAATGTATGGGCTGAGATTATTAGGAGGAAAATATCACAGTTAGAATTGTGATCATAAGTGTGAAACAAATAGACAATTCCAGCATATTGGAATAAGCACGTCTACAAATTCCAACCTACATGTCTAGCATCTAGATTTGACCCCTTCTCTGCCCATACTAGTCCATGGAAGGAACATTCACCCCCATAACTGAAGGCAAGGTTCTGCCCGTAGTCTCTTCAGTTGATTGTAGAGACAGGGCTGAGGTCAGCAAAGTTGCAATGAAGTGGCACACAACATAGGATGGAATGGCCTCTCTATCATTCTTTGGCCTGTGTGATGTTTTTATAACAAAACGTGTTGTGTTCTGAGAAAACGCCTGACGTGGTAGTGTGTCGAAGGTTGGCTCTGCACTCTTGTTGCAACAATACTAGATAAACTATCAGCTACAGCCTTGAGCAGAGGCAAAATGTGAAATGTTGTTTAAAGAAACTAAAACCAACACTTTTGTAGAATAGCAACTGATTCAAAAATTAAAACGTCCCTGCTAAAAGCAAGCCATCCTAAAATGAATTAAAATGAATAAATGAAATGGATCATGTAGCTAGGTAAAAGAGCTCAGGACGCAGGCCTAAGCTAAAATGAGTGTGCCCAAGCAAGGCGCTAAAATGAACCCATGACATATGGTCATACATCAAGCATTGCTTCTGGAACACTTACATTTTCTTTTGCTTTATGAACCATCACAAAATGGTTCTCTTTCCCACAGCCTTTACATATCTGTTCAATGGCAGGACATTTACCTTCATATGAAAATGAAAATCCACATCTAAAACATACATTCTTTTTATGTGTAGACATCACTTTGTGTCCTTCAGTCTACTTTTCACTCATGACTGATTCACTTTGGGCACCTCCAGCCTCCATGTCAACAGCTTGTCTTTCAGCACACTCTTCAGCTCTGGCAGCCATTAGCACTTGCTTCAGAATAAGAGTTTCTCTCAGCATTCGTCCGTCGTCTGAATGAATCTGACAAGCATTCATCAATTACTTCTTCATTAAATTAATTGAACTTGCATGGTTGATGAGTTTATCGAGTCTCTCAAAAAATTAATTGATGGCTTCATCAACTTGCTGTCATTCTTGACTGAAAATGTTTCTTTCATAATCAATGTTTGGTACTGGATTGAAATTGTGATTCAACTTTTCTTTAATCTGAGGGAATGTGACTTCTTCAGCAGTTCTCATCATTTTCCTTATGACTTCTTTCACACCATCACGAGCAAGATTTTTGAAACACTTGATAATCTTGCTGTTGCATCAATTAAATCATCAACTGTCTCTATCCAAGTACTCCATCTACCACCAATATTTTGGTTTCTGGCAGTAGTGAAAGGTGGTGGTGGTTTCAGGAAGGGGGCAGCATTGTAGGCCAGTGTGGAACTTACTGATGCTGAGGGTAGCGTGCCCTGTGATGCTGTTTGGTAATCGTGTTTAGGCAAACCTTCTCTCAGGTACTTTGATGTGTTGGCTTCAGGATCATCTTTACATTACTTAGAACTGTGGCTTTTTCTTAGCTGCCATCTGAAAAATGCTACTGTTCTGAAAGTCGCTTTTGGCTCTTTATTCTTTGAAGACCTATGAAGTTAATCTGAGCCCCACTCTGCTACTTTCTGGGCAAAGCACTTCAGATATCAATGGCTTTGTAAGCACAACCCTGGGCACTTCTCCTTGAGTCACTTCACTGAGTGCTGTGGTACGATGACTCTCTTTGGTGGATTTGGTAAGTCACTAATTTCTTCTTTTCGAAATGTCAGTTTGCACTTTCTGACACCTGGCTGATCTCTGCCTTGCAGCGCTTCTGTTCATAGTATTATTTGGCAAGTTATGATTATCTTTGGCTGAACTTTGTAAACCTGGTTGTACCCGCCTTCAGCGTTAATTCTCTGTATCATGTTATCTTGCATGGCAGTGCAGTACCTTTATCTATGGCCTGACCAGTAGGTTCTCGGGCAACGACATGTAGATTCTTTACAATGCTTTTGTTGTCTTCAACTTGTTCACAGTGGCTAGAGCTGCACTTTGACTCCACATGCATGAAGCATTGGGTCTATACTTTAACATTGACACACATGGCATACACAAGCAGTGTGTCTGGACCACAGCAAACTCTCTGGGAGAGCACAATCATTCTTGATGTTACTTATCCCCTACCTTGTCACTAATTGTAGCATTCTCCCCAGCCTGGGTACCCACCAGTGACTATGGCACACATGTACATGAAATTTGCATGTCTTTATTCTTCTGCGTAACTGCTAACTCAACATTTCTAACCCAAGCTTTCATTGCATTCTGCTCTAACAGCTATGCCAAACTTCTACGGAGTCCATTTGGAACCCAAAGGGTTCCGTCATAAAAGTTGTGACACTGGGGTGGAAATAAATATTTTGACAAGACCAAAACAGCTCAATACACTAGGTGATGACATTTCCTCACATTATCGTTTGTGCGCTACACACTTTCATCAGTAAAACTGTATGTCTATGAAAATGTAATGGTCATTTCAATTGAAGATGTGTTGTCTGTGATAATCACACCATGCATACTCCACTTTATCGTACACCACTCTATCCTGTACCAATCCACACCACTGCACTCTACTCTGCACCGCTCCACCATATGGCACTCCACGCTGTGCCACTGCACTCTACTCTGCACCACTCCACTCTATGACTCTCAACGCTACACCACCCTACTCTACTCTGTGCCCTCTACATGACATTACTCTACTATGCACCACTGTACTCTACACCACTCTACTCTGCGCCACTCCAATCTATGCCACTCTTCTCTGTATCACTCCACTGTACGCCAGTGCACTCTATGCCGATCTTCTCTGCACCACTCTAATCTTCTCTACACCAATGCATTCTATTTCACTCTACTCTATGCCATTGTACTTTACTGTGCACTACTCCCCTCTCCTCTGAAACATTCTACTCTATGCCACTACACTTGGTGTCATGGCACACTGCACCACAACACTCTACTCTGCACCACTCTACTCTATGGCACTATATTTTACTGTAAAAGACTCTATGCCACTGCACGCCATGCCAGCTGCACTCAATGCCACTGCTCTCTATGCCACTCTACTCTGCACCACTCTATGCCACTGCACTCCACACCAGTGCACTCTATGCCTCTCCATTATGCACCATTGCACTCTACGACAATCTGCTACGCAACAATCCCCTCTCTGCAACTGAACTCTATGCCACTGCACCCTATGCCACTGCACTCTATGCTACTGCACTCTACTCTGCACTACTCTACTCTATGATACTGTACTCTACCCTGCGCCACACCTCTTTACTCTACACCACTTCACTTTATGCCACTCTACTCTGCAACACTGTACTCTGCCACTGAAATCTACACCACTCTACTCTGCACCACTACACTCTCTGCCACTTCACTCTACTCTGCCCAACTCGTCTCTACCCCACTCTACTACACTCTACGCCAGTGCTCTGTATGCCACTACACTCCTTATTGCTCCACTCTATGCCACACACTCTGTGCCAATCAACTTTAAGCTACTCTAATCTACTTTTCAGCAATGCACTCTATGAATCTGCACCCTACAACACTCTACTCTATGACACTGCACTGTACCTCACTCTAGTCCACTCTGCCCCATTCCACTCTATGCCACTCCACTCTATGCCACTGCAATCTACCTGTGCCATTTCACTCATTCTACACCACTCTATTCCTCGCCGCAGAACTCTACATCACTGCACTGTACACCTCTTTCCTCAAAACCAATGCACTCAATGCCACTTAACTCTTTGCTACTTTAACCTGCACCACTCAATGCCACTGCATTTTATAGAACTGCACTCAATGCCAACTCACTCTACTTTGCACCACTTTACTGTGTCCCAATCTATTGCACTCCATGCCAATTCACCCTAACACCAATGCTCTCTACATCACTACACTCTATGCCAGACCACCTGTATGCCATTCTAATCGACTGTGCACCACTGCACTCTATGACACTGCACTCTTCACCTCTCTACTCTACTCTGCATTGCTCTACTCCATGCCAGTTCATTGTACTTCACTCTACTATGCATCAGTGCAATATTCCCCACTGCAATCTATACCACTCCAATCTAGGCTACTCCACTCCACTCTGCACAACTCCACTTTACGTCACTCCATGCTATGCCACTCTACTCTGCAACACTGCATTCAATGCCACTGCATCCTATGTCAATGTACTCTGTGCCACTGTGCTCTATCCTGCACCATTCCACTCTACACCACTTCACTCTACTCTGAAACAATCTACTCCAAGCCACTGCACTCTATGCCACTGTACTCTAAACTGTGTAACTCTACACCACTACACTCTACTCTGCAAGATTATACTCCACATCACTGTGCTCTACACCCCTGCACTCTACACCACTTTACTCTATACCAACTTCTCTGTACCACTGCACTCTATGCCACTTTAATCCACTCTGCAACACTCTAGGCCACTGCACCGTTAGCCACTGCATCCTATGCCACTGTACACAATTGCGCTCTATGTCACTGCACTCTACACCACTCTACTTTGTACCATGTACTCTGCACCACTGCACTCTGCACCACAGTACTCTTGGCAATGCATTCTATGCCACTACACTCTATGAACTGGACTCTGCAACACTCTACTTTACAAGACTGCACTCTCCACCTTTAAACTAAATGCCCCTCTACTCTGCACTACTGTACTCTGTCCCACTGCACTCTATGGCACTGCTCTTTACTCTACACCACTCAACTCTATGCCACTGTACTGCACTCTATTTCAATGCATTCTGATAAGTGTGTATTCTCAATACAATCCAGAAGGGATATCCTGAAATTCATGTCATAGATAATGCACCAAAAACATCAATAACACCATCTCTTCACAATTTTGTGTAAAAACATTTTATTGCATTTTATATATAACAGTCAACATGTTGAGGAATATCGAGACAGAAGTACATTATCCGTGACATATAAAGCACATTCAATGAACACTGTAAAACATAGTTCACAGATAATCGAAAACTGTTGTATATATCACAGTGATAGGGTGTCTCATATACCCCATACTCTCCGCTCCTCAAAGAAGTTAAATAAACTCCTCTCAACTCCCCCTACCTCTGTTTCCTTTCCACACTCACGGAGTCTACGTTAAATAAGTAAAGTCACTCTTGCCGGTACATCTCGTCAGCCATATAAGTGTGAAGGGGAGACTACAATATTGCCAACAGTGATGTTGAAGACAATCCATGGGGCCACAAGGAGAAGAGGAGAGTCAAACTACTCCCTTAAGTATTGTGTGATATGCAATACTGTTGTACTGCCATCATAGGAATAAGGGTGAATGCTCACTGTTTTGGTCCTGGGTGTAAGCCTGTTTGATGTCCCTCTGAAGCCCTGGCTATTTCCATCGGCACCCTACATCATTTGGCATCCCACATAAGGGCCATTAACTCGTCCTCAGACCATCTTTCGATGTCTATGCGCCATTTCAGCATAGCAGGCACTCTGGTTATCTTTCCAATAGTGTTATCATACACCTGGGAGTGACAACTATGAATTTAGTAGTCACTTTGTGCTTGGCGGACCTGGGAAACAATCCCAGAAGACATATCAAGGGGGTCAAAGGTATGTTACGGTCTGTGATATCTTGTAAGTTGTCCACCACCCTACTCCAGAAGTAGCAAAGATGAGGGCAGTCTCAGAGCATATGTAGAAGTTCCAAGCCCACATCTTCACAACTGGGGCACTTTGCCAGGGTGAAGTGAAAGTATTTGTTAACTTTACCCGGTGTAAGATAGGCTCTGTGAAGATAATAGAAGCTGATCTGTTTGAAGGGAGCATTCCGTGAAACCCTGGGGACAGTAGTAAATATCTTGGTCCAGTCAACATCTGGTATATGGGCCCAAACATCCGTTGCCCATTAGGTCAAGCAGGTGCATGAGTGTGACTTCCTGCATAGCTGTATAAAGATTCCTGAAGACCTTATTGATGTTGTGCAGACAGCATTACAACTTTTATGTAGCTTGGGCTTGGCCTGTCCCCCACCCCACAGCCGGCACACTACTGCTGTTTAGGATCCAAACAGTAAGAACTGTCTTGTAGGTAACTCATATGCGAGTTGCAGTTCTTCAAATGTCTGTAGTTGACACCTGCATAAAGGGCACCAAGTGTTTTGATGCCACCTTCCACCCAATCCAACAGTCACAGGCGTGCATCTATTGGTAAAAATATAACTAGCAAGTAAAGCAGAATCAACCTCGAGTAGTGGGCTACAGTGTTAGACCAGCAGAGTCTTGCCACTTTTTGTAAACACCCTGCTGGATCTGCAGTCAGTCCAGCCATTGGGAAGATGGCATTTGCAGTCCAGCATCCCAAGCATCACAATGCCTCTCCACCACTCATCATGTCATCCATTGCAGCTGTGCCACTATATAATAGGTTTCAAAGTCTGGGGATGCTAGGCCCCCTCTAGGCAGCGGCATTGGAGTTTTGCAAGTGCCACTCTACAACAACTCTTATTCCAAATGATGTCTATCAGCAATGTATGGAGCTCCTGAAACCTACCTTTAGGAATAACTATGGGGAGTGTGGCACAGAAGTAGGAAAGTTGAGGCAAAGCAACTGTTTAACCACTGTTACTCTGCCCAACACAGTTAATGGCAACGTCTTCCATAATACTATGCTAGAGCGGAAGGTTGTTATCGTCTTCTCAATGTTCCCCACCATTATATCCAACTCAGCTCCTTAAAGTTGCACGCTCAGATAGCAGAAGGGTAACTGCTTCTTTCGAAGCCCTAGTGACCAATTCATCTACCTCTGTTGAATGCAGCATCATACAGCAGGTTTTACTTGGAGGTCCAATACTGCACCAAACTTGTCCAACAATCTCTTAGCCCTGTTAATTTCTCTCTGTTCACCACCTAGAAACAGCAGAATGTCATTGGCACAAAGGGCAATGTGGTGCACCTCCCCCAAGACTGTCAGGTCTGTAAAGTGCAAACCCAGTCAGGCCCTACATGCCAAAAGCTCCACTGTGATGGCAAAGAGCCTCAGGGATAGAGAACACCCCTGCCATGTGTGCCATGTTCCACATCATAAACATCTGATATCAACCCCTGGTTATCACTCAAACCACAGAAGAGGCATAGAGCAATCTTGTCCAGTTGATAAAAGTGGTGCCCAGTCCCATCTTCCCTTTCACAGCATATAGATACTCCCATTCTAAACTGTCAAAGGCTTTTTCTATGTCAACTGATATAATTGCTGCCTCCGAGTTTAAGTGTTGGGCTTCCAGGAGAAGTGCTCTGACTCGACGGATGTCAAGGGCCAAATTACATTCAGGAATAAAGCCTATCTGATCTGCAAGGATGAGCTGATACTTAGCAAGAATCTTGTAATCGAAGTTTAACATCAATAGTGATATGTAAGAGGAAACATCTGAAGCAGGATGGCCCGGCTTGGGCAGAGACACCACCAACACCTCACATAAACCCGGCGGCAGAAAGCTGGTGGTCTTTACTGTTCTGTACACTTCCAGAAGTCAGGGGTCTGAGAGCTCACTATATGTTGCACTGAACTCCACTTGGAGTCTGTCGGATCCTGATACCTTGCCCCGAGCCATTGCAGTAATGGCTGCCCTAAGTTCCTCAACCGTGATGTCTGCTCCCAGCTCCTCATGTCCATCGGAATGAGGGAGGGAAGTGGGAGGGGTTCTAGATATGCATCCAAGGACTTAGGCACATCCCAGACCCCTGTAGAATAAAGGGCAGTGTAGTAGGTCCTAAACAGGGTATGAATCTCCAAATGTTTTTTTACCTTCCCTGCTCGCTCATCCATCATCCATCATCGACCATCACATCAGGATCGTAGCTCCATTCCTGGATGGGTTCGCCAACCAGGCCGGCAATGTCCCTGATTTTTTTCATTCAACATGGGCCCTGGCCGTATGCTCCTTATCCAAAGTATTGTAATTTCTTCACCAGGACTTCCGCCAGCAGCTTCTTGCTTACTTCACCAGTGTGAGCTATTCATTGGCCCCTTATTACCACCATGAAGGCGTCCCATTCTGTGAGTACAGAGGAGGCTATGCCCTTATTTTCCACAAAGTATTGCCTTATCCCTTCTTCCAAGGTGCCCCAAAATACTGGGTCTTCCAGGTTATCGCACCTTAAGCACCAGGACAGTATACTAGATTGAGTTGGTACCCAGGGTAGAGTCAAGAGTAGAGAATTGTAATATGAGATGGCACGCGCTAACTACTTGGCTTGATATATCAATGTGCCTTCCAGTGATGTGAGAAGGAAGGTGTCTGGATACACATGTAAATCATGCAGGGAGGGATGGAAATTTTTTCCAGCTGACTTGAGATGTCTCCCGGCATCCAACAAGTCCCAGTTAAACAGTCACGTAAAAAACGTATTTGCCAGGCCAAGAGAGGGAGTCCCGCAGAGGTGGGTGTGATCGATCTACAATGGGGTCCATGACACAGTTAAAATCACAGCCGGTTATGATAGGATGTGACATGTGTAGAGCCAACACCAGTGAGAGTGCATCAAAAAATTGGACCTGGTCAATATTATGAGCATACACATTGACTAATGTGACATCCTTACCATTCCAACGTCCACTAATGACCACATATCAACCTTCCCTGCCTAATCTTGTGTCCAAATCCAGGAAAGGCACCCCCAGTCTTATCCATGTGAAAGCCACCTTAGCATAGGCGGAATACGTAGTATAGAAAGGCTGGATGCTCCATTTCCTTTGGAGAGCAGCCCCTCCTATACGATAAGGTGTGTTTCTTGGAGCGGGGCATTGAGGATGCCTCATCTTTTCAAGTAGACCTCTACTTTAACTCATTTAGACATGGTGTTGAGCCCCCTTACATTCCATGTCAGCAGCTTATATCTCATCCCACTTCCTGCCATATCAGCCATATAACAGTTGAGGATGATGGTAAAGGTATCCCCAGTGATAACTCCCTGGGAAGTGGGCAGACATGCAAAACATTGAGGCGGACATGGAGCGCAATACCAACCCAACCAGCAATCAGGCTACCCAGCCACCATCCCATAATAGAGAGTCAACGGTCTCCCCATCCAATTATAATTCAGTAACATTCACTAAAACAGATTCATGATACAGGCACACGATAAACTTCTACAAGGGGCACTGGTCTAACTTACTGGGTAGAGCCCCCAGGGCCACAGCGCCATAACCCCACCTGTGTAAAGCAAAGTACTAGCCCTTGTAAAAGCATCCAAGTCCCTCCCCCTCCCCACATAATCAGTCCAACCAGAATGGGGACAGACAGTTAAGTCAAACCACCTCCCCCCCCCAGTGCCCAAACCTCAGAGGGCATCAATATGGACACTGTACTTCAAACTCAGCCAGGTTCATCAACAGACCCCAAAGTGATCCGTGGGAACTTAGTGCCAGAGGAATTATGCAGGAACAAATCCAATTCTGCTGGAGAATGTGATCCCTGGTCACAAAGGGATGATGTGCTCGACCCTCCAATATTGGCCGTACCTCCAAGGCTTTCCACCTATCCCCTGACACATTTGCTCAAGTTTTTGATTTTTGATTGCCTATGCCTGGGCGCCTGCTGGGCCAGAAGCTAGAGTGCCCCAGGCCCAGTCTTCAAGGGCCTCAGTGAAAAACTTGGTACCATTGTCAGCAATAATATTCAGCTCCACTTGGAACCATATGGCATATTTGATCCCCATTTGGCAGAAGGGTTTTTAGGTCTCAAGAAAGGAGGCCCTTTGCTTCTGAACTGCCAATGTAAAGTCTGGAAATAAGATCCTTTTTGGGTTTTCATACTGTAGCACCTCCTTCGTACAAGCCTCCTTCAGAATAGGATCTCTGTTGCTAAAGTACAATGGTCTCGCAACCATCAGATTCTTTGGGGCCCCATGGGGAGCCAGCTGCACTGGCAACCTATGGGTACCTTCCAGATTAAAAAAGGGGGATAAACCAACTGGTGCCACAAGGTCTTTGATCCACTGCCTCCAAAAAGGAGACCATGGTGGTCATTACGACCCTGGCGGTCAGAGACCGCCAGGGGTAATGTGGCGTCCGTACCGCCAACAGGCTGGCGGTACGGAGGCCCTTATCACGACCGCGCGGTAGAGCCGCGGTCGCACCGCCGGGGCCGGCGGTTTACTGCCGTTTTAGCCCCGGCGGTGATAATCCGCCAGGGCAGCGCTGCAAGCAGCGCTGCCCTGGGGATTATGACCCCCCTACCGCCAGCCTGTTTCAGGCAGTTTGCACCGCCAGGAAGAGGCTGGTGGTAAGGGGTGTCATGGGGCCCCCTAACAGGGCCCCGGCCAGCTTTTCACTGTCTGCATAGCAGACAGTGAAAAGCGCAACGGGTGCAACTGCACCCGTCGCACGGCCGCAACACCGCCGGCTCCATTAGGAGTCGGCTCCTATGTTGCTGCCTCATTCCCGCTGGGCCGGCGGGCGCAAACTTGGTTTGCGCCCAGCGGGAATGTCATAATGGGGGCCGCGTGAGTGCGGCCGCATTGGCGGCCGCACGGCGGTTACCGCCTGGCGGGCGGCGGTAGCCGCCCACCAAGGTCGTAATGACCCCCCATGTCTGAGTCCTCAGGGAGGCCAACCACCCGGATATTATTGTATCTCCCTCCACCTTCTACATCCTCAGCATGGTGTTCTAGTATCAGCAGCAGTTCGGTGGCATCTATACTGCAGTCCTGGAGGGACCCCACCATTGACTGAGTGTTCCCAATCAAACATTCAGTTTTGGTAAGGCATTCCGATAGTTTGCGCTGATCTTCTTGGAAAACACCTAAGTCTGCCACCACCATGTCCATCTTGAGCTACAAAGCCTCCCTAGTGTCTGTGATGGCAGGAAGAATAGTAACAAGTGTGGCACTGAGCTGATCAATGGGGGGAGACTCCACTGAGGGGCGGCCCTCTGCCCTCTGTATTTTCGTACAGCATCCCATGGTTGATAACAAAGCAATGTCATTTAGTAGTGTGGGTCAGGATTGTCGAGCCACTTGATGCAGAGTCTCATATGCAGCCCCCAGCGTGCAAAATGAGGTGCGAGCCCCAGATATTCCTTGGCGCTGAAGCAACACCCAGAAGGTGAGTAGTTTGGCAGGTACCCACCAGTGGCTCCTACCAGCATGGCCCAATTGAAAGCAGACCAAGCATTGATTACACAATACCCAATCAGGAGCCAACTCTGTGCCCTCATAGTAGACAGCTCCATCACAGGAACATGGAGTTGCAAGCCAGCACAAGTTGAAGCACCCACTGGGTCTGCTTGCAGGGGTGAGACACAGTACTAGCAAGTATGGGGGTTGGGAAATAAAAGTCACTTGGTGTGGCACCCCTCAGTAGGACCGGTGAATGGGAAAATTAGTGCAGTGGCATAGGTCTCAGTGTCCCCAGGAGGGAGAGGCCCGCAGCACCAACATCACATAGGCTCCCCGCTAAGAGGGGTACAGGGAGAGCAACCCCGTTGTTTAATAGCAGGGCACCTAGCCTTGCTCAGCAGGTAAGTGTGGGATCATACAGTTCAATTTCCCGCAGCCCGCAAGTCACAGGTGCCGGTCTTACTTTCTCAGAGTCAGCAGCAGACTCTGTGGTGCCACTTGTGCAGCTCCAGGTCACAGCCCTACATGTTACTATACCTCCATCAGGGCCATGGTAAACCTCTGCATTGTTTATACAAAACAGGGTCCGCCTCAGGTCCCCGCAGCAGGCCACAATATCAGGGAGTGCTCACTTTGAAGGCTCAGTCCCCACAGGCCACAATCCGATAGACCACGCTCTGGTACCACTTCATGGGGCTGCTGCTGCAAAAAAGCCCCACCCACAGGCACTGGAGCTGTCAGAGCCCAGGAGGAGCTATCCAGTCACCAGGGCAGGTTCACTGTAGCCTAACCTCCAACTGTGGGCAAGAGATGTGCCGAGCCAATCTTTCGGGTCTGGGCAGGACACCATTTGCGGTAGCACCATCTAGAGGACTATGCAATGAGGTCAGAGTCCAGGGACTGAATTCTGCCTCACAGGCATCCCAGCAGTCTAAAAACTCTGCAGGGATGATACAGGCAATGGGGATCACTGTACCTTGTGTGTAGGGTTAAGAGTGGATAAAAAGCAGAATGTCTATAGATAGGCTTGGGTCCCCACAGAGCTTTTGCTCCACGCTGCCTATTCTATTGGCCTTAGGCCATGCCTCCACCATCTCCTCACAATGTTTAAACTTGCAGGACAGTTTTAATTCAGGGAAGAACCAATAAGTCATGCTGCATTGAGCCAGCCATGCTGCTGTCCCACACTGCCTGAAACGCTATTTTCAAAGAGATGCTGTCAGCAATTAGAAATAATAAACACAGTGGTTTCCTTTATACAACACGATGGCAGTACATGGAAACTTCAGAGCTCATACACTGCAACACAAGCAGGATAACACATCTGACCAATCAAATGAAGACAAAAATATGGGCAGAGACACAACCTCTTTGCAATACTGCTTTTTCAATCTCTTTTTGCTGATTAGCTATTTTTTGCTATGGCAGACAGTTGTAGGGATCTGCAACCAGACCATAAATTAGCTTTTTTCACACACCACTAAATACCACAAATAAAATTTCAAATACACACATTGAAAACAAGATATCCCTTGCACCGTTTGAAAGAACGTTCTGTGTAGGAAGGTTTCTCAGTGTTAACCATATCTAAAATCCTTTGGATTGACATTTGTCTTGGAGTTCAAAATGTAAACCCCTTCCTCTTGTGTTTGTCACAGTGATCACAGTTTAAAACCTTTAACTAATGTGTTTGTCAGGGGGTCCATAACATAAAACCCCCTTCCTACTGTAGTTGCCACAGAGTCCACAATGTAAAATCCTCTACTTTCTAGGGTATCTGTCAGAGAATTCAAAAGGTAAAGTTCTTCCTACTGTGTTTGTCACATTAGGAAAATAAGCTTCCTACATTATTTTAGCACATGGTCTATGCTAACAATGTCTCTTCTAGTTATGAGGAACTGAATTACTTTTTAGATGAGCTAAACAACTGCTTCCTAGATCTATGTAAGGAATGCTCCCAGTGTCAACAAAGCTCATTCGTATTCCTTTTGCCACTGGTTTCACAATGCAACCCCTCAATTTTGTTTGTCGTTGGGTACATGGTGAAGTTCCCTCCCCCCCTTTGAATTTGTCATAATGTTCACAATGAACAATCTATTCCTATTATATTTATCAGAGTCTTCACAATGCAAACATCCTTTCTATTGCATTTTTCAAACAATTCACAATGTAGACCCTTTCCTTATGTTTTTGTCACAAAGATCACAATGTAGACTCTTTTCCACTATATTTGTCATGAGCAACGCAAGGAACTTTCCTACCATATTTGACACTAGGTATGTACGGTATGAAAGGTCTCACTAGAGTAGCAATGTCTTTATCATTTAACAGGAATGGGAGAACATCACAAACAATCTAACACAAATGCTGCCCAATGAAATGGACATAAAGAAGTTCAATATAAGGGCAAAGCCCCTCTCTCATTAGTGCTTCTTAAAGCTCTATTTAGTGATTACATGAGCTCTCACACATAGCTAAAGCTGTCTTTAACTAGACTTATAAAGTATTTTAACTCACATAGAACTAAATACTAAACATACAATTAGAAATATAGACAGTGAAAACACAACCTCTCCTTTTAGAGATAGCTGTAAGAGCGTCTCATTAATAAACAATGTAAAGCCCATCCCTATAGTATCTTTAAGAGAACTCACAATCAAAAACCCTTCCTTTTGCCTTTGCCAGAGAGTTTACAGCATGAAGCTGCTTCCTATTTCATTTGTCAGAATGTTTACAATGTGAACTTCCTACCTACAGTATTTGCTAACAAATCCACATTGCACAGTATCTTTCCTCTGTTTTTGACACAGGGTTACATTGCACAAAGCCTTTTCCTATTTGACACAAGGTCTGTGTTAACAATCTTTCTATTATTTATGAACAATGGAACTACTTCAGAGGAAAGTTAAAACAACTATTTCCTAATCAAATGTCCATAAAGAAAATAAGTCAACTATCGGAAAAAGGCAAAGCTTCTGGGGTCACTATACTTCAGCATTTGACCCTTAAGTTATACTGAAACAGAACACTCCATGGCTTATCAGACCTCTTTGCCCCTTTCAGCATTAGACATCGCTCAGTGTTAATAATGTATATCCCTTCATCGCGCCCCGCCATGCACAGTCTTCTAATCAATAATTTGATTGCAAATGTTGCGGTGATAATATCAATGATGCCATAGAAGGTCATGATGTAATATATGGAGTAATTAGTTGTGCATAGTGAAGGTGCGAGTTATAGTTACCATAGAGCATGAGTTATAGTTACTTGAGTTAACCATGACTATAACTGTTGAATCTCTATGGATTTCTGTGAGTGAATTCAAAACCTTGTTTTTTTAGCACACACAGATGTAAATATAACCAGTGTTGTGCACTGCCTTTGCATGACAAACCTCCTGCATGCTCCCTTACCCAAACTTGGACTGATGCGACAAATCCCAGACCGATGAGACAAACAAAATAGTGGGAACAACTTTTCTGTCATTTTGTGACCAGCAGATCAGAGCCTTGCTTTTCTCTCCGGATCCTCGGATGTGGATGGATTTTCAGATTCCCCATGTCCCTATATAGCTATATCGTTCAACCTATAATAACTTCAAATCTATTGAATGGATTTACAAGAAACGACAAAAAGCACAATCTGCGTAGGAAGATCTAAATTTCTGCCACATTTGGTGGGCATGTCTAAAGACCCTATGGAAAAATTACTGGGGATAACACATTTTGCCCCCCACCCCCTTTTTTTCACTGCCCCAGCTTGACGGATCATCCACAAAACCTTCAAGACAGCAGCTCAACTGAATAAATTTTGAAAATGTAGTGAAGATTTGTCAAGCAGCGCTAAAGTTAAAGTTATTGGCAAAACAAAAAACACTCTTCCTATGGAAACTAGGTCCTAACTATAACTACCTATTGGCAACTATCATATATATATATATATATATATATATATATATATATATATATATATATATATATATATATATATATATATATTTAGCCACTGGTGCTTGCCAGTAGGTAGTTATTTTTAGGTTTGCTTTTCCATTGACAATATAGGGCATATTTATACTTGTTTTGTACCGAATTTGCGTCATTTGTTTTTTTTACGCAAATTCGGTGCAAAACTAACTCCATATTTATAATTTGGTCCTAGACCCGTCTAGCGCCAACGTTTTGGAGTTAAAGTCATTTTTGGGATGTGGAAACCTACCGTGCGTCAATGAGATGCAAGGTAGGCATTCCCATGCAAAAAATGACTCTATGACCTTAGCGCCATATTTATCTCCCCGTGCTAAAATCACGCATGGGGGGGAGGAAGGGTCAATTAATGGTGCAAAGCTTGCTTTGGACCATTATCTAACACCTGGGTCAGGGCAGGTGTTAGGGGAACTGTGGGCATGGTCACAGGTGCCCTTCCCTGGCCTCAGGGACACCAACACCAGAGGGACACCACAGGATGGGGGACCCATCCCAGTTAAGTCCTGGGAAGTATTTTTTTGTTTCCTCTCTTGAGGGCCCTAACTTGGGCCCACTGCATGGCACTGTGCCCAATGGCCATGCCCAGGGGATTTGGGCCCCTGGACATGGCTATTGGACTGGGGGAATAACTCCTGTCTTTACTTAGACAGGAGTCATGTCCATGAGGGTTGTGCGTCTAACAATGGCGGTAGTCAGGTTAGAGTCATTATTTTGACTCTAACCTGACTAGCATCATTCTTTTATGCGCAACCTCCAGTTTTCCCCAATACTCCTCCATCGCGTTATCATCATGTATTTTGACGCCAGCTGGGCCTTAGCGCTGGCTTGCGACATTCTTTAAGTATGGCTCCTGGCTGGTGCTCTGGAATGGCACTATACTTTTTGAAGCAAACCTGCGCTAATGCAGGTCTGCGTCTAAAAGTATAAATCAGGGCCTATGTTTTCTAGCTTGCTAATCACTCTGGCTGAGTTTGATGAATCTTCACAAAACCTTCCAAAAAAATTCATCCACCTCAGCTCCTTCCTGAAAAGTTTCAGGAGTGATTGTTCAAGCGGGGGCTGAGAAAAAAGGGTTATCCCAAAACATAAAATCCTCATGTACTCTCCATAGACTTCTTTAGACGTAACTCCAGCAAAAACAGCTGACTGGAATTTCACCAAATTCAGCAAAAAAACAGATCTTGGTCCATGGATTGTGTTTTTTGTGATTTGTTGTAAATTGTTTCAGTAGGTTTTGAGAAATTAAGGGTAAAAAATATTTGCATATTTGGACAGTTGGGCTCGTGAGAGTCACGCAGGAGTCATGCAGGATTGCAAATTTAAAATTGGAAGTGTGTGATTGGTTGAGAGACCTCTTTTTGCCATGAGCCTTCAATCTCTCATGAGAGCGAGAGGTTCCTGTGAGTCTCGCCAGAGCGAGTGTTCTGATTGACTGGCTGTTGGAATGTTAGAACTGAAATGACCTCCATTACTGTTAACTTTCAAAATTTTGAGGCGTTGAAGAAATGAAATAAAAATCTGTGCTAGACCTGTAATCCTTGGCGTGGCCTCCCCTGTCTTTTTTGCCTTTGCTTACCATGTTTTGATTGTGTGCTGGACTTTGTTTTTGCTGCTTTTGGTACTCTGGGCACTTCACCACTGCTGGCCAGTGTTAAAGTGCAAGTGCTCTCTGTGTAAATTGTATGTATAATTGGCTCTTACGTGATGATGTGAGTTTTAAACTACCAATTCGACCTGGCAAGTGGCCAAACCTTCCCATTTTATACATGTAAGGCACCCCTAAGGTAGACCGTAGGTGGCCACATGGGCAGGGTGCAGTGTATGTTAAAGGTAGGGCATATGCTGGTGTGTTTTTCCATGTCCTAACAGTGAAATGCTACCAAACTCGTTTTTCACTGTTGCAAGGCCTATCTTTCTCATAGGTTAACATGGGGGCTGCCTTTAAATGACTTTTAAGCCCAGTATTCCTTTGGGAGCAGATAGAGATGTGGAGTTTGGTGTCTCTGAACTCACAATTTAAAAATAGAACTTTTGGTAAAGTTGTTTTTTAGATTGTCTGTTTGAAAATGGCACTTTTAGGAAGTGGGCATTTTCCTGTTAAAACCA
Organism: Pleurodeles waltl; assembly: GCF_031143425.1. Lineage (NCBI taxonomy): Eukaryota > Metazoa > Chordata > Amphibia > Caudata > Salamandridae > Pleurodeles > Pleurodeles waltl. Next base: position 237,091,706 of record NC_090436.1, read on the forward strand.
TTCTGTGACTCTGCCTGCTTGTGTATTCTCTGTCTGGGTCAGGGTTACAGTTGGACTGTTTATGAATCTCCACTAGACAGTGACACAAAGGGAGCTGGGGTGTAGCCAGCACATCCTGATGCATCACCTGGGCTAGAGTGGAGGGAGGAGTTGACACATACACCTGAATGGGCTGTGCCTGCCCGCACACAATGCAGTTTCCAACCCCCTGGTGGGTGTCTGGGCCCGGGCCTGGGCATGTCAGGATCTTGTGAACAACAAAGGCTTTCATTTGAAGTTTGCCTACTTCAAAGGCCGAAAGGGGTATAAGTGGAGGACCCAAACCCCCAGATTTTTAGATTACTTCTGGATTCAAGAGGAACCTCTACCAAGGAGAAGAGCTGAAGAGCTGGAGGAGGAGCCCTGCCCCTTTGCCTGTGACTGTGCTTTGCCAGGTTGGCCTGCAGTTGTTGCTCCTGCCTAAAATATTCCTGCTTGTGAAGTGTCTCCAAGGGCTTGAACTGAGCTTGCCTCCTGTTTTGAAGATTCAGGGCCATCAAAGACTTCCTCTGCCAGCAGTTGGACTCTCTTGCTGAGATTCCTACCCTGCCAAGTGGTACTGTATCCAGTCAATGGGCCCTTGAAAGGTGAAGCTGGTGAAACCAACACTAAAATCCACGCACAGGAGCCGTGCATGGAAAAATTCAACGCACCACCTCAAACGAGGCTGTAAAAAACGATGCACCAACAGCATTGTGGCTGAGAAATCAGTGTGAACCTGCCCAGATCCGAGGTGCCCCATCCGGAAATCGATACATCATTCTCTTGCGGGAGAGAAAAATTACACATCGCCTTCCCAACCGAAAGAAGAAATTACGCACGGTCTCACTTGGGAGTAAAGAATTGATGCATTGCTGATTTTTCTAATGCACGTTCGCCAGTGCAGCTTCATTTTTTATGTAAACCAAGTACTTTGTGTAACATCAATGCATCCATTGTTTTCTATAGAGTAAGACTCTTTCTAATTTTAAATTTTATAACTTTACTTGCGTATGTTGGATTTTTGTTGTTTTGGTTTTGTTTGATGTAGATAAATATTGGCAATTTTTCTAAACTGGTGTGGTGTCCATTTTGTAGACTTTTCACTGTTCTACTGTGTCTTTCGGTGCAAATACTTTACACAATGCCTTTGAGATAAGCCTGACTGCTTGTGCCAAGCTACCAAGGGGATGAGAGGGGTTATCTAAGTGTGTATCTCCATTGCCCTGACTAGAGTGTGGGTCCCTGCTTGGACAGAGCGCAAACTGATTGCCAACCAGAGACCCCATTTCTAACAAGCTGTATAAGCTGGCCGCAAAAAGGCATTCTGTCCCCCTAAGTTTAGAGAGGAGGGGCCCGATTCACAAGTCTAAGTTTAGACCAAAAGTTTAAGTTTACACCTGCTTGGTATTCACAAAGGTAAGTTACGAATGGTATTTTTACGTCCGCACTCTGGGTGGATCATCCGCACTCGGGGTGGATCATACGCACTCAGGGCGGATCATCTGCACTCAGGCCGGATCATTCAGACCATAGCCGTAATCAGTGTAATCACATGCATGTGCACCTAATCACATAATCAGACCCAAGAACCAGATAAAAGCAGCATACAAGCAAGGCTCTGGTTTCCCAAGAACCATACTGTGCCTGCATGTGCTGCCTATCCTGAAGCCATGCTACCCACTAGGAGCGAATCATTTGAGATGGCAAAAGAAATTTACAATAACTCAGTCCCAAACAGTGAGCCATCACTGCTGCCTCATACACTTGACACTGGTGTGTGGCAACAGAAAAGATCCCTAATACATTTACCTCTGCTGTTGGCATGTAGATGTAAATGTGTAGTCATGTCACAGTTGCACATAACAAAATATCTTGGACATGTCTGATGAGCTTTCTGTTCTGTTGCCACGTACAGCCAGAGAAAAGTCACACACTGGAGGATAGGTACCTGCACCATCAGTGAGGCAACGTCATGAAATGTCATGAAACATTAATGGGGATAACACATTTTGGACCCCCTCCCTTTTTCTCGGCCCCAGCTTGACGGATCATCCCCGCCCAACAACCCATATCATCAGCAAAAACTGATACGTAACTGTGGCTATGGAAGGGCATTCTCCCATACACTGTTACCAGTCAATTATTAGTTAATGTACATGGAATGCATGAACTCTGTCAAATCTGTGAAGTGAACTATGTACGCTTGTGTTTCACATGCTAACTACTAAGTTACCTGAACACACACATATCATTGTATGCCTGTGACATTGTCCAGAAAGGTACAGCTTTCAGTGACCTCTGAAACATGTCTGGGTGTGACTTCTGGCTCGGCACCACACACTGGGCAGATGTTAGACACTGGTAAGGGTACATGAAAATGGCTTCATAAAAAGCTTTTGCTCCTAGCCTGTGTTGTTAATGTCAGCAGTATGTGGTGTCTGTCGAATGTCACTGTTGTCACTCATCCCCATATGCTCATATGTGGCTCATGCCACACACCAACCTGGCATGTTGGCCAATGATATGTCTACCAAATATGTTTGTGTGTATTACCTAGCTAAGGGTTCATATGAGCCCTCATGTAGGTTTATTTTTGTGTGTGACATGACTCACCTCACGGGGTGTTTGTGCCCTCCCAGGTATACATGACTTTGTCACTCTGGTAAACTGTCACAAGTGTTCCCATTGTTCATGACATATCATTCAAGTGCAGAGTGAGGCAATACAGTGATTGGTCCACACTTGACACACTCCACGCAGGCCACTTCAACCCATGCAAAGTTGCCTGATGTGACCTCATAACATGACTCACTGGTGTGTGCAGCTGGTGTTGAACAAAGAGTGATCCTCCTGGGCCTTGAGGGGCTCATCAATTTGTCCCAAAGTACATCATGGAGAGGTGGAGTCACAACCTGTTCCTAATTTCCTGACATGGATATTTGCTGACAAGATGCCATGTAACAACTGCTATAGTCATGTTGTTGGTAAGGGGTGTAGTGATACTAACAGGCTTGTATTTCAGGAGTGTGGTAGGGGGTGTAGAATAGGGGAACACCAGACATCTAGGACCAGATGTAGGAACATTCCGAATTGCTACCCGCAAATTGTGAGTCAGAGCGACTCGTGATTTGTGAGTCGCAATTCGGAATGTTGGATGGTGTCCCTGACACCATCTGTGACTCGCAAGGGGGTCCCAAAAGGCCACCTCAAGAATAATCATGAGGTGGGTTGCAATTTGCGACCCCCTTGTGAGTGGCGGCCCTCACAGCGATGGTGGCCTGCTGTGGACAGCAGACCACCATGTCTGTGACTAATTTTGAATAAAGCATTTTCTTTTTTTTTTGTAATGCACCCCGTTTTCCTTAAAGGAAAACAAGATGTATTACAAAAATGACAAATGAAATGTTTTCGTTTCATTTTTTCAGAGCAGGCAGTGGTCCATAGGACAACTGCCTATTCTTAAAAAATGTTTGCAGTCCCATTCACAGGGACCCCTTCCCTTTTACGAATGGGTCACCACCCATTACAAAAGGGAGCAAACTGCAATTGGTTTGCTACCTTGTTTGCGGTCACAAAGCAATCCTGCACTGCACTGCGACTCGCAATTAGGAAGGGAACACCCCTTCCTAATTGTGACTCTAAAACCCGTTTTGTGATTCGGTAACCAGGTTACCGAATCGCAAAACGGGGTTTGTGCATTGCCAAGTGCTTTTTGCACGTAGCAAACAGCTAAATTCGCTGTTTGCGACATGCAAAAAGCTTTGTACATCTGGCCCCTAGTGTTTGAACAGCACATTGTTTAATACTGTCAATGCCCATTTGCCAACAACTTCACAAATGAATGAACCTTTGAATAGAAGACCACAGGATGTGTGCTGACCATGACTGTAGATAATGTCAGCTAACACAGAACATGAAGTTAGAAATACAGGCTAAAGGGTAAGTGCACAAAAGAGATGGCTGCCCTCACAGTCCATAATTAGCAATGTAGTCCTGCCGGGGGGGTTTAAATAAATGTCATCCATACCTTGGTTGATAATTGTGTATAACAAACGTGTACCTGTCAATTTACTGACAGAATCTGATGTGCAAAAATTGCCCAGGTCTGCATGTTCAGGAATACTCCTTTACATATTAGCAGATTAGCACATACCACATCATTCTTAGGATTTATGAGGACAACGAAGATATAGGTGTGTCCAGAGGTAGCCAGTGCAGGATACCCAAGTCATTCCCTTCCTATAGCTCTCAGTGACGTCCAATTACATGTTTGCCTATAAGTGTGGAAAATGGTTGATCGGGGACTTGGTGCAACCTGTAGATCACTGGCCCATATACCTAACATGTACATGTGGAATCATCACCATTATCCTTAGCTATCAGTAATGGATATGTATGTTACATTACAGCTGCTACTGGGACAACATTAGTGATAAGGATGGCACCATCCAGGTGTTTAGCAGACATTGGGGGTCATTCCGACCCTGGCGGTCATGGACCGCCAGGGCCGGGGACGGAGGAAGCATCGCCAACAGGCTGGCGGTGCTTCCGGGGCAATTCTGACCGCGGTGGTAAAGCCGCGGTCAGAAAAGGGAAACCGGCGGTTTCCCGCCGGTTTTCCCCTGCCCCAGGGAATCCTCCATGGCGGCGCTGCTTGCAGCGCCGACATGGGGATTCCGACCCCCTTACCGCCATCCTGTTCCTGGCGGATTTCACCGCCAGGAACAGGATGGCGGTAACGGGTGTCGTGGGGCCCCTGGGGGCCCCTGCACTGCCCTGCACTGGCATGGGCAGTGCAGGGGCCCCCTAACAGGGCCCCATAAAGATTTTCAGTGTCTGCTTTGCAGACACTGAAAATCGCGATGGGTGCCACTGCACCCGTCGCACCCCTTCGACTCCGCCGGCTCCATTCGGAGCCGGCATCCTCGTAGAAGGGGGTTTCCCGCTGGGCCGGCGGGCAGCCTTCTGGCGGTCGCCCACCGGCCCAGCGGGAAAGTCAGAATTGGCGCTGCGGTCTTTTGACCGCGGTGCGGTCATTTGGCGGTTCCCGCTTGGCGGGCGGCGACCGCCGCCCGCCGATGTATTAATGACCCCCATTGTGTCTGCAGCAGTCAAACCCACTGCCATCCATCCATCAGGTAAGTGTGCCATATGTTGCAGTAAATATTGATACCCCATGCTTGATCAAGAACCAATTCCTTGTGGAAGTGGATAAGCAAATATTGCTATTTTTTTATAACTGGTGTTGAAAATGTACTCTAACTGATTTGTGATGCTTATGTCAGGTGTGTATAATCACATTTGATACATGGAATATAGTAACCATGGTGTCACCTCTCTCCAAAGCTGCTGGTCACAGACCAGTTCTTCTGCTACACACTCAAGGAGACAGGTCCAGCAGCTGACATCTAAGGGAAGCTCAGTACCACACAACCCTTTGGTTGGAACTGATGAGTTTGTGTATGCATTTCACATCCTCATTGAACATCTCAGTGCCACAGTGTGAGCTATCACGTTTAGGGGTACACAAACCAGGTCACATGTGTAACATCCTTCAAATTGAAGATATTTTTGACCAATACCTATGTTGCACCACATCATGTTGTAAGCCACATACTTAGCCTATTGCAAACTCTGGCTCACAGGTGGTGACAATGAACATCTGAGTCTGGATAACGGAGCAACTACCAGTGACGGGCACTGGGCAATCTGACTGGCAAACCCACTTCTCTTCCAATTTGCCTTGTCAGCTTCCAGAACAGCATAGGAGGGGGAGGAGGAGGAGGAAGTAGAGGAGGCGGTAGATCAGGGGCTGACTACAAGCGATGTGAAGGCCAATCCCATGACCACTCTATTTTGTCCATGCAGCTCACACACAAAGCCCACCTCTGCTGTGTTTGGCATGATGCCTCCTTCTACAATCCATTCACCACAAATACCTACCCACAGCTCACCTCTTCACAGCTCTCACATCCAGGTCAGACATGTTGGTTTCCCTACACACTCCTACTCTGACAGTGTCTCCAAGGCCTTCTCAACAACATCTGATGGACATTACAGCTCTGGGGAGGAGCAGGTGACCCCTTGGCACAAATCTACTCCTCACAACCTCCCACTTGGCACCACTGCCACTGCTCATGGTCTTGTTGTTGGTATCCGAGGGTGTCCCAGGTGGAGAGGGCTGGTAGATATACTTGTCAGAGAGTTGGAGAAAGATTCTTTCCAGCAGCAGTCAGATATGAGGCAGGATATTTGTGACATAGGGACTACACTTTCTTACATGTCTGCCTCACTGCTGGACATGCACCAACTCCCACAGTTAGTGCACAGAATGATCCAGCTGCTAGAGAGGATGGATGCATCCTGACAAGACATGGGGAAAAGGCAGAATGAAATCATGGCCATACTAAGGGAGTAGAGTGCAAGACACCATGCATTGGCTATGAAGATGATGGAGGGGATACTCAAAATGATGCCCATGCCTTCACAGGCAATGCATGGAGGGAAGCCAACACATTTACCTGCACCATCCCACTTTGAACCCCTGGTTAGGGCAACCTGCACCCCCCCCCCCCAGATCCACAATGGGAACACTCACCATGCACATGCCTTCTAATGCACTGTCACAAACCAACCCTGTAAAAACTCCAAGACCCCCTGTCCAGATAGACCCATTCACTGGACATGCTCAGATGCCTGCTGTCCAAGCAGACCCCCACACAGTATAGTCTGAAACACCCACGGTCCAAGCAGACCCACCACACTGGACAGGCTCAGATACCAGCTGTCCAAGCAGACCCTCACACTGGACAGGCCCAGACACCTGCTGTCCAGGCAAACCCCTACCCTGGGCAGGCTCCGACACCTGCTGTCCAAGCAGACCCCCACACTGGACAGGCTCAGACACGCGCTCTCCAAGCAGACCTTCCCACCGGACAGGCTCAGACACCAGCTGTCCAAGCAGGCCCCCACACTGGACAGGCTGAGACACCCGCTGTCCAAGCAGACCCCCGCACTGGGGAGGTACCACACCCACCTGCAACTAAATACTCCAGGAAATGTACAACATTTAAAAGGTCCTCACTACCAAAACTGAGAAGATGCAGCTGAGATCCCCCATGAGCACTGTGACATATGCCTGCAGCACTATGTAAATAAATAACATTTTGCACATATGAATTTGTTTGATCATTAGTTGATGATGTCCAAAGGCCCTATATCTGTCAACAATGTGGGTAAGATGTGTTCATCACTAGTATCATCTGTGTACAGTTGTGTCATGTGGAAGGCATAGCTACCAACTCCAGACATAGAATTCCATACAATGGTTCCAGCACAGACAGTGAACTACACAGCACACTTTCTAATTTTTATCTTTATATGGATAAATGTATTTGAACAAATACAACCGTTTATTGGTAAAGTGAGAAACGAAAATAAATATTGCTCTTCACAGAGTAGGGGCAGGGGACATGGCTGGGGTTGGCCAAAATAAATAAGACACGTCAGGAAACATGAAGGACAACAGTATATTCACATGGGGGAAAAGAAAAGTCCAGTCCAAATGAAATGTCCAGTCAACAGTCATTCTGGTCATCCTCTTTCTCTATGACAATGAGATCCTCTGCCATTCTAGCCGGTTCCTGGATGGCCAAAGGAGGAGCTGACACCCCATGGGAGAGATGCACAAGGTGTTGGGGGGAAACAGAGTGGGACGAACGAAAGGGGGACACATGGACGGTGGTGTGGGAGGGACACTGAGACAAGGCAGAAATCATGGCTGCACCTAAGGAAGTGATGATTACATTGATAGACTCCATGGAGTGTATCAAGTCCACTCAGGTCCTACGCTGTTCTTCTATTAACTGCTGTGGGAGCCGAGAGGTTGACCTGCTCCCCCTCAAAAGCCAACATCACCTTTGTGAGATGTAGCCACAGGGGTCACAATACAGGGAGGGGTTTGGGTAGCACAGGAGGGATGTGGGGTGTCATGGACAATGAATCTCCCAGTGGGACTAGGGCAGGCACATGGAGGGGGACTGCTGGCAGGAGTGTGAGCTGGATGCCCTGTTGGACTGGGGTCCTCTTGTTTTAGGGAGGGGACAGAGCCAGCCAGAGATGTAAGAGATTGGGGCTCTGGGGACACCTCTGGCTGATCAAGGTCTTCAATGTCCAGAGAAGAGGTGACATCATCCCCCCTGTCCAGATCAAGGTCCTCCCGTGCAGTCTCTACAGCCTCCACCCTGGCATTGTCCTCAGAGTCTGTCAGAGTGGGTGCACTTCCTCTGTCCTAGATGGTACAGGTCCCTCCTCCTCGTCTTCTTCCTCAGTTGATGATAGAGGACGGGCCCGCCATCATCCCAGGTAGCTCCCCTTGGTCCCCAGTCCTCTCCTTGGTCTTCCTGACCTGCCGGGTCCACTGAACTGGAAGTGAGAACATTATGTAGTTGGTGTCCAAATCATGGCAAAGCACATGAGTATCTAAAGCAAAAGCTGACTTTGTCCACCTTTGATCTCACTGACCAATTCCAGCTGACTTTGATTCCCAATAGAATGTGTGCTATCACTGATGTGTCCAGACATGACTCACACATTGACATCTGTCACAAGTGTGGGTGGTATACCCTACTGTAGTGACAAAGCCACCCCTCAAGCAAAACGTAATAATCTTGTCCTGATTCTCAAAAGCCATAAAAGCTGTACGTGTGAATTACTGAACTGAAGTAACCCAAAGATATCAGGGCAAGGGTTTCCTGTCCTCGCTACCTCTTCTTTTTCACAAGTCAGTATACAAGTGGAGATGGAACATGGTCTGGATGGAGCTGACCACCCTAAAGCCATGGGCCTGAATCACAAAGGTAAATTTAGAGCAAAAGTATAAACTTAGACCTACAGTCTAAGCTTACAACAAGTAAGTGTATACTTTAGGTCTAAACTTATACTCATGGGGCCAATTCACAAAGGTAAACTTAGACCAAGAGTTTAGTTTAGACCTAACGTATACCTTTACTCATAGTACAGATAGATTTTTGGTCTAAGGGGGTCATTACAACCCTGGCAGTCGGTGTTAAACCGGCGGTAAGACCGCCAACAGGCTGGCGGTCTTACTTTGTGGAATCATGACCATGGCGGTTACCGCCATGGTCATCCGCCGGTTCTCCGTTCCGCCCGCTGGGCTGGAGACCTGGGTCTCCAGCCTGGCGGCCGTCACAATACCGCCGCCGGTATTTTGACCCGGCTTACCGCCATGGATTTCCAGCGGTAGGAACCGCCATGAAATCCATGGCGATAAGCACTATGAGTGCCAGGGAATTCGTTCCCTGGCACTGATAGGGATCTCCACCCCCCACCCCCACACCGACTCCCTCCCCTACACCCCCCACCACCCCTGCCACCCCCCAAAGGTGGCAGGTCCGCCCTCCCCACCCGATCCCCGACATTACCTTACACATACACACCCGACACGCACGCAGGCACCACCAACACACATACACGTGCACACACCGACATGCATGCCAACATCTACACACACAGTCAAACACGTACACCCACAGTCAAACATACATGCACACATCCATACAGACATACCCACAGACATACACGCACTCATTCCCAAAACACGCAACACCCCCGCAAGCATACACGCACTCACACACCCCCCTACATACACAGACGCACACCCCATGCACCCACACAACACACAACACCCCTCCACCCCCCCCCTAACGGACGATCAACTTACCTGTTCCGTCGATCCGCCGGGAGGGGACGGGAGCCATGGGGGCAGCTCCGCCGACATCACACTGCCAACAGAACACCGCCGCGCAGAATCAACGGACGTGATTAGCTGGTCGGTGTTCTGTTGGCGTGGCAGTGGAGGTGGAGCAACCTCCACTTCCCCGCCGCCCGCAAGTATGGCTGTTGGCGGCTCTCCGTCGGTAAAACAACAGAGGGCAGCCAACGGTCATAATACGGCGAGCTGCAAACCGCCATTACTGGCGGTCTTCCGCACGGCGGTCCCTCTGCGGTCTTCTTAAAAGACCGCCGAGGTTGTACTGACCCCCTAAGTTTACATTTTTGGTTTACCTTTGTGAATTGGGCCCTGAGTGTAAAATATAGGCATTTGGTACAAGTTAACATTTGTGAATTGGATCCCATGTGTTAATGATCACCCTGCCAAGTGCAATTGTGGTAGATGCAAAATATTCCATATCATCTACTGTGTAGCATGGTCTGAATCCACATAAATGCTTGAATGGGTGTACAAGTGCAAACCAGCCCTTGGCCCTGACATTTGCTAGGCTGTGATTACATGCATTGAGGGATTCCTGAAATTAGCTGCATTTTGGCATTTCAGGATTGTCTGTTAGTGCTGCACACTAGTTGGCACGTGTGCAATGTTGGCTCAGCTAATTAGCTGTGAAATGAAACAGGCGAGCCACTGTTATGAAGACAGGTGCATTCGTTCAACCTTGGGAACTCCGGAACCTCATTGTGTGAGACAGATATTCCAAAGTCAACCATTACTCCAAGATACAAGAAATTATATTTTTACAATGATTATACACACAACCAAGGCATGCATATCACAGCATTCGACACAAGAAATGTGACCACTTCACCTCACACTGAGTAGTGTCTGGCCCATATTTTTGCCATTGCACCCAGAGAGTGATAAGGCCTTTGCGTCCCCAGCCATGGTGAAGGCATTGCATTTCTTCACAAGAAAGCATGAGTGATGGCTATTTCCCCTACAGTGACCAGCACACTACAAGTCCCAGAATGCACTTTGGTCAGTGCTTCCAATGTGATCCCATAGGGCATTGGCCTTATGACTGCTGCTGCAATAGCTGTGACTTTCTGCAAAGAGACATTAGAGGCATAGAGAGAGAATACATGTCACAGCATTCAACACAAGAAATGTGACCACTTGACTCCACATTGGACAGTGTCTGGCCCATCCATTTGGCATTGCACTCAGTAGTGATAAGGCCCGTGCTTCCCCAGGCATGATGGAGGCATTGCATTTCTTCTCATGAAAGCATGGGTGATGGCTATTTACCCTATAGTGTCCAGCACACTACAAGTCCCACAATGTACTCTGGACAGTGCTTTCAATGTGATCCCATGGGACATTGGCCTTATGACTGCTGCAGCAACGGCCCAGATTCTGTACATAATGCCACGAGATACATGTTTATACAGCTCTGTAAACACTCACACCATGCCACCAGACACAACATGCAGGCAATGCACTCACCAGATCTCTGCTGCTCAAGCTCCTCCAGCTGAGCACAGAGGTTGGGCCAGGCTGTACTCAGAACCCTTCTGTACAGTGGCGTGAGGCAGGGCTGGTGCACGTGGAGCTGAGAGAACTGGCCCAGCAGTTCTTGGGCCCTCAGAGGAGCCCAACCTTTCAGGTCCTCCTAGCGCTTGTGGCACGTCCTGGCCCTCCAGTGGTATACGCCCACTGCACTGCAGCACTGAGCAATCTGCTCCCAGATCCGGAAGTGTGCTGCATTGCTCATCCGGTCCTCGGGGCCCCCATAAAGTTGAAGGTAGTGGTCTAGCAACCCTCCAGCTAAGATGTCCAATTCCCTTGCACTGAAGGGGGAATCCCTTTCCTTAACTCTCTCAGCCATGTTGGAGGCAGAAAGGATGAACTGAGCAGCAAGATGGCAGAGGCTCCTGTCTGTAGCAGAGGATGATTCAGAATGACTACAAAATGGCTGCCTGAAACTTACTGTCTGGAACTTCCTGCCTTGCATTTCCTCTATGTTACTTCTTGTTGCTTATCATTGTGCTCTGGCCTGTTGCTGGATTCTATGTCTAGAGAGTGGATCATCCACAACCTGAGCATAGGCTCCGATTGCAAAGCCTAGGACCTGCTTGTTGGGCATGGCACTGTTATCAGATTGGGAAAAAAAGTGACATACGCAAGCGTGTAGGAAGGGCAGGTTACACATTGATTACACTTTACACTACAGAACTTCCCAGTACAGTTTTGCGCTTTTTATTGCATTATGGTACATGTGGTCCACATATCTTACTCATAATTTGGGAAACTGTGCTGTATCACCAATCCAGGCTCAGGCTGTGTTGTCAATCATTGCGCACATAGTACCAAGTACACCAAGGGCCAGAATTACAGTGTAAGACTGGAAAGCCATTGCAGTACTGACTAGTTTCTCACACCAGCCCCAAAACAGAAACAGTGCGTTCAAGCATGTGTATTATGCAGGATTGCCATTTTTTGAATGGCTGAACATATTGGTAGCCCAGTTCTGTAACAATACACTATAATTAGACCTTCCCCCTCCTCACCAGTGCCCGTGACAAAGGCCTAATACCCCCCTGGCCATTCAGGACATGCCTACGACCTACGCAGTACTGACAGTGGCCTTTCAATCATTGCACATGGGCTACAATCACAACACTGCAATATCTCATGGCAGGAAAACCCATCTTGGTTACAGGGACAGACCCTCTGATGTGACACCTTCACCCAAATGGGCAACCCCTTTGTGAAGAAGAGGCCTCTTGTAGAGGTCTCACACATGTTGAGCTTTGATCCCCAGAGCCAATGAGACCTTAAGAGACATTTGACACGCTAGCCCATGATGTGCACATGATAAAATGCATAGACAATCTTTAAACTCCTGGGGACAGCTGTTGTACACAGACATCATGTGTAAGTCTCAAAGTAGTCTCAGGATGGCAGTATTAAATGTCCACCAATAATCATTGACAAAAGACTGCAAACCGCATGAGGCCATGACACAACATGTTCCTCAGGTGAAAAAAAGTAGTTGGTCACGCACCTGCATACCCTGCTCTTCGTTTTGTACAATGGCTCGGTTGCCCAGGTTCAGACCTAGCTGAGGGTCCAGGGGTATGAGTAAGCCATGATTTAATGCTATGTTGTGCAATACACAACAGGCTACTATAATCTTGCACACAACCCGAGGGGAATACAGCAGCACCCCCCCTGTACGGTCAAGATATCTGAATCTTGACTTCAGGAGTCCAAAACTGCATTCAATGATGGCTCATATATGTCTGTGTGCCCTATTGTACCTCTGCTGAAGCACCATGGTTGCCCGTCTATATGGTGTGAGGAGATGAGGGGAGAGTGCATATGCAGCTTCATCTGAGGAAGGAAGTTACATTTGAAAAAGGTCTCCTATGCATTTGTATAGTAAATGCTGTATGAAGTAGTACATTATGTGTCTGTTTGGGGCATAAATGTGGGTTGAGGATCAGCTCTGTCTGATGTTTGTGTACATGTACAAACATAATTATGCCTCTCATACTTGTGTGGTCCTTGATACATACCCAGTAGGTACATCCCGCTGCCATCCACCGGGCAAGAGGTGACCTGCAGAAAACCAGTAGTGCCTGGGAATAGTGCATGCATATCAATGAATGTTAATGTCAATTAAGCTACCAATGTCATCACAGACACCCTGAATGTTGATGGAGTGTCAGCAATGTCTGTTGCTGATGATGTGTGCATTGTGGCAAGGCAGCTAGAGAGCCAATGACTGCAATCAATAGCACCCAGCACACATGGGAAGTGGGAAATGAGGAAGTAATCCCTACCTTCAGGCCATTTATATGTGGCAATGGGCTCTCCTGCTGATACAGTTCAGTACTTCATGCAGGCATCAGGACTGAGTTGCCTAGGAGATACCCACAAGGTTACCTGTGACCCTCTGAAATGACTCCATAGCAAAGAAACAGAGAGCTGCTAAGATCTTGACATAGGCTGGGATGGCGTGGGAGCAGCAAGTCACTGAATCAAGATCCTGCTCACACTCACATACCATCTCCAAGATTATATCAGGGGGAATATGGTATCTGGTCAGGACATCTTGGTTGGACATCCCAAAGAGGTTTATCCTTTGTCTAAAGATCCTCTCTACTCTCCTTCACCTCCTCCTTCTCCTCAATTGATCCTGTTGCATAGCAAGGGGCAAAATCGACAAACACAACCAGCAACATGTTGCAAGATCTGAAAGGGTTTGTGAAAGCTTTGCTTTTATGTATGCAGCAAGGCTGGGATGGGTGTGGGCGGAGGCGTTTCAGCTGAAGCTGGGTGTGTGATGGTAGGCACTCACACAGGTGTGTCATTATCCAATTCTGTCTGATCCAGTCAGAGTGCAGATGATCAGCCCTGAGTGCAGATGATCAGCCCCAAGTGAGGATGATCTCCCCCGAGTGTGGACGTAAAGATACCACTCATAACTTACCTTCCTGAATATCAAGCAGTCGTAAACTTACACTTTTGGTCTAGACTTAGACCAAAAGTGTAAGTTTACCTTTGGGAATCAGGCCCAATGTGTCTAAGGTATAGACACCATCTGAGTGCAGATGATCAGCTCCAAGTGAGGATGATCCCCCCCCGAGTGCGGACGTAAAGATACCACTCATAACTTACCTTCCTGAATATCAAGCAGTCGTAAACTTACACTTTTGGTCTAGACTTAGACCAAAAGTGTAAGTTTACCTTTGGGAATCAGGCCCAATGTGTCTAAGGTATAGACACCATCTGAGTGCAGATGATCAGCTCCAAGTGAGGATGATCCCCCCCCGAGTGCGGACGTAAAGATACCACTCATAACTTACCTTCCTGAATATCAAGCAGTCGTAAACTTACACTTTTGGTCTAGACTTAGACCAAAAGTGTAAGTTTACATTTGGGAATCAGGCCCAAGGTGTCTAAGGTATAACTACTATGAAGAAAATAAATGTATATTGTTTTTAACTTTAACTTTTCACTAATTTTTATGATGTTGCAGGACTATCACCTAATTGTGAATAATAGAAACGGGTAGATGAGTTCTCAATACACTAAGTTAGTAGGAATTTATTAATATTGTGGTCATTGGTTTTGAGAGGAAGTGTGTAAGAAATAAGTACTGTGATGAGTAGATGGTAATTCTTATTAAAAAAAAAAATGTGCTCTCACAAGACTCTTGCGGGTCGAGAAATGTAGAAAAGAGTAGGTGATCTTTGAATGCACTGTAGTAAGCACACTTACTACTGTGTTACTTAAGATGGTGTTTTTCAGTCTACTTTTTTACGCCCATTGGCTTGGTAAGAGTTTTGAATAGAGTACAGTCTCTTCTAACACCCTACTATGCACACCCATTATCAGAGAGAGGGGCGTTAGCAGGGCGGACAGTCCCTGGACAGAGCATACTAGGTACTCTTGTTATCCAAGAGAGAGGGCTCACTGGAAAGACCAGTCTCTCTCAACACAGCCTACTACTCACACCCATCATCTGAGAGAGAGGTATGAATGGAGAGGCCAGTCCACAGACACAACTTACTATGCTAACCTGTCATCTGAGAGACAGGTCTGACAAGAGTTGCCAGTTTATATATACACCCCGATACGTACACCTGTTATCTGCGAGAGAGGTCTGACAAGAGAACCCATTCTCTCTCCATACACCACATGTTTTTTTCATAAATCTAAGTGACATATTTTTCCCCACAATTATTTAATGAACTGCATTCATTAAACTAAGCACACTGTTACTATTCTGGTGTGTAGAAATTATAAATACTACAACAGGATTTATTCAGTGTAAATGCAAATTCCATTATAAAAAGTACAATCTCGCAAGAGGCCTGCAAGAACAAATCAGAAAGTGCTGCCTCCCTCTGACAACATGCAAGGAATTCCTTCCCTGGCTCTCACAAACTCTTGTGAGGCTCTCAAACATTTCTCGTTATGATGGACTTCTCTGGCTCTTGCAAGAGTCTTGTGAGTGAATTTAAGAACAAAAAAGTGAAAGTACAAAACAACATACATGATAAAACTAGGGTAGCTCTGTAAAGAGCTATTTTAGTTAACAGGCTCTCTTGATAGCAATGGCGCATTAAAAATAGATTGCTGGTATCATGTGTTCATATGAGAGTTATAAGAACTGAGCATATGCACATTCACTACTGAGATATTGAATATTTATCTTTTTAATCCCCTATGTTACAAGAAAAAAACATTCCTTTTACAAAATAATATGTAAGCAACAAGTATTACAAAATCATTCTACCATACATACACACACTGAAGTAATTAATTTACTTGAAGCATACCCTAGAAATATCCTGTAAAACCAAAGGTTAAAGTAACGTTATTAATGGTGAAATAAAATTATCAGTTTTTATTAACAACATGAACATCTTAAACTAAAAAAAACTATAGCATACACTCGGCTTCCATGGGAGCAAGTTGGCCCAAGAAAAATAAAGCTCCAGGGGCCAATCAGAACGTTCTATTTTTAAAACTGGGACTAGTGTGAGAGTCTTGGAGATGCTCACGTGTTTAACTGCCAAAATATACAATTGTTTACAATATATATACAATCTGAACAGATTTAACCGAAATCACAAAAAGTATAATCTGCAGACCAAGTTCTACCTTCTTTCCAAATTTGATGCAATTTCGTTCAGCAGTTTTGACTGTAACCTGTGTCAAAGAAGTCCAAGGAAAATGCATGGAGACTTTGAATTTTGGGGCGCCCCTTTTTTCATGGCCCCTGCTTGAAGATCACCTCAAAACGTTCCAGGAAGGAGTATATATACCACCTATATTTATACCACTTAGTGGAGGTCACCACTAGATTGGTATAGTTAGGACCTAGTTTCTATGGACAAAAGTGTTTTTTGACTTTCCTATATCTTTGGCACCGCATGATGAATCTTCCCAATTTTTTCCAAAACATTTGATAGTCACGTCAGCTGCCGTCTGGAAAGTTTTGGGTGGTCCGTCAAGCAGGATTCAGGAAAAAGGGAGGGTCAACAAAGGTGCATTTCTAATGTTAAATTCCATAGGGATATTGAACAGGTCTACAGCCTGAACCACTGGCTGGAATTACACCAAATTTGTCAGCAAGGTAGCACTTGATCCAGAAATCCCCTTTTTGTTATTTGGTGCAAATCTGCTCAGAAGTTTTTGAAAAATTAAAGAAAATCCTAATTTGTATATAGAGGGACGCAAAGGCTCTGAAATCTTGTGCTGAGATCTGACTGGCTGACAGTACTTCAACTAAGAAGTATTGGTAGCCGAAGCCGAGTCCCAGAAAAAGGTATGAAAAAACACAAAATGGGCCAGGATAGGGACACCCTAACCCCTGAGGTCTGGTGGTAGGTGTCCCAGAGGGTTCAACCTCAGAGCAAAAAAGCATTTTTTTGTTTTTTGGCCAGGGCTGCGGCTGATCCATGGATCCAGAGCTTGTTTCACTGGAGCCCCCGGGTGGGACAGGTCCCAGAAGGATTCATATTTTCGTATCTTCCCTGGGGCACTTATTCAAAATCATGCAGGGGGCCAACCAGCCCCCCCCCACTGCCCAGGGACTGCCACCTCCCTAGGGTACTGGGGGGCTACCCGGACCCCCACATCCCCGGACACCACCACCTCCTTGGGCACTTATTGTTAACAATGTGGGGGGCCGCCTGGCACCCTGCAGCCCCAAGGACCGCCACCTCCCTGGGTCACAAAATAACATTAACTGTGGGACCGCATGGCCCCCCTGCAGCCCTAGGGACCACCACCTACCAGGGGATAATTTTAAAAAGATAGGGGGTCCATTATGGACCCCTGGCCACTGGGGACCACCACCTCCCCAGGGCTATTACGTTGGAGGGGGCCCCATTGTGGAGCCAATTATGGTGCTGGAGACCTCCTCCACCAGGGCCGTCTCCTGTCATGTCCCGTGGTATCCACCCCCGGGACATTGCTGTTTGCTGTGATTTGGTAGGAGCTAACAGTTCCCGCCAAGTCACAGCAAACACTCTGCTCAAATAAAGTGAGAGCTTTCAAACAACTCTCACTTCATGCAAGCGGAGATTTCCTCTATTTCCCTTTCTGCGAGATGGAGGCAGGGAAACAGAGGAAACTGCTCTCACAGGGAGGGAGTTGCTTTAGGTTGGGCCCTGGAGGATGGGGTCCCCAGGGCGAATATCGACCTGGGGAGGGTGACCACATGGCCCCCCCCAAAAGAATATTTAGGCCAGGCCTCGGGGTGGGGTCCACAAGGCTGAGATCGGCCTGGGGAGAGAGGCTGCGCTGCCCCCACCCCCGAAAAACACAATTAAATATTTAGATTGGGCCCTAAGGGGGTGAGGTCCCCGAGGTCAAGATCAGTCTGGGGAGGGGGGCCACACAACCTCCTCCCCAAAAAGAAAATTATTTTCTATGCCTGGGTCCTGGGGATGGGGTCCCCGGGGGCGAGATTGGCCTATGAAGGGGGGGCCGCGCGGCAGTGGGGATGTGGTCTCTAGGACTGAAAATGGCCAGTGGGGGGGTCATGCAGACTTGCATTCAACTAACACTGTGCATGGCCGCAGGCCGTGGGCAGCACAGGGTTAGGTGTTTATAGGGATTGGCCAAAGTCCATGTGCAACGCAGGGTTGGGTGTGCCTGCGGCCATCCGCCGCTGCGCACCACTGAAGTCCGTGTGCAGCACAGGGTTGGATGGTTATAGGGGGTTGGCCGCAGGGTCTGGTGGTTGGATTAATGTATAGTAATCAAAATTATTTTACATTAAAAAACCATAGAACTTCACTGAAAAAAACAAAGGTTACAAGGACGTTATAGTTAGGAAACAGAATTAAAAGAACATAGAAATTCAATTAAAAACTGAAGATTACAGGGGCTTTATAGTTAGGCTCACATTTTAAATGTATGAAACCATAGAAATTCACCTGTTATACTTAAAATTATTTGAAGTAACTACAACTTGTGCCCTAAGGTAACCATAACTCTTTCCCTCTCAATACAGTGCTAATTACCTCTCAAATAGATGCACACATTACATCTTTGATAACATCATTAATAATGTCACTGTTACACCTGCAGTAAAGTTATTGATTAGATAATTGTGAATGGCTGAGGCGGAAGTTATAGTTACCTTAGGGCGCGAGTTATAGTTACTTCAAAATAACTCTAACTAGAACAGGTGAATTTCTATGGTTTTGTATGTTTAAAATGTGAGCCTAACTATAACGTCCCTGTAACCTTTGCTTTTTTAATTATATATATATATATAAAATTTTATTTACTAAAATACCCAAAGTTTACAGTGCCATTATAGTAAGGTGAAAACTGTCGCTTACAAATAAATTCTTAAACTAAAAAGACTATGAAAATCGTTCAAATTCACCAGTTATAGTTACCTAAAGTAACTATAACTCGTGACATGAAGTAACTAGGACTTGTGCCCTTGCCATGCACTGCTTATACCCTCACATATATTACATTACTTATGACATGTTCTATGACATCATTGGTAACATCAAGGCAACATTTGAAGTATATTATTGTTGACAACACTGTTTAGTGATGTTACTAATGCTGATTGACAGAGGAAATCAGTAGACTGGCATGAATTCCAGGTGAACACTTATTAAAGATGCAATTAATAAACCGAGCAACACTCGCACTTCATGAGTTCACAACATTGCCATTAGTGCAGAATGAACTGAGATATTCCAAGCCAATCATGTGGAATATTTACATGACATATAGGAAAACAAAAATTGAGACTAATATACTTTTAGTAGTCAACACTTCAGATATGATCATGGTTCTGTAAATAGAATAGCTGTTGACTATTAAAGGTCTCATCGAGGCAAGAACACAGAACGGAATGCAGTTGATATACAAAAACAATCGACTAAAACATTATGGGGGATGTTACAACTTTGGAGGAGGTGTTAATCCGTCCCAAAAGTGACAGTAAAGTGACGGATATACCACCAGCCGTATTACGAGTCCATTATATCCTATTGAACTCGTAATACAGCTGGTGGTATATCCGTCACTTTACCGTCACTTTTGGGACGGATTAACACCTCCTCCAAAGTTGTAATAACCCCCTATATCTGTAATGGTTAATTTCCAGATGATGTACCTGTAAACAACCTCTTTCTATAACCACAATTAAATTATTTTCATATGTTGCTTTCAAGTAAGAATGACATAAGCTGGTTCCAAATAATCAGCAGATTCTCCTTTTTGGTAGGCGGATCGTAACATGAATATAGGGGGTCATTACAACATTGGTGGTAAAAGCAGCTTGCCGCCGTGCAGAAAACCGCAAATACACCGCCGCGGCCGTGGAATACCGCCACAGCTGTTATGACCCACATCTCGGAATCCGCCGAAATTCAGACACCCACACAAATCTGCCACACCAAAGGTCAACTGCGGTATTCCATTGGCGGTACACACCGCCGCGCTCAAAATACACACACATCTCCAAAACACCGCCACATTGGAAAATTCAAAATACACACACCTGACACACATACAAACACCACTCCCACACACCCAACACAATATAAAACACACACCCACATCACCCACAAACCCCTACGACCAAAAATCAGAGACGAAGGCGACAGAGAGAGAGCACAGCAATAGAGAACCCCACCACACAGAGGCACAAAACACCATCACCCACACAACATCCACGCACAAAATTCCACACACCACAACACATCACCACACTCATCACCACATACACCACTCCACACATCACCTACACCACCCCATGGCACGCCAAAGACTCCCTAGGTTTTCCAAGGAGGAGCTCAGGGTCATGGTGGAGGAAATCGTACGGGTAGAGCCACATCTATTTGGATCACAGGTGCAGCACACCTCCATAGCCAGGAAGATGGAGCTATGGTGAAGAATCGTCGACAGGGTAAACGCAGTGGGACATCACCCAAGAAATCGGGAGGACATCTGGAAGAGGTGGAACGACCTACGGGGGAAGGTGCGTTCAGTGGTCTCCAGGCACAACATCGCGATTCAGCGGACTGGCGGCGGACCCCCACCTCCTCCCCCACAACTAACAACATGGGAGGAGCAGGTCTTGACCATCATGCATCCAGAGGGCCTCAGAGGAGTCGGTGGAGGAATGGACACTGGTAAGTCAAATCTTAACTATCATATCCCCCACCCTACCTGCATGCTATCACACAACCCCACCCTCACCCCCTCCCCTATCACTCCAAATCCTCACTAATGTACTAGTAACACAAACCACCCATCCCAACACCAAGCCCTGCATGACACAACTAAGCATACACACCCAGCACTAAAGCATGCTCACTGCACATACCCATAACAACCCCCCAACCATCATCACACAAGCCCCCACACAGGAATGCTTGCACTGGGGTACAAGCACACCCACCCATTGCACACCATGACACACACACATGCAATAATCATGCTCTTATACCCCTGCAGGACTACTACGTAACGTCACCACACAGGAGGGTCCAGACATCTCCACTCCACCCACAGAAGAGGCCCACAGTGACGGCAGCAGCTCTGCCAGCCCGGACCATCGTGGGCCTCGGGACAGTCGGTTCCCCTTGCACAGGCACAGCCCAACACTGACCTTCCACCCTCTGGTAACACCAGCACAGCACCCACCCAGTGGGCCCATACCTCTGTACCCAGGACACGTCAATCAGTGGTGTGTCCACCACTACAGGGAACCCAGGGTAACCCACCACCCCAACAACAACAGGGACCTGGGGCAGTGGTAGTGGGCACACTGTCCAGGGGACGAAGGCACAGGAACACAGGGGAACTGGGAGGGCTGCTGTGCGACAGGGGGCGGACAGGCCAAGGGAACCCACCCTCCACGAGGCTCTCTCCTCCATCATGGGAGCATACCACCACTCCCAGGAGACGATGGCAACGGTCCTGGCCATGTTTTAGGAGACCCAGCGCCTGCAGGACGAACAGTATTTGGAGTTCAGGGAGGAGCTCAGAACCATCAGCTCCGCCCTGGGCACCATCGTAGGGGTGCTGAAGGACATACAAAAGACCATGAGGGACACCGTGGCACTCCAAGGGGCCCCTGACACTAGCATGGACGATGAACTGTCCACCACCTCCGCCGGCGCTAGTGGACAGGAGGCACCGCCACAGGACCACCAAACCAGCACCCCACCCCAAGCGGTCCTTGAAATCCAGGAACAGGACAGAGTAAGATGGCAAGACCCTCGCCAGGAAATGAGACCACCCTGATTGTCCTCCCACTGTCTCACTTTGTTACCATGTCCAGTTTGGAACTGCCCCAGCTTCACTTCCTATGCCCATATGGGCAGTGCACCTGTGAGACTTATAGACTGGACTCTGCCATGGACATTCCTTCACCATCACCCATCACCATTTTGCCACCCCCTCCAATAATTAGCACTTCAATAAACACCCTTGAACCACAAAACAATCTGGAGTCAGTCTGTGATTTGGAAAATGTGTATTAGCAATGACAGTGACAAAATGCGTTTTCAAATGTAATGCCAACATACCTATGTCACACATCACAAGTCCATGAAGGATGCAAGCAGATGACACACGTTGGTAACCACACCTGTGAAACCGTAAGGGAAATGTACAACTCAGTTACCAAATACTGCTACTAATTGACAGACAGGATAGAGGTAGAAGTGTGAAAGTGAATGTAATAGTAAAACAATTGCCCTCACCTGTGTGTCAATGGAAATATTGCTGTATGACTGTTGTCTATGTCTTCTTCCTCAGCTTCCTCCTCATCACTGTCCACAGGCTCCACAGCTGCCACAACACGGCCATCTGGACCATCCTCCTGCAGAAAAGGCACCTGGCGTCGCAAAGCAAGATTGTGAAGCATCGAGCAGGCGATGATGATCTGGCACACCTTCCTTGGTGAGTAGAATAGGGAACCACCTGTCATATGGAGGCACCTGAACCTGGCCTTCAGGAGGCCGAAGGTGCGTTTGATCACCCTCCTAGTCTGCCCATGGGCCTCATTGTAGCGTTCCTCTGCCCTGGTCCTGGGATTCCTCACTGGGGTCAATAGCCATGACAGGTTGGGGTAACCAGAGTCCCCTAATAGCCACACCTGTTGCCTCTGGAGTTGACCCATCACATATTGGATGCTGCTATTCTGCAGGATGTAGGCGTCATGCACTGAGCCAGGGAACATAGCATTTACCTGCGAGATGTACTGGTCTGCCAAACATACTATCTGTACATTCATGGAATGATAACTCTTCCAGTTCCTGTACACCTGTTCACTCCTGCGTGGGGGGACCAGAGCTACATGGGTGCCATCAATAGCACCTATGATGTTGGGGATATGTCCCAGGGCATAGAAGTCACCTTTCACTGTAGCCAAATCCTCCACCTGAGGGACAACGATGTAGCTCCTTACGTGTTTCAGCAGGGCAGACAACACTCTGTAAAACACGTTGGAAAACAGAGGCTGGGGCATCCCTGATGCCATGGCCACTGTTGTTTGAAATGATCCACTTGCAATGAAATGGAGCACTGATAGCACCTGCACTTCAGGGGGTATTCCTGTGGGATGGGGGATTGGTGAGATCAGGTCTGGCTCCAACTGGGTACACAGTTCCTGGATTGTGGCACGGTCAAACCTGTGGGTGATGATCAAATGTCGCTCCTCCATTGTTAACAGGTCCACAAGCGGTCCGTACACCGGAGGATTCCACCATCTCCTCAAATGTCCCAGCTGACTGTGCCTAAGAAGGACAACAGCGACCACAGAGTCAACAAATTCCCAGGTATGTACCCACAGCTACACAGAACACGACACCAAATACAAAACTCTTCCTGTATGTGTGTTGAGTGTAGGCCTAGGTATGTGTGATGCAGTAGTAAATGAAGCCATGTGGGCCCCTGAAATGGCGGCTGCCTGACCTCTAAAGTGGGACATTGGGATGTGAGGTATTTGCGCTGGCGTTGTACACCGTCGCGGTAGGCGGTCGTAGACCGCAGCGCAATGCTGCATTGGTTAACATTGGACCCTATGGGTCCCAGGAGCCAATGACGATGTGCGCCGACGGGGATGATACGCACCGCCGCGGACCTCACCGCCGCGGACTTGACCGCCATTTTCTATCTGTTCAATCACTCGATACCTGATCTTCGACAGGAGGGGACCTACACTGCAAGTGCTGCTGTGACCTTGGTCTGGAAGAGGCAATGGCTGCTGCGTCTGGGGAAAGGGCCCCTGCCTTCACTGCTCAGGAGTTGGAGAAGCTAGTCGACGGGATCCTCCCCCAGTACACGCTACTCTACGGTCCTCCAGACCAACAGGTAAGTACACAGGGAGCACGTTGTATGGGCTATGCCTGTGTGGAGAGGGCTGGTTGTGAGAAGGAAGGGGGCAGAGTTCAGCGAGCATGAAGGAGTGTGAATGCATGTGCCAAATGGCAAGGGTAGGTATGGGGGCCACTCACTTCGACGGAGGAGTTGGTAATGACTTCTCTTCTTCCCCTGTCCATGTCATGTAGGTCAGCGCCCACCAGAAGAAGGACATTTGGCGTGCCATCGCCAAGGACGTCCGGACCCTGGGGGTCCACCAGAGACGTGGCACCCACTGCCGTAAAAGATGAGAGGCCATTCGCCGCTGGAGCAAGAAGACGGCGGAGGCTCAACTGTGGATGGCCTCCCAACGTGGGAGGGGTGCCGGTCGCACCATGACCCCCCTGTTGTTCCGGATCCTGGCGGTGGCCTACCCTGAGTTGGATGGGCACTTGAGGGCATCACAGCAGACACAAGGGGGTGAGTACAACATCATTCAGCGGACTTTGCACGCAGTGGAGGGGTCTGGGTGGGAGGGCTGTGGGTTCCCCTAAGCCAGGGCGAGTTACGTAGGCTAGGCCCCTCCGGAATGCAGGCCATGTGACACTCCACCCCACCTCTGTAGAGTGTCAAGTACAGGTATACATGCCCCTGTGTCATCTATGTGTGCAGATGTCCACCAAAGCCATGTAGGCCAGATCCCAGGAGTTGCATCTGTAGAGGCCAAGAGCACGGCGTAGTGCAGGGGGCTGCTGTGTCTGTATTGTCCGTAACGGTAGCGGTAAACCATGCACTCAACCTGTCTTTCTTCTGTCGCCCCCCCCTTTTTGTGATCTCCCTGTTCTTTGTGCATCAGCATCATCAGGCGGAGGTACAGTGGCACCGGAGCACAAGGGAGCTGCATCCCACATTGTCGTGGAGGGCCACACCACGGACTCTGTATACACCAGTGGGACGGAGGGCGAGGGGAGCTTCACGTCGGTCACGGGATCACCAAACAGCGACACAGACTCGTCCGCCGATGGGAGCTCCCTTGTGGTG
This sequence comes from Pleurodeles waltl, assembly GCF_031143425.1. Lineage (NCBI taxonomy): Eukaryota > Metazoa > Chordata > Amphibia > Caudata > Salamandridae > Pleurodeles > Pleurodeles waltl. The sequence continues at coordinate 237,116,892 of NC_090436.1, forward strand.
GTGGCACCATCTGTGCCCCCCACTTCTACAGGTACAGCCGCCACCCCCCCTACCAGCACCGCCCACCCAGCAGCCCCTCAGCCTTCGCTCCGTGCCCGCTCACCCAGGAGGGTGGGCATCACCTTCGCCCCAGGCACGTCAGCCCCTGCCCCAGTCACACCTGCTGCCCTCAGTGAGGAGGCCATTGACCTCCTCAGGTCACTCTCTTTTGGGCAGTCTACCATTGTGAATGCCATTCAGGGTGTAGAAAGGGAGTTGCAACACTGTAATTCATTCCTGCAGGGCATTTATTCTGGTCAGGCTGCCCTTCATCGAACCCTGCAATCTCTGGCCTCAGCACTGATGGCAGCCATTGTCCCTGTGTCTAGCCTCCCCCCTCCAGCTTCCTCCACCCAGACCCAGTCCCCTGTACCCCAGCCTATCCCAAGCACACCATCAGACAAGCATGCACACACCTCAAAACGTAAAAGTAGCTCAGGCAAACATAAGCACCACACAACCCACAGGCACTCACACAAGCATCACCCACATACAGACCCACCAACATCCACTGTGTCCCCCTCCTCGTCGTCTCCCTCCTCCCTCCCAGTGTCGTCTACACTCTCACCTGCATGCACTACATCTATAGGCACTAGGACTCGCACCAGAACACCCAGCACCACACCCCGCTCACCTGCACTCACCACCCCCACTACCATTTACACGTCCCCTGTGTCCACTCCCAGTGTGTCTGTGACGCCCCCTCCCAAAGTACACAAACGCGGGCACCCACACACCCAACATCCATCCACCTCACGACAGCCTCCAGTACCTGCACCTGCACCCAAATCACCTAAAGTTACACCTCCTACAACCACCTCCTCTTCCTCCACTCCCAGACCCCCTCTAGCTACCCATCCCAGTGTTCGTCAGAAACTCTTCCTCAGCAACGTTGACCTCTTTCCCACCACCCCCACTCCTCCAATTCATAGGTCCCATAGTAGCACCTCAGCCCAAAAAAGTCTGGTACCAGTGGTGCGTGTTAAAGGTGTGTGGAGTGCACCGGCCACCAGGGCAGCCAGTGTGACACAGAGCCAAAGCACTGCCAGTCCACCCCCTGTAAAGCACCTTAAGTTGGAAAGTGGTCGACGGGAGAGGGTGAAGACTCCTGCCGGCAAAACAGCTCACAAGGGTCCCGGGGGGAGTGCCGAGTCAGCTGTGACTCCTCCCAAGTTGGTGAAGGGGCAGAAGAAGTCTCCAAAGTCTGGGAAGAGCAGCACGGCGGAGAAGACCGCCATCCTCCCCGCCGGCCGGGACGCCACCGCCAGCACTGTCGTTACTGGTCCGGAAACCACAGCCAGAGTCAGGGGGTCATTCTGACCCTTGCGGTAATTGACCGCCAGGGTCAACGACCGCGGGAGCACCGCCAACAGGCTGGCGGTGCTCCCAAGGGCATTCTGACCGCGGCGGTATGGCCGCGGTCAGAAACGGAAAACCGGCGGTCTCCCGCCGGTTTTCCGCTGCCCTGAGGAATCCTCCATGGCGGCGCAGCTTGCTGCGCCGCCATGGGGATTCCGACCCCCTCACCGCCATCCTGTTCCTGGCGGTCGTGACCGCCAGGAACAGGATGGCGGTTAGGGGTGTCCTGGGGCCCCTGGGGGCCCCTGCAGTGCCCATGCCAATGGCATGGGCACTGCAGGGGCCCCCGTAAGAGGGCCCCTAAAAGATTTTCAGTGTCTGCATAGCAGACACTGAAAATCGCGACGGGTGCTACTGCACCCGTCGCACCCTTCCCACTCCGCCGGCTCCATTCGGAGCCGGCTTCCTCGTGGGAAGGGGTTTCCCGCTGGGCTGGGGTGCGGCCTTCTGGCGGTCGCCCGCCAGCCCAGCGGGAAACACAGAATAACCGCGGCGGTCTTCTGACCGCGTAGCGGTATTCTGTTGGGGGAACTTTGGCTGGCGGCCTCCGCCGCCCGCCAAAGTTAGAATCACCCCCTCAGTGCCCTAGAGGGCAGTAGTATTGTCACTGGTCCGGAGACCACCGCCAGAGTCAGTGCCCTGGAGGGCAGCAGTATCGTCACTGGTCAGGATACCACCGCCAGAGTCAGTGCCCTGGAGGGCAGCAGTATCGTCACTGGTCCGGAGACCACCGCCAGAGTCAGTGCCCTGGAGGGCAGCAGTATCGTCACTGGTCCGGAGACCACCGCCAGCGTCAGTGACCTGGAGGGCCCAGCCCCGCTGGGCACTGAGGGACCGTAATGCCACACACCGCTGAACAGGGCAAAGAACGCCATGGTGAAGACCGCTGAACAGGACAAAGCACGCTGAACAGGTCAGAGAAAGCAAAGGCAAGCACCGCTGAACAGGGCAAAGCACAGCCAAATCAAGCATTGTTAGCCCATGTGCAGCAGGAACAGTGACGGAACTGGGACCGTCACGGGGAGCGTGATGCACTCTGGGCACCATTCCCCCTCCAGAACCAGTGGAGACCTGCATCCACTCTGTCTGTCCTTCACAGGATGAAGCACTCTGGGCACCAGTCCCCCTCGAGAACATGTGGAGACCTGCATCCACTTGAGAGACTGTGGCTTTGCCCTCCCCAGGATGTAACAGTGGGCAACCCACCCACTGTAGAGACTTGAGAGACTGTGGCTTTGCACTCCCCAGGATGGTACAGTGGGCAAACCACCCACTGTAGAGACTTGAGAGACTGTGGCTTTGCACTCCCCAGGATGGTACAGTGGGCAACCCATCCACTGTAGAGACTTGAGAGACTGTGGCTTTGCACTCCCCAGGATGGTACAGTGGGCAACCCACCCACTGTAGAGACTTGAGAGACTGTGGCTTTGCACTCCCCAGGATACATCAATGGGCATGGAGCCCCGTCGTGGATCTAGCGTGGTGTTGTCATCCGGCTGAGGTGCCCCCCCTTCACTTCCCCCTGAGGTGCCTGTTGTATTTCTATCTGATGCCCCTGCAGTGGTCTCTCCATTCCAGGACAGGTATTGTGTGTGGGCCTCGCCCATGCATTTTGGGCCCAGTGGTCCACGGACATTGAAATGTGCATACCTGTACTACTAATCGTGATGTATATATTTGGAATGTGTATATATTGATGTATATATGTGCTTACTGATTTTTGATACATTACAATGGTTGAACTCATTCCCTTTTGTCTTAGCTTTTATCCGGAGGGGTTGGGGGTTGTTACTGTGATGTTCGGAAATGCATTGGTGTGTGTGTTGTAGTGGGTGAGGGTCGGGTTGGGGCTGGGGGTGTTGCGTGTGTGTCCCCCTGACTTTTGTCTCCCCCCTCCCCTATGTCGTAGGTGCAGTACTCACCGTTGTCTTCGGCACCTACGTTGCTGGTGATCGTACAGGAGCAGGAAGACAAGCGCAGGGAGTATTTGTAGTTCGGGCTCCATGGTGGGCTCCTTCCTCGTGGAGTGTGTTAAGGTGAGCGTTTTTCCATTGCAAAAGCTGTTTCCGCCGTGTTTTTATCCACATTGAATCCGCCCCGGAAAAGGTGGCGGATTGGCGGGTTGTGATACTGTGGGCAGTACATTGTCTCCCGCCTGTCTGTTGGCGGTGACCGCCGCGCTACTTGTCTGTACCGCCGTGGCGGTCGGAGTGTTAAAGTGGCTGTCTATGTTGGCGGTTTCCGCCACGGTCATAATTCCCTTTTTTTGTCCGCCGGCCTGTTTGCGGTATTACCGCAGCTTTCACACCGTTCGCCAGGGTTGTAATGACCACCATAATGTGAAAACTTGCAATAGTTTCTTCAATGACTTGCTAATACCAAAAGGCAACAAATCACAAAAATACAATGGCAAATTAATCCTACTTTCAACAGCTCTAAGAACTCCCAAAAAAATACAAGTGTACAAATAACAGACTTGCCTAAACATAATACATCGACACACCCATTAAGGGAGAGGTAACCATCATGTACTCTTACCAGATATAACATTATCAGTTAAGTAACTCTGATTTGATACGGAATTTATAGTTAAACACTGTGCTTTCACTTCTTTGTTTTAAAACGCAAGGACATCTTTATTGGATATCCCCATGTCAGAATTTGATGTTCTTGGTATCTTCGGGTACTGTTCCGATCGATACCTTCTTATTAACTCTTTTGAATAAATACCTCAATTTTTTGTGTGCGGCTGGCAAGCTGAAAAATAGCTATGATTTTTGATGGCATCATTTTTTAATATTTGTAACTTACCTGTAATGTGAACTAAACACATGGTGTAGTCTTGAAACTTTTGGCTTGTTGAGTAAACTGTGGCCCATTAAAGTTTGCACGTTTTCTATTCTTGAAGGTGACTCTCAAGATTGCGATATCGAAAAGAGATGCAAGTAAACAGGACAGTGGTATGCGTTTAAGGACAAAGCAAAGAGTAAGTGGTAATTATGACAACTATAGAGCAAGTATCAGCCTGTCAATAGTCAGAAATGATCAAAGTCCTGTCCAATATGTATGTCCGTAAGTACACAGTGGCAGCATACGTAAGTTTTACCTGGGGTACTGTTCGTGTTGACAGCCGTTAATAAACAGGACAATAGACATTCCTGTTGATTGCAAGTTTTACAACCGGAAACTATGTTTGTTTTCTTCAAACATATGAGGGTGTGGCATAACGGCCTGAGCTTTCTACTTCGGAGCTAGGGAACAAGATTGGAGTCTCGATAGCGTCGGCTCAACGCCGCTTGATTCTGGGCAAATCACTAAGGCCCATATTTATACTTTTTGACGCTAAACTGCGCTAACGCAGTTTAGCGTCAAAAAGTTTTGCGCCGTCTAACGCCATTCTGAAGCGCCATGCGGGCGCCGTATTTATGGAATGGCGTTAGACGGCGCAATCAGACCGGCGCTGCCTGGTTTGCGTGGGAAAAAACCACGTAGACCAGACAGCGCCGGCGTAGGGGGAAAATGGCGCATGGGCGTCTTAAAATGGGGCAAGTCAGGTTACGTCGAAAAAATCGTCTTAACCCGACTTGCGCCATTTTTTAACGACGCCCATCCCCCATCAACATGACTCCTATCATTGTAAAGATAGGAGTCATGCCCCCTTGCCCAATGGCCATGCCCAGGGGACTTCTGTCCCCTGGGCATGGTCATTGGGCATAGTGGCAAGTAGGGGGGCACAAATAAGGCCCCCCTATGCCACCAAAAAAAAAAATAAAAAATAAAAAATTATACTTACCTGAACTTACCTGAATGTCCCTGGGGTGGGTCCCTCCATCCTTGGGGGTCCTCCTGGGGTGGGCAAGGGTGGCAGGGGGGGTCCCTGGGGGCATGGGAGGGCACCTGTGGGCTCATTTTGAGCCCACAGGCCCCTTAACGCCTGCCCTGAGCAGGCGTTAAAAAGTGGCGCAAATGCGCCGTTTTTTGCCACGCCAACTCCCGGGCGTCTCTTTTGCCCGGGAGTATAAATACCACGTAAAGGCCTGGGAGTCATTTTTTAGACGGGAACGCCTCCCTTGCATATCATTAACGCAAGGAAGGGGTTCACGCTAAAAAATGACGCACATTCCGGGAACTTTGGCGCTATTCGCCTCTAACGCCATAGTATAAATATGGCGTTAGTTGGCGTTAGTTTTGCGTCGAAATTGCGTAATTTCGGCGCAAACGGAGTATAAATATGGCCCTAAGGGTCTGATCTATCCTTTTGTAGCGCTGCATTTTTTCATTTTGTGACTCAAAAGCGGCGCAAACTTACAAAATATAATTGAATTCTGTAAGTTTGCGCTGCTTTAATGTAAAAAAAAAATGGCACAAATGTGGGGCTAAAAAAGTGTAAATCAGGCCCTTAGTCTTCCTGTGTCTACAAAAAAATGAACGTGTCCTTGTGTAACGTAAGCGCTCCAACACCTTCGGGTCATATTCAGGCTATGTAATACATATATATATATATGAGCACTGATGAGAGCATATGTAATAAACTGAGTTTTAGTTGTACAGCGCTAAGGGCCTCATTCATTAGGAAATAGTGCGGTGCCGCAAGCAGTATTTTTGCGCCAAGCTGTGTAATTTTCAAAATACAGGAGTGCACCTTATTTTCAAGAATATGGAGCATTCCTGTGTTTACCCCTGACCCGGCGCTACAGCAACTGCCTAGCACCAAAGCAGGAAACCTTGTGCCATGGTGCAAGGATGCCATCATTGCAGGAGTGAATGTTTATGAGCAGGAAGGGACACCTTCCTCCACATAAATATTTGTTAATGGTAATTTGCTCCTCCTATGTGTGCTGCAGAATGTAGTAGAAATAGAAAGAGCAAAAAACGAGGAGTAATAAAAGTATTTCTCCTCATTGCGCCATGCTAACGCCACCCTGGGGAGGTGTTAGTTTTTGGCTATGCCTCAGGTTTATGGTTTCTTGTAAATCTGGGGCAGCATCAAAAGCAATGGGTGTTGCATGGTATGCCCAAAGCAACACCCATTGCATGCCCCTTTGCCACAGAAAACTGTGTGGGTGGCCCATATTTACAAGGTGGCATTGAACCACGAAAAGTGCTTAACGCCGCCTTGTAAATATGCAGCAGGGCACAGCGCCACCAGAACGTCCCTAAAAGTGACGTTTCAGTGGCGCAAGGACCTTGTAAATGAGGCCAAAAATGCTTACCTAGCTCTGTCTTTGCTTGATTTTCATTTCATTTAGTATATATTGGAAAAGGAAACAGGGAGGAAAGAGGAGGTTTGACAAAGTCTCTGGTTAGTAGCGAGAGTAACAGTAGAGATTGTTTTTGATGGTTGGTAGGCATTGTTCAAGAAGTACCTCTGGGAGCTGGAGTACAACCCCGTGGTGTTACTCTGTGGTTGCATTTTGATATCCCAGTTCTCAATGGCTTGACTGCTTGAATACTGACTTTTAAGAAGTTTCTGAAAGAGCAGGCAATTTGAATGACTCCTTAGAAATGGATTAAGAAAGTTCAAGCATTTGGGCCCTGTACTCATAAGTACCTGATTCTATGGGGGTCATTACAACATTGGCAGTAAAAGCCGCTTACCGCCGTGCAGAAGACCGCCAACACACCGCCGCGGCCGCAGAATTCCGCCACAGCTATTATTACCCACATCTCGGAATCCGACAAAATACAGACACCCACACAAGTCCACCACACCAAAGGTCAGTGATAAACTGGCGTAAACAAAACCTCCACCGTCACGCCAACAGAAAAACGCCCACACTATCACGACCCACAAATCCATGCAGCGGTCTTTCAACCGCGGTATTCCATTGGCGGTACACACCGCCGCGCTCAAAATACACACACATCTCCAAAACACCACCACATTGGACAATTCGAATTACACACACCTGATACACATACACACACCACTCCCACACACCCAATACAATATAAAACACACACCCCATCACCCACAATCCCCTACGACCAAAAATCATGACCGAAGGCCAGAGAGAGACACAACCATCAACAAACTAGCATCCACAGGCACACAACACCATCACCCACACAACTTCCACGCACCTCACACAACACACCACTACATATCACCACACTTATCACCACACACACCACCCCACACATTACCTACACCACCCCATGGCACGGCAAAGACAGCCCAGGTTCTCGGAGGAGGATCTCAGGGTCATGCTGGAGAAAATCGTCCGGGTAGAGCCACAGCTATTTGGATCACAGGTGCAGCACACCTCAATTGCAAGGAAGATGGAGCTATGGCGGAGAATAGTGGACAGGGTCAACGCAGTGGGAAAACACCCAAGAAATAGGGACGACATCAGGAAGAGGTGGAACGACCTACGGGGGAAGGTGCGTTCCGTGGTCTCCAGACACAACATCACGGTACAGCGGACTGGCGGCGGACCCCCACCTCCTCCCCCACAACTAACAACATGGGAGGAGCAGGTCTTGACTATTCTGCATCCTGAGGGCCTCGCAGGAGTCGGTGGAGGAATGGACTCTGGTAAGTCAAATCTTAACTATCATATCCCCCACCCTACCTGCATGCTATCACAGACCCCCACCCTCGCCCCCTCCCCTATCACTCCAACTCCTCACTAATGTACTAATAACACAAACCACCCATCCCAACACCAAGCCCTGCATGACACAACAAAGCATGGACACCCATCACTAAAGCATGCCCACTGCACATACCCATAACATCCCCCTGAACCATCATCACACAAGCCCACACACAGGAATGCTAGCACTGGGGTACACGCTCACCCACCCATTGCACACCATGACACACACAGATGCAATAATCATGCCTTTACACCCCTGCAGGACCACTACCCAACGTCACCAGACAGGAGGGTCCAGACATCTCCACCCCACCCACAGAAGAGGCCAACAGTGATGACAGCAGCTCTCTCCAACTGGATCGAGATGACCAGCCCGTACCATCGTGGGCCTCGGGACAGTCGGTTGCCCACACCCAGTTACAGGCCACCACAGACCTTCCACCCTCTGGTAACACCAGCAGAGCACCCACCCAGCGGGCCCATACCTCCGTCCCCAGGACATGTCAATCAGCAGTGTGTCCACCACTACAGGGAACCCAGGATAACCCACCACCCCAACAACAATAGGGACCTGGGGACAGTGGCAGTGGGCACACGGTCCAGGGGACGGAGGCCCAGGAACACAGGGGAACTGGGAGGGCTGCTGTGCGACAGGGGGTGGACAGGCCAAGGGAACCCACTCTCCACGAGGCCCTCTCCTCCATCATGGGAGCCTATCACCACTCCCAGGAGACGATGGCAATGGTACTGGCCAAGTTTCAGGAGACCCAGCGGATGCCGGAGGAACAGTATTTCGGGTTCAGGGAGGAACTCAGAACCATCAGCTCCACCCTGGGCACCATTGTAGGGGTGCTGAAGGAAGTACTCAACACCAGGAGGGACACTGTGGCACTCCAAGGGACCCCTGACACTAGCATGGACGATGAGCTGCCCACCACCTACGCCGGCGCTAGTGGACAGGAGGCACCGCCACAGGACCACCACACCAGCAGCTCACCCCCTGCAGACGGAGAACCACCCTGTAAACGGTCCCTGAGATCCAGGAACAAGACAGAGCATGATGCCAAGACCCCCGCCAAGAAATGAGACCACCCTGATTGTCATCCCACTGTCCCACTTTGTCATCCTGTCCATAATTAAACTGCCCCAGCTTCACTTCCTATGCCCATATGGGCAATGCACCTGTGAGACTAATAGACTGGACTCTGCCATGGACACTCCTCCGCCATCACCCCTCACCATTTAGCTTCCCCCTCCAATATTTAGAATTTAAATAAACACACCTAAAGCACCAAAAGATCTGGAGTCTGTCTGTGATTTCGAAATAGTGCATTTGCAATTACAGTGACAAAATGTTCTTGAAATAGTGATGTCAACATACCTATGTCACACAGCTCTAGTCCATGAGGAATCTAAGCAGATGACACACGTTGGGACCCACACCTGTGAAACCGTAAGGGAAAGTGACAACTCAGTGACCATACACTGGGTGAAAACGACAGACAGGATAGACGTAGAAGTGTAAAAGTACATGTAGTAGGCAGGAATGTATTCTCACCTGTGTTTCACTGGAAATATTGCTGGATCACTGAGTCCCTGTTCTGCATGTCTTCTTCCTCTGCTTCCTCCTCATCACTGTCCACAGGCTCCACAGCTGCCACAACACTGCCATCTGGACCATCCTCCTGAAGAAAAGGCACCTGTCGTCGCAAAGCCAAGTTGTGAAGCATACAGCAGCCCACGATGATCTGGCACACTGGAAGGGGGGGCACCTCAGCCGGATGAGGATTGAACAGTGGGCAAACCACCCACTGTAGAGACTTGAGAGACTGTGGCTTTGCACTCCCCAGGATTGAACAGTGGGCAAACCACCCACTGTAGAGACTTGTGAGACTGTGGCTTTGCACTCCCCAGGATTGAACAGTGGGCAAACCACCCACTGTAGCGACATGAGAGACTGTGGCTTTGCACTCCCCAGGATTGAACAGTGGGCAAACCACCCACTGTAGAGACTTGAGAGACTGTGGCTTTACACTCCCTAGGATACATCATTGGGCATGGAGCCCCCTCGTGGATCTGGCGTCGTGCACTCATCCGGCTGAGGTGCCCCCCCTTCCCTTCCCCCTGAGGTACCTGTTGTATTTCTATCTGATGCCCCTGCAGTGTTCTCTCTGTTTTGATCTGGTATCATGTGTGGGCCTCGCCCATGCATTTTGGGCCCAGTGGTCAATGGACTATAAATGGTGCAATACCTGGACTACTATTCTTGGTATATATTTTGTTAATAGTGTTTATATGTATAATTTTGCGTACTGCATTTTAATATATTACAATGGTTACACTCATTTCCTTTTGTCTTTGCATTCTTCCTACAGGGGGCGGGGGGTGTTACTATAATGTATAGATATGTATTAGTGTGTGTGTTGTAGTGGGTGAGGGTGGGGATGGGGGTGTTGCGTGTGTGTGTCCCTGTTTTTTGCCTCCCCCCTCCCCTGTGTCGTAGGTGCAGTACTCACTGTGGTCTTCGCCGCCGGCGTTGGTGCTCCTGGTACAGGAGCAGGAAGACTATTGCAGGTAGGATTTGGAGTTCTGGGTCCATGGTGTCGTCGTTCCTCGTGGAGTGTGTAGAGGTGGGCGCTTTCCCTTCGAAATTCCTGTTTCCGCCGTATTTTTATCCATGGTGAATCCGCCCCGGAAAAGGTGGCGGATTGGTAGGTTGTGATACTGTGGGCGGTACTTTGTCTTCCGCCTGTCTGTTGGCGGTGACCGCCAAGCTGTTTGTCTGTACCGCCGTGGCGGTTGGAGTGTTAAAGTGGCTGTCTTTGTTGGCGGTTTCCGCCACGGTCGTAATTCCAATTTTTTTACCACCGACCTGTTGGTGGTCTTACCGCCGCTTTAACACCGACCGCCAGGGTTGTAATGACCACCTATGTCTCTATCTTGTAAACTTTGTAGTTAGATGGTCACTGTGCTGGCCCATAGGATATTTCTCAGTTGAATGTAGTCATTGGCGTCTTTCTTCACATGTTGTTAGTCCTTTCTCTGTGTTAGAAGTTGGGTCTCTAGTTGGCAGAGGTATACACCCTTGTCCAAGTAGGGACCACAATCCTATTCAAGGTGTGGTTTTGGATTCTGAGAGCTGTCAGTAGCCTCTACTGGGTGCTGTCCTTCCTGGCAGCACTTTACTTGGCATGGGACACAGATCCAATAGCCAAGAGCAAGTTAGGACCCTTGACCCTGTTGGTCATGGAGTTGATGCTCAAGTGTTGGGTAACCTGTGTGGGCAAGCTAGGTGTCACCTTAGCAAAAGTAGGGATAGGTGAGGTGGGCACATCACCACCAAGACTAAAAAGGGAGGAAGAAAAAGACACAGCTGTAGGGAAGGTGCAGTTTAAAATGGATCTGTTACTGTTGAGATGGGTCAACTGCCCAGTGGAAGTGACCCTGACAGGAGGATGCAAAGCAGAGAAGGCCCTGCTATATCACATCGAGTTTTCTTCACATTCTTTCTCACCTGAAAAACCAGGTAAACTCTCCCGAGGTTGAGCTGAGTTTCCTAGTTGTGTTGGCTAAGATACCTTGTGTAAAAAAAACTGGGCTATTTGCAGATGCCCCCTCCACTTTTTGCTCCAGGTGAACCCCTAGATGCTTTTTGACGTTGATACTGCACTGATACCTGCTAACCAGGCCCTGTGTATGTGTTCTCTCTCTAAATTGTCATATTGACATGGTGAATTCCTGATTGGCATAAGTGTACCGCTTTGTAAGCCCCTAGTAAATGATACACAGGGAAATAAGGGGTCCCCAGGGCTGCCTCACAAAGTTGTGGCACCCCAGAGGACCCAGGCAACTCCTGATGGCAGGCCTGCCATTGCATACTGCCAGAGTGGTGCAAACTGCTTGAGTTTGACTGTGCCCTCACCATGAGTGGCACAGTCCCATGCACTGCCTTACACATATGTCAGAAATCCCTAAGGAAGGCCTTTGCAGCCCAGGAGGCAGGGTGCATTATATTTGAGGTGCAGGCATGTAAGCACAAGCTTATATGTCTCCATAGCATTTTTTCTATTAAGGTACACTATAAATGCAGTCCAGTCCATATGATAACATGGGACTTAAGCCTTGGTCTTTGGTGTCAAACAACTTGCTTTCACTCCCCCAACATGAATCACATGTCGAGGGACAGCTGGCAAGCACTCAAATGGCGCACTAGAGGTTGCCCATCTGTTTTCCACCCTCCTTTGTGCTCTGGCTGAGCATTCAGCACGTTTTCCCATACTTGCTGCTGCCAAAATAGAGTTCTGACCTCCTGCCAGTCAGCCTGGGCACTCCCAGAAGTCAGAACAAAGGGTTGAGGTGGGCAGGAGGTCACACCTCCTGCCCCCCAGCTGGGCTACTGAATAGAGCCATTAGGGTACTGAGTTACAAAGTATGCGCCGCCCCTGATAGCTGTCTGTACTCTCCCCCAGCGAAGAAACAGCCATCCCCCTGCCCCAGCCTCATTTTCATGTGGACAGGTGGGAAATTAGGTATGCAGGACTGTGAACACCCTCAGCAGGCTGACCACACCTCTAGGGTGAGCAGCCCATTCTGAGTACTACACTTTAGTTTCTGCCAAATTAGGAGTGGTAGAATAGAGGGTTCTGGGTAGCTACAGGTGATCAGCCCACTGGATGTGGTTGGGGAGGACTTAGGGAGTTAGAGGTGTGGAGACTAGTGACCAATGGACAGCTAGCTCCTATAGCTAATGCACCCATGGGATGACCACATCCTGTTGTCCAGATCACCTTTAGCTACCCGGAACCCTTTCTGTCACTCCTAAGATGGTGGTCCGACTGGGTTTCTCAGTCTAGAGGTTTGGTCAACCTGCTCAGGGTCTGCATAGTCCTGCATACCTAATTTCCAGTCTGTCCATGAGCAAATGTGCCTGGCGTTGGGAGGACTGTTTCCTCATGGTGGGAACAGTGCAGATGGCTATCAGGAGCAGTGCAGCCTTTGAAGCTCACTGCCCTGATGGCTCTATTCACTAGTCAGGCTGGGGGGCAGGAGGTGTGACTTTGACTCGGCTCTTTGTTCTGACCTCTGGAAAAGTCAAGTTTGCCAGACAGGAGGTCAGAACTCTGCCTTGGTTGCCGCAAGCACAGGTAAAAGCATGGCTGTTTGGCCAGAGCACAAAGGAGGGTGGTAATTAGATGAGTAACCTCTATTGTGCCACCTGGGTGCATGCCAGCTGGCCCCGCAACATAAGATTCATGTTGGGGGAGAAAAAACAAGTTGTTTGACACCAAGCTTGACATATCCAAGTGGCACCATAATGGAACTAGCAACCCTGGTCAATCGGGCCTTCCTTGGGTGTGCCTGACATATATGCAAGGCAGTGCAAGGGATTGTGCTACTCATGGTGAGGGTTGGTCATGGCTCTAGCAGTTGGCAATGGCAGGTCTGCCATCAGGACTTTGCCTGTGTCCTCCAGAGTGGCACAACCTTGTGCTGCAGCCCCGGGCCCCCTTTACCACTTATGCCCTGGGTTCCATTTACTAGGGGCTTAAAAAGGAATACAGCTTTTTAATCAGGAATTTATGATGTCAACATGACAATTTAGAGAGAGAGAACACATACACTGGGGCCTGGTTCAGAGTTAAAAAGCCAGCATCTAGGGGTTCAAACGTGGGCAAAAAGTGGGGAGGAGACATCTGCAAAGAGCCCAGTTTTCTTACAGCACCATTAGGGGTTACATGGTGGGGCTGGACTGGGGCAAAGTAAACAGTTCAAGCAAACTGCAATGGAGCACAGGCCGGGGACAAGAGCCACACAGGCTCAGTGTAGATGAATGATGTGTTGAGCGATGCGTCTATGCTGACTCCGCAGTCAAGTTGATGTGTCAATTTTCTTCACATAGTGGTGGTGATGCATTGGTTTCAAGGACAACGCATCAAGACAAGATGCTTTGATTCTGAAGTACGATGCACCTGGTTTCTCTGTGTAGTTGAGGGGATGCGTGGATCTCTCTGAGCTGCTGCGATGGTAATGCACGGTTCTGACCATCAGGCTTTCAAGGCCCTGAGGTGGGTCTGAGAGTGATGTGATGTTCTGCTCCAGAAGCAGGGTTCATGCGCTGGTTTTGCTCTAGGCAGACTGGAGATGTGTTGATTTCTCTAGTGCTAGTATCTAGGTCCACTTCCCAGTATACCAGACGAGGGGTGGAGGCTTTGACATTCCTGAGTCTCAAGCAATAGGAGGCAAACCAGTAAGCCCTTAGAGATTACTTAGGGTGCAAGGCAGAGTCCAGCTCTCCCTCAGCAGTGTCAGAGAACAAAGGCAGCAAAACAGCACAGCACAGCTGAATAGCAGTTCTTCTAGGTCAGCAATCCAGCAGAATAACAGTCTTCAATGGAGCACAGGAGTTCTTCTGACAGAGTCCAGTTTTAGGTCCAGAGGTGTCTGATTTGGTGGGATCAGATATCCAGTACTTATACCCAGTTGTGCCTTTGAAGTGAGGGTGACTTAAAGAAGGGTCTTTGAAGAGCACAGAGGTCCTTTCTTCCTAGCCCTGGCTCAGTATAGGGTAATCAACCCTTTGTGCGTGGACAGGAACTTCCTATTCAGGTGTAAGTGCTAGCCCCTCCCACCCTTCCTGCCCAGGTACAGCCATCAGTGTGCAGCAACGTGTTCAGATACACCAAATCTTCCTGTTTGTGGCTGTCTAGAAAGAATGCATGAAGTGTAACTGTCTCTCACACCAGACATGTATTGGAGGCAGACTGCAGGCACACAGAACTGTAAGAACAGATAAATGCCCTCTTTCTAAAAGTGGAATTTGTAAAATAGTAATGTTAAATCTGAGTTTACCAGTAAAGAGGATTTATCATTACCATTTCAAAGATATGAAATATATCACAGCTACTCCTTCTCAATCAGAAATTACAGCTTAATAGTGTACTAAACAATGACCAAGGTTACCCCATGCGAGGAGTAGGCCTCCCAGTAGAGAAAAACGAATGTAGGTGTTTTTCATTACTAGGACATGCAAAACCTAAAAGTACATTGTTAGAAATAAAGTCCCTAGTTGGCAGTGGTTTGCACTCTGCCCAAGTAGGAACCCTTACTCCAGTCTGGGAAGGGGTGTCACACAGCTAACATAACCCCTGCTCACACACTTCGTAGCTTGTCTCAAGCAGTCAGGATTATCTCAGAGGTAATGTGTAAAGAATTTGTACACACACACACACAGTAACAGTGAAAACACTGCAAAACTGGCCAATATTTATCTGAATAAAACAAGACCAAAACAACAACATATACAAGTAAAGATGTAACTTTTTAGACAGTTAAATGAGCCTTAATGCTTCGGAATCAATGCTTGTATAAACAGTACCTATGATTCATTAAAAACAAAGATGATGCGGGTAGCAGGGGAGGTGAGGCACCAAAAAGCAAAGTGATTCATCAGTTCCTTACTGCGCAGGGGAGGTGATGCGTTGATTCTTTCCTCGCGTAAAAGCAATGTTTCAGTAACTTACTGGCAGAGGAAAGACGATGCATTGAATTCCAGACACGCAGCCTTGGTTCCATACTGCAGTGCAGGGGTTGATAAGAAATTGATGCCCAGGGACAATGCGTGGAAAATCCAGAAGCACTGAGTAGATGGAATCACACTGAAACAGGCGCTGCGTCAATTCTGCAGTGGCGACACTGGTTGCTGCATCGCTTCTTCTGCCTCAGTGCGTTGGTGCATGGATTTTCTCCTTCAGATCACCAGCTTCCACTTCCAAGGGCTCAGGGACTGGAGTTGGCACCACTTGCCGAGTCAGTACTCTCAGCAGAAGAGCCCAGGCACTGGTAGATGAAGTATTGGATGTCCCTGAGACTTCTTAGCAGGAGGCAAGCTCATTTCAAGCCCTTGGAGAACCTTGGAAAGCAGGATGTAGAGTCCAGTCCTTTCATTCCCAGAAGCTGCAAGAAGCAGGCCAGCACAGAAAAGCAACAGACAGAGTGGAAATCCCTTCTACAGCATCCAGCTCTTCTTCCTGGCAGAGTGTCCTCAGTCCAGAAGGATTCTAATTTTGTGAAGTCAGAGGTTCAGTACTTTTACCCATTTCTGCTTTTGAAGTAGGCAAACTTCAAACTTTGTAGTGCACAAGACCCAGCCTTTCCTTCCCTGGCCCCAGATGCAAGGACAGGCACAGCCACATTCAGGTGCAAGTGTCAGCTCCTCCCACCACTTTAGCTCAGGAAGTCCCATCAGGATATGCAGGGCATACCTCAGCTCCCTTTATGGGACTGTCTAGTGTGAATACACAAAGAACCCAACTATCATCCTGACCCAGATATGTATTCCACAGACAGGCATGGGCAGAGAATGGCTATGCAAGAAAATGCCCACTTTCTAAAATTGCCATTTTCAACCTTGCAATTTCAAAACCAACTTCACCAAAAGATGCATTTTTAAATTGTAAGTTCAGAGACCCCAAACTCCATACATCTATCTGCTTCCAATGGGACACTTAAAAGTTATGTCAAGGCAATTCCCATGTTAACCTACGGGAGAGACAGTTCTTGCAATAGTGAAAAACTAATTTAGCAGTATTTCACTATCAGGACATGTAAAACACATCAGTACATACCCTACCTTTTAAATACACTGTTCCCTGTCAATGAGGCTTCCTTGGGTCTACCTTAGAGGTGACTTACATGTAGTGAAAGGGAAGGATTGGGGCAAGCAAGTATTGCAAGCTGATGTCCTGATTAGGTGCATAAGTCCCAAGGTGCACAGCCTTGTAAACAAGCCTGTAGGTCAGTGGTTCCCAAACTGTGCGCCACGGCACCCCGGTGCACCGTGACAAGTTGCCAGGGGCGCCGTGCGCATTTTGTACAACATGAAATGCCACACTTCAGAAAAGATTTACGTGCGCGGTTTATACCAGCTTAACTTACACAGGGAGGTAATTATTTTCCAGTCGAGCAGTAGACATTAGCATTTCATGTGGGGGGGATTACATGAGCCCCACCTGTCAACATCTTGCATGATGGTTTCACCCAGCGTGATTACGTTCTTCAGAAGAGACTCAGAGAGTGTTATTGCTACCCCTGTGATCCTCAGCATTCCAAGTCGAATTTCAGCTCATTGTCAGGTAATTATTATTGTTTTTAGAATTTGGAATCTAGGGCTTCTGTTCCCTCCTAGCAAGATTTTACAACGCTGCAAATAGAAGCCATTCTACGCATTGCAGGCCTATTTGCATTATTGAAGATTCTGGGGATTCTTGAGGCATGGGTAGGCCCATCTTAATAAGCCACGTAATGAAATGTACAGGACCACGTTCCTAATTGTGGAACTGGTAAGCATTTCTGATATGGTGTCTCTGTCAATGATGCAACACATGTAGCAGCCGCATTTGAAATGTATAAAACAGTACAGAAGTAGGACGTATCAAAGCTGCTATAATGCAACAGGGGCAAACATGCCAGTGTGAGATGAGTTATACTAGGTAGGGCCATTAGAGTTATGTGATTATGCGGCGGCAGCGTTTTCCACATAATAACTTTAAAACAAAACCAAAATGGAACTGAGCAAGTAAGTGAAGCTGGCACTTATTCAGGGCTGTTGCTCTCCCTAATTGAAGATAGAAAACATTTTTAATGAGTGAATTTTATGCCTCAATTTTTTAAAACGATTGCCTAAAACGGGGACGTTTTCCAGATGGTTCTATACTTGTGAAATAATCACATGTATGGAAGATTTCCTACTGCAGCTGCATTCCCCAGGGATGTTCAAGGAGTAGTTCCTAAAGAACGTTTGAAAAAAGTAGAATATATTGGCAATTTAAAAAAAATAAAAAGTTTTCAAGCAAATTGGCTAAAAAAGCTATAAAGCCAAATATATATTGAGTGCCATGTGAACTTAGAAATGAAGATCTGTAATGGCGTTGGCGGAGGATAGTTAGGGGGTATGTAGTTTACTTTTATTCCTGGTTGAATGTATACTGCAGTCTTAATTTGAGAGATATGGAAACTGAATATTGTTTGACAAAGAAATGCACATGTGATATTTTAAGAAACTTTAAATGACTTGGTTAGATGTAATATTTACATGTCTCTCATTTGAATGCCTCGACTCGAGTACAGGTATTTACAGAGCAGTTAGAGCAGATGGGAAAATAGTGAGCCTTCCTGACAGTTTCTTGCTAAAAATGAAACCACATGCTCGTATGGTTTGACATAGTCAGGCATGGATTACGATTCACCAAAGTTCCAGTTGGAGATTGACACCGTACGTACACCATGTGACCCGAATGACATTGCAGAGTTAAATGCTTGTCCCACCTTTAGCCCATTGAGAGTCTTCTATTTGTTGTTAAGGGGGTAACAACTTTGCCTTGCAGCATAGTTGTTAATGCCTTCACATATTGCCCCTATCTTGATGCTAAGAATTGCACCCTGCAGAAACCACCCCTTTTCTCAAGAAACTGCAGAGTGGGAGTGTGAACGACATTGTTTAATTTGTAAATAAAAATGTGCCAGTGCCCAAAGTCCTCCTCTTAAACATGGGCTGTTGAAATTCAATGTGGGAAAACGGAATACTGAGGCAGTGTAACACTAAATCCATCTCAGGCCTCTTCAATGATTTTAAAACCACTTCCTTCCCCTTCAGCTCACTCTTGCAGCTTTCTGTTTTCTCCCATTGTGACACTATTTCGTTTTTCTCTTCCTCAGTCTTTCCCATATGTGTCTTTTGCTCACAGTAAATGCTTGAGGGAGAAAAATAAGTGCCAGCCTTCAAAAATAAGTGCTGGTGCTCTGCACCAGAAACAAGCTAAAATTAAGCACTGGTGAATGATCAAGTACTGTTAAGTAGTGTTAGAGGAGAAATTTTCCAGATTGAAGGCTGAATGTGTGCTCCAAAGGTGACCCCCAAGTAATTATTTCAAGCATTTCATCCATCTTGTTGTTTTCACTTCAATTATAGTCAGATAACAGTACATAGCATCAATGCAGCTGTAACTTACATTAAGAATATTTGAAGTTATATTTGCTATTTGAAACAAATACAGATAATTATTTGGGTGTCACACTGAATTAACAAAAATAGATGCCTTTGGTAAGGTTGGTAAAAGAAAAAAACAGTAATAATTTGTCTTATCGCTTTTAAATCTGCGTAGGGAAGAAGCACACTGCTGTGGAAAAGCCGATCCATTGCACCAGCCGAACCCAGTGAACCAGGTATTCCAGGCAGTCCAGCAATCTGTGGTGTATCACTTGCTGTTGCCAAAGCTGGATCCATTATTCAAAGAACACATTGGTACCTGCAGATGACTTCATTGAAGTACGAGCAGGTATGGGAAGTGGTTCCTACCCAGCTTTTAATTTATGAACTGAGTTAGAGTCGCTCATGTTTCCTGTGTTGTTGGTTGCAACCATAGCGCTGAAAATCAGCAAAGTTTCTCTGTGCCATTTTATTCATCTGTATTTATATTATTTCTATTCTTAGTCCTGACCTGTGGGCATGTGAACTCTCCTTTTTCTATATCTCTTGCACTACTGTTGATTGCTATCACGATTATGCCAGAAAAATGACGAAAACTATTCTAAGCAGCAAATGTCATGACATCCTACATTTGTAATTGATCTTGGTTCAAAAAGCACAAAAGGGATTGGTTGATTATTTCAGAGAATTGGGCAGATAGTGAAAACATTATCCATTATAAAATTATAACTGTTGATGAAAAAAGTTGATATCTCATTTGATGGGACCAGGAATGGTTGAAGTGTGATATTTTCCATTTCAACTGACACTCTGATGTATGCATTAGCAGCTGCAAATTGGCTTCCTTCATCCTTTGAACAAATTTGCTGATCTCCAATTTCATTAAAAAGGAATGCTCTTTTTTTTCTTTGATATCAATGAAGTGACAGTGGTCGCCATCATCATGTGCTACTAAAATAACAGTAGAGTAGAAAGAGAATAGCTTTAGCTCTTCTTATACTTAACTGGATGCTTTATCCTTAACTTAAGGCTTATTATTCAGAGGGGACTATGGATGGAACCCAGAAGAAGCCTGGAGATACCAGCCTGGGCCTGCTAAGGAAAAGAAAAGAAGACAAGGAACTCAATACATAGAAGGACCTTTATTATATAGTTTTGTTTTGTTGTTTCATTTCCGCCCTTTCTTCTCTTCTCTTCTACATCTGAACTGATTGGCATCTTTATGATTGACAATGAAGAGATTTTTAATACCGAGTTCAAGTTCGTCTGAGCAAAGTGAAGTCTCAGGTTCTTCAGAGAAAAAAGAGGATGGGAAGAGAAAAACCAAGTACAGAAAGTACGATGACAGGTATCTAGATTATGGTTTCACATGTGTACAGGTTAATAATGAGGAGCGTCCTCAATGTGTAATCTGTTTAAAATTTTTGGCTTTAGAATCCATGCTTCCAAGTAAACTAAAGCGTCATCTTGAAAGTCTTCACCCAAATGTGGTTGGAAAGCCAAGGGAATTGTTCCAAAGAAAACTAACAGAAGCCAAGTTACAAATGACCACTTTCTCAAAACAAGCCAAAGTTAACAGTAACGCCCTCTTGTCTTCTTATAAAGTGGCCTGTCGTGTTGCACAGTGTAAAAAACCACACACAAATGCAGAAGAGCTGATTTTGCCTGCTGCTGTTGATATGGTAACCATCATGCTTGGCGAAGATGCTGGTAAACAGCTGCTCAAAGTGCCTCTTTCTAATAATACTATCAGGCGGAGGATAAACGATATGGCTGACGATATTAACAATCAGCTCATCTGTAACTTAAAAGGCAAAGACTTTGCACTCCAATTGGATGAGGCAACAGACAACCAAAAAGACACCCATCTTATTTGCTATGTCAGGTTTGTTAGTGAAAAAAAAATAGTTGAGGATTTGTTGTTCTGTAAGGAAATGAAAGGTGGAACTACCGGTCAAGATTTGTTTGCGGTTGTGGATAATTTTATGGTACAGAATCAGATTGACTGAGAGAGATGTGTTGGAGTTTGTAGAGACGGGGGTCGTTCAATGGCTGGATGCTACCAAGGACTTCAAGCTTGCATATGGTCTAAAGCACCTAATGCTATTTGGGCACACAGGAAACCTCAGTGAAGAACTGCATAATATTCTGAAAATAGTCACCAAAGTGATACATTTTATTAAAACAAGACCAATGAAAGCAAGATTTTTTGCTAAGCTGTGTGAAGACATGGGTGCCGAACACTCATGCCTCTTGTTCTACAGCAGTTCTCGATGGCTGTCTCTCGGTAACTCCCTGCTTAGGGTGTATGAGCTTAGGAATGAAATATACTCATATCTACACGATGATGAACATTGTTTTGCCGACAAATTGATTGATGCAGACTTTCTAATACAAATGGCTTTTCTTTCGGATCTTTTTGAAAAACTGAACACACTGAACAAGTCCTTGCAAGGTAATAATACTAACATCTTGCAGCTCTCAGACAAAGTTTCAGGGTTTAAGAAAAAAGTCATCCTTTGGAAAGGCAGTGTAAGCAAAGGTGACTATAAATGTTTTCCTTCATTGGACACGTTTCTGCAAGACAATGAGATGGCATTAAAGGAGGAACTGAGGACAGTTTTTGTTCTGTATTTGTCACAACTGCATTTTTACCTTCAGAAATATTTCCCAGAGGATGAAGTGGAGCCAATAAAATGGGTGAGAGACCCCTTCAATACTGAGATACCTCAGCATTTCAATAACGAGGAAGCAGAAAGCTCATTGACATTTGAAGTGATTCCACATTGAAAGTACAATTCCAGTCTCTGTCACTGCTTGAGATTTGGTGCCAAACTCAAGATGAATGGCCAGTGATTAGCAAGATTGCCCTGCGTGTTTTGATCCTGTTTGCTACTTCCTACCTTTGTGAAGCTGCTTTCTCAGCAGTTGCAGTGATAAAGTCAAAATATAGGGCAAAACTTCACCTTGAAAAAGAAATGCGTGTTGCGATCTCAAAAATAACACCAAGATTTGAGGAGCTTTGTAAAGAAAAACAAGCACATCCATCTCACTAGGATTTTCCAAACATAGGCCTTTCTATTTTGTTTACATTCAGACTCCCTGGTTTTTCTTGTTAATTAAAAAACTTTTACTACAGAACTTTGTTGTGTGGTTAATCTTACATGTGTTCAAAAAAGGTTGCTAATTCGTGGAAACATTTTTGGCTCTTAATATTGTATTGTTTCTGACTTAACTGAATTAAAAAAAAGTAAACAACTTGTATTTTTATTTTGTTACCAATATGATAATACCTTCATTGCCTACATCCCAATTATTTGCAGGGAGAAAATTTGAAGTACTCCTGAGGCTGGGCTTACATCGCTCTCCCGAAAAAAAAAGTAACATAATGGGGAGCCGCGGGCAATGGCCAATGTAGGTGAAGGGAGCCGCCGGTCGAAAAAGTTTGGGAACCACTGCTGTAGGTCTATGTGGATCCAACACTGCTAAATGATAGTCATGATTTGTCCATCTAAATCTTTTTTTAAACTTTTTTAACCTTTATTACGTCTTCAACAATTTCAATCCAAGTTTAATCCAGTTCAAAAAGAGCATAGCATGAATATTCACATCTTTCATATTTGTTTGGTTGTATGGTGATTCCAAAATATAACAAATCCATGATTTAATGGCTTCACAATTGACAATACAAATTTCATGATGTTTTTATACCCAATGTATTTCGAGATACAATCTCTTCTTCAGGGTTAACTGAAACAGGAAAGTTAAAACACCATCAGATTCAACATTTGGATAACATGTTTCCCTCTAGCATACATTTTCAATAGCTCAGTGCTGCTAATCAAATGCTATGTATATACCATATGATTCAATCTCACACTTTTATATGTGCCGTCCCAACCAAGAGTCCACCAAACCCCTTGCAATCTACCCTGAAGTTCTTCAAACCAGCTGATGCATTGATGTATACCTACGAAAATAAACTATTTGTATACACTTTTAGACTAATCCCCCTATTTATGACACTTTTTATAGTGCTTCGAAATAAACTTAAACTTTGAAATAGAAACTTTTAGAAAAAATTAAAGAAAT
This sequence comes from Pleurodeles waltl, assembly GCF_031143425.1. Lineage (NCBI taxonomy): Eukaryota > Metazoa > Chordata > Amphibia > Caudata > Salamandridae > Pleurodeles > Pleurodeles waltl. The sequence goes on from NC_090436.1 coordinate 237,139,968, forward strand.
ACCCAACTGTATAAATAGTGGGCGCCTCAAAATAAACACATGTGAAACAATTAAAAAAACAAAACGGAACCAATGTGCTGATTATGTATCTGCCATCATTCACTAAAAAGCAGTGCTCATAAAGAAAATAGTAAATCTTGCTGCCTCTGTACCATTACCAACACCCGTAAAAGCCGAGCTCTTAAATACCACTAATAAACTGAAGCCTTGTGACCCCAACCTATGTTGTAAGCACCACTGAAATAAAAAAAATACTCCGACCATACCCTCTGTCCCCACCCTCTGTCGGAGTCAACAGCCTCATTGTGTGATATTTTTGAGTTTAAAGAGAAAGTTTATTGACAATTAATACAATATTAAAAAAAATATATAAATTACATTTGATAACAGAAATGAAATAATACAATGGCAGTTCAATTTCATGAGAAATGCTTATTTGAAGAGCACACTAAATATATTAATACTTTAAAACATAAATATGTATGCACATATTAAAAATATTATGAAAGAGAGTTATCCAAACGAAAAATATAAGTAAGTACAATAAAGTAGGGAAAGAAACACAATTCATGGAATTTCTAGGAAAATGATTGCACGAAGACTAAGCCAAAGAGTGTAGGTAATTTGTAATAGGTAACCATAACATGTCTGTTTTAATAGCAAGGGATACGAGGAAAACATAGGCGGTGATTCTAACCGCGGCGGGCGGTGGTCGCCGCCCGCCATGCGGTTACCTCCAAATGACCGCGGCGGCCATTCTGGCTTTCCCGCTGTGCTGGCGGGTGACCGCCAAAAGGCCGCCCGCCAGCACAGCGGGAAAGACCCAGCAACGATGAAGCCGGCTCCGAATGGAGCCGGCGGAGTTGCTGGAGTGCGACGGGTGCAGTAGCACCCGTCGCGAATTTCAGTGTCTGCTAGGCAGACACTGAAATTCTTTTTGGGGCCCTCTTACGGGGGCCCCTGCAGTGCCCATGCATGGGCACTGCAGGGGCCCCCAGGGGCCCAGCGGCAGACCCGCCAGGAACAGGATGGTGGTAGGGGGTGTCAGAATCCCCATGGCGGCGGAGCGCGCTCTGCCGCCATGGAGGATTCTCAAGGGCAGCGGAAAGTCGGCGGTACACCGCCGACTTTCCGTTTCTGGCCGCGGCTGAACCGCCGCGGTCAGAATGCCTAGCGGTGCACCGCCAGCCTGTTGGCGGTGCTACCGCAGTCATTCGCCCTGGCGGTTTTTACCGCCAGGGTTAGAATGACCACCATAATCTCTATCCAGCCTATGATTATAACATACACCATACATTAAGCCTGAAAGGATAATTGAGATGAGTCCATCCAATTTTTCGTAATTTGTTGAAAAGCAACAGCCAACAATAAATCCAAGATTACAATAGAATTCTTTGGAAAACAACACCAGTCAGCTGCAACGCTACTTAAAAATATATTTGCAAAGCTTAAGGCAATTTGAGTTTTAAAAATAGTATTAAACTGACTCCATACTTTAACCCAAAACTGAAATGTATATGGGCAGTCAAAAAGCATGTGTTTACGATCAGAGACCGGTTTATTACAAGACCAACAAGAGGACAAAAGATTAGAATTCATTTTATGAAAAGAAGAAAGTGTCATTAATAACCTATTATATATAGAAAATAAAGTTTGAGTTGCATTAGCTGCTCTAGAGGACTTTCGTACTTTAATCCACATTTTATTCCATAAAGAATTTGAAAGTGAAATATCTAAATCTTTCTCTCATTGCATTTATATTGCTGATTTAGGTATGTCTTCAGGAAGAGCTGCAATAGTTTGATAAAGACAAGAAGCTGATGCAGACTGTAATAACAGATTCTTAATTGAGAGAGGATGGGCCGAAGATGCTTGCTGAACTGGAAAAGATTGACATGAACTATTTATGACATGTATTAGAGCGTCATATGTTTTATTAAAAGAGGTTGGAAACAAAAAAAAGAAATTGTGCCTGTACAAAAGAAAGAGGGCAATCATTTTCCTATAACTGATACACCCATCTTAACGCTCTCAAATGCCACGATTTCCAGTAGATGGTTCTATTATTCAACTTAATGAGCTTATGGTACCAAATTGACAAATTTAGAAACTGTCATCTATCATCATTGTATGATGCAAAAATAGGCTGCAGAATTCTACATGAGTTGTTCAAAATTGGGAGGGAGATAGATGTTGGTTTATTTGACGTAGTTAATACCTCCGGAAATGTAGAGGGAACAACAAATGACTTTTCAACATCAACCCATGAAGGTAAAAAAACAGAATCATTGTCCTTTAATAAACAAGAAGCTTGCTTAAGAGAAAAATCCATATAATAAGAAAAGAGATTCGTAAAGTTAACCCCTTCGCTGCATTTAGGTCTCACTAGCTTTTGGAGGGACATTCTGGGTTTCCTATTATTCCATAAGAATATAGTTAAAATAGAGTTCAGCTTCTTAAAATAAAAACAGGGGATATTAATTGGAATGTTTGATAAATAAATACAGGATTACACTAAGTAACATCAATTTAAGAGAATCCAACCTACCCCATCAGGATCAAAATAAAGGATTCCATTTAGATGTAAGAGAATCAAGAACAGAAAATAACTGCAAAAAATTACAAGAAATTGTATCTTTAAAAGAAGGTTTAAAACACAGACCTAGATATTTTAGGTCACATGCATGTACCATTTTGCACATCGCAAATAGTGAATCGAGCTGTTTGCGACATGCAAAATGCACTTTGACATGTACCAAACCATTTTTGAGATTCTGTAAACTATTTACCGTATCGCAAAAAGGGATTGTGAGTAGCAATTAGGAAGGGGTGTTCCATTCCTAATTGCGACTCGCATTCCCATGTATGATTGTATTGTGACTGCGAAAGAGGTCGCAAAACAATCGCAGTTAACACCACTGGTGCTAACCGATTCGCAAACAGGAAGGGGTCCCATGGGACCTCTTTCCCTTTTGTGAATATCAGGGAAAAAAAAATCAGACATTTTTTCAGAGCAGGTAGTGGTCCTACGGACCACTGCCTGCTCTAAAAAAATGAAACAAAAACGTTTCATTTTTTGTTTTTGAAATGCATCTTGTTTTCCTTTAAGGAAAACAGGCTGCATTTAAAAAAAAAAAAATGCTTTATTTAAAAGCAGTCACAAACATGGAGGTCTGCTGTCTCCAGCAGGTCACGATCCCTGTGAGAGCCGCCATTCCCAAGGGGGTCACAAATTGCGTCCTATCTCATGAATATTCATGAGGTGGGCATTTGCGACCCCCTTGCGAGTCGCAAATAGTGTCATTGACACTATGCAACATATGGTTTTGCGACTCGCAAATTGCAAGTCACAAAACCAAAGTTTGCTACATGTAGCACTAAATTTTATCATTGTTACAGTGAAAATTTGAGGATTTAAAATCTTCAGGAAAGCAGAATTTATTTAAAGGAAGTATTTCACACTTGTCTTTATTTAACTTATACCCTGAAATAGAAACAAAATTCTGTGCTTCTAATAGAATGGAAGGAAGTGAAGATTTCAGATTTGATATAAAAAGTAAGATGTCATCAGCATAAGCTGAAAATTGTATCTGTCGTTCCCCATATTGGAAACCATGTAAATTTGGATTAGCTCTAAGTTTCAATAAAAATGGTTCCAAGGCAAGAACAAACAAAAGCGGTGACAACGGACAACCCAGACGAACTCCTCTATGGAGTGAGAACAAGGGAGAGAGGAGACCATTTAGAAAATAAAGGCTTTAGGAGAAGAATACAATAATAAGATAAAATTTATGAATTTAGCTCCCAAGCCAAACCATGAAAGCATTGAAAAAATTTAAAAACAATTAAAACGATCAAAAGCTTTTTCAGCATACAGAGCAATTGCAGATTATACGTCACAGGCTTACTTAAAATATTAAAAAATAAGCGTGTGTTGTCTGATACTAAGCGTCCTTTAATAAAGCCAGACTGCTCTTTACCAATTGACTTAGGGAGAATCAATTCCAAACGCATAGCAATGATTTTAGCAAAAAATGTTGTAATCCAAATTAATTAGAGATATAGGTCCATAATTCTTACAAAACTTTGGATCTTTGTTATCTTTTGGTATAAGAACTATTAAGGCCTCTTGAAAAGACCCTCCAGAGGATTTTGCGTCAGCAAAGTAGGTAAAAAGTTTAAATAATCTTGGAACTAATAATTTAGAAAAACTTAAATTGAATTCAATAGTAAAGCCATCAGGGCTTGGGGCTTTACCTTTTTTTTTAATAAGATTTAGTGCATTGAGAATAACATTAATAGAAATATCATTATCAAGATCAAAAAAATGAAAAAAGGGAAGTACAGGTGGATTAATGGTAGACAAGTATTGATCTATAAGATCCGGTGTGGAAATAGAATCAGGAGTATACAATTGTGTGAAAAAATGAACAAATTCATCTTAAAATTCTTAATTCTTACGTAATAAAAAGTTGGAGGAATTATAAATAGATTCTATCTTTGTTCTATCTTTTTTGATTTTAAGATAATTTGCTAGAAGTTTTACTGATTTATTTTGGCCCTTGTAATATTTAGCACTGGACTTAAGAAGATAAAAATTAGCAATATAAGTCGAGTTTTTATTGAAAGTAAATTTAGCTTGAAGTAATTAATTAAGACAACTTGTAGATCTGAAAAAGTAGTATAGGTTTTGTAATTGTTTGATACGATCCATTAAACTAAGTAATTTTTTATTTGCTGTTTTCCTTTTGTTGGCAACATAAGATATAATAAAAACCATAGAGGCCCCCTTGAATGCATCCCAAATAATTGGAACAGATGACTTAGAGGTATCATTTTCTACAAAGAATTGTGTGACATACTTTTCAAAAAGCTGAGTAAAATTAATATAGAGAATTAATGAATTATTAGATCTCCATCCATTACTTGGCTGATTATGTGCAATAAGATCAAGATCCATACTCACTGGGGCATGGTCCTAGATTAATATGAAACCAATTTCCGAACTCAAAACGTGTTGTACGAAATGCTGTGAGACAAATAAATAATCAATCCTCGATTGAGAGAGTGTACTAGGGAGAAAAGGAAAATTCCTGTAATGTGGGGTTACACAATCTCCAAACATCCGTTAATGCTCTTTGTTTAATCATGGAGGTAAACTGTGAAAATATGGTGGATGGAGCAAATCAAGAATTGGATTTTCGATCAAGAAAAGGATTCATAACCATATTACAATCTCCTCCAAAAATGTAATATTTATCTGAAAGAGTTGTTAACTTAGTTAATATCACATTCCAAAAAGAATTGTCCTGTTGGGTTAAAGCATAAACATTAAATATAGTTAAAGGTACAATATTAATATTCATTGAAACTATAACCCATCTACCTTGCTCATCAAAGTCTTGAGAAAAATCAGAAATTTAAAAGCTTTATAACACAGTATAATAACTCCATTTCATTTCCCCGTACCCGGAGATGCAAAAAAATGACCTACCCAGTCTTTTAAGTTTGGCTACCTCATCACCTGTTTTATGAGTCTCTTGCAACAAAACAATATCAGCTCTCAATTTTAAAATATGTGTTAGAACTCTCTTACTCTTTATTGGGGATCCCAAACCTTTAACATTCCATGAAAGAAATCAAATTGTCATTTAATATAAAGAATAAGTAATAGAGCCATGAAATAATGCATTCAAACCAGTTATTAGTATGGAGAAACTGAACCAAAAGAAAGAATTTGATGAACAGAAAGAGGAAAATAGAACTATGAAAATGAAAAAACAGAAATAAGAAAAGAAAAGGAGGATCAATAGTAAAAGCAGAGGAGATGAAGGTAAAGAAAATGTACAGAATATAATATAGAAGGAAACATTAAAACTACAGAAAAAACACAAAACAAGAAATAAAAACATACATTTAAGACAAAAACAACGTGAGGGTGGTGAAACCACAAAGGGAAGACAACGCAATCTTCACTCCACAACTGCAGATCCGGAAGGGAAGAGAGACCCAGCCACACATGATGCTACCACAGAAGACGGATACATTAATGAATGAAAATCTAAAAAAGAGAGGAACACAGGTAACAGTCAAATCCTTTAAGTAATCTAACACTCTTAAGATTACATGAACCAGTAATGGGCAAATCCAATAAATAAGAGCAAAAAAGAAAAACAAAGATCAATAAATTATTCAAGTCCCTGATATTTTGGAAGTATCCATTGTTTCATCTCTACAAGAATAAATAAATCGCTGAAGTAATACTGGATCTTCATATGTTGTGGTCTTATTATTGTAAGTCACCTTGAACAAGCATGGATGAAAGAGACCATATCGAGCATTACGCGACTTCAATGCCAGATGCATATCCAGGAATTACTTTTGTTTGTCCGCCGTTGACTTAGCATAATCCTGAGCAAAAAATAGATTGAAACCTGACCACGTGATCTGACCTTTAGCTCTTGCTGCTCTGAGAACCTGTAGCAGGTCTACATGTTACAGAAAATAAAGTATCATTCCTCTTGGTTTCTTTGACATCGAAGCCAAATGTGAAGGATGACCAAGTCTATGCACTCTTTGTATATTTAAATCAGGAGAAATAGGCAGGTCTAGAATTTTGGGGAGAAACGATTGAAAGAAAGGTAAAGAGTCTGAACCTTTAATTCCTTCAGGTAGACCATAAGTACGTAGATGATTTCTTCGGTTCTGATTTTCTATATCCTCTGCATGCTTTTTCAACATAGTAACTTCAGATTGTAGAGATTGGATAGATGTAACTGAATCCTCAAGCACTTCCACTCTTCGTTCCACATGAGAGACTCTGTTCTCCACACGAAACCATTTTTCGTCCAATATTTGTAATTGTTTATTTGTATCTGCCATATATGGATTAAGCGCCCTTGTTTCCTCAAGAAGTAATTCTATAGATATGGTATCTACAACTTTAATAGGAGATGGAGGATCCTTTTTAGCGCTCTTTTCGTGGACGTCGAAACAGTTATTGGAAGCTTGGATGATACTTTATTAATAACAGTAGAAGGAGAAACAGGTGTTGAGAGTGTAGCATCGAGAGTAGTAGCCCTTACATTCTCCATATTTGACAAAGGAGCAAATGAGTTTGACAAAGGAATCTTTTCAGAACTTTCAGTGTTCTGTACTTTGTTGTTAGTCAATTGAAGGTTCCTAGATCTGCCCATAAGCAAAGATATATAATTCTGCCCAATATGTAGTAAAACATATATTTTATGAAATGTGATTCATCTCAGAAAAGAGAGTAGTCCAAAATACACATGAAACTGGACCAAATCTTCCAAAAAGCAAAATACGATGAATAGAGAGCATAAATATACACTTTTAAACCAAAAAGTGCAAAAAGAAACTCTCAGACTATGATGAATAAAGAGAAAAACTAAATTGTGAGGTGAAAAATAAAAAATACAAAATGGCAGTCGCAATAAATTCCTCAGACGATGTAAGTCATTCAAATAAGGCATAGAAAATGCCTTTCACTTCATTTTAAGGGGAATAATGCTGCCCAGGCATATTCCCCTAACTTTGCCTTTCTTCAGGAGTAATAAAATATTCGCAGGAACTCAAGCCGGCTCTCTCTACTCCCATCGCGGTCACAAAGCTCCAATGAAGGTAGCCATTTTCTTACGGCGCCAAGCCACGCCCCCCATTGTGTGATGTTTAAACAGACTGCTGATACACCATGAATACTTCAATAAAAATTTTAAATACATAGTATCAATGCAAACTGTGATAATAGTAATTGTGAAAACAACATTTATCACCATGTGGGAATTAATGTTAAAACAGAGGACATGAAAGCAAACTATGACATGAATATCTACTGATCAATAATTTACATTTTAAAAATATTTTAACCCATTAATGCATGGTGCAAACTATCCTGTGTGCAGAACAAATTCTTAAGAACAACATAAGCTATAGGGTGCACACCGTATTTTAAACATTTTTAACACTGGGTGCACTTGCCCGGTTGAAATGGCAGTTTAAATCTGCTCTCACACACACTGCAGTGTCAGGTCAGAGACAATTTTACAGTGCTACTCATGTGGGTGGCACAATCAGTGTTGCAGGCCCACTAGTAGCAGCTGATTTACAGGCCCTGGGCACACATGATGCACTATTGCAGGGACTTACTAGTAAATCAGATATGCCAATCATAGTTAAATCAATCACCAATACAATTTAGAAAGAGAGCACTTGCACTCTAGCACTGGTGCCCAGTAGAGAATGCAGTACATGGTAAAAAAAAACAGGAGGTCAGAGGAAAAAAGACTCAATTTTCCAATATATTTGCCTTTGGCTCCCTTAGACTCGCTGATGTCGCCCTGATTCCCTTGCCATCTTCCTGACACATTCTATTTGCAACCAAACTCTAAATGACCCCTTTAACCCCTTCTGTGCCCAGGACGTAATGGTTACGTCCTGAGGCACAGTGCTGCTGTGCCCAGGACGTAACCATTACGTCCTGTGCACAGAGCCCAGAGGGAGCGCTCTCGCTCCCTCTGTGGGGTTCCCCCCCACCCCCCCAAGTCAGGGATGGAAGGGGAAGCCCTTCCCCTCCCACCCCCGATCCTCCCAACCCCCCCTGTGACGTCAGCGCGCGAGTGCGCGCTGATTAGTCACAGGGTCTCCCCCATCGCGCTGGAAGCAGAGCTTCCAGCGCGATTGAAAAAGAAATGCTTTTGCATTTCTTTTTCAATCCCATGGGGGAGGCCCCGAGAGGCTTCAAAGGGAAGGAAATGTATTTCCTTCCCTTTGAAGTCTCTCACAGGTTTCAAAAGCCGGATTGCTTGCAATCCGGCTTTTGAAACCCCACTAGACACCAGGGATTTTTTTTTTTCTTCTTGAAATTGGCAAAAGGGAGCGACCCCTTGGGCAAGGGTCGCTCCCAGGGGGGCATTTTTTTAGGAAGGCCTTTTCTGCCCCCCCTGGGGGCAGATTGGCCTATCATTAGGCCGATCTGCCCCCAGGGGGGGCAGAAACCTCTAGGCACCAGGGACCATTTTTTTTTTTATTATTTTTTTTTTGTGATGAATTCTTTTTTTTTAGGTGGGGAGCGATCCCTTAGGCAAGGGTCGCTCCCCTACGGGGCAATATATATTTAGGCCATTTCTGCCCCCCTTGGGGGCAGATTGGCCTATTTTGATAAGGCCAATCTGCCCCCAAGGGGGGCAGAAACCATTAGACACCAGGGAGTTTTTTTTTGCGCGCGAATGTCACGCAACAAAGCGACCCCTTTGGCAAGGGTCGCTCCCAGGGGGGGGCAATTTTTTGGGAAGGCCTTTTCTGCCCCCCCTGGGGGCAGATCGGCCTATTATTAGGCCGATCTGCCCCCAGGGGGGGAAGAAACCTCTAGGCGCCAGGGCAAATTTTTTTTTTGTGTTTTTTTTTTTGTTCTTTTTTTTTTTTTTAGAGATGGGGAGCGACCCATCAGGCAAGGGTCGCTCCCCTGGGGGGGCAAATTGTATTCAGACCATTTCTGCCCCCCTGGGGGCAGATTGGCCAATTTTAGGTCAATCTGCCCCAAGGGGGCAGAAACCACTAGGCACCGGGGATTTGTTTTTTGGCGCCAATGTCACGCAGGGGGAGCGACCCCGTAGGCAAGGGTCGCTCAGGGGGGGGTGGGTGTTGGAGGGGCAAATTTATTTTAGGCCATTTCTGCCCCCCCGGGGGACAGATCGGCCTATTATTAGGCCGAACTGCCCCCGGGGGGGGGGCAGAACACTCTAGGCGCCAGGGCAATTTTTTTTTTGTGTTTTTTTTTTTTGTTGTTTCTTTTTTTAGAGATGGGGAGCGACCCATCAGGCAAGGGTCGCTCCCCTGGGGGGGCAAATTGTATTTAGACCATTTCTGCCCCCCTGGGGGCAGATTGGCCAATTTTAGGTCAACCTGCCCCCAAGGGGGCAGAAACCACTAGGCACCGGGGATTTGTTTTTTGGCGCCAATGTCACGCAGGGGGAGCGACCCCGTAGGCAAGGGTCGCTCCCGGGGGGGGGGTGGGGGTTGGGGGGGCAAATTTATTTTAGGCCATTTCTGCCCCCCCGGGGGACAGATCGGCCTATTATTAGGCCGAACTGCCCCCGGGGGGGGGGCAGAACACTCTAGGCGCCAGGGCAATTTTTTTTTTTGTGTTTTTTTTTGTTGTTGTTTCTTTTTTTAGAGATGGGGAGCGACCCATCAGGCAAGGGTCGCTCCCCTGGGGGGGCAAATTGTATTTAGACCATTTCTGCCCCCCTGGGGGCAGATTGGCCAATTTTAGGTCAATCTGCCCCCAAGGGGGCAGAAACCACTAGGCACCGGGGATTTATTTTTTGGCGCCAATGTCACGCAGGGGGAGCGACCCCGTAGGCAAGGGTCGCTCGGGGGGGGTGGGGGTTTGGGGGGCAAATTTATTTTAGGCCATTTCTGCCCCCCCGGGGGACAGATCGGCCTATTATTAGGCCGGACTGCCCCCGGGGGGGGGGGCAGAACACTCTAGGCGCAAGTGCAATTTTTTTTTTGTGTTTTTTTTTTTTGTTGTTTCTTTTTTTAGAGATGGGGAGCGACCCATCAGGCAAGGGTCGCTCCCCTGGGGGGGCAAATTGTATTTAGACCATTTCTGCCCCCCTGGGGGCAGATTGGCCAATTTTAGGTCAATCTGCCCCCAAGGGGGCAGAAACCACTAGGCACCGGGGATTTGTTTTTTGGCGCCAATGTCACGCAGGGGGAGCGACCCCGTAGGCAAGGGTCGCTCCCGTGGGGGGGTGGGGGTTGGGGGGGCAAATTTATTTTGGGCAATTTCTGCCCCCCCGGGGGACAGATAGGCCTATTATTAGGCCGAACTGCCCCCGGGTGGGGGGCAGAACACTCTAGGCGCCCGGGCAATTTTTTTTTTGTGTTTTTTTTTTTTGTTGTTTCTTTTTTTAGAGATGGGGAGCGACCCATCAGGCAAGGGTCGCTCCCCTGGGGGGGCAAATTGTATTTAGACTATTTCTGTCCCCCTGGGGGCAGATTGGCCAATTTTAGGTCAATCTGCCCCCAAGGGGGCAGAAACCACTAGGCACCGGGGATTTGTTTTTTGGCGCCAATGTCACGCAGGGGGAGCGACCCCGTAGGCAAGGGTCGCTCCCGGGGGGGGGGGGGTGTTGGGGGGGCAAATTTATTTTAGGCCATTTCTGCCCCCCCGGGGGACAGATCGGCCTATTATTAGGCCGGACTGCCCCCGGGGGGGGGGGCAGAACACTCTAGGCGCCAGGGCAATTTTTTTTTTGTGTTTTTTTTTGTTGTTGTTTCTTTTTTTAGAGATGGGGAGCGACCCATCAGGCAAGGGTCGCTCCCCTGGGGGGGCAAATTGTATTTAGACCATTTCTGCCCCCCTGGGGGCAGATTGGCCAATTTTAGGTCAATCTGCCCCCAAGGGGGCAGAAACCACTAGGCACCGGGGATTTGTTTTTTGGCGCCAATGTCACGCAGGGGGAGCGACCCCGTAGGCAAGGGTCGCTCGGGGGGGGGGTGGGGGTTTGGGGGGCAAATTTATTTTAGGCCATTTCTGCCCCCCCGGGGGACAGATCGGCCTATTATTAGGCCGGACTGCCCCCGGGGGGGGGGGGCAGAACACTCTAGGCGCCAGGGCAATTTTTTTTTTGTGTTTTTTTTTTTTGTTGTTTCTTTTTTTAGAGATGGGGAGCGACCCATCAGGCAAGGGTCGCTCCCCTGGGGGGGCAAATTGTATTTAGACCATTTCTGCCCCCCTGGGGGCAGATTGGCCAATTTTAGGTCAATCTGCCCCCAAGGGGGCAGAAACCACTAGGCACCGGGGATTTGTTTTTTGGCGCCAATGTCACGCAGGGGGAGCGACCCCGTAGGCAAGGGTCGCTCCCGGGGGGGGGGGGTGGGGGTTGGGGGGGCAAATTTATTTTGGGCAATTTCTGCCCCCCCGGGGGACAGATCGGCCTATTATTAGGCCGAACTGCCCCCGGGTGGGGGGCAGAACACTCTAGGCGCCCGGGCAATTTTTTTTTTGTGTTTTTTTTTTTGTTGTTTCTTTTTTTAGAGATGGGGAGCGACCCATCAGGCAAGGGTCGCTCCCCTGGGGGGGCAAATTGTATTTAGACCATTTCTGTCCCCCTGGGGGCAGATTGGCCAATTTTAGGTCAATCTGCCCCCAAGGGGGCAGAAACCACTAGGCACCGGGGATTTGTTTTTTGGCGCCAATGTCACGCAGGGGGAGCGACCCCGTAGGCAAGGGTCGCTCCCGGGGGGGGGGGGGGGTGTTGGGGGGGCAAATTTATTTTAGGCCATTTCTGCCCCCCCGGGGGGCAGAAACCTCTAGGCGCCAGGGGAATTTTTCTTTTTTTTTTTTTTTTTTTTTTAGAGATGGGGAGTGACCCATCAGGCAAAAGTCGCTCCCCTGGGGGACAAATTGTATTTAGGCCATTTCTGCCCCCCTTGGGGGCAGATTGGCTGAGTTTAGGTCAACCTGCCCCCAAGAGGGCAGAAACCACTAGGCACCGGGGATTTGTTTTTTGGCGCCAATGTCACGCAGGGGGAGCGACCCCGTAGGCAAGGGTCGCTCCCGGCGGGGGAGGGTGGGGGTTGGGGGGGCAAATTTATTTTAGGGCATTTCTGCCCCCCCCCCCTGGAGCCGGCTGAGCTACAGGCCAAACACCACAGGTAGGCACCTTGCAAAAAACACTTCTGTTTTCTGTGAAAAAATATGTTGTGTCCACGTTGTGTTTTGGGCCATTTCCTTTTGTGGGCGCAAGGCCTACCCACAGAAGTGATGTACCATTTTTATCGAGAGACCTAGGGGAACGCTGGGTGGAAGGAAATTTGTGGCTCCTCTCAGATTCCAGAACTTTCTGTCACCGAAATGAGAGGAAAAAGTGTTTTTTGGGCCAAATTTGGAGGTTTGCAAAGGATTCTGGGTAACATAACCTGGTCAGAGTCCCGCAAGTCACCCCATCTTGGATTCCCCTGGGTTTCTAGTTTTCAAAAATGCACTGGTTTGCTAGGTTTCCTCAGGTGTCGGCTGAGCTACAGGCCAAAATCCACAGGTAGGCACTGCTTTTTATAAAAAAATGTGATGTGTCCACGTTGTGTTTTGGGCCCTTTCCTTTCGTGGGCGCTAGTCCTACCCACACAAGTGAGGTATCATTTTTATCGGGAGACTTGGGGGAACGCTGGGTAGAAGGAAATTTGTGGCTCCTCTCAGATTCCAGAACTTTCTGCCACAGAAATGTGAGTAACATGTGTATTTTTAGCCAAATTTTGAGGTTTGCAAAGGATTCTGGGTAACAGAACCTGGTCCGAGCCCCGCAAGTCACCCCTCCTTGGATTCCCCTAGGTCTCTAGTTTTCAGAAATGCACAGGTTTGGTAGGTTTCCCTAGGTGCCGGCTGAGCTAGAGGCCAAAATCTACAGGTAGGCACTTCGCAAAAAACACCTCTGTTTTTTTCCAACATTTAGGATGTGTCCACGTTGCGCTTTGGGGTGTTTCCTGTCGCCGGCGCTAGGCCTACCCACGCAAGTGAGGTATAATTTTTATCGGGAGACTTGGGGGAACGCTGGGTGGAAGGAAATTTGTAGCTCCTCTCAGATTCCAGAACTTTCTGCCACAGAAATGTGAGGGACATGTGTTTTTTTAGCCAAATTTTGAGGTTTGCAAAGGATTCTGGGTAACAGAACCTGGTCCGAGCCACACAAGTCACCCCTCCTTGGATTCCCCTAGGTCTCTAGTTTTCAGAAATGTACAGGTTTGGTAGGTTTCCCTATGTGGCGGCTGAGCTAGAGGCCAAAATCTCCAGGTAGTCACTTTGCTAAAAACAGCTCTGTTTTCTGTGATGTGTCCACGTTGTGTTTTGGGGCATATCCTGTCGCGGGCGCTAGGCCTACCCACACAAGTGAGGTATCATTTTTATCGGGAGACGTGGGGGAACGCTGGGTGGAAGGAAATTTGTGGCTCCTCTCAGATTCCAGAACTTTCTGCCACAGAAATGTGAGGAACATGTGTTTTTTTAGCCAAATTTTGAGGTTTGCAAAGGATTCTGGGTAACAGAACCTGGTCCGAGCCCCGCAAGTCACCCCTCCTTGGATTCCCCTAGGTCTCTAGTTTTCAGAAATGCACAGGTTTGGTAGGTTTCCCTAGGTGCCGGCTGAGCTAGAGGCCAAAATCTACAGGTAGGCACTTCGCAAAAAACACCTCTGTTTTTTTCCAACATTTAGGATGTGTCCACGTTGCGCTTTGGGGTGTTTCCTGTCGCCGGCGCTAGGCCTACCCACGCAAGTGAGGTATAATTTTTATTGGGAGACTTGGGGGAACGCTGGGTGGAAGGAAATTTGTAGCTCCTCTCAGATTCCAGAACTTTCTGCCACAGAAATGTGAGGAACATGTGTTTTTTTAGCCAAATTTTGAGGTTTGCAAAGGATTCTGGGTAACAGAACCTGGTCCGAGCCACACAAGTCACCCCTCCTTCGATTCCCCTAGGTCTCTAGTTTTCAGAAATGTACAGGTTTGGTAGGTTTCCCTATGTGGCGGCTGAGCTAGAGGCCAAAATCTCCAGGTAGTCACTTTGCTAAAAACAGCTCTGTTTTCTGTGATGTGTCCACGTTGTGTTTTGGGGCATATCCTGTCGCGGGCGCTAGGCCTACCCACACAAGTGAGGTATCATTTTTATCGGGAGACGTGGGGGAACGCTGGGTGGAAGGAAATTTGTGGCTCCTCTCAGATCCCAGAACTTTCTGCCACAGAAATGTGAGGAACATGTGTTTTTTTAGCCAAATTTTGAGGTTTGCAAAGGATTCTGGGTAACAGAACCTGGTCCGAGCTCCGCAAGTCACCCCTCCTTGGATTCCCCTAGGTCTCTAGCTTTCAGAAATGCACAGGTTTGGTAGGTTTCCCTAGGTGCCGGCTGAGCTAGAGGCCAAAATCTACAGGTAGGCAGTTCGCAAAAAACACCTCTGTTTTTTTCCAAAATTTAGGATGTGTCCACGTTGCGCTTTGGGGTGTTTCCTGTCGCCGGCGCTAGGCCTACCCACGCAAGTGAGGTATCATTGTTATCGGGAGACTTGGGGGAACGCTGGGTGGAAGGAAATTTGTAGCTCCTCTCAGATTCCAGAACTTTCTGCCACAGAAATGTGAGGGACATGTGTTTTTTTAGCCAAATTTTGAGGTTTGCAAAGGATTCTGGGTAACAGAACCTGGTCCGAGCCCCACAAGTCACCCCTCCTTGGATTCCCCTAGGTCTCTAGTTTTCAGAAATGTACAGGTTTGGTAGGTTTCCCTAGGTGGCGGCTGAGCTAGAGGCCAAAATCTCCAGGTAGTCACTTTGCTAAAAACAGCTCTGTTTTCTGTGATGTGTCCACGTTGTGTTTTGGGGCATATCCTGTCGCGGGCGCTAGGCCTACCCACACAAGTGAGGTATCATTTTGATCGGGAGACGTGGGGGAACGCTGGGTGGAAGGAAATTTGTGGCTCCTCTCAGATTCCAGAACTTTCTGCCACAGAAATGTCAGGAACATGTGTTTTTTTAGCCAAATTTTGAGGTTTGCAAAGGATTCTGGGTAACAGAACCTGGTCCGAGCCACACAAGTCACCCCTCCTTGGATTCCCCTAGGTCTCTAGTTTTCAGAAATGCACAGGTTTGGTAGGTTTCCCTAGGTGGCGGCTGAGCTAGAGGCCAAAATCTACAGGTAGTCACTTTGCTAAAAACAGCTCTGTTTTCTGTGATATGTCCACGTTGTGTTTTGGGGCATATCCTGTTGCGGGCGCTAGGCCTACCCACACAAGTGAGGTATCATTTTTATCGGGAGACGTGGGGGAATGCTGGGTGGAAGGAAATTTGTGGCTCCTCTCAGATTCCAGAACTTTCTGCCACAGAAATGTGAGGAACATGTGTTTTTTTAGCCAAATTTTGAGATTTGCAAAGGATTCTGGGTAACAGAACCTGGTCCGAGCCCCGCAAGTCACCCCTCCTTGGATTCCCCTGGGTCTCTAGTTTTCAGAAATGCACAGGTTTGGTAGGTTTCCCTAGGTGGCGGCTGAGCTAGAGGCCAAAATCTACAGGTAGTCACTTTGCTAAAAACAGCTCTGTTTTCTGTGATATGTCCACGTTGTGTTTTGGGGCATATCCTGTCGCGGGCGCTAGGCCTACCCACACAAGTGAGGTATCATTTTTATCGGGAGACGTGGGGGAACGCTGGGTGGAAGGAAATTTGTGGCTCCTCTCAGATTCCAGAACTTTCTGCCACAGAAATGAGAGGAACATGTGTTTTTTTAGCCAAATTTTGAGGTTTGCAAAGGATTCTGGGTAACAGAACCTGGTCCGAGCCCCGCAAGTCACCCCTCCTTGGATTTCCCTAGGTCTCTAGTTTTCAGAAATGCACAGGTTTGGTAGGTTTCCCTAGGTGGCGGCTGAGCTAGAGGCCAAAATCTACAGGTAGTCACTTTGCTAAAAACAGCTCTGTTTTCTGTGATATGTCCACGTTGTGTTTTGGGGCATATCCTGTCGCGGGCGCTAGGCCTACCCACACAAGTGAGGTATCATTTTTATCGGGAGACGTGGGGGAACGCTGGGTGGAAGGAAATTTGTGGCTCCTCTCAGATTCCAGAACTTTCTGCCACAGAAATGTGAGGAACATGTGTTTTTTTAGCCAAATTTTGAGATTTGCAAAGGATTCTGGGTAACAGAACCTGGTCCGAGCCCCGCAAGTCACCCCTCCTTGGATTCCCCTAGGTCTCTAGTTTTCAGAAATGCACAGGTTTGGTAGGTTTCCCTAGGTGGCGGCTGAGCTAGAGGCCAAAATCTACAGGTAGTCACTTTGCTAAAAACAGCTCTGTTTTCTGTGATATGTCCACGTTGTGTTTGGGGGCATATCCTGTCGCGGGCGCTAGGCCTACCCACACAAGTGAGGTATCATTTTTATCGGGAGACGTGGGGGAACGCTGGGTGGAAGGAAATTTGTGGCTCCTCTCAGATTCCAGAACTTTCTGCCACAGAAATGTGAGGAACATGTGTTTTTTTAGCCAAATTTTGAGGTTTGCAAAGGATTCTGGGTAACAGAACCTGGTCCGAGCCCCGCAAGTCACCCCTCCTTGGATTCCCCTAGGTCTCTAGTTTTCAGAAATGCACAGGTTTGGTAGGTTTCCCTAGGTGGCGGCTGAGCTAGAGGCCAAAATCTACAGGTAGTCACTTTGCTAAAAACAGCTCTGTTTTCTGTGATATGTCCACGTTGTGTTTTGGGGCATATCCTGTCGCGGGCGCTAGGCCTACCCACACAAGTGAGGTATCATTTTGATCGGGAGACGTGGGGGAACACTGGGTGGAAGGAAATTTGTGGCTCCTCTCAGATTCCAGAACTTTCTGCCACAGAAATGTGAGGAACATGTGTTTTTTTAGCCAAATTTTGAGGTTTGCAAAGGATTCTGGGTAACAGAACCTGGTCCGAGCCACACAAGTCACCCCTCCTTGGATTCCCCTAGGTCTCTAGTTTTCAGAAATGCACAGGTTTGGTAGGTTTCCCTAGGTGGCGGCTGAGCTAGAGGCCAAAATCTACAGGTAGTCACTTTGCTAAAAACAGCTCTGTTTTCAGTGATATGTCCACGTTGTGTTTTAGGGCATATCCTGTCGGGGGCGCTAGGCCTACCCACACAAGTGAGGTATCATTTTTATCGGGAGACGTGGGGGAACGCTGGGTGGAAGGAAATTTGTGGCTCCTCTCAGATTCCAGAACTTTCTGCCACAGAAATGTGAGGAACATGTGTTTTTTTAGCCAAATTTTGAGCTTTGCAAAGGATTCTGGGTAACAGAACCTGGTCCGAGCCCCGCAAGTCACCCCTCCTTGGATTCCCCTAGGTCTCTAGTTTTCAGAAATGCACAGGTTTGGTAGGTTTCCCTAGGTGGCGGCTGAGCTAGAGGCCAAAATCTACAGGTAGTCACTTTGCTAAAAACAGCTCTGTTTTCTGTGATATGTCCACGTTGTGTTTGGGGGCATATCCTGTCGCGGGCGCTAGGCCTACCCACACAAGTGAGGTATCATTTTTATCGGGAGACGTGGGGGAACGCTGGGTGGAAGGAAATTTGTGGCTCCTCTCAGATTCCAGAACTTTCTGCCACAGAAATGTGAGGAACATGTGTTTTTTTAGCCAAATTTTGAGGTTTGCAAAGGATTCTGGGTAACAGAACCTGGTCCGAGCCCCGCAAGTCACCCCTCCTTGGATTCCCCTAGGTCTCTAGTTTTCAGAAATGCACAGGTTTGGTAGGTTTCCCTAGGTGGCGGCTGAGCTAGAGGCCAAAATCTACAGGTAGTCACTTTGCTAAAAACAGCTCTGTTTTCTGTGATATGTCCACGTTGTGTTTTGGGGCATATCCTGTCGCGGGCGCTAGGCCTACCCACACAAGTGAGGTATCATTTTGATCGGGAGACGTGGGGGAACACTGGGTGGAAGGAAATTTGTGGCTCCTCTCAGATTCCAGAACTTTCTGCCACAGAAATGAGAGGAACATGTGTTTTTTTAGCCAAATTTTGAGGTTTGCAAAGGATTCTGGGTAACAGAACCTGGTCCGAGCCACACAAGTCACCCCTCCTTGGATTCCCCTAGGTCTCTAGTTTTCAGAAATGCACAGGTTTGGTAGGTTTCACTAGGTGGCGGCTGAGCTAGAGGCCAAAATCTACAGGTAGTCACTTTGCTAAAAACAGCTCTGTTTTCAGTGATATGTCCACGTTGTGTTTTAGGGCATATCCTGTCGGGGGCGCTAGGCCTACCCACACAAGTGAGGTATCATTTTTATCGGGAGACGTGGGGGAACGCTGGGTGGAAGGAAATTTGTGGCTCCTCTCAGATTCCAGAACTTTCTGCCACAGAAATGTGAGGAACATGTGTTTTTTTAGCCAAATTTTGAGCTTTGCAAAGGATTCTGGGTAACAGAACCTGGTCCGAGCCCCGCAAGTCACCCCTCCTTGGATTCCCCTAGGTCTCTAGTTTTCAGAAATGTACAGGTTTGGTAGGTTTCCCTAGGTGGCGGCTGAGCTAGAGGCCAAAATCTACAGGTAGTCACTTTGCTAAAAAAGCTCTGTTTTCTGTGATATGTCCACGTTGTGTTTTGGGGCATATCCTGTCGCGGGCGCTAGGCCTACCCACACAAGTGAGGTATCTTTTTTATCGGGAGACGTGGGGGAACGCTGGGTGGAAGGAAATTTGTGGCTCCTCTCAGATTCCAGAACTTTCTGCCACAGAAATGTGAGGAACATGTGTTTTTTTAGCCAAATTTTGAGATTTGCAAAGGATTCTGGGTAACAGAACCTGATCCGAGCCCCGCAAGTCACCCCTCCTTGGATTCCCCTAGGTCTCTAGTTTTCAGAAATGCACAGGTTTGGTAGGTTTCCCTAGGTGCCGGCTGAGCTAGAGGCCAAAATCTACAGGTAGGCACTTCGCAAAAAACACCTCTGTTTTTTTCCAACATTTAGGATGTGTCCACGTTGCGCTTTGGGGTGTTTCCTGTCGCCGGCGCTAGGCCTACCCACGCAAGTGAGGTATAATTTTTATCGGGAGACTTGGGGGAACGCTGGGTGGAAGGAAATTTGTAGCTCCTCTCAGATTCCAGAACTTTCTGCCACAGAAATGTGAGGGACATGTGTTTTTTTAGCCAAATTTTGAGGTTTGCAAAGGATTCTGGGTAACAGAACCTGGTCCGAGCCACACAAGTCACCCCTCCTTGGATTCCCCTAGGTCTCTAGTTTTCAGAAATGTACAGGTTTGGTAGGTTTCCCTATGTGGCGGCTGAGCTAGAGGCCAAAATCTCCAGGTAGTCACTTTGCTAAAAACAGCTCTGTTTTCTGTGATGTGTCCACGTTGTGTTTTGGGGCATATCCTGTCGCGGGCGCTAGGCCTACCCACACAAGTGAGGTATCATTTTAATCGGGAGACGTGGGGGAACGCTGGGTGGAAGGAAATTTGTGGCTCCTCTCAGATTCCAGAACTTTCTGCCACAGAAATGTGAGGAACATGTGTTTTTTTAGCCAAATTTTGAGGTTTGCAAAGGATTCTGGGTAACAGAACCTGGTCCGAGCTCCGCAAGTCACCCCTCCTTGGATTCCCCTAGGTCTCTAGTTTTCAGAAATGCACAGGTTTGGTAGGTTTCCCTAGGTGCCGGCTGAGCTAGAGGCCAAAATCTACAGGTAGGCACTTCGCAAAAAACACCTCTGTTTTTTTCCAAAATTTAGGATGTGTCCACGTTGCGCTTTGGGGTGTTTCCTGTCGCCGGCGCTAGGCCTACCCACGCAAGTGAGGTATCATTGTTATCGGGAGACTTGGGGGAACGCTGGGTGGAAGGAAATTTGTAGCTCCTCTCAGATTCCAGAACTTTCTGCCACAGAAATGTGAGGGACATGTGTTTTTTTAGCCAAATTTTGAGGTTTGCAAAGGATTCTGGGTAACAGAACCTGGTCCGAGCCCCACAAGTCACCCCTCCTTGGATTCCCCAAGGTCTCTAGTTTTCAGAAATGTACAGGATTGGTAGGTTTCCCTAGGTGGCGGCTGAGCTAGAGGCCAAAATCTCCAGGTAGTCACTTTGCTTAAAACAGCTCTGTTTTCTGTGATGTGTCCACGTTGTGTTTTGGGGCATATCCTGTCGCGGGCGCTAGGCCTACCCACACAAGTGAGGTATCATTTTGATCGGGAGACGTGGGGGAACGCTGGGTGGAAGGAAATTTGTGGCTCCTCTCAGATTCCAGAACTTTCTGCCACAGAAATGTGAGGAACATGTGTTTTTTTAGCCAAAGTTTGAGGTTTGCAAAGGATTCTGGGTAACAGAACCTGGTCCGAGCCACACAAGTCACCCCTCCTTGGATTCCCCTAGGTCTCTAGTTTTCAGAAATGTACAGGTTTGGTAGGTTTCCCTATGTGGCGGCTGAGCTAGAGGCCAAAATCTCCAGGTAGTCACTTTGCTAAAAACAGCTCTGTTTTCTGTGATGTGTCCACGTTGTGTTTTGGGGCATATCCTGTCGCGGGCGCTAGGCCTACCCACACAAGTGAGGTATCATTTTTATCGGGAGACGTGGGGGAACGCTGGGTGGAAGGAAATTTGTGGCTCCTCTCAGATTCCAGAACTTTCTGCCACAGAAATGTGAGGAACATGTGTTTTTTTAGCCAAATTTTGAGATTTGCAAAGGATTCTGGGTAACAGAACCTGGTCCGAGCCCCGCAAGTCACCCCTCCTTGGATTCCCCTAGGTCTCTAGTTTTCAGAAATGCACAGGTTTGGTAGGTTTCCCTAGGTGGCGGCTGAGCTAGAGGCCAAAATCTACAGGTAGTCACTTTGCTAAAAAAGCTCTGTTTTCTGTGATATGTCCACGTTGTGTTTTGGGGCATATCCTGTCGCGGGCGCTAGGCCTACCCACACAAGTGAGGTATCATTTTTATCGGGAGACGTGGGGGAACGCTGGGTGGAAGGAAATTTGTGGCTCCTCTCAGATTCCAGAACTTTCTGCCACAGAAATGTGAGGAACATGTGTTTTTTTAGCCAAATTTTGAGGTTTGCAAAGGATTCTGGGTAACAGAACCTGGTCCGAGCCCCGCAAGTCACCCCTCCTTGGATTCCCCTAGGTCTCTAGTTTTCAGAAATGCACAGGTTTGGTAGGTTTCCCTAGGTGGCGGCTGAGCTAGAGGCCAAAATCTACAGGTAGTCACTTTGCTAAAAACAGCTCTGTTTTCTGTGATATGTCCACGTTGTGTTTTGGGGCATATCCTGTCGCAGGCGCTAGGCCTACCCACACAAGTGAGGTATCATTTTTATCGGGAGACGTGGGGGAACGCTGGGTGGAAGGAAATTTGTGGCTCCTCTCAGATTCCAGAACTTTCTGCCACAGAAATGTGAGGAACATGTGTTTTTTTAGCCAAATTTTGAGATTTGCAAAGGATTCTGGGTAACAGAACCTGGTCCGAGCCCCGCAAGTCACCCCTCCTTGGATTCCCCTAGGTCTCTAGTTTTCAGAAATGCACAGGTTTGGTAGGTTTCCCTAGGTGGCGGCTGAGCTAGAGGCCAAAATCTACAGGTAGTCACTTTGCTAAAAACAGCTCTGTTTTCTGTGATATTTCCACGTTGTGTTTTGGGGCATATCCTGTCGCGGGCGCTAGGCCTACCCACACAAGTGAGGTATCATTTTTATCGGGAGACGTGGGGGAACGCTGGGTGGAAGGAAATTTGTGGCTCCTCTCAGATTCCAGAACTTTCTGCCACAGAAATGTGAGGAACATGTGTTTTTTTAGCCAAATTTTGAGATTTGCAAAGGATTCTGGGTAACAGAACCTGGTCCGAGCCCCGCAAGTCACCCCTCCTTGGATTCCCCTAGGTCTCTAGTTTTCAGAAATGCACAGGTTTGGTAGGTTTCCCTAGGTGGTGGCTGAGCTAGAGGCCAAAATCTACAGGTAGTCACTTTGCTAAAAACAGCTCTGTTTTCTGTGATGTGTCCACGTTGTGTTTTGGGGCATATCCTGTCGCGGGTGCTAGGCCTACCCACACAAGTGAGGTACCATTTTTATCGGGAGACTTGGGGGAACATAGATTAGCAAAACAAGTACTATTGCACCTTGTCTTTCTCTACATTTTTTCCTTCCAAATATAGGAGTGTGTGTAAAAAAGACATCTATTTGAGAAATTCCCTGTAATTCACGTGCTACTATGGTCACCCCGGAATTCAGAGATGTGCAAATAACCACTGCTCCTCAACACCTTATCTTGTGCCCTTTTTGGAAATGCAAAGGTTTTCTTGATAGCAATTTTTTACTCCTTATATTTCAGCAAATGAATTGCTGTATACCCGGTATAGAATGAAAACGCACTGCAGGGTGCAGCTCATTTATTGGCTCTGGGTTCCTCGGGTTCTTGATGAACCTACAAACCCTACATATCCCCGCAACCAGAGGAGTCCAGCAGACGTAACGGTATATTGCTTTCGATAATCTGACATTGCAGGGAAAAGTTACAGAGTAAAACGTAGAGAAAAATTGATGGTTTTTTCACCTCAATTTCAATATTTTTCTTTTTCAGCTGTTATTTTCTGTAGGAAACCCTTGTTGGATCTACACAAATGACCCCTTGCTGAATTCAGAATTTTGTCTACTTTTCAGAAATGTTTAGGTTTCTGGGATCCAGCATTGGTTTCATGACCATACCTGTCACTGACTGGAAGGAGGCTGAAAGCACAAAAAATTGCACAAATGGGGTATGCCCCAGTAAAATGCCAAAATTGTGTTGAAAAATTGGGTTTTCTGATTCAAGTCTGCCTGTTCCTGAAAGCTGGGAAGCTGCTGAGTTTAGCACCGCAAACCCTTTGTTGATGCCATTTTCAGGGGAAAAACCACAAGCCTTCTTCTGCAGCCACTTTTTCCAATTTTTTTGAAAAAAACGAAATTTTCACTGTATTTTGGCCAATTTCTTGGCCTCCTTCAAGGGAACCCACAAAGTCTGGGTACCTCTAGAATCCCTAGGATGTTGGAAAAAAAGGACGCAAATTTGGCTTGGTTAGCTTATGTGGACAAAAAGTTATGAGGGCCTAAGCGCGAACTGCCCCAAATAGGCAAAAAAAGGCCCGGCACAGGAGGGGGAAAAGGCCTGGCAGCGAAGGGGTTAATCACTCGTGACTTCCTGTCGCAGACATTTTCTATTGGTTATACTAGTACGTCATTTTGGCGAGAATGTTTCATGTAGTGATGAATTGGTGCTGTGCTTCTTGGCATTCAAGTATGCGATGCACTGACACCTTGTAAATATAAATAAAATAAAACGTGTAAAAATGTAGAAAATGTATCAAGGAACCTTGCGACATTTACTTATGTTTTCTTTGTCTTTTTAAATGAGAATGAATCATAGTTGAAAATCAAATGGAAACAGCAGAAAAGGATCAGAACACAATCCAAGTTTATGGAAAAGAAAAAAATAAGAAAATCCTCCTGAGGTTTGATGCTTGTGTGCTTTTGCGTATTTGCTTTTGAAGTTTAATGTGAAAAATGCATTTAATCAAACCTACTTAATCTAGAAACAAAATCTCTCGGCACATATTTAACCTCTTCCCGAACATATAAACATAAAAGATAAAAGTCACTTCCATATATTGAAAGCAAATATGGAAAGTCAAAGCCGCTTAAGTCTAACACATGAATGAGAGGGGCAGGTGAAGGGGAAGCGAGCATTAACCTTGCGTATCATTTCAGGGGAAAAGAGTTTCATTCGATTACAGCCACTTGCCGCACTGTGTAAGCTTTTTCCCCAAATGCAGTTGATATAAACACTCGTTTTTCAGTAAGAGACGCAGCCTCAAAAGACTGACTACATAATTTACTCTGAGGTAACACTAGGAGGTTGTTTGATTGTACCAGTTTGCAGACTTGGCGCAATCTCGAACACCAGACCAGATCCCTATCAACATTCCACCATATCCTTTGTTTAAATTGTCTGGACAAACCGGGTGGCTTCTTTTGAACTCTGTTGATCAGCAATTCTGAACACATGTAGAAAAGCATGGCGAAATAGTGTGTTTGAAGTGAAAATAAGTAGTAGAATTATGACAGTGGTTTCAGACTCTGTTGTATAGTGGTTATATATGCACACTCTGTATGAAGAAACCTTTATTTAAATACACAAATAGAAATAGAAAATCTCGGATTTGCTATAATCTCTTAAAAGGGGCTAACCCACGAATTATTCCAAAACATTAAACTCCTAGCAAAGCGAAATGATTCCAATTTGAAGAATGCAGCTTATTTAATGTATGGAAAGTCATCCAGAACAGTAAACTTATTCAAATAACGTATGAAAAGGAAGCACATGAGGGACCCACAAAGTGAAAGGATAAGCTGTTTCACTGTCAAGTATCAACCCTGAAAAGATGCACACTCCATAAGACATGGGGAAGACAACTGTATATGGACTGATTTGGGAGTTCAATTCAAACAACTTCATAAGGCAAATTGAGAATGTTAAGTCTCCGAACAAATGTTACACTTGCTGAAATGGCCCAGCATTCATTTGAGAAATCTGAGGACTTAAGAGGAGGTTAGCTAAATCAGCAATAAAGAGACCATCAAAACATGCATAGAAACATATTTTCAGCAAAGTATGAGGCTTGTCCAGTTCTAGAAGAAAGGTTGAATACATACAGAAATTAAGTGTAATACATTTTAGCTTCCTCGACTACAATACTTAACTGTTGAGATGTTCAGTAGAAAAGAAGTGTGTAGCAATTTTGATTTATATCCATATATAGAAGACTTGAGACAGCTTTAATGCTTAGGTGCATATTTTATAGACCCTGGAAGATATGTAGAGTCAGGAAGGTAAATAGGACTAAACTAAGATGAAGTGGTGGTCAGTCCTCTGGAAACATATTCCCTTAAATGACACACATAGACCTACCTCGTAGGGCACTGATGACATCATAGCGCAAATGACCACAAATAAGAAAACATCATTGACAGAAGCATGCCCAGACAGGATCATGAACCCCATCCTAAATGATGATCCGTTGCACACTCATGCACAGTTTATAATGTACATACACATACTCACAGTGCCAATCAGTGACAAAGAGAGCAATGAGTGCTAATAAAAAAAAAACATCACTGTGAGCCCTAGATAAAACCCTAAGCGGTAAGGACATAATGTCATACGTTCCTCATGTGATGCTACACAAAGCTGACATTAAGCCGGATGGTTTGAGGGTGGAATATATGTAATTGGACGTTTAAATATTATTGGACTATAGGCAAAGTAGAAGTCTAAAACTCACTGAGCAAAATCTAAATTTAATTCAACAGAGAATGGAGAATGCCTAAAATATCCGGATAAAGTATTCTGATGAATGAATGTAAGGTAGTGCCCCATACTAGAAAATAAAGATGTTCCCCATAGGTGTTCAGGTGGAAAGAGGAGTCTGTTAGATGGCTTTGTGCACAGGATTGTGCATAAGGTTCATAAAGGTCCAGGAGCTTCGCAGAGTGATCTGAAGATGGAATTGCAAAGAATCAGAGTGCATTGCTGGTAGAAAATCTTCTGGGTGTTGAGAACAAATTATGTTTACAGGAAAACCCCAAATGCTCTGTATCTGTAAGACAAACCCGACAACTTTGAGCATTTTTATGAATTGAATTAGAATGGTTCTAAGGAATTAATCTGCATGGACATAGTCTCGACCTAACTTTCTAAAAGTAAGCAGACATCAAACAAGTTAATTCATATTTTCGTATTTGATTGTGTTTGTTATTAAATAACAACTGTCCACGTACGTTTAAGTGAGAATATTTCTGAAAAAATATATTTAAAAATCCTGGTGTGCCAAATGAGAACAATTATAGACAAATGGGAGAAAACACAAATCTCCAGTAAGGAAAGGCAAACATCTGGAGTTATGGTGCCCAACATAATGTTTCTACTGTATCTGCTTCTGGGAAGGAAGTTGTTAGTTTCAACCCCTAAATCCTATAACCGCGAACACCAAACCAAAACAGATGTGTTGCAGTGTGGCAAGGACTGCAATCATGGCTGAGTCCAGTAAGTCTGCCATTGATTTGTCCCAGCAAACAAAGGCCCTCATTACAACCCTGGCGGTCGGAGATAAAGCGGCGGTAATACCACCAACAGGCCAGCAGTAAAAAAAATTGAATTATGACCATGGCGGAAACCGCCAACACAGACAGCCACTTTAACACACCGATCGCCACGGCGATAGCAACAAGAACCGCGGCGGTAACCGCCAACAGCCAGGTGGAAGACAGGATTCCACCCACTGTATCATGAGACACCAATCCGCCACCTTTTCCGGGGCGGTACCAACACCATCAAAAGCACAGTGGAAACAGTACACAGAAGACAAAGAACTCACCTGTGGAGACTCAGGGAAGAACCACAATGCCATGGAGCCCGAACTGCAGGTGTTCCCCATGCTGGTCTACCTCCTCCTACACCAGGAATACCAACGCCGGCGACGACGACCACGGTGAGTACTGCCGCCTAGCACACAGGGGAGGGAGGAGGAAAAAGAGAGTGTCACACACATGCAACACCCCACCCTCAACACTGTACACACAAGCAGATGCAATAACATCATATATTCACCCCATACCCCTCAGGAATAATGCAAGGACAAAATGATTTGAAGAAAGTGAGTGTAATAAAATAAAATACTAGAAATACGTCCTCAAAAATCAAAACAGAATTTACAGATATACAAATGAAGGGACACTGCCCAGTCCATAATGTCTGTGGGCCACAGGGCCATATCACATAGGCCGAGGCCCCACTTGACTCCTGCCTCAATATGGAGAGAACACTGCTGGGGCATCAAGTCGAAAATATACAGGCACCCCAGGGGGAAGGGGAAGGGGGGGCACCTCAGCCGGAAGATGGTACAACGCCACTGTGCCTGGAGGGGGCTACATGCCCTCTGCGATGTCCTGGGGAGTGCAAGGCCACAGTCTCTCAAGTGGGTAGGTTGCCCACTGCTTGGTCCTGGGGAGTGCAAAGCCACAGTCCCTCAAGTGGGTGGTTTGCCCACTGCTTGGTCCTGGGGAGTGCAAGGCCACAGTCTCTCTAGTGGATGACGTCCCCACTGGTTCTGGAGGGGGCCTTGTGCCCAGTGTGCTTCATCCTGGCAAGGAGGGGGTGAGTGGATGCCTTCTTCCACTGGTTCTAGAGGGGGCTTTGTGCCCAGTGTGCTTCATCCTGGCAAGGAGGGGTGAGTGGATGCCTTCTTCCACTGGTTCTGGAGGGGGCTTTGTGCCCAGTGTGCTTCATCCTGGCAAGGAGGGGGTGAGTGGATGCCTTCTTCCACTGGTTCTGGAGGGGGCCTTGTGCCCAGTGTGCTTCATCCTGGCATGGAGGGGGTGAGTGGATGCCTTCTTCCACTGGTCCTGGAGGGGGCCTTGTGCCCTGTGATGCAGCACATGGGGAGCGCACGGTCACAGTCTCTCACCTGGGTGTCAGATCCACAAGATTTGCTGTGGGCAGGATGCATGACACTCCATGGATGTAGGATTACAGTCCATCCGCCAGCGGCAACGGCTGTACAGTGGTGGCAGTGCCAGTGGTGATGTTGCCAGTGGTGGAGGGAAGCTCCAGCCCTTCCCCTGCAGCCTCAGACGGCTGCCCACCAGTACTGCTGCTGCTACCAGTGGTGCTGGTGGCAGTGCCGGTGGCGGTGCTGCTGGCGGTGCTGGTGGCTGTGCTGCCAGTGGTAGGGGGAGGCTCCAGCCCTTCCCCTGCAGCCTTGGACGACTGAAGCGCCATGGATGGTGGTGGGGGCTCGAATTCTGTCACAGCACCAGGCCTCCTCTCCCTCCTGCCTGCAGGGGCAGGCCTTTTGCCCTTGCCCTTGGCAGCTGGTGGAGCCTCCTTGCCCTTAGCAGCTGGTGGTGCCTCCTTGCCCTTGGCAGCTGGTGGTGCCTTTTTGCCCTTGGCAGTTGGTGGTGCATTGTTGGCCTTGGCAGCTGGTGGTGCCTTCTTGCCCTTATCAGCTGGTGGTGCATCCTTGGCCTTGGCAGCTGGTGGTGCCTTCTTGCCCTTGGCAGCTGGTGGTGCATCCATGGCCTTGGCAGCTGGTGCAGGCACACTACCAGTGCGGATGGGTGTCTCTTTGGAGCCGCTCACACCTGCAGTGGCTGCCATAACTACAGTGGCCATGGACTGGGTGGCTGAGATGCTGGCCTGGGTTCTGCCCACCCTGGCCCCAAGTAAAGGATGGGGGGGAGGGTAGGAAAGAGGTCAAGGGTGGAGAGGAAAAGCTTCTTAGGGACACCAGGGTGGGAAGAAGGTGAAGGTTTGGGAGTGAAGGAAGAGCGAGTGGTTGTAGGAGGTGTCTGTCTGCTGTGTTTGGGTGCAGATGCATGGGGTGGATGCTGTTGTGAGGTGGATGACTGTTGGGTGTCTGAATGCTTGCATTTGTGTACTTTGGGAGGAGGGAGCACAGACACAGTGGGAGAGGACTCAGGGGACGAGTGTATGGAAGTGAGGTTGGTGCCTGCCAGTGAGGGGTGTGTAGTGATAGGCGTGCTGGTGATGGAGGTAGTGGATGAGGATGTAGTGCATGCAGGTGTGAGTGGAGACACTACTGGGAGGGAGGTGGATGAGGAGGAGGAGGGGACACGGTGGATGCAGTGGATGTTGGTGTGTCTGTTTCTGGATGGTGTTTGTGTGAGTGCCTGTGGGATGATGTTTGGTGCTTATGTTTGCCTGAGCCACTCCTGTGTGTTGTCTTGGGTGCATGCTGGTCTGATTGTGTGCTTGGGATAGGTTGGGGTTCAGGGGAATGGGACTGGTAGGGAAATTGGAGGGGGAGGCTAGAGACAGGGGCAATGACTGCCATCAGGGAGGAAGCCAGAGCCTGGAATGATCTATGTTGGGCCGCCACGCCAGAGTGAATGCCCTCCAGGAATGCATTTGTATGTTGCAAATGCCCTGCCAGCCCCTGGATGGCATTCACTATGGTTGACTGCCCAACAGGGGTGGATCGCAGGAGGTCAATAGCCTCCTCACTCAGGGCAGCAGGGCTAACTGGGGCAGGGCCTGAGGTGCCTGGGGTGAAGGAAAAGCCCACCCTCCTGGGTGAGCTGACACAGGAAACTCGCTGAGGGGCTGCTGGGAGGGTGGTGCTGGTAGGGGGGTGGCGGCTGTACCTGTACTTGGGGTGGCCACAGACCTGTCCGCCACCAGCAGAGAGCTTCCATCAGAGGAGGTATCACTGTCAGAACTGTCCCCTACTGTCTCCGCCATTGTGCTCCCCTCGCACTCCGTCCCACTGGTGCCCTCACAGTCAGTGGATTTGGCCTCCAGGGCCATGTGGGATGCAGCTCCCTCCGTCACCGGTGCCTCTGTTCCTCCACCAGATGATGATAATGCACAGAAGAACAGGGTGACAAAACAAAAAGGGGGGGGAAGAGACAGAGGATACACTTGGTCAGTGCCAGCAACAACACAACCGTTGGCATACACAACACACAGGGAACAGCCCTAAACACTAGGCGATGCACTACCACTCATAATGCTAGTCACCAGGCCATGGACAGTAATAGCTAACGCCAATAGCAGCATACCTGAGACCCACAGATCCCTGCCCAGTATTAGATGACCACTAGCATTTTTGGGGGTGGAGTGCATCAGCCCCTCTCCAACATGGAACCTACCCTGCAATGTCCGGCCTGGCCTAGGGGTATCCACAGGCCCACATCCCTGAACCAGAGACCACCCTACCATGCGCAAGTAGTATATTGGGAACTGCACTCACCCCCTTGTGGCTGCTGTGATGCCCTCAAGCACCCATCCAGGTCCGGGTAGGCCACCACCAGTATGTGGAACATCAGGGGGGTCAGGGTTCGACGGGCAACCCTTCCTCGTTGAGAGGCCAACCCCAGCTGGGCCTCTGCCATCTTCCTTGCCCAGCGTCTCAGGTCCTCCCACCGCTTCCGACAGTTGGTACTTCTTGGCAATGGCACGCCATATACCCTTGTTCTGATGGGCTCTGACCTGCAGAAAAATGAAAGTGGAAAAAGGGATCAGTCATACCGTCCGGCCTGTTACACCCATGGTCCGCCATATCCCTCCCATCCCTTTACGCACATACATTGCCCACCATACATGCTGCACACTGCCCAGGGCCCCTCCACCAACCCCCCTTACAGGAGGCCTTGACACACATCACACCATGCATTCATGCCCCATGCATCGTACCTACAGTGTACTCACCTTTTTGTATGGAGGCCCATAAAACAATCGGTACTGGGGAAGGACCCCATCCACCAGTTTCTCCAACTCCGCAGCGGTGAAGGCAGGGGCCCTTTCCCCAGTGACTCGAGCCATGGTCGCTTCCAGAAACAGGTCCCAGCAGCACTTGCAGTGTAGGTCCTCTCCTGTTGAAGGTCAGGTAGCAAGTGAGTGAACAGTTAGAAAATGGCGGTCACGTCACGGCCGGCGTATTTCACCATTGGCCACTGTAACCCATAGGGCCAAAGATAACCAATGAGGAGTTGCACGGCAGTACTTGACTGCCTCCTGCAACAGCGCACAACATCAGCGGCATTACCTCATTTCCACCTGTCCCTCCACCAAGGACAGGCATCTGCCATTTCAGGGAAGGGCAGGCATGGCACCTAGCTGCCTCACAGTCGACATAAGCACATTTTGGGAATAAACATAAAGATACTGTTTCTTTCACAACATGCAATGCATTGTACATTGAGGAAATGCTAAGAACTGACCAGATGCTCATCGTCAACCACTGATGGTGGATAGGAGATGGAGACATCCCTCCGTGCACAGGCCCCTGGTAGAATTGGCAACAATGGAGGACAGGCACATTATCCTCACCTACAGACTTGATAGGGCCACAATCCAAGAGCTGTGTGCCCAAGTGGAGCCAGACCTGATCTCAGCTATCCGTCAACCCACTGGGATCCCCTCTCTTGTGCAAGTCCTATCTGTGCTCCATTTCTTGGGAAGTGGCTCCTTCCAAGTGACAGTGGCCATGGCAGCAGGAATGTCCCAGACAATGCTCTCAAACGTGCTGACCAGAGTGTTGTCTGCCCTGATGAAACACATGCTCAGCTACATCATTTTTCCCCAGGTGGAGGATCTGACCACAGTGAAAGCTGACTTGTATTCAATGGGACATATCCCCAACATTGTTGGGGAAATTGATGGTACACATATTGCCTTTGTTCCCACCCAGAGAAATGAACAGGTGTTCAGGAATCGAAAGAGCTTTCGCTCTATGTATGTGCAGATAGTGTGCCTGGCGGACCAGTATATCTCCCATGTGAATGCAAAGTATCCTGGGTCTGTGCATGATGCCTATATCCTGAGGATTAGCAGCATCCAATATGTGATGGCCCAACTACAGAGGCACCGGGTGTGGCTAATAGGTGAGCCCATGGTCACCACCCAGTGTATGTTGGTATATGGGTGTGGGGCTGGCCCTAAAGGTGAGTGTCTGGCTAACAGGTATCCCTCAATATTTACAGATGACTCTAGTTACCCCAATCTCTCATGGCTACTGACCCCAGTGAGGAATCCCAGAACAAGAGCAGAGGAGCGTTACAATGAGGCACATGGGTGAACAAGACGAATTATAGAGCGAACCTTTGGCCTCCTGAAGGCCAGGTGTTGGTGCCTCCATCTAACAGGTGAATCCCTGTGCTACTCACCCAAGAAGGTGTGCCAGATCATTGTGGCATGTTGCATGTTACACAACCTTGCCTTGAGACGCCAGGTGCCTTTTCTGCAGGAGGATGAGGCTGGAGATGGTCATGTGGCAGCGGTGAAGCCTGTGGACGGTGACAAAGAGGAGGCAGAGGATGAGGATGTGGACAACAGAACATCTATCATTCAACAGTACTTCCAGTGACACACAGGTAAGACTCTGTAACTTTACCTTCCATTGCAGTTTTGTGTTGTAAATTTTCACTGGCAGGCTGCTGTTCCCACTACTATGGCCACTTACTGTACCCTTTGACCTGTCTATTCACAGATATTTGTGCCCTACTCTGGCTCCTGGTGTATTGACTGTAGTACAATACAGGTCATACCTATGTATAGATTACTGTACAGTCTACTTGCAATGTCTACAGATTGTGAAAGGAACATTGGTGAAAGGAATACATACTTAAATCATTTGACATACTACATACTTGTATTTTTTAAAGTGGTGTTTATTTACTTGCTGAAAAATACAATGGGGATGTGCAATGGCCTGGGGTGATGGTGGAGGAATGTCCATTCTATGTGGATCACAGGTGCATTGTCCAAGGGGGCAGAGGAAGGGGAGCAATGGCAGTTCCAGGTGGACAGGGTGACAGAGTGGGACAGAAGGGTGACATTCAGGAGAGTCTTATTTCCTCACAGGGGTCTTGGCAATGTTCTCTGGCTTCTGGCTGGATCGCAGGAACCGTTTGTGGGGTGGTTCTCCTTCTGCAGTGGGTGGGGTGCTGGTGGCCTGTTGTTCCTGTGGCGGGTCCTCCTGTCCACTAACGTCAGCCGAGGTGGAGGGCTGTTCATCTGTGTGGCTAGTGTCAGGGGCCCGTTGGTGTGCCAGTGCCTCCCTCATGTTGTTGGTCGTGTCTGCCAGCACCCCTGCAATGGTGACCAGGGTGGTGTGGATGTCCCTCAGGTCCTCCCTGATCCCCAGGTACTATCCCCCCTGCAGCCGCTGGGTCTTCTGCAACTTGGCCAGTATCTGGCCCATCATCTCCTAGGAATGGTGGTATGTTCCCAGGATGTGGGTGAGCGCCTCGTGGAGAGACGGTTCCCTGGGCCTGTCCTCCCCCTGTCACACAGCAGTCCTCCCAGCTCTCATGTTGTCCTGTGCCTCTGTCCCCTGAACCGTGTGCCCACTGCTCTGACCCCAGGTCCCTGATCGTCCTGTGTTTGTGGGGTTGCCTGGGGTCTCTGTAGTGGTGGACACACTGCTGATTGACGTGCCCTGGGGACAGAGGTATGGGCCCGATGGGTGGGTGCTGTGCTGGTTTTTCCTGAGGGGGAGGCTCTGTGGTGGTATGGGACTGTGGCTAGGTAACCGACTGTCCGGAGGTCCCTGATGGGCCAGGTTTGTCATCCAGATCCAGGCGAGCAGAGCTGCTGTTATCACTGTGGGCCTCTTCTGTGGGGGGACTGGATGTTGCTGGCACCTCCTCTCCGGTGACGTTGGGTGTGGGACCTGTGGGGATGTAAATGCAGAGTTATTGTTTATGCATGTGACATCTTGGGCATGGGTGTTTTGCCCTGTATGGTTGTGGGTGCCATGTGAGCTTTGCCTAGTGTGAATAGTTATTTTGTGGGCTAGGTGACTCTCTCTAGTGTGCATGCTGTGGTGATGGGTGTCCATGCAGAGCTGTTAGTAGTGTCCATGCATTGGTGGTGCATGCAGTGCTGGGTAGTGGGATGGGTGGGGTGTGATGGTGGGGTGTGTGGGAGGTGGTGGAGTGATGGGAGTGAGAGAGAGAGTGGGGGTATGTGATGGCATGCAGGTAGGGGAGGTGAAAGTAGTAAAGATTAGACCTACCAGAGTCCAGTCCTCCTACTACTCCTGCCAGGCCCTCAGGATGCAGTATTGCCAAGACGTGCTCCTCCCATGTTGTTAGTTGTAGGGGAGGAGGTGGGGCGTACAACTATCTGGTGTCTTGCAACCACGGAACGCACCTTACCCTGTAGGTCTTTTCACCTCTTCATGATGTCATCCCTTGTTCTGGGGTGCTGTCCCACAGCGTTGACCCTGTCCACGATGCTCTGCCATAGCTCCATCTTCCTTTCAATGGATGTCTGCTGCACTTGTGATCTGATTAGCTGTGGCTCTACCCGGATGATTTCCTCCACCATGACCCTTAGCTCCTCCTCTGAGAAGCTGGGGTGTCTTTGTGGTGCCATGAGTGCAGTGTGTGTGGTGTGTGTGAGGGTGTGTGAGGTGATGTGTTAGGGTGTGTGCTGTGAGGTGTGTGGATGGTG
Organism: Pleurodeles waltl; assembly: GCF_031143425.1. Taxonomy (NCBI): domain Eukaryota; kingdom Metazoa; phylum Chordata; class Amphibia; order Caudata; family Salamandridae; genus Pleurodeles; species Pleurodeles waltl. Next base: position 237,174,456 of record NC_090436.1, read on the forward strand.
TATGAGTGATGGTGTTCTGTGGCTCTGGTTCTGTGGGTGCTCTTGGTGTGTCTCTCTCTCAGTTGTCAATTTCTTTGAGTCGTAAAGGGATGTGGGTGGTGTGTGTTTTATAGTGGTGTGGGTGTGGTGTGTGTATGAGTGTCAGGTGTATGTAGTTTGAATTGCCGAATGTGGTGTTGTCTTGTATGTGTATGTGTATTTTGAGTGCAGCGGTATGTACAGCCAATGGTTTACCGCGGTTGAATGTCCGCCGCGGTGATTCGTGGGTCATAATGCTGTGGGCGTACTTCTGTTTGCGTAACGGTGTGGGTTTTGCTACTGCAGTTTATCACTGGCCTTTGGGCTGGCGGACGTGTGTTTGTGTCCGTATAGTGACGGATTGCTATGTGTGGGTCATAATATGGGTAGCGGTATACTGCCACAGTCGTTGTATGTTGGCGGCAGTCGGCATGGAGGTCAGCAGGATTTACCGCCAGTGTCATAATGAGGGCCAAAATCTTTTGCAGAAAGCTGAAACGGGACACGAGTAAGGTAGGAGCAGGGCAGTAAGTCGGAACTGCAGCAACACAGGATGTTATGCTTGCTCCTCATCAATCACATAACCTTCACCATTTCCTCCGCCGATGAAAATAGGACCACTCTCCAGAAGCTCTCCTCTCTGATTTGGAATCTAAAGGAACACATTGCTACAGAGCTCGATGCAAGACAAGTGTGTCACAGAAGTTGGACAGACATCATGGTACCAGAGGGCAATTGGGCCACATGAAAAAAACATCCATTATAATGGGAACAACAGCTAAAAAGGCTGGTGTTATTGAGACAGAACAACACAAACTGATAGTGGGCGAACAACTCAAACTGTAAAAAGGAGATGCCTATTATGAAGATGATGCTGTTGTCAAGATAAGCGGCACTGCTTGACATAAGAAAGGGAAGGATATCACGGTCATCCCAAAGCGTGCTACCACCGTACCTCCATGGAAGTCACCTTAGGTGGGTTTATCATCGTTGACAACTTCATCACAAAAAAAGAAAACAAAACATTGTCATAGCGTGTTCATCAAGTATGCACCATACTACCACACCCATAGTCTGATTCATTTATACAACAATAAAGCAGACAAAATATTAGTTATTGACCTTTTTGCTTTTTCTTTGGTGGAAGGATAGGGTTTTCCGGGACTTGAGGAGGCCTACTGCCCAAGAGGAATGCTCCAAGCTGGACATATTTTATCACTGTTCCACTGTTTCACTGTGATGTGCTGTAATTGGTAAGGCAATTAAGGAGAGTGATATGCAGTGCATTCATCGCACTACAGATGTGGACTAGGCCTGGACGCAATTCACATTATACCAGAGTAATTTACCTAGTTTCAGTAATTTTGCATTTCATTTGTTACGGGAAATTCCAACACTGTGCCACTTCATATAATTATGTACCATTCAATAATGCACCTGAACAACAGAATGCGAGTGGTTGTTCTTTGGCGTGCTTTTGTTTAATTGCTTCTTCACACCAAAAATTTACAAGAGGATGCATTTAATGCTAAAAAGTGAACTGATCAATTTGCATATCTCCAAATTACGTGTAATTGTGCATAGTTTTGCCAAACGTTTGCGTAATAACGTGAAAGCAAATTATGTAAATCTTACACGCACTTAATGTGTACCAGGTATCAAGCTACAAGCTATCTGTCTATCATTTCACACTGGGTTTCCATGAAGACGGTCTAGGGAAGGCTAGTAGCTGGTGCCACTGTTATTGGTGATTTTGAAGACATTTGTTAGCAAACACCAGCTCAAATGTTATCCATGGGGAAATCACACACCGGAAATTTATGAACAATCTTAACCCAATGGCCTTAGGATATAATTTGGTGTCGCTGACGCTGTTGTTAACGTTATCAAAGCCATGGCAGATAGAGCATATTACAGTGTGCTCTGCCTAGTCCACTGAGTCACTTGTCAGGAATTAATCAAAATTGAAATAGTCATCCACAACTTGCTGGCCACCTGACGGAGAATTTTGTTGATATGTGGCAAAGGATGCCGATCTAGCCATATTGTTTTAGTAAAATCTCTCAGGTCAACGCATATGCACAACTTTCCATCAGATTTCCTTGCCAGGACAGGGGGCTAAGCCACTCAGATGATTCTGTGGGCTCTATCACCCCAACATCACAGAGGCCCTCATTATGACATTAGCAGTGACTGTTAAAGTGGTGGTAATACTGCTAACAGCCTGGTGGTAATTACCGCCAAATTTTGACCATGGCGGTGATACCTCACAGAGGCAGCCAATGTACCACACTAACCTCCAGGGCATTAACACCACTGACCACGGCGGTAGCCATCAACAGCCAGGAAGAAGACACGGTACCACCCACCATATTATGACATAGCAAACTGCCAGGATTTCCGGGGCGTACCAATGCCATCAAAAGCCTGGTGGAAACACAGTACAGAAAACAAAAGACTCTCCATCAGGGACACAGAAGACTCCGTGACCACCATGGAACCGGAACTCCAAGTTTTCCCGATGCTTGACATGGCTGTCCCGGAACCTCCAACGCCGACGAAGGCGACGACGGTGAGTACTTCCACCTAACATTCAAGAGAGGGAGAAAAAGGAGAGTGACACACCCGCACAACACACACCATTCACACACACACCATACACAGAACCAGCTGCAGAGTAAAACGAATGTCATAGGACCCACGTGAAAATAATGCAAGGACAACAATTCTGATGTACGAACACTGTATTTGCTGCCAACAGGCACCATAATGAAACATGAAATGTAAATGCAGGCGTCAATGTCCAGATTGGGCCAATGGCTAGTCCAAGGTACCAAAGGGCCACATGGCCACAGGGCACAGTCCAAGGCCCAACTTGACTCCTGACAATATCTGGATTCCACTGTTCAGGGGCATCATGTTGGAAATGGGCAGGCACCTCTGGGGGAAAGGGGCTGGAGGGGCACCTCAGATGAAGTGGGTAACATGCCCACTGGAGGGGACTCCTTGCTCACCTGTCTCTGGAGGGGAGTGAAAGGCACAGTCTCTGGAGTGGGTAACATGCCAACTGGTTCTGGAGGGGACTCCTTGCCCAACTGTCTCTGGAGGGGAGGGAAAGGCCACAGTCTCTGGAGTGGGTAACATGCCCATTGGTTCTGAAGGGGGCTCCTTGCCCAACTGTCTCTGGAGAGGGCTGAGTTATATCACTTCCACCCCTCCCTACATAAAGGAAAGGCAGTCATACATTGCCATTTACATAGTCCAATTACATTCAACCTCAATGTACACTGAGGTGGTGGTTCCATTGTTCAGTTTGTCACTCCCTTCTCACTCTTGTGTCACTTAGGTACCTTCCACGGCAGAGGAATAGGAGGAGGAGGAGGTAAACCCCCTTGTACATACCCCTTGTGGACTTGCACTCTCTCTAGTGTGCATGCTGTGGTGATGGGTGTCCATGCAGGGCTGTGAGTAGTGTCCATGCATTGGTGGTGCATCCAGTGCTGGGTAGTGGGATGGGTGGGGTGTGATGATGGGGTGTGTGGGAGATGGTGGAGTGATGGGAGTGAGAGAGAGAGTGGGGGTATGTGATGGCATGCAGGTAGGGGAGGTGAAAGTAGTAAAGATTAGACCTACCAGAGTCCAGTCCTCCTGCTACTCCTGCCAGGCCCTCAGGATGCAGTATTGCCAAGACGTGCTCCTCCCATGTTGTTAGTTGTAGGGGAGGAGGTGGGGCGTACAACTATCTGGTGTCTTGCAACCACGGAACGCACCTTACTCTGTAGGTCTTTTCACCTCTTCATGATGTCATCCCTTGTTCTGGGGTGCTGTCTCACAGCGTTGACCCTGTCCACGATGCTCTGCCATAGCTCCATCTTCCTTTCAATGGATGTCTGCTGCACTTGTGATCTGAATAGCTGTGGCTCTACCCGGATGATTTCCTCCACCATGACCCTTAGCTCCTCCTCTGAGAAGCTGGGGTGTCTTTGTGGTGCCATGAGTGTAGTGTGTGGTGTGTGTGAGGGTGTGTGAGGTGATGTGTTAGGGTGTGTGCTGTGAGGTGTGTGGATGGTGTATGAGTGATGGTGTTCTGTGGCTCTGGTTCTGTGGGTGCTCTTGGTGTGTCTCTCTCTCAGTTGTCAATTTCTTTGAGTCGTAAAGGGATGTGGGTGGTGTGTGTTTTATAGTGGTGTGGGTGTGGTGTGTGTATGAGTGTCAGGTGTATGTAGTTTGAATTGCCCAATGTGGTGTTGTCTTGTATGTGTATGTGTATTTTGAGCGCAGCGGTATGTACCGCCAATGGTTTACCGCGGTTGAATGTCCGCCGCGGTGATTCGTGGGTCATAATGCTGTGGGCGTAGTTCTGTTGGCATAACGGTGTGGGTTTTGCTACTGCCAGTTTATCACTGGCCTTTGGGCTGGCGGACGTGTGTTTGTGTCCGTATAGTGACGGATTGCTATGTGTGGGTCATAATATGGGTAGCGGTATACTGCCACAGTCATTGTATGTTGGCGGCAGTTGGCATGGAGGTAAGCGGGATTTACCGCCAGTGTCATAATTAGGGCCAAAATCTTTTGCAGAAAGCTGAAACGGGACACGAGTAAGGTAGGAGCAGGGCAGTAAGTCGGAACTGCAGCAACACAGGATGTTATGCCTGCTCCTCCATCAATCACATAACCTTCACCATTTCCTCCACCGATGAAAATAGGACCACTCTCCAGAAGCTCTCCTCTCTGATTTGGAATCTAAAGGAACACATTGCTACAGAGCTCGATGCAAGAAAAGTGTGTCACAGAAGTTGGACAGACATCATGGTACCAGAGGGCAATTGAGCCACATGAAAAAAACATCTATTATAATGGGAACAACAGCTAAAAAGGCTGGTGTTATTTAGACAGAACAACACAAACTGATAGTGGGCGAACAACTCAAACTGTAAAAAGGAGATGCCTATTATGAAGATGATGCTGTTGTCAAGATAAGCGGCACTGCTTGACATAAGAAAGGGAAGGATATCACGGTCATCCCAAAGCGTGCTACCACCGTACCTCCATGGAAGTCACCTTAGGTGGGTTTATCATTGTTGACAACTTCATCACAAAAAAAGAAAACAAAGCATTGTCACAGCGTGTTCATCAAGTATGCACCATATTACCACACCCATAGTCTGATTCCTTTATACAACAAAAAAGCAGACAAAATATTAGTTATTGACCTTTTTGCTTTTTCTTTGGTGGAAGGATAGGGTTTTCTGGGACTTGTGGAGGCCTACTGCCCAAGATGGAATGCTCCAAGCTGGACACATTTTATCACTGTTCCACTGTTTCACTGTGATGTGCTGTAATTGGTAAGGCAATTAAGGAGAGTGATATGCAGTGCATTCATCGCACTACAGATGTGGACAAGGCCTGGACGCAATTTACATTATACCAGAGTAATTTACCTAGTTTCAGTAATTTTGCATTTCATTTGTTACGGGAAATTCCAACACTGTGCCACTTCAAATAATTATGTACCATTCAATAATGCACCTGAACAACAGAATGCGAGTGGTTGTTCTTTGGCGTGCTTTTGTTTAATTGCTTCTTCACACCAAAAATTTACAAGAGGATGCATTTAATGCTAAAAAGTGAACTGATCAATTTGCATATCTCCAAATTACGTGTAATTGTGCATAGTTTTGCCAAACGTTTGCGTAATAACGTGAAAGCAAATTATGAAAATCTTACACGCACTTAGGGGGTTATTCTAACTTTGGAGGAGTGTTAATCCGTCCCAAAAGTGACGGTAAAGTGACGGATATACCACCAGCCGTATTACGAGTTCCATAGGATATAATGGACTCGTAATACGGCTGGTGGTAAATCCATCACTTTTCCGTCACTTTTGGGACGGATTAACACCTCCTCCAAAGTTAGAATAACCCCCTTAATGTGTACCAGGTATCAAGCTACAAGCTATCTGTCTATCATTTCACACTGGGTTTCCATGAAGACGGTCTAGGGAAGGCTAGTAGCTGGTGCCACTGTTATTGGTGATTTTGAAGACATTTGTTAGCAAACACCAGCTCAAATGTTATCCATGGGGAAATCACACACCGGAAATTTATGAACAATCTTAACCCAATGGCCTTAGGATATAATTTGGTGTCGCTGACGCTGTTGTTAATGTTATCAAAGCCATGGCAGATAGAGCATATTACAGTGTGCTCTGCCTAGTCCACTGAGTCACTTGTCAGGAATTAATCAAAATTGAAATAGTCATCCACAACTTGCTGGCCACCTGACGGAGAATTTTGTTGATATGTAGCAAAGGATGCCGATCTAGCCATATTTTTGTATTAAAATCTCTCAGGTCAATGCACATGCACAACTTTCCATCAGATTTCCTTGCCAGGACAGGGGGCTGAGCCACTCAGATGATTCTGTGGGCTCTATCACCCCAACAGCACATAGGCCCTCATTATGACATTAGCAGTGACTGTTAAAGTGGCGGTAATACTGCTAACAGCCTGCTGGTAATTACCGCCAAATTTTGACCATGGCGGTGATACCTCACAGAGACAGCCAATGTACCACACTAACCTCCAGGGCATTAACACCACTGACCACGGCGGTAGCCATCAACAGCCAGGAAGAAGACACAGTACCACCCACCATATTATGACATAGCAAACTGCCAGGATTTCCGAGGCGTACCAATGCCATCAAAAGCCTGGAGGAAACACAGTACAGAAAACAAAAGACTCTCCATCAGGGACACAGAAGACTCCGTGACCACCATGGAACCGGAACTCCAAGTTTTCCCGATGCTTGACATGGCTGTCCCGGAACCTCCAACGCTGATGAAGGCGACGACGGTGAGTACATCCACCTAACATTCAAGGGAGGGAGAAAAAGGAGAGTGACACACCCGCACAACACACACCATTCACACACACACCATACACAGAACCAGCTGCAGAGTAAAAACGAATTACATAGGACCCACATGAAAATAATGCAAGGACAACAATTCTGATGTACAAACACTGTATTTGCTGCCAACAGGCACCATAATGAAACATGAAATGTAAATGCAGGCGTCAATGTCCAGATTGGGCCAATGGCTAGTCCTAAGTACCAAAGGGCCACATGGCCACAGGGCACAGTCCAAGGCCCAACTTGACTCCTGACAATATCTGGATTCCACTGTTCAGGGGCATCATGTTGGAAATGGGCAGGCACCTCAGGCGGAAAAGGGCTGGAGGGGCACCTCAGATGAAGTGGGTAACATGCCCACTGGAGGGGACTCCTTGCTCACCTGTCTCTGGAGGGGAGTGAAAGGCACAGTCTCTGGAGTGGGTAACATGCCAACTGGTTCTGGAGGGGACTCCTTGTCCAACTGTCTCTGGAGGGGAGTGAAAGGCCACAGTCTCTGGAGTGGGTAACATGCCCACTGGTTCTGAAGGGGGCTCCTTGCCCAACTGTCTCTGGAGGGGGCTGAGTTACATCACTTCCACCCGTCCCTACATAAAGGAAAGGCAGTCATACATTGCCATTTACATAGTCCAATTACATTCAAGCTCAATGTACACTGAGGTGGTGGTTCCATTGTTCAGTTTGTCACTCCCTTCTCACTCTTGTGTCACTTAGGTACCTACCACGGCAGAGGAATGGGAGGAGGAGGAGGTAAACCCCCTTATACATACCCCTTGTGGACTTGCCTACACTGGATGACAGGCACATAATACTCACCTATAGACTGGACAGGGCCACAATCACAGAGCTATGTTCTCAATTGGAGCCGGATCTGATATCTGATATCCGTCATCCCACTGGAATCCCCCTCTGGTGCAGGTTCTCTCTGTGCTCCATTTCCTGGCAACTGGCTCTTTCCAAGCGACAGTGGGCTTGGCAGCAGGAAAGTCACAGCCAATGTTCTCAATAGTGCTGGCAAGGGTTCTGTCTGCCTTGCTCATACACATGTGCAGCTACATCATTTTCCCCCAAGTGGAAGATTTGGCCACTGTGAAGGCTGGATTCTATGCAATGGGACATATTCCTGAATTTTATTGGGGCCATTGATGGAACACATATAGCACTTGCCCCACCCACCCCCGGCACAATTAACAGGTGTTCAGGAATCAGAAGAGTTTCCACTCACTCAATGTGAAAATGGTGTGCCTGGTTGACCAGTACATCTCCCATGTCACTGCCAAGTGTCCTGGGGCGGTGCATGACGCCTTCGTTTTGAGGAATAGCAACATCCCAAATGTAATGGCACAACTACAGAGGCACAGGGTGTGGCTAATGGGTGATCCTAAGTCCCCACCCAATGCATGTCAGTGTATGCCTTCAGTAGTCATACCCTATACCATTGTGCAAGGCTAATGTTTGTTCCTCAATTCTTGCAGGTGACTCTGGCTACCCAAACCTGCAGTGGCTCTTGACCCCTGTAAGGAATGCCAGGACAGGGGCTGAGAATAGGTATAATGATGCTCATGGGCAAACCAGGAGAATAATTGAGCGTACCTTCGACCTCCTGAAGGCCAGGTTCAGATGCCTCCATCTGACAGGTGGATCTCTCTGCTACTCCCCTGAGAAAGATGACATGTGCCCTATCTGCAGGAGGAGGAGGGTGAAAATGCTCCTGTTACAGCAGTGGACCCTCAGGACAGTGAGGATGAGGAGGCAGAGGATGAGGATGTGGACAACAGGACAACAGGCATACAGCAGTACTTCCAATAACACACAGGTAAGAGAGTGGAACTGACCATTCCTCTGATTATTTATCTTTTCAGTGTGGCAGTAGCATCTCAACTGACTGTCACCTATGCCTTCTCATTTTGCAGATGTTGGCGTGGTTACAACTGTGTACTGATGTGATGACTACAGACAGCTAGAGGCTATCTTTTGTATGCAATCACAAAGTTCAGGACAATTGCGCAAGATGAAACTGTTAATATTATTGCACATTTTTGTCACATAAAGCACTATCACTCAAGTTGTGTTCAAAGGTGTTTATTGTAGTGAAAAATATCGAGGAAATAGTGCAATGGAATTGGGTGATGGTAGAGGTAAGTCCAGGGTATTGGTCCAGTCTGTTTGTAACACAGGTCCAGTGTCCAAGAGGCCATAGGAAGGGGAGCTATGGCATTTCAAAGTGGACAAGGTGACAGAGTGGAACACAAGGGGGACATTCAGGAGGGTCTCATTTCCGGGCGGTGGTCTTAGTCTTGGCAAGTGTCTCTGGCATCTGTCTGGGTCACAGGGAACATTTGAGGGGTGGTTCACCTTCTGCAGGGGGAGGGGGTCTGGTGGCCAGTGGGTCCTGTGGCAGCGCCACCTGTCCACTAGCTGCAGCAGATGTGGAGGGCTGTTCAGTTGACTGACTAGTGGAAAGGGCCCGCTGGTGTGCTGTGTAGTCACTCATGATGTTGGCCAGATCACCCAGCATCCCTGCAATGGAGACCATTGTGGTGTTGAAGGCCTGCAAATATTTCCTGATCTCCTGGTGGTGTTCCTCCTGCAGCCGCTGGTTCTCCTGCATGATGTTTAACATCATGAGCCATCTTGTCCTGGGATTGTTGGTAAGCCCCAGAACATTGGTGAGTGCCTCCTGGGCAGTCGGTTGCCTGGGCCTGTCCTCCCCCGGTGCACAGCTGTCCTGTTTGTGTCCCTGTCCCACTGTGCCTGTGTCCCCTGAACAGAGTGCCCACTGACCCTAGGAGCCTGATTGTCTTGTTAGGTGTGGACTGGGGTCCCTGTACAGGTGGGCACACTGCTGATTGATGTGTCCTGGGGACAGGGGTGTAGGGATGTTGGTGGATGCTGTGGTACTGGGTACTGAGGGGGGGGCTCTGTGGTGGAGTGGGTGTGAGCTGGGGTAGCCAACTGACCAGTGGTCCCTGATGGGCTAGGAAGTTCATCCAGATCCAGAAGCCAGAGTTACTGTCATCACTGGGGCCATCTTCTGATGGGGGACTGGGCACCCGTGGCACCTCCTCGCCACTAATATTGCCTGGGGCCCCTGTGGGGACATAAGTGGTGTATTATACTACATGTCTGTGGAATTTTCTACATCCTTAGCTTCCCCTATATCGTTGCTGTTGCCCTGCCAGCTTTGTTTGTGTATGGTGATGTCTTGTGGGATTGTTAGTTCTCCATGCTGTGCATGCATTGGTGGTGGGTGTCTGTGCAGGGCTGGGAGGGATGTTCATGCAGTGGGTATGGCATGCAGGGCTTTGCATTCAGGTTAGTCAGTTGTGTTGGTGCACTGTGTGGGATGGAGTGGAGTTATGGTGTCAGGGTGTGGGTGGTGGTGGCATGCAGGTATGTGGTGGGATAGGTAGTAAATATTAACTCACCAGTGTCCAGTCCTCTGGCAACTCCAGTGAGTCCCTCAGGAGGTGTAGCCAAGAATTGCTCCTCCCATGCTGTCAGCTGTGGGGGAGGAGGCGGGGGTCCACCACCAGTTCTCTGGATGGCGAGCTGGTGCCTTGCTGCCATGGAGCATAACTTCCCCCTTAGGTCGTTCCATCTCTTCCTGATGTCGTCCCTTGTTCTTGGATGCTGTCCCATGGCGTTCACCCTGTCCACAGTTCTCTGCCATAGCTCCATCTTTCTGGCAATGGAGATTTGCTGTAGCTGTCCTCCAAACAGCTGTGGCTCAACCCTGACTATTGACTCCACCATGACCCGCAGCTCATCATTTGTGAAACGGGGGTGCCTTTATGGGGACATGGGTGTTGTGTGGTGTGTGTTGTGCAGTGGGTGTTGAGTAATGTGGTGGGGTGTGGGGTGTGTGACGGATGGATGGGTGTTTGTGGTGTGTGTGTAGCTGTGTCTCTGATTTGCGTGGCTATCTCTTGGCTATTTTTTGTGTTCGTAAAGGGTTCTAGGTAATGTGGGTGTGTGTTTTATAGTGCTGTGGGTGGGTGTGTGTGTATCACTGTCAGGTGTGTGATTTTAGTTTTGGCCAATGTTGTGTTGTTCTATATTTGGGTGGCCATTCGGACCACACCGGTACGGCCAATGGTTTACCGCCATTGAATGTCCGCTGTGGTGACTCGTGGGTCATAATGTGGAGGGCGCTGTTTTGTTGGTGTAACGGTATGGGTGTTTGTACCTACAGTTTAACACTAACCATTGGCATGGCGGATATGTGTTTGTGGCAGTATTTTGTTGGTTTAGTGTGTGTGTGTCATAATTTGGCGAACAAATGTTCGCCTCCGCGACGGTATGTTGGCGGCTGTCACCGCAGCGGTAAGCAGGATTTACCGTAAAGGTCATAATGAGGGCCATAGTCTGTTAAGTTCTTCTTTAAGTTGCTCTCTTAGCACAAGTACAACATTCCTCACTTTGTGCACTTTGGGAATGCTACCTTTTTTCAGAATAATATGGTATTTGAATTTCTTCAAGCATCCTATTTTATCACTTGACAACAATGGATACTTTCCATTCCACTTTGAGTATATTACCCCCTCATCGTTCGTCCCACTAAAATATTCAGCCAACACAACGTGGTTGGGATGGTTGGGATTTAGGATGATGCCCAGCGTCTTTTGCTCTCTCTACCCTAGCCATGCTTTTACCCTTTCCAGCATATAGACCTTCTCTTCAGCCTGTCTGTCCTTGTAAATGATCTTACTGTTGAAATATCCAAGCAGGGTTCATTTCACCCTCCAGTATCCTTCCTCCTCGACATTAGGAGGATGCAATTCATCAGCACCCAATTGTTCCTATGTTCTTTTTATCAATTATGGTATATGGGGAACACAAGTCTGCTCACACTACAATTTCACCAAAACTTCAACTCTGTCACCATAATCCTGTTAGGGTTTGTACACAGCAAAGAGCATGTCCCATCTCACTGCACTAGTGGGTTCTGTAATAGCTCCCTTTTAAACTTACTATTGAAAGCCTTTCTTGTTATCTCACCTTCCCCCCCCCCCTAGGCTTCTGTGTATGTTGTTTAATGTGCTGTTTTGTTTACACATTGGGCCTTGCTTTTACCAAGGCTTCTTTAAAACACTCCTCCCTAGGCCATGTGTTAATCCAACTCAGTTGCATAATAACTGAAACTCTGCACACCTTTCAAGAAAATGTGCAGCATGTGAGGACCACACCCAGCCCTTCAAACCACACCCAGCCCTGTCTATAAAAGGCATCCCCCGAGCCTCACCCAGTGCTTGTGCTCGTCTACCTCCCGCTTACCTGAGAACAGATCCCTCGGCGCTGGCACTCCTGCTCTTTACAGACTTTCATTGACTTCAATGGGCGCAGCTTCAGGCTCTTCCTTCTTCCGGTTTCCGGTTCCTCCTTGCTTCAGCCTCTCTCCTATGAGTAACCTGCAAAAGAGAAAGAAGACAAGGTTAGACTGATCAGTATCTCTTGCCAGCAACAAGTAAGTGCAAAACCTTTTATTACCTGAAAGAACTTTGACAACAATTTCTGGATTCGTGTATAGACAATTTGAAACGAAATACCTTCCACGAACATTGTGATTCAAACTCTTTGTTACAAGAATATTTTGCAGAACTTTGTGAAGCAAACATTGTTTTTTCTCATGGAACTTTTAAGAATCGAACAGTGGAAACCATTAACAGCAAGGCAAACAGTAAATCAAGGACTTGCACAAATTACATGCTGTATTTTGATGTAAAAGTACAGTATTTGTTTTATAAAAGATTCTGGAAATATGGGAAAAAAGTTTTACAGTAATAGAAAACACATCCCAGAGCAGTAACACATTCCAAACCTGGAAACTAGAGACCAGGATCCAAGAGGTACTTTTAGAAGAGAATTTCTAATAAATAAAGGGATAGTCAGGAACCCATTTAGGAATAGGTTGCACTTATCTGTTCTTTGTTTATGTTTCATTAGGCACCAGTTTCTACAGAAGTCAGAAAGGGCCGCAGATTTGTGCAGCACTTCAACAGTGGAAACGCAAGAACGGTGTTGTCTCTCTTTTTTTATTTTATCCACTTCCCCCCTTCCATTGAGCTTCTGTTCTTAGTGCACTGTTTTAAAAACTAGTGTGCTGGAACAAGCAGTTTCAGGGTGGGGTCGGATTGTCTTCAACCTCCATCAGAACTGAACAAGAACTCAGGTGAGCTGGGCTTTGACACATCCTCATCTTAACGTTAACACAACAATCAATCACCACGTTCCCTATTTTCCTACCAACACTACGGGCGTCCGATTTACACACCCATCAAACATGGCCCACTCTTTTACACTTGAAGCATTTTGCCTTTGCAGCAGGCCAGATTTCTGCATCTGCCATGTACCTTATGCTCCCACACCTGTGGCATTACCTTTTCTCCTTATTATTGGGACCCTTGCCTGATTCTCCTTTACAGTTCCTTGTTTTCTGTGCCACATTCACTGACTTTCTGACTTTCGACCGCCAAAAGGCCGCCAACCCGCCCAGCGGGAAAGCCCCAGCAACGAGGATGCCAGCTCCGAATGGAGCCGGCGGAGTTGCTGGTGTGCGACAGGTGCAGTTGCACCCGTCGCGATTTTCAGTGTCTGCCAAGCAGACACTGAAAATCTTAATGGGGCCCTGTTAGGGGGCCCCTGCAGTGCCCATGCCAGTGGCATGGGCACTGCAGGGGCCCCCAGGGGCCCCACGACACCCGTTCCCGCCATCCTGGTTCTGGCGGTGTAAACCGCCAGAAACAGGATGGCGGGACGGGGGTCGGAATCCCCATGGCGGCGCTGCTTGCAGCGCCGCCGTGGAGGATTCCCTGGGGCAGCGGGAAGCCGGCGGGAAACCGCCGGCTTCCCTTTTCTGACCGCGGCTTTACCGCCGCGGTCAGAATGCCCCCGGAAGCACCGCCAGCCTGTTGGCGGTGCTTCCGCGGTCGTTGGCCCTGGCGGTCCATGACCGCCAGGGTCAGAATGACCCCCTTAGTTCCTTCACATACTTAGATGTGTTTTCTATTTGTCTCTCAATGTTTGAAGAGTTTTTTAATTCTATCAACTTTTCTTGGATCTTGACGCTAATTGTTCTAAAAATTGGTCTCTTATTATTTCTTCATGTAGGCCTTTCAATTTACTCGTGTCAGCCAATGTTCCTTATACAGATATGTACTGTTACAACACTCTCCCCCGGTAGTTGTCACTTTGAAAAAACCTATGTCTCTCCACTACCAAGTTTATTTTTTTCCATAGTTGTCTTCTAGTGCCTTCACGGTGGCCCTGTAATCATCATTGTTCGCTTCTGCAGAATCTGATGTTCCTCTCCTTCCCCCACTTAATTAGTTTGCGTAGCGTGCATTGGGTTGGGTAGTGTTTTTGAAACCTTCCTCCCTTTGATGCCCAGGCTCTGTTTTAATATTGGCAACTTGCACGAAGATGGGAATACTTCACCACCTTTGGCTTCGAGGTAAGTCTCAAAAGGACTCCCGCCAGTCCTCCAACAGCATGACCGGGGAGACAGGACTCAGTCAAAATTTAGGAGGAGCTTCTATTGATGAAGCCATTGAGAGAACGTAGCTTACATAACCTATATTAAAATGAAATGTTTATATCAATGTGTGATGATGCTGCATAGAAAACTATAATAATAGCGATTTGCTTAAACGCGCACCTGAATTATGACCACGAAGAATGCCCACCAATGTATACGCAAACTAATAGTGACGAATAAAGTGTTTATGTTATGTTCAATTAAACTTATATTAACATCCATACTGTTGAATCTGTATTGAAAATCTTTATAGGCCTTAAGTTAGCGTGAGCTGCAGTTTAGCTGCCTGGCTCTCATATTAAATGTATTTTTCTGTTTTCCCAGTGTGCTGACTCACAAGGGGCCATGACCCTGTAAATGTTCTTTTTCTTCAAGACTTGGAAGATTAATGTAACCATGTTAAATCCGTTCCCAAGCGCATATTCAGTGCCTTGATTTAAAAGTTATGAGTGAATTGAAACAAATGTAGATTAATGAAATGTACAAGGTCACTTAGACCGATGGAAAATGAATCTGCTGACCCAAAAGACGTGCCAAGGAATTAAGTAACGCCGGACGTGCCACCTCTGAAGACGTCAACTATGAAGACCAATCAAAGACCAGTGAATTAATGTGGGGTGACAATTGGGATTACCAAATGCTAAATTTGATAGGTTAAAGATAGTGGGGTATAGTAAATGTCCAATAGAAATTTGGGGGAATGTACTACGAAAAGGGATAAAAACTCATGTCACAGAAAGGTTGAAAAGAAGAGGTAGGGAATGCTATTGATTTTATCCAGAAACTCTGTCACTCTGTTTGGTGACTTGAGACTTATTAGAAACCATCCTCACCCTTAGACAGCCCATTTACACTTATCCTCCTTATGAGGGAAGTGTCCCCTTTTGTCCCTTTAGTTAAATCTTGACTGATGGTGATTTGACTGATGTCCTGAACATCATAGCTACGTGCCCGCTGTATCAAGATACACCCACCGACCATTACTATAAATTCCACCGTTTAACTTACTAGCAATTTGTTTACAACCAAAATGCTCCCATTCGAATCAGTGTCCCTGTGGTAAGCATTACATCTTCACTGCACACGAAACTACGAGTTTCTTAAAATGAACGTTTATTCTTTCACAGGAAAATACAGAGCCCAAGGCCAGGTCAGGAATACCATCCACCACCAACAGTGTCCATCAGTGAATGGCATTCCATCTGGAACGGTGGCCTTCAAATTCAAACAACCGTAACTTACAGGCTCGCGCTCCGATGAAACAATGGAAGCGAGAGCAGACATCAAAGAAATAACTAACCATGTAACAGTCCCCCATGTCATTTTTTTTTGGTATGGATTTCAGATGAGGAATATTTTCAAAATGAAATATACAGACAGTCAAACAAATAAACAGTCACTGCTTCCTGTCACTGCAAAACAAGTATCTAAAATAAAGAAAGTAGTCACTACTGTCTGCCCAGGAACTGTGCATTTCCTTGCTTATACGGCAGAACAAGTTAAGGCTTGATAGTACCCCCAATCACAGTCCAGAAATACCGCTTCTCATGCACCACGTAAACATTACCTGCCATCTCACTCCCTTTAGAATGGAGTCTGTTGTCGTAGCAACCTCAGCGCACTGCACATCCTTCTGCTCGTCGCATTCTCACAGATCGCGAGGAGAAGAACTGACCTTTGAAAAATACCAGCGTGCGTCCAAACATCAGTACCGGTAAGCATGCACAGAGCATTTACTAAGGCAGTGCGTCTTTCAATATTCTCCCTTAACATGAGGTGTGCATCCAGTTAGAGACTCTCCCCTCTTTCAGAGATCCACTACAGATGCGCCAAAGGGGAAACAACTCCCTTCACACAATCCACCAAAACAGTCCAGGCCCGTGCATGACTAACTTCCAGGCAATCTCACCATGGACCCCCAAAAGTCCAGTCCTCCACAAGCTCTCACAATGCCAAGTCACGAGTACAGGCTCACCTAGCTGTAGGCCATCTTCAGCCAATACCTTGTTGAAGATACTCCCCCCTCAGGGTTTTGAGCAAGACCCAGAGGTTCTTCATTTCTAAAAGTCAAACCATTGAATTTCCTGAAGACGGTAATGGTACTTGTTCTCCTGTCCTCACAATCCCATCCTCATAACCAGTTTTAAGTAATGAGGACACGAGGAACACAAGTTATGAGATTATTGAAGATAATCAGCAACATTCCCTTTACATGTCTTGTCTCTTCAGCTACAGCCTGCATTCTGCTCCTTAAGTTCTGTATGTAACCCAAAACTCCTGTTGTTCCGTGAATAGATTGCTTAGATGCAAAAGGGTCCAAGCCATTGAGTCTCAAACGTGTACATACTGCAACACCTTTTTGAGCAATACAATTCTAAAAATTAGTATAAGCTACAAAGGGAATAGAATCTACTGCCAAAGGAATGTCAAAGGATGTTGAAAATGAGGGTGTATAGATTGCCTCATCAAACGCCTAGACCCTTTGATATTTTAAAATAGGAAGTCAGCAATATGACTATTAGGACATGGGCACACTCCTCTTATAAACCACCCACTCGAACCAACAGGTGGGAACACAAAAAAGTGAAACTAGCTCTCATCTCCTATACATCGAAACCCAAATATGGTGAAAGCTCTTTCAAAGGGTATCATTATGAGCATGATGAGAAGGCCGGCAGATTCCTAGGCGTTCAATTTCAATAGAGAGGGAGCAGTTATGGCAATACCCTTCCATATATGCCGTATAGTTCGTATTGCGAATGATATGACGTATAGTTAGTTTTGCGAATGCTCCCACAGGAAATATCCATCACATTTGCTGACTGCTACAGGGATTTGTACAGTTCAGAGACATCTGGTACATTGGAGGAAGAAAAATGGTTCTTCAATGGTCTAATATTCACACACTAAGGCACAATGAGAAAAAGCTCTTGGAGGGTGAAAAATATTGAAAACAAATCTTATAATCCATCAATGAGCGCCCTATAATAAATAAGGCCCTGGAAAGGACGTATTCCATGGTGAATTTTATATGTAGAAACAAGCACAGATGGTAAATGCCCTTTGAGACGTTTAGAGGAGGCGTTTCTGGCATGCTATCATCACTCCCAAAGCTTTGATTTCTGTCCTACTGGAAAGTGCTAAATGTCTTCTGCACAGCTCCGGGTACTGCTGCATCTCACTGATATACTTTGATTTTGAAATATTACCAAAATATTGCCTAATATGCTTTAGAGTACCGCAACGTAAAAAACAAAGTACATTTCAGAGGTGTCATGTCCAACCTAAATGGAGACATGGGAAACTTACATACCTTGGCTTTCAAATCCATAGAGGACTAGAACACATGAGAGAAAACAATTTACGCCCATTGATCATGAAAACTGACAATGATTATGCATGTTGGTCCTTACGAATGTATCTTTAGGGTGGGATGCAGACAATTAACCTGGTTGTTGTACCACACTTTAGTTATATCCTAGGAACGCTACCATTGACAATAACAATTTCAGAGCTCAGTAACACTGACAGTGATATGAAGTCCTTGATTTGGGGAACATGAGAATGTGTTTGAACACTTCTAATTTAGTACCAAATAGACTCTTGGTTAGATCTATCCTACCATATTAGGAGGCACATTTACAAGCCCCTTGCACCTCCATAGCACCATTTTCCTTCACGATATGGTGGTGCAAACAGTCCCCCACATAGTACCACATTTACAAACTGGCACAATGGTACCACTGCTCCAGTTTTCAAAGCCTTACACCACATTATACCTGCACCAGGTATAATGTATGCAAGGTAGGCATTCCCCAACAAAAAAGGGTAGCAGAAATGGCGCAATAAAAATGGACAATATTTCATTGCGCCATTCTGCGCCAACACATCAGCATTGTGCCGTTTTCTTGTAAATGAGGCCATAGGAGTCTTATTACCACTACATCAATGGGAGATGACTCATTCGCTCCCCTAGTCCAAGGAAATACCAATATAAATATCCTGAGAGACATCTATATTTGGCAACTCAGCAAGCCATTCTTTCCAAACAGTAATGCAGATATGGAAATTGAAACATAATTGCTTGAAGGTGGTTCCTTTTCTCCATATTCATGTTCCTATATTGCACAACACAGCCAGCCATACTGGCGACCATACTATTCAGCATGAGCCAAAGCAAGTATGGGCACACTAGGGCAGATATTCATAAACGGTGAAATGAAATTATTTCATTTACTACATAAGGACTAGATCCCAACAATGGTGACATACACAACTCACAAAGTTCACTCCCTGATACTAGAATATCTAGTCAGATTTGGCCAACACAAGAGGGTGGTGGTTTAGCTGCATTAAGTCTTAATCTGCAAAACAAGACCTTATCTTGCACATTGCAAGTCCTCAATAGTCAGGAGTTTAGCACATCGCAGTGGTCTGAATTTATGACAGCACACGATGCAGGCATCAAGGAAGCTCAACTGAATTACTGCAAAATTGGTACTTGATTCCAATAAAGCTAAACAGACCCAAACTAAATAGAAACATCATATGTTGGAGATGTACATAGCCTGAATTGTGATCTACTGCACAAGTTATGGCTTTGCCCAGGTATAGGCCAATCCTGGAAAATAGCATGAAAAACACTAATCAGTTTGACAGAATATCCATTGGCTCCACTTGACAGGTTAGATCTTTCATATGAAATTTCGATATGCCTGAATATCTCTTGTATCAAAAGCAATGGTTGTCAACCGCACTTGTGGTGGCTAAGGTGCTGAAACACTGGCTCTCGCGTGACTCATATACATGTGGGAAATGGTCGAGCAAGTTATATAAGATAACTTCCTATGAGCAGATCATGTACAGATGAAGAAGATGGACCTGGGGCTAGACTTATGACATTGTATAAAGCAACAGCAAATACCCATACTCACACCTACCTGCTTTACCCTCTTCTTTTCAAACCCCACAACACAGAAGCAAGACACTGACAAAATGAGAGAAGTGTCATTGGATCCAACTTTGAGGACTTGGGGTGTGAAGGGAAATGATACAGAGAGAAGGTAAAGCCAATGACATAACATTAGGAGCAAGGATCTGAAATTGGGATTGTTTATATTATTCTGTATTGTTAAGATAGTTTCATATTCCAACCCTACTGTGGATATGGCCTCTGTTCTATCCATAAAGATAATAATTTTCTTTCTATTGTAACAACAACCACTGAAAAGGATTGATATAGTGCTTCTGGCGGCTGATTTCATTCCTTCTTAGTTGTTTTTTTTCCCTTTCTGCAACATCCTTATATCTCCTCCAGTTCCTACTCCCGTATTATAAATTTCCTTATTAAATCACATGAGTTCCTTTTTTATATTTACTGCTTCATACAGTATGCCTTTTGAATGCTTTGATCATCAAGGGTTCATGAACCAACTGCAAGTGGTCTAGAAACCCTGTTGGACAACCAGAGGGGTTTGCAAACATGTAACCAAGTTTGCAACCCCCTAGAGCTTTAGTCCTGGATGCACAGATGGAGGACTATGGTTTTGTCTTTTTGCAATTTTTGTCTTGAAGTCAGGTGGTGCTCTGGCTGTGGGTATACCAAGAACCAAGAAAGGTGGTAAGCTTGTTCAGGTAGTTGCTGTTCATGATGGCTTTCTACATGAGATAGCCATGCTGCAGAACGTAGGTTGCCTTTCAAGGGCAAGTATTGTGTAAACAGATTTTTGTTGGCTATAATTGAATATGCCAGTACTAAAAACGGTAATTGGTCATGCTAGCACCACATTGAACTTTAATTTTCATTGTTTTCAGTGATATTTCAATAAGATATCCTTTGTGTGACAAATTTAAATTTCTCAGACACCTTTTATTGCTTGACACCCCAAAAGTGACCACAACAGAACGCCCACAATTTTGATGAATCAAAGGAGGAGTTATACCTCAGTTTCAAAAGGCAATATATCCCCAAGGCAAGGCATCTACCAGCAAATCAAAAATATCAGAAATATAGTCAATAAAATTAAAGGAGACACTCAATCAGTGGAATAGTTAAAAGGTTTTATTAAGACATTCAAAGGTAAGATGATACAGAATCAATGCCATGAATGTTCTCAGTAAATAGGGCAATGCAGAGGAATGTGAAATCAAAAACTAACCTAAGGCCCAAGTGGATAGCAAAATCAAGAGGCTAATGGACAGCATTCATAACAGGGATGTTGTAAGGCAGGGGAAAGTGGGCAATTGTCTAGGCCCCCTACTTCCAAAGGCCCCCCAGGAAAAGTGAAGTTTCTCTCACTTCTACTTCTGTGTATTCTATTCTGCTATCTAAACATGTTAACATCTCTGCCTACCTCTTCCTCTGATTCTCTCTATCTATCTAAGCTGTGTCCTGTTAAGGATTTTGTGGGTCCTAGGCAAGCTATATTTCAGCTATTTTTGTGTGACCCTGTAAAAGTTTACCTTAGAGTTTAGTGTTGTTCTGCATCATGAGTTCTTCAATTAGCAGTACAAAGTTTAAAAAAAATCTAATTTGTTACATAATGGCATCTAAAATATGTCTTGCCAGGGGTCCCCAAGATCAATAAGATGATACTGATCTGTAGTAGAACAGGAAATTCCCAGGCTCATTAAAAAATCGAGTGTTTTATACATTATCTTTTCACATGAAAGTAACAGAATTACAGAATCATTACCATGTGAGCAAATGTATCATTTTACTAGCAAATCAGATCACTGCCTCATAAAATGTGATATTCCTTTAGCACCTAAGCACTAAGCTGTTATAAGAATAATTATTCGGCATGCTCTATGCTAATGCCACCCAAAGAAGCTAGAACAAAATGGATACATAAACAGTAGTGAGCTATATGAATGAATAGGGCATAGTGATCTAGTGAAAAGACCTTGAAAAATAGTTGCAGTTTTGTGACTGAGCCAGAGGAAGTTCATTGAAAACAATGACAACGGATATAAAAAAATAATATTCCACTTGATTACATGCTGCAGAAATGACAGGTAGTGAGACGTGTAGGGGAAAGAAAATGTTGGCATCCATTTTGCAAATCATAGTTAGCAAAGTCAGGAAATCATACTTCTACAGACCATAGAAAATGTATTTCAAAAGCAACTATACTATATTAGTGTGCACATATATGAAGTGTGAAAATACATCCCAAACACTTTTAATGATGCACAAAAATATAAATGCATAGCTCTCTTTAAGAACTTCCCCAATCTGACTATTCTACATGCACTAAAAACACCCAATTTATCAAATTAAATTAGCCAGCAATTATAAAAGTGTGCATCACTTTCCACCTTTTCCCTACTAATTCCTCCATCAGTATTGGCGAGTTGTAAACAAGATCCTTGGCATCCTTCAGCTCAAAATATTTTCTCTCTCTTTATAATGATTACCCTTTGCCTTTACACCCACATAATAGAAACAAATAATCAGAAACAGTGGACAAGAGAAACTGTTCAATTGCACAAATCAATGCTATTATTACAGGTGTTATGATTAGTCTAATCATACCCCCTTCCAGTCAAGCAAACCATTCACCAACCTTGCTAAAAACCCTTTTCCATCTCACTAACCAAGGTGCCAAGGGCCAGATATATGATCTTTTGTTTTGTGACTCAAAATTTACGATCTGTTTGCGAATTGCAAATTGTGAGTCACAAAACAAAGTGTGCAACAGTGTTAACCGTACTGTTTGGGATTCCCAAATAGGTCGCAAGGTACCTGTCTCATGAATATTCATGAGGCAGTTCCCAATTTGCGACCCATTTGGGAATGGCTGCACTCACAGGCATCATACTGTTGGGGTCAGTAGACCGTCATTTATGTGACTGCTTTTCAATAAAGCAGTTTTTTTTTATGAGGTCCGTTTTCCTTCTAGGAAAGTGGGATGCATTTCAAGACTAAAAAAGAAAAGTTTTCTTTTCATATTTTCAGAGTAGACAGTGGTTGCTACCATTCACAAAGGGGAGGGGATCCAGTGGGGACCCCTTCCCGTTTGTGAATGAGTTAACACCAATTTGTAATTGGTGTTAACTGCAATTGTTTTGCAACTGCATTCACAGTCACAAAACAATCATACATCCCCCTGCAAGTTGCAATTAGAAAGGGACACCCTTGGGACACCACTTCAAAGTGTGAGTCGAAATCCCTATTTTGCGAGTCAGTAACTGGATACTGACTAGCAAAATAAGGATGGTACATTGTGCAAGGCCATTTAGCAGTCGCAAACGGCGATTTTCGACATTTGAAACCACAAAATCGCATTGTACATCTGGAACCTACTGTTTTGCACAAGTCATGCTCTTCTGAATCTTAGACTTCACAAGAAATATTAGTTATACTGTTCACATATGCATTAATAACCCTACTGTTATCAAGTATGAAAGTGCATCATTCCCTTACCTTCAGTACCTTGCAAACACACAAGAAGGATATCTAGAGCTAAGCGGTTTTGCATTACCATTGCATGCATAGCAAATAACTCTCAAATTAAGTTGGTTTAAGCGCCGGCAGTGTCGCAAGCCAGTCCTCAAATGTAGATACATGAGAATTCTTCATACCATTTATAGCCACACCTATAGATGGAATTATTGCTCCAAATATACCTCCTACTATCTTTCCAAAACCACGCTTCACTCTCTTCAAATTAACAGCATCATTTACTCCACCAGAGTGATAAACTCTAGAAAATAATAAAGCAAGATAGCATGAACCCACCCAATTATCTGGCAGGTTGAAATATGCAATCCTAACATACATATAATAGATGCCTCTCAGAATTGGTTCTTTACCACCCAGAAAATCATCATTTATAACATAACTCCCTACACATTCACTTCCACCCACATATTCAATTGACATAGCAACTGTGGGATCACTAACCACCATGCATAATATACCCTATCTTTCCTGCTTTATTATCAATATAGGATTCAAATTGAAAATATAAATTCTTTATCAGCCTTCAACTGCTATCTCATCTTCTTCTACTCTTTCTGATCCTTCACAATTTACACCCTTCTCTCGTTATATTCCCTACAAATTCATGCTCTTCTTCACTTAAACAGCATACATACTACAGTTTAGTATGATTAGTATTATAGTTAACTTGTGCAATTTTATTCCGAAAGTTTCTACATTTTAACACATTCTTGGTATTTTCAGAGACAGGCAGGTCTTACAACGAGGCATTAAAACCCAACAGATAAAGCAACAGAAATTCATAAAAATTCTAACAAACACTGTACAAGAAAAACTATACATCATAGGAAGTTGTTGGTAGGCTGCACCTTATCCCGCAGGAGAGTGAAGCAAAGTATGCACAAGACAATCTCTTCCCCCCATAATATTTGCATATTTACTCAACAATTTGCGGTAAATATCATCATGAAATCCACTAACTAAGCTTTTTTCTATGTCAATGTATTGAATTTATCATCATGATGTACAATAAGTAATTTAACTTCTGTAGAGACATATTTCCTCAGAGAAAGTAGGCACATCAATAATGCAACTAAGATTATTAGACCTATCGTCTGAATCGTCTGACCATCATGGATCTATGTACCCAGTTGGTGCCAGCTTTATTGCTTGCCATGCGTAATCCCTATGCCATCCCTTCCACAGTATAAGTCTTGTCAGTGATACACTTTCTTACAGTGGGCTTGGCAGCAGGGATGTCACAGCCCATGGTCAGTCTTGTGTTCAAGGATGTACTGTGTGCTTTTCTGGAACACCTGCACAGCTAAATCAGGTCCCCCCAATCTGCAGGTATGCCCACTGTGAAGGCAGACTTCTATGATATTAGATACATCCCTCATGTGATAGGGGCCATTGATGGCACCCATATTGCTTTGGTCCCTCCCAGTGCAAATGAACAAGTGTATAGAAACAGGAAAATCTATCACTCCATAAATGTTCAGGTGGTGTGTCTGGTGGACAAGTATATTTCCCAAGTTGCAGCTAAGTTTCCATGATCTGTCCATGAAACCTACATTCTGAGGAACAGCAATGTCCCACACATGATGGCACAACTACAGAGAGAGAGGTTTTGGCTCATTGGTATGTATACATTTGGATGTGTGTCTCTGTTGTGGCACCTGTCTTCACAATCTTCCCTGTGGTTGTACCTGCATTGTAACAGTTCCTACCTTTATTCACACAGTGACTCAGGCTATCCTAACCTTCCCTGGCTGTTAACACCAGTGAGGTACCCTGCCACAGATGAGGTACACAGTTTCCATGAGGCCCACTGCAGAATCAGGCATGTAATAGAAAGGACATTTGGTCTACTGAAGGCAAGATTCAGGTGTCTGCACATCTCTGGATATGCCCTCCTCCATAGGCAATGGTTATTTGCTGTGCAAGAACTGCTGTGCTGATTTGTGGATCATAATCTTGAGGGGGAAAAGTAGTCCGCGTGGTAGTGCTGGTGGTGGAACTGCATCTTTCCCACCCCTCAGTGTCCTGGCAGTGCCATATTTGTGGCTGTTTTCTGTCAGTCTTCATTGTGGACTCTTTATTTGGTGGGTGGGATACCATCAACTCTGGTGGTCTTTTGGCAGCCGCCACTACAGCAGTCTTCCCAAAAGACCGCCAAACTCATAATGAGGGCCTTGATCTCTATTGGCTAACTGTGAACACTGCACTGACGATAGTATGCAACCACCCCTTTATAATCAACCACAATACCCTCCTAACCAACCTTTTTTCTGGCAACTCCCTTACCCGTTTTTTCAACCTCGCCCTATGTTACCTTATGTGCCTTTTTCAGGCCGCGGTCAGGGCAGAGGAAGAGGCAGAAGGAGAGGCACAGCAGACGGGTCCATTGGAGCAGAGAAGAACCACAAATGCTCACTCGGAGTCAGGGCCAGAACCACCCACTGAGGACCTAGTGGTCAACTTATCAAACAGACGACTTTCAATATACGAATAAACGATCAAAGGCTTAGGTTTTGTCCCTACACCCTCTGAGGATCCTTTTCGTCTGAACTGTGAACTCTCCCAGTTCTTTAGGAAAACACAACTTAATTTTTTCTTTTTGGAATGTCCTGTGACATCTGGGAGTGATGACACTGGTCTAAGAAAACCATCCACTTTTGTTCCTCCATCACACTCTCTCCCACTTGAGGTACTGGCTTTTGAAAAAGCTGTTATGGCGGACCTTGATTTAGTCTGCCCCAAGAGGCCATTTATGAATTTACAGTCCACAGAGAGGAAGACCTTAAAAGATCTATCTTTAGACCAATCAATAGTGATTAAACCAGCAGACAAGGAAGGTGCAATTTTAATTATGAACACCTCAGACTATAGGCATGAGTGACTCCGTCTTCTAAGTGACACGACTCATTATGCCCCCCTTGCTCATGACCCTACTAACAATCTTCAAACACAAATCAGGAGTATGATTGAAGAGGCCCGGAGTAATTCATGGATCTCCCCTAAAGAAGCTGAGTTCCTCGACACGGTACATCCTCGTACTCCGTATTTCTACTGCCTGCCCATGATACACAAAGGTACCTTTCCTCCTCCAGGGCGACCCATTGTATCAGGCATTGGTTCAGTGTTAGAACCTCTGTCTGTTTTCTGCGATTTCTTTCTCCAACCATTGGTGAAAGATTCTAGCACTTTCCTCAAGGACACAACACACGTCCTGAACCTGACTGAAGACATCAACTCTAATACCCAAGTTCAAGCCCTCATCACTCTAGATGTAGAGGCTTTATATACCAACATTCCTCAGGAAGCTACTTTACAAGTGGTAGAGTCAGCTCTCCTGGCGAGTTCATGGCCATTGCCTACCCCGGTCCACTTTGTGATGCAATGTGCGACATTAGCTATGAAAAGGAACTTTTTTCAATTTGAAGATTCCCTTTTCCATCAGATTCAAGGGACATCAATGGGCAGCACGTTTGCACCCAGTTTGGCCTGTCTGTTTATGTATAACTTTGAGAGGATGTTTATATTACCACCATCGAATCCTTTTCATGATAATATCACACTGTGGCGGAGGTACATAGATGATATTCTCATTATTTGGAAAGGGTCACAAGAGGATACAGACAACTTTACTCACTGGGTCAATACCCTGGACCCATTTTTTAAATTTACTGCCCACTCTTCATCTACACAAGTTTCCTTCCTGGACCTTGTGATCAAGATAGACAACGGCAAGCTCACAACCAACACCTTTCACAAAAGTACTGACCACAATAGTTTACTTTTGTATGACAGCCATCACCCTAAGGCACTGCGTGATAACCTACCTGTGTTGGCCAATTCCTTAGGTTACGTCGCAACTGCAGTTCGATCCAAGCCTTTGACATCCAGTCTCTTGACCTTAAACAGAAACTTTTTGATCAACGCTATCCTAAAAAGATCATTAATCCTGCTTACAAAAGGGCTCGTAATAATCATAGAGATGCTCTATTGGCACCCATGCTTAGAGAACCGGAAAATCGACTGACGTGTTTCCACGTACACCTCGTTGTCCAACTCTGTTAAGAAACTCATTAATAAACGTTGGAATATCCTACAGAGTGGCGGCATTCAGATCCCGAGGCCCCTGTTTGCTTTTAAAAGATCTCCTAATACACGAGATTTAATTGTCCATACTCGTCCTCGCTTACAACTTAACTCGGTTAAACAAACTACTTTGTGGAACTTGCTTCCGGTCACTGGATATCACCCGTGTGGCTCTTGTAATGTCTGTCCACTCACTAAGCGCATTGACTGATTGGGCCTGGATCATTTTGGTACCTGGCATTTGAATAAGCATACCAATTGTAACACACGCCAATGTATTTACTTGATTTCCGGGGCTTGTAATTTGAAATATATTGGAATGACAACTCGTCCGGTAAAACAGAGAATTAATGAACACCGGAGCAACATTAGATGCTCCCGTATTACAACAAAACTAAGTTCACACTTTCTAGAAGCTAATCATGGTCCTGATGACATGTGGTGGATTGTGTTACAGGTATCGAGATACAATAGTAACAATCCCAATTTTTTATTTAAAATTGAACAACGATGGGTGTTTAGACTTAAGGCCTATAGTGAAGGTCTAAATGATGAAATCCCCTGGAATTCTTTGACACCCTAGAATGTAACTTCAGTTTCAATAAAAGACAATTTTTCTGTTTGTCACCAATTACTGGTTTCTTGTTAACCCATGATTTCTGATGACTTATGTATCTTTTTATGATCTCTGGATAGACTAAATAACCATAATACCCACACTGGGTGGGGGTACTTCTATTCCGAGTTTCTTGTGGACTCAGACTCCCCTCCCCTGGAAGTGAGCTTGATATCCAGATTTCTGAATGTAGCAATGAGACACATGTTTGGTAGGGTGGTTATAATTTGATTGCTTACGCTTGAATTTCAAGTTGATCCTGGCATTGCAGATGTATTTGCTTTGGGTTACACCACCCCTAGTAAGATGGCCGCCTTCGCAGTATACTCGGTGTCCATTCTTTATCTCTGTGCCCACCTACCATTTTTCACATCAACCATGTATTTCCTTTCTTTATTACCAGATGATTTTATCACCTCCATCTAACAATATCCATGAGCTGTCATGATCGTTTTGAATTCAGAACTGGTCTGAGCAATAATAGGTGTTTACCTCTCCTTTGAGCGTTATTGAATTGCCGTTTCAACATTGCTGACTCATTTGACTCCTTTAAGATGGCCGCCGGGCCAGAGTAATTGTCCGTTTTCTATTTTGACGATCCGCGGCAACCGGCTGGTTGCTTCCAGATCAAGAACCGATTAGACGCGTCTCTGGAAACATATTTAAGCTGCCCGGATACGCCGCACGAGCGTCTACAGGTGCGCGGCGTGGGGCAGGTTTCCTGCTGGACTGGGGAGACGGTATAAGTAAGTTTACCAGGGGGCACGGGGCTTTGGAGCCCCCGTTGTTTATTAGGTTGCAGTTATGCTTCTTAAATTGTGTATGGATGTACGTGCTATTTCCTTCAGGTTGTCTACACCTGACCTGGCATACACAGGCTTCTCCCAGCCCTTTACTTGACCCCCCATTTGTTTTGCCATCCTCATTTTATTTTATTCTGAGTGAGTTCTCCTATATGCACAGGGTCCTAAGCTTTTCCCTGGGACCTAGTACCTGTATTTAACTTTGAGATTGAACTCATATAGCAATCAGATTGTTTCACTTAGGCTACAGTTTCTATTGACTGATGTTTGATTTTCTGACATTACTAATCTTATTTCATGAGTGATGTGACTATTTCAATATGATGTTTTTGGTGCTTCCTCAATGACCTGCTATTTTGTACATATTGACGCGCAGTTGTTTGTTACTATGTTGTTTCCATACTAGTAATACCTCCGTGGTTGAGGCTAGCCCGGTCCTAGTAAGCACAATCTTGAATATGGGATGGTAAGCCCTTCTATCAATTTTTATTTGTGGCACTTTGGGGTTGGATTTGCTGTGATTGCACCATTCTTTGTGCTTATTTGCACGTTTGCACTAACTTTTACTTGTCTTTCACTTTTATGCAGGGCGACTTATTGACCAACTGACACTGACAACTTGTCTTCAGTTTGTAAGTGACATTCCAACACTTCATATATATTTTTTTGAATAGAAGAAGTAGTTTTCTGGGTCCTGACGAAGCGTGACGGGATCATTTATTGACCATAAAAAGACGCAAAACATGTTGACCACAGATTGACAGGATTAGGCATATTACCCTTCCTTCTTTATAGAGTATAGCGGGATATTATTCCCGCTAATACTCCGAATGATTTTAATCTTGGCCTGAACCTTTCCTCTGATTCATTAAAGTGATGTTTTAGGCTCAGAGCCAATTTTATCTTACTTACACTCTCCTTCACTTTTACACCCTCCTCTATCCTCTTAGTCAGTATTCATTGCAGACCTCCACCTGGCAAATTGCCTTCGGTTGAGCACCATCCCAATTGTTGGGGGGGTCCGCCAGACATTGCAGCACCGGTCTGACGTGGAGATAGCCCAGTGATGAAACCCGTCACCCTACTGGGTGCCTGAGGGCTCTCCTGATATCAATGATATCCCTGACTCTCTTTGTCCCTGTTTTTCTATATATTAAGAAGTTTTGTTGTCTTTGGAACAGTGTACCTTTCTATATAACAGGTAACTTTGGGAGACTGTACACTGGACCAGTAATCTCCCTGTCCCTCTTTTGTATGTAATAACTGTGAACACCTGCACACCACACTATAAACCCACATTTCAGACACTGATCCTTTGCCATTCTACTGCACAATATGATGTTGCTGCTGAATTTGCCACACAGAAGTCAGTTTAGTCGCTTTATTCTCCCTCTGTTATTTTTTCAGTTGTTTGATTTTTTTCTTAACTTGTTGGTCCTCCATTACATTAAATTTTACTCATAATGGTAGGGAGGAGAAATCCCAGTTTTACAGTGAGAAATGGTGGATGAAATCATTTGAGTAGCACCACAATTTACTCAAGTACAAAATACTACCATATCTCAGAAAAGGCAAACGTGTTACAGAATAGTTGACAGAGTGAATGCTGTAGCAAACAATCTGTGCACACAGGAGGAAATTAGGAAGAGGTGCAATGACCTGCTGGGGAGAGTGCATTCCCTGGCCTCCAAGCATTACCTGGAGGACTGGTAGTGGTTCTCCCAGCCCCCCATTAGAACTATTATCCTGGGAGGAGAAGGTCTTGCAGATCCTACACTCTGAAGTCTCGACAGGACTCCTTGGTGGAGTGGAGACTGGTAAGTTAGACTTATGAATGTTTCACAAAAAATACACATGGTTTTTGCTCCTAAGTTAACTGTTGATAATGACTTTTTTACCTGTAAAACATACAAACCCAATTTTAAATTTTACAAATCTATTATTATCAAGTTAGTAGCATTATGGTGCCATCTCTCCTTTTACTACTGGGCAATATGTGTGGTCAATTTGTGTGTTGGTCTTCATTGATAATTTTTTGTATCTACTTCGTTGGCTGATTGAATTTTGTTGTAGTGAAGATAACAGGTTCAAAAGCCCATCTATTAAACCATGAAGGTATGATGGTTGTAAGTCTTATTTGAACTTTTAACATATTTCTCCTATGTCATAATTTAGTAAATGTGTGTATTTTTTCACTGTATATGTTGTACTAGGGATGGTCAACTTACAATTTTTTGTATCTGGAAAATATGTTTACAGTGTGATTTTGCTCATTCTCACTTTTCTTCCACATATGCACATATGTCAAAATGGTAGACATTTCTCAGACTTCATTTTATGCAATGAAAAAAACATGTTCTTCTCATTTCATTGAAGTGATGTCATTGGTTTCACAAAGCAACATATTTTGACTTAAATAGTTTATTTCATGTTATGTTCTAAGCAGTATATACATTGTATTAATAATAAATGTACATGATGGCCAATGCCATTAATCCTATTAAGTTGTATACTCGTCCGATTTTTTGCCTTTCTAAGCTTGGAATGGTTTACTTCTCATTTTTTGAAAAATATTTCTTTGTAGGCATTTACAGGATCGTACAACAAAAAACACAGAGATTATGCATAATGATCACCACAGCTGTACATTAGTCTGTAGATAATCATCAGCCGCAGTGATGTGAGGTCAGCATGTAATGCTGCTGGAGTAAAATCAGTGGGCCTGTGCAGGTCATGACTCCCTCTGTTAACTAAAGCACATGCCAGATAATGGGGGGATGACAGGCCAGGAGAGCCCGTCACCCCAGCCAGTAGGTAGACCTGAATGCACAAAAGCCTTAACAGTGTAGTGACCTGGTGTTCCAAACACAGACTAAACATGAACTGAACTGTCCAGGACATTGGGGAGAGTTTAATTGAGGTGCAATGTTGCAAGAGTACAGTCAATCAATCTAGGTGTCTGTGTGGGGGTAGGGGCAATCTGTATGGGGGAGGGAGCACGTCAGTAACTGTGCAGCACCTGCTCCGTCCAAGATTGGCAACTGATCATCCCTGACATTCCATTAAGAAGTACTATTTATGTAGGGGCATCACACATACGTGTTCCATAACATGGCACCTTCCCTCGCCCTTCTGTCTCATGTCATGGCGTCGGTCGAGGCAGTCGCACATCGCAGCACAACCTGGAGCCAGCAAACAATCACTGGCTGCTGACCACCTTCCATGACGTGGCTATCTGGTGCTTGAAAAGTGCCATTGCCAGATCAATGAATTTCAGTAGGGATTAAGTGCGTTTTCGGCACTTAGGGGGTGATTCTAAGCTTGGCGGGCGGCGGTAGCCGCCCGCCAAGCGGGAACCGCCAGAAGACCGTACCGCGGTCAAAAGACCGCGGCGGTCATTCTGGGTTTCCCACTGGGCTGGCGGGCGACCGCCGAAAGTCCGCCCGCCAGCCCAGCGGGAAACACCCTTCCCACGAGGACGCCGGCTCAGAATGGAGCCGGCGGAGTGGGAAGGTGCGACGGGTGCAGTTGCACCCGTCGCGAATTTCAGTGTCTGCAAAGCAGACACTGAAATTCTTCGTGGGGCCCTCTTACGGGGGCCCCTGCAGTGCCCATGCTATTGGCATGGGCACTGCAGGGGCCCCCAGGGGCCCCGCGGCACCCCCTACCGCCATCCTGTTCCTGGCGGGTCTCAGATGGCGGTAGGGGGTGTCAGAATCCCCATGGCGGCGGAGCGCGCTCCGCCGCCATGGAGGATTCTCAAGGGCAGTGGGAAGTCGGCGGTACACCGCCGACTTTCCGTTTCTGGCCGCGGCTGAACCGCCGCGGTCAGAATGCCCAGCGGTGAACCGCCAGCCTGTTGGCGGTGCTACCGCCGACCTCCGCCATGGCGGTAATTACCGCCAGGGTCAGAATGACCCCCTTAGTGATCCCCAGCAAACAAAACAAAGTATCAGGAGAGTAGGCATTTCCAATATCACTGATATGTGCTCCATGACCCGTACCCAGCTGTGTGCCAGTGTGGGGCACTCATATACCATATGAAGGAATGTCACATCCTGGTGGCCACATTGTAGACATGTTGTGGCCACTCCCAGGAACATCTTATGTAGTCGGTTGAGTGCGAGGTACATGCGGAGCAACTAATGAAATTTGGTAAATTTCAGTCATGTGTTATGGGACACTCGCTTGACCTATTCGAGCGACATCCCCCATTGTTTCTCGGACAGGACAGGGCCTATGCATTCCTTCTACCTGGGCAACAACAAAAGAGTGACATTGTAGAGAACTGTGACTGCTCTCTGGCCCATCCATGGGTCAGCACACACTGCAGCCACTGATGCAGAGCTAGGGCATTCTGGCCTGCCCTCCAAATACATCTGAGTTCCAGTACCAGAGCATTCTATGTCAAAATCTAGCCAGAATTGAGGTCATTGCCATCCTGCAAGACTAGGAAGGAGAGCAAAGTGTCATCATGGTACAGATCCCCTAGGTTCAATAATTCTACCTCTCACCATAGCCCCATAACATGTACCACCCACAGTGCCCTTAGGTTGGGCATACACCAAATCGGGAGCTGTGGGGCATAGGGTGCCATCGCTTGCTGTGGCTGAATATATTTGTTCCAGCAAATCTTGATGACCTGTGCCAGTCGGCTCAGGCCTGGGGGTCTGCCAGGGGACACCAGCCAGTCTAGCAATTTCATGTTTCCCAACTCTTCACCCAATGCTGCAGCCTTCCCCATCACATCACCTGCTAACCAATGCATTGGCCACTAAAACTACGCCATTGCAAAATATCACTCCAGATGAGGCCCTCCCAGGCCACCCTCCCAGAGTGGGCGCTGCAATGTACGGATAGATTCTAGCTTGCATGCTCTTTCCTCTACAAGGTTGAAATTAAGCTCTGCAGGTCTCTAAAATAAGCCCTTGTGGGGACCACAGGCACTGCCACAAAGACGTAGAGGAGACGTGGGAGTATCAACATCCTTGCGATGCATTGAAGTCCCATCAGTGATGGAGACAGGTGAATTCAGATGCCCACAGACCGCCTCACCGAATGAGCGAGCCCTGCCATGATTACCATCTAGGAGGTACCAGTCTGCATAATAGATATGCACCCCAAGGTGGTGAAATGTGTCAAGCTGCCAAGGAAGCTGGTCCGTCACAATTTCTTCCATGTCTGTACACTCCAGCTTCAGCACGGAATAAACGCAAGATTCCCCCAGTTCACCCACAAGCCTGCCATGTCTCTGAACTAGTGCAGCAAATAGGGCCAGGAGCTTCCTTTCTGGGTGCCTCATGTACACTAGGACATTGTCCGCATAGAGCAAGATGATGTGTGGGAGCCCACTGTTTTACCCCAACTTCGGTCCTCTGTCTGCAGTTGAATAGCCAGTGACTCAGTAGCTAGCACAAAAATCACCAGGAAGAGAGATTACCCCTGACACGTGCCGCTGCATGTGTGGAATTCACTGGGTATGTGGCAGCCCTTCTGCACTCTGACTTAGGGTGTCTTATATAACAGTCGGACCCACCCAGGAATTCAAGGCCCATCCCAAAGGCATCCAGGACAGCCATTAGATACAATCATGCAAGGGTGTTGAAGGCTTTCACGACCCTCAGACATCTCAACCACCCTCATGATATGACAGAGCCTAAGTATGTTAGAGTAAGTGGCTCTGTTGGGGACAAACTTACATTGGTCAGAGTGCACCAGAGTGGGGAGCAGCAGTAATAGCCTGTTCGCAAGAGTCTTGCTCAAGATCTTGTAGTCAATATTAAGCATTGACAATGCACGGTAAGAACTCATGTCCAGAGGATCACAACCATATTTGGGCAGCACCACTGCCTTGCGGGGTGCAGGGAATTGGGCAGTTCACCTCGCAGGTGCACTTCCCTGTATATTGCCAGCAATCTGGGTGCAAAGGTCATCCAGTTTTCTCAGTAATATTCAATTGTAAACCCGTCAGTATTAGGAGCCCTATTCCTAGCCATCTGGCTAATGCCGGAAGGGATTCTCTCCAATTGCAGGGGCTGCTCGAGTTCCTATATTTGCAAAGGGCTCAGGTGAGGATGGGCAGCCCTCGCTTTATAATTCTGGAGGTGATCAGGGGCGGGATAAGTTGGAGAAGAGTACAGCTGTTTGTAGTACTGGGCAAAAATCTCAAAGAGGTCAGCCTGGGAATTCACCACCATTCCATCTGGGGCATGAATCACACCAATAATGGCCCTTAGCAATTCAAAGCGCAGGACCCATGCCAGGTTGTGGCCCAGCTTGTCCCCATCCACATGGTGCTTGGAAAGGGATGCAATATAGTCAATACTGTGCATCCGGCACGTTTCTTATCCTCAGTTGCCCCCTAAGATCTTGCAACAGCGCACATGCATCAACCACAGTCATCACCTCCCACTCAAGGACTCGCACCTGAGTTTACAATGCCAGCATACTGGGTAGAAGGGCCTACCGCTCCTCCCATGAGGTCTTTATACAATGGCATCTCATAACTACCTTCATGGTGTCCCACGCCATGCCCCTATTCTCAGCAGAGCCCTCGTTCTCCTCAAAGTAGTGTTGCAAGTGGGTCCCAACAATGTACAACTGATCCATCAGGGCCTCCATCTGCAGTCGCCAGGTCGGAATCGTGGCTGTATCCTCTCCTCACTGGAATATCACCTTCAACAGATTATGATCTGAGGTGGATGAACCTAAGTATTCCGAGCTATGTACCCGGGGCCAAAAATCTGCATTGCAAAAGAAATAGTCAAGCCTGGTGTGTGCCTGATGACCAGGAGCATAATAGAAGAATTCTGACTCACGTGGGTGTCCGAAGAGCCAGTTATCTTGGAGGTGCATCATGGATGTCCACTGTTGAAAGTGTTTGGTAACCTGTAGTCCCTGGGTCCCAGGTAAAGGGGGCACCGATCTGTCTAATGAGGAACAATGAACATAAATAAAGTCCCCACTTCAAATGTTGGGAGTGAGCTAGGACAGGGACAGCGTGCGCAATAACTCACCCTGGACCATGTTAGGTGCATACAGTGAAGCAATAGAGAGCAAGCACCCATCTAACAGCCCTTCTAGCAGGATATAGCGGCCCTCTGGGTACAGTACTGTCCTGCGCTGCACAAATGGGACTCCAGGGGCAATCCAGATCAGGACCCCCCTAACAGATGCAGAGTACCCTATCCCAAAGAGTTGTCCACGCCTACCTTCACTAGCTCTGGGGCAGTAAGATGCATCTCCTGAAAGCAAGCTATGTGTAGGTGCCAGCACCTGAGATAGTCATAATTCCTATGCTGATGCACTAGAGTTACCATCCCCATGATATTCCAGGTCAGCACATTGTATGTAATCCTCATATAAATATTGGGTGCCCCTCACCTGGGGCCTGTGGATGTTGCATACCCCCTGGGAGATCTAAAGCCCCCTCCTCATCTTATTCTCACTCAGCCTAGTCCTTGTGATAGCCAAAAAACAATAACCATAACATCCAATCCCTTAGCTTGAATATCAATGGGCATCATGCCATAATGCCACAAATGGCACTACCGTAGACATGAGTCCGTCCCTACAGAAGTCTCTAGGGGTCAGATCAAATAGTGCTGCAGAGTGAGTTTGTGCCAGGCTGAAGCAACCAGGCCCATCTAAAAAGCACCTCAAGCCCCATACCAAGTGTAGGTTGGTGCATGTCCACCATGTTTCTGTGTGGCATTCCTTCCCCTCAAAGATCCTCCCCCCGAACCCACTCCTGCAGGCAAACTTCAAAGAGAAGTCTTTGTAGTGCACAAGACCCTGCCATTTCCTGCCCTGGCTCCAGACATACTCCAGAGGGTTGGAGACTGCTTTGTGTAAGGACAGACACAGCTCTATTCAGCTGCAAGTGTCAGCTCATCCCACCACTCTATCCCAGGAAGACCCACCAGGATATGCAGGGAACACCTCAGCTCCCTTTGTGTGACTGTCAAATAGCCCAACTGTCATCCTGACTCAGACGTGTATTCCACAGCCAGGCAGAAGCACAAAATGTTTAAGCAAGAAAATGCCCATTTTCTAAAAGTGGCATTTTCAAACTTACAATTTAAAAACCAAATTCACTGAAAGATGTATTTTTAAATTTTAAAGATATTTCAAGACAATCCCCATGTTACCCCGCTGGGAGAGATACGCCTTGCAATAGTGAAAACCAAAATTAGCAGTATTTCACTATCAGGACATGCAAAACACACTATTACATGTCCTACCTTTTAAATACCCTGTACCCTGCCCAAGGGCCTACCTTGGGCCTAAGTTATGGGTAACATACAGGTAATTAAAAGGAAGGTTTGGGCCTGGCAAATGGGTGCACTTGCCAGGTTGAAATGGCAGTTTAAAGCTACACTCACAGACACTGCAATAGCAGACATGAGCCGTATTTAAATGGCTGCTGAGTGGGTGGCACAATCAGTGCTGCAGGCCCACTAGTAGCATTTGATATATAGGCCCTTGGTACACACAGTGTACTGTACTATGGACTTACTAGTAAATCAAAATATCCCAATCATAGATGAACCAATCACCAATACAATTTAGACAGAGAGCACTTTCACTTTAGCACTAGTCAGCAGTGTTAAAGTGCCCAGAGTCCGAAAGCCAGCAAAAACAGGTCAGAATAAAATAGGAGGAAGAAAGCTAAAAGTTTGGTGATAACCCTGCAAACAGCCCAGGTCCTACAATTGCTATGATTTTGATTATTGGTTTCCAATTTCCGATTGTGAGGCAGCAGATCTAGCTCCAGTTGATGACATAACTCAAGAATAGCTTCAATCTGATTTTCTTGATACTATTGCCTTCTTCCTTCCTTCCTTCTTCCACTTTAAGCTGCGGTCTTCTATGTCTCCCTGGGTTCATATGTCTGGATTTAAGAAAAAATAGAAATTTATCTTTAAATGTGGAAACATTTTTTTTAAAATCAACGCATATCTTATGTCTTTGTAAGATTTCATATGTTTTTTTTACGTACCTGTACACAACATTTTGAAAGTGATGTTGCAAATTAATTTAACAATTTGTAGCATGTCTCAATATGTTAGTAAAACATTTTAAATGTATTATTTACACATTATTAAGACAATAGCTACAATGGAACTATTGATCAATTTGGAGAGCTGTGCAAATTCATTTTAAAATTTAATTTTTAAAAAGGGAACCACAATGTGTCTCAATGAAGGTCAGCAGGTCAAATCGGCATACTAATTCTCTTAGTAAGAACTGTCAAGGCGTCCAATCTTCAGTTGGGGTAGGCTTCCACCTATTTAGAGAATAAACAGTCACACAAATGTATTTAAGGCCAATGTAAACTGGCAACTCAATTAAATATGCCTCTACTCTCATAACTGGGCCCTCTGATTTATCAATATGATGTTTTATGAGGATAGGAACCCTTTTACCTTGATTATTTCCATGACAAATTAGGCATTTTTGGCACAAATCGCCTTTAACACTTTTGAACTTGGAGTTTGACCAGCAATTGTTAAATGTGTATGTCACAATGTCTCTCTCTGATTGTGACTTATCATGAAAAATGCCTATCCAAGCAATTCAACATTGTGTCATTCAAAACATTTTTATACTCAGAAGTGAAGTGTGTATCTAGATAATTCTTTTTGTAATGCAACATTTCCCTTTTTTTTCTCATTATGGGGCTTCCTCTTGGAAGTCCCTCAATTCACTCAAAGTAATCCTGGCCCCCTGATTTACCTCCGTTTAAAAAAAATTGTTGTCCAGAGATTTAGATTTTTGATATTTTGATTACTGGAGAATTAATTTAGCTTGGGTAGATATTGCTGATCCGGTCTGAATTTTTCTTGACAACATTTAAAAAAAGCCAGATGTGTTTCAGTGATGAATTAACATTTCAAGAACCATGAAACCTATATACTTCATTTTGGTTTCAAAACATAAGTTTTGGGGTCAAGCAGTCTTAAAGAGACAGAAAATAACTCCATAGAGCAACCCTTACTCTATTTTCCATAATGGCAGCTATAATAGAGGAAGAAGAGACATATATAGACATGAAACAAATAATAATGTTTTTAAACCTTTTATGTATACACCAGACACTCCTCTTTAGACACATTTTCCTAGTTCACTTTATTTATTTGTTTTGGCAATCGCTCATGTACATTTGCAGAATGTTGAGCATTTGAGAGGAGCATATCGACATGGAAATCTTTTTGTAGCACAGGTTTGCTAGTACATGTACATGTAAGTTCTGTAGGTAGAGGCTTTAGAAATTTTATAGGTTTCCCCGATCAATATCTTCCCAACCAAATTCACACAAATCTTTCGCTACATATGCATGATCCAAAACATCTGCACATCTTTTGATCAAGTAGAGCGTACAGAATATGATGTCAGTGGAAGGTTACTTAGCAGGACTGATCTCTTGAACTCACTGCACTGATGATCGTCAAATGTGTGACAGTCAGAACTCATTTTCCCCACGCACAAGGTATTGTTCTACTTCTCTAAAGTCACATTCTTGTTCATTCTCAGCAAATCCTTTTAGAAACTTCACAGGTTTAGCAGTTAAAGCTCCAAGCTGTGTTCTAATTTTGCTCATAGTTTCATCACCCGTAAGAATATGTGCCTTGATAAGAACACTGGGCATCTCTGGATGATTTTTCTTGTACAGAATATGAAGCAAGATTAGGTGCCTTTTCTAGCCTGTTCCATAACGTATCCATAACTTTGAAATTCCTTGTTTTATGAACATTGCAACAAATCTAAGTAGCACAATATTAACATCTGTATCATTTGACAGCACAATGACTCAATTGGAACCATTTTGAACAGCCCACTCAACATGTGGAATAACAGGAAGGTGAACTTCTTTCAATTTGCTGTTAAATTCTTGAACAATATGGCCTGTACCTGTAGACTATGGGCCTCATTATGACCCTGGCGGCCGACGGTAAGCTGGCAGCAACCCCGCCAACTGGCTGGCGGTGTTTCGCCAGCTTGTATGACCGTGGCGTAATAGCCACGGCTATACCACCGGCCCCTCCACTATACTGCCAGGCTTCCGCCAGGCGGTCATAATCCCCAGGGTAGCAGTGCAAGCACCGCAGCCCTGGGGATTATGAGTCCCCGACCGCCAACCTGGCCACGGCAGTAAACACCGCCATGGAAAGGCTGGCGGTAAGGGGGACTCGGGGTGCACTGCCCATTCACTTAGCATGGTCAGTGCAGGGGCTCCCAGGCACAGCCCCATCGCGCATTTCACTGCCAGAATTTTGGGCAGTGAAATGCACGATGGGTGCTACTGCATCAGCATTGCCGCTGGCTCTATTACGAGCCGGCAGCAATGTTGATGTGACTTTTCCGCTGGGCCAGCTGTTTCCGTCCGCTGGGCCAGCGGAAAAGTCATCATAGGGAGCCAGAAATACCGCCAACACTGGCAGTATTCTGGCACCTGCAGCCTCAGCGGTCTTTGAAAAAGACCGCCGAGGTTGTAATGAGGGCCTATATCTCTGCAGGCACTAACTCTTCATTGACAATCATTCAAATTGCAATAATTGGAATTTCAAGGTT
Organism: Pleurodeles waltl; assembly: GCF_031143425.1. NCBI lineage: Eukaryota > Metazoa > Chordata > Amphibia > Caudata > Salamandridae > Pleurodeles > Pleurodeles waltl. Next base: position 237,214,472 of record NC_090436.1, read on the forward strand.
CACTGAAGCATCAGCAATGTTTTGGTGAGCTAACATCTCCAAGTTCATCTTGTTCAATGTTGATGACCAGAATCTATTAAGTTGTACAGGTATAGGTATCGAATTTGTTATGCAGGCAAGGTAATTCGTCTGATTCTCTCACATTCTTTGACAGATAGAGCAAGATTACTGTCAAAGACAATGTGCCATTCTTGCAAGATGTGCACTGGCTTTGATATCTGTAGAACAGTCTGAACGACCTCCCTGATGTTTTGCATGGATGAAATCTTGACATCTTTGCAATTGTGACATATAGTTCAAAACAACAGCAGTTTTCAATGAGGACACCTTTTTTAATTGAAATTATTCAGGTGAAAGTTTCTTTTCAAGCTCTTATACAAGCTTGTGCTTCACTGGTTTGGTTGCAGCATCTCCATCAAGTAATGCATTTGTTGGAAGAGGACCATGCAACAGAATGTCTTTGATAAATTCACCCCTTTCTCTTGCTACATCCATCACTCTGTGTGCTAGAGAAAGTTTTTTTTTGTAACTTTTTTGTAGTGGCTGGTTGGACGAAACTCTTACTATGGCAGTTAAAGCATGGAAGTTTAACTTTAGTGATTATGTCAAACAGCTTTTTCTCTTTCAATACATATTTCCCCTGCTTTAGTTCTGCATATAGTTTCAATCCATGTTACAGAGCTTCTAGAAGAAGAGTCTTTATATTGTTATCCATATATTGTTTGGTCACAAAGTTGTTTGGTCGCACATGCTCAGTTATTTCAAAGGCTGTCAACATGTTTATTAAAACGTTCCTGTCTCTTTCCCACAAGTTGGTGAGGAACAGTTTCCCAATGGTCCATTCATTTTGAATTTGTCATCTCTCTGAAAACACTGCACATAGGAAGGACTTCATGGTAAACTACATGCCACTCAGCAACATATTCAATTTTACGGGTCTGATCAATAACTCCCATGGAGATTTTCTGTGATCTCTGGATTGTTTGTTCCAGTTTCATACCTGGAGGCACAACATTGAACCTTCCCTCTTTGTCTTTCACCACAAAATGTCTTTGGATGAATTTTCTGGAGAGGTATGGTTTTTCCACCTCTAGCTTCTTCACTCTTTCCACATACCAGGACCCAACTCTAGGGTAGTTTATACAACCGAATTTGTAATCGGTAACTCCACAGTCTTCACGTGCAGCTCCCATTCACAACCCCGATCAGCACGTACCATGTTTTCTTACTAGAGCTATAATGTGCAAAACATTTCCCCAGTACTTACAAAGTTCTGATTTTTCTTCATATTCTTTGACAAACTCTACAAACTTGGTTTTCAAGTTTTCTGATTTTCAACTGAGTGTTTTGAACATTGCCTGGCTTTGCATCATGCCTTTTGAATGAAGTGCACCATGTGGCTTGATAACTTCTGAGATAAGATCTGCAAAACCTAATTTGTCATTCCTTTTACATAAAGCATTACAACATCATGTTTCTATTGCCTCAGATATGATGAGCAAACCTTTTAACAAATTAACATAATGAGTTCCACTAAATACTGACTGGACAGTTTTGCTTTCAAAGATTTTAGCCTTCATCTATACGAAATCCACTGATGTAACTTGTTGCACATGGCAACACACCTTTTGTCATGTGGAAAGTGCCCATCATTGAACAAAGATTATCAAATTCTACTGGATTGCTCATACAAATGTCAACTACAATACATTGCAGAAAACTGTCAGGATAGGCTGGTCTTCAAGCTCAGCACGCACATTTTAGATTTTTTTATAGCTGTGTATACTGTTGCATAGTTTGTGACTGGAGATGGTATTACTGGTAAAAACCCAACCTTCTTCAGTGAGACAGTATCCTGGGAGATCAGAGCATGAATTCCCGCCCACGGAGGAACTGTTCTGGTAAATCAGCTTAGGGGACTGCAGCATCAGATCCATGTCCTCAGTCACTTTGAAGCTTTCTGGTAGACTGGGAAGTGTTGATGGCTTGCGGTGATTTGCACATGTTGGCACGCCAATTGGATTATAAGTTTGCACCTTTGTTTGATTATGCCTACAGCTGACACAGCTTCTTTTCCAGCAGCTACTTCCTTGGTTCAGTCTTAAAAAAGAACCATCGCAGTATTGTGTGTGCTGGATGTTCCAGACAAAGAAGAGCTGTCTTCAAAATCAAAATGATCAAGAACAGCAACTATAAATGCTTTCCCTGTAAAGTGTCTTGGTGGTGGTGTGATGTTGGATTCACAGGATTTTACAGCATGAGCTGATAACAAGTTCCTACTCCATACTATGGGGGTCATTCTGACCCCCGCGGGCGGCGGGAGCCGCCCGCCTGGAGGGAGCCGCCATATGGCCGCTCCGCGGTCGAAAGACCGCGGAGGCCATTCTGGCATTCCCGCTGGGCTGGCGGGCGACCGCCAGAAGGCTGCCCGCCAGCCCAGCGGGAAACCCCTCCTCACGAGGAAGCCGGCTCCGAATGGAGCCGGCGGAGTGGGTATGTGCGACGGGTGCAGTGGCACCCGTCACGTATTTCAGTGTCTGCAAAGCAGACACTGAAATACAAAGTGGGGCCCTCTTACGGGGGCCCCTGCAGTGCCCATGCCATTGGCATGGGCACTGCAGGGGCCCCCTGGGGCCCCACAACACCCCTCACCGCCATCCTGTTCCTGGCGGTCGGAGCCGCCAGGAACAGGATGGCGGTGAGGGGGTCGGAATCCCCCATGGCGGCGCAGCAAGCTGCGCCGCCATGGGGGATTCCCAGGGCAGCGGAAAACCGGCGGGAGACCGCCGGTTTTCCTCTTCTGACCACGGCCAAACCGCCGCAGTCAGAATGCCCTGCGGGGCACCGCCAGCCTGTTGGCGGTGCTCCCGCATCCCCGGCCCCGGCGGTCCTTGACCGCCGGGGTCGGAATGACCCCCTATGTCTGTTAACTTGTTGATACAACAATCTTATTCATTGAAGTGATTTACTCTCCACTTTTTGACTTGTCATAGATTGTTTGGGGAGTCAAAATGTTTAGCAGAGTGTTCTTTTTGCTGTGAGGTAATTCATGAAAAATTATCAGGAAAAGACAGTACATTTGCATATCATAAGCCTGTCAGTCCATGGGATTGTCTTCCACTTCTTCACTTATATCTTCAATGCCATCATCAATATTGTTGGCTTCTGTTCCGAACTCAAGAACTTTAGTTTGAAACAGTTTTGCTTTGCAGCTATTAAACAATGATGTAAAAAATGTTAAGACAACAGCAGGAATTCTTGTTGACTCCCATGATTTGCGGAGCTCTGTGGCATCACAAAATTTGTCATTAAGTCAAAAATCTAAACCTTTCAGGACATTTCTTAAAATGGTTCCTGCTGATTTTACTGCATCCTGTGATTTTATTTTGGCAGCAAGAACTTCAGGAGTCAAATCAGGTGAGAACACCATAAGTGGTTCATTCTTTTTGGGAGATTGACAAAAACGAATTCTGTCATTTTATATTCTCACCAGAAATATCTTAAATTCATTATTATGGATCAATGCAGTTTCAATAATGTTGACCATTATTTCTGTGATCTCACTGAGTGTGAACCCTTAGCCAGCACTCAAGAATGTCCTTAAAACTTAATTTGCTTTTTGAAAGAGTGCAAACTTAACTGAAGGCTGGCGGTTACCGTGCTGCTGAGAGCTCATTGTGCATTCATATTTTCGAATGTATGCACGCATGCAGTTCGGGGGGCATACAAACCTGCTGCAAATACATTCACCTCGCTGTTTAGATCAGCTACTCGGCAGAAACTTCATCTTGGAAGAAACTTGCTGCAGATAAAAAACATGTTTGCCCATTGAGATTCCTTTACTCTGTACTTTGCTCTTTCATCAATCCCTTTGGTCCTTGTTCTGGCCAAATCACAGATAACACATTGAAGATCCTCTGCTTTTGGATGAATTGTTGGAGGTGGATGAGTGGTAGCCATTGATCTTATAAGTGGATGGGCATGGGGTTTGGTTGTCGTCTCTTGCTCAGAAAACTCGGATTCTTGTTTTGATTCACTGGTTTCTGCTATATTTTCACTTATTTTTTCCAGGCCTTCTTCCATTGTATACAACTGGTAGCACTTGTTGTTACAATGATAAAATATTTGAGCCTCTTTATCCATCAGTTTCAATCTTTCATGAACTTCATGTTGCTGTGTTTGTGCAGCATTTCAAACTCTCTTCTGTCCAGCAGCAGTTGATGTTAGTTTTTCTTTCAGATTAGTTTGGCATATGACACATTTTATTTTGTTGAAGGAGTCCTCAGATTTTGTAGTTAGCAACAGTCTGTCAGAAGGTAAAGGTCCTCTGCTACCACCTGCTTCACTCATGTTTACAAATTTGAATCAACAGAAAACCTGAAACAATAACAATATTAAAATGAATTACCACTATGATGGCTAAAACACCTCATTATAGAGCCGCTATTTATGGAAAATTATGAAAGGGTTGCTCTCAGGAGGTATTTTCTATCTCTATAAGACTACTTGACCCCCAAAACCTATGTTTTGACACGAAAATGAAGCATATTAGTATCATGGTTCCTGAAATATATTACATCATCACTGCAGCACATCGGCCATTTTCAAAAATGTCACCCAGAAAAAATCTGCCTGTATTAGCAATGTCTATCCAGGCTAAATTACGTCTCTAATGATACTAAAACACAAAGCAAAATAAAAATCTTTGGACAACAATTGTTTTTGGAGTATATCAATGGGCCAGGACTAAAGAAGTCTGAATTGGATTCTTCAAGGAATAATTTAAATTTTCTGTACCTTCCACAGCAATTTCATTTGATTGATTTTGTTCACTTCCTTGTATTATAATTTGTTAATTTGACCTTACCGTTCCATTTTCAAGTGCACTATATCTGGTCATCTGGCCTGCATATTTGCTTCCAAGTGAGACCACATCTTTTGCAGCTTTATGGGCTGCAAACTTCACTATAGGAATTTCTGTAAGCTGCTGTATTGCTTCCAGGAAATCATGGGGCAGATTTAAGAAAAGTGAAGCTGTACCCGGTGCAGCACCACTTTCCTTGTGCCCCTTAGTGCCCAACTACTGCCACCATGTGTGCACCGGATTTAAAATACAGCGCACCATGGCGCAGAGTAGGGGGCAATAGCGTCAGAACTTTTTACGCTATTGATGTACTGTTTAGGGTTAGCGCCAAAAGTTTGGCACAAACCCTAAACAGTACATAAGGGGCCCATTATATATAATGGTGTGCCCCCTTTCAACGCCTGTTCTGAGCTTTTCATTTAGATTAATTTGCACCATTATTTTAGCCCCCCTAACAGGGGAACACCCCCCTTGCATACATTATGCCTGGCACAGGTATAATGTGGCGCAAGGGGTTACAAAGTGGGAGAATGCATGCATTGTGCCACTTTTTAAATCTGGTGCGGCATTTTTGCGATAATATCACCACATTAGCATAAAAAAAGATTCTAATGTGGCAATGTGGCGCAAGGGTCTCTTAAATCTGCCCCAAGTATTTAAGAACTGTTCCTGATCGAGTTTCCAAGAGATGCCAAAATTGCAACCACAATTGTCCAAAGTCATGGACCATTCCAAAATCATATTGTCTGTCTGTATAAATTGCCACATTCACATTTTTCTGACAGGCAATAAGCACTTGTCAATGCAACCAACTCTGCCACTTGTGCTGAATTTACATTCCTCAGGTATGATACTTCAAGAATTTCAGAAAAAGAACATACTTCACAGGCAGCTTTCAGTGCTGCAGGAAAGTCTCTTAAACATCAACAGTCAACAGTCAACAAAAAGAATCAGATCACCCATTTCAAGGAGAATTTATTTTATATCTGAATTTGGTTTGGTACTTAAATTTGGGACACTGTTGCAATCGTGTTCTTGCTCACCATCACCATCATTATCATCACTCCTATTTTGTATTCATTATTGTTTGGAACAGGAAGCAGCATTGCAGGATTTAGGAAATTACAAGCCCCTGTAAAGCATGGGTGCATTTCCAGATTTTCAAAGACTTGTAAACTTGGGAATGCAGAAAAATGCTATGCCTTCCTGAATCATGCTTAAAGAGGAGAAATACCTTAATTTCTCTGTGTTACTTCCTCTTTTTATGCATGCTGCATTCTGCATTCTGCAGCATGCACAGAAAGAGGAATTGTCTTTAAGGTGTGATTTTGTAGAGGAAGGTATTATACCCTGTACAAAAACAGTCCGTCCTGTAACACAGGTACCCTTGCACCATGTTGCATTAGTGCTAGGAGGCACACGGTGCACCAGAGCTAGGTGACAGTAGAAATGCACTTAACTGTGTTGTGTGAAATGTAAGTATATCTGCCCCTACATCTGTTGATTGAGTTAGTGTCAACCGCCAGTATTACTTGTTCATAACTGGTCAGACAACTTTGTCATGTACTGAGTCCAAGTACGGGTCAGCGACAGTTCAGCCGAATGTGGAACACACACAACTAAAGCATGTCCCATTACAATTAATTCATGTTGCTCAATTTAAATGCAAACAGCTGCCACTGCTTTCAGACAACCAGGATGACTTGGAGGTACTGGATCCCCAGCTGACAGATAGGATACTGGACTCAGGACTCCTCCAAGTTTCTGTGAAAATACAGAAAAAGCACAAACACCTGTCTCTTGGCAATAAATAAGAAAATCCATGTTATAACAAGGCTTTCCAAAGTCGGATTCATTACACAAATTTTCTCTCAACACCCAGAACTATTAATTTTCCAATTGTTCTGGATCTTTGATATCAACGTGAGTTAGCCTTACTAAAAGCTTTCCAATTAAGCAAAATGTTAGAATCGACTGACAACAGTAGACAACAATTCCCAGGAGTCTCCTCATCTCCTTCTGGGTGGCAGGAGGTTTCATTTTCAGACTTGCAGAAACACATTCCTTTGAGATTTTCTTTGCTCCTTTTGCAACATGATGGCCAAGACAAATCATTTGTTGGTTACAATACTTCCTCTTTGTGGGGTCAAAACCTTATGACCATTCAACAGTGCAATAGTTTTTACATATTATGCTAGGACTGAGTTATAACGCAACTGCAAATCTTTCAAATCATTCTTTAGGATCTGACTAAAAATTGAAGAACTTCCAGTTTACCACTGTGGGGTTCGACACCAAACAATAAGTTTATTTTGGAATTGAAACGCAGCAAGATACTGGTTGTTGTCTTGCAGAGGAATGGGGAAGAACACTTGGCATGTCAATGACTGTATACTATTCTGCGTCTGTGCATCACAGGAGATTTGAAAAGACTATCAAGCACTTCTTGAAGCATCAATCACTTTTCACTGTCCGGCTTCATTCCTTTTTCTGCCTCTTTTGAAAGTCTCACATTTTTCACATTTGAATCCACATTTATCTTGACAGACTTTGCACTTTTAAATAATCCTATCAATTAACCAGAGAAATCCCATAATTCTTCTTTGAAAGCATGTCTTAAATTCAGAGGCAAATCATCTTTTTTTCATCATTCATTTATTCATTTCAACAATGAGATGAGCAGTAAGCATTACAAAGTAAAAGGCAGTTAAGGAAGAATACATAGAGGAAACATTATGAAGTGCTCAGTTATGAGGCACACCAATATAAGGACAAGTGTCATCTTTCAACCTTATGTCATCACAAAAACAAGAGTACAACAATAGAAAGGGGGAGGGAAAGGGAAGGCAAAAGAGGATTGAATATAGGGGAGGAGAAATGAAATGTACATGGTGACATAAAATTGACAGAAAGTTAATCACAAATGTTTCGCTATAAAGCATAGGAAAGCAACTGTTCTTTAGCTTTGCATAAGGTAAATCCTCTTTAGTTAAAAGCGTGAATAGCTTAACTCTTGACTTGTGATTTAATTTTAAACACTGAGGACCTGATTTAGATCTTGACAGTATTACTGCTAAACTGCTGCGGCCGCGGATCCAAGAAGACCGTCAAGGCAACGGTGTTCCATCTTCCGCTATATCTAGATGTATTGTGGTTGAGCCGCCGGCCACCAGGATGGACTGCTCATCCTAGCCATCATGGCGGTGGTTTCCCGCCACCCCTATTTGGATGTTACTGTTCTGCAGGTGGTGCACTGGTGGCTGTTTGATGAAGGGATGACGTTGCTGGACCAAATGGACATTGGACAATGGCAGTGGCCACTGATTAGAGGTAAGTCACACACAGACCTTACCTTTGCCATATGTGTCCCCCTGCATCACACATGACACAACACACCACATTCACACAAGTAGCCATTGCCATTACACAACACATACAAGCTGCAAATACACATTAACGAACATCCATGACACAACATACACACACTATTGATGCTGCACCCACACATGACACAGCCACATACATACTAGTAGCCATTGCCATTACACCACAAGAAAACACATACATGCCACAAACACACATCAACATACATCTATGACATAACATACACACACTATTGACGCTCCACTCACACACAACACACCCACAACAACCAAGACAACTGCAAACTCATCTACACAAATACACTCACACAACATCACACATCACAAGAAAGACCACAACACAACACTCACCTAAATATGGCATGCAGCAACACAACACACAACATACAAAGCAACATTAATGCCATATGCAAGTGGCACACATCCTGACGCAACCACATCACCAACAACACCTTCCTTCAGCTCACCCATCCAATTGCATCACACACGCACATACACATATTGACCCACACACACAACTTGAAGCACATGACAGGTACATGTCCCCTTGCAATGTGCACACATGGACACAGTTGACAGGTGTGACTCTACCATCATTGTGGTGCCAGCATTCATTTGGCAATGAATACTGACACCATAATGACAGTTGTGTATCTGTGTAATCTGTATACCTGTGTGTTCCCATCCATGTCTGACTCAATTGTTTGACCCAACTTATGCATGTCAAAGTAATTTCCAAAAATGAATGTGACATGTATAATTCTGCACTGGTCCTGAACTCTTGTTCAGTGACCCCCCAACATACACAGCCAATGCCGGATCCCTACCTTTGTTTCCAGCAATGGCGGGGTCATGTTTTCTCTGTGGTCCAGTGGCAGCAGCAAGGGAGGATGTTGTCCAGTCATGCCCAGCCAGAAACAGAAGTGGAACCACTTTTTCCCCCAATCCGCCAAGTCCGAAGTGGAGGTTGGACTGCCACTTTTTGCACTGCAGTAAGTGTGGCTAGAGTCCCGCTGCCAGCCTTTACTTCCAATGGCGCCATGGTGGTGGATAGGGAACCTGGGCGGAGTCAGAGGGACTCAGGCGGGTTATCATCTATGGGGCTGCCAACATCTAATTGGGTGGGCGGATCGCCAAGCAGACGGGCAGGCTTTCTGTTGAAAAAGAGGCAGCAGACTTGTTACCACCATAATTTAAATCAGGCCCTGAATCTTCCTCTTAGGGTTCAATTGCAATGTTAACCCCTGTAAATGTACACTGGTACCATCTGCAAATGCACCCGTTTCAAGTACTACAGCACCCTACCTCGCCTCTGGATTTCATCTGTATATGAAGGAAGTCTGGAATTCGATAGAATATTTAAAAAGTTATCCTCCTTATCTGAGTCTCTTTCTTAGTTTTGTTTCTTTCTGTCTCCCTTATCTGGATTCATTTTATCTGTCATATCTTTGACTATGACAGGGAAAACTCTCACTCTCTCCATCATATCCTCCCTCCAACCTTTCCCTTCTAAATCCGACTTGCTTTCTAAACACCATTTAATAGATGTTTCATCTGCTTTTTATTTTCTTTCTCTCCTTCTCTATAGCCAAACGACCCCATTTATTCAATATGTCAAAATGTGTAGGTCTAGACACTGAATTGTTATCATGCGCGGTTTGTCTCAGGAAATCTAGCTTTCTAATATCAAATTTACACTCAAAAGAAACTGTGAGTCCTTGTCAGAAGAGGTAAGTTCATGCCAATCAGAAATTTAGGTACACATATAAAAACCAATGTCCATCATTATTTCATAGAGAAGCCTACCCTTTGAAGGTAATTTCTGCCCACTCCTCTGTAGCAGAAAAGCTGGTTGCCTTACACTTTTTTCAAAACAGCACCCATTATTCTCCCTCAAAAATAACCTGAAAATCACACAAAACAAATTAGCAAACAACAGCCTATCCAAGCGCAGCTATGCCAAAGGTCAATCAATCACAGAGCATCTTTAACAGCAACCAACCAATGACAGCCCATGTAAGAAATTGGGTTAGTGATTGAGGTGTCTTAAACCCTTCTTAAGCAGTAACCACAATTCTTCTCAGTGTAAAGTCACAATCAAACCCTAAATTAACCTATGCTTAACTCCTGTGTAGTTTGACATAGACCAATCAGGTTTAACTCAGAGGCAATATGTAAAATATTTGTTCAACAATTCAAACAGTAGCACAGTGAAAACATACCACAAAAGGATCCCATACCAGTTGACAAAAACAGAGTATTTTTTAATAAATAAAACAAGACCAAAACCACAACAGAACCGGAGATATGCAGGTTTAATGTTTTTAGTAAAGATAGGGCCAAAAGCCACAAAGCGCCAAATGTAGATATCTGGTCGCGCCGGACTGGGAATAAGTCATAAGCTCAGGCCAACTCCAATGAAGCATGGGCCGGCTAAAGTATCTCAAATCCTGGATTGCAGAGCATTGCGAGTGTTCGAGTGTATCATGGATCCCATCGATGAAGGCTTGTGATGTGAAGTCAGGTATCGAGGATACGGTGCCCAGTCGGGTTGATACATTGGTTCCAAGGATCTGTGAGGCTGTGCTAAGGAGTCCAGCATCATCATCGAGTCTGCCCTCAACAAGGAATGTGAGCTCTGCACCAAGGATGAGACATACAGCAGCAGTCCCAAAGAGCCAAAGGCCCGCCAATGCAATCCGCTTCTTTGTGACAGTTTGGATTCTGTGCTAAGTAGTTGAAACCAATTGAAACCATGCAGCAGGATCAAGCATCGGCTCTGAGAATACTAAGATCAGATCCAAGCCCTTTCTTTGCCTGTGTAGTTGCTATATTTTTAGGGCATGTATGGGGTATTAGGAGGAAGTTCTTGAAACTCTGTCCGTTTTCAAATGTATTCTTAGGTGTTGCTTGTTGGCATTTTAAATGAATTGTGTCTTTTTTGGTTGTTGTACATGTACTTTATATTTAAATATTCCTTTTGTTTCTTATTATGTTCAATTTGAGGGGCTTATGGGATACCTTTTGGAGGTGCCAGAGTCCTTTTTAATGCTGACAGTTGATATTTTTAGTGGTATTGTGCAATTTTGGTTGTTGTGTGTGTACTGTATATATAAATATTATTTTTGTTTCTTATTATGCCCAATTTAATGGGGTTATGGGATACCTTTTGGAGTTACCAGAGTCCTTTTTAATATTGATAGTTTATATTTTTAGTAGTATTGTGCATGTTTTAATTATTTAGTGTTGTGTGTAATAACTTTTCTGGCATTGTATGTCAAAATAAAGTTATATTTAATAATTATTCTGCTCCCTCTATGCTAATGTCTCCCAAAGATGCTAGAAAAACTGATGCATAATCAACAATGAATAGGACACCGTTATCTAGTACAAAAAACAGATCATTGATCAGAAATAAAAATATTGTGTGGACAGAATATTGTGTCAAAGATATTGGGGAGCATAATATTGAGAAGGTAAGTGCAAATAGGTAAGTATAGGTTAACTATTCTTAACTCCACATCCACGTACCTCGAAGGAATAAATATTAAGCTACATTGATGTGGAGTTATATAAAGTAACGCTTTGCATATTCATAGAAACTTACCTTCATGATTGCTGTTTTCAATATTCTTGACACAATATTTTGTCCCATAATATTTTATTTTTCCATATTCGTCCGAATATCAGAAAGATTTTGAAGAAATAGTTGCATTTTTGTGACTGAGCTCGGAAAGCTCTTTGAAAACAGCATGAACAATGACAATGCATATGAACAAATGATATTATACTTGACTACATACTAAGAAATGACTGGCAGTGATATGTGCAGGGGGAAGACAAGAGTGTCATTCATTTTGAAAATCATTTCGGCTAGGCGCAAATTGAGGAGTAATTAGCAAAGGTCAGGAAAACCTACCGCTACACATCATAGAAAATCTATTTCAAAAGCACCAGTAACATAAGCGTGTACGTGTGTAATCAAGTGCGATAATACATCATGAACAATGTTAATGATTCATAAAAATATAAATGCACAGAAATATCTGTCTGACATACTTAAATGTTGCTGACACACAACTGTTTACCTCAAGCAGCCAAGACCGCCAAAAGTATCAATTACGCTGACTCAAAATTGTCCATGAAGAGGACTGGAAGTCCGACGTCCTTTAAGGCCAATAGGATGCTTTGCCTAGAAATCTCTAATGCCATTGAAGTAACTCAAGGAGCACTGCAGTGTCTAATAACATGTTCTCAGAGTCCTTGCCTGCTCAGCTTGGATATATTTTCAAGCTAGCCAAATAAAGATTGTTCAATCAGTTTCAGGTTTGCAAAGCTGACCTTGATTTTGCCATAATCCCAAAGGTATAAAATAGTTCCCGTCATATGAAACAGTGAAAAGGGACACAATGGAAGCATTAATTACACAATAAATAGTACAGCATGGCCTGTTAGCAGCCCAGAAAGACGCCCCATTGTTCAGGTTAAGAGACACTCTCAGTCTGTACCATATTTATATATCAACTGAAGTATTTTGTGCGCTGGAAGAAAATTATTTACAACAACATAGCAATTATAACATTTTATAGTACTGGGAAGAGAACATATCTTTACCACATTCTCTTCCCAGAACAAGATGCAATAAACAGATGCAATAACCAGAAGAACCCCTACCTTTCCGGAACAAAAGCTGGCAGAATTGGATAAAAATTTCATCAGCAGGTTTCAAGTCACGTGAACTAGGTGTTGCGGTTTTTGGAAAATAATTAAATAATTAAAAGTATTGTTCTACCTCTGTCTGGGATTTCCCAACAAAATGTGATTGAACGTAAATTGTACATGCGGAAGTTTCAAACGCTTCCGCGAGTTTTTACGGAAACAGAAACCACGTGGCTGAAGATTGCCAGGGTTGTTTAAGAACAATCCAAGTACAGTTCAGTAAACAGATTCTGCACTATGGGAGTGGCACTGGTATTGTGCGGCAGGAGAGGGCCAAATTATGTGGCTGGGTTGAGTAAATTATACCGCAAGAAAAGGCAAATTATGCAGCGTAATGTGTCACACTTTGTAATAGTATTACTTTATTATTTAATCACTTCTACACTTGGTGACACTCAAAGCAGGGCCGGTTTTAGCACTTGTGGTGCCCCACGACCCCATGACCACCTCCTCGGATTCCCTCACTACCCCCCAGCAAATGTGCCCCTCATCTCTCCATAGCCCCCCTTTGACATACATTCATTTGTTTTAAAGCGCTCATAAAGGCTGGCTTTACTAGTACACTCAGCTATCCACATAAAATATAGTTTTGTTCTTTGCAGCAGGAATATGAACACTCTGTGTTACTTTATGGTGAGTCAAAGCTGCCACTAGACAAAACTCCCATCTCTCTGCCTAGCAGGAATATTAATTACAAGAGGAATCTTGACATTTTAATTGTCTCCTGAAGGCTGGAAGCACAAGGAACTTTTCAGCTGGTGCTTTTAAATTGAAAGTTTTGTTGCTAACCACAACGCCCCCCTGAGGTCAGCGCCCTCCAATCCAGGTCAGCACCGGGTGCGGCCACACCACTCACACTGCCCTAAAGCCGGCCCTGACTCTAAGCATCTCATTAGTACCAGTTTAACCCCAAAAATAGCAATAAGCAACAGAAAGGTGACCAGTCCAGATTTGCAAAGAGGATTCCACTGTGTTGCAACACGGGTTGCTGCATTTTAGCAACTTTTGAACTGTTGGAGATAGACACAATTTTGTGTGAAATGCGGCAAATCTATTATTATGCGAAAATCACAGGTGCTTAATCGCATAATTCCAGTGACCTGCTTATGCAGCAGACGTTAACCCTGCCAGTCAGTGCAGAGATTCATTCAGACTCGTACATCACAGCGCACTCGATGCAATGGAGTAACGCAAAATTATGATTCCTCTGATACCGACAGAGGTGCCCCTAAGACTTCCATAGATCAGATCGATTCACAGGCCTTGAGCTGAAAGAGGGGACCTTCTTACAGGTGGGGCCCCTCCTGAGCTGCTCAGAGTTCGGTCCCTCTCCACAGGAACCTCAAATTTAAATTACTTATGTCAAACCAGACAAAAGCAGACAAGGTCAAATGACTTTTCACATTCATATTAGTTTAATTGGAACAGAACTGCATCTGTAAAAAGAATAGGAAACAATACTCCTCTGTGTTGAGTTCTAATGATTGTTTATTATGCAAATAATGCTCACTATTATTCTCCGTTGAAGGATGAACAGCTGAGTGCACCCATGAAGATTAGGACACGTTTTTGCTTTTAAGGCACACATTCTTGCTCTGGGTGCATTCATCTACTGAACAGCAAGACCTATGCAGTTCTCTGCATCACCAGGTTCCATTTAAAAAAGCATTGTCAACATCAAACAGTCTTGCAGGCTGCTGCATTGGGTAATTTTTTTAATCTCAAGCAGGTGTTCCAAAAATAAAAACCACAATAAAAAATGCTGCAGCATATACATGATGGTCATATGCTTGGTATGAAAAATACATCTTAATTGCATATAGTTATAGAAAACAGTACTAGTGCCAGGGCTGGTATAGAAATTTTGTTAGTTTCAATGCACACCACAGGAAAACATCATTCATATTGATAGACAAAAAAAGGTACTATAACAGTCCCCTACTCTGATCTGTAGAAAAGTACAAGCTTGTCCTTAGTCAAGGAAAAAATAAATATTGGAAGTACACAATCATCAAAGCTTTGGGCTGACTTATTATCTTTTCAAACTAGCTTCCTTTTCCTTAAATCCTCCTTCTATAAGTAGTCGATATTCTTTATACACTGGCCATGTGTTTAACTTAACCACTACTTCAGGGACAAAATAGATAAGTGAATAATGAGTATGTAAACTTATGGCTTTACTTGAGACTTTGTCCAAGCACAGTCTGGTGCACACCAACAAGCTCTACCAGCGTACAAGGAAATGGATATCACACATAAGCCCAGGTAAAGCCAAGAATTTCAGATTCAATGAATTGCTCTGAAAAAAATGATAGTTTATTAACTTTTTCTGAAAATAATACAAACTAAACTGGCTCCAACCATTGCTCATTAAAGTGAAGCCCCAAAGGCTATTATTAGACTCTTCAAGTCGGTCTTTTTCTTGCCGCCCCTGATGTCCCCAGCCCAACTCCGCCTGGAATTCGGCCTAGTAAAGTAATCAATAGTTAGGCAAGGAACTCTCATCAAGCTCTGCTACAAGTTAAAGTAGTCTAAAAGGGAAGCCTGAAACTGGGAAGAAATGTGTGCCAGAAACTACTCCCCGGAGAGAGATTATCTCACTGGTGCTCTAATAACTTTTGGACTAACAGAGGACTGAGAAACATTTTCCAACTACTCCCTAGTCAAGGCCATTGCAAATAAAAGTCAAGAGTCACTTGCTGCTGGCAGACAAGGAGGCGTATGCACAAAGATGACATGCTTGGCTTGTAATGGCGTCTTTTAAAAAGCTAAACCTGCAACCATACCTGGACACATCCACCAAAGCCCAGATTAAAAAATAATTTCTGAACTATTGCTTGGGTTGCTTACCATCCCTCTTACACCTACCACCATGGAAATAAACTAGTACAACAGAGGATTGTCGACTCTGCTAAAAAGCTCCAGAGACCAGGCTCCATCAAATCTGCATATTTGAAGCAAACATAAAAGACCCCAAAACCATTTTGAGACTAGTATATGACCATAGGGGAATACACCGCTGTAGTCCAGCAATCATAGCTTGCTTTAATTTATCAGATATACAGCCCAATTTTAGCCTGACAGGATATCAGAACAGATTAGATTACAAAATGAAAAGCTTAGCTGAGACTGCAAGCAGCACATAAAGCCGGCACGATAGAGAGCACAAGCATAAGAATTGCGTTTGTACATAACCCAAATGCACTGCCACTTATTCAAAAAATGTTTAATGCTTTAAACTATAGTTGCTTTTGTTAGCGCGTCTGAGCCTTAATAAGTAAACTTACAAGGAGACGCGTTTAGGTCGACAAACCTTTGGACCACACTTAGGGACTTCTCAGTACGAAATATTTTCTTAGCATCATCAATCAACAAATCAAATTTAATGATCAATAGTTACAATCACTAATCACTAAACAATCAATGAGAATCAATAATTTAACACACCATGACCTTTCAGTCTTGAATAACCACACCAGTTTAGTCAAGTGTTAGGATATTTATTTCCCTATTAGTAATAATCTAATATCTTGTCTGTTAATCTCAATATCAATAAACCACATCAGAAGTACTATTAATTAGTAATTAAAGCACAACTTAATAAATGCATAGAATATTCATTCAGTATTTAGGCACATCATTAATACGGATAAACTTAGCAGAGTCTCATTAGTACATGATTCAACAAAGCAAGAACTCAGTTATTTGTCTATTTGCATAAGATTAGTGAACACCTTAACTAACCTCAAATTAGCATCAGCATGTTGGGCTTCATGCAAAACATTTTAGTGAACACAAATTTAGAAAACATTTATACTAAGGCCTCTATCAAAATAGCAGTTGGTATCTAGAAAGGAAAGGCAAATAGACAATCACAATTTGCATCAGATAGTTACCAATCCAATAGATCAGCAAGCAGCGTCAGTCTTCGTCCTCAGGACATGAGTTAATCGGCATCAGCAAAGATAGGACAAGGCAAAGACTCAAGATAGCATAACTAAGGAACATTACTTCCCTCAGCTAGAGGAGAAGTTAGAATCGGGCAAGAATGGGATAGAGGATGGTTTAAAATATCAGAGCAAATGCTGGAAAAATAATAGCTCCAAGAAGTGGGTCAGTAGCTCAAAAGGAAGAATGGAAGAATGTCCGATTTCTCCTTGCGCAGGGACATAAAGTAAAAACTGTCAAACTATTCTCTAATTCCTCATTGGATAAAGTTTGGTGCATCGTTATCTCTGTCCAATAATTTGGTAAGCACCTTGCTAGAATTTTCCAAAATTCACAGTTCTCCTGTCACGGATTGGTCCATGTTATTGACGTCTTCAACGGTTGAAATGTCAGGTAGAAAATGTTACACTTCGAGCTCTAGTCAGTGTCTTCATTATTTTCTCCTAGTACGGTTAACCTTGCACCTGTTACAAATTACACTGTTGCAGCTAGCAAGAACATCGCCTTGGGCAAGCCGGTTCTCATAAGAAAGAATTTACTACGGCTACACAAATATCACCTGGAAAAGTACAGCTTTGTGTCCTTCAGGAAAACAGCACATCACACGTCAGAAAAATACAGTTTAATATGAGGCAAGGCAGCTAGGCCCAGACCTTCGCTAAGCTAAGGCCCTCTGATTTAATAAAGCAAACTCTTAACACATAACTCTAACTATGATATACTAATACAAATTCAAACATTATCGCATAATAATTCAGAATTAATAAGCCTTTTCATTAGTCTTCGTATACATTGATAGCCACTCCCCGTGGGCACATTTCAAACGCGTGCATTATTTTTCTATGTTAACACATTTTCTATCCGGCTTCATCACACAATATATTGCAAGCTTTTCGTATTAATATTGCTTTGAAAAGACACACTTCAACAATCCCTCCTCTGATGACTCTTGTCATCATAAAACCTTTCCCCACAAATTTTACATCAGCTAAAATTCTGTCAGTTCAATCTCTTCCCTTATTGGCTTCCCCTTTGATTTTTCCCCAAACAGTTTTTCCCTTTCTTTTTCTTCCCTCCTCTTAATATTTTTCACCATATTTAATTTTATTCTTTTGCTAATTGTAAATGCCACCCGCATTCCAAATAGTCAAGCTATAACAATCATTATCCCCTGTATTATTTTAGACAATATCCCATGCCAAATGTTGCTAAGCCAATTCCCCACTGAAGCAAAACCTTTTCCAACCTTTTGCCAAACACCTGGTTCTTTCAATTCCTTCAAGTCTGTATTATCCTTAGTCAAGTTAGTAAGCATTCTCTTAATCTCATTACTATTATCTGGTAAATATACGCAACAATGACGCTCATTAAGCATCCTACAAACTCCGCCATTTTTCGCTAAAAGAATGTCTAAAGCAAGCCTGTTTTGAAGAGTCATAGCCCTCTCCGCAGCAAGTTCAGTATCCATCAGGAGTATAGCCCCTGAAAAATTTGTCAGCATGTTATCCACAATAGTAAACAACGTTTGAATCTTTATTGAACTCAAGATAACTCCCACTGTAGGAATTATGGCCCCAAATATGTCTCCCACTACATCAGCAGCGGTCTCTCTCCTCTGTCTAGTACAATGTAATCCAGACAATTTCGGAAACTTTTTTAAGTCGTCAATTTGGTATATCTTTGGGAAAACTATCCCCAAATAATATGTCCCATACCATCCCTTTGGAAGACGGTAATAAGCATTAAGCCCACATATATATTAGATCCCTGGGATCACTGGATCCTGTCCATTTAACATGAACGTCTATTTACTCTGAAACAAAAACATATGCTTACATTCACACATTCCTACAAACACATTGTCATAATATTATTTCGGCCTACATATACAAAGCTTCCCTTCGTGTAATGCATCTAAAGCTAACTTCCTGTGTTCCCTAATTGCACCATAACTTTCACTTCTAGAAAAAGCTTGCTGCTGCAATCCTTTTTCCAATATACCCTTTAATGCCCTCTTTCTGTCCTCCGTGTGATCTAAAAACCTTTTCTCTACAGGTGTAAGCAAGCATGTAAAATTATTGCGATGTGCATAAGATGTACTAATTGTCAATGTCAGCTCAAAGAATCCTTTAACTAACTTTATATTGTAGTATCTAGCTACACCACTCAAATCCTCTATTATAGGCACATAAGAAAACACAAGGTCATGATTAGAGTAGAAGTATTGAATCTCCTCCTGGTTATAAAATTGTGTTAGTAGCAGACTATAGCTTATCCCATACATTAATGGCAAGCTATGATAGGTAACCCCCTCTTGTACCAAAACAGGAATCTGCGTGCACACAAAGCAATCCTGTGCTTCCATTGTTTCAACATACTCACTCAGCAAGCGATAGAAAACGTTAGTAGAAAGTTCCCCTTTTGCATTAGTTCCTTCATGCAAGCATCTCTCATCCAGCTCAAACCTCTCCCAAGCTGTTAGTACAGTAGTAGTTTCAGGAACTGTAGCATTGTTAGTCACACTCTTATCCATTAGTGTCATACCCACAATCACACCCACGATCAATATCACACACACAATACCTAAACCAATGCTCAAATATTTACGTCTACTCTCTCTATTATGCTGCCTAGTGTTAGCCATGATCTGTAAAGAATCAGAACGTGAAGGATAGTTAATTAAAATCAACAACAACAGAGGATGGTTAAAAAACAATTCCCTCTCTCCCAGCAAAGTCAAAAACAAGCAAAATCTTCTTTCAGCAATTATTTACAGCTTCAATTTCACTCCCAAGATCCTTTGTCAATTCAGGTGAGCAGCTTGTCAAAATCAGTTTTCAAAAACTCAATTCAGGTTCTCAAAGTCTCATCCGGTAAATTCTCAGTCTCTTTTCTCAATTTTCAATGTTTGCTCAAATCTTTACACCAATTCAGTCTCTTCAGCCAGACTCAGGTGCCAAAGTATTGATCTGGGACTTCTCAATCAAAACAAAACGCCAGGAACTCCTGTTGCCATTCAGCTGTCATTGCATATACCCATTCAGGACCTACGTACCTTCTATTTGCTACCCTGTTCCTTTTCAACTTGCGATCACCTTGCAACTCTCCTTCACTTAGATCTTCTTTACTTGTTGTGTCAACTTCTTCCTCTATTGCATCTTCGAAAACCACTTCTCCCCTTTTCACTTGCGACTCTGGCCACTTGTCTCCTTTCTGTATCTTTTTAGTCTTTGATCTTTCCTGTGGCAACCCTTCTTCCTCTCTTTGCTCTAGAGTGTTTTCGCTTGATGGACCTGCAATCTGCTCAGGAGGAGTCTGGACCCTCTGACTCTCCTCCACCTCGGCTCCTTCGCCTTCTGGGTCTGTCAAGTGCTCTGTCTCATTCTCATAATTGTCTATCTCTGGGAGGACCTCTTTCTAACTAGGCTGTCCTGCTGCCTCAGTTGAGATAGGCTCACCGTCACCCCTCTGGATCTATTTTCCTTCGTCTCTTACTGGAGTGACCAAGCCATCCTCAATGGGCTCTCCTTCTGTCTCAGTTCCCCTTCGATCACTCTCCGGCCCTGAGACTTCCTTGTCTGTTGTTGGTACTTTCAACAACTCAACTTCCTCATCAGTTGGACACGTCACCTTCTTTGTGTGACTGGCATGGACCAGTTCGGAACTCCTGGACACTTCACAGCAGTGGTAGTCGTTAGAATCACTTGGTAAGGTCCCTTCCAACGTGGCTCCAAGCACGTCTTCCTTACGTGTTTCTTGATGACAACCCAATCACCAGCTCTTAGGTTGTGTCCTGGATCATGAATCGGTGGCAGGGTGGTGTGTTCCACCTCGTGAGAAAAAGAGCAGACCACATCAGCCAGACCCTTGCAGTAGTCCAACACCATATCATCCATGATATTCACAAGAGCATTCACAGGCACTGCGGGCAGTCTCATAGCTCGACCCATGAGAATCTCATGTGGAGACAGTCCTGTTTTCTTGTTAGGTGTATTTCTCATTGACATTAACACTAAAGGCAATGCGTCGGGCCATTTCAAATTTGTGGCTGCACACATTTTTGCCATTCTCGACTTCAGGGTACCATTCATCTGTTCCACTAGTCCTGATGCTTCAGGGCGGTAGCTACAATGCAACTTTTGCTCAATGTTCAATGCTGTACACAGTAACCTAACCACCTCATTGTTGAAGTGCCTTCCCCTATCCGATTCTAAAGAGATCGGAAAACTGAAACGTGGTATCAATTCCATAAGCAGCAACTTCGCTACTGTAAGGCTGTCGTTTCTGCATGTAGGGTATACTTCAATCCAATGACTAAAGATACACACAATCACCAACACATACCTCAAACCTCCACACACAGGCATCTCAATGAAATCCAATTACATTCGGCTAAATGGACTTCCAGCTCTTCCATTGTGGCTCAAATTCACCACTGTCCCTTTCCCCGCATTCATCTGTTGCCAGATAACACAATGATGGCAAATCACCTCAGCAGCTTGTCTAAATATCGCGTTAAACCAGTCAATCTTGCACAACCTAATCATGGCATCCCTCCCAATGTGTGCTTGACCATGATAAAACCCTGCAAATTGTGACAAGAGACTGTTCGGCAAGACCATTTTCCCTTCGTCTGAAACCCACAAATCATCTGGTCTTTGTACGCATTGCATCCTAACCCAAGAACGCTTCTCATCTTTGCTGGCACATCCCTGTGACAATCTCAATTCTTCGAACGTGTCGATTACCCTCAATGCGTAACCTGTAAATGTCTCATTTTCTTTTTCAGGTAACAATTCCCATTGACCCTTAAACGATATACAGTTCAATGCGCAAAACCTTGCGACTTGATCCGCATATCCATTTCCCATTGAAACAAAGTCTTGTGACTTCAGGTGTATACTGCATTTCACCACGGCAATTTCATAAGGTACCTGAATCGCATGCAACAATTCCTTAATTCTTTCACCATTTTTCACTGGCGAACCAGAAGAGGTCAAATAACCCCTCTGTAACCATAGCTGGCCAAAATCATGAACAATTCCAAATCCATATCGACTGTCAGTGTACATAGTGACTCTCATCTGAGCAGAGACATGGCAAGCTCTGGTAAGAGCTACCAGCTCAGCTACTTGGGCGGAATACACTCCTTGAAGCCAGAACGCTTCCAGGATACCAGAAATCGTGCATACAGCATATCCGGCGCTCAGCACTCCTACTGAGTCTCTCAAACATGAGCCATCAACAAAGATAATTTGGTCATTTTCTTCCAATTGGGTATCCTTAATATCAGGCCTTGGTTTGGTGCACATTTCTGTTACCTCAAGACAATCATGTTCTACATCTTCCAGATGTTCAACCTCTGTATTTTCACTGGGAAGCAAAGTTGCCGGGCTCAACACTGTACATCTCTTTAATGTTACATTTGGTGACCCCAATATAATCATTTCATATTTGGTTAATCTTGCATTTGTCATGTGCTACATTTTCGTTCGTGCTAGGAGGATTTCAACTGAGTGAGGGACCATGACTGTTAGAGGATGTCCCATCGCTATGCCTTCACACTGTGTGAGGCTTTGTCCAACTGCTGCTACTGCACGCAGACAACCCAGTAAGGCTGCTGCAACTGGGTCCACAGTGGCTGAGAAATATGCTACTGGTCGCTTTACACCTCCATGGACCTGTGTCAAGACAGACAAAGAACATGCATCACGTTCATGACAAAACAGAACAAAAGACTTTGTGTAAACAGGCATACCTAAAGCTGGAGCCCTGCACATACTCTCTCTTAACTCAGTAAACACTCTCATTTCCTTCTCTCCCAACACTATAACATCCGGCCCCTCTTTGACCGTCAGCCTCACCAATGGCTTGGAGATGACTGAGAAATTCGGGATCCACTGATGACAGTATCCGACCATTCCTAGAAACATCCTAACATCTCTCCGTGTTGTCGGGGGATTCATCTGTAATAATGCAGTTATTCTTAATCTGGATAACTTCCTCAACCCTTTCTCAATTTGATGACCCAAATACTTCACCTCTTTCTGACAATATTGCAACTTCTTTGGGGACACCTTGTGCCCATTCTTTCCCAAATGATTCATTAAGGCAATCGAATCATACTTGCACTCGTCCCTCATTTTGGATGCGATCAACAAATCATCAATGTACTGCACTGGAGTCAATTGGAAAGGCAGTTGCAATGACTCCAAATTCTTCTTCAGTATCTAATTGAATATGGAAGGTGATTCCGAAAACCCTTAAGAAATTCGACACCAACTGTAGACCTTGTCCAAAAATTTAAAACTGAAGAGAAATTAGCTGTCCTCATGAAGAGGCACAGAAAAGAACTCTTGGGACAGATCAATTACTGTGAACCATTCTGCATCACATGGATTCTGAAACATAATCACAGCAGGATTTGGCACTACTGGGCAACATTTCAATACTATGGGGGTGATTCTGACCGTGGCGGACGGCGGTCGCCGCCCGCCACGCAGTTCCCGCCGAAAGACCGCTCTGCGGTCAAAAGACCGCGGCGGTCATTCTGGCTTTCCCACTGGGCTGGCGGGCGACCGCCGAAAGTCCGCCCGCCAGCCCAGCGGGAAACACCCTTCCCACGAGGACGCCGGCTCAGAATTGAGCCGGCGGTGTGGGAAGGTGCGACGGGTGCAGTTGCACCCGTCGCAAATTTCAGTGTCTGCTAGGTAGACACTGAAATTCTTTTTGGGGCCCTCTTACGGGGGCCCCTGCAGTGCCCATGCCATTGGCATGGGCACTGCAGGGGCCCCCAGGGGCCCTGCGGCACCCCCTACCGCCATCCTGTTCCCGGCGGGAGAACCGCCAGGAACTGGATGGCGGTAGGGGGTGTCAGAATCCCCATGGCGGCGGAGCGCGCTCCGCCGCCATGGAGGATTCTCAAGGGCAGCGGAAAGTCGGCGGGACACCGCCGACTTTCCGTTTCTGGCCGCGGCTGAACCGCCGCAGTCAGAATGCCCAGCGGTGCACCGCCAGCCTGTTGGCGGTGCTACCGCCGACCTCCGCCATGGCGGTAATTACCGCCAGGGTCAGAATGACCCCCTATGTCATTGATCTTCCTCAAATCTTGGACAATCCGAACCTTCCCACAAGGCTTTCTCAGTCCCATTATTGGTGAATTACATGGACTGTTCATCACTTCTTTCAAGACTCCTTGTTTCACAAAATCTGCAACTAAGTGCGCATCCTTTATAAGGACATCTTGCGCCATATGATACTGTGGTATCTGGGGGAATGCAGCGTTTAGCTTCACACTGACTTTGACTGGCTCTACTCCTTTTATCAGCCCTATTTCTTTCCCTGTCAAATCCCACACCTTTTCTTGAACTGTTCTCTGCAAGTCTGCCGGGAGAACAGCCACTGTGAACATCGGAAAGAAGTTAGTCAGAGGATATTCCTCATCGGTGCTCTCAGTTTCAGGCTCTGAACTCTGTTCCTCCTCTTCATCATCACTGTTCATCTGTACATCAATTCCCTCATTGGAGCAGTTAATTGAACACCTCGTCTTGCACAATAAGTCTCTTCCCAATAGGGATACAGGACTTGAATCGCAAACCACAAAGCTGTGCAATCCTTGGAAAGTGGCAAACTCAACCTGAACCGGATCTGTGATCGGGTTAGTCAGGAGTTGGTTTGCTACTCCTACTACCTTAACTGTCTGTGTTGAAAGGGCAATTTCGGAACCTCTGCACTTCTGACTGTGGAGCGTGTAGCTTCTGGGTCAACCAAGAATGAAACCTTGTGACCCATAACCTTCCCCTGAACATAGGGTCCTCTCTGATCTACCTCTAAGGATGCTGCAAGCCTGCACTCTTCTCCGTCTGAACTCTCATCCGACCATTCATCGTTTATTCCATTCTCACCACGCAATGGGTACTGTTGGACTGTGTTATTCTGACTCATTCGTTGACCTGTGATCTGTTGAGGAAGCATCACTTATTGCTGTTCCGTTGGGGCTAGAGGCACTTGCATTTGTTGTCTAGGTACCATGGGGACCTGCTGTTGCATTTGTTGTGACTGTATAGGCTGTATACGTGGCATCTGCACCTGCTGCATGGATTGAAACCCTTGCATTTGATTCACATTATTCTGAAAATTTGCATTTGGACCTCTCAATCATGGCCCTCTCATATTTTGGAATGAACTGACATCATTGCTTTGTTGAAAAACACCATCCTGCACCATCATTGGGCACTCCCGCTTCCAGTGTCCAACGACCCCGCAAGGTAACATTTTCTTCATTTCCTGTGCATCATTTTGAACTACTACAGTGTTCAAATCTGGACTGCGGTTCACAAAACCTCCTCAACCTCTACCTCTCACTTGCGCCTGAAACACCCTGTTTCCCTGCGGCTGCTGCACCATCTGTTGTAGAAAACCTCCTTGCATCCCTGTCTGTGCTGCCTTGATTTGCATCACCATTGCTTTCTCCTTCAACTTTCTCTGCTTCAACTCAATCTCATTGCTGCAGTACTTTGCATACGGCAACACCTCGTCAATCGGCTTTGCTTGCCAGCAAATCAAATGATTCTTAATCATCTGGCCAATCTCAGGTCTCAACCCAGCCACAAACCTGAACACAAGGTGATTCATGTCCTTCGCCTCAATAACCTCTGTACCGATGTAATGCTTAAACGCCTTCAACAACCTCTCAGAATAGGCATGTATCGACTTCTTGACTTCCTGAGCCGTTCAATTAATCATTTGCCAATCAATATTCTTCGGTGAAACTCTCATTTTCAGAAACTCAATCACTTTATAATAATACTTCATCAAATCAGGAGACGGTGCCCCTGTGTTTCTGTCCCTTGCCAGTTCCACGTTCCTTTTGCACTCAATCTATAAGTCAGTTTGGAACTATGATCTCAAAAAGAGAAATCATTAGTAAATTACAGAATATCACCTCTAGTCCATGGTACATGGACAAGAACCCCTCCGGCAGTCTCTCTCATTGGTAACATCTTCACTGTGCTCGTATCTGGTAAAGTTTTTGCTGACTGCTCTATGCAATCACTCTTCCTTTTGTCTCTTTTCTTCGCCCATCTGCCTTCCCACTTCTCTAAAGCTCCCCAAACTTGTGCACTTTGCAGAATCTCCTTGAGGTGTGCTTTCATTCCAGTAGACCTCATGTGTTCAAAATCCTTTGGCTCAAAATCTAATCTGTAACTTCTTTTCAAATGTTTGGTATTCTCTAAATCTACGCCATACTTTGCCAAATTTGCCAACCTCTGGTGCACCCTGCTCACTTCTCTAGTTATCTTTGGGCAGAAGCACCTCAATTCTGCTTCCGTGTATGGCTCTAGTCTGTTCACACACATGCTCCCTTCAACAAGTTCATTGGCCTCCATACCCAACCTCACATGGTTCAGGTACTCTTCTCCTTCCGCTCTCCCTGCTGCTACAGGAGTAGCTTGTCTAACCAGCAGGTCAGCTGTTGTGCTGTTAAACCTTGCAATGAGATATTCCCAGACTGCACTAAAGGTGTCTGTGGCACATTCGCATTCCAGATCTGCGGTGTCAGCAGTCTTAAACCCGACTGTCTCATGGTATTTGGAGGAGCTCCAATCGGACTGAAATCTAACAAAGACCTAAGGGCCAGATGTAGCAAAAATAAAAATTGCGACTCGCATTTTGCGAGTTGATGTGACTCGCAAAATGCGAGTCGCAATTTGGAATGCCAGAAAAAAAAACGATCCGATTTTGCGACTCGCAGCCGGACTCGCAACGCTGTGTGCGAGTCCGCAGATTGCGAGGTCGCTGTTTGCGAGTGTGCAAAAAACGAACTCGCAGTTAGCGAGTAAGTGTCGCAAATTGCGATTACCTTCAAAATGGCTTGCAGGTGCAGCAGAACACTCCAGAAAGCACACCAGAACACTCTGGAAACACTTCCTGGCACATGATGATGACATCACAGCCAGGAAGTTAACAAATACACCTGGGAGGAGGCTGGACCACACCCTTTTATAACTGCCAGTCTTCACACTGAACAAGCAGCAGCAGCCATGGAGGGAACCCCACGAAGAAGAAAACTGAAATTTTCTGAGAGGGAGCTGGAGGTGCTGACAGAGGAATGCTGTCAGCACCATGATGAGCTTTTTGGGAGAGCAGCCCTCACTGTTCCTGAGGCCACCAAAAAGAAACTCTGGCAGGACATTCAAGAAAAAATTAATTCCCTGGGTGTGAGCCACAGGACAATTGAGGACATTAAGAAGAGGTGGTATGACCTCCGCTCCCGGACCAAGGAGAGGGTGGCAGAAAGGCTCCGGGAGATGAGAGGCACTGGAGGGGGACCATCATCTGTGCCACCACCCACACCCCTGGAAGAAAGGGTGGAGGAAACATTGGAGCAGGAGGCAGTGTGTGGATTTGGGGACCTGGACACCCCAGAGCCCAGCACATCAACCGGTGAGTACCATGTGATAAGCCTGTACCCCTATCAATGTCATACCCCACCCACCATGTACACAGGTGCATGCACAACCAAATTAACTCCATTTCAGGGTAGAAAAAGCCAGAATGATGCATTATGGGAAATGTAGTCAAATAGGCAGTTCATAGGCAAATGTTTATTAGGAATTGTGCAATAGATACTAGACACTGACAGTGTGTTCCCCATGTCCCACAGGTCTCCAGCAAGACACCCCGAACACCCCAAGCACCCAGGCCCAGGAGGACACCCCAGGACCCGCCAGCACCCCCACCTGCACAGTCAGCAGCATTCCTGCAGTAGTAACGCCTGCTGCAACAATCACGCCAGAAGCTGCCCCAGCAACAGGCAGGGAGGATACAGGTGGGAGCACAGGGCAGCCACCGCTGCGCAGGCGTCGCAGGGCAAGACCTTCTGGGCTGCAGTCTGCATCCGGGATCCTTCCATCAACCATCAGTGAGGCACATCTGCTGCGTGGTCAGCGCCTGCAGAACAGAATATTGGGCAGGATTAGTGGTGTGCTGCACCGCTTTGTTAGAAACAACCATGCAAGCATGCAGCACCTCAACAGACGCATGGACATGATGTGCCAGAACACTGGGGACCTTGCCCTTGCCATTAGGGAACTGGCGGGCGGACTGCTGGGCCAGGCAGAGGCTGGGCGGCGCAGAGATCGCCAGATAATGCTACGACTGGACAGGATGGCCACATCGATCGGCAGGCTAGCCATTAATACAACAGGCCTGTCGAGGAGGACAGTTGGCCTGCAAATAGAGATGGGCCATTTTGCTGGGGATGTTGCCAGGGGCCTGGGACGTCTCACCCACATAATTGAACTTATGGAGACACGGGAAATGTCAAGGGCCACCGGGGAAACACCCCAAGACAGTGAGGAGGGCTCAACAGTGAGCAGTGTCTCTGCCGCTGACAGCAGGGTGCTCAGGAGTGGTAGGCAGAGCACCACGGACGCAGCAGGGACCAGCCAGGCTGGCAGGAGTGGCAGGAGATCATAGATGACACCCAGGACAAATAAATGTGGCACATGGCGTTAATGTGCCACATGACTGGTTGGCATTTTCCTGCCCATGGACAATTTCAACTTGTATATAGTTTCTTCATTACATTAATAAAACAGTTATTTTTGTTCCACTTAACAAATGGAGTGTTTGGTTAATAGGTGAGTATGGTGGGAGTTGACACATACCGTCCAAAATATTGCGTTGCAATGTGGTCCCGTCTCAGTCTGCCTTGATTAGCTAGACTCCTATCCCCATGATGGCGATGTGGTTGTTCTTGCTCTTCATCATCAGGATCTGGGTCTGCAGGGGTGAGAGGTAGCCCACGTCGGGTGGCTATGTTGTGGAGGATGGCGCATGCGACCACTATTTTGAATGCGGTAATGGGGGTGTATTGGAGGGCGCCTCCACTGCGGTGGAGGCATCTGAATCTTGCCTTCAGGAGTCCGAAGGTGCGCTCTATCAGGTTCCTGGTCCTCTTATGCGCACTGTTGTATTGCCTCTCAGATTCAGTTCTGGGTGTTAAAAACTGAGTCATGATCCAAGGCCTGAGAGCATAGGCACTGTCACCTGTTGAGCACAAAAGTACACTGTTAGTAAGTCCAGATAGTCGTGCACAGTGACCTGTGTGTTTGTCTGCAAGTGTCTGTGGCTCTACCTAGGAGGTAACCGTCTCCAAATTTCCCACGTTCCAGGCGTTGATGTATCCCACTATGCCTAAAAATGTATGAGTCATGGGTACTGCCTGGAAACTTAGCTACGATGTCCGTGATGACATAATGGGCATCACAAACAACCTGTATGTTGAGTGAGTGGGTACACTTTCTGTTGCGGAAAATGTGTTCCAGATTAGCAGGGGGGCATATTTGAATGTGTGTCCCATCTACACACCCTATGACATGGGGAAAGTGGGCAATGCGGTAAAAGTCCAGCTTGGTGCTGTTAATTTCTGCCTCATTCCTTGGTAATTATATGAATTGAGACATGTGCGTGACTAAGGCATCTAGGAATGCCCTGAGGAACCTTGACACTGCACTTTGGGATACCCCACCTGCCACGGCAATGACCCCCTGATAGCTCCCTGAGGCCAAGAGGTGCAGTGCGCATTGTACTTGCACATGCGTAGGGATGGCGCAGCCACGCAGAGTCTGGTGTTCTAGCTGTGGTTTGAGTAAATCTATTAATTCTAGAATGGCTGCGCTGCTAAGGCGGTATTTGTCATAGATCTCCTCTTCAGTTTGCTGAAAAAGAGTCTGCCTGGTTCTATATATCTTCTCCTGTCTGTGGCCCCCTCCTCCGCCTCTGCTGGGCTGCGTAGACTCTCCTCCTCACTGCTATCAGGTATATCTCCGCCATCTTGAGTAACCCAGATGCCTTCTGGGTCCCCTTTTGTACTTTGGTAATGGTTACCACCTGCTCTGAGTTAGTGGTAAATGGGACATGCAAACTGGGCTTTTTGCGACTAGTCGCAATTTGCGAGTTGCAATTGCATATGGTTTGCGACTCGCAAATTGCGACTTGCAATTTGCGGGTCGCAAAATGGGGTCGCACCGGATGCGACTCGCAAACGGGTCCCATCGCTTTTTGCGAGTCGGAAATTGGCTTTTTGCATCCCATTTCTGATTTTGCACTGTCGCAAATTGCGATTCGGCCCGTTTGCGAGTCGAAAACGTTTGCTACATCTGGCCCTAGATCCTTCAAATGTCGGTTCCACTGGAGTTGTTCCTTTCACCTGCGCATACAATGGTACTGGTGGACCAACCGTAATAGGCAAAGTTTTGGCATCTGGTGTCTGTCTGGTTCCCAAAACCAGTGGAAGACTAACTCCCATATTCTGGATCATCACTGGTGTCATGTCTGCCTGCGGTCGTGTGACCGAAGTGTATCTCGGTATGATTTGTGGCTGCACCTGGGGCAGTAAAGGTGGAGTTGGCTCAGTCTGAATCAACTTTGGTCTCCCATATACTGGCTCTGTCGGCACCATCAGGTTTGTGGTAGTCTCTAAAATGGGTACATCAGGGTAAATCCTCTGAACCTGTGGCGGTTGCAACTGAGGTTGCATAACCTGGGTGGTGGACACTCCAAAACTGCTCTGCATTGGGACTTGTGTCAAGACAGGACTAACCTGTGTCGTATTCATTGACACCTTCTCTTGTGTCAAACCTGTAGGACCTGTACTGGTACTCGGTCTATTGTCATCTATTGCATATGGGGGTGGTCAATCATTCAGTAACTGATTAAGGAATTCATCATCATCTGAGTCCTCTGTCCCTATTGAGGGCTTTCTAGCCTCTTTATCTCTGGAGGGACTTTTGTCAGTCTTACTGGTAGCTTTCCTCCCTTTGTCTTCAACCTCTGGGGTTATCGCTGGAAGTAGCCTAACTCCATCTATTGTCTCTCTCCTCCAAACTCTCTGTGCACTATCCCATTTGGCCTCTGCTAGTATCTTTTCTGCTTTCCTCATTCTCCCCTCAAATTTCTGTTGCTGTTGCCGTATTGCCATTAGTTCCCAAATTGGTAACGCCTCAAACTGTGCTGGTCTCGGAGGTGGCTTCAGCTCATTTAGCATCCTCCGCAAATTTTCTAAAACCCTCAAATTGAACGTTACGTTCTCAGGAAACGCTAAGCACCCCTCTTTCTCCGTGGCTTTGCATCATTGCTTTAGCCAAAGACATGGCGCGACACCCTTTTCCTCCATTACAATATAAGCTGGCGTACCCTCTGGCGGTGTAACCTCCCCTACATTCATGGTAATATATACATCTCCCCTCAAAGCGCTCTTTCAAGCCTTGAAAATTTTCATCTTTACGTCTTTTATTTTGTTCGCAATCTAATCAGGAAGTGACTTTAATTCCCAGAACTCTCTTCGCCTACCTTCTCAACCATGAATTCCTATTCTCAGGCACTCACCCGGCACTAGAACACAGTTTGTAACTCTAAGAGTACACAAATCATATTAATCGATTATCCTTATTCCATACAATATTTATTGCAATTCTTTACACTATCCATGTGAGTAATGTCCACTGTACATCCAATACAGTTCCATCAAATGTTCATCCACTCACATAGTATGACTTTCACATTAAATTTCCAATGAAAAGAAATCTTGTGTTCATCAATTTGATCCCAGCCTTGTGTTTCACAATAAAGCCAATTTCCAATGTAAAGAGACCTTGTGTTCATCAATTTGCTCACAGCTTTATCTTCAACAATTAAGCCAACACGTGTTTCGTCAGGGGTATCTCCCTCTAGACTTCATCAGGGCTGTGATGGTGTATAGCAAAAAGAATTAAATATGCAGTGCCACAATGGTTTAAATCATATTAATTTACCATGCGGTGTTCCGTGGGTAATAATATAGTTTCTCCAGAATACAAAATATACCTGTATATGTAATAATCACCCATGTATAAAATAAGTGATAATATAAAGTATAATGTATACAACACTGTTGTTAAATGCTACTCGCATGAATACCATCAAGTGAAAGTTATAATAGGTAAAGTAGTGCATATCATGTGTACATGCACACCAATGTGAATATCACCAAGTTTGATATGAACTGACCTTTCCTGTTCATGAAAATCTTTATTCTCTGTATTTAATCCTCAAATCCTCGTACTTTATTAATTCATAGGTAACTGGTCACCCGGGTGCACAATAATTTGCACTCCTTTTCTCTAAAATATCAATAGTAATATAACTTCCTTTAACAATGCATTGATAATAGTCTTTAAGATACTTGCTGCCAGTATAGATCACCCCCTAGTTAAATGACTGGAATTTATTTTTAAATACAATTTAATTTAAATTGGCCAAAATGCCGTGAGTGCTACGATATTATATAATACTATCACAGATTGTACTGCCCGTTAATAATAATAGTATCCTGTTGCTTGTAAAGAGGAAAAAAGAGCTGAATAGCCGATGTTGACAATGTTATCACTCAACAGCATTTATATTTAAAAATGTCCAGCCATTTAAACTACATATCCAATGATATATCACTAATCTACAAGCCATCCTCAATAAGGTTGGCCGTGTGTTTACGAATCACCCAACCCGTTTACCTTCCAGATGTAGCTATTATTGTTAACAATATTGTGTTGCTGTGTTCGCCTTCGGACGCGAGTACGCTCATCTGTTGGGTGCGCAGTACAAACAGAATTAAATTGGCGCGTATACGTGTTATGCGTGAGTTCCATGAGCTAAGTCCTTCCTCTATTGCTCTGTCCCTACATCCTGCTGGTTATAGAAAGAGACTTTTAAAGTCCATCACTTTTACCTGAAATTCAAAAGGCATACTGTTAATCAGACACATAAATTACGTTGGTTATCATTGTTTCATTTTTGTGGTAATGCTCTCACGATTGAAGATAAAGGAGAGTCTGTTGATGATATATCTCTCTGTGTCCTTTGATACTGTGGAACAAGACATCCTTCTTAACACTGATCTAAGCAGTGGACATTAATACTGAGGAGCTGGTCTGGCTTCAGTAATTGTTGACAGGCAGTTCACAGAGAGTCAATCAGGAGTCTTTCACCTGCAAAGAGGTATCTCCTTGCTCCTTGGTGTGAAGTTCCCCACTGTCCATCCATTGCCCTGTATTGCTTAATGAATAACTGTGGCCATTTTTTCAAATCATCAACTTGTGTCCATACAGTCATATGTTGATGATAGCCAGGAGAAGGTTAGAGTTTCTGAGGACTTGATTTCAATCACTACTTTCCTAATGTTGGAGGAAATTAAATGCTGGATGAGCCAAACAATCCCCCAAATAAACTTCTCTAACATAATACTTATTGCATTTGAGACTGAAAGACTATCCGACAGGGGAGATCTTTAACCCTGGATCTCTTTAGCTAGCATATTAGTCTTTCAGGGCAGATGTGTAATTCAGGTGTTTTCTTGGGGCAAACATATCCCCCAGTTACCATGTTAGTGCAGTGGTATGTATATTGTTCTTACAAAGGAGAAACATGATGCCTCTTCTATCTGTCCCCAATAGGCCACACATGGTAGGAACAGCAGTCCAGATTGATGACTGCAATGCATTTTCTGCTGGTCTGCCTGTTACTCAGTTTCAACATTTCTAGATATCTCAGGAAAGCAGTTGTTTATCTGGTCACTGGATGCAGGATAAGCAATTACCTAGCAGCAGACAGGATAGTCTTGCATTCGTTTTCCTGTTAAAGAATTACTTATATTTTTGCCTGGCTGTCTGGATTGATGAGCAACCATAAAATGCCTATTCCTATTGTGTTCGTTCTTAGTCCTCTTTCAATTACCTTGTAAAGCAGGCTAGAATCTTTGCTTCTGGATCGTATCTTCTAGATTGAACTTTCCTTTCATCTTTGGCAATCCGATACTTGATGTCCTCCAGGAAACAAACAAAGACTCTCATTTAAAAACAAAAATAGGCCTGTTAGTTTGTGCAGGACAGTGATAGGATACCTACAAAAGTACTCCAATGTGTCAGACAGTTTTTTAAAAGATTTCTATTTCAAGTCTTCTCTCTGCCCTGCAATGACTGTATCCCTTGGTGGTGCAGTTCTTTTACTGTAACTCTTTCATGAGGAAGTTATATGAGTAATACATTTTTACTCTCTTCATGCATGGTTTAGATGTTTCTGGCTTTGTGAAAAGTGTCCCAGTTTTGCACAAGGAAGTAGATTTTAGGCCGACACAGCATCTTGTATTTTTTTACATTGTTAAATCAATCAATCAATCAATCACAATATTTGTAGAGTGCACTACGTACCCGTTAGGGTTTCAAGGCGCTGGGGGGGGGGGGTGGTTCTGCTACTGGTCGAAGAGCCAGGTCTGAAGAAGTCTCCTGAAGGCGAGAAGGTCCTGGGTCTGTCGCAGGTAGGTCGGGAGGGTGTTCCAGGTCTTGGCGGCGAGGAAGGAGAAGGATCTGTCACCGGAGGTCTTACGCTGGATGCGGGGAACAATGGTGAGGGCGAGGTTGGCAGAGCGGAGTTGGCGGGTGGGGGCGTAGAAGTTAAGTCTGTTGTTCAGGTAGGCTGGTCCGGCGTTGTGGAGTGCCTTGTGAGCGTGGTTGAGGAGCTTGAAGGTGATCCTCTTGTCCACGGGGAGCCAGTGGAGGTCTCTCAGGTGGTGGGAGATGTGGCAGCAGCGGGGTACGCCGAGGACCAGTCGGGCGGAGGCGTTTTGGATGTGTTGGAGGCGTCGTATGTTTTTTGCTGGGATCCTTGTGTAGAGTGTGTTGCCGTAGTCTAGCCTGCTGCTGACGAGGGCCTGGGTTACCGATCTTCTTGTTTCTGTCAGGATCCTTTTGTAGATTCTGCAGAGCATGCGGAGGGTGTTGTAGCAGGAGGAAGAAACTGCGTTGACCTGTTTGGACATGGAGAGGGAGGAGTCGAGGATGAAGCCCAGGTTGCGAGCGTGATCGGAAGGTGTTGGCGGGGCTCCCAGTGAGGTGGGCCACCAGGAGTTGTCCCAGGCGGAGGGGGTGCGTCCGATGATGAGGACCTCCGTCTTGTCAGAGTTCAACTTTAGGTGGCTGCTTCTCATCCACTCGGCGATGGACTTCATTACCTCGTGGAGGTTGGCTTAGGCGGTGCGCTGGTCTTTGGTGAGGGAGAGGATGAGCTGGGTATCGTCGGCGTAAGAGAGAATGTTGAGGTTGTGCTGACAGGCCAGTTGTGCGAGGGGGGCCATGTAGATGTTGAACAGCGTCGGGCTCAGTGAGGAGCCTTGGGGGACGCCGCAGATGATTTTGGTGGCTTCGGAGCAGAAGGGTGGGAGGCGGACTCTCTGGGTTCTGCCGGAGAGGAATGAGGAGATCCAGTTGAGGGCTTTTCCTTGTATTCTGGCTTCGTGGAGGCGTGTTTTCAGGGTGCGGTGGCAGACCGTGTCGAAGGCGGCAGATAGGTCCAGAAGGATGAGGGCTGAAGTTTTGCCGTTGTCCATTTGCTGTCTGATGTCGTCTGTGGCGGCGAGAAGGGCAGTCTCGGTGCTGTGGTTACGTCTGAAACCAGACAGGGAGGGGTCCAGGGTGGAGTTGTCCTGAAGGTGGTGGGTTAGCTGAGTGTTTACAATCTTCTCTGTGACCTTCACCGGGAAGGGGAGCAGGGAGATCGGTCTGAAGTTTTTGAGGTCGTTAGGGTCTGCTTTGGGTTTTTTAAGGAGGGCGTGGATTTCGGCGTGCTTCCAGCTTTCCGGGAATGTCACAGTTTTGAAGGATATGTTTATGATCTTTCGAAGTTGGGGGACGATGGAAGAGTCAGCTTTGTTGAAAATGTGGTGGGGGCATGGGTCTGATGGAGATCCTGAGTGGATGTAATTCATGATCTTGCGTGTTTCTGAGTCGTCTACGTTGGTCCAGGCGGTCAAGCGGTTGGTGCAGGTGGACTTGTCGGGGGTGGGGTTCGTCGTGGGAGTGGTGTTGAGGCTGTTGTGGATGTCGGCGATCTTTTGATAGAAAAAGGTGGACAGGGCGTCGCAGAGTTCTTGGGATGGTGGGATGTCGTTGACGTTGGCGCTGGGGTTGGAGAGCTCTTTCACAATGCAGAAGAGCTCTTTTCCTGTCATGTGCGTTGCTGTTCAGGCGTTCTGTGAAGTGGGATCGCTTGGCTAGTCTGATTAGCTGGTGGTGCTTTTTGCGAGTGGCATCCTTGTGGGCTGTAAGGCTGTCGGGTGTGTGTTCGAGGATCCATTTCTTTTTTAGTTTCTGGCAGACGCGTTTAGAGGTGAGGAGTTCGTCTGTGAACCAGGCGGCTTTTTTTCTTTCTTGGTTGACAGTGGATCTCTTGAGTGGTGCGAGGGTGTTGGCGCAGTCGTTGATCCACCGTCGGAGGTTGAGTGCGGCGGTGTCTGGGTCGATGGAGTCGGTGGGTGGGTTCTGGGCAAGGGTGCTGGTCAGCTGGTCTTCAGTGACTTTGCTCCAGTGACGGCGGGGTGGTTGTTGGGTGCGGTGGTGCTCAAAATTCTTCTTGAATGTGGAGTGGATGCAGTGGTGGTCGGTCCAGTGAAGTTCGATGGTGTGGTTGAAGGTGACGTGGGTGCTTGCGGAGAAGATCAGGTCAAGCGTGTGGCCGGCGATGTGGGTGGGTGATGTGACGAGTTGTCTGAGGCCGAGGTTGGTGAGGTTGTCGATCAGAGATGCGGTGTTGGTTAAATAAATAGAAAAAGAAGAAATGCTGAGAAACGTGCATCTGGCATACAAAAACATAGAACTCTTAAGGCAATTTTGAATTAAATGTCAATTTGATGTGTAGGCCTCACTTTAACTACTACAATATTTTGACTTTGAGTGTAAATGAAATATTGTTTTTATCATTTTGCAAATTGAATTGATTCCTTTACATTTTGAATAATTCTGTTTGTGAAACATTTTCATTATATTATTTCAAAAGGATTGTTAACTTTGATATTTTGTAGTATGGATATCGTACAAAACACAAGTAGTAACTTACTAGCCATTTTAAAGATACAAACAATTATCGCAACTGCCTGCTTGTATCATCAAAGTATTAGTTATACTTAGAACCTTCAAGACCTCACCTTCTTCTGTTTTTCCATCTTTGGTCAAATCAGTTTTTCTCTGGAATTACTTTATGAAAAGTCCGAAAAGAACACACCCGGTTGGCAGTTCATACTTTAAAACAAGGTATTTGGCATCTTTATAGTTTAGGGAGAAGTCCAATGTCACTCCTGTTGGATGGCATGCCGCTACCTGGAGGAAGCCACCAGTTCACTAGGACCTATTCCAATTTCGGCTCTACGGGGCCTCCTCTTTCCAAAGCCACAGCCCTCTTACACATGGCCCTTGTAAGTCACAGTAGCCTGTGCACACATGATTCGAGTACATCACCTGTCCTGAGACGCCCCATTATATGCCCCGACGCTCCCCCCTCATTGAACTGCCCTGCCACTCAGGCTTCTATACGGGCAGGGACCTTGATATATGGACTGACCACTCAGTGCTTACGGTAGGCAACCTATTTTCAGATGGACATCTCTTCCCTTTTCAACAGCTGGTGGAAGAGCATGGTTTTCCAACTGGGCAGTTCCTCTTGAATAGGCAACTCACTCACACATTCCTAACACTCTGGAACACTGTAGAAAGAAAGCCCCTCAAACACCTAGTACTTCACTTCATTCTGCTAGTGAGGGCTGCCACCCAATTACATGGATCAATAGCACAAAACATGAGCTCATACACATCTCCCTAACAACACCGTGCCAAAAGTGAGAGGAGGACTTTGGTCGAGTACTACAAGACAAGGAGTGGGACAGAGCCCTCCTATTCCCTAAAAGTGTGTCCCGAAACTCCTGCTTCAGAAACATACAGCTCCTTATCCTCCATTGAGCATACCTAACACTAGCGCAATTGAACCACTTTTTCCAGACCCACAATCAAACTGCCCCCGCTTCCAGGCTCAGGAGGTCTATCTTGAGCATATAGTTTTGTCCTGCCCAGCTCTCCAGAGCTATTGGTGCTCGGTTCATACCACCCTGCAAGCCGTAACAGAGCTCACAGATCTACAGACGTATATTCCCTAGCTATCTTTAAGAGCAGAAATTGGCTAAAAGTGTGAGCTCGATTCACATCCTTAGCACTCCTCCGCACTAAGCATACCTTAAAACTGCATTGGAGGACCCCTACCATCTCCCCGGTGACCACCTGGCATGGGGTGGTGCACAAGTGGAGCGCGGTCATGAAAAATGCCATCCGATACGAGGAGGTGCACCACCTGTGAAACACCCAATTCCCCCCAATGGGCTGCAATATTAACACACTTCCAATAGGAGGTTAGCATGAGCTGCAACGATCCCCACAGCTATGATTTCACATGCCCAGCACACTCTTAATGCATAACAAGACTGCCAGAGATTTCAACATTGATGCCACTTCACACCCATCTTAATCTTGCTCTAAGCAAATGCTGCTGCCCAATTTCCCACCTGCCCCACTCACTGCATCACCATCACTTCCTTACATACATGACCACTTGCCCCTCACAATCTCACCTACCCTTGATCCCAGTTGTCTTCTGTTCTTCCAACTGTATTAATGAGGCACACATTGATTAATACCACCCTGGCTTATTCCAGAGACACTGTAGAACTCTTAAAGAAGAAGCTGCTGCTACTGCTTAATGCACTGAATACTGAGATTCATTGGGCTTATGTGTATGCATTTGCCTTGCTGTTTCCTTCCAATTTTATTCAGCATGATTGTTACCTGCCTTCAAAAATTCAATACAAACATTTTTAGAAAAATCTTTAGAGTTAAGGGAGTTTCTTGTAAAATGAAACACTTCATTTTATAATTACCTGACATGTTTTTTCTAAACGTAGGAGAATTTATCTATCTCTATTAGAATTTTGAGCTGTGTAAGATTGAAAATCTAAAATAGACAATATCACTAAAGAAATCACAGCTTAAATACATTTTTTATTAAAATGTGCTTGACCTTTACTAATTCATAATTAAAGGAAGTAGAGTAAGTCAAAAATAGTTTTTTCACAAACATTTCATCTACAACAATTGTTCACAAAATTTAGAAAAGTGTAATGAAATACCACAATTACTATACTGCATTTTTAGGGCTAATCCCTATCAGTATTACCTGAAAGTTATCAAATGCATTGTAAATATTTACAGATGTTGAATGGCATTTTTAGAATTTTTTTAAGGCTTTGGAAACATATTGCAATGTGTAGATGTTGTGAAATTGTTTACAATAAATATTTAATGGTACTTAAGTAGTTTTCCTTTTGTTTTTTTGTCCTGTAATCTATGTTTGTCTTCTTTCATATTTCTGTACTTTTAAGGCTTAAGACATCACATAAACCATCCATGAAACACGTCTGCTGTTTCAATTTAATGAGATTTCAAGATACTGGTTTGTGAATGTCTTTCATACATTTTTTTTATTTTTGCAAAAAACTGTACAAATGGATGGCTATTTTTCATATTGTTCGAACAATGTACTGTGTTTTGTGAATGTTTACAATATACAATCAATGCATTTATACACCTCATCATCAATGTTTGCATCTTTTGTTTAGTTTGCTTTGCTCACCACCTTCACAAGTGTTTTTTTTGCATTAGGGAATTTGAACCTGCAAACCACATAGGGCTGCTCACTAGTTGGGTAGGATTTCACTTTCACTCCCATGAAACCCACTATGTTACATGCAGATACTATTA
This sequence comes from Pleurodeles waltl, assembly GCF_031143425.1. Classification (NCBI taxonomy): domain Eukaryota; kingdom Metazoa; phylum Chordata; class Amphibia; order Caudata; family Salamandridae; genus Pleurodeles; species Pleurodeles waltl. The sequence goes on from NC_090436.1 coordinate 237,254,059, forward strand.
TTAATTACATGTACAAAAATACCACTAGGCAAAGTAAAATGTCTCTGAAACATTGGAACTGAACAGGTGGCAAAAACTATGAGAGATAACTCAGGGAGACGCAGGGAAAATACTATTTTGCCAGGTGGGTGTTTCCAGAAACATCTTTCACCATGCAGACTTTTCCACGCATGCCTTTACCATGCAAACCTTTACACACAGATGCCTTTATTAAATGTGTATAAGTATATAGGTATATACACACACAGTGTAAGAGAGAGAGAGAGAGAGAGAGAGAGATAGTGGCAGGTATAAGAAGTCTATGGATTTTATATTGCTTATAACACGCCAGGTTGATGAATCTCCACAAAACTTTACACAGCTATAGCTTTTTCAGGAATAGTGAAGGATACAAGGTTTCTTTACCAGCCAAGCCACAGCAAACGCTTCGGGTTTTGACAGAAGCACCTATAAAATAGGTGCTGCTGTCAAAATCCAAAAGTTCATCTCTCTCAGCTGCACATATGCTGGGGACAGAGATGAAATGCATTAGCAAGCAGGGAGCTGCTGTCAAAGCCCCACTTGGGATCGGCAGTGCAGGGGTCCCCCAGCCCAGCACCCTCGCAGTGCTTACTGTCTTCTATGAGGGTGCTGGTGCACTTTGCGGTGGCAGCATTGCCGCCAGCTCGATTACAAGTGGGTGACAATGTTGCCACCAGCTGTGCTGACGGGTGGAAACCTTGGTTTAGAGCTGTCAATTGGTCTCGTGTTATGCTCGACTTCTGCTAAGCCTGTATTTTTAGCCCACACAAAACTAAAAGTCCCAGAATACGACCCATTATAGGCTGGATGAAAAGGAAGGACTTGCTGTAGATGTCACACATGATGTGGGGTCTCCTGGCAGCTGTGCCTAAGCAGCCTCCTGGAATCAGCAGCTCTGGCCCAGCCAAGAAACAAAAATAATTTAGGCTGTCCATGATAACCCGCATTTCTTCCAATGAGGGGAGCTGGACTCTGGGCCCCCTGGCACGTCTCTGTGATGTGAAAGTGTATTTTACAAACCGCTGCTGGAACAAACACAAACGGAGTTTGGGTTCAAGCACAACTTTTTTGACGCCGTGGGAACACGTCCGGGTTGTTTTTATTAACATATTATAAACTACTGATTTTAGAACGTGTCTATGATACAAAACTTAAATACAATACATTATAAGAAGATTACGGTCTCCTACATATTATAGGGACTCTTAGAAACAACATGGTTGTCAATGCTTGCAAGACATCCTGGTTCAAATGAAGGCAGAGGCAACAGCGGTAAATGACACAATCCCCTCGCGCCGCTCAGCAGAAAAACACCAACGTGGTAATGTGTAATTGCAGTTCCACGTACACTTGGTTGGGATATTCCACTGTGTTGGTATTACTCAAGGTTAACAATAGGCAGATTCCCCACAGGCTGCTCTATAATTTTGTAATTGGAACCCTAGATTCACAAGTTACAGCAGTGCTTTGTCACCTGTCTGCTTTAGCAAATAACAGTCTTTTGAAAAAAAAACAAGGCTTTCCTGCTGGCGTTTCATGGAAACATTTACAATGAAGAAGATTGTTTCCCCCGAAGAAATTTGATAAATCATGTGAAACAGGATTTCCTCTAATCCCTCAGTGGTCGAAAGAAATAAGGAAGCTTGCATCCATTGTACGAAGAACAACACAGGCTCTGTATATTGGAATATAACCTGAACATTTCAATTTAAATATAAAAGATTAGATGGTGAATACAATTTGAACACACTTGGTGGAAAAACCAGGCACTAGAGAGAACATAACAGAGGCTGAAATTAGAGTGTCATCGCAGGACCTCCCCAGTGGATAGGACTTGAAATCAATAGTTCCCTCAGTAAATGTATAAAATAAATACCTCAAAACATGTATTCCTGATGAGTAAGATGTTCAAAAAATGACTGAGGGGAGAGAATCGTCCCCGGAACACAAAATGTCCAGCATATCAACAATTGTAGAAGGCAAAAAACACCCATTTAGTTGCTTAACCTGCAGGTCAGTCTCACCACTAACTATAGATATAAAAATACTAACCAAAATACTGTCCACCATACCTAAAACCATTATATCGCACCTGTTACACCCCTCTCAGGCTGGATCTGTCCTCAGCCAGTATTCCACCTCACAATGAAAAAGGTTGCCTCGCAAACTGTGGTAGAAACAACTGCTGTATTACTTGATGCGCAATCCGCGTTTGGCTCATTGAATTGGGTTAAATTGTTTGGATGAATGTATGTTTTATTGGGAAAGTGAAATAGATACAAAGGGATCCATCAGCGATGATGGCCTGCAATGGATGCGCATCTTTCTCCTTTAACATATTGATGGGCACCATGGAGGATTCCCTGACCCTCCCCTTGCTCTTTCTATTAGCATTAACATCTAGGGGTGTGTGGGAGCTCCGCTCTGCTGGCAGAGCTAACAGAGGTTTTGGAACACTTTGCTCTGCTCAGAGCACAGAGTTAGTTCAAAAACTCCACTAGCCCTGCCAGCAGAGCCGAGCTTACCTGCTGAGTGCTACAGCCCAGTTATGGGCTGCACAGTGCAAGCACAGACTGTCTGTGCTTGCTCTGTGCAGTCCATAACTGGGCTGCAGCGTGCACCGGATCCCGGAAGCAGAGGCCAGAGGGAGGCAGCCATTGCTGACTCGTCACTGTTGGACAAAGAAGAGTACCCCTGGCAGACTCAGGTAAGCTCTTCTCTTTCTTTTGTTGTTGTTTGTGCACACTGGTGCACAAACAAGGACTGAAACGGCAGCTTTCTCAGCCTACGGTCCTGGCTGGGTTCAGGCCAGGGCCGCAGGCAGTTAAAGCTGCTGGTTCTGGCCCCTTATGCACTGGCCTCTCCCGTTTGCAGTGCACATGGGGAAGGCCGGTGCACATCAGCCCTGGCAGCTTTCGTTGCCTGCGATCCTGGCCTGAACTCAGACCAGGGCCGTAGACAGCGAAAGAAAGCTGTTGTTTCAGGCCTCTTGTATACCAGCCTGCCCCGTGTGCACTGCACACAGGACAAGACGGTGCACAAGAGGCCTGAAAAAACAGCTTACACTGCCTATGACCCCCCTGAATGCGCCCGATCTCAGAAGTGCTAGGCAGTCTCGTGCCTGGCTAACCAGGCCTGACCCTGCTTAGTGCTTCTGAGATCTGGTGCATTCATTTCTCCGGGGGTCACAGAACTCTGCCTTGGCGGAATTCCACAGAGTTTTTATTCAACTCCACAGAATTTGGCAGAGTCCAACTCCGTGAACACCGCCCAGACCTATAAAAATCCTTGGCAGCAGAAATACATCAGAACAAGATTAAACAAGTGATTAACATGGGCGCAAGAGAAAAAAAAAACTATGGGGCATATTTAGAAGAAAGTGGCGCATCGGGCCCGATGTGCCACTTTACGTGTGTCGCCCCTTTCCCACCTAACAACACCAGGGCTGCGCCATATTTACAACACGGTGCACCATGTCGGTCGTTAGGACAATAGAGTCAAAATGTTTGACGCTATTGTGGCGCTTTGCTGCACTAGCGTAAAAAATGTTGATGCCAGTGCAGCAAAGTACAGGGAGGTCCATTGATTAAAATGGGTGCGTCGTTTTAACACCTGCTTTAGCAGGTGTTAAGAATTACTGAAAAAATGGCACAGTGAAATATTGTAAATTTCAATGCACCATTTATTCGGGGCTCGCTGCCTTGAAAAGGACCCCTTGCATACATTGGGCCTTGCACCACTTTGTAAATACAGCGTGAAAGAAAGCTCTCCTTAACTTCACCTTAGCGAGAGAAAAAATGACAATAGGGACGTGCAAGGTGGTAACTAAGCCCCTATAGTCGTTAACCCAGCTATGTCCATCTAAGCACCAATAAACCAGATCTAATCTTTCTCACAATTTTTGATCTATTTAATAAACTGAGATAAATTCCAGGCACTCCCATGTTCACATGCACCATCTTAGCGTCTTTGGCAACACACTTTTTCATTTGAAAGTGTGCACATTTAAAGATACCTGAGGATATGAGTAAGACGGTTACTAGAGAGCATGAGAGACAACTTTAAGCTACTCCAAGAAAGGTTGCCTATAGATCTTTCCAATTGGTCTAAATTATAAATTTCACTATGGGGAAAAGTCCAGGTTTAAAAATGAATGAAGCATCCCCCTTGAATTACTTATTTGTGATGATTCCCTTCAAATTAACTATAGACATAGTTGATTAAATGTGAAAATCAAACCATTTATATGAGGAGGCACAGAATTAAAAGCAGAGAAACTGCACACCTCCACTGAAACATGGGGAACTGAGGCTATCTTTACTGGCTAGTGGACCAACTGTCCAAGATCTCAAATATCCATCCAACACACACTGAAATGCCAAGCTGGATACATAAATAACAGGCTTTTGCTGATACAGCATGAGGAATAAGGCTAATAAGCGTCTTCAATTGCCTAATTCAATAAGTCATGATCTGTCTCCATTCTCCCCCCTGTATTCCAAATTATTTTTCCTAGGGTCAACAACTGTTCTCAGGGGCTATATTGTCAATGGTCCTAGATACAAAGCCTGACATGGACAGAGTAGATTGTCCCATTCATGAAAAATGTGATCCTGTCACTTTTTTGAAGCTGCAGGTGTAACTTTTGTACTGAAGAAGGAGACAATTCTGTTTGTGAAGTTTCTTCTGTAATGCACATTGTGAGGTGTAGATGATTTTGGACCTTTGTAATGTGCTGTGGGTACTCTCTCAGTTGCACAACCATCCAAAGGAACTTTTCTAGATCTTCAAAGACTTTTCCTGCCCGGCAGCCTCCAAAAACACAATCCAACTCTCTCATACCCTATGCAACACTCTAGGTGGCTTCTTCTGCAACAAAATTGCAGCCATACACAGCAACTTTGACTCCCAACCCACCAGCATCGACCATCTGCTGACCAATCCAGGTGACTCCCCCACCCACCTGATAACCTCTATTCATCCAAGAGACAGCAGCCTTCATGAGTTCTGCCCACTCTGACTCACCCATCGACCCATGCCCCAACTACATTTTCAACCTTGGAAAGTAGAAAATTAGCAACATCCTCGCACCCTTCTTCAACACGTCAATCAGGACTGCCACCATCTCCGAAGCTTGGAAGCAAGCAGTGGTCAAACCCTCCTAATAAAATCATCTGCTGACCCCAGCGAACTCAAATATTATGGCCCCATATCTCTACTCCCCATCCCTACTAAGGTTTTGGGAAGGGCTATCACCCAGCAGTTCTCTGACCACCAGGAAAGACACAATCTACTGGACTCATCCCAATGCGGTTTCCACATTAACTACAGCACCAAGACCTCCCTGATCACCGCAATGTATGACATCAGATCGCTCTTTGACCACAGAGAAAAGGAGGCCCTGTTCCTCCTCGACCTCTCTGCTGCATTCAACACCATCTCCCACCACACCCTTACCGCCAGACTACACCACATCGGGATCCGAAGCAACACCCTCAAATGGATCCATGCCTTCCTCACAGGGCACACCCAGAGAGTGCACCTCCTGCCTGTCACCTCAGAACCAAAGAGCATCATATGTAGAGTCTCCCAGGGGTCCTCACTCAACCCCACCCTCTTCAACACCTACATGATGCCGATGGCCGAGACTGTTCACTCCCACGGACTCAACATCATCTCTGACACCAATGACACTCAACTCATAGTCTCCCTCTCCTAAGACCACACCTCCCCAGAACCAAATTCAGCAACACCATGACCCACGAGGCCGAATGCATGATATTCAACTGCCTGAAACTGAGCATGGACAAGACCTTGGGGATCATCTTTGGAAACAACACCTGGGACAACACATGGTGGCCCTCCATGCTCGGACAACCCCGACCGATCATGCCTGAAACCTTGGTGTCATCATCAACATCAAACTCATCTTAAAAAGACAGATAAACACAGTGGACTCCTCCTGTTTCCACAAACTCCGCATGCTACTGAAGATTTTCAGATGGATCCCCATTGAAACAAGAAAGACAGTGACCCAGGCCATTATCACCAGCAGATGACTACGGCAGCACCCTTTACTTCATACTCCCCGCCTAGCTTCTACACTGCCTCCAAAGCATCCAGAATCCAGTGGCAAGAATCATGCTGGATCTCCTGAGACAGACCTGCATCCCCCCACCTAAGAGATTTCCACTGGCTGCCCACGCACAAGAAGTGCAAATTCAAGATTCTCACCCTCCCATACAAAGCTTTCCACAAGATCGTACCCAAACTCACCAACCACAGATTCTCCTTCCATCAGCCCACCAGGGAGCTCCAGTCCACAACCCTTGCCCTTGCTCAGGTCCTTATATTACGCCACAGTCACAGCGGTGGACAATTCTTCACTCACATCGCTGCCAGGACCTCCACCTGCGCACCACTCTCACACTCCCCGACTTCAGGAGGAGGCTCAAGACTAGGCTCTTTGATGAGAAGCCACCAGCTCACAGTAACAACCCATAGCTCCTTGATACCCCCAGGGGTGAGAAGCTATACTTTATAAACCCTATGATTGATAGATTGAAATTAAGTAATGCTTCACTGTGCCTTTGCTTTCCAACAGATAAAGGTGCACAGTCAAAAAGACAAACAACTAAAGATACACGACTAGCCCAGTTTTCAAATCCCATCATTATTCCATTGGGTATGCTTGGCACAAAAAGCATAATAACCTGGGTATCAGTGGTAGAATAAAGGAAGGCACATCAAAAGTCATAATTTAGCTATATGTGCTGTTGGAACTGGAATAGCATGGGTGGAATGGAATGACAGAGTCATAGGCCCTCATTCCAACCGCGGTCAATGACCGCCGGGTTGGTGGACCGCGGGAGCACCGCCGACAAGCCGGCGGTGCTCCAATGGGCATTCCGACCGCGGCGGTAAAGCCGCGGTCGGACCGGCAACACTGGCGGTCTCCTGCCAGTGTACCGCCGCCCATTGGAATCCGCCGCGGGGATTCCGACCCCCCTACCGCCATCCAGTTCCCGGCGGTTCTCCCGCCGGGAACCGGATGGCGGTAGGGGGGGTCGCGGGGCCCCTGGGGGCCCCTGCAGTGCCCATGCCAATGGCATGGGCACTGCAGGGGCCCCCGTAAGAGGGCCCCTAAATGTATTTCACTGTCTGCTGCGCAGACAGTGAAATACGCGACGGGTGCAACTGCACCCGTCGCACAGCTTCCACTCCTCCGGCTCGATTCCGAGCCGGCTTCATCGTGGAAGCCTCTTTCCCGCTGGGCTGGCGGGCGGCCTGAAGGCGGCCGCCCGCCAGCCCAGCGGGAAAGTCAGAATTACCGCCGCGGTCTTTCGACCGCGGAACGGTATTCTGGCGGCTCCCGCCGGCCGCGCGGTGACCGCGGCGGGCGGGAGTCGGAATGACCCCCATAGACTTTATAGAACACTAATTATGGCAGTGGGCCTCACATCTTTCACTGACTGTATGAAATTAGGTTGCTGGTTGAGGTAGCTAGAATCCCCACTCAGAAAACAATCACAATTCTTGTCAGGATGAATCCTAAAATTCACTAAATTAACTTGTGTTTAACCTTCTGGTGGCTTGGCACAAAGCAGTCAAGCGAACTTAGAACCACTGTGTAAAGTATTTATGCAGCCCACTAACAATAATAAAGTGAAAACACAAGACAAGACAAATCTCAAACCACTTTAGAAAGACAGAGTAAATTTTCATAAATAAAATGAGACCAAGATAACAAAATTCCAATCAGACCACAGATATGCAATTTTGAAGTTTTAGATAGGTATATCAGCTAAAAGCACAAAGAGCCACTCAGTCATCTGGTCTTGTAGACTGAGGGTAGTCACAAGTTCAGGCCAACCATGATGCAGCATGGGCTGGATAAGGGGACCAGGTTAGTCCTGCCGAAAAAGTTACATTCTCAAAGTATGGTGCAAAGAATTCAGAATTTCAGGATTTCTTGTTTTCTTGAGGATTGCACTCTGATGCCAGCTAAGGATCCAAGACCTGGAAAGACTCTTTTTGGGGATCAGGGAAATTCTCTAACAGGGCCCAGAGGGGTTCAAGCAGGTCCAGTTACAGCATGTCTGCTGGGCAATTGCAGGGCGTCTTCTGGAGCTTGTTGTGTCCCTGTAACTCAGAACAGGAGGTCAGCACATATCCTTATAAAAGGGAGTGACATTCGAACTCCATGGGATCCTCAATGGCCACAGTTTGTCTTATCTCATAGGCAGTGACTTTCAGTAATGGTGGTCACATAACTTACATTTTGAATTTTAAGATGAAGACTAGGTTGATTGTCCATTTACCCTTGACAAATACAAGAAGCTAGAGTGAAACTCCTCCATTTTTCAAAAATTTGCATCAATGGCACTCGTCCCCTCAGAAACTACAAATGGCTGGGCTGAACCCATCCTCATCATGCCGGAAAGGTGACCAACCTGACTGTGACATTATAAACCTGCTTCAGGAAGATCCAATCTATATGCAAGTCAGATTTGACCTTGCTCCAGTAGGAACAATCTAGCAGAACTCCTGGGTTAGATCCTAGCTGAACTAGAACACAAGCAACACAAGACCAGTTTCACCCTGATTGGGACCCTGATTGGGTGTCTTGTGGCACTAGTTTAAAGGCAATCCTACATTTTCTATGCAACCTGTTCTTAGTATCCCTGCCTGGTACGAGGTGCAAATATGTGCATGAAGGATGTATTGCAATAAACTTTGAATCTTAGAGAATTACAGGTTCCCTACCAATTGCATTATTACTTCCCTCCGAAGCTCATTCAAAAGGCCAAACAATATTTTCACTGTGATGTTTTAAATAATGATTTACTATAATCCATTTTCTTTTGTTTCTAATCCCGGATTGGTCTCTGGCTGTTTTGTCGATTGCACTGCCAACAGGCTGGCGGTGCAATCTTGGGAATTACGACTGCGGCGGTTTTCCGCCACATTGGTCCCGGCGAATTTAATCCTTCAGGGCAGCGCTGCTTGCAGCGCTGCCGAGGGGATTACGAGTCCTCCTCCCGCCAGCCTTTTCATGGTGGTAGGAACCGCCATGAAAAGGCTGGCTGAAAGGGGAGTAGTGGAGCCTTAGGCATGGGCAGTGCAGGGGCCCCCTGGCACAGCCCCATGAAGCTTTTCACTGTCTGCATAGCAGACAGTGAAAACTCGACAGGTGCAACTGCACCCTTCACACTGCCACAACACCGCCGGCTTCATTTGGAGCCGGTTCCCATGTTGCGGCCATCATCCCCGCTGGGCTGGCGGGCGGAAACTCGGTTTCCACCCGCCGGCCCAGCGGGGATGTCGAAATGGCCACCCCAGGAGTGTGGCCGCATTGGCGGCCGCGCATCGGTTACAACTTGGCGGGCGGCGGTTGCCGCCCGCCAAAGTTGTAATGAGGCCCTTAATGTCTAGCCGTCTTCTATCTGTGGTGTTCAACCAATCAAATAGTCTTTATTCGAATGTATTGTAACCATAAAGGCACATGCCAGCAAAACAGTTCATAAAAAGGCAGCAAGCAAGACAATTAAAATACATATTACAAAATGAAAGACTAAAAACGCAGGTAAAAACTCATATAAAATACACTAAAAACATCCATCAGATTATGAAAAGGCAGAGGCCAGCAGCACAATGAATCAAGCATAGAATCTCTTACTCTCAGTACAGCTCTTAAAGGCAGCACACTTTAAAAAATAATATGAATGTCAACTAATAGCTGGAGAAACATCAGGGCCAGGCGGCCTTGCCTTACGTTGCACAATTAATCAAGCATAGAATCTCTTACTCAAACAACAGCACACTTTAAAAATAATAAGATCATCAGAAAATAGCTGGAGAAACATCAGGGTGGGACGTACTTACCTAAAGTTAAGGGACTTCAATAAATGCTTAATAAACATTTTCCTGGGCCCAGTACAATAACTACAGAACATCATGAAGTGAAGGGTATCCTGTGGAGACTGATGGTAGCAGCCACAAGGACCCAGGGGACCCAGAAGATTTCAGCCACTCAGGGAGGCCAAAAGGTGATGTATCATCTTGAATCTGAATCTGGTCAATAGAAATTCAGTCCCTATCATTCCTCACATTGAACAGGCATGTTTCCATAGGCTGTACAATTTTTTGTGACATATGCCCCCTAACCGTGGGTTTCAGTAGTTCCATATGTTCTCTGAAGAGTGCCTGACGTTCAGAAAATGTATCTCTAACCCAATTTAGCTCTGTGGTACTCATGGTCCACAGGTACAGAATTAGTCCTCCCTCCCCAGATTGCTAAAGACACCCTTGATGTAGACAATCCAGGGGACCTTGGTGGTGTGATCCAAGGATAGGCAGTCTTTCAGAATTAGCCTATTCTGTGGATATCCCCTTCTCATCCACACCTTAATCCAGCATATAAGTGGCCTAGGTCAACTATTTACTGGACTAGTAATTCATCATGTGCAGACAGTACTGGCGTGCTATGGGGAACCTGCATCACCTGCCTTAAAAATAGCTTTTTCATGGGCTAACTACAGTCAACTCTTGTATCCCCAAACCTTACTGCCAGATAGTACTTCACAGGCACACTTAGCTTAACACACCCTAATTAAGGGACTTGGAAGGTGTGACCCCAGCCTCAGTGCAAATCTATGAACAGCAGCAGTTGCCTTAATGAGCTCCAATTTCTTACTTTCAACCAGGGGATTCCAGCTACTATGACAAACAAACAGAACCCTGAGATATGAGCAAACAGGAACCTTGGCTAATGTGTGTGACCCCACCTTAATTTTTTTTTTGATCATGGCCAGAGCTTCCAACTTTGGAGCTGGAGAACCAGGTTCCACTCTTGGCGGCAGCTCAACATCCTGTGATTTTGGGAAAATCACTTAGGGCCATATGTACGAAAGCTTTTTCCCATAGACACAGAACGGGTAAAATCCTTTGGTACATCTGGCCCTTAGGCCCTCATTATGACCATGGCAGTGAGTGGTAAAGTGGCAGTAAAACCGCCAACAGGCTGGCAGTAAGTACCATCAAATTATGGACATGGCGGTGATAACTCCCATAGACAGCCATGTACGACAGCAACTGCCAGGGCGGAAACAACAGTCACCACAGTGGCAGCCAACAACAGCCAGGCGGAAGACAAAGTACTGCCCACCACATTAAGACACATGAAACCACCACCTTTTCCGGGGCGGTACCAACGCCAACAAAAACCTGGTGAAAACAGAGCTTAGAAGTGAAAGGACTCACCATTGGAGACACAGGAATGAACCACTCCGCCATGTAACCCGAACTGCAAGCTCTACGTCATGCTCCACCTGGAACACCAACGCCGACAAAGACGACGACGGTGAGTACAGCCGTCTAGCACACAAGGGAGGGTGGGAGGAAAACGAGAGTGACACACACACGCACAACACACTCCCAACACACACATCATACACACAACCAGCTGCACATGTAAACCAATGGCACACGACACACAACATAATAAAACACGGACCACAATCCTGGAGTAACGACAATGTATTAGTATAGCAAAACCCACCACACAAAACAAATATATATCAGGGGGATGAGGGGGCACCTCAGCCGAATACGGGAACTTCCCCACTGGTTCTGGATGAGGAAACATGCCCATTGCTTTGTCGTGTGGAGTGCAAGGCCACAGTCTCTGAAGTGGGTGACTTGCCCACTGGTTCTGGAGGGGGCAACATGCCCATTGCTTTGTCCTGGGGAGTGCAAGGCCACAGTCTCTGAAGTGGGGCACTTGCCCACTGGTTCTGGAGGGGGCAACATACCCATTGCTTTGTCCTGGGGAGTGCAAGGCCACAGTCTCTGAAGTGGGTGACTTGCCCACTGGTTCTGGAGGGGGCAGCCCGCACAGCAGCCCCTGGAGGGTGGCCTACATGGTGTCCGCTGGCGATGATGGCTGCACTGTGGTGGTGGTTTGAGGAGCCTCTGGGCAGCCCCTGCACTGTCCGATAGCTACACTGTGGTGGTGTTTGGAGGAGCCTCCTGGGCAGCCCCTGCACTCCCTGATGGCTGCACTTCCACAGATGGCAGTCGGGCCCCGTGACAGATGGTGCTGATGATGGTGTTAGCCTGACAGCTTCTGCTGGCCTAGAGTGCCTCGTCTCCTCTTGTCCATGGGTTGTGGATCCCTTACCCTTCCTGGCAGGGGTGGATGGGCTCTTCCCCTCTCTGCCTGGTGGTGCAGGCTCCTTCCTCTTCTTCACAGCTGGTGCAGGTCCCTTCCCCTTCTTCACAGGTGGTACAGGCCCCTTCACACTCTTTCTTGGTGGTGCAAGACTCTTCCCTGGTGGTGCAGGACTCTTCACACTCTTCCCTCGTGGTGTAGGTCCCTTCCCCTTCTTCCCTGGTGGTGCTGGCTCCTTCCTCTTCTGTGTTGGAGGTCTGGTATCCTTATCACCACAAGTAGGTGGTGCTACCACTGTCCACGTGGACTGTTTGGCTAAGGTGCTGGGCTGTGTCCTTGGTACCCAGCATACATGCAGGACAGGAGGGGGGTAGGGAAGAGGTCAAATTGGGAATGGAAAAGCTTTTTAGGGATGGTGGGGCGGGAGGAGTAATGGGAGTGGAGGATGAGGGAGTGGTTGTTGATGGTGTATGTCTACTAGACTTAGGTGCAGGTGCATGGGCTGTGTGTTGATGTGAGGTGGGTGGCTGTTGGATGTGTGAATGCTTGTGTTTGTGTCCCTTAGGAGGGAGGGACAGACACGGTGGGAGACAACACAGTGGATGAGTGCATGATTGTTGTGGAGATGTCTGCCAGTGAGGTGTGTGTTCTGCTTGGTGTGGTGATGCTAATAGTGGATGTAGATGTAGTGCATGCACGTGTGAGTGTGAACGTGACTGGGAGGGAGGTGGAGAAGAAGGAGTAGGAGGGCGAGACAGTGGAGGCAGTGGATGTTGTCATGTCTGCAACTGTATGGTGTTTGTGTGAGTGCCTGTGGGATGAAGTGTAGTGCTTGTGTTTGCCTGTGCCACTCTTGTGTGTTGCCTTGTGTACATGGTTGTCTGTATGTGTGCCTGGGATGATTTGGGGTTGAGGGTAGAGGGACTGGGAAGTGGTAGTTGGAGGGGGGATGGTAGAAACAGGGACAATGGCTGCCATCAGAGAGGAGGCCAGAGCCTGAATCAAACTCTGTTGGGTCGCCAATCCACCGTGAATATAACACGTACTTGCAGCTGGGATGCTCACAGAGGTGTCCACCACCACCTGGGAGCTCCCATCGGACGAGGTATCTGAGTCAGTGTCGTCTCCTCCAGTCTCCGCAATGGTGCTCCCCTCGCCCTCCACCTCATTTGTTCCCTCGGCGTCGGTGGACTCTGACTCCAGGGTCATGTGGGATGCAGCTCCCTCTGTCACCGGTGCCCCTGCTTCTCTGTCAGATGATGCTAAGGCACACAGGGGCTGGATTACAGAACAAAAAAGGGGGGGAGAGAGGAAAAGGAAACACTGGGTCAAATACTGCACCATCACCATGGTTGGCGTACACAGCACCCTCACACACAGGGAACAGGCCAAAGCAATATGCATTGCACTACCAGTGATATGGCTAGTCATCAAGGCATGATGAGTAGCACACACCGCCAACTGCAGCACACCTGGGACCCACGATGCCCTGCCTGAAAGTGACTACTAACAAGCTCGGTTACCTGTATTTGCCATGCAACCATTCCCCATCAGAGGACCCACGTCTGGCCTGGCTTTAGGGGCACCAACTAACTCACAACCACCTCCTGGATACCAACCCACCAGCGAAAATATGTAATAATACCCACTGTACTGACCCCCTTATAGCTGTTGTGATTCCCTCAAGTGCCCATCCAGCTCAGGATATGCCACCGCCAGTATGCGGGCCATCGGGGGGTCAGGGTCCGATGGGCACCCCTTCCTTGTTGGGAGGCCATCCCCAGCTGGGCCTCCGCAGTCTTCCGTGCCCAGGGCCTCAGGTCCCCCCACCAACAGTGGGTGCTCTGCCTACCATAGACCCCCAGGGTCCTCATCTCCTAGCAATGGCACAACATATTCCCTTCTTTTGATGGGCGCTGACCTGCATAGGCAATAACGACAGGAGAACACCATTAAATTAACAGTCCAGCCTGTCACACATGGTCCACCATACCCGTTTCCATCACCATTGGCACACACATTGACCAGTGCACAACATGTACACCACCAACAGATAATCCCCCCTACACAATGCCTTCACACACATCTCCATGCATCCATGCCACATGCATCGTGCCCACAGTGTACTCATCTGTTGGTCTGGAGGCCCATACAGCAGTCCGTACTGGGGTAGGACCCCATCCACCAGTCGCTCCAACCCCTCCGAAGTGAAGGCTGGGGCCCTTTCCCCGGTCACACAGGCCATGGTAGGTTCCAGACACAGGTCACAGCAGCACATGCAGTGTAGGTCTTCTCCTGTTGAAAGTCAGGAAACAAGTGAGGAATGATTTAGAAAATGGCGGTCATGTCCGCGGGGGTGTACACCGTCACCACCGGCGTCCATCCCCATTGGCCACTGTACTCCATAGGGCCCAATATTATCCAATGAGGAATTGCACGGCAGTTCACAACAGCCTACCGCTACGACACCCAACGTCAGTGGAAAAATCTCACTTCCTCCTGTCCCTGCACACAGGACAGGCGGTCGCCATTTCAGGGGGGGTGAACAGGCCTATCAATAATTGCTGCGTCCCGGGATAAATAGGCACATACTTAGAAATTTACACTGTCCCAATACATAATTGTACAATGTGGACTGCTGTTGTGGTTTAGTTGTTCAAATTGTGACAGCCTACTCACTCTTGTGTCCCTTAGATACCTACCGCTGCAGATGAATAGGAGATGGAGACATACCCCCGTGTACAGACCCCTGGTGGACTTCTACACTGGACGACAGGCACATTATACTCACTTATAGACTGGACAGGTCCACAATCACAAAGCTGTGTGCCCAGTTGGAGCCTGACCTGATATCAGCTGGATAACCCCTCTTGTACAAGTTCTATCCTGGCAACTGGTTCTTTTGAAGTGACAGTGGGTTTGGCAGCAGGACTGTCACAGCCAATGTTCTCAATCGTGCTGGAAAGAGTGTTGTATGCCCTGGTAAAACACATGTGCAGCTATATAGCTTTCCCCCAGGTGGGAAATCTGGCCACTGTGAAGGCAGGATTCTATGCAATGGGACATATCCCCAATATTATTTTGCGATTGACAGGACACATATTGCGTTTGCCCCCCCTGCCAGAATGAACAGGTGTACAGGAATCATACAAGTTCCCACTCCATGAATGTGCAGATGGTGTGCCTGGCGCACCAGTACATCTCCCACGTCAATGCTAAGTATCCTGGGTTGGTGTATGATGCCTTTCTCCTGAGGAATAGCAGCCTCCCAAATGTGATGGGCCAACTACAGAGGCACAGGGTGTGGCTTATAGGTGAGCCTTGGTCCCCACCAGGTGTATGTTGGTGTATGCCTCTGATGTTAACCTAATAGTATAGTGTGTGGCTAAATGTTTTCTCTCAATACCTGCAGGTGACTCTGGCTACCTAAACTTATTGTGGCTGCAGACCCTGTGAGGAATGCAAGGACAAGGGCTGAAGAACGTTATAATGAGGCACATGGGCCAACCAGAAGGATCATTGAGAGGACCTGTGGCCTCCTGAAGGCCAGGTTCAGGTGCCTCCATCTGACAGGTGGATCCTTGTGCTACTCACCCGAGAAGATCTGCCAGATAGTAGTGGCATGCTGCATATTGCACAACCTGGCCCTCAGACGTCATGTACACTGTGGCAGCAGTGGACCATGAGGACAGTGAGTATGAGGAGGCAGTGGAAGAGGATGTGGAAGAGGATGTGGACAACAGAACATCAGTTATCTGTCAGTACTTCCAATGACATACAGGTGAGACAGTCCAGCTTCACATTTCTATGACTATTGGTGTATTCTGTGTGGCTGTGGCATGATGGCATTCCCCGCTTTTTACCTCTACTTACTGTCACCTATGGATTATCATTTTATAGGTTTTGGTGCTGTGACAACAATGTCCTGGTGTGATCACCACAACCAGCTACAGGTCATTCTTTCTATGCTCTCACAATGTGCAGTTAATTTGCAATGGATGTAGCTGTTTCCATCAATACAAATTTACAATACATGAAATACTAGTAGTCACGTTTTGTCGAAGGGTGTGTATTGTAGTGCTAAGAAATTGAGGGGAAAGTGCAATGGAATGGGGTGAAGATGGAGGAAAGTCCAGGGTATTGTTCCAGTCTGTTTGTAGCACAGGTGCAGTGTCCAAAGGGACATAGGAAGGGGAGCCATGGCAGTTCAAGGTGGACAAGGTGACTGAGTGGAACACAAAGGGGACAATCAGGAGAATCTCATTTCGTGGCAGTGGTCTTGGCAAGTGTCCCTGGCTTCTGTCTGGGTAGCAGGGAACGTTTGTGGGATGGTTCAACTTCTGCAGGGGAGGGATGCTGGTGGCCTGTGGGTCCTGTGGCGGGGCCTCTTGCCGACTAATGGTGGTGGAAGTGGAGGGCTGGTCAGTTGACTGGCTAGTGGTAGGGGCCCACAGTTGTGCTGTTGCCTCCCTCGTGATGTTGGCCATGTCTGCCAGCACCTCTGCTATGGAGAACAGGGTGTTGTTAATGGCTTGCAAGTCTTCCCTGATCTCCTGATACTGTCCCTCCTGTAGTGGCCTGTTCTCCTGCACGTTGTCAAGGATCTGGCCCATTGTGTCCTGGGAATGTTGGTAGGCTCCTAGGATCTTGGAGAGTGCTTCCTGGAGAGTCGGTTCCCTGGTCCTGTCCTCCCCCTGGCGCACAGCAGTCCTTCTAGTGTCCATGTTGGCCTGTGCCCCTGTCTCCTGAACAGTGTGCCCACTGTCACTGACTCCAGGTCCCTGATTGTCTTGGAGGAGAGGTGTGGCCCAGTGTCCCTGTACAGGTAGGCACACTGCTGATTGGTGTGACCTGGGGACAGAGGTGTGGGTACGCTGGGTGGGTGCTCTGGTGTTGGATCCTGATGGGGGAGGCTCTGTGGTGGACTGTGAATGGGCTTGGGTGACCGGCTTTCCAGTGGTCCCTGATGGGCCAGGTAGGTCCTCCAGATCCAGAAGTACAGAGTTACTGTTATCACTGGGGGCATTTATATTGGGGGGCTAGATAGTGGTGGCACCTCCTCTCCACTGACATTAGCTGGGGTACCTGTGAGGATGTAAGTGATATATTATGCTTCATGTGTGTGACATATTGTATATCCCTGGCTTCCCCTGTATCGTTGGTGTTGCCTTGCCAGCATTTGCTTGTGTATGGTGATGTATTGTGGGATTGTTAGTTTCCCTCTGCTGTGCATGCTTTAGTGATGGGTGTCCATGCACAACTGGGAGGGGTATCCATACATTGGTATGGTATTCAGGGCTTGGCATTGGGGTTAGTGAGATGTGTAGGTGCAGGTGCAGTGTGTGGGTTGGAGTGGAGTGATGGGAGTGAGGGTGTGGGTGTGAAATGGCATGAGGGTTTGGGGGGTGATGATTAGTAAATGTTGACTTACCAGTTTCCAGTCCTCCAGCTACTCCAGCAAGTCCCTCAGGATGCAGTAATACCAGTACTTGCTCCTCCCATGCTGTGAGCTGTGAGGGAGGAGGTGGGGGTCCACTGCCAGTCCTCTGTATGGAGAACTGGTGCCTTGCTGCTATGGAACGTACCTTCCCCCGTAGGTCGTTCTACCTCTTCCTGACGTCGTCCTATGTTCTTGGGTGCTGTCCCACAGCATTGACCCTTCTCCCGATTCTCCACCATAGCTCCATCTTCCTTGCTATGGATATCTGCTGTACATGTGCTCCAAAGAGCTGTGGCTCTACCCTGACACTTTTCTCCACCATGACCCTTAACTCCTCCTCAGTGAAACGGAGTTGCCTTTGTGGTGCCATGGATGTTGTGTGATGTGTGTTGGTAAGGGTGTATTGGGTAATGTGGTGGGGAGTGTAATGTGGAGTGCGTGAGGGGTGTATGGGTGTAAGTGGTGTGTGTGTCTAGTTGTCACTGTGCTCTTCTTCTTAGTCTCCTGGTGTTAATTGATGTTCATAAAGGGTTGTGAGTAATGTGGGTGTGTGTTTTATAGTGGTGTGGGTGTGTGGGTGTGGTGTGTGTATGGGTGTCAGGTGTGTGTATTTGGTATTGGCCAATGTGGTGCTGTTTTGTATGTGGGTGTCCATTCTGAGCCCAGCGGTATGTACCGCCAATGGTTTACAGCCGCTGAATGTCTGCCGTGGTGATTCGTAGGTCATCATGTGATAGACGTTGTTTTGTTGGTGTAACGGTATGGGTTTTGGGACTGCCACTTTAGCACTGACCTTTGGTCTGGCGGATTTTTTAATGTGGCTGTATTCTGTCAGATTGGTGTGTGTGTGTCAGAATATGATGAACGGATTTCCGCCACCGCAGTGGTATGTTGGCGGCCGTCAGTGTGGCGGTAAGCGGGTTTTACTGCCAATGTCATAATGAGGGCCTTAATCTCTCTGTGCTTCAAATTTAGCTCCTTGAAACCCTCATGGGTGATATGATGTGCTTTACAAATCCAGAATTTATTTATTATTTTACTTTTACTTTTACTTTTTGGGGCAAGAACTGTCACATACGATTTAGTAAAATTAACTGCAAGATCTAAGCTGGCCATAAAGTCAAAAACGTATCCAGTAGCAGCTGTAGGCCGACTGCAGCAGGAGCAGAAACACAAGAGTCAGAGTTTGTCATACTGGTTAGCTGATGTGTATTGGGGAAGGGGACCAGCCTAGCACCATTTGCACGCCCCAAGAGGGTATTGGAGCAAAGAGCACTAGGACTGCCAGCCTTGCAATGAGGCCGTATGACCTTTTAACATGTATGGAGCAGCTCTGTTTAGGAAGGTTTAGGCACAGGGAACCAATCTTGAAGTTTAGAAGTCAACTTTTAGCTTTTAGTTTAAGACAGTTGCCCTCTCAAACTTCCCCTGGGAATATTTAGAGACAAAGATACAAGGAACAAGTGTGCATCTTTGTGGTTTCAAAAGTCAATTTTAATGTGTTCTAAAAAGATCCCAGTTTCCATTGAAATACATTCATATTTTTCACAGTTTTTAGCATGTTTATAAATGTATTGCTTTACATTTTAATTAGTTATATTTTTCATATACAGAAATTAGTTACTTAAACCTACTCCCCCTCCTGGGGTATAGGCAGCCATCAACCATAATTCTTCAGCCACGTCTGTCCTGGGCTTTTCTTTCAATCTGACTCCACGTGTAGCCCATCTCCTTGCAGTCAGCCTTAAGGCTTTGGCACCAGGTGTTTCTTGGCCTTCCTCTTTTCCTTTTCTCTTGAAGGGTCCATGTAAGAGCTTACCTAATGATGTTTGATGCAGGCTTGCTGAGGATGTGACCTATCCAGCCCCATCGTCTTTTCATAATTTCTTTATGAGCAGGGAGTAGGAAATCCTGCTGCCAAAGATCATTGTTGCTGATGATGTTTGGCCAGCGGATTTAGAGAAATTACCTTAGGCAACTGTTGATTAAGGTTTGGACTTTGTTTCAGTTTCACACAGAAGGACCACTTTTTATGTTGGTGTTAAAAACCTGATCTTGGTTTGCAGCATAAGGTTCTTGGAGCTCCATATCTTCTTTAGATGAATAAAGGCAGCCTTTGCCTTGACATCAGCATCTCCGCTGCCCTGCTTGTCTCTGACACTGCCCAGATAGGTAAAGATAGGTGAAGGTCTCATCCTCTTTCAGTACATTGCTTGCATCAGTGACTGTAGTTGTGCTGGTCATGTTAGCCTTCAAGATCTTGTTTTTTTTTCCATGTGAAGTTTGGGCCAAGTTGTGCTAATTTGAATGCCACTTTGTTGGTCTTCTCTTGCATCTGCAGATGGGTATGGAGAGTAGGGATAGGTTGTCTGCAAAGTCCAGATCACAGAGCTACGTTCAAGGTGTTCACTGGATCCTATTTCTTTTCCTTACTGTGAATGTTTCCATGATTCCTGACCTCCTGCTTTTGATCTTGTGTCCAATTTTGTTTTGCTGGCTTTAGGACTCTGGGCACTTTACCACTGCTGACCGGTGCTATAGTTCAAGTGTTCTCTGTCTAAAATTGTATTGGTGATTGGTTTAACCATGAGAGGCATATTTGTTTTACTAGTAAAACCCTAGCATAGTGTACCCTGTGTGCCTAGGGCCTGTAAATCAAATGCTACTAGTGGGCCTGCAGCACTGATTGTGCCATTCAGATGAGTATCCCTGTAAACATGTGTCAGACCTGCCACTGTAGTGTCTGTGTGTGCAGTTTCGAACTGCAATTTTGACCTGGCAAATGCATCCACTTGCCAGGCCCAAGCTTTCCCTTTTATTATATGTAGGTCACCCCTAAGCTAGGCCCAAGGCAGCCCCGTAGGCAGGTTGCAATGTATTTCGAAGGTAGGATATGTACTGGTGTGGTCCTGATAGTGAAATACTGCTAAATTCGTTATTCACTCTTCTAGAGGGTAACATGGGGATTCCCTTGAAATATACTTTAAGTGTAATTTCCGATTGGGAGCAGATAGAGATGTGGAGTGTGGGGTCTCTGAACTCACAATTTAAAAATACATCTTTTGGTGAAGTTGGTTTTTGAATCGTAAGTTTGAAAATATCACTTTTAGAAAGTGGGCATTTTCTTGCCTAACCATTCGGTGCCTCGGCCTATCTGCTAAATGCACGTCTGGGTCAGGATAACAGTTGGTCTGTTTGTGTATTCACTCTAAACAGTCACACAAAGGGAGCTGAGGTGTGCCTTGCATATCCTGATGGCCCTTCACCAGGTTAATGGTCCTTCCTGAGCTAGAGTGGTGGGAGGAGCTGACACTTGCACTTGAATAGGGCTGTGCCTGTCCTTACACAAAGCAGTCTCCAGCCCCTGCAGTGTGACTGGGGCCAGGGCAGGGAAAGGCAGGGTCCTGTGCATTACAAAGACTTCTCTTTGAAGTCTGCCTACTTCACAGACAGAAACAGGGAAAAAGTGCTGGACCTCTGACCCCACATAGTTAGAACACTTCTGGACTGAGGACATTGTGTCAGGAAGAGGAGTTGGATGCTGTAGAAGGGACTGACATGCTTCTTGTTGCTTTGCTGTGATTTGCTGTGCTGGCCTGCTGCTTGCTGCTTCTATCCTGGGAGTGAAAGGACTGGACTTTGCTTTGTACATCCTGCTTTCCAAAAAGTCTCAAGGACATAAAAGACTTCATCTGCCAGTGCCTGGGCTCTTCTGCTGAGAGTCCTGCCTTGCCAAGTGGTGCCAACTCCAGTCCCTGGGCCCTTTGAAGTACCAGCTGGTGACCTGAAGGAGAAACTCCACGCACCAATGTGCAGCGGCAGAAAAATCAATGCAGTGCCTTTCCTGCGCCTGGAGAATTGACTCAGCACCTGTCTTGCAGCTGCAGAATCAACACAGTGCCTGTTTCCCTGTGGCTCCATCAACATAGTGAATCTGGATTTTCCATTCATCCTCTCTGGGCATCAATTTCTCTTCAACTCTGCACCACAGTAAGGAACCAAGGCTGTGTGTCTGGAAATCAATGCATCGCCTTTCCTGTGAAAAAAGAATCAACGCATCACCTCCCCTGCCAGTAGGGAACCAATGCATCACCTCTTCTGCGAGGAAAGAATTGAGTGTCAGTAAGGAACTGGCACATTGCTTTGATTTTTGATGCTTCAGCTCCCCTGAGGCCTGCTTCGTCTTTGTTTTTGACACATTTTCCCAAGTACTTTGCGCTGAAAAGATTCAATCATTGATTACAGTGGATTAAGACTCATTGAAACCTTTCAAAAGTGATATCTTTTCTTTGGTATGTTCGATTGTTGTCGTTTTGGTTTTGTTTTACTCAGATAAATAGTGGCTATTTTTCTAAACTGGTGTGGAATACTTTTGTAGTGTTTTCACTGTGTTACTGTGTGTATATGTGTGTTTGTGTGTACAAATACTTTACACATCGTCTCCGAGATAAGCCTGACTGCTTGAGACAAGCTACCAAGGGGGTGAGCAGGGGTTATCTAAGCTGTGTGACTCCCTTACTCTGATTAGAGTAAGGGTCCCCACTCGGACGAGGTGCAAAAAATGCCAACTAGAGACCCCATTTCTAACATTAAGGGAAGCTTTTGCAGCAGCTGCCTAAATTGTACTGCAGTCTGTATGAAGCCTGCACTGCCCTTTTGTTCATACTGTACAGCAAACCTGCTTTGGCCCTAACGGTTTTGCTCCTGTTGTTTGTGTGAGTGCTAAGCAGGAACTGCTGCTTCCAATGATGAAGTGTGAGAAATCTAGGGGTGGTCAGTAAACTCCCCTCCTCTGGGGAAGTTCATGGAGTTTTGCCCACTCTGCCTAAAGTGCGGAGTTCCAGAAAAACTCCAACAACCGCTGCGTGGTGGCATTTTTCTCACACGCATTTCACCACGGTTAAGTTGGCAAATGAGAAAATCAAGTGCTAGGATGAATCCAGCATGATTTCTCAATGCAGACGGTTGCGACAGGTCTCTACCGCTCATGTTGAGAAAGCTGTTGCTCACATTGAGAAAACATGGGACAATCTCCTGGCTCTAAAAATCAGTGCTACATACTGAAAATCTGCCACTGGCGGAACTCTGCAGAATCTCGCAGAGTTTTTAGGGAACTCTGAAGAATTCCTCAGAGTGTAACTCTGCGACCTCCACCCAGACCTAGAGTAATCATTAACTACCACTAGATGTGATGTGGTTGCTCTCTGTGATAAGATACCCTACCCATCTGCTGCCTGTGTTTTACCTCTTCTGGTTGACAGAACAGCTTCCACTGTGCTGTTGTAACCAAACAAAAGCTTAGTAACCTTACTTAGACTTGTGTGAGAGTCTCCCACTTAAACGGAAAAGAAGGTAAAGAGGAATTGACTCTGAGCATTCAGTCTTTGCCTACTCTGATGACTCTGTCAAAGCACATGGGTTGCTTGAAGTGTTTTATTCTCCCACCACCATCACCCCCCAAAACATACGCTGCAACATCATCATGCACAGAGCACAATGATTTGTGACAGGCTGGAGCCATAAAAATTAAGCAGCCAGAATGCCAATAAATCTCATTTAATATATTAGTACCGGCAAAGACAGGCATGCTCAGATGCTGTGTAATCTCCTGCAATTCACCACAAGCTTGGGAACTAAAACGTGTGCACAGAGATAGAAGGTACAGAAAGAGGCAGGTTTCTCATGGTGAGGCACAAATAGTATATGTGTTTTTGTGAATGCTTATGTCATATCAGTTGGGACGTAAAACACAGGCTTTTTTTCTTTGTCAAAGCTAAACTGACTTCAAATTCACTAATATTTTGCAGCACTGCCTCAAACTGTCATAAAATGTTTACTTGGGAATTACTTTCCAGCTCAAAACGTGAAAGGTGTGCTGCTTTCCATTACTTTGCATCAAGGAAGCATTTCACTGGTGCTACATCTGTCTTCCATACAACTGCCTAAGCTTCTTTACTCAAAACCCTATCTGCTAACCTTTGCACCAAAAAATAATGCCTCATCGAGACAGGCATTAAAAAAGCAAAAAAAGTGTTTATATCTCATAACATTTATGAATTTACATGTGTGTTGCTCTGCATGGCCCCCATCCAAAGAAAAGAGTTTATAAATGTGTCTAGGGTTCCCTTCCAGTAGAAAACCTTTCTGAGATATTATTCAGACACCCTTGCACTGTTGCGCAAATGTGCTTGTGTGGCTCTAAGCAGCCGTGATGATGTTCGCTAATGAGTCACATTTTGCAGCAGTGCTAGCGAGAGAGAAAAACACTCCATATCTTAGTAGATATAGGCCCTCATTACAACCCTGGCGGTCAAAGACCGCCAAGGCTGTTTTGGAGGTTGTACCGCCAACAGGCTGGCGGTACAAACGGTTGTCCCGGCGAATTTAATCCTCCAAGACAGCGCTGCTTGCAGCGCTGCCCAGGGGATTACGAGTCCCCTTCCCACCAGCCTGAAAGGAAGGCGAAAAGGGGAGTCGTGGGGTCCCTCGGGGCCCCTACACTGCCCATGCCCTGCTGGCATTGTGACACAGTGCTGTTCCACCATGAGTAGAAGCCTTTAAAAAAGTTCTGAAAATGTGTAATTGTTTAATTTATTATCAGTAAATTGACGGTATTGATGAAAGCCATACGATAAGAGTGAGGCAGGTGGGCTGGCCTTTTGATGGGCTGTTGAACACATAACGGAGCAGTATTTCCTCACGTACAGTATTTGACAATGCAGGTAGTTTGTATTTGCAACCATTTGTATATGTTTTAATGACTTGTAAATTTTGCTGCATCGTGCACCTGTAGTACGGTTCTGCTGGCTTGAATTCAGCCAGCAACAATCCCACTGATGACACATTTACCCCATCCGAGGAGAATCAGCGGATTTTATATTACACCTCATCTGTAAATGAGGTCTGTGCCCGCAGCATGGAGCTACGAGGGACAGAGGAGCAGCACGTCGGAGGAAGTAAGTGGGTTTTTTAAATTTTTTTTTTATTTAATTGTCATTTATCCCTCCCACCATGCGCCTTCCCTCCCCTTCTGGTTGCCGCAAGCCACGACTGACAATATATCTGGCAAGAGATATTTTAACGGCAGTTGCAGGTAAACGTTTTACCTTTTTCATTTAGTAGGATAAATCCACATAGAGACATACAGAATCTAACAACATTAGTTAATAAAGCACACCCTTGTAACTTTGTGAATTATACCTGTTTTGGTTATCCTCCTAACCATTCTACTCAAACAGAAGTAACTTGCATCCACCTGAAGAAAAATATATAGGTGTGTGATATTCAAAAATGAAACAAAAATCTTAATCACATAATGAACATGCATTTCATGGTTATTGTCAGAATTTTATAAAAAATAATAGACATCGGTTGAGGAATGTTCCCCATAGATATATAGAAGGAAATCAAAAGAAACATTGAATAAACTATTTAGGAAGATAAACCTTAAACCGGTAGAGACATCACTGTGCGTTTCCCCTTTGGCTATTTCTTTAAAACTGAAGACTCGAGCTGAATGAGTCAGTTTGGGTAGACTGCCATCCTTTACCTAGTTTTTATAAGACTATATCACACTTACAAGTGCTAATGTTTTCTCTGCTTTGGACCTGGCCAGTGCATACCACCATGTATTCCAGGCAGACAAATCAAAACATTTAACAGCTTTGATTTATGTATTTAATTGTTTATTCAATAGTATTTATAGAGGGCAGAATTTACACCAATACATACTCTATTGTTTAAAGCCATTTGCAATTCCCAAATAATGCATTGTGGGGGCAATGTAAGTACGTTCTTAGGTTGCATGATGAAGGTAAAGAGTGGATTTTGTCATACGGATCAAGGACTTTAAAGCATATGTTTATGGGGTATAAAATTGTGGATGACTGGTCCCTTGCTCACAACTATAGCCAAAATTGCCAGTGAAGCTGCAAGCATTCCAGTAAAATATTGGATCTGGTCTCCAGCTGCAGTATCTCACTAACTACTTTCTCCACCTTGAGGCGCAAACAGAACCACCTCTACAGGTCCCTAACGTTTGATAACCCCAGAAAAATCTGCACACTGATACTTTAATTGCTGTAATCCCTCAAATATATTGACTTCCAGTTTGCAATCAAATTGATCTGGCATGGATAATGCTGTGCCCTTAAACCTATTTTGTTTTACAAACCTAGCGACCACATTTCCTTGGCTATGTCAGACAAACTCTTTAATTTGCTTCCACCCAAACGGCTGATGTAACAAACCACATAGGTGGTCATTATGACCCTGGCGGTATTATAACTGCAGGGCCAAAATGATGGAAGCACCGCCAACAGGCTGGCGGTGCCTCCCGGCGTATTTTGACCGCGGTGCTACACCACCGGGGCCGGCGGTTTACCGCCACAAAGGCCCCGGCGGATGTAATCCGCCAGGGCAGCGCTGCTTGCAGTGCTGCCCAGGGGATTACGAGTCCGCGACCGCCAGCCTTTTTCTGGCGGTCTGAACCGCCAGGAAAAGGCTGGCGGTACGGGGAGTCATGGGGCCCCTGGGGGCCCCTGCACTGCCCATGCCACTGGCATGGGCAGTGCAGGGGCCCCCTAACAGGGCCCCGGCCAGCTTTTCGCTGTCTGCATAGCAGACAGTGAAAAGCGCGACGGGTGCAAATGCACCCGTCGCACGGCCGCAACACCGCCGGCTCCATTAGGAGCCGGCTCCTATGTTGCGGCCTCATTCCCGCTGGGCCGGCGGGCGCAAACTTGCTTTGCGCCCGCCGGCCCAGCAGGAATGACGTAATGGGGGCCGCGGGAGTGCGGCCGCATTGGCGGCCGCACGGCGGTACCGCCGCCCGCCAATGTCGTAATGACCCCCATAGTGTCCACGTTCAATAAAACATTGCAATTTTTTAAACAAACTCTTGAGAGTAACATACAATTTAAAATGGTTGCCTATCGCTAATGTGGACTTTTCCCCCTTGGGATTCCACCTTGGGGTATCATAACTAACTCAAGGTAATTTTTTCCTCGCTGTACAATCCCGTTAATGAGAGCTACCCATCTATGTTTCAATGTGCTCTTGCTCTAACTTTATTACTCTATCATATAATTATGTTTGTCAAGCAATTATGTTTTGTTAGGAAGCATCCACAACATTTTCTGACTGCACAGCATTTTGATAACCTTATCTATTTGTTAGGAATGAAGGTAAACATATTGTCCATTCAATGTTTAAGTTCTTTGTAAGCGGGGGTGCGGGGTGGTGAAAGTATTTTGTGAAACATTTCTTTTGATTCAGCTCTTCATTTGAGTAACTTAAGCACAAATACTCCGTATAAATGGGTTTAAGTGTACATTTTCAGGACGTTACAAGGTCCTGTCTGCAGTCGCGTGCAATCTGGATCAGCTGTGTGTGTTTACTTGTTAAAAGAAATGTATCTGAAGGGACGGGGAACAGAGGGGCTGCGTATTTGCATCATACAACGTTGCAACGTGCATTTTGTGAAGGCAGCACTAAAAATGTTAAACGGTTTGAAGGAGAAAGAGAGACAGTCCCCGTGCTTTCCTTTTATCCACACGTTACTCAAGAGAGGCACGCTTACGGCGAGTAAGAAATGTCATCTGCTCTGACGCAGAGATGTGCTTTGTTTTTGTGCTTCGTTTATCACATATTAAGGTTTCAGAGGAAGAAATTCCCTCAAGAACATAGCGTGACGTCTGGAATTGCTTTCGCTGCGGTTCTTTCTAATCGTGCACAGGAGACCCTGCATAGATAAGATAAGCAACCGTGCTGAAGGGTTGGGCTGCAGGCCACAGAAATATTGAGGAGTCACTGTAATTAGGAAACCGCCTAAGAAGCTGCCGACCTCAAGGACTTGATAACTGCATGTCTCCAGACCCTGCATTTAATATATTGTTGTAAACACCTGTCCGAAAAGAAATACACATAACATCTAAAAGGGGAGGGCTAAGCGAATGTAAAAGTGTACTAGTGTGAAAACACAGGCAGAGAAAATTGTGACAACAAAATAGATTAATGTTTGAAAAAATGATGCTACTAAAATGATTATAGGCAGTCTGAATTGTAAAACAAAATAGTAAAAAAACATAACCCGAATAGCGACTGACTGCCAATGATGTTTTGGGGTGTAATTCAGACTTCCATCTTGGAAAAGGAACAACTTACACATGCACATATTAAGAATGACTCACAAATGTTGAGAAAGGAGTACAATTATGGCAACATCGGGCTTTAGTAGTTTGTTTTGGCCCCTCACAAACAGGATTGAATCCATTCAATTTCTGACCATTGTTTATAACTCAGTGAGTTTAAGAATGACCTACCTCCTGGCAGATTAAAAAAAAGGTTAGCATAACAAGAGTTCCATAGGCCCCCAAAACAACAATGGACAATGGACCCCTTGACTGCTAGTTGTGTAGCAAAATGCAACAATGGCCTGGCCCTTTCACCTCCTGTGCCCAGCTATCACTGCACCTGCTGCACAATTAAAAGCTACACCCCAGGGAAGAGGTCACAAACCATTTTGTAAAGCAATATCTGATTACCATGACTGTGTATGACACTTTTCTGATGTGCTCACAACTCCACCGTTCGCAAGTACGTTTCTGCCCAAGTCATGCTGCCTAAGCCTGGAAGTTACCCTGATGATCCATGACCTAGCGAACGCTGGGACACCTTACACAGGTTGCCTGCCACTCATCTCATATTTACTATAACTCCTAGATGACACTTTGATTCCAAATAGCGGTTCAGCGCATGGCTCATTATATCTCACCTTGTAAGTCAAGGAAACACTAAACAGAAGCCACACTCCACTCCACACCTCAGTGCCACGTTCTGCTTTGGTTTTTATGGAGTGAACTAAAAGTGAGAGATGGTATGATTAGGACACACCCGTAAACTACTCGCTATTAATCTTCATTTTAGGAAACACTTATGTAGTGCAATATTGAATACCAAAAGTAACCTGCAGCCTTTTGGGAATCTGGTGCTACTGTATCAAAAAATGTCAATTATAATGCCTCAGCTGAAATTGTCAAATGCTCTCTCTTTTGAGTATGGAACTGTTTATCCAAAAACAACACTTTGAGTCCAATTGAGCAAAAGCCTAAGGCCCATTTAGAGAAGCGCACAAACAGCAGCAACAACTATTGTCAACGCCAATACATCTGGCACTGGCTACCAGCCCTTTGGCTCTGTCAGTGCTTGCTTTGTCATGACTCTTGTAAACCTTTGTTGTTGGGTAAGCTGCTGGACCTCACAAAAAGCAAGCAATTGTTTATGGTGTCAAAAATCACACATTGCCATAGTAACTAGAGGTAGTGAAGGGAACTACTTTGTTTGTGGATGTGCTCATTGTGAAAGAGCAGAATGCTGTTTCTCACAGGATTTAGCCAATGGCTTTGGCAGGCAGACAAGTGTTCATGCTGTATTCTGTACCGGGTGGAAGAGAAATATGAATGACAGCAGATCAAAGAATGAAGAGGGCTGCTTGAAAGGTCATAAGTGCAAGTAATTTTAGTGAACTCAAAAGGTCTTGGCTAACATCAGGCCTAAAAATACATGGAAACCCTATTAGGCAGATTTAGATCTTAGATCAAAAAACAATGTATGATGTGGTAAATAATATATTGGTTTACCATTAACTAAGGCCTGGTGGTAATACTAGTGAATGAAGTAGCCATCCACATGAAATTGAAATTCTGGGAATTATGCCAATTGGCAATGTAATTATTGCTTAAAAGTAGCAATGTAATCACTGCTTCAAGGCAGTACCTCTAGATTTTGAACAGGATTAAACGCTCTTCCAAGTCAGTGTGTGTGTGTGTGGCGGGGGGAGCCGGTTCTAATGCCAAAGAGAGATTCGAGCTAGCATATTGAGTGATATCTGATTCAACATACATGTAGGACACAGGTATATGCAGGTATACAGCCAATAATAAACCAAGAGTGACTTGCTAGAGTAACAGCTCAATAGCAGCATCAAAACCAATAGCAAACAAGCATTTGCAATGCAACGGGTCTCGCGTTTGCTCATGTTAGAGCTGATCGCGTTGTAAACTCCTAACCCGACGTTTCATCTATCGGCAAAAGTGCTTTTATGTACGTAACCCGAGAAAGTGAAATTAACTGTGTAAAGCGCTAGACTTCTGCCAAGCGAAATCGCGCTAGGAAAATAGAGAAAAAGTAGTCCACGATCCGGCAGGAAACAGCGAGCCTCGCATGTTTTCTGTACTTGGTCGCTGCGATCGAGGAGGGCTAACCACCTGAAAAGGCATGACGTGTGCATGCCTTCCACTAATGAAAGCAAGCAGATTTTACTAGGCAAGCCCACGAACCAATGAAACACACTGACGTGACATCGACAGGGCTCCGAGCCCTTTTCTAATAACTAAAGCGTCTCGCTGCAATACGCATGCCCGAGCGCATGCAACGCAGGCTCGCCCCTAAAAAGGATCACTGCAATCGAGTATAAAACATTTACTCAGGTGTGTACAACATCATGAGCATCAGAATCTACTAAAATCAAAATGTGAATCCAGCCCTTATTTGGAAGAAAATTGCAAAAGCAGTTAACACCATACAGGTGACACACCTGCTTGTGCAAACGTTGACTCAGAGCAAATGAATAGTGAGAGAGAACTTCTAAAAAGGGGTAAAAAATAAGCAATGTAAATTAGTACCATCTAGCATATATTACAGTAAAGGCCTGTAAGAGTTCAGGCACCATAGTAAACAATAATGCTTAGGAAAAGATTAACACAGGCTCATAATTGGGCATAAATCAGGTCAGGAACCACCTCCACCTTCCTCCATACACATGCAAGCACCACAGCTGTATAAGCACAGCATACAAGGGACACTACTGAGATAAGATCTTACAAATCAAGTTGTATGGGAGGGCAGCTCCTGTAGTGGATCCTATTTAGTTCTAATGGGAATCAGGAGTTTAGCCTAGCCTTTGGGTTGCAGGTGTGTGCCCCTGTCACCTAGTAACTTTTAACCTACTTGGCCTGCTCGGTTTTGGCACATTTATTTAATTATTTCTTCCAAGATGGCTGCCATGTTTATAGTTAGAAAGATGTTTTAGTTTCACATTATCAGTGCCACTCTGTAAAGGCATCACCATCAGTGTCAAAGATAAATGAAATACATAGATATTCACATCATGTAGTTTCCCACTTTCACATGACGGTAACATAATGCACCTTTTCAGGGAATTGGTTATATAATTGTCACCCCAAGCGTGCCTTCTTATCTATAATAATTTGGGAACATACCTGCGTCAGGGGTCCTACAAGATCTGTATGAACACATCTCACACAAACATGATTATAAAAGGGATTCCCACCTGATGCAATCGATGCTATCTATGCTACAGGTTGACTTGATGCAGACCCAGTCTTTGTGTCACCACGAAGTCTGATCTAGAGACCTCATTCTACGGTAGCAAGGGTTGGGTGCTCTTCCCATGGACATGGTACTGGCAGATTAGGCTTAACACACCTAGCTCTCTTTAGGTTAGAGATTAGGTTCATCATGTTAGGGTATTAGGGTTCATTTCACATCTTTT
The DNA here is from genome assembly GCF_031143425.1 of Pleurodeles waltl. Classification (NCBI taxonomy): domain Eukaryota; kingdom Metazoa; phylum Chordata; class Amphibia; order Caudata; family Salamandridae; genus Pleurodeles; species Pleurodeles waltl. Next base: position 237,285,265 of record NC_090436.1, read on the forward strand.
TGACATCTCATGTTATTGCAAGATGGTGGGGATCTTTTTATTCATGACTCTCGTTTTTACAGTTCTGTTTCTTGCATTGTTCATTATTCTAATCATTGCAGTCCATGCAATTTATAGTAGATTGCAGTCTTGTTAATAAAACCTATTGAAATCTTTACTGCATCTCCTTCATTGCCTGTGTGTTAATGAGACATGTTGCTCATGTGAGAAAAGAGTAATCTCAGTTTAACCACGACTCCCATGAGATGTCTCACTCTTGAGTCCATGAGTAAAGGCTGCCACAAATCACCTTTTACTGTACAAGAAAAAGGGTGGAAAGCCACAACGCTCGCACATCAACACCAGTTTTTACGCAATATCCATATAGAGCAGTCCTTTAACGCATCGAGCAATGAAAATGCAATGGGTGCCAACCCGGCCGGGCACCTGCCACCCAAGGTGTCCAAGAAACCTCTGACTAGAGGATGGTCAGTGGTTCCATAGAATACATGAACAAAAGGCCAGGGCACACCGAAGACAGTTCTGTGTGGTTGATCCAAGTGGTCATTCAATTAGAGTCGATGTCCAAAGCACAAATGAAACCAGACATTTATTAGCCAATGAAGAAATGTGGCCAATATTCAGGTCAAAGACCACATGTGTGACAATACATCCAAAAAGCAACCAAAAGTCTGGGAGTGAGGACTGGCCCTAATAAGCCAAATGCTGAGAGATAATGCCCTGCCTCCGGCGTCGGTGGGAAACAAGCACAGCATTATCTCTCTGCATTTGGCTTATCAGGGCCAATCCTCACTCCCAGACTTTTGGTTGCTTTTTGGATGTATTGTCACACATGTGGTCTTTGACCTGAATTATGGTCTTTGACCTGAATATTGACCACATTTCTTCATCAGCTAATAAATGTCTGGTTTCATTTGTGCTTTGGACTTCGACTCTAATTGAATGACCACTTGGATCAACCACACAGAACTGTATTCGGTGTGCCCTGGCCTTTTGTTCATGTAATCACCTTTTACTGTTTGGGTTTTTGGTGAGGTACTGCTTGTAAGCCGGGTCGGGGTTGGCCAACAGTTGCGACTTGTTGTAGGATTGACCTAGTCACCTACAAACAAAACTGCTGTCCTCCCTAATCAGCAGTCATATCTAGAGCAAGAGTCAAACTATGACACTCCAGAGAAAACATTTTTAGAGCTAGAGGCAAAATTATATTTTGTTGACTAGGTGCTCCCATTCCCATAGCAATGAGGCATGTTTTAGGCCATCTGTTGCAATTTAATGCTTTATTGTGACCTTCATATCACAGATGCCTTTTTTCACCTTAACGACTTACCCAACTGTGAGATGCATGTATGAATACAGCAGGTACATATTCTCACTCAACTCACATGATGACTAAGGAAGGCGCATATCATTAAGTTTCTACACACATAGGAAATATCTGAAGCCACCACATATGTTAAAAAGCAAAGCATGGCTGGCCATTGCAGATTGGCAGAGCATTTTGTAAACTACTTACTCGACTTTGCCATTTAAACCAAAGGCAAAGCTCTGGTTTGTCAGCTCCATTCACTGCTATCAACTATGAGATCTTTTTGAATTATTGGCCCAGATAAAACTTGGAAATTTGTTCTGAGTTTAGGATCTGTTCCAGTGATTGACTGGGACACATTTTATTTCAATAACCATTTCAATAACCACACATCGTCCACACTATATTCTGTTTGCACCTGCATTGTTCCCACGAATCAATCTGAAGATTCTAATTTAATTTTTAGCCTTCAATTTCAAATTCCTAGACATCTACAGTACATTTTAAAAATTTAAATTGTACATTTAGCCACTTTATTTCTCTACACTTGATTAATCTGTTAATATTTAATTTTCTAAGCAGTTGCAGACCCCCTGAGGAGGCTTCATGGACCCACATAGGTCCCCGGACCACAGGTTGGGAACCACTAGTCTAGAATGTTTTAGTGGTTTTTCTCATTTACCGAAAGAAACCTCAATTTCCCTTGTAGTATTGTGGCTGGACTATACACATAGGATCTGCCATGCATCTTACATTTCATGATCAAATGCAGTCATTGTTTCCAGTTCATGTCTGCAAGGGCAGACTCTGGGGAATCTTGCACAGATCATATTATATCAGCCATGCAAGACCTTCGATAGCTCCCTGCTGAAAAGCATTCCTGATTCGAAATCCTTTGTACATTATAAATCACTCTTTACAGTCACTGTACAGTTTTCCTACAAAGAAAGAAAGCTGAACATCATTTGTCCTTGGAGAGGCTTGTGATTCTTTCCAGAAAACGTAGGGCTTCATTTATGAGGCCCTATCGGCACACTGTGGCGCCAAAGCATAATTTTTTTACGCTCCGTTGGCGCCGTGTGCCATCCCATATTTACAAGGCCATGTGAAGCCAGCTTGCGTGGCTTTTCCTGGCCTCATAAATTTGGTCCCCTTTCACGCATAAAACTGCGTGAAAGGGGCGTTCCATGGTTGGTGTTGTGGGTGTTCCCATGCAACACTCATGGAATGCTAAGGAATCTGACACACTCCCAGATTTACAAGTCTGGGAATGCGTCAGATTTCTACACCACCTTAGAGGTGGTATAGAAGTGATGCAATGGGGAGAAATATCTTTCTTTCACCCCATTTTTTCCTCTTTCTGTGTGTGCTGCAGAAGGAAAACAAGTTTCTTGGTAGATTCTGGGCAGGAAAGTATGCCTTCCTACACAAATACAAACATCCATACAGTGCAGGCATCCTTGCATTCATCCTTGCACCATGGTACAGATGCCTGCATTAGCGCACAGCAGCAATTTGTGCACCAGCACAGGGGAAGAGAACAGAACTGGGCTGTATTGTGTACATGTCGCGCATTTCTGCCCTTTCTGGGTGGGGCAGCAAGACACTTGCTCAGTCAATCAGTTTTTATAAAGCGCAACTATTCACTCATGAGGGTCTCAAGGCTCTGGTGGAAGGTCTGGGCCTCATTCAAAGAGCCATGTCTTGTTTTTCCTGAAGATGGTGAGTGATGGGCTTTGTCTGAGGTGCATGGGTAGGTTGTTCTAGCTCTTGGCTGCAAGGTAGTTTAAAGATCTTCCTCCGGCGGTGCTTTCCAGATGCGTAGAGTAGTGGCTAGTGCCTTTTGGGTGGATCGGAGGGGCCTGGCGGAGTTATGGAAGGAGATGCGATGATTTAGGTAGGGCGATCCGATGTTGTGAAGGGCCTTGAAGGCGTGGGTGAGTAGTTTGAAGTTGATTCGCTTCTCCACCAGGAGCCAATGGAGGAGTCTCAGGTGTTGGGAGATATGTTCCTGGCAGGGGAGGTTGAGGACGAGTCTGGCGGTAGCGTTCTGGATGAGTTGTAGTTTCCTGATGTTCTTTGTCGTGGTGCCGGCATACAGTGCATTGCCATAGCCGAGCTTGCTTGTGACTAGGGCATGGGTGACTAACTTGCGGCAGTCGCCCAGGATCCACTTGAAGAGTTTGCGGAGGGTGTGCCACTAGAAAGAGGTGACTGCATTTACCTGTCGGGTCATTGTTAAGGAGGAGTCGAGGATGATTCCCAGGTTGCAGGCGTGGTTAGTAGGAGTAGGTGGCATCTGGAGCAATGTGGGCTACCAGGAGTCATCCCAGGCTGAAGTGGAGTTTCCGAAGATGATGATGCTGCGCCGCCCTGCACCACGGGCTTGTAAATAAGCCCCTTAATCTTTAAACACCATTCACAGTTGACTCTGATAAGTTATCACTTCTTTTCATCTTTGCCTGTTGTGTTTTTGGAACGTGCTACCTAGTGTGCTAGGAGATATCAGAACATCCTATATAGCTATCTAACAGCAGATCTGCTGAGTCAGAGACCATGCCAAGTGTTAGCGCCAGGAGACCTTTGCGGGACAGGTTCTTTATATGAACAAAAAAATACACAAATCCTTCCCACTTCAGAATATTTGGTGCCATTCAATGTCAACTGCACTGTGGCAAGTACAGACTACTCCTCACATAATAATGACTAGACACAGGTGATCAATATTGCTTCTGATTAGCTGGGCAGGCTGTGCTGTCCCCTTTGACGCTGGTGTCCCCTTACAGTGTGCGGCGCAGTGAAGTCTGGGTGTGAGGTCATCAATGACAAATGTTGATACCAGTTTCCAAATGCCTCTTTTGTGAAGTCGCAGGTTGAAATTTTCTGCACCACTTCTGTGCACCCTCCCTGCCCCCTCTTTTCAATAACGTAATGAAGCAAGAGCTGGTAACAATATATTCGTTGAAGTCTGAGTTTTTCGAAAATCTAGCCTTATGTTTGCTCTTTGGTAAAGATCAAATAACTTTTCGTTCGCTTGTCTCCAAAGTCACCATTGATTTCTACTAAAGCACCGGTGCTTAAAAAAGAAACATTCTTAGTGTTTTAAGAACACTTATTAGCAGAAAGAGTAAAGTATGCTTTTTTCTTTTTTTGTTTCCCTTGTGACTGGTTTTATCACTTACAATAGACAGGTACCACTCTTTTTACTATGTACATAAACTAAACAACACACATCACGAGTGACCTAGATAACAGAATCACTTCAGACGGTTGCTCAATGAATGCAAGCCATTTATGCATTCAAATCGGCATTTGCTTCTGAGAATTATTATTGCAGCAACGGAAACTAGGACAGCAACCCGCTACCGTAGGTGCCAATGCTCCTCTCTGGTTTCAGGACTGTCTGGTTTTGCTCTTATTGAAGTTTGCCGCAAGACAATAGTGTCAACCTCAAGAAGAGGGAAGCAACAAAACACTGAACACTGCTGTGTTAGAAAACAGGAACAGCACCACATTGTAGCAGAACAGATATGAACTATAGTAGTGAAATTATAGAGAACACACTAAATAGGAGTCTGAAATAGAAAATAAATTACAAAAAGGTGAAAAGGGGGATGATTGGTAGGGCCAAGGAGAGCGAAAGAGAGAGTAGTCAATTCTAATCCAGCAGCACTACACGACCGATGCTGGAGTTCACATCATTATATCATTGAATAATATGTGCTTACAAGATTCATATATATATTCACTGGAAAAAACAAAGATTACAGGGGACGTTAGAGTTAGGTTCTGAATTGAATGGTACAAAACCATAGAAATTCAGCAGTTATATTTAGAGTTCTTTCAAGTAACTATAACTCGCACCCTAAAGTAACTATAACTAGCACCCTTGCCATGCACAGTTTTCTAATCAATAATTTTATTGCAAATGTTGCAATGATAATATCAAAGATGCGATACAAGATCTTATCAATAATATCATATGTGGAGTAATTAACTGTGCGTATAAGGGCTTGGCTGCACAGCCAGGCCTGCATCCAACCCCTCCTGCTCCCCCAACCCCCGCTGCACACAGCCTGCATCCAAGGACATAGCAGGAACCAATCCTGGGCAGTGGTGGCTCCTTGCAGCCCCCCTCCAATAAGTATTACCACAGGGAGGTGGTGGTCCCCAGGTCCTGGGGTATGAAACAGACCTCTCTCATTATTGTATTTTAGCCCTTGTGAGGGGGTGGTCCCCAGGGTCATGCGGCCAACCCACACAGAACTAAATATTTGCCTGAAGCAATGGTGGTCCCTAGGGCTGTGGGGGGGCATATGGCCCCCCACGCATTTACTGCTATCTTTGCCCTGGGGCGGTGGTGATCCCCGTGGCTGCAGGGGCCACCGCACCCCCCCCCCCCCACCCTTGCAAACATCTATATTTTCACCCCAGGCCGGGGGTGGTCCCCCTCATTCGATTACAAGTTCAAATTGAGTCCCATGGAGGTGGCAGTCCCTGGAGCTGTATGGGGGTCAGGCAGCCCCAGATTCAAAATTAAAATGCTCCCGGTACCTGGCCCACCTGGAGGCTTCACTATAACAAGAACAGGAGCCTGTGCTTGTTTTTTTTTTTTGTTTTTTTTTTTTTGGCAGATCCCAGATCCACTGTGCCTCCTCCTTAAAATTGAAAAAAAATGACCAGAGCTAGGGGGTCAGGGCATCCCTACTATGGCCCCTTTTATTATTTTTAATCTTTTTGTCTGGGACTCGGCTGAAACCGAGTCTCAACATGGCTGCCAACACTTCTTTGTTGAAGTGTTGGCAGCCAATCAGATCTCAGCACAAGATTGGGAGGATTTGCGGAGCCTTCGCATCCCTATATATACAGATTTATATTTTCTTTAATTTCTCAATAACTACTGAATTGATTTACACCAAATAACAAAAAAGGTGCTTTTTGGACCAAGAGCTACCTTTCTGCCAAAGTGCCCAGTGGTTCTGCCACTATTCCTGTTCAAAATTCCCATGGAAAAATGTATGGGGAAAAAGTGTTTTGGGAACCGCCCTTTTTCTCAACCCCCTCTTGATGGATCACCCCAAAACTTTCCAGACAGATCATGAAGTGAGTGTCATTTTGTCTTGGAACATTTTGTGAAGATTCATTAAACGGCATCAAAGTTATTAGCAAAACAAAAAAATGCTTTTTTCGATAGAAACTAGGTCTTAACTATAACCCCCTAGTGGCGACCACCACTACCTAATATATATATATATATATATATATATATAGAAAGATAGATAGATAGATAGATAGATAAAATGGAAAATCCCCATGCATTTGCCATACACCTAAAAAGGGATACAGCAAAACCTGCACAGTGAAATTACAACATATTTAGCAGGAAGCTCGATCTTGGTACACAGATTCTACCTTTTGTGATTTGGTGTAAATCTGTTCTGTAGTTTTTTTTTAGAAAGTAAGGATCAAAAATATTTGTATATCTGGATTGTTGGGTACACAAGAAACTCAAGAGACTCTTGCTGGAGTGGCAATTTAAAAATGGAGTGTACTGATTAGTCCTGGGAGTTTTTCCCTCTGGCTAATTTGTTCCCATGGGAGTCAGACTCCAGTGGGAGCGAGTGCACAGACCTGCAGCCATCAACATCGGAAATGTTCCTGACAGCCATTACAGGACTTGAGGACTTAGTCCCCTGTCCTAAAGTAGTACGTTGAAAAACATAGAAGGGGTCAAGTTAGGGATACCTTGCCACCTCTGGTCTATGAGGGGCCCAGGGGCAAAATAAAAAGAAAATCTGCAGTTTCTGCCACAATCCTGTGGGACTCGCATGGCATCAGAAAAAAATGCTTGCTTGGGGGTCATTATAGGCCTCAGGGATCCCATTCACAGGACCACAATCAATAAGGGGGGAATGTGGCCCCACTACCTGAGCTACTATAGGCCTGAGGAGCCCATCCCTGGGGCATAAATCCTTTTAGAAAAGGGGAGTGGGGCCCTGCACCCCCCTCAGCCACTATAGGTCCCAGGGAACCCATCCCAGAGTCTGAAATTTATTATAGAAGGGGCGGGGAGACCGTGTGCCCCCCAACCCCTTATTGAGCAATTATAGTCCCCTGGGGATGGACCCCTAGGTCCAACATTTACCAAAAAATTGAAGGGGGGGCAGACGGCCACCACCTTTAGCCATTAATTGCCTTTGGGACCCCATACCCCAGAGTCAGCCCACTTGCTGTGTCCTGAAGAGCCCACCCCTGAGAAACTGCAGTTTTCTTGCCTGCAATGGTGCAGGCAGGGAAACTTGTGTTTGCTCCTACCCAGAGGGATCATTTTTTAATCTCTCGCTGATGGGAGCAAACACAAATGTCTGCGCCCGGCAGGTGGGAGCTTTGAAAATGCTCCCACCAACTGGGGAACATACTTTCGATCTGTTTTCCTGCCAGCACTGATGCAGGTAGGGAAATAGATCAAGATATTGCTCCCGCCCAGAGGGAGCAGGATAAATAGCAATGCCGGTTCCTGTAGCAATGCCAGCTCCCGTACCTTGCCGGGAGATGAGTGGGGTTGAGGGGGTCCTGCGGCACCTCTGTGACCACCTACGACTGTATGGTGGGTGCCCTGGGTGGGCACTAGGTCACCCACCCATTTAGGCTCAGGGAGGTGGGCCAGGCTCCCTCCCCTTTAAACAATACATGGCCTGGGGGAGGGGCCCCAGAGCCTTTTTAAAGCTTTGGGAAGTGGGTGCATGGACCCCATGTCCTAATAAGGCTGGAGGGGGGGGGCACACAGCCCCTCTGCCCTTTATAAAAAAAGGGGTTGGGAGATGAGGTCCCAGGGCTTAATGAATCTTGGGAAGTGGGGCCAAATGGCCGCTCTCCCCTTTAAAATAGTTAAGGCCCTTGAAAATGAGGTCTCAAGGACCTAATGTGGCTTGGGGCCCCCTCTCCTTTTATTTGTATTGCCCCAGGGATGGTATCCTTGGGGCCTAATAAGGCTCAGGGAAGGGGGCTGCATGCCCCTTCCCCTTAGATTTTGGCTCCATAGGGTGGGATCCCAGGGTGCCCAAGAAGGGTTAGAAGGGGACCACGCACCCATGTCTCTTTTTATTGGAACTGGCTTCAAAGAAAGGGTCCCTGGTACCAATTATGGGTCCAAGAGGGTTCTTCATACCCCTTGATATATATGTTTTGCCTCAGAGGATGGGGTCCCCTGGGCCTGAGACTAAACGTATGCTGTGTACACCAATGGCAATGCTTGGTGTGGGGTTAGTAGCCTGCTGGGTGTTTGGACACAGGGCCTGGCAGCAGGCAAAGCTCTGTGGCCAACACACTGCCGTGCGTGGTACAAGGCTGTTTGCAGAGTAGAGTTGGCTGTCTGTGGGGTGTTGAAAATAGGGCCTGTCTGCAAGATGGGCCATGCGACTACCCCCACTCCATAGATCCAAAGGCCATATGCAGCATAGGGTTGGTTGCCTCCATGGGCTGTCTGTGAGGAGTTGGATGCAGGGTCTGGCTAGCTCCATGCTGTGAATGATGAAAGGCGTGTGCAATGTGGGGTTGGCTGTCTGTGGGGGTTTGTCGCATTGCCTAGAAACAGGAGGGTGTTGGCTTTACATACTGTAATAAAATAATCCTAGAAATTCACTGAAAAAAACACAAGTTACATTATTGTTATAGTTAAATTGAACAAATAGACCTATTTTCTTAAAAAAAAAAAAAAAGACGTACAAATTCACTGAAAATACTAAAGGTAAACTTATAGTTGGGTGAAAATGTCAGTAATAACATTAATGTTTTGAACTAAAAAAAGACAGAAATTCACCAGTTATTGTTAACAGAGCTTGTGCCCACGCCATGCACTGCTTATGGCCTCACACATCACTGATGACATCTCAAAGCACCTCAAAAAGTAATAGTTACAAATGGTCATCCTATTCGTTGGACTGATGAGCTAGAGTACAGCCTATGCATTGCAGATTTTGTGAGTAGATTACATCTGACCAGATTTCTTTGACTCTACGAAAAAGCCAGAATTTTAACCACTGAGAGCCTCTACCAGTCTGGGTTAAGGACTGCCACAGGTGTGAGCGATAACATTTTACTAATAAATTCTTCATGTATTTGTGTAATGAATCTGTATAGAACGAGACTAAAACATAGAAATATAACGTGCAACTTGGAAATTGTACCCACTTGAGTGACCGCCACTCATCACGAAGTTTACTTGTTGAATGCATATTAATGTTAAACTGAAGATTTCTATTAAGAAAATGTACTAGTGTGTCATGCTAATGAATTTGTATGATGTATTTGCCTCATAAACGTATGCCTTAAGTTAGCGAGGTTTTGACCAAGTTACACATCCTCATTTAAAGCTGCATTGTTCTAATAAAATTGTTTAAAATGCTTGCTTAGAGAAATTAATTCACAAATTGTTTCACTGGTTTGACCTAGACGTAAATGGATGTCTTTAACTGTCTCATGAGAACTGCTTGCTAGAATGTCCTGTAACTAGAAAGTAACATTTTATGGTGTAATGCGTAATACAGCCACGTTCCCAGGAACTAACAATGGATGAACTGACTGGAGAATGAGAAGATACAAAATTGTTACCTGACAAGCCGGATGATGAGAACATACGAAGAAGAGCCAATCATCAATGTTTGGAAGGTAGTTTAGTTATATCTTAGATTTAGGAAGAGGCTCTTATTGGACTAGTTGTAAACGTACAATTTTCTAATCAATCACAACATGGGAAGTACTTTCAACGATTTTAACTTAACCCAACTGCATAGAAATTGGACAGCTCTTATCCCTTTGTTCATTCCTCTTAGACAGACATTCTGATTCCATGTGAGCTTATCCTATCCAGTTCCTAAAGATTTATTGCTTAAACTTTGGTGACTAATGCAAATCTTTAGAGAGTGTTTTCTAATGGTTCAGATAGCTTAGAGTCCCCTTTTTCTGAATCAACCCCTTTCCCATGGCCCGTTGCGGATGCTGACTGATCAGCTGTCTTGCCGATGAAGATGATGCAAAAACAATATGCAAAAACAACAGATGATGCAGAGCAAATCAAACATTCACCCCAAGTCAAAGATCTGGGTCTAATCCATCAGTGTTTTTTTTTTGCTTTCCATGCCATTTAAGTTTGGGCCCACCCAAACTAGGGTGGCATGGTGAGCAAAAGAACAATGGATTAAACTCAGATCTGTGACTGGGGATGAGTGTTTGAAAAGTTTCAACACTCTGTCCATCATCCTTTTTTGTTGCTAAGGTTGCCCTAAGTGGGAAGGGTATGCATAGACGTGGGTCCCTTGCTCACTGTGCCACTGGATTCAAGCTAGCCTGGCTGATGAAGGGTGATACCCTGAAACGGGTCCCAGGAAGCTTGTTTCTGGTCCAGGGAGGACCTGGCATGGCAGTTCGGGCTGGACTGTTCCCATGGGGCACAGGGTCTAGACTGATTTGCATATGGCTGGGTCCAAACTAGGGTTTTATGGTGAGCAAAAGAACAATGGATTAAACCCAGAGCTGTGACTGGGGGTGAGTGTTTGAAAAGTTTCAACTCTCCGTCCAGCATCCTTTTGTGTTGACAAAGATGATCGTAGCATGCTGATCCTTTGAGGAGAGGTATAACAAATACAAATGTTCTTCTTGCTATATTGTCCTTTTTGTTTCTAGGTACCAACCGCTATTTTGTCTGAGCTATATGTTTTTCCAAATTTGTGTTAACTAAATTGTTTTCACATGAAACCCTACATGCTAATGCTAATTATAGGCTAGATAGGGGAGGTCCTGGGATATTAACAAATCATCATTAACCAATGTATTGTCATTGCTCAGTTGCTGAACCTAAATGCATACTATCTCTAATGCTCAGTTATTCATGTTGCTAATTTGTATTGCCACTCTTGAGTACTTAATGACCAAGGCACTTGTAAAATTGAGATTCTTTAGAAGATTCGGTTTACCAGTGCTTTCCATCTATGCTTATCAAATTGTGTTGAGACTGATTTACGTAACTTTTGCTTTGTTAATATTGGGAAATAAACATTCTAACTTTACACAAAGGTGTGATTATTCATGGCCAAATAGGTCATGGTGCGTACTAATTACTGACTCCATAGACAAGTAAATTAGATTGTTGATGATTTATGATTGAATTGGGCTTATCCTAGGAATACCTCTAAGCACAGTCAAAAGGTCCATCGAACCTCTAACGCGTCCCCTTATAAATTAAATATAAAAAAATAAGGTCAGACGCGCTCACACAGCTATATTCAGGAAGCTGGTGAAAAAGGCGTTGGATATCTTGGAGACAGTCTGAGCTAAGTGTGTAGTGAACAGCTGCCTTTGTCATCCCTGACACTTGGAAGTATCAAAAGGGGCACTTCTACTTGTTTTGGCCTTGAAAAGCAATAATCTGCTCTTGTTTGAATGAACAATAATTGATAGCATGCAACAGCTGTTTTCAACGAAGCGTCCTAGTTCTATGCTGAAGAAGAAAGCAGAGACTAATTACACCTCAGGGAACAGAAAAGTCTTCAGGTGAGCCTTAAAGGAAGATTCCTTAGGGGTTGCCTGAAGATGTTCCGGTCAAGCGCTCCACATGCTTGTTGCCATGAAGTAGAAAGATATATCCCCAGCTCTAACGTAATGCACCCTAGGTATGCATACCAATTTTTAATGAGAACAAAGTGATCTTACTGGAATGTATATTTTTCCTTTTTCATGAATGTGTAAATTATCTTTTTTATGAAATGCCCTATGGGTAATCATCAGAACCTTGAATTCTATTCTCTGCTTAGTAGGTAACCGGTTTTAGACCTTGATGAGGATTGCCTTTTGGGGATATTTAATACAAGACAGGCAGCTGCACTGTATACCCATTGAAGAAAATTTGCCAACTTCAAAGAGGCACCAAGATAAAGGACATTGGCATAATGCAGTCTTGATGTAATTAGAGCATGCACAATGTCTTTTTGGGTCACCATTGGGAAATATTTGAAAGTCTTACCTAAAGATTTTAGAAGAGAAAAGCAAATGGCAGCAATAGACTGCACTTGTGGTTTACATGAGAGAGCTGTGTCCAGTTGAACCTTTATGTTTTTAGCAACTCAAGTAGGGATGGAAGGTTCACCTAACTCAATAGGCTATAGTTTACTGCTGCCTAATGGGGTGGAGTCCCCAAAAACTAGTATTTCTGATGTGTCCAAGTTCAGCTTTTAGCAACTGTTATGGATCCAGCTAGCAAATACAAAGAGACAACCCTTGAAGTTGCCGGCCATTGTTGAAATGTCAGCTTTAGCTGTGTGTCATCTGCATAAGAAATTATGTTGAAGCCCCAGAGATAGACAATGGGGGCTAGTGGGACCATATGGATGTTGAACAAAGTTGAACTTAATGCTGGCTCCTGTGAGGCCCACATCTAATATCTCTGAACCATGAAGTAAAAGGCAAAAGAAAAACTACTTGATGCCTGTCAGAGAGATAAGAGCTTAACCAACGTTGTGAGATCCATGTTATGGTCTACATAAAGCCCCCAAGTGGCTCAAGGGTGGGAACCCAAAGCTACTTAAGTGGTCTAATCCACTATAAGGGGTTGACTTCACTGGGGAGCACAAGCTAGGGACAACACGTGGGAATGCTAACTAACATTCACATAGGATTTTCCCAGTCAGACAAAGAGCATTACACCTGATGAGTGTAGCCAGGGCATACCTGATATGATGAGGGAGGAGAGTTTAGTCCATTGCACCTCTGGACTTGCACAACTGAACATGAAGCAATTGTGAGGCCACATATTGAGGACCTGATGAGAACCATTCCATCACTGTGAGTCTGTAGATAATCAATTGTCACTACATTTTCCTTTCTGCCATTCTTGGATTCAGGTAAGCCCTTATCATCCAATTTTCATAGCCCAACAGGAAGCGAACACGTTTTTCTTCACTCCATATTTCAGGATAGTGCTTTACTGCGTGTAGTGCTTTTTCCTGATTCAAGATCCTCTTGTATGGTTTGTATAGCCCCTATTACTTTAGTGCTACAGCCAGCTTAGGCCTGGCATGACTAATGCCACCCCGCCACTCTGTTTTGATTCCTGGACCCCACAGAACAAGCTACTGGTTCAAATGTCTGATGGGAATTACTTAGTGGCCCCCATCAACTGCAAATCTGGACTGCAACTGACCTGTCCTGAGATGTTCTGATGTATAGCGAATGATGTTACTACCAGCTAGATATGTTATTATGGATGCATACACCTCCCCAGTATCCAGCCTCCCTTTATTTGAGAGATAGAGATAGGTAAGGCTTGGCTTGTTTATTAAAACTATTCCAAATTAGCAATAAAATTAATCATACAATCCTAATAAAATAGTAAAGATGCCTCATAAACCAAGATCAATACACAGTGCTAGTGCCCTCTTGGTCCATAAAACCCAAAACGCTAGTAATACCCATTATGTAACCCCGATAAACAGTACTGCCTTAATTGATGCTGGTACAATGCGTTCAATGTAAGGATATTTAAAGGTGACCCCCATTATACGATCCTAACTACAGCCTAATTGATACAGCATCATAAGTAACTCGAAAATTTAAGAATAATCAGCACAAAGTGATAACATTTACAATGTGGACAACATGTTTTTCAAATATATGAAATGTATTATTAGGAATCTTAAATGGAGCACCAATTCTTCTGACGGAGTGGGCTTACCTTCAATTTTGATTCTGCTCTTTAATCAAAAAGAGTTTCTATTAGAATCTTTATGTTTAATAGTTGATTTTTAAAGATGTTTCAGATTGTCTCCTTGATGTTCTCTAATATCATCTTGGAGTGGATAACCTTTATTTTGGTGGATTTGAGGAGTAAGGATAAAGAAAGGTTGCCCAGTATGGTTTTTGAGAAGAAATTCATGGAAGTTGATGAGTATCCTTGTCAATTAGTGAGTGTGTCCCTTGATTAAACTAGAAGGCTGTTCGATAGTTAGCTACATTTACTCCCCTAGTTCTTTGGTAATCTCATTGATATTTAAGAGTTACATTTAATTTCAGAAGGATTTGTTTATGAAATTGTCCCTTTCTTGAAGAAATGTTTTCACAATTTGACGGAGACCATAGGATCAGATGACGGTTTGGTGAACATATTCAAAGATTCCAATCTTTCACTCAATGTTAGAAGTTTTAGGGACCAAACATTTTGTTGATAGTTAACTGTCATTGTCACTTTTGGATTCCATAGACAATTGCTCAAGAAATAATCAATGCTCCTTTGACGAGGCACTGGAACTATGGCAGGTGGATAAAGAGGGTCGGGACCCAGGGGGTGCCACGGAATGCTCAGGTAGCGTTCTAGTGTTCAGCGCTGCTCTGTTGGACAACATGAAAGAGGGCGGCGTTCTTGAAGATGTCATACAAGACGGGAGAAGAGAAAGCGGACGGAGAGGCAATGGAGGAGGAGATGAGAGAGAGACATGAGGAAAGCCGACAGAGCACGTAGAAGGAGGCGAGAAGGGTTTGGCTTCAGGAAAGGAGAAGAGCACAGCTACATCCGTTGGCGAAGATTGCAGAAGACAGCACCAAGAACTCCACCATAAGAAGTCTACCCCCTCCGAGAGATGCCCACTGGATGAAGTCACCACAGCTCTCAACCCGAGCTGTGGCCTCAGACATGTAAAACCAGGGGCCATGAAGAGCAGAAATGGGTATCTTCTTATACAGGAGGTATTGCTGGGATTTTCACCCTGCATGTGTAACTGGGGAATGTTACAGTGGTGATTGTGTCTGTTCTGTCATATCCCTATCACAATTCTAAATCAAGAAGGAGAACACAAGCACTACTAAAGAAAACCCTTCATGTCTCAAGGCTCCTAACATGTAGGGAAATAGACATTGGCAATATCACAGTTAAGACCTGTGCACAGCGGTGTGGTGTTGGGAAACTAAGACAAGAAAGAGGAGAACAGACCTGAGTATTTAAAGGCCTCTTTCTTTTCCTCTCCGAGGTCACAGCCACAGCATCCACCTGAGAGGGGATGGAAACCTAAAGGACCAGCAAAGGACTAAAGGCATGCCCAGAAGATGCCCTGATGATTAAGAGTGTACCATTCATGGGAACCAACTCCTTGTGTTATAAAAGAAATTCACCACAATAAAACATGTTCACTCATCTGCAGTTGTCTGCACTCATCCATACTCCTGTTACAGCTCCTTTGCCACAATACAAAATATATTCAAACTGAAGAACACTGAATTCTATAATTTCTAAAAAATAAAGCTGCTATCTCAAAAACCGGGAACACAATGACTATTGCACAAAACAGATGGTCAACTGAATGGTTCAATAATCCCCCCCACACAACTGCCACGCATGGACTGGCTTAAAGCATGGAACTTATCATTCACCAAATAAGTGATCCTAAATCTATCCCAGATGAAATGTTTCATTCTCCACAGAATACTTTGGACATCTATCAGGCTTCACAAATTGGGTATCGAAGACAATAACTAATGATGAAGCTTCCTGTCTGAGATGGGCAATGTTGCCCCATTAGTTCTGCAACTGATCTCTCCTGAAGGACGTTTGGAACAAAATGTTTGAATTAGAAAGTTTTCAACAACTGAAGAATTTTACCTATGCTGTAGTAGGTCTTGCTGTTTATACAAATTCAAGCAATATGAGCAAACAAATCTTACTACTACTTGACATATTGTTCACTGTGGCTCATAAAACCATCCTCAACAAATGGAGAGATTTGGATATCATCTACATTCACACCAGGAGAGAATGGGTAAGAAATATAGGGAGCATGCAAAACATGATGCCAAAATATTATCCTTGTATATCAACAAACAACCCAATCTGGAATAAACGACACTTATCTTTCAAAATCTACCCTTCCATAAATAACTATGGGACAAATTTGACATAAAGCATGACATATAGTTGCCCTCTCTCTCATCATAAATGTAAACTATCAAATCCAATAGATGTAAGACCATTCACAATTTCAATTTATGATGTTTTTTGTTGGTGTTATAGCATTCCTACTGATTTTCTTTGCCCTTCCCCTACTTTCTTTACTTCTTCCCTCTAGCTATCTGCACCAGTCAAAATCCCTTCTGATAATACTTCTTGCGGCAACTATAAAATGTTATCCAATCATTATCAATATAATCCAAAGTTGAAATGCCTAAACTAACCCACAGGTATAATGATATAGGGGGTTATTCCAACTTTGGAGGAGGTGGTAATCCGTCCCAAATGTGACGGATTTACCACCAGCCGTATTACGAGTTCCATAGGATATAATGGACTCGTAATACGGCTGGTGGTATATCCGTCACTTTACCGTCACTTTTGGGACAGATTACCACTTCCTCCAAAGTTGGAATAACCCCCATAATGTTTATTACAAATTACTGATAAAAGTGCCATCGGTCATACTCATTGTGAAGTGGTACCATGTTTTGTAACCATACCTTTTGTTACTATCTCTTTGTTCTTTTCCCTGACTGCTGTGTACCAACGTTCCTTGACAAAAAAAGAAACCTTAAATGCAGCAATATTGTAGCCGGAGATGGAGTGGGCCTGAAATCTAGTTAGTCTAGTCCAAAGTGTGGGTATTTATTTTATGAAGGTTTGTACATTCAAATGTCATACAGCTGATGGACTGTAGGGTCTTTTTGATACAGAGGATAAAGGAGGGATTGATTAAAAGTTACCAGTCACAGAGGATAACTATGGTGATCAGACACCTAACTTTATCACACCTTTTGCTCACAGATGTTTCTGTCTGGATCTTGTACGGTTCATGATATTTATGATGGGTATTTATTGACTTGAATGCCATCTATAGGAAACTGAACAACTGACCAATTCATCCAATTTATATCTTGAATAACTGTGTCTCACTATGGGTTGAGCCTATGGAAATGAAGTTCATAGCGAAAGTCTAGTGCATGCAAGATGGCACAAATGATGTGGGAGTTGATACTGAAAATTGCATAGCAATGGACATTTCAAAGCATCAAGATACCTCTGCTGGTCAGATAGTTGAATCAGAGCAAAATCTTGTGAGGTTCTGATGTTTCAACAAATGATACAATGGTTGTGGCATCCTAATTGGATAGTATGCTGATGTGTAAGACTGTGAGTAAGAAAAGTAAATTAATAGACAGAAATGCAATAGTAGGTGTACACAGTGTATAGGGCAACCAAAAACATCCCTGTTATGTCATTTTAAAAGTCATGATAATCATGTGAATGGTCTCACTGAAACTAACTTGATTGATGACAAGTGCTTTTTGTCTTCACTCACTGTTTCACAAGAAGGAGCATGAAAGCTTGGAATAAGGAAGAATTGTTCATGGCCTCTACCAAGCAGCCTGCTATTTGTCTGGATGCACTAAACTTGCATACAGGATCCTGCAAAAGTGATGCACTCTTCCATCTATTCATGTGCCCATCATTACTATAAATCAATGAACATGAAGGGCAGTGGTAGAAATCTGCAATTGGAAAAAGATAAGACAGAATGCAGACACTCAACTACACCAATGTAACTCATTTCTTATGTGGATCAAGGACAGCTGCTGGATGTAGCTGTAACACTTGAGCACTAACTTGTTTCTTTTTTTAGGTTGTGCTATTTTGTATGAGCAAAACATGGTCTCAGAAGTGAACTCCCAATGCTACTGAAAAACTATAACTGACCAAATCCTGACTAAGAATCAGGCTGCATCAGTCCTCATAGAAAAGGGCAAGTGGATTTACAAAAGAAAGGTGAAGTTCAACGATCTGCCTGGTCTCTCTCAGGGTAGGTGCTACACACTGGTCCCATATCAGAAGGCTAATGGAAATGTGTTTAGTGTATTTATTAAAATAAAAAGATTGTATAAGCTTTAGGATATTTCTAATGCAAGATCCTTTAAGAACTCACCTGTTGCCATTATCCAGCCTACCCAAAGTTTCCCTTTCTCATACCCAAGATTCATATTATGGATTTCAGTAACTCCTCAATAAACAGAAATGAAAAAGTGCAACCATGTGTGAGTTTTGAGGTTCAATGTCTGTCTTTAGCAATCATCCATTTGGAACTCTTTTGATTTAATGTCACATAGTCCAGAGAATGTATTCGCTACAATGTAGATTGGAAATTGTATAGTCATTCCCAGAAAACACTTCTGGCTAAAGAAGACATCCACAGATGCAGACCGGGTCAAATTAAAGTTAAATCAAAATCTTGATAATTCAAAAAAGAAAATTATTCAACAAGGTGGGAATGCACTTTTCCCATTATTTCACATAATGTCCTTTTTTTCCAAGAGCGGCAGAATCTGATCTTTAGATTCCAGATAGCATCCAGCCCTGCAAGTTTTATTCCAAACACTTGTATCTCACACCTTACTACCTCTTATGAAAGTTCTTTGTTGGTAAGGGTTCTCCAGTTTTTCTCAGGTGTTCGGTGTCTTCTTGCTCAGTGGAAGTACAGGCAAAGAACAGAAGATAAGTGGAAGGAGTTTGAGGGCACCAAGATGTTAGGAGATGGCAAAAAGAAAAACTGGAGTGACAGCATTCAGGTACGAACATAGGTTTTGTAAAGAAATCAATAGCCTAGGCCCTGTGGGGCTCCCGGATGCAGCTTTTGTACTCTGTCACATCCGGAGACCTTAGCTGTGAGGTGTACGGATTTCTGGGTGGGGCTTTTAACACACATTACATGGGCTTAACTTCTCGACCACATCCTGTGCACCAGAACACCCCTTCCAGATCACAGCTGTGCCAGCTTTCCACAGAGCTGCAGCAGTGGTTACAGTAATAGATATCTAAAAAAAAAAGAGATAATTTAAGTAACTCATCAGAGAAAGTTCTAAGCTTAACAGTGATGGTGCACAAATACACTGTAGCAATATTTCTATGAAACCAACTGTGTACTTTGAGTTGGAGCTTATAATTCCTAATAGCTAAACATAAAAAGAATAAGTAGCTGTACTATATGTTCATTAACAATTTCTCTATGACTGAATTACTACCTCAAGCTTTATCATTATGCACTCCTAGTTGAAGATGAGTTATAGTTCCTATTGAACTCTTGTAGAACTGTTAGGTAATCTTGTAGAACTGTTAGGTAATCAACAATGAATGAATTAATGAATCTTTATTACCTGATTAAATAACATCATTACAATTTAGTAAAATTATAAAAGCGAAAAATATAAAATAAACAGCAAAAGTTACCCTTCAGATGCCAAAGCGGATGCCTATTCGTAGCATCTTCTATCTAAATACATTAAAATCCTATAAAGCCCAGAAGATCGCCCCCCATGGGGTCACCAGATGTTAATCACAAGCTGCTACACAAGTAGGTACCCGTTATACAACCTTCTGTGGGTACCAACTAATTGGTCGCCTGTTGACCCAGACCCGTTTCCAACAAACCCCAGGACCAGGGCAACAAGATATGCACTAGCCAAGGGGACTGCTGTGCATAAAGAGCATCTCTCAACTCGTCATCCAGGGCCGTTGGGTGACAGAGAGGGAGGGCATGGGTGGCAGGAGCCATCTCTTCAAAGCCGTTTCTTTGAGGGCCCATCTCCCTCTACAGATACCCATGCTAGTTTGACTCCTTGCCTGGCGTAAGGCTAAACGCAGCTTATGAAAGAATTTTCCAAAACAGGCTAGTTCCATTGGGACCACTGCAGTGAAAATAAGGCTTAGAGCTTCATTACATGTTCTCACCCCCTGTTTCAAGAACAGAGGTTTTACCAGAAGGCGCCATTCAGTCGCCAAGCAAGGGCAACAGCATACAAGATGTTTTATCGATTCAGTATGGTGTTTGCACAACGTGCATTCATGCATGTGCCCTTGAACAATTTTCCACTTCCATCGGTATTCTCAGGCAGGTAAGGTTAAAAGGCGCATCTGCAGGATGGATTGGAATGCTCGCTCTCCTAGAGCTGCTTTGGATAGGGCTGGCCTTTGGTGGTTGCATACGATTCATAGAGGCCATCAGCTCCATGGATATCCCTAACTATTAAAATATCTTTGGCTCTAGAAGCTTGCACGCAAGCTCTTTCAGTTTTTTCTTCAATACCGCTTTCCTAATGGCTGGGTCTATAGAATAAGAAGGGGCCAACTTGAACTGTTCCTCAGCCTTTGTCAGATAGATGGCCCAACTACTTGTTTTATTTTTGAAAATTACTTTCAAAGCCCCCCTGAGGCTACATGCCTGTGCCCTACTGACACTTTGATAAAACTTTATCATATCCATTTTGCACATCAAGTGCATGCATATTATATCTAGCTCCAACCGTGCCCCTGCATGCCTTGTTGATCTAGCGATCTTGAGAATCTTTTCGTAGGCTCTCATCTGGGCATTCTCTAGAGTGGCTGTCAATTTGCCCGGAAAAGCAAAATGGCTGTAAGCGATTGAGGGAAGCAATTTTGCTCTTATCACCCTCCCTAAAGGCTCAAATGTGTGTGCCTTAAGCCGTTGATGGAGTTTTGCTAAGGTGTGGGAGGTTTTTACTGCTTTGGAAGTCAATGCCGCTGCCTGGTGTGTTGTTCTCCCCGTATTTGATAGTCAGACCCCCAAGTAGTGATATTTATCTTCCAGCTCTACACTTAGAGGTCCAAGTTTCCATCTTCAATACAATTTTTTTTACTGATGGCTGAAAACCAGGACTTTTGTTTTTCCTGCATTTGCTTTTAAAGCATTTCTTTCATTGTAGTCATGCAGTATGTGAAGGCCCCTTAAGAGCCCAGTCTGGGTTTTGGCAAGCAATACCATATCATCTGCGTTTTATAATATGGGGTGCACTAATTGCCTCAGCCTCGAAGGAAACGTATTTCCTCTGAGCAACTCAGCACCCAGGTCAGCTGTGTATAAATTAAAGAGAGTGGGGGTGATAACACAGCCCCGTTTTAGGCTTTTGTTGGTAAAAATCTTCCTAGTCACGCATGATTTTGTTATTTTTATTCTCACCCAGGTGTCCAGGTATAGGGCCATTACTGAAGCTACCAATTTCCTTGGAATCCCCCAGGACGTTAGTTTCTTCCACAGGATGAGCTGCACCACCCCGTCGAAAGCTGTGCTATAGTCAATAAAACATGCAAAGAGCAATGGAGATGTTGGTTTTAGTGCTTGTTGTCCAAGATATGAGAGTGCCAGGACATTGTCTAACGTGGAGGAGCTGGGTCTAAAACCTGTTTGATAAGGTGGAATTATGCCATTTGCTGAGATCCATTCTTCTAACTCTTGTAATAAAACCCTTGCATTTGCTTTTCATCTACATCAAGTAAGGCTATCACCTATAGTTTTCAGGGCAGGTAGTGTCCCCTTTTTTATAAATGGGTTGAAGTATTGATCCCTTCCAAGCTACCAGAACCACCGAAAACTATAAGTAATCATTGAATAGAGCAGTCAGGGGTACGTCCCAGTAAGCTTGATCATCTCTGAAGATACTCCCTGGTAGGCCATTGGGGCTGGGGGCCCCCATTCCGCCTCACTTTGCCAAGGATAGTTTGCACAGTTTTAATGGTAATTGGGCCAATTTTGTCGTCTAACTCATCCAATTCATTGAGACCAGCATTGTGAGCTTGATCCCCTGCACATTTTTTATCTGCATAGAGATTTCCCACATGTCTTTCCCAGTCACTAGCAAAGATCATGTTAGTGCTTGTTTCAGAGTTGTAGAGTAATGTGCTGATGAAATCCCCAAATTCTCTGCTTTTGTTAGACGGAAGCAATGTTACCAGATGTTTCCAGCATTCTTCCGTCTCTTTAACCTTTATCATCCATAGTGTTTCTTTATAATCTTTCCGTGCCAACTTCCTTAGTACATCTGAGGCCGGGGTTTTAAGTCTCCTGTAGCGGCTTTCTGCCTGCCGATATCTCTTTTTATGCTGTAACCATTCCTTGGGTACTAGCTGCTTAGCCGCCCTATTCTGTTCTGACCAGGCTGCACTCTATTGCAGAGGTGAGCTTGAAGTGTTTTGAGCACCAGCCCCCATTGATCTATTATTTGACCAACTCCCTGATGAAAATGTATTGGTCCGTTTGCTTGCTTCATATTTTATTTTGCAGGCAGCAGACCATTCAATGTGTTTTATTAAGGGGCCTTCTGCAAGTTGACGACCACATGTTTTATACAGGTCATGTCTCGTAGCCCCTAGATCAACTTTTATTGCCACCGGGTTAATCAACAATGTTAATATTCTTCTACTCCTTAGTCCTCACAATTAATTCAAACCTCGCATGAACAACAGTCTAACCAAAAAAAAACATTCCATCTCAGAAAAAATAAATAAATGTAACCACCCCAAGTCTTACAAGTGTTCATGTTCATAAACTAGTTAAAAATTGATTTCCATCAACAGCACAACTTTCTGAATACTTCTCTGTATTCCCAATGTTCTTGAATACGAAGCCATAGAAAATCAAACATGTCTTGGGAAGGAAAACTGAGATCCCTGTATAGCATGCTCCTATGTGTGTTGTGTTAGAATTAACTAGACACCATGGCCTACTAAGGACCTATTTTACAGATATTCACAATGGCCTCTGTCTCTCCAGGATCACAAGAATTCAATGACTATTGATCACTGTAGCTCATTGTCAGAATCCTGCTTCACACACATACTGCATCCAGGTAGCACCAACACTCTGTGATGACCACCCACATTTCCTTCTTTGAATGAAGTTCAGCTCAAACAGGTGTGGAGTATCACTCCTCTGCATCTAGTAACAAGTGGTAAGCAATGTTACCAGTCCTATTTCCTGACACTATTTTTCAGGTTCACCTTTAACAGCACTAGAGGAAGCTCCTAGTACTATTATGGTGTATTCCAAGGGACGTTTGGCGAAGGGTGCGGCTCAGGCCTCTCTTATTTAAATTTCTGATTTAAAATAGTATATCACAGAAATTCAGCTGTGATTATTGGTCTCAGCATCTTTAATAAACTAGCTGAATCCAAGAGGAATTTGGTCAAGAGCGTAGCTCAGGCTTCTGCTCTTTTGATTTCTGTTGTGAAACAGCATATCAACAGCAGTTCATTTGGGACTGTTGTTATCAGCATCTGTGATAAACTAGAAGAATTGCTCGTCAACTTTAGGTCTGACCCAAACTTTGTTTTTATTTATTCACTCTACTCAACCCATCTCTGATAAAGTACTACCAAATGAGCTACTCTAAATTATAAGTTATGTGCCACGGTTTACAGTGATAAACTCAGACCACATTGTGTAAGTCAGTTTTGTTTGATGTCCTACAAACCAAACTCTGACTTTGTTGTCATTAATGAGCCAAATTGAACACTATATTAATGCAATCCATCCAATGGTGTATGCTGTCTTGGCTGTTAATTTGTCGCATAGCATATTAAGAAAGAAGAGAAACTATGGGGGTCATTCCAACCCTTGCGGTCGGTGTTAAAGTGGCGGCCAACCCGCCAACAGGCAGGCGGTAAAAAAAATGGAATTCTGACCCTGGCGGGAACCGCCAACAGAGACCGCCACTTTAACACTCCGACCGCCACGGCGGGACAAACAAACAGCGCAGCGGTCCCCGCCAACAGACAGGCGGGAGACAATGTACCGCCCACCCTATCACAACCCACCAATCCGCCACCTTTTCCGGGGCGGTAGCCCCGCCGATAAAAACACGGCGGAAACAGACATCACGAACGGAAAACGCTCACCTCTACACACTCCACGAGGAATCTGGACAGCATGGAACCCGAACTACACATCCTACCAGCTATTGTCTTCCTGCTCCTCTACCAGGAGCACGAACGCCGCCGCAGAAGACAACGATGAGTACTGCACCTACGACGCAGGGGAGGCAAAAGATTACGGGGACACACATACGCGACACACCCACCCTCACCCTCACCCACAACTACATACACATCAATGCAGAGCAACAACTCAGAGTGACACCCCCAAACCCCCCGGAAGAATGCAAAGACAAAAATAAATGATCGTGAAATTTGAAGTATATTGTACGGCTAAGTAAAAAAATATATCAAACATCTAAATCTATATATACATATGTAAATTGTCCAGTCCAAATTGGGTATCAGCCATTGTTCGTGGGCCAATGGGCCTAAACAGATGGGCAAAGCCCACACACGATACCCGGCTCCAATGGAGAGAACACTGCAGGGGCATCAGATAGCAAAACTACAGGCACCTCAGGGGGAAGGGAAGGGGGGGCACCTCAGCCAGATGAGTCCACGACGCCAGATCCACGAGGGGCCTCCATGGCCACTGTTCCATCCTGGGGAGTGCAAAGCCACAGTCTCACAAGTCTCTACAGTGGGTGGATTGCCCACTGTGCCATCCTGGGAAGTGCAAAGCCACAGTCTCACAAGTCTCTACAGTGGGTGGATTGCCCATGGTGCCATCCTGGGGAGTGCAAAGCCACAGTCTCACAAGTCTCTACAGTGGGTGGATTGCCCACTGTGCCATCCTGGGGAGTGCAAAGCCACAGTCTCACAAGTGGATTACAGACTCTACTGGTTCTGGAGGAGGCATGGTGCCCAGAGTGCTTCGTGCAGCCCTGCCCGACACAGATGCGGGCCTGCCCCTTCTGCCAATGGGCCAGCGGTGCTTGAGACGGCGGTGCCCAGCGGAGCGGTGCTTTAGTTGAAGGGCCCAGTTCAGCGGTGCTTGAGATGAAGGGCCCAGCGGAGCGGTGCTTGAGTTGAAGGGCCCAGCGGAGCGGTGCTTGAGACGGCGGTGCCCTGTTCAGCGGTTCTTGACTTGAAGGGTCCTGTTCAGCGGTTCTTGACTTGAAGGGCCCTGTTCAGGAGTTCTTGACTTGAAGGGCCCTGTTCAGCGGTTCTTGACTTGAAGGGCCCTGTTCAGCGGTTCTTGACTTGAAGGGCCCAGCGGAGCGGTGCTTGAGTTGAAGGGCCCAGCGGGGCGGTGCTTGAGACGGCGGTGCCCAGCGGAGCTTGAGTTGAAGGGCCCAGCGGAGCGGTGCTTGAGACGGCGGTGCCCTGTTCAGCGGTTCTTGACTTGAAGGGCCCTGTTCAGCGGTTCTTGACTTGAAGGGCCCTGTTCAGCGGTTCTTGACTTGAAGGGCCCTATTCAGCGGTGCTTGAGATGAAGGGCCCAGCGGGGCGGTGCTTGAGACGGCGGTGCCCAGCGGAGCGGTGCTTGAGTTGAAAGGCCCAGCGGAGCAGTGCTTGAGACGGCGGTGCCCTGTTCAGCGGTTCTTGACTTGAAGGGCCCTGTTCAGCGGTTCTTGACTTGAAGGGCCCTGTTCAGCGGTGCTTGACTTGAAGGGCCCTGTTCAGCGGTGCTTGAGATGAAGGGCCCAGCGGAGCGGTGCTTGAGACTGCGGTGCCCAGCGGAGCGGTGCTTGAGTTGAAGGGCCCAGCGGAGCGGTGCTTGAGACGGCGATGCCCTGTTCAGCGGTTCTTGACTTGAAGGGCCCTGTTCAGCGGTTCTTGACTTGAAGGGCCCTGTTCAGCGGTTCTTGACTTGAAGGGCCCTGTTCAGCGGTGCTGGAGATGAAGGGCCCA
The DNA here is from genome assembly GCF_031143425.1 of Pleurodeles waltl. Classification (NCBI taxonomy): domain Eukaryota; kingdom Metazoa; phylum Chordata; class Amphibia; order Caudata; family Salamandridae; genus Pleurodeles; species Pleurodeles waltl. Next base: position 237,311,115 of record NC_090436.1, read on the forward strand.
GCGGGGCGGTGCTTGAGACGGCGGTGCCCAGCAGAGCGGTGCTTGAGTTGAAGGGCCCAGCGGAGCGGTGCTTGAGACGGCGGTGCCCTGTTCAGCGGTTCCTCACTTGAAGGGCCCTGTTCAGCGGTTCTTGACTTGAAGGGCCCTGTTCAGCGGTGCTTGCCTTGGCAGTCCTTGCCATGTTCAGCGTTGCTTGAGTTGGCGCTCCTTCATTGCCCAGCTGGGCTGTGGCTGGCGCTCCTTCATTGCCCAGCTGGGCTGTGGCTGGCGGGGCCCTCCTGGGCAGCTTGGCTGGGGCTGGCGGGGCCCTCCTGGGCAGCTTGGCTGGGGCTGGGGGGGCCCTCCTGGGCAGCCTGGCTGGGGCTGGCGGGGCCCTCCTGGGCAGCTTGGCTGGGGCTGGCGGGCCCTCCTGGGCAGCTTGGCTGGGGCTGGGGGGCCCTCCTTGGCAGCTTGGCTGGGGCTGGCGGTGCCCTCCTGGGCAGCTGGGCTGGGGCTGGTCGGGCCCTCCTGGGCAGCTCGCCTGCTGCCGGACTTGTCGGGCGTGCTGCCCTTGCCACCCTTCCCTGCTCGTCTGTGGCCCTTTCCTCCCTTTGCCGGTGTGCCAGGTGGCACCCCACTCCCTGACGGTGCCAGGGTAGTGCTTGTGGAGCCTGCTGACTTTGGCCTCTCGCGCCGGGAACTGGCTTTCTTTGCTTTTTTTGCAGGGGTGGGCTGGCCGTCTCTTTACTCCCAGCCAAAGTAGCTGGGCTTGAAGGTGGTGGACTCCAAAATCCTTGGACTATTTTCTTAGTAGGTCCAGGTTTTGTGGTGGCTGAGGTGCTGATTGGAGCCTTATGAGATGGAGGGGGTGGGTCAGTTGATGGAAAGAGGTCAAGGTTGGAAAGGAAAAGCAATTTAGTAAGACAGGGACGGGTAGTTGTAGTGGGTATGGGAGTGGAGGAAGAGGATGTGGTTGTAGGAGAGTGAAGTCTGGTGGCTTTGGGTGCAGGTGCTTGTGCTGGAGGCTGTCGTGAGGTGGATGGCTGTTGGGTGGGTGGCTGCCTGCGTTTGTGTGGTTTGGAAGAAGGGGTGACAGGCACACTGGGAGAGGAAACAGGGGACGTGTAAATGGTAGTGGGGGTGGTGACTGCACGTGTGCGGAGTGTTCTGGTGGGTGTGCTGGTGATGGACGTAGTGGCTGAAGATGTTGTGCATGCAAGTGTGAGTGGAGACGTCACAGGGAGGGATGAGGGAGACGAGGAGGAGGGGGACACAGAGGAGGCAGTGGCTGTTGGTATGTCTGCATGTGGCTGTTGCTTGTGTGGATGCTTGTGTGATGTGTGGTGCTTATGTATGGATGAGCTTCTCTTGGGTGTTGAGGTGTGTGCAGGCTGGTCTGATGGTGTGTCTGGTATAGGCAGAGGTACAGGGGAGTGGGACTGGGTTGAGGAAGTTGGAGGAGGGAGGCAGGAGACAGGGACAATGGCTGCCGTCAGTGCTGAGGCCAGAGCGTTGAACGATCGCTGATGGGCAGCCTGACCCGAATGAATGCCCTCCAGGTATGCATTACTCCGGTGCACCTCCCTTTCTACACCCTGGATGGCATTCAAAAGGGTAGACTGCCCAACAATGATGGTCCTCAGGAGGTCAATGACCTCCTCACTGAGGGCAGCAGGGGTAACTGGGGCAGGGCCTGAGGTGCCTGGGGCAAAGGAGATGCCCACCTTCCTGGGTGAGCGGGCACGGGGCGAAGGCTGAGGGGCTGCTGGGAGGGCGGAGCTGGCGCGCTGGGTGGCGGCTGTACCTGTTGTTGCGGTGGGCACGGATGTTGCCGCCACCACAAGGGAGCTCCGTTCCGAGGACGTGTCTGTGTCGCTGGTGTCACCACGTGTCCCCGCTGTGGAGCTCCCCTCGCCCTCCGTCTCACTGGTGAAATCAGAGTCAGTTGCATGGCCCTCCATGGCCATGTGAGATGCAGCTCCCTCGTGCTCCGATGCCACTTCTCCTCCGCCTGATGATGCTAATGCACACATGAACAGGAAGACCACAAAAAAAGGGGGGGGGAGAAACAAAGACATGTTGAGTGCATGCATTGGCGACACCGTTGGCGGAGAGGACAGACACAGAAGCCCCCTGCACTACGCCGCGCACTTGGGGTACACTACTCAATCCGTGGGACATGGCCTACAAGCCTATGGACGACAACTCCACACATAGGTGACACAGGGCCATGATTAGCTGTACTAGGCAACCTACAGAGGTGGGGGCGGGGGTACAGGCCATGCCTAACGGAGGGGCCTAGCCTTCAGAAAACGCCCTGGCCTAGGGATACCCACAGCCCTCCTCCCCCACCCAGACACCTCCAATGTGCGCAAAATCAGCAGAATGTGCTTGTACTCACCCCCTTGTGTCTGCTGTGATGTCCTCACGCGCCCATCCAAATCGGGGTAGGCCACCGCCAGGATCCGTGACATCAGGGGGGTCAAAGTACAACTGGCGCCCCTCCTACGTTGGGAGGCCATCCCCAGCAGAGCCTCGGCGGTCTTCCTGCTCCCGCGGCGGATGTCCTCCCACCTCTTCCGGCAGTGGGTGCCCCGTCTGTTGTGGACCCCCAGGGTCCGGACGTCCTTGGCGATGGCACGCCAAATGTCGATTTTCTGATGGGCACTGACCTATGTGACATGTGCAGGGGAGAAAGAAAAACAGACATCACCTTCTGCATGCTCGATGTGAGTGGCCCCCCCATCCCCACCCTTGCCATGTGGCACATGCTCTCATCTTTCGTTTGATGCATGCCTCATTCGCTCCCCTCCCCACCATCTTTCATTCACCCCACTCAACCCAGGCATTGGCCACAAAGCATGGTTCCAGTGTACTTACCTGTTGGTCTGGAGGACAGTAGAGTAGCGCATACTGGGGGAGGACCCCATCCACAAGTTTCTCCAATTCTTCAGAAGTGAAGGCAGGGGCCCTTTCCCCAGTTGCAGCAGCCATTGTCTCTTCCAGACTGAGGTCACAGCAGCACTTGCAGTATAGGTCCTCTCCTGTGGATGATCAGGTATCGAGTGATTAAGCAGATAGAAAATGGCGGTCACGCCCGCGGCGGTGCGTACCACGGCGGTGCGTACCGCGACCGCCGGCGCACATCCTCATTGGCTCCTGAAACCCATAGGGTTCAATGTTAACCAATGTGGCTTTGCGCCGCGGTCTTCGACCGCCTACCGCCACGGTGTGCCACTCCAGCGCATTGACCTCACATCCCACTGTCGCACTTCACAGGTCAGGCAGCCGCCATTTCAAGGGCCCCCATATCTTAATTTCTACTGCGTCACACATACCTAGGCCTTGCATCAACACTCATACAAGCCATTCAATGCATTGAGAATCGTGTACTGTGCAAGCTGTGGGAACGTACCTATGGGTTGATTGACTCTGTGCTCCATGTTGTCTTTCCTAGGCACCGTCCGCTGGGACTTGCGCGGAGATGGAGGAATCTTCCTGTGTACAGACCGCTGGTGGACCTGTCGACAATGGAAGAAAGACATGTCATACTGACATACAGGCTTGACAGAGCCACTATACAGGAACTGTGTGCCCAGCTGGAGCCAGACCTGATGTCACCCATCCGCCAACCCACAGGGATCCCCCCTCTAGTGCAGGTGCTGTCAGTACTCCATTTTTTGGCAATTGGGTCATTTCAAACAACAGTGGCCATTTCATCAGGGATGTCTCAGCCCATGTTTTCCAAAGTGTTGTCCAGAGTGTTGTCTGCCCTGCTGAAATACATGCAGAGCTACATTGTTTTCCCTGAGGTGGGCGATTTGGCTACAGTGAAGGGTGATTTCTATGCGCTTGGACATATTCCCAACATCATTGGTGCAATTGATGGGACACATGTTGCTTTGGTCCCCCCCAGCACGAGTGAACAGGTGTACAGGAACAGAAAAAGTTATCATTCCATGAATGTCCAGGTGGTCTGTTTGGCTGACCAGTACATCTCCCATGTAAATGCCAAGTTCACCGTGTGTGGCTAATTGGTGACTCGGGTTACCCCAACCTGTCCTGGCTACTGACCCCAGTGAGGAATCCCAGGACCAGGGCAGAGGAACGGTACAATGATGCCCATGGGCGGACTAGGAGGGTGATCGAGCGGACGTTCGGCCTCATGAAGGCCAGGTTTAGGTGCCTCCATATGACAGGTGGATCCCTAATGTACTCACCAAAGAAGGTGTGCCATATCATCGTGGCCTGCTGTATGCTTCACAACCTGGCTTTGCGACGCCAGGTGCCTTTCCTGCAGGAGGATGGTCCAGATGGTGGTGTTGTGGCAGCTGTGGAGCCTGCGGAGAGTGAAGAGGAGGAAGACGAAGAGGACGAAACAGACAACAGGGACACAGTAATACTGCAGTATTTTCAATGACATACAGGTAAGAATCAACACCGGCATTTTACATTTAATTAAAGTCTCCTGCCTCTCTACTGTCTGAGTTTCCCCCCAGTGTATGTTGACTGAGTTGTGACTTTCCCTTCCAATTTCAGAGATGTGGGCCCCACTCCGTGACCTCTGCTTTGTTTCTCCATGGACTACAGCTGTGTGACAGTGGTATGTTGTCATCACAATGTAACTGGACATTTTGGCACGGTGCTGTGTAATACATTTGTTCAAAAATACAGGCAGACTCCAGATTATTTTTGTGCAATAAGTGTGTTTATTAAAGTGTAAAATTTGGGGAAATGGTTGCAATTCGGTGATGGGTGATGGTGGAGGAATGTCCATGGCAGAGTCCAGATTTTCAGTCTCACAGGTGCATTGTCCATATGCCTGTGGAAGGTGGAGCAGGGGCAGTTTAAGGTTGGACAGGGTGACAATGTGGGACAGTGGGATGACAATCAGGGGGTATCCTTTCCTGGCGGGGGTCTTGGCATCCTACTCTGCCTTCTTCCTAGATCTCAGGCACCGCTTGCGGGGTGGTTCTCCTTCTGCAGGGGGTGGGGTTCTGGTGGACTGTTGTTCTTGTGTCGGGGCCTCCTGTCCACTAGCGCCGGCGGAGGTGGTAGCCTGTTCTTGGTCCATGCTAGTGACAGGGGCCTTTTGGGGTGCCACATGGTCCCGCAATGTGCTGACAATCTGATTGAGAGCCACAACGATGGTGCCCATTGCAGAACTGATGTTTCTGAGTTCTTCCCTGAACCCCATAAACTGTTCCTCCTGCAGTACCTGGATCTCCTGGAACCTGGCCAGGACCGTCGCCATCGTCTCCTGGGAGCAGTGGTATGCTCCCATGATGGAGGAGAGGGCCTAGTGGAGAGTGGGTTCCCTGGGCCTGTCCCCCCCCCCTGTCGCACAGCAGCCCTCCCAGTTCCCCTGTTTCCCGGGGCCTCTGTCCCCTGGACCGTGTGCCCACTACCACTGCCCCCAGTTCCCTGTTGTTGTTGGGGTGGTGGGTTAACCTGGGTGCCCTGTAGTGGTGGACACACCGCTGATTGACATGTCCTGGAGACAGAGGCATGGGCCCGCTGGGTGGGTGCTGTGCTGGTGTTCCCAGAGGGGGCTAGGTCTGCTGTGGCCTGTGGCTGTCTGAGGGGAACTGACTGTCCTGAGGTCCCCGATGGGCCGGGCTGGTCCTCTGGGTCCAGGGAGACAGAGCTGCTGTCATCACTGTGGGCCTCTTCTGGGGGTGGAATGGACATTTCTGGACCCTCCTGGGTGGTGTCGTGGCGTTCGGGTCCTGCAGGGGTATAAGAGTATGGTTATTGCTTCTGTGTGTGCCATAGCGTGCAATGGGTGGGTGCCCGTGTACCCCAGTGCTGGCATTCCCTTGTGGGGGCTGTTGTGACGGTGGTTGGGGGGGATGGGTATGTGCAGTGGGCATGCTTAGGTGATGGGTGTCCATGGTTTGTGGTCGCATGCAGGGCTTGGTGTTGGGATGGGTGGGTTGTGATGGTGAGACATTAGCAAGGAGAATGTGTGATGGGGGTGGGGGGAGGGCGGGGGTATGATTTGGCATGCTGGTGGGTGGGGGGGGATGAAGTAGTTGAGATTCGACTTACCAGAGTCCATTCCTCCGCCTACTCCTGCGAGGGCCTCAGGATGCAGGATCGCCAAGACCTGTTCCTCCCATGTTGTAAATTCTGGGGGTTGAGGTGGGGGTCCGCCGCCAGTCTTCTGCACCGCGATGTTGTGTCTGGATACCATGGAACGCACCTTCCCCCGTAGGTCGTTCCACCGCTTCCTGATGTCGTCCCGATTTCGTGGATGCTGACCCACAGCGTTGACCCTGTCCACTATTCTTTGCCATAGCTCCATCTTCCTGGCAATGGTGGTGTGCTGCACCTGTGTCCCGAAGAGCTGGGGCTCTACCCGAACTATTTCCTCCACCATGACCCTGAGTTCAGCGTCTGTAAACCTGGGGTGTCTTTGGGGTGCCATGGGGTGGTGTGGATGAGGTGTGGGGTGGCGTTTGTGGTGATGAGTGTGGTGAGTGTGGTGGTGTGTGGTGTTTTGTGCGTGGATGTTGTGTGAGTGATGGTGTTATGTGCCTGTGAATGCTCTGTACTAGCTGGTGGTGTCTCTCTCTGGCCTTAGTCAATAAATGGTGGTCATAGGGGTTTGTGGGTGATGTGGGTGTGTGTTTTATATTGTGTTGGGTGTGTGGGAGTGGTGTTTGTGTGTGTATCAGGTGTGTGTATTTCAAAATGTCCAATGTGGCAGTGTTTTGGAGCTGTGTGTGTATTTTGACCGCGGCGGTGTGTACCGCCAATGGAATACCGCGGTTGAAAGACCGCCGCGTGGATTCGTGGGTCGGAATGGAATGGGCGTATTTCTGTTGGCGTGACGGTGGAGGTTTGGTCATCGCCAGTTTTTCGCTGGCCGTTGGTGTGGCGGACTTTTGTGGATGTCGGGTTTTTGGCAGTTTGCCTGTTGCGGGTCAGAATGACTGTGGCGGTTTCCCGCGGCCGCGGCGGTGTTATGGCGGTCTTCGCATTTTACCGCCGAGGTCAAAATGACCCCCTATATGTTAAGAGGGTGGATGGGTAATGAGAAAAATGTGTATAAACTATGTGAAAACTTAAAGACAACCAGTTATAGCAGGTTTTCTAGTGCTCTACAGATATTTGCCATGCCCATTTCAATTCAATTGTAAATCGTTTCTGGTTCAAGAATGATCACATTGTGCATCACAGGGAATATTATGGCAAATCATTTAAAAGGAAGGACATCTACTAGAAACAGAGTGGACCTAGCTCTCTACAACAATCAACAGAAGGAGTATTTTTAAAAAGTTGTTAACCCTATCAGACTTTGTTGTCACACATCTCGTTGGACTCTATCAGTTTCAAGAAACGCTAAGCAAATTCTGATATTATAACAGCTCTTTTATGATTTCACACTATCCGTCTGCAAGAAATTAGTTGCATTGAAGAAATAGCTCAAGAGGATTACATGTTCTACTATTCTGTACCTAAACATTGTTTTTTCTAATTTCCTTGACTGGTCCTGTTTCCGTTAAGGGATGACACTGGAATATGCGTTGGCTGGTTTTGTTAAGCCCAATGTCCTACGTTGGTCAATGTAGTCCCGAGTTAGTCAATGGCCAAGTTTTAGTGCACCTTTAGGCTTCGGTAAGAGGAAGAAAAATATTCTTTGATATTACAGTCTTTAGTGACAATTTTAATGTCTTGTTTAATGCCATAAGTTTTAATTACGAGGCATTTTTAGATTATGATTCAGCAAGAATAATCCTTTCCAGACATTTCACTGTAGCTGCAATGGATAATAAATCAGCATACCTTTTAAGCCTGTTAGGTGTGAGAACCTTTATGTTCAATAATGTTCGGTTACTGAGAGATCCTTACAGAAACATAGGAATATGTGATTTCTGACTTGCGAAGAGTGCCCATAGTATTCTCTCCTCTTTATTAATTCTAGAAAAGGTCTAGCTGTATGTGGGAAGGCAGTGAGTAATACCGCATTAAAAATAGTGAGTGGATGCCTGAATTTAGTCCTTGATGCACTAACGCAGTTTTGCACCAAAAAGTTTAGCACCGGCTTGCACCATTTCTGTGCACCAGTTGGGCATCATATTTATGGAATGGTGCAAGCCGGTGCAAAAGGTAGGCTAGTGTAAAAAAAATGACGTTAGTCGGGTGGGGCTGGCATTATGGAAGAAGGGGGTTTTGCACCAAAAAATGACATTAGGAAGGTTAGAGTAAAAAAACAGACTCTAACCTGCCTAGAGTCATTTTCTGACGCAAAATCATCCATACCACATGACTCTTGTCTTAGAAAAGACAGGAGTCATGCCCACCACCCCAATGGCCAGCACACGGGACCAGGGTCCCCTGGGCATGGCCATTGCACCCAGTGCCATGTAGAGGGCCCACTTCAGGGCCCCGAATGGCACTTAAAAAAAACAACTACTTACCTGTACTTACGTATACTTACCTGGGGTTGGGTCCTGCATCCTCTGTTGTCCCTCTGGTGTGGGTGGGGGTGTCCCTGGGGCCGGGGGAGGGCACCTGAGGGCTTATTCCATGGTGTTCCACCATGGAAATAGGCCCACAGGTCTCCTAACGCCTGCCCTGATCCAGGTGTTAAAAAATGGTGCAAAGCAAGCTCTGCACCATTTTTTGACCCCTACAGTGCCTGATTTTAACATGGGGGATAAATATGGCGCTAAGGCCATAGAGTCATTTTTTGCACGGGAACACCTACTTTGCATCTTATTGACGCAAAGTAGGTTTCCATGTCCAAAAAATTACTTTAACTCCATAAATTTGGCGCTAGACGGGTCTAGCGCCAAAGTATAAATATGGAGTTAGTTTTACACCGAATTTGCATTTTAAAAAATGACGCAAATTCGATGGAAAAGAAGAATAAATATGCCTCTTAAGTGTCTATTTTAATCTAAGATCCATTTAGAGCCTACTTAACTTGGAAGATGGCTTCGCTTTAAAAAAAGATTCTTGTATATAATGATTTTACCTGTTCCAGTTGTAGACTTTCTGGAAACATTTGAGGAAGGGAGAAACAGTTGTTAAAAGCATGATCTACCCTGGTTTAATGAAAAAAGTCATAGCAAAATAATATCAGTAACTAGTAAAATATAGCCATAATAGAGAGACTGGACAAAACGGATAGGGTACGGATCACAGGTCACATGTTATATATGGAAATCTATAGTACACCCTTATAAAAGATTCCCTGGACAAATACATAGGCAATCACAACACCTGGAAGAAAAATGGTTAGTAACGGAATGATAGTGGGAAGAGAAACAGAGAAAGGACTGAGAGCTCAGAACTAAATACAATTGATAGGCCCTCATTGGACAGAAATGTCAGAAAAAGATATATGATCATTTTTGAACAGTGGTTATCAAGCCTGCTGAAATCAAAGGCACCCACTGAAGACAGGAGACACTTATTTGTAGCACCAGCAGAGCGTCCTAAAATTGGGAAAATGAAGAAGGGACTAGTTCCCGATGTCAAAGTCAGGGTTCCACCAGGAAAGAACTAAACTGAAGGAGTAAAAGTCGCTGGAGAGAGGGCTGATATCCCTTCCACGTATCTGTATTCTGCAGTAAAAACAGATAAAACCCAGCCTGTTGACTTGATTCTTTGGGGAATCCCTTGTGCTGGGACACACATTTAGATTGTGACACAAGAGAAATTGGTAACTCTACTAGTGCTAAAGCATCAGCAGATAGAAATAGCACTTATACAGCACTGTCAAAGCACATCGGCAACACAGAGTCAAATTCACTTCCATTTAGTGAGCAATCGTTAGTTGCAAGGATTTCCCATTTGATATGATGAAGTTGTCTTGAAGGACAAGTAACCAAATCTCACACCCGCGTCGGTCAGAGCTGGTATAAATACAGATAATAAACCAGGAATCAGTATTCCTAAAAAATGTCAACTTACCCCAAAAAACTGTACCAGACATTTTAGATGGGATTGACTTCAAAAGAGTTAGCTAGCCCTATGGTGTTTGAAGCTATGACAATGGTTCTCAATAAATCTGCAAAATGATTTGTATGAACAGTGCACAATGACTGTAGCAGCATCATCACACGGGAATGAATAAAACTCAGATGCCGATATCAGAACAAAATCTTACAAAGAAGTTTTGTAAGCCTATAAAATTGCAAGGCTTGCAGTCACACAACAGAACAATTAAAGGCAAAACTTGCTTTTCTGCAGCAGATGCAAGAAGCAACATCTCAAGTATTCTGTAACAGTAACAACAAAATACAATGCCCCGCTCTAAAGGTCACATCAAGAATAATTAAAATAGGCGAGGTGGGGCTTTGTGACCATGAAGAATAACTGTAAGGGGTGAGGGAGTATGTGATAGTTTCGAGCTAGCACAAGATACTGGGCTATGAAAATGGGTGAGTTTTCCATTAAATTGAGAAATTGGTAGGATAAATCCATATCACAAATAGATATTGTTTAGTTCCTCAAACCAGCCCTAGGATTCTATTTTCAAGCATACTACCTATCTAAATATAGGTAGGAGAAACAAAATCCTATGAATTGACCAAATGGCAGGTTAGTGATCTGAGTGTTTTTGAATGCACCAAACTCTGATAATTTGACAGTAGTGTTACAGTAAAGTGTAAGAGGTGCCCATGTGAGCCATCGTTCTTTGTATGGAACTAAGGGCCTCATTTACAAGGCCCTAGCGCCACCAAAGCATCACTTTTTGTGACTCTCCTGCGGCACTGTGCAGTGCACCATATCTGCAAGGCGGCCTTTAGTCACTTTTCCTGGCTTAATGCTGCCTTTTCGAAATGGGCCGCCTGACTCAGTTTTCGGCTGCCCAGGGGCGTGCAGTGGGTGTTGCTGTGGGTGTTGCTGTGTGCTTACTCACGCAACACCCATTGCTTTTTGACAAGGCCTCAGATTTACGAGCAATTGAAAACCTGAGGCAGTGCCAAAAACTAATGAGGCGTTAGAGTCAGGCAAAGAGGAAAAATATTTTTATTTCTCCTTGTTTTCTGCTGTTTCTATGTGTGTTGCATTCTGTAGCACACATAGAATGAGCAAATCACCATTAAAGATTGACTTTGGTCCCTTCCTGCACAAAACCAATCTCCCCTGCAAAGCAGCCATACTTCCACCATGGCCAAGGGTGGATGCATTGGCGCTAAGCAGCTGATTAAGTGCCGGCACAGGAGAAGACACATGGATGCACCACATCCCTGTGTTTTGGAAATGACACAGCCCGGCACAGCAAGATTGCTTGCAGCACCGCGCTGCGCCATTTTCTTGCAGATGAGGCCCTAAGCCTGTATGGCATGACAAAAAAACATTCATTAAAACATGTCCAAGGACCCTGTATGACTTGACCATTTGAGAAGCACACGTATATACACGTGCAAACTGTGGGAAAGGGGCTATTTGAAATTGAAGTCTCAACTTTGAACGTGTCTGATAAAAGAAGATCTCGAGCTCAAAGCACAAATGAATTATTGAATGATGAACAAACTTGTACCCCCATGACAAATAGAGAGCAAATGCCAGGAGGAGAGCGGAAGAGAACATTGGATGCCATAATTAAACATTTAGAACATGTTCGGATAATGGAAGTCAATAAATGGTGGGAGAAAACCAAATTGCAAAAATATATTGAATATAAAATAATTTCATGGGGTTTAAGAATTTTCATTATGCTGACCATGAATTACTTGGATGAAGATCTGATTAAAAACTGGCAAAATGATACAAATCAATTTTCCTTTAAATTGAGAGGAGCTTTGATTATACATGCAGAAAGTAATTTAGATAAATTGATGATGAAAATTAAAGAATTAGAACAGGAATTGGAAAAACAACATTTCCTGAAGAAGCTAAATAGGCATTGGAACAAATGGAAAAGAAAATTAATAAACATGAACCAGCAGTAGAAAGGAAAAAAAGCCAAAAAATTTAATTGAGACAGAATAGATTATAAATCTGATTGCATTTATACATTTGTCAGAAAATATGACATGTTGAGAAACAGAACAGCAATGGATAGGGTAACAGATCAAGAAAGATTTGAAACAACTGATAGTTTTGAAGCAAGCTCAATAGAAGAAGAATATTACAAATGTGGAGTTTTCTGGGGAACTGAGATTAATACAAATAATAACGAGACAGAGAGGGAGTGGAATAATCCACAGGAGAGGATACCAAAGACAACATCTGTGCAAATCAAAACCAGAAGGACGAGAAAAGGAAGAGGAAACAAGACGAGGACGAGGAAGAGAAAAAAGAAAGTAAGATGTGTGAATGAATCAAACACAGAAACTATTGTTATCAACCTTTCCTCTAAGATGTTAAGCATGGATCAAAGTAAAGGATTATCATTTTGTCCAATTGAAGAATTAAATCTGGTGAATCTATAGATTGACTTGTATACATTTTGTCAAAAATTAAAACTCAGGAAGTATTTTGAATCTCAAACCCTCTGGGGTTGAAGTGATAAGGTGAATCAACCGAGGACCTCCAATATTGCTGTGAAGGATTTAACAACTTTAAGAACACTCATAGAATTATAAAGGAAATCCAAGGAGACTTTGAAGGACATTAATATATCAGAAGTATCAGATGAACAACTATGTAAAGAAATGGACTTAATAACCTGGAAGGGAGGAGAAAGTGGATTAAAACCTCCATCAATCATTTTTCCACAACTGCCATCAGGGAACAAGATTGATCTGTTCCAAGAATTAGTGATAGAGGAATTAAATAATGTAATACCAAAAATGCCAATGAAACAAAAATAGAGTCATTCAACCCAGGTAGAATGAAAGGCTTTAAAAGAATTGAGAGAAGATATGTCAATCATAATCAAAACCTCTGACAAAGGTGGGAATATTGTGGTCCAAGATATCTCTGTATACATGAAAGAAGCAACTAGGCAATTGAATAATACACACCATTATGAAACATTGAAAATAGATCCAACCAAAATGATAACCTTGGAATATCACCAAACACTACAAGAATGGTATAATGTAGGTCTCCTCAATGAAGAAGAATATAGCTATCTCAGGACCGGGCAGCCGATCACCCCAACCATTTAGTTTCTCCCTAAGGTTCACAAAAGCTTACAGGAGCCACTGCACAGGCCTATTGTGAGTTCTATTGGATCCCTACTTGAAAATACCTCTAGATTTATTGACACATTTTTAATGAGTTATGTCACTGCATTACCCTCTTTTTCATGTGCTACAATGGATTTTGTAGCCAAAATACATGATATCCCCTGGCAAGAGATTATATCATGGCCACCATTGATGTTACACCTTTATATACTTCCATCCAACATAATGGCTGTCAAACATTTTTTAAGGGCAAGATCGATTAGCTATCTAGAACATTCGAATATACTCACAGAAATGTTATTATTTTGTTTGACACACAATGTTTTTATCTTCAATGGTGAATATTACTTACAAAAACAAGGTGCTGATATAGGGATTTAATTTGCTCCATCAAATGCAAACTTATTGATGGGATTCTGGGAAGGAGAAACTATTGGGAGAGAAGAAGATCAACAATCCTTGTCACATTTGATTTTTTGGATGAATTTTATCGATTATATCTTTTTAATATGAGAGGGAGAATTCAGGGAATTGGAAAAGTTTATCTCATCTCTCAACTGTAATGACCTGAATTTAAATTTCACCTCATGTATAAGTGCACTACAGATAACATTCTTAGATGTACATGTTTTTGTAAAGGAGAAGAAGCTCTGTACTAAGATTCATCGGAAAATATCCTCATGCAATAGTTTACTCCATGCGAACAGTGGTCACCCAAAAAAACTTAAGTGGAGAATTACCTAAGGAGAAATGTTAAGGGTTAAAAGAAATTGCTCGGAAATGGATGATACAGCAGAGCAATTACAAGATATGAAAAAATGATTCCTTGCTAGAGTCTATCCAATTGAAGTATTAAATAATGCTATGAAATGAGTGAAAAATAAACCAAAGGAGGAACTTCTGGTGACAAGTGGAACAACAAAAGAGAGGAATGAAAAAATCTGTATGATTGGAAGGTACTCCGGCAAGATGATACTTTAAGAAATGCACTAACAGAACATCCTAGTGTTACCTATAGAAAAATGGCATCTTTAGGGAACCTTCTCACTGAAAGCTATTTTTTAAACCAAAAAAGTGGTGTTCACAAGTTGGTTTAACACTTTTGTATTTTGGCAATGCAAGAAATGTAAAGTGTGAATATGGGGTCAATATGTCTACATATAGACTGCATGATGGAAGAAATGAGACGATTTTGGGAGATATTACTTGTGAATCCAAATTTGTGATCTATGTCTTGGAATGCCCTTGCAAAAAACAATATTTGGGGAGTACAAAGAATAATTAGAAACTGAGAATTTTACAACACTTACATGCTATAAAGAATAAAGATTTTTCTTACACACTTGATAAGCATTTCAATGAAAAACATGGTGGTGACATCAGAGGATGCAAATATTTTGGAATAAAACATATTAAAACTGAGGAACGCGGAGGAGATAGACAATTGACCTTAAGAAGAATGGAATCACACTTGATAATATTGTTAGAAACAGAGATTCTATATGGACAGAATTTAGATGCGAAATTGCATGTGCATTTGTGAGACGCAAATAAAGGACTTAGAATAAGAACTTTGGGTTATAAGCTGATGATAGTTTACAATTTATGCAATTGTGGGTTTTATTTTTATACAAAAATTGGTAGTGCAATTGTAAAGAACTTACAGCAATGTAACTTATGGGAGAGATTTCTGACTTTGCATTCTATCTGATAAATTTGACCACTATTGAATTCTTTGGAAAAATTATCACATATTTATTGAATTATGAATACACTTTAAGAACGTGAATTTCTACTTTAGATAAATAGTAATTGGAGATTAAATTGTCATAGTTTGACTTTTGCTCTAAGCAAGACTGCTGATTTACGGATGACAGTACTAATGTTTGTAGGTGTCTATGCCCGTCCTACAACAAGCAACTGTCGTCCCAACCCCCCCGGCACACAAGCAGTTCCTCATCAAAAACCCAAACAGTAAAGGTGATTTTTGGCAGCCTTTCCGCATGGACTCAAGAATCCAATATCACAGGGAGTGTTGTGGTTAAACGGAGATTACCCTTTTCTCACATGAACGTGTCTCAGTCAAACACAGGCAATGAAAGAGATGCAGTAAAGTTTTAAATAACATAAAATGATATGAAATATGGCCTAATACCCTAGCATGACGAGCCTCACCCCTAACCTAAAGAGAGCTAGGTGTATTAAACCTAATCTGCCAGTACCATGTCCATGAGAAGACCCCCCAACCCACGTTACCCAGGAATGAGGTCTCTAGATCAAACTACCTGGGTACACAAAGACTGGGTCAGCATCAAGGTGACATGTAGCATGGATGGTGACAATGGCATCAGATAGGAATTCCTCTGAATATCTGTTGGTGTAAGGTGCATTTCTACAGATCTGATCGGACCCCTGACGTAGGTCTGTTCCCAAACAATAGATAACAAGACATGCTTTGGGCGGCAATTACATAAACAATTCCCTCTAAAGCACAAAGTGGGAAAGTACCTAATGTGAATACCTACATCCTATCTATCTTTGGAGCTGATAGTGCCACTTGGCACTGATAGGATGAAACTAAAATATTGTCCTAACTAAAAACAATGCAGTCATCTTGGAAAGATATAATTAAATAATTGCGCTAATACAGAGCTAGCTAAATAGGGTAAAAGTAACTGGGTGATGGGGGCACAAGTCTGCAAGCCAGAAGGCTAAGCTAACTCCTGCTTCCCAATAAAACAAGATATGATTTACTACAAAATAGGAGAATATTTGCACTTTAAACACTTGCATTTTAAAAAACCTTAAAAAAAACTTTTTTAAGAAACAAAAATAGTTGTGCTTTATATATACATATTTATATGTGAGAAATAACAATATGTTGTCTCACTATTTACATATGGATGACTGCTGATTATTCGTTTTATTTTTTGCTTAAGAACTAGGAGAAGGCTTATGCACTTTACTGCATTTCAAAAGGACAATGACAATAGAGATGATTTCCGTTTGTCGCAAGCTTGGTCATAAAAAGACATTCCAAAAAGAAGGTTTTATGATTAATGTTTGATGCCTATTTTAAATGATGTAATTTTTGCCAGGAGATGCTTGAAATTGAAATTTTGTTTAAAATGTTATAGGAATATGAAATGACATGGAGTGTATTTGCTTCCATTGTACTTTACAGAAATTAAAACAAACATGGGTCTGGAATCATGATGAAGTGGAAAGCAAAATATACTCTCTAGTCTTTGAATGAACATGGTGGAGGGACTTCACTGTGTGTACACCTTTAAAATGACTATCGATAATGTAGGACTCTATGGTCGAGTTGAAGGAATAACACCGAAACGCATCAACCCCAATTCCCCTTTCCCTTTCCCTTTGCACTGTTTGCACTTTATAAAGGTATGGATAATGAAATGTAAAAATAAATAAATTGGTAAACTGAAGACGGTGTCCGCAGTGCTGTGAATCTGACCCTGAAGGTTGGACGGATGTGAACGAATATATATATATATATATATATATATATATATATATATATATCCAAAACAGTTCCTGCCTTTCTTCTTGCCCTCACCAGCCAGGATCGGTGCACGGCTATGGGTGCAGGACCCGTAATTATATAACAGAGCAAAAAAAGTTAAAATTTCTTCATAGCCAAAATGTTTTAGAAGAAGACCGTAATGGTTGAAACGCGTTGCCATTGATGTGAGCTATTAAACAACTATTGGAGCTGTCTGGAGTGCTGGCGTTTGAAATTCTAAAGTTTTTTCGCTCTGTTATATATATATAGATAAACCAGCACCACCGGAGAATTAAGTGCGCCGTAACACGCAGATCAGGACATCTTTTCTTTCATATATATATATATATATATATATATAGTACAAAATCAATTCACTCGATGAACTGAAACAATTTGTAAGTTTATTTCATGTCCAGGCAACTGACCTACACATTTTGACCTTGCGGTCTTGTTCACAGTTGTCTAGTCCTTCTTTAATATCACTATTTATACCTTTATGTTCCATTGGTCTGTAATGAGGCACTCTGGGACATGTAGTTTATAAAATGTAGTTTATAAAATTCAAAAGAGTTTCCCACTAGGTCGGCAGGCGGAAACCAAAGTTTCCGCCCGCTGGCCTAGCGAGAAACAGGCTACAGCAGTGCCTCCGGCTTGTAATCAAGCCGGCAGCAATGCTGTAGCCAGCCGGGTGCACCAACGCTCAATGGTGGTTGGATTAATGCATAGTAATGAGAATTGCTTTATGTTAGAAACACCATAAAAATTCACTGAAAAAAACAAAGGTTACAGGGACATTATAATTAGGAAATAGAATTTAAAAAAACATAGAAATTCATTTAAAAATACCAAAGGTTACAGGAAGGTTATAGTTAGGCTCATATTTTAAACAAATTAAACCATAGAAATTCACCTGTTATAGTTAGAGTTATCTCAAGAAACTATAACTTGTGCCCGAAGGTAACTATAACTCTCACCCATCTTTAATAACATCACTGATAATAGTGTAATATTTGCAGTAAAATGTATAGATACAGTTACTTTAGGGCACGAGTTATAGATACTTGGGATAACTAACTATAACAGGTGAATTTCTATGATGTCATACGTTTAAACTGTGAGCCTAACTATAATATGCCTGTAACCTTTTGTTTTTTGTAAGTAAATACATATATATATTATATATAAACATATATATATCTCCTGATCTCTTTGTCCATCTTTAGTTTTTATATATCCTCAACAAATGTGGAGAAAACAAAAGCTTTATTTATTTTGATTGAAACGTTTCAAACTTTGTTTTAATCAAGTTACAGTTCACATATTTCCTCAGCTCTATAACTGGCTTAACCTTATTACTTATATGCCCATTTTCTAACTTTGTTCTTTCACAAAACACGCTACAAACAAAATGTCCCTTTTTGATGCATGATAGCACCCATAGTTAACACTAGCCCAGGTTGTGAACTGGCTTTATGTTTCCACATCGTGAATACTAGTAACCATTCCTATGCTAAGCTATGTGTCCTGTGGACCCCATCAGCTTAAGTGATTGCTATCATTATTGTGAAACGTGCACTTTGGGTTGTGTATCAATACTCCTGCCCACTATATGCTAGACCCCCGCAACATGCACCAGTCAAAAGGCTATTGTCAATTAATTCAATCTCTCATCACTGAGGAACATGGCAAAATTACTTATATGCCAACAGTTGCCCAAGGCCACGTTTCTAATGTTGCAGGCACCTTTCCACAGGGCCGCTCGCTATGTGCGAGGCCCTAAAATGCATTGTGGGACATGTATTTCCCTGGGTTAGGATACTTGTGTTGGGCACCAGAGCCCTTTATGTTGGAGTTTGAGCCCTTATATATATATATATATACAGTAGAGAGAGAGAGAGAGAGAGAGTGAGAGATTCATATATGTAAGTATGTTTATTTTTAAAGGAAACTTATTTCTTATTTATTTTATTTTTTAATTTTTGAAGCATGTGGTTATTTTCTTTAAGAATTATGTATTAGATTTTTAAAGTGTGCTGAGTGGCTTATTGGGGAATTAACTTTTTTTTCTCGAATAAATTATTAAATTATAATCAATTAAACATATTAATATGTAAAAATGTAATCTTTTAAACTAATGTTTGCTAGACTGGAGCTAGACTAGTAAATCTGATGCCTGCCCAATATATCCACTTTCCCAAAAAAATGTTTGTTAGATTGGAATTAGAAAAGGTAAATCTAACTCTTGTAAATGTTTGCTCTATCCCCAATACTTTATTATATAGGAATTATAGTAGCAAATATGACCCCTCCCACATGAATGCCCTTTCCCCAATGTCTCTTACATTTAACCATTCCGCCTGGGTAATCACTTATCCCAATGCTTCTCAGATTTGAGTTAAAATATTAAATCTGTCCACTACTACACCAATTCATGCACTTTCCCTGATGTTTATTAGAATTAAATTAAGATAGTAAATCTGCCCCTTCTGTCTTCCAATGAAGGCACTTTCCCCAAAGCTGGTGAGACTAGAGCGAGAATAGTGTGAACCGCCTCCCTCCTCCCACAATTTATGCATATTCCCAAATGCTTGTAGACTGAAGTTTGAATAGCAAATTTGTCCCCACACCTCCTATACATGCAATTTCCCCAATATTTGTTTGATTGAAGTTAGAAATATATACCTGACCCTCACCCTTACACAATGTATGCATATTTTCTAATTTTTATAAGACTGTCGGTAACATAGTGTAGTTATTTGCTATTGTGTTTTAGTACTTTAAGAATATTACATTTTCATACATATTTACAAAAATTAGTTTAATTTAGTTTTTGATTTACTGCAATTAAAATACATGTTTATACGTTTTAATTTATTATAAGTTATACTTGGTTGTATTGTTTTATTTTTTATTTGAAATAAAATGAATTGTATATGTAAAACATATGTATGGTAATATATTGATTATAAGGTGTTAAAAAATATTTTACACCTTAATTTATTTTTAGATTTTTTAAGTCAATGAAGTTTACTTTGCCTGTAATGTAATTCTTTAAAGATAATAATAAAAAAAAAGTTGTGTGGCTATTGTTTCTGATTATAATAATGTTAAATACAATCAAATACACATACCACAGTGTTATGTCAATAGTTTAAACCATGATTTTTCGGTAACTGATATTTTTACACTTTACATTGTAAGTATATTATGTCAATATTTTGGGTGTTCAGTATTTACAGAATGATGTTTTTTGTAACATACTGTTATTAGAGTTGACATCCTGTATTGCAACCCTATGCAATAACCCCATAAGATGACATAGAGGGCAATCAGAATTTGGCGCAGGAGGAATTCCACAAAGTTGGTTAAAAACTCTGTGGAATTACACAGAGTTCTGCATGCAGCAGAGTGCTGTGTGGTGGCTAGCCACGCCTGGCTTATGTGCCCATTCTTGGAAGCGCTAAGCAGGGTCGTGCAGCCCAACCCAGCTTAGCGCTTCCGAGATCGGGTGCAAGTATCCACACTTTCTTTCATCAACTACCCTCATTCACAAACTTGCTATGAGGGCCAAAGCATACCCCCTTTACTGCACCTTTCAATCACCTCCTCTACAATTACACACACTCTCAGCCCCCTCTTTCTTGAGGGCCCTTTCACTAGTCAGCAGCAAACCAGTTCACCACCAGCAGCCAGATTGTCTGTGCTTGGACTGCAGACTAGTTATGGGACACACAGCACAAGTGCAGTCAATCAGTGCTTGCACTTTGTGGCCCATAACAACTGGTGCGGTGAGATCTGCTCTGCTCCGGGGCTAGAAGCGTTTGTGGCCAAACTCAGCACTCCAAGCAGAGTGCAGAGTGCCAAAAACTACATTAGCTCCACCAGCAGAGCAGAGCTCACCACCCACCCTTAATGAAAATACACAGTTTTACTCAGTGGCACATTTATCTTTCCATTTGATGAAGTGCTGTACACACGGGCAAGGTTCTAGTGTGGGTCCATACCAGTGTCTTGACTAACCACTTCTAATGTACTTCTATTCATTGGGGTCCCCTCCACCAGCAGCTCAGAAGACAACTGATACCTCTACTACTGTTTTAATTTCCATCCAATAGTTCAGAATATTATGACATAGTGATACCCTGTTGTAAAAGGCTGCTGTAGTTTCTTCACATCAACAGGAGCTGCAATATCATCACCAGCTAGCACCTGACCTGGGGGGGGGGAGGGCAGCAATGACAACGCTGAGGTCTGGCAATACATGACTTTGGCAGTCGTGAGCAAGTGGAAGCTGCAGTGTGGGCAATTGCAGCCATCTTACTTGAGGCCTGTGCCGGCCTCTTTGCCAACTTCACTGGCCTGTGGTCTGGGAGTACAGTGCCTACTGCACCCACCACACCCTACCATGCCTGGCAGTGTGGCCACACTCTTCCTTGGTAACCCAGGAAGGCCAGGTCAAGCACAGCCTCCCCTCTGCTGCCACCCACTTCCAGCCTGACTCTGAGGGATCGGGCCAAGCAGCCACATGCTTCCCTTAGCTACCTGCCTGCCTGGGTGGATACCAATGAGAGTGTGGGCTATCTCACAAGGGGACCGGGAGCCGGCCCACCATGCTACGCCGCTTGGGTTGAGGAGGCAAGGGCTTGCAGCTGCTGAGGACAGTCTGCCCTAACCTCTTGTTCTCAAGAGGTGCTGCTTGTCTTTTGCTCACCCTTGTTGAGCACTGACTACTTCTTTGTGGCCCCCACCTTCTGCTACTGTTGTGAGAGTCAACCATTGGGACTTTGTGCCCTCTGCTGACTGGGCTGTGTTGCTTATGCCCTGGTACCACATCTGACATCGGTTCCCTGGCCCGGCAGAGAGTTCGTGTGCTTTGGCCGTGACTGGTCTGGGAGGGATGTCAAGGAGAGATACCCTTGGCATATTTGTCAATGCCTGGGGATTCTGGCTGTGCCCCTTTCCTTCCTTTGCCTGCAGCTCAGGGAGTCACTCATTGACTGTGGAATTGGCCTGGCACCCCTCTGTCTGTCAGATGTGCCAGATGTCAATGCAGAGAAAACCAGTCCGACAACTCCTATTCTGTGAGGCAATGCATTGCCCTTCTTCATCTGCGCAATCTCGGCTGTATCTGACGCTAGCGTGGAGGCCCCCCTCGAGCAAGTTTCAGCCATGGGCTCTACCTTCACTGCCCTAAATGCCAAGAGGATGACACTTAAGGATGAAGTTGTTCGGTTTGACAAGGAATGTCCTCCCTCTAGAGGCGCCTGACACCGTGGACCATCAGCTGGTCTATGTAGAGGATTGTTACAATAGTTTGCCAGACTGGGGACAGGACATTCATTCCTTGCTTCAAGATGTGATAAACTTGGGGGATCTGGCCAGGAAGGATAATGTTCAGATCTATGGTGTGCTTGAGGAATCAGAGAAGGACCGCATGATTGATTACCTCACATCATTTTTGCCTGACCTGCTGCATCTCCAGCTGCGTGGTCTGCTCTCACCAGGCCGTCACTCTCTGCATCCCATCATTGCATGTGCCCTCCACAACCGGCACAGGAGTGCTATTTTTTCTGCTGCTCACTGCTATACAATGTCCTTGTTCATTGACGTAAGCCACAACTCCTTCTTAGCAGACTCCCCCACCGTCACCAACTCCAAAGATCAGTGTTTTCTGGCACTCCACCTCCACCTGCAATGGCGCAGCAACAAATACAGCCTTATGGAAGCTGACAGGATGGTGCTTATGATCAATGATGCTACGAGGGCCTTCAGGGATCCTGGCGAGCTCAAACTGTTTCTGGACTCCTTGGATGATCCTTCCATAGACATGACTGATGATGGTGCTGCAGCTCCTCCTCCTGGTGTGGACAGCCTCCCCACTGAAAACCAAAGTTGGGACTTGAAGCACAGAGAGCCTAATCAAGCGGGTTTTCATAGAGTTGTGGAGGTGCTCCACAAGGACAGACACAGAAACAAGTCGATGTTACTGTTGAAGCAGGGGGAGGCAGCCATCAATGCCAATGGAGAGATTTGAGAATATCCTTTGCTTGAGCTGGTAAATGGTTTTACCGTCTCAAGCTGATGTCCCTTTTCTCTGTTCACTCCGCTTCTCTCGTTAATCTATTACTGCTGAAGTTATCCGTTATCCACTTCATTGTGGCTGCCTCCCACTCCCCTTGGCCCCATCGGCTTGGAGGCAGCTGCCTCCCCCCCTTCTTTCCCTGCTAGTGTTACTCAGGGGACCCCGCTCACATTCTCATGGATTGTTCAGTTTGTGCCGCCCCTGCCTGGCCCCAGGCAGCCTGCTCGTCCTGGCTCTCTGACTCCCTCCTCTTCTGCCACAGGGCAGCTTTTTCTGTGCCTCTGTCATCATGGCCAGCCCCCCCTTTGGCAATACCTATGGATTTATCTTGGGGTTGGGCCCACATTCCTTGTTTTCTCATCCCCATGTCTTACATGGTGTTGGAGACAGGGGTGCATGGCGTGTGCACTGGCGCAGTCCTGAGCCCAGCTCCAAAATAGTGATCCCCATCGATCCCGGCCTTGTTATGGTTTGTTTCTTCCCTAGTTGTGCTTCTTCCTGTAGGAAAGGCCTACTTTTTGCCCTGTTCACCCCAAACTTTTTGGACAGATACTGGTGGTTATTGACTCTTGGCTGTGCCCTGGGGACTGCTTACCAGTCCCAGGGCCAGTGCTGTGTGTAAAGTGGATATGCAAATTAGGCTAATTATATATGGCAGTATCAACCTACCTATAAGTCCCTAGTATATGGTAGGCCATGTAGGGTTAGAGGCCCCAGCATAAGTGCACTGCTGAGGTGCCCAGTGTCATTTTAAAGGCAGGCCTGCCTTTCTTGCTGCTTTTAAACTAAAGTTATATGCAAATTCGACTTTGGAATTAAAAGTACTTCCAAAGTCTTAAACTACCTTATTTTTACATATAGGTCACCCCTAAGGTGTGTCTTATGTGCCCCTATGGTTGTGTGCCATGTAACTATAAGCCGGGACCTTATACAAATGTTTTATAAGCCCTGGTGAGGGACAATAGCCACATTCATTTTTCCCTTACCATACTGAATGGCCTCATTAGGCTAAAATGGGGAGACTTTATTTTAATTAACAAAGTCCCCTTATGTTTCAGATACCTTCAGTTAGGTATCAAATTGATTGTTATAATAACTACCACAACCTACAATTGTTGGATGTAATATAACTAGTTCAGGTAAAGAGTTTTAAAACTCTACCTGAAAGTTGCCAACTTCAGCTCTGTAGTGCCCTTCTCTGATTGGCCAGCCTCTGGCAGTTTGGCCAGGCTGCCTTCATGAGGTGTGCCAATGCCTGGGCTGAACACAAAGGATGTGCCTGGGGGGAGATCTACCTCAGCAAATGGTGAAACAGGATGGGGGGAAGAGCAGCCAAACTGGTCTTCAAAGGCACAGAGGGACATTTGGAGCAGCTCAGGATCGGCCTCACTTCCTGAAACCCCAGACAATTAGGTGCCCTCTTGATTAGATTAGGAGAGGGGGGTGTTTAGGATTTTTAGCCACACCAGTGGGTTGGCTCAGCCAGATCTAACCTCCAAAAGTCACTTTCAGCCATGTTGGATTTTAGAAGACTGTCCCTGGGATTGATTTTTGCGACACTTCCCAGGAAGTAGTCATCAAAGGGGGAAGGAGCCTACCTGTGATTGGACAACCAGGCCCCCCTGCTTTCCACCCAGAAGCAAGGATAAATATGGCAGAGCTGTAACCAGACCTCAGATCCTACTAGGAACAAGACAAAGAAGAAGAAGGACTGCCCTGCTGGGCCTCTAATCTGCACGTGGACACTGCCTTCTGAAGGACTGCACCAGCTGCACACTTGGGCTTCATCACTAAAAGGGCTTTGCCTCTCTTCTACTACTTCAAGAAGGGACTCCCTGTTTGTTACAGGTATAAAGGACCTTCCCAGAGTCCCCTGCATCAAGTCCTACATGCAGTTCTGACCAGCGTCCAGTGGCCATCTGAGTATTATGACCAAGTGCATTCTGAGAATTGTAGTCCCAAATCCCAAGAGCTTCTGGAACCATGGATCAAGTTGTAGACACTTCAAGGACCCAAAAAGGACATCTGGAAGAAGATCCAGAAGTTTGGAGATCTTTGGAGCAACTCCATAAGCTGAAGAGGTGCATTGTGGGAGTTGTAGTCCTAGACCCCAAGAAGCAAACCAGCGCCTCTGAACCCTTAGCTGGTGCTGTGGACCACTTTCCTGAATCAAGAAACACTTCTGAAAGTAAGTGGGACAGTATTACCTCGTTGGTGGCCTGAACTCTGGACTTAATCCCTTTACAGTGCGACCTTTTTTAACCCTTTATGGACTAGTTGCTTCTAGGTGTTAGAATACATTAATAATTTTAACTTCATATCTCTGGTTCCCCTTATCCAATTTTAATCATTTTGGTGTCATTTTAGAGATACAATTTTCTATTGTGTTTTACTTATTTACTGTTTTGTGGTTTTGAAATGCTTTACTCACTTGTCTCCTAAGTTACCAAGCTACCAAGGGTTGAGCTAGGTTTAATTTATTGTGACCAAACTGGACCTAAGTGGGGGTTATTAGCCTATTACTTGAAGAAGGTACTTACCTGCCCTTACCAATAATCCACTTTCCATGACCTGGTGTCAAGCTATGCTCTGTTGGATGTATGGCGGTTACTGCACTCCGGGGAGAAGGAATACAAATTCCTTTTCTGTCCACATGGGACTGAAGCCTGGTTTGATTACGCTCTTATGCATGGCCAGATCCTACTCTGTATTACCTTTTGTATGGTTCTGGAGGCAGGTCTGTCCAATCATGGCCGAGTGCTGCTCGGATTGGACATTATTCATGACACCTGCCCTTCCCATTTCTGGTGCCTACAGGCTTTTGCCTACCAGCACCCTGCAGGGAAGCCTCAACTATGCAACCACATACAGTACTACTTCTGAGATAATGAGGGCATGGTGCCCTCTTGAAGGATGCT
Organism: Pleurodeles waltl; assembly: GCF_031143425.1. Lineage (NCBI taxonomy): Eukaryota > Metazoa > Chordata > Amphibia > Caudata > Salamandridae > Pleurodeles > Pleurodeles waltl. The sequence continues at coordinate 237,336,723 of NC_090436.1, forward strand.
GTGGGCAGCTGGTAAGAATACACTCCGGGACTCAGTGATGGCAGACACCATTGTTGTGAAACCCAAGTATCGATTGGCCAGGGTTCTCCTATAACAGGAAATATGCACTGTTATGATGCAATACAAGGCTTCCCAACACCATCACTATTTAGGCAGTTGAATCTTGCTAAAATCTGGCAAAATTCTTACTTCATGAGGGATGCCAAAAAGGCCCTGGTTAACCTGCAGTGTTCCTGATATGATAATGAAGAGAAGGCAGGCCAGTTCCTTGCTATCCAGCTGAATCAGAGGGAATTACAACTCACCATCCTCGCGATATCAGATCCCACAGGTACCCTCCTCATGCCTCATTTCTGCCCGGTTCTATTCATACTATGCCTCCTTCTACACTGCAGAACAGGTAGAGGCTGTCCTGGCCCCCGTACACTCGCTGGTACTGTCCGCTGAGGGCCATGAGATCCTGTTGGGGCCATCACCGAGGATGAAGTGGCTGCTGCTTTAGGAGCCCTCCCCATATCTAAATTTCCTGGTGAGGATTTGCTCCTAGGTGAATTCTACAAAGTGTGGAAGGACCTCTTTGTTCCCTACTTGTCAAGGGTGTTTCTGGAAGTTAAGAAGGAAGGAACATTGGTGGCTCTCTCCAACAAGGCCACTGCTCTAGTTGCCGTCTGATATCACTGCCCATTTTTTATATGAAAGTACTGGCCAAGGTACTGGCTATCCATTTGTGCAAAGTCTTACTTCTCCTGATCCATGAGTCCCACATGGGTTTCGTCCAAGGCAGCAGCTCCTAAGACCATCTCCAATGTTTTTTCTACCAGATGTGACAGGCGAAGGATGCCACTTCTGAATTTCATTGGATGCTGAGAAGGTGTTTGATCATGTTGATTGAACTTATCTTTTACACAAAATGTCCCATGTGGGTCTGGGAACCTACTTCATTTGGAAGGTGATTCTCCTTTATTATGCTCAGGAGGCTGTGGTGTCTGGCTGCGGACTTTTGTCGAGCCCCTTTCCAGTGGCATATGGGACCCACCAGGGCTGCCCTCTCTCCTATTCCTTATTGACCTATAGGCCCTGGCTGCTGCAATTCAGAGATCACTGAAAGTGACTGAAATCTCCACCACTGTGGGTAACGTCAGGACACTTCTGTATGCAGATGAAATCTAATTACTGTTGTCTCTTCCATGGACGTCAATATCAGCTGCAGTGTTGCTCATTGGTAACTTTTTCTTGGTATGGGGTGTCCTTGTGGTTCCAGCCAAACCCAAACCTCTGTGACTGTATATGAAGAATTATTAGGTGTTGTTGCGTATTACTCACAGTTTGACAGGATAAATTATTGCAAATTTCAAACTGAGTTGACTTAGGCATTTCTTGCTGTTGATAAAGGATCCATTTTGCTCCTTCACTATGTTAGTGTAGCCTGGAAAAAAAATCACTTTGCTCCTTTCCATGTGCCAAGGACTGGGTATTCAAGATACATGCAGAATATAATATTTCTCTAAAGATGAGCAGTCTGGCCACAATGGGCCTGGGAGGGGTCCCGGGCATGGGAGATCTACCTGAGACCCAATAGGCTTATTCAGTAGAGACGAAGCTGAGATTTAGCCCTTGAGAACTGCATGTGAGAACCATTCTTCCCCAAATAATTCAACACTAAGGTGGTCATTCTGACCCCGGCGGTAAAATGCACTTACCGCCGGTCAGAAGACCGCCATAACACCGCCGCGGCCGCGGAAACCCGCCACGGTCATTCTGACCCGCAGAAGGCAAACCTCCGAAAATCCGACAGCCACAACCGACCGCCAGACCAGCGGTCGGCGGAAAGGTGGAGGTGACAAAACCTCCACCGCCACGCCAACAGAAATACGCCCATGCCATTACGACCCACGAATCCACGCAAACGAACAAAACTCAGCCACATTGGACGATTTGAATCCCACACACCTGATACACATACACACACCACTCCCACACACACAATACAATATAAAACACACACCCACATCACCCACAAACCCCTACGCCACAAAATTCTGAAAGAAGGCCAGAGCGAGACACCAGCATCCACAAACTAGCAGCCACAGCCACTCAACACCATCACCCACACACTATCCACACACAAAACAACACACACCACCACACTCAACACACTTAACTACACATACTCCACCCCACACATCATACACACCACCCCATGGCACCCCAAAGACAACCCCGCTTCACAGACGAAGAACTCAGGGTCATGGTGGAGGAAATCGTTCGGGTAGAGCCCCAGCTGTTCGGCACACAGATACAATACACCAGCATTGCCCGGAGGACGGAGCTATGGCAGAGGATTGTCGACAGGGTCAACGCTGTGGGACAGCACCCCAGAAATCGGGAAGACATCAGGAAGCGATGGAACGACCTACGGGGGAAGGTGCGTTCCATGGTATCCAGGCACAACATCGCCGTGCAGAAGACTGGCGGAGGACCCCCACCTCAACCCCCACAATTCACATCATGGGAGGAGGAAGTCTTGAACATCCTGCATCCTGACGGCCTCGCAGGAGTCGGCGGAGGAATGGATACTGGTAAGTTGAAGCTTCACTACTGCTTCCCCCCCACCTGCATGCCAAATCATACCCAAACCCTCACCCCCATCCTCGAACCCCACCCTCACCCCCACCCCCATCCTCACCCCCACCCTCACCCCCACCACCATCCTCACCCCCACCACCATCCTCACCCCCACCCCCAGCACACCTATTCCCCGCCAATGTCTCACCATCACAACCCACACATCCCAAAACCTAGGCCTGCATGCGTCCACTAAGCATGGACACCCATCACCAAAGCATGCCCAATGCATATACACATCCCCCCCACAAGCCACCCTCACCAAAGCCCCCACACACGAATGCCAGCACTTGGGGACACGAGAACCCATAGATACACCCATATGCCACACATTGAAACTATAACCATACCTCTATACCCCTGCAGGACCCGACCGTCAACACACCGCGGCGGAGGGGCCAGAATTCTCCACACCCCCCACCCAAGAGGCCGTCAGCGATGACAGCAGCTCTGTCGACCTGGACACCGATGACCAGCCCGGACCATCGGGGACCTCTGGACAGTCGGTTCCCCTCACACAGGCCCAGGCCACTACAGACCCAAACCCCTCTGGGAACACCAGCACAGCTCCCACCCAGCGGGCCCATGCCTCTGTCTCCAGGGCGCGTCAATCTGCGGTGTGTCTACCACTACAGGGCACCCAGGATAACCCACCACCCCAACAACAACAGGGACCTGGGGGCAGTGGTAGTGGGCACACCGGCCAGGGGGCAGAGGCCCAGGGAAACAGGGCAACTCGGAGGGCAGCTGTGCGACAGGGGGGGGACGGGCCCAGGGAACCCACTCTCCACGAGGTCCTCACCACCATCATGGGAGCATACAACCGCTCCCAGGAGACGATGGCGACGGTACTGGCCCGGTTCCAGGAGATCCAGGTACTGCAGGAGGAACACTATCGGGGGTACAGGGAGGACATCAGAGCCATCAACACCACCCTGGTTACCATGGTAGGGCTGCTGCAGGACCTCGTCAACACCAGGGCGGACACTCAACAACACCCAAGGGCCCCTGCCACTAGCCTGGACCAAGAACAGCCAACCACCTCCGCCGGCGCTAGTGGACAGGAGGCCCCCGCACAGCAGCAGCCCACCAGACCCCCACCTCCTGCAGGAGAAGAACCACCCCGCAAGAGGGCCCTGAGATCTCGCAAGAAGACAGAGTAGGATGTCAAGACCCCCGCCAGCAATGGATACCACCTGATGTCATCCCACTGTCCCACATTGTCACCCTGTCCATCCTTGAACTGCCCATGCTCCATCTCTCCACAGGCCTCTGGACAATGCACCTGTGTGACTGTTACTCTGGACTCTGCCATGGACATTCCTTCACCATAGCCCCCACCCACTTGAAACCACCCATCCCATTTTGAGCACTTAAATAAACACCTATTTTGCACAAAACTATCTGGAGTCTGGCTGTGATTTCAATATATTGTAATTGACATGACAGTGCAAATATGTCCTTGTACATGGTGAAGTCAACAAACAGCTGCCACAAAGCTGTAGTCCATGGGGAAACGAAGCACAGGACTCGTAGTGGGGACCCCAGATCTGAAATAGGGAGGGAAAAGCCACAACTCAGTCATCATACACTGGGGCAAATAGACAGGCAGCAGAGATGCAGGAGAGTAGTTCACATTTACTAAATTATCTTTGAAATGTTACCTGTGTCCTATTGGAAGTACTGTTCAATGATTCTGTCCCTGTTGTCTGTTTCAGCCCCGTCGTCTTCCTCCTCGTCACTCTCCTCAGGTTCCACAGCTGCCACAACACCACCGTCTCGACCATCCTCCTGCAGGAAAGGCACCTGGCGGCGCAAAGCCAGGTTGTGAAGCATGCAGCAGGCCACGATGATGTGACACACCTTCTTAGGTGAGTACATTAGGGATCCACCTGTCATATGCAGGCACCGAAACCTGGCCTTTAGGAGGCCAAAGGTGCGTTCGATCACCCTCCTAGTACGCCCATGGGCCTCATTGTACCGTTCCTCTGCCCTGGTCCGGGGATTCCTTACTGGGGTCAGTAGCCACGACAGGTTGGGGTACCCAGAGTCCCCCACTAGCCATACACGGTGTCTCTGTAGCTGGTCCATCACGTAAGGGATGCTGCTATTCCTTAGGATGTAGGCGTCATGCACTGACCCTGGGAATTTGGCATTTACATGCGAGATGTACTGGTCAGCCAAACACACCACCTGGATGTTCATTGAATGGTAACTTTTTCTGTTCCTGTACACCTGCTCCCTGTCTCTTGGGGGAACCAAAGCCACATGGGTCCCATCAATGGCACCAATGACGTTGGGAATATGTCCAAGGGCGTAGAAATCACCCTTCACTGTAGCCAATTCGCCCACCTCAGGGAAAATGATGTAGCTCCTCACGGATTTCATCAGGGCAGACAACACTCTGGATAACACCTTCGAAAACATGGGCTGAGACATCCCAGAAGCAATTCCCACTGTTGTCTGAAATGACCCACTTGCCAAGAAATGGAGTACTGACATGACCTGCACCAGAGGGGGAATCCCTGTGGGTTGGCGGATGGGGGTCATCAGGTCGGGCTCCAGCTGGGCACACAGTTCATGGATAGTGGCACGGTTAAGACGGTAGGTCAGGATAATGTGGCGTTCTTCCATTGTCGACAGGTCCACCAGCGGTCGGTACACGGGAGGATTCATCCGTCTCCTCGCCCAACCCAGCGGACGGTGCCTAGGAAGGACAACATGGAGCACACAGTCAAGCAACCCACAGGTACGTACTCACAGCTAGCACAGTAAACTATTCTCTATGCAGTGAATGGCGTGTCTGAGTGGCTATGCAAGGCCTAGGACTGTGTGACGCAGTTGAAATTGAGCCATGTTGGCCCTGGAAATGGCGGCTGCCTGACCTGTGAAGTGTGACAATGGGATGTGAGGTCAATGCGCTGGCGTGGCACACCGCGGCGGGCGGCGGGCGAAGACCGCGGCGCGAAGCCGCATTGGTTAACATTGAAGCCTATGGGTTTCAGGAGCCAATGGCGAAGGGCGCCGGCGGTGGCGGGACGCACCGCCGCGGTACGCACCGCCGCGGACGTGACCGCCATTTTCTATCTACTTATCCACTTGCGACTTGAACTTTCACAGGAGAGGACCTATACTGCAAGTGTTGCTGTGACCTCGGTCTGGAAGGGACAATGGCTGCTGCGCCTGGGGAAAGGGCCCCTGCCTTCACTGGAGAGGAGTTGGAGAAACTTGTGGATGGGGTCCTCCCCCAGTATGCGCTACTCTACGGTCCTCCAGACCAACAAGTGAGTTTAATTCAATCTGGATTTGGGGCCACTGGCTGGCTTGGGGGCCTGGCGGGGGGCCTGGCGGGGATGGGGGGCATGTTGGGCCTGGAGGGGGGCATGGCGGGGGGCATGGCGGGGATGGGGGGCATGTTGGGCCTGGTGGGAGGCATGGCGGGGGGCCTGGCGGGGATGGGGGGCATGTTGGGGCTGGCGGGGGGCATGGCGGGGGGCCTGGCGGGGATGGGGGGCATGTTGGGGCTGGCGGGGGGCATGGCGGGGGGCCTGGCGGGGATGGGGGGCATGTTGGGGCTGGCGGGGGGCATGGCGGGGGGCCTGGCGGGGATGGGGGGCATGTTGGGCCTGGCGGGGGGCATGGCGGGGATGGGGGGCATGTTGGGGCTGGCGGGGGGCATGGCGGGGGACCTGGCGGGGATGGGGGGCATGTTGGGGCTGGCGGGGGGCATGGCGGGGGGTCTGGCGGGGATGGGGGGCATGTTGGGGCTGGCGGGGGGCATGGCGGGGGGCCTGGCGGGGATGGGGGGCATGTTGGGCCTGGCGGGGGGCATGGCGGGGGGCCTGGCGGGGATAGGGGGCATGTTGGGGCTGGCGGGGGCATGGCGGGGGACCTGGCGGGGATGGGGGGCATGTTGGGCCTGGCGGGGGGCATGGCGGGGGGCCTGGCGGGGATGGGGGGCATGTTGGGGCTGGCGGGGGGCATGGCGGGGGACCTGGCGGGGATGGGGGGCATGTTGGGCCTGGCGGGGGCATGGCGGGGGGCCTGGCGGGGATGGGGGGCATGTTGGGCCTGGCGGGGGGCATGGCGGGGGGCCTGGCGGGGATGGGGGGCATGTTGGGGCTGGCGGGGGCATGGCGGGGGACCTGGCGGGGATGGGGGGCATGTTGGGCCTGGCGGGGGGCATGGCGGGGGGCCTGGCGGGGATGGGGGGCATGTTGGGCCTGGCGGGGGGCATGGCGGGGGGCCTGGCGGGGATGGGGGGCATGTTGGGCCTGGCGGGGGGCATGGCGGGGGGCATGGCGGGGGGCATGGCGGGGGGCCTGGCGGGGATGGGGGGCGTTGGGCCACTGGCAAGGAAAATGCTGACAAACTTGAACGTGGTATTTCTCCCTCCCTGTACGTGTCACATAGGTCCGCGCCCATGAGAAGATCGGGATTTGGCGTGCCATCGCCAAGGAAGTCCGGACCCTGGGGGTCCACCATCGACGGGGCACCCACTGCCGCAAGAGGTGGGAGGACATCCGCCGCGGGACCAAGAAGACCGCCGAGTCTCTGCTGGGGATGGCCTCCCAACGTAGGCGGGGTGCCTGCCGTCAACTGAGCCCCCTGATGTTCCGGATCCTGGCGGTGGCCTACCCTGATTTGGATGGGCGCGTGAGGGCAGCACAGCAGACACAAGGGGGTGAGTACAAGCATTATCTACTCTGTTGTCGCGCAGTGGAGGTGTCTGGGTGGGGGAGGAGGGCTGGGGGTCCCCCTAGGCCAGGGCGATATCTGTAGGCTGGGCACCCCCGTAAGCCCCTGTATCCCCAGCCACCACCCTCAGTAGTTTGTCAGTACAGCCATCCCTGGGCCGTGTCATCCATGGGTGCAGTTGTCAAATCTAGGCGTGTAGGGCATGTTCCACGGAATGCGTAGCGGACCACAAGTGCGCAACTTAGTGCAGGGGGCATCTGTGTCTGTCATGTCCGCTAACTGTACCGGAGATCCATCTACTCAATATCCCTTTATTTCTCTCTCCCCCCCCCTTTTTGTTTGTCTTTCTGTGCTTGTGTGCATCAGCATCATCAGGCGGAGGAGAAGTGGCATCGGGGCAGGAGGGAGCTGCATCTCACATGGCCCAGGAGGGCCATGCCACAGAGTCAGACTGGACCAGTGAGACGGAGGGCGAGGGGAGCTCCACGACGGGGACAACTGGACCCTGCAGCGACACGGACACGTCCTCGGAAGGGGGCTCCCTTGCGGGGGTGGCACCATCCGTGCCCCCCGCCATTACAGGTACAGCCGCCACCCAGCGCACCATCTCCGCCCTCCCAGCAGCCCCTCAGCGTTCGCCCCGTGCCCGCTCTGCCAGGAAGCCGGGCATCTCCTTCGCCCCAGGCACCTCAGGCCCTGCCCCTGTTACCCCCGCTGCCCTCAGTGAGGAGGTCATTGACCTCCTCCGAACGCTCATTGTTGGGCAGACTACCCTTTTGAATGCCATCCAGGGGGTGGAGAGGGAGGTTCATCGCAGCAATGCGTACCTGGAGGGCATTCATTCGGGTCAGGCTGCCCATCAGCGATCGTTCCAGGCTCTGGCCTCAGCACTGACGGCAGCCATTGTCCCTGTCTCCTGCCTCCCTCTACTAACTCCCTCCTCCCAGTCTCCTGTTCCTCTGCCTGTCCCACCCACACCATCAGACCAGCCTGCACACACCTCAACACCCAAGAGAAGCTCATCCAAACATAAGCACCACAGATCACGCAGACATTCACACACGCAACATTCCGATGCAGACATGCCAACAGTCACTACCACCTCTGTGACCCCCACCTCCTCGTCTCCCTCCTCCCTCCCTGTGACGTCTACACTCACACCTCCATTCACCTCACCATCAGCCAGTGTTTCCATCACCAGCACACCCTCCACTCCAGTCCGCACACGTGCAGTCACCACCCCCACTGCCATTTACACGTCCCCTGTGTCCTCTCCCACTGTGTCTGTCACCCCCTCTTCCACACCACACAAACGCAGCCACCCACCCACCCAACAGCCATCCACCTCACGACAGCCTATCCCTCCTGCACCTGCACCCAAAGACAGCAAACGTGACTCACCTACAACCACATCCTCTCCCTCCACTCCCATTCCCACTGTACCTACCACTCTCCATTGTCCCAAGAAACTCTTCCTCGCCACTACTAACTTCTTTCCTGACCCTGAGCCCCCCCCTCCTTCTCGTCGGGGTAAGAAGAGCACCTCAGCCACCACCAGCCCTGCAGCCCCCTTGACAAGGGTGCAGGGGTATTGGAGCCCGCCAGCCCGCATGTCTGGATCTTCGCCCAGCAGCAAGGGGACAGCCAGCCCACCCCCTGGGAAGAGGAGCAGAAGGCGGAAGGGGCGCGGCAGGAGCCCGCCTTCTACATCCCCCCCGGACACCACCCAGAGACAGTCACCAGCCACAGCTCCAAAGGGAGGAAAGGGCCACAGGCCCACGACTAAGGAGGGCAAGGGCAGCAAGTCAGAGAGGTCAGGCAGCAGGCCTGCTGCCCAGGAGGAGCCCACAACCCCCATAGCCGCTGCCCCGGGAGGAACCGGCACAGCTGCCCCGGGAGAGCCCACCACCCCCATAGCCGCTGCCCAGGGAGGACCCAGCCCAGCTGGCCAGGAGGGCCCCACCACCCACAGCCCAGGTGGGCATTGAAGGAGCACCATCCCCGCTGCCCAGGAGGGCACCACCAGGCAATGAGCAGTTGGCCATAGACCGGCCGCCGTCTCAAGAACCGCTGAACTGGGCCCTTCAAGGCAAGGACCGCTGAACTGGGCCCCGCCGTCTCAAGCACCGCTCCGCTGGGCCCCGCCGTCTCAAGAACCGCTGAACTGGTCCCGCCGTCTCAAGCACCGCTGAACTGGGCCCCGCCGTCTCAAGAACCGCTGAACTGGGCCCCGCCGTCTCAAGCACCACTGAACTGGGCCCCGCCGTCTCAAGCACCGCTGAACTGGGCCCCGCCGTCTCAAGAACCGCTGAACTGGGCCCCGCCGTCTCAAGCACCGCTGAACTGGGCCCCGCCGTCTCAAGAACCGCTGAACTGGGCCCCGCCATCTCAAGCACCGCTGAACTGGGCCCCGCCGTCTCAAGAACCGCTGAACTGGGCCCCGCCGTCTCAAGCACCGCTGAACTGGGCCCCGCCGTCTCAAGCACCGCTGAACTGGGCCCCGCCGTCTCAAGAACCGCTGAACTGGGCCCTTCAAGGCAAGGACCGCTGAACTGGGCCCCGCCGTCTCAAGCACCGCTCCGCTGGGCCCCGCCATCTCAAGAACCGCTGAACTGGGCCCCGCCGTCTCAAGCACCGCTGAACTGGGCCCCGCCGTCTCAAGCACCGCTGAACTGGGCCCCGCCGTCTCAAGAACCGCTGAACTGGGCCCTTCAAGGCAAGGACCGCTGAACTGGGCCCCGCCGTCTCAAGCACCGCTCCGCTGGGCCCCGCCGTCTCAAGAACCGCTGAACTGGGCCCCGCCGTCTCAAGCACCGCTGAACTGGGCCCCGCCGTCTCAAGCACCGCTGAACTGGGCCCCGCCGTCTCAAGAACCGCTGAACTGGGCCCTTCAAGGCAAGGACCGCTGAACTGGGCCCCGCCGTCTCAAGCACCGCTGAACTGGGCCCCGCCGTCTCAAGCACCGCTCCGCTGGGCCCCGCCGTCTCAAGAACCGCTGAACTGGGCCCTTCAAGGCAAGAACCGCTGGCCCTTTGGCAGACGTGGCAGGGCAGGATCTATCTCGGGCAGGGCTGCAGGATGTCCTCTGGCCAACTTGCCTCCTCCAGTGGTATGGACTGTATGGACCGTGGCTTTGCACTCCCCAGGATGGCCCAGTGGGCAGGCCACCCACTGTATGGACTGTATGGACTGTGGCTTTGCACTCCCCAGGATGGGCCAGTGGTCATGGAGTCCCCTCGTGGATCTGGCGTCGTGTACTCAAGTGGCTGAGGTGCCCCCCCTTCCCTTCCCCCTGAGGTGCCTGTCCTATTTTCTTTCTGATGCCCCTGCAGTGTTCTCTCCGTGGAGTTCTTGTCGTGGGACTGGGCCTTGCCCCTTTGCACAGGACCCCTGTGATCCACGGACAGTGGTTGGACTACATTTAGTAGCTGTGTATATTTTGTACATAGTTTATTTATTTATTGGGATTACTGGTGTACATATTTCAATATATCTGCCCGTTTATGATCTCTTCTTTTGGTCTTTGCATTATTTCGGAGGGGGGGGGGTTTGTGGGTTGTGACAGTGATCTGTGGGAATGCATTGATGTGTGTGTTGTAGTGGGTGTGGGTGGGTGGGTGTGTGCCGGTAATCTTTTCCCTCCCCTGTGTCGTAGGTGCAGTACTCACCGATGTCTTCCGCGCCGCCGGGCGTGCTCCTGGTATATGAGCAGGTATAGGAGTGCGGGGATGACCTGCAACTCTGGTTCCATACTGCCGGAATCTCGCGTGGAGTGCGTAGAGGTGAGCGTTTTCCCGTTCGTAGTCTGTTTCCGCCGTGTTCTTATCGGCGTTGCTCCCGCCCCGGAAAAGGTGGCGGATTGGTGGGTCGTGATAGGGTGGGCGGTACATTGTCTGCCACCTGGCTGTTGGCGGGGACCGCCGCGCTGTTTGTTTGTACCGCCGTGGCGGGCGGAGTGTTAATACGGCGGGCTGTGTTGGCGGTTCCCGCCAGGGTCAGAATTGCATATTTTTGACCGCCGGCCTGTTGGCGGCTTGGCCGCCGCTTTATCACCGACCGCCAGGGTCAGAATGAGGGCCTAAGTCCTTCCGTTCTTCCAGGTATGTTTGCCAAGCAGTCAATATTGTGCCTATAGCGCCATTCTGCATTGTCCAGTCTCTCTGCTGAAACTGTGGCTGTGACTGAGGGCCATATGTACGAAAGCTTTTTATCATAGACACAGAATGGGTAAAATCCTTTGGTACATCTGGCCCTGAGTGTCATAGTCTATGGGTCACACGTATGCCAAAGTGGACTTAGTCTCTGCAACCTGTTCTTCTAGTTTTCCATTTTAAGCTCTGAGTACCCCAACAACCAGGGCTACAACATCAATTTTGACCTCAAATGCAGTTCGGTCTACTTACGGATTTAAGGATTTTTTCCAGGTGTTCATCCAATGCAAGCACCACTTCTTCTAGATACTCTTTAATTGAAGAAGGCCTGGTACATTTTGGGCAATTCATTTCAATTATTTTGTCTTTAGGGTCCTTCACATTTTTTCAATTTTCATCACTTGTATAACCTCCTGCCTATGTATCAGCTCAGCAATACACACTGTAGCTGCCAGTAAACCTACACAGCTTAATTGCCAACAGCCAGTTCAATTCATGTCACCTCCACCTATTAGCAAAAACATATGGTTGTAGAGTACCATCACCCGAATCTCACTACCAGGCATAATCACTGGTGTCTGATAAACACTGTTCCTAATTAGAAGACAGATATTTGCCCAACTAGTACCAACCATTTAGAGGATCAATACAGTAATGTCTTCTGCATAAAGAGTTAGTGGCAGACATAGGTGGCAATACAATCAATAAACAGTGTTTGGCCTGTATCGCCTCTTGTTCTGTCCTGTTGCAGTTGTGACACTCACCAGGATCCCACCAGAGTCACTGTCAACATACGGCCCTGTTCTTCAACTGCTACTCCTGGAAGGTTGTCATACTGCACTGTCAGCCCCACAGCAATTCCAATGAGGGTCCCTCAGCTTACCACCACTGTACCTGGCATTGCTTCAGAAAGGAAATGGGGCCTTTGTGCCTTCTGAACCTCTTCCTGTATCCTCAAGTTGTCAGAGGTGTGAGGCCCCTGGGGCACAACCACCTCAGCTGCTCGTCACACATGACAAAACATATTACAGTGCCACCCTACTACTCCCAGCCTAGATCAAACTGCCTGGACCATGGAAGAAAGGTCCCCTTGTCTGCCCCAGTGAGACCACAGCGCTCCACTGTGGTTGTTCTGGAGTTCTTGAACTGTCTCTTTCGCTGGTCTCCCTGAGGACCTTCACCCTGCCTTATTGATAGTTAATGTTGATTCATGATAACTTCTGGAACAGGGGTCATCTCTGTACTTAGAAAGGAACTGTCATCATAGCGGTTCCCTTCAAGGTCAAAAAAACATGTTCGGTAGGTGGCTGCTATCAGATTTTATGGCTATCCAGCAAACTTTCAAACTGTTTTGTTTTCCCAAAACAAACTCTAAAAGTAGGAATTTGTTTTTTAAAAAAACGAATGACCCTCTAACCCTGGGAGTTTTCTTGCTGTTTGTTGGGGGTTATTATGTTTTTTCTGTCTCTAATCACCGGACCCGATTCACAAAGGTAAACGTAGACCAAACGTCTAAGTTTAGACAAAATGTCTAAGTTTAGACCTAAAATCTAACTTTACTCATAGTAAACTTAGAACAAAAGTCTAACTTTACCACTATTAAATTTAGATGTTTGATCTAAGTTTAGACTTTTGGTCAACAACAATGACGCTAGAGAAGATGGTACATGATTATGTAGATAATGCAACACTGCCAGCCCTATTTATTGGGGACGTGTAAAGTCTTTTTTTTCTGTCCATTACCGCCAGGAAAAACATGAAGGGACCAATTCACATAATTAAACTTAGACTAAAAGTCTAAGGCCCATATTTGTACTTTTTTGACTCAAATCAGCACTGGCGCAGGTTTGCGCCACAACGTTTACCGCCGGCTAATGCCATTCCAACGCGCCAGCCGGGTGCCTTATTTTTGTAATGACGTTAGCCGGCGCTGCGGCCTGGTTAGAGTTAAAATAAATGACTCTAACCAGGCAGCGCAGGCGTAGAGAAGAATAGGGGTTGTGCGTCAAAGAATGGTGCAAGTTAGGTTAGAGTCAAAAATCTTGGCTCCAACCTGACTTGCGCCATTTTGTGACGCACAACTCCCATTGAAACGACTCCTGTCTTAGGAAAGACAGGAGTCATGCCACCCTGGCCAATGGCCATGCCCAGGGGACATTTGTCCCCTGGGCATGGCCATTTGGCACAGTGGCATGTAGGGGGTCCCATGTTAGACTCCCCTTTGCCACTTAAAAAAAAAAATCATACTTACCTCTACTTACCTGGGATGGGTCCCCCCATCAATAGGTGTCCTCCAGGGGTGGGCAAGGGTGGCAGGGGGTGTCCCTGGGTGCAGGAAGGGGCCCCTGTGGACTGCCTTCATGGTCTCCCACCATGGAAATGAGCCTACAGGTCCCTTAACGCCTGCCCTGACCCAGGCGTTAAAAAACTGCGCAAATCAGGCTGGGCGCAAATTTTTAAGGCCCGCCCCCTCCTGTGCGTCAAAATGACCCAGGAGTATAAATAAGGCGCAGATGCCTTAAAGTCATTTTTTGCACGGGAATGCCTACCTTGCATATCATTGGCGCGAGGTAGGTTTTCACATCCCAAAAAATTACGCATACTCCATAACTTTGCCGCTGGATGGGTCCAGCGCCAAAGTATAAATATGGAGTTAAGTATGTGCCAAATTTGCATTAAAAAAATGACGCAAATCCGGCCAAACAGAGTATAAATATGCCCCTAAGTTTAGATGAAAAGTCTAAATTTAGACCAGGACAGAAAAAAAGACTTTACATGTCCCACCTAAATAGGGCATGTAGTGTAATGCCGTTCCTCCAATGGCCCTTATGAAGTTAACTTTGTAGATGAATTCTATGGCCCTTATTAAGTTAACTCTGTAGAGACAGGTCCACCTCTCTCTAAATGAGGTGGGTGGACCAAGAGTTTGGTAGACAGGGTACTCCGTCACATTTTGATAGAGTACTCTAAGTGCCAAACTCCAAACCAGCCTCTTGGCCTCTAATTTGCATTACAGATTTACCATGATCAGGTTTAGCAACAATTTCTTGTTGAGGTAGTCCCATGCAGAAGTTTGGTTTTTAATGCCCAGAGTTGTCTCTCCTTGTTCAGGTTAAGTTACAAAAATGCCTAGTGAAGTGCCCCACTGCATGAGATTTGTTTCTGAAATATAGTGATAAATGTTGGCACGGCATTATTGCATTTCTGGTCCTAGCATTTCTTTTCCATGCATGTAAGAGCCAATTTGGCTCAGCCCCTCACTACAACTCCAGAATACACTGATTACATAAATAACATGACAGCACTATAAAAGAGGTATATTTCTTACAGAACGATCTGGCAAGCCATCTTGTAGTAGGCAGCTTTTTTGTAGTCCCAGAAGATGAAGGACCTAAAGAGGCAAACTGAAGTATTGTGCTGGTGATAAAGGGGAAAGAAGGCCAACTACCTGACTGGAGACAACACATCTTCAAAGTCTTTCTCACTAGTAGACATACTTAAAAATGTTGAAACTTGCATCACTTCAAAACAGTGCTTCCAGACAAGTTCACTACCACTTGCCATGTAGCATGGATGATCACAGATAAGTGGAGATATTATGTCTGTGCCATATCGCCACAAATAAACTCAGCTATTTTGAATTAATCCCCATGGGCAAGGTGACTTGTTTTTCCCAGGTGAACTTCACCACAGCATTCTCAATTCCATGTGGATTGCTGGTCCCATTTGCCACCTGCTTTGAACAGGTAGAAAAGGAGACCAGGGTCCAGGGAAGATAGAGGGGAGAAGGGGTGACGTTAAGTGCAGTAGTGGGCAGGGGATGGTGTGGCCTACTAGGCAGGAGCATTACATGTTCCTATCATCACATGGGATTCGAGGCCATTGCAGGACTGAAGTGTTCTATTCAACTCCCAGAGAGTGCGGTGTTGGCACAGAGTTGAGAATAATTTCACACTCCCATCTATAGCAGCAGCACTACCTGCTGCTTAACCTGCTGCTAAACCTACAGCACCAACAGCACCAACAACTTCACTTTCAACATCTCCATTGGTTAGTTTATGGATATAGCAGGATTTAAATCAAATTCATGGGTGTAGGCAATGCAGAAACATCAAATGTCAACAACAATGACACTTCAGAAGATGGTGCATAATTATGTAGATAACCCAACAGATGTATTCATGGACCAAGACCTGTTGAGCTATTGGCATAGGAAAAAGGATAGTGGCCAAAATCAGCACACCACCAATAAATTGTCTGACATGTCCAATAGCAAGTGTGTTTTCAGAGCATACATTCATTGAAACCATGGAAACTGTCACAGTCAGAAGAACCAGTCTCTCTCCGTGGAGAGACTGATGATGATTAAAATGAATAAACACCCCATGCCCAGAAATCATAAGGATCAAGAAGATACAACCATGGACATGGGAAGTTTCTCAGATATTACAAGTTTGGTGAATGATCATCCTCTGGACGACCTCCTTGAAGTTGAGGGCAAACTCTACTTTCCACATTAAGAAAAGAATCAAAAACACAACAGAAATGTCTGCTATGAAAAAAAGATTTTTGTAGATCTGTGCAACTAATGCAAACATTAGTGAACATAAATGAACCAGTGTGGGTGGCACCCACAAACAATCACAGAGGACTCAGCCATTTGGCCAAGTCAATAAGTGGTGAGTGGTGACAAAGAAGGAAATCTAATTACATTTTAGAGTCAGCTGTATACTTTGAAGTGAGCAATCAGTGGTATCTAATCAACAATGGATGTCTCCAGACTAATTCCTGAAAAAAGGTGACTGCTTCCCATGCCTAACTCTGCATCTCCATGCTGAGCTGTAAGTGTAAACTGAATTGGACAGCTTACATATGTTACTCTCATGGGACAAAAGTGAAACATACATAGGTAGATGGAGACCATACTTCAAACAGGTAACTTGCATAAATGAAAGCTAAATGCTGATTCATGTGATGGATGTGATGTGCTTACCATAGGTAAACTTTATTTTTTAATGCTTGGGTGATTAATTGATCATTTGATGCAGATTGAATGCTGGGAGTTCAACTTGATTAGCATTTTGGGAATTTGAAAGCGAGAACCTCTTGTTTCTTCTGAAAATTCTCAGTTTCCCTAGACTAGACTAACACTGACATTGGTGTTATTTTCTTTTTCAACAGGGCTGTCTCTTTTTGGAAGAAGAAATACAGTATGCAAGTCTGTACAAGTAAATGTAGAAGAAGGCCCAATGCTTCTCTACTTCTAGTAAGAGGACTCAAAGGGGCCTACCCCTGTGTACTGGAAATTGAATGGAGTGGGTTATAATAATAGTACTAATAATTCAGGGTACATTCAGCTGTTTGTCTGAGATCAGTGGTACTAGATTGATCCTTAGATAATTATGTGCTGGCTTATGCTGTGACTCGGCGCACACCATGTTTACCTTGACTCCAAATATTGGGCCTCATTCCGACCCGGACGGGCGGCGGACGCCGCCCGCCGGGCGGAAACCGCCCAAACACCGCCCCGCGGTCAGAAGACCGCGGGGGCATTTCAACTTTCCCGCTGGGCCGGCGGGCGATCTGCAAAAGATCGCCCGCCGGCCCAGCGGGAAAGCGCCTTCCACGAGGATGCCGGCTCCGAATGGAGCCGGCGGAGTGGAAGGTGTGCGACGGGTGCTGTGGCACCCGTCGCGCTTTTCAGTGTCTGCTAAGCAGACACTGAAAAGCAATGTGGGGCCCTGTTAGGGGGCCCCTGCAGTGCCCATGCCATTGGCATGGGCACTGCAGGGGCCCCCAGGGGCCCCACGACACCCGTTCCCGCCAGCCAGGTTCTGGCGGTGTAAACCGCCAGAACCAGGCTGGCGGGAAGGGGGTCGGAATCCCCATGGCGGCGCAGCTTGCTGCGCCGCCATGGAGGATTCCCATGGGCAGCGGGAAACCGGCGGGAGACCGCTGGTTTCCCGTTTCTGACCGCGGCGTTACCGCCGCGGTCAGAATGCCCATGAATGCACCGCCAGCCTGTTGGCGGTGCATTCGCTGCCCTCGGCCCTGGCGGATTCAATCCGCCAGGGTCAGAATGAGGGCCATTGTCATTTTCTTTTCTCACTCTACAGATATTATCATCTGCAAAAAAGTGAAACCTCTGTGAAGCTCCTGCTCTGCAGTTCATCCCTTATCCCAAGATGGACAATGCCAGAAGAATGTAGTTGCACCAGCTGTACACAGTATAATTTTATTAAGTTTAATGTTAAATATTTTGAACTGTGTATCATTGCCATTTCGAAATTTAGCCTAGATAACAAACCTGGGTTCTTGTTTGCTGCTAAAGACTGAGTAGATTACATTGATTATTGTGGTCCTTCCATGACAGGACATGCTCATTGACTAGCTTTATTCTGTGTTTGTCTCACTACAGTTTTCCCTGACTGTTCATACTCATCCAATTATTACTATCCTTACCTTCTTCCCACAGACTATGAGGTCTATTTTGTTGTAATCCATTTCAACCATTAACAGATATCACACTTATGGGGTGGATGTGGTGCACATACTGCAAACTGTTACAGAAGGAGATTACAAAATATTGCTAATTTACCCTCACCACACACCTTATATTGGCTAGAAAGTGAACATCATAGTGCAGAGAATAAATTAGAACAATCAGGACCAGGAATTGGACCAGGAATTGGCAATGTGCAATTTTTTCCCACAATCTGTGCCCCATGGATAATCAATTTAAGTGATGATTTTATCAAAGCTAACCTCCAAATGTGACTTAAATGTTGAGTGCGCTTATTATAAAAAATGCCTGCATGGCACACTTTGTTGATTGATTCTGGTCTTTGTAATTCATTTTTCACTTATTCAGTTTTTCTCTTGGTTGTGGCTAGCCAATCAGATTTCTCCATTTCGCAAAACGGCTGAGAAGGGAAAAAGCTTCCTCTGCCAATCAGAAGGCCCCTTCATGACCACTTTGAGGACCTCTTTAAATGCAAATTTCTTGAAAACACCAGAACATATTTATACTAAGTAATGATAGCATGATTTCTGAGTAAAGTTCTAACTTTTTTGCCAAATTTGGTGTAAGTCTGTTCAGCCATTTTTCTGTAGATGCAACCGAAGTTTTAGCATTAACCTGGGAATTCAATGTTTGTTTCTTGCCCCCGCTTGATGGATAACCTAAAAGCATTCCAGGAAGGAGCTCAGGTAGATTAATTATATAGGGCCTGATTCTAACTTTGGAGGACGGTGTTAAACCGTCCCAAAAGTGGCGGATATACCACCTACCGTATTACGAGTCCATTATATCCTATGGAACTCGTAATACGGTAGGTGGTATATCCGCCACTTTTGGGACGGTTTAACACCGTCCTCCAAAGTTAGAATCAGGCCCATAATGTCTCCTGCCTCCTGCAAAGCAATACAACTAGAATAATATTAAAATTTGTAAACATCACTTACCTTTCATCTCCGCCATCTCAATCCTGAGCAGGTCCACCAGCAGCTCCTGCTGAAGGAGGTCAATCACATGAGTTCTCCTGTGTGTTATCTGCCACTGGGTGCTGTCACCCTGATCAGATGATGCAACTTATGCCACACTTGCCCCCAAACACTCCTTCCTTTCCTAGAAGGTGTAGCCCTTACTAGGCCTGCCTCCTTGTGCCAACATGAGGTTGAAGTGTCACTGCACTAAAAAAAATAAGGGATGAGACGTCCTTCTTGGTAGAAATATAGCTTCAGCTATACCCATCACACCTAGGTCTTCTGGAATGACCCCCTGTGGCATTAGCGCATTGCTACTTGTGTTGGTTTGTAAGGAGAAGTAAGGCAAACCAGCTTGAAGTGCTGCTTTGCATTCTCCTGCGTCAAGAGGGTTTTCCATGGGTGGTATATGGGTGTCCCTGTGCCACCACTCATGTTTTTCAATGCAAAACCCAATCTACTAACAATAGTAGAGAGAGTTTTTCACCAAAATTAACACCACTTGAAAGCAGGCATTAAAAATAGAAATGTTTTTATTTAGCCTTTATTTTCCAACTTTGAATTGATGATGCACCGTAAGGAACACATGCAAAGTAAGAAAAGTCATAAAGTTAGTCTAATCATAGTATTTTGTACTGCAAGGGAACCCTTTAAGTACAAAACCAATGCTGGACTTATGCATACACCTTTTCACTATGGCGCAATAGTATGTGTTTGGCAGTTGGCAGCATAATTCTGCATCGGTGCTAGGAAGAAAGGAAGATAGGTGGTCATTCTGACCGTGGCGGTAAAGCCGCGGTCGGACCGGCACCACTGGCGGGGTCCCGCCAGTGTACCGCCGCCCCATTGAATCCTCCGCGGCGGCGCAGCTTGCTGCACCGCCGCGGGGATTCCGACCCCCCCTACCGCCATCCAGATCCCGGCGGTCGGACCGCCGGGATCCGGATGGAGGTAGGGGGGGTCGCGGGGCCCCTGGGGGCCCCTGCAGTGCCCATGCCACTGGCATGGGCATTGCAGGGGCCCCCGTAAGAGGGCCCCTACATGTATTTCACTGTCTGCTGCGCAGACAGTGAAATACGCGACGGGTGCAACTGCACCCGTCGCACAGCTTCCACTCCGCCGGCTCGATTCCGAGCCGGCTTCATCGTGGAAGCCTCTTTCCCGCTGGGCTGGCGGGCGGTCTGAAGGCGACCGCCCGCCAGCCCAGCGGGAAAGTCAGAATTACCGCCGCGGTCTTTCGACCGCGGAACGGTAATCTGACGGCGGGACTTTGGCGGGCGGCCTCCGCCGCCCGCCAAGGTCAGAATGAGGGCCATAATGTCTTATCTCTGGAGATGTGGAGCTGTCCTTTACCTCTCACACAATACAATGCACCACAGCAACTTTGGATGCTGCGCTGCATAGCTTGAGAGTTTCGTAAATATGGGCCTTAGTTCTAGGCTGCTCAAAACTGGTTTTTACAGGGAAATGATGTGAAGTAGCCATTGGCAAGGTTTGTTCAATATATTGACTGTAATACACCCAGTAATTAGCATTTGACGTTAAACTAGACAAGAAAAACATCACATTAAATTAGAATAAATTATGGACACACAAAAACTTTTCACTTGTTGTGTAAAACTAAAATCTCTAGACATATGTAGGAAGCTGCCTCCGTACATACTATATCAAAATGAGATATAGTATGCACAGAGTCCAGGGATTCCCCAAGAGGCTTGACAGAGGCAATAAAAGATCATATTAATGATCTATTTGTGGTAGTGTGGTCGAGCAGTTAGGCTTATCAGAGGGTATTGTTAAGCATTTGTTGTACACACACAAGCAATAATTAAAAACACACACTAAGGGGGTCATTCTGACCCTGACGGGCGGCGGAGGCCGCCCGCCAGAGTTCCCCCACCAAAATACCGCTCCGCGGTCGAAAGACCGCTGAGGGTATTTTGGGAGTTGCCCTGGGCTGGCGGGCGACCGCCAAAAGGCCGCCCACCAGCCCAGGGCAAATCAACCTTCCCACGAGGACGCCGGCTCAGAATTGAGCCGGCGGAGTGGGAAGGTGGGACAGGTGCAGTGGCACCCGTCGCGTATTTCAGTGCCTGCAAAGCAGACACTGAAATACAGAGTGGGGCCCTCTTACGGGGGCCCCTGCAGTGCCCATGCCATTTGGGCACTGCAGGGGCCCCCAGGGGCCCCGCGGCACCCCCTACCGCCATCCTGTTCCTGGCGGGAGACCCGCCAGGAACAGGATGGCGGTAGGGGGTGTCAGAATCCCCATGGCGGCGGAGCGCGCTCCGCCGCCATGGAGGATTCTCAGGGGCAGCGGAAAACCGGCGGTGACCGCGGCCAAAGCGCCGCGGTCAGAATGCCCTGCGGGGCACCGCCAGCCTGTCGGCGGTGCTCCCGCCGACCCTGACCCCGGCGGTCTCAGACCGCCGGGGTCAGAATCAGGGCCTAAATGACTTAATTCCAGACCAATAGGTTTTTATATAGAAACATATTGGCCCTCATTCCGAGCCTGGCGGGCGGCGGAGGCCGCCCGCCAGGCTTCCCCCCTCCGAAATACCGCTCCGCGGTCGTAAGACCGCGGAGGGTATTCCGAGTTTTCCCCTGGGCTGGCGGGCGGTCTTCACAAGACCGCCCGCCAGCCCAGGGGAAAACTCCCTTCCCACGATGACGCCGGCTCGTAATAGAGCCGGCGGAGTGGGAAGGTGCGACGGGTGCAGTTGCACCCGTCGCGTATTTCAGTGTCTGCTTTGCAGACACTGAAATACTTTTAGGGGCCCTCTTACGGGGGCCCCTGCCGTGCCCATGCCATAGGCATGGGCACGGCAGGGGCCCCCAGGGGCCCCGCGACTCCCCCTCCCGCCATCCGGTTCCCGGCGGGAGAACCGCCAGGAACTGGATGGCGGGAGGGGGAGTCGGAATCCCCATGCCGGCGCAGCATGCTGCGCCGGCTTGGAGGATTCCTTTGGGGCAGCGGGAAACCGGCGGGAGACCGCCGGTTTCCCTTCTCTGACCGCGGCTGAGCCGCCGCCGTCAGAATGCCCCGCGGGGCACCGCCGGCCTGTCGGCGGTGCCACCGCGTCCCACGGCCCTGGCGGACTTGTTCCGCCAGGGTCGTAATGACCCCCATTATCTCTTAATTTATTTCTAGAACCACAGGATTAATTTAGCAGGTAAGTACATTAAAAGAAAGGTGCTTTGCAGAGTAATACTTCGAACTTTGAATGGAATCAACAATGTACACATTTTCTTTAAAATGGCAAAAAGCTATTTTAAAAGTGGACGCTGCAATTTTCAACAGTTCCTGGGAGAGGTAAGTAAAGTACAGTTTTTGAGGTAAGTAACAAACTTACGGGTTCAGTCACCAGGGAATAGGTAGCGTACCCATTGGGGGTTCAAGATAAACCCAAACACCCAGCACCAGCAACACAGGGCCGGTTAGGTGCAGAGGTCAAACAGGAGCCAAAATAAGGTGGGCCCCTATGGAGACGGGGGTACTGCGGTTCCGGTCTGCTTGCAGGTAAGTACCCACGTTGTCAGAGGGTAAACCAGGGGAGTTTAGAGGAGCACTGGGGAGGCCCCACTTAGGCACCAAACATGCACCCTCAGCGGCAAGGGACGGCCGGGTGCAGAGTGCAAACAGGGCACTGGGTTCCCAATGGAACTCAATAGGCGGACCCGGGGGTCATTAGGTGCTGCAGTCAAGGCACAGGTGGGCTTCTCGGGCAAGCCACCGATTGGGCAGGAAGGATGGCCACCTTCTGGCCACTTCTGCACCAGTGGTCGGTTTCTCTTGAGTCTGGGGGCTGCAGCTGCAGTGCTTCTCCAGGCGTCGGATATCTTCGTCCCGGGCAGTCTCGGTCAGGGGGATCCTCGGGATTCCCTCTGCAGGCGTCGTCATGGAGGGGTGGAGAGGTCAGCCCAGGGTGGACACTTAGTCGGAATCACCTGGGGGTCCTCTCTGGATGGTTGGTTCCTCTTGACACTGGCCAGGGGTGTTGGGTGCAGAGTAGTTTGGACTCACGCTTCTAGAGTGGGAGTCCCTTTAAAGATGGTCTCTTTGTCTTCTTGTTGGACAGGTCCGCTGTCCATAGGAGTTTCTTGGTCCTCAGTGAGGCAGGCCATCCATTGGAGGCTTTTCAGGGGTCAATAGTCCTGCAGAACGTGTTGCTTCTTCTTGTCCAGCTTTTCGAAGAAGGAGGCGGGCTGGTAGGGCTGGGGCTGAGTCAGTTGTTGTCTCCTTCTCTTCTCTGAGGGGTTTTCAGCTCAGTAGTCCTTCTTCGTTCTTGAGGTCATCAGGAATCTGACTATCTTTTTTCAGGGAGCCCTTAAATACTAAATGTAGGGGTGTTTTTAGGGGTTAAAGGGAAGTACCAATGGCTACTGTCCCTTAAGGTGGCTACACCCTTCTTGTGCCCACTCCCTTCACAGAGGGGGTAACTTCCTAACCCTTTTGGCCCCTGTCCTCCAAACCAAGATGGAGGATTCTGCAAGGAGGGGCTCACTTCAGCTATGGACACCATAGGGGTGGTCCTTGCTGAGGTGGTGACTCCTCCTTGTTTTTCCTAATTATCTTTGGAGACTTGTTCGAGCTAAGTGTGAAGAATGTTTCCAGGATAGATGTTAAAGGATTTTTTTGTTGCTCAGTATCTATCATAATAATCAGTGAAGCAAGGTTTTTAGATTGGAAAGTTTCATAAATTTCAATAATTTGACTTTGGTCAGAAAAAATCTGCTATTGAACTGCAAAAGGCAGTTTAGCCAGATTCTTTACTGCGTTGAACAGTTCCCTTGTGGATTTTTTTGATCACATTTTATTAGAAAAACATTTTTTGCAGCGATAATGAGTTTCTTATGCTTTGCAATAGATTGTAAATTTCTTTCTCTTGGGCATTATAATTGGATCTCCAAGCTCGTTCTTCCTCCTACAATCTTGTTTTTGCAATCTTAGGTTCCCAGTGAACCAAGTTTCTGTTGGGGTTTACCTGTGGCTAGGAGGGGATTTTTTAAAAGAATCACCATCCCTAACCATTCTGAATACTTCTGGACCATGTCACCAGGGTGAGTTTCAGAACTGTGCTCAGGTCGAGACTCGGATCAAATTGAGTGAAAGGCGGAAGTGCTAATCTTATTCCATGTTGTACCTGTAATACTCTGGGATTTTTTACTTCTGCCAGCTCCAATGCCAGCTGGAAGGAGCGGTAAGGTAAGTAAAACAATTATTGCATTATGGTCTGACCAGGTTAATGGAAGAGAGTCTTTTACCTGGATGTACAGATTATTAGAAAAAAATCCCAACTAATATATGCCCTGCTGAGTGCGTGGGGAGTTTGACATGATGGTGTAAATCTAAACTAGCCATTACCTCTATCAAGAAGGCAAATCTCTGTCCGTAGTTTTTTCAAGATGATGGTTGAAATCACCAGCACTGTTAAATCTGTCTCTTTGGCTCTGGATTCCACCGTCGGAAAGTATATTGCTTGGTAAATTCCAATGTAAAGCTTAGGCCCATATTTATACTTTTTTGACGCAAAACTGCGCTAACGCAGTTTTGCGTCAAAAAAATTAGCGCCGGCTAACGCCATTCTGAAGCGCCATGCGGGCGCCGTATTTATTGAATGACGTTAGCCGGCGTTAGCCGCCGTTGCCGTCTGGTGTGCGTTAAAAAAAACGACGTACACCAGGCAGCGCCGGCGTAGGGGAAAATGGAGCTTGGGTGTCAAGAAATGGGGCAAGTCAGGTTGAGGCAATTTTTTCGCCTCAACCCGATTTGCGCCATTTTTTTCGACTCCCAACCCCCATAGAAATGACTCCTGTCTTAGCAAAGACAGGAGTCATGCCCCCTTGCCCAATGGCCATGCCCAGGGGACTCATGTCCCCTGGGCATGGTCATTGGGCATAGTGGCATGTAGGGGGGCACAAATCAGGCCCCCCTATGCCACAAAAAAAATGAAAAAAAACACTTACCTGAACTTACCTTAATGTCCCTGGGATGGGTCCCTCCATCCTTGGGTGTCCTCCTGGGGTGGGCAAGGGTGACAGGGGGTGTCCCTGGGGGCATGGGAGGGCACCTCTGGGCTCCTTCAGAGCCCACAGGTCCCTTAACGCCTGCCTTTTGCAGGTGCTAAAAAACGGCGCAAAAGCGGCCGTACGTCATTTTTTTGGGCCCGCCCACTCCCGGGCGTGATTTTTGCCCGGGAGTATAAATCCGACGCACATGCCTCGGAGTCGATTTTTTAGGCGGGAACGCCTACCTTGCATACAATTAACGCAAAGTAGGTGTCCACGCTAAAAAATGACGCTAACTCCATGGACTTTGGCGCTAGACGCGTCTAACGCCAAAGTATAAATATGGAGTTAGTTTTGCGTCGAAATCGCGTCAAAAAAAACGATGCAATTCCGGCGCAAACGGAGTATAAATATGCCCCATAATGTTTTGCAGGCTGGATTGATCAAATCGGAATAAGAGTTGTTATTGCGTGCTAAAACCCGCCAACCCACGCCATCTTTTGTTGGCCTGGTCCTCTCTAACAATTGCATAGCCCTACCTCCTCAAAGGCCTGCACCAGGTCGGGACCGGAAATACTATCCAGCCAGGATTCTGTGATAAACACCACGTCTGGCATAGGTGTGTTTCAGAATTCAGCGAATTTGAGCTTATTTTTTTTTTTTATCAATGATCGTGTATTTAATAAAATGCATTTAAAAGCTTTCTGTTGGTTACTTATAGCAGACTCTT
The DNA here is from genome assembly GCF_031143425.1 of Pleurodeles waltl. Taxonomy (NCBI): domain Eukaryota; kingdom Metazoa; phylum Chordata; class Amphibia; order Caudata; family Salamandridae; genus Pleurodeles; species Pleurodeles waltl. The sequence goes on from NC_090436.1 coordinate 237,362,421, forward strand.
CATCAGGGCTGTTGCTTTTCATTTCCAAGACAAGTCAGGTATGCTTTGGGAGGATCAGCACTCAATGAATAATTAAGGCTTGGATTTTTTGAAGCACTTATGATATGGTCAAGCTTGTGCATCTATCAGTACCCTTGGTTTTGGGGCTTGATATTAAGTTTGTAAAAACAAAAAAGGACGTCTGTCACTTATTTTGAAAATACAAAATATACTTTTAACCTTTCACCGGATACTCAATCGTACTGTATTTTTTGTTAAATCTCACCTATTAACTGTCAATCACACACTATGGTTATTAATCAATAACAATGGGGGATTCCGTAGCTTCATTCATTTTAGTGTCACCTTTATCACTCCTACTTATGGTTGGCATCTGAGGTGTCCTTCCGCCTTTTGACACCTCCAGGCCCCTGGTTTGGCATTTTCAGACTGCTCCGCTTTCATATGGTCGCACCATGGTCCTTTGTAGTGGCTTTTCAGGCTGCTATATTTTTGTCTGGCTACCCGTTCCCTCCTTTGGCACCGTCACTTCTCCCGGCTGGCACCATTAGTTTTTCCTTTAACTTCTGGTTGCCATTCACCTACTGCGTGCTATCATATGCTTGACTGGTCCTTTGGGAACCGTAGTTGATTTTTCAGGAGAAACCGTCTCACGATATAAAGTGATACCCTTGCGTTCATCAGGGTTTACTTGGACCCGACATCCTAAGATTGTAGGCAATCCCTTCTTTATGGTTCTTATTACACTTGCTTTTGTGAGTCATATGTATTATTGGAGTGATTATTTTGCTCGGAAAATCTAAGATATGACTAAGGATTCTGGTTAATGTAGTTCCTCTTTCTGGTAGTGATTTTGGTAATTTATACTGCAAATTCCACCCCGTCTGCATAATGCATTTATTTTTCTTATAATGTTCAAGAATAAATGGTGTCCCAGCTGTTCAGTGCAGTAGTTTCCAGAGTAAATTGAGTAGTTTTCAGAGTGAAACAGTCAGTTGGGCTAAACATTGTGTTCAGAATTATTGTTCAGTTTGATTATTGCACATTCAAATTTTGTTGATCTCTGACATTTCATTAAGACCTGTCTCTGCTGTATGCAGCTTCAGGATCATTCTTGCTTTCACTCTCTGAAGTTCAAATACCATATCAGTGTTTCTTGGGATTAGATATTTAAGGGCACTACATGATATGCTACTTTCTGTGTAGTTTAGGTCCATGTAGTGTTGAACTAATGGAGAACTCAATACTTTCGAGCCTAAATATAGATTTATGTTGGATGATACAGTTTGTAATCTCTTGCATTGTCTTATGAAAATATACTTCATTACACTGGCATTTTTTATGTTTTTTGTATTGCAGTTTGCGAATTCCGGGTGTGGAATTTTACATTGATTATGCAGCATTTCCATGCCCCCATGTCCATTTGACAGACCGAACAGTTACCACATTATGATTAATGGTGCTCCTTGTTGTTTTATTGACATATTTTGACCAAACATGAGAGATGGACCCGGCTCCAAATATCAGTGCATTGGCATGAGTTGCTTAACTTACCAAAGATTTTCACATCACAGCAGCAAGTGTGAAATTCAGGGGCATATTTAAGAGCCCCTAGCGCTACCAGTGCGTCACTTTTAATGATGCTCCGGAGGCACTATGCACTGCACTGTATTTACAAGGTGGTGGTAAACCATTATTTGTGGCTTAATGCTGCCTTGTAAATGGTGCCCCTTCACACTCAGCACTTTGCATGGAAGGGGCATGCAGTGGGTTTTGCTGTGCCACAGCAACACCCATTGCACTTTGACGCTGCCCAGATTTATGAGTTTTCGTAAACCTGAGGCAGGGCCAAAATCTAACCCCCCCCCTCCCCCCCAGTGGTGGCGTTAGAGTGGCACAACAAGGAAAATTGCTTTGATTTCTCCTCGGTTTTTGCTCTTTCTATGTGTGCTGCATTTTGCACCACACAGAGAAGGAGGAAATCGCCATTGAAGATTGTTTTTCTGGAGGAAGGTGTCCCTTCCTCCACAAAAATCTCCCTCTCCACTGAGCCATCCTTGCATCATGGTGCAAGGGTGGTTGCACTGGCGCATGGCAGAACATTTTGCGCTGGCACAGGGGGAAACACAGGGGTGAACCGTATTATTGTAAATAATGCGCATCCCTGTGTTTTGAAAATGACAGTGTGTGACGCTGCTGAAGTTGGTGCAGAGGCGCGCACTGTCATTTTCACTTAAATCTGTCCCCCCGTAGCTGTATTACCTGGAGGCCTAGAGTTCTGATATGTCTTTCTGTTGATTAGCCTGTTCCCGAAAAAATCCTTTGTCACAGCTTAGCTAAGGGGAGAGACTTGGCATCAACACCATAGCAGCTAAAGGAGTCATACAGTGACTGTGGGGCTTACAACTACTTTTTACAGCACTTCCACACAAGATTAAACACAAATAGCATGATATATTGGATTCGAGGTGCATGCAGTCCCCAATTTTTGGTACTGTGATGAATCACAAATTCACAGAATGCTGAAGCTATAAAGATTTATTCAGCAATAGGTCATACAACTGCAGACATACACAACTAAGCAGAAACTCAAAATCCTTACCAATTCACCCCTGTATTCACATTTCAGGTTATACTTGACAATTCCCAAATCACATCAGGTAAACAATACAGCACCAATATGCAGGAAACTGCCTTTGTTCTGGCAAGAGGAGACAAGACAACAAAGTGAACCACTGATTTTTTTTGTTGTGAAGTGGGAGATTGCAGATTTTCAGTAGAGGACTAAGGGCCTGATTTAGAGTTTAGCGGACAGGTTACTCTGTCACAACGTTGAGAGATATCCCGTCCGCTGAATTCTAAATCCCATAGAAAACAATGAAATTTAGATTTCGGGGGCAGGATATCTGTCACCGTTGTGACCGAGTAACCCATCCAAAAAACTCTAAAGCAGGCCATAAGACTTGAGAGAGAGCAAGATCTGAGGAACCAATGAGAGAGAGAAATCCATGAGAAGCTCAAAATTAACAAGCATTGGCAAAGTTTTTTTTTCTTTTGCATTCTATCTCACTAATTGGATTATAAATAGTAGAAAACTTTATAATAATATTTGTTTTACATTTGATAAACTGTTCATAGTTGTTTAAGTTGTGATGTATGCTGAATTAATATCCAAGGTTTCCAAACTTGTAATTTCTACCTTATTTAATATTATTGTATTAGAGTATAGTAATGTGTAGTTATTAAAGTGCAACTGCACCTGCTGCACCATTCAAATCATGGCCCTTTTAATTGCAAGTTACCACAATTGTGACTGCCTGTTTAATATGAAAATATAGCAATTTGTGGTGTTTAGAAGAGCTATGACAACTTTTTTCCTGGGTGCCACTGCACCTTGTGCATCATTCAAATCATGATCTTAATGCCGTCAAGATAACTGCACTTATGACTGACTATTTAGAAGTACAATTTAGTAATAATTTGTGTTAGTGGGGTTCCTAGAGCTTTTGGGCATGGTGCCACTGCACCTGCTGCACCTTTCTAATCATGACCCTAATGCATGCAAGGTAACTGCACTTGTGACTGCCTGTTTAGTAGTACAATTTAGCAATAATATGTGTTTAGAGGGGTTCTGACACCTTGTGGCACCAGTGCCACTGCACCTGCTGCACCATTAAAACTATGACCCTAGCGCCTGCAAGATAATTGAACGTGTGACTGCCTACTTGTGACTCCCTGTTTAAAAATAAAATGTAGTAATGTTTGTGTTTAGTGGGGTTCCAGGAGCTTTTGGACCTAGTGCCACTGCACCTGTTGCACAATTCAAATGATACCCTAATGCCTGCAAGATAACCGCACTTTTATTAGTAAAATATTGCAATATTTATTGCTCAGAGGAGTTATGACAGCTATTGGCTCTGGTGCCACTGCACCTGCTGCACCATTCAAATCATGGCCATTCTGCCTGCAAGGTAAGTGCACTTGTGACTGCCTTTTTAGTAGTAAAATATATCAATATTTGGGCCCATATTTATACTTTTTTAGAGCCGCATTTGTGCTGCTATTTGACGCAAAAATGGCGCAAACTTACAAAATACAATTGCATTTTGCAATTTTGCGCCACTTTTGCGTAAAAAAATGATGCAAATGCAGCACTAAAAAAGTATAAATATGGGCCTTGGTGTTTAAAGGGGTTCCTAGAGTGTTTTACCCCGGTGTTACTGCACCTGCTGCACCTCTAAAATCATGACCCTAGTGCCTGCAAGGTAACTACATGTTTGACTGCCTGTTTAGTAGTACAATTTAGCAATAATCTGTGTTTATAGGTTTCTGACACCTTGTGGCACCGGTGCCACTGTACCTGCTGCACAACTCTAATCATAATCCTAGTGCCTGCAAGATAACTGCACTTGTGACTGCCAGTTTAGTAGTAAAATATTGCAATATTTGGTGCTTAGAGGAGTTATGACAAACTGTTGTCTCCGGTGCCACTGCACCTGCTGCACCATTCAACTAATGACCCTATTGCCTGCAAGGTAACTGCACATTTGACTGCCTGTTCAATAGTAAAATTTAGCAGCAATTTGTGTTTATAGGGGTTTTGACACCTTGTGGCACCTGTGCCACTGCACCCGCTGCACCATTAAAACTATGACCCTTATGCCTGCAAGATAACTTCACTTGTGACTGCCTGTTAATAGGTCACTGAGAGAATAACAATTCCAAATAAAGCGTTGCCCAATTATGCAAATTACCTTTCTTGAAAATGATAATGGTAATTTAAGAAACAAACACACAAATAATTTTAATATTCACAACTGTTACTTATCAGAAACGTGATTATTATGTAATGAAATACACAACATAATGAACCCACTCGTTGCTTGCTTTACATCTGCACTTGATACTCCATTGCAAGATGCTGACATGTTAGTCCATATTTCAACACAAATTGACTTGCGTTGAGTTCATCTTGTCGCATAAAACACTAACGAGTAACCAATCAACAAATATCGGAAGGTGTATTTCGTCCATGCTCCATGCGATGACAAAAGCAGAACAGAAAGCAGAAGAGCAGAAGAGGAGAAGAGTAGGAAGTGATCTGCTAGCCAATAAAAAGCAAATAAATTCAACTGATGTTGGAGCGACATTTGAATGAACAAACGGCAAGTTCAATTGAGTGACGGTCTAAGTAGCGGCGTGTTCTGAGTCCCCTTAAAGATTTTTTTTTTAGTAACATAAGACTGCAAAGCACAGCGCAAGTGCTGTGCAGGCAAAACCTAGAAACATTTAAAGCAAGTGTTAGTGACTCTTCGAAAGAGGAAAGCACAGTGATGATCTCTAACATGATGGGTGGAGGAGGGTGGCACCCAGGATAAACACCTTTGGCCCATATTTACACTTTTTTAGCACCGCATTTGTGTCATTTTTTGACGCAAAAGCGGCGCAAACTTTCAAAATACAATTGTAATACTGTATGTAAATTTGCGACACTTTTGTGTCAAAAAGATTACGCAAATGCGGCGCTAAAAAAGTGTAAATATGTGCCTTTGTCTTTTCAGAATTAAGATCAAGGGCCTCATTATGACTTTGGTGGGTTAATGGGAAGACCACCGTGTTGGTAGCTGCCAAAAGACCCCCATGTTGGCTGAAATCTGACTTACGTATTAAGAGTTACACTGTGAAGTCTGCCAAAAAATAGCCACATTTCCAAAACCGCCAGAACACTGGAGGACAGAAAATAAGCGGTCCCACCACCAGCACCGCCAGCCTTACAAAAATCCACTTATCATATTACGATAAAAAAATCACGATAGCGGTTCTTCCATGGTGGAAAACCATTGGTGGTGCAAACCACAGCAGTTTGCAGTCACATCCCACTGAACACAACACCACATTGGATAGTTTGAACATCCCACACCTGACACACATTCAGACTCACCTACTTGTTGCATTATATATCACACCTCTACACAACCCACAATCCTTTGCAAAAAAAATGCTGCACACAGCCCCAGACACCCAACATTTTACACAGATAAATAAATGAAGAATAGGCACCCAGAAACATTTCATTACGCACACATCATACACCTGCACAACATACACAACACACATTTTACTACCACACACAACCCACAACAGTCATCCACTCACATCACAGCACCTACACCTCATCATGTAGCTACTTCTGCAGTCTTTCACTTTGAACACTACCACAAACTTTTCACCACCACTGCCATGTCCCCACAAAAGCACCCTTGTTTCACGGATGAGGAGTTGAGGGTCATGGTGGACGAAATTATCAGGGTAGAGCCAGACCTGTTCGGAGCACAGGTCCAGCAAACATCAATTGTCGGGAAAATTGATTTGTGGCAAAGAATAGTCAATACGGTCAGTTCTGTAGGGAGCTATCTATGCACAAGGGAGGACATCAGAAAGAGGTGAAATGACCTCAGGGGGAACATATCATGGCAACCAGGCATCAGCTGGCGGTAACGAAGACTAGTGGTGGGCCACCACCTCCCCCCTACTTTCACAACTTGGGAGGGGAAGGTCTTGGACATACTGCATCCCAAGGGTCTGGCTGGAATACCTGGGGGAGTGGAGACGGGTAAGCCCTCACAACATTCATGTCACTCAATTGTCATGTACTGCATGCTCCCTCAACACCTTACCCCACCTCAATTAACACAGCACCCACTAAACCTCTGTCAAATGACCTAATAACCCTCTATGGCATGCCACATGCTCACTAAACTCACCTGGTCTCACAGCCCTTGGAAATGGTACGTGAAGTACTGGCTACTCATAGCACTACAACTCCCAGAGTGCATTGTGAAAACCTGAACAGTGCACCAAATATGAGATGTCATGCATGTGAAACTAACTACAAATTTAACCCATCTTGAATGTTCAAGTGTGGAACAGTTTATGGCAATGACAGCAATGCAATGGCCCACTCCCACTATCATCACAAGCAAAACACAGCTATAGATGAGTGCCCATTCATAATGGCCTTAGAATAAAGAATTCTAAGATAGAAATGTACTCACCTGGGGTGGAAAACCAGATGGCAAAGAGGGTGCACATGCAGTACATCCAGATACAGGTCAGTGTGTATTGCTTACACACATACTGTGTCCCAACAATTATATTAGTGTGCATTGTACAGCTCTTATTTGTGCCATCTATCATGCCAGACAGTTCACTAGGTAACAAAGATGAACACCCATGTCAATAATAAGACAACATCAGATGGCATTAGCAGTACAATCACTACCAACATAGTTTAACAGCTCAAAACATGGTGTATTCAAATCACAGAGTTTGATGTTGTGCTAAGTTATTCTGTGCAGCAGCTGTCAATGTCATTGTTGTGGATCATGTTAACGCACTGTCTGCATCTCACACAGCTTCAACAAAATTTAAACTGAACTCTGTGTTGCACTTCTCCCACTGGTAACCTTGCCAGTGTCACCATGGATAGGAAACCAGAGACTGTCACTACCCCTCTGGATGAAGGCCCCAGTGAGGACAACACCCCTGGATGTCTGGACACTGACGACAAACTTGGCCCATCAGGGACACCTGGTCAGTCAACAACTGTCAGCCTCACCCTGCCCACATCCACTCCTCCAAGCCCTGTTGCATCTACAACAGAGGCAACCATTAGCCCCCAAACTTGTGTCCCAAAGACTGTATCATCCATTGTGTGCCCCACAGGTACCCGAGTCTCCTCTTGTCACCTATGACAATGATGGCCCTTCTACCCCTGGGAGAGGGCACACTGAGCCAGGGGCACAGGCATGTGGTGATAGGGTGCGTGGGAGGGATGCTGTGGGCCAGAGGATTGGGGCTTCAAGGGACAATACTGACCAGGAAACCATCTCCCAAGTCTTGGGAGCCTACCAAAATTCCTAAGGCATGATGAACCAGGTAATCACCATGATTGGGGAAATCCAAAACCTGCAGATGGACAACCACCAGGAAGTCATGCAGTAGTGGCAGGCACAAAATGCCATCCTGGCTTCCAGTGCTGAGGTGCTGAGGGACATCACTACTACGCTGAGTAGGTCTGCAACAGAACATCAGGACTCTTCCACTAGTAATGACTTTTCAGGCCCTTCAACATCTATGGCTGCTAGTGGAATTGAGGCCCTGCCAGGGGACGCACATGTCTCAGATGCTCAACCTTCTGCAGCAGAGGAACCCCCTGCAAACGTGGACATCCACCCAGACATCTAGCAGGAGCAGATGCCAAGACCAAACCCACTGCCAGGAAGTGAACCTCTCCTGACTTGTTCACCTTGTGTGCCACAGATACACCCTGTTGACTGTTGAAAAAGCAATCTCCATTTTCCCATGGAGCAAGGACACTGGGCTTGTTTATCCTAATGGTGCAACAGGTACCCTCATGATTCCAGCCACCATGACTGAACTCTTCACTGTTTATTTTGTGTTTTTTCAAGTTCCTAGTCACACATATTATTTACTGTCCGCAATAAATTTGACTTAAACACAGGCCCTGTGTATGTGTCATTTATCAACCACGTACAAATGTCATGCATGCCAACCCTAGTATGAATATACCCCTCTGTATTGTACAACCTTTGTATTGGGCATCACACGTGGACTCTATCAGCAGGAGACTCATTACATTAGGATTGTAACATGGACAGATTTTTAAAAAGTTGTATACTACATTTACACACATTTATTGGTAGAAATGAAAACAGAACATAGAGTATAACTGAAAGTAACATCAGGACGTTTGCTAGTGGGTCAGACAATGCTAAACCACAGGATACAGAAGTTAGGGTTATGTTAGTCTTCCTACAAACCAGGAGGTCCACTGATTGGTCCTTTGTATCACCTGGTAAAGCCTTATAACATACCCATACCTTAGCTTCCTAATAATCATATCCCATGGTACAGACAGAAATCACTATTGATGTCCCCAGTCCAGGGATCTTCACTTACATTGGTCACATACTTGTAGACTTGCCACTCACTGTAGGAAAGTACCATCTTTCCTGGCATGTTACCCCCATATTTCACTGTATATATGTTGTTTTAGTTGTATGTGTCACTGGGACCCTGCCAGCCAGGGCCCCAGTGCTCATAGGTGTGCCCTGTATGTGTTACCTGTGTGATGACTAACTGTCTCACTGAGGCTCTGCTAACCAGAACCTCAGTGGTTATGCCCTCTCATTTCTTTCCAAATTGTCACTAACAGGCTAGTGACCAATTTCACCAATTTACATTGCCATACTGGAACACCCTTATAATTCCCTAGTATATGGTACTGAGGTACCCAGGGTATTGGGGTTCCAGGAGATCCCTATGGGCTTCAGCATTTATTTTGCCACCCTTAGGGAGCTCTGACAATTCTTACACAGGCCTGCCACTGCAGCCTGAGTGAAATAACGTCCACGTTATTTCACAGCCATTTACCACTGCACTTAAGTAACTTATAAGTCACCTATATGTCTAATCTTTACCTGGTAAAGGCTGGGTGCTAAGTTACTTAGTGTGTGGGCACCCTGGCACTAGCCAGGGTGCCCCCACATGGTTCAGGGCAAATTCCCCAGACTTTGTGAGTACAGGGACACCATTACACGTGTGCACTCTACATAGGTCACTACCTATATATAGCTTCACAATGGTAACTCCGAACATGGCCATGTAACATGTCTAAGATCATGGAATTGCCACCCCAATGCCATCCTGGCATTGGGGAGACAATTCCATGATCCCCCGGGTCTCTAGCACAGACCCGGGTACTGCCAAACTGCCTTTCCCGGGGTTTCACTGCAGCTGCTGCTGCTGCCAACCCTTCAGACAGGTTTCTGCCCTCCTGGGGTACACCCTCTCCCTTTGGAAAAAGGTGTCAGGGCTGGGGAGGAGTAGCCTCCCCCAGCCTCTGGAAATGCTTTGATGGGCACAGATGGTGCCTATCTCTGCATAAGTCAGTCTACACCGGTTCAGGGATCCCCCAGCCCTGCTCTGGTGCGAAACTGGACAAAGGAAAGGGGAGTGACCACTCCCCTGACCTGCACCTCCCATGGGAGGTGCCCAGAGCTCCTCCAGTGTGCTCCAGACCTCTGCCATCTTGGAAACAGAGGTGCTGCTGGCACACTGGACTGCTCTGAGTGGCCAGGGGCAGCAGGTGACGTCAGAGACTCTTTCTGATAGGCTCTTACCTGTGTTGCTAGCCTATCCTCCTTCCTAAGTAGCCAAACCTCCTTTTCTGGCTATTTAGGGTCTCTGCTTTGGGGAATTCTCTAGATAACGAATGCAAGAGCTCATCAGAGTTCCTCTGCATCTCTCTCTTCACCTTCTGCCAAGGAATCGACCGCTGACTGCACTGGAAGCCTACAAAACCGCAACAAAGTAGCAAAGACGACTACTGCAACCTTGTATCGTTGATCCTGCCGCCTTCTCTACTGTTTTCCTGGTGGTGCATGCTGTGGGGGTAGTCTGCCTTCTCTCTGCTCTAGAAGCTCCGAAGAAATCTCCCGTGGGTCGACGGAATCTTCCCCCTGCAACCGCAGGCACCAAAGAACTGCATCACCGGTCCTCTGGGTCCCCTCTCAGCATGACGAGCGTGGTCCCTGGAACTCAGCAACTCTGTCCAAGTGACTCCCACAGTCCAGTGACTCTTCAGTCCAAGTTTGGTGGAGGTAAATCCTTGCCTCCCCACGCCAGACTGCATTGCTGGGTACCGCGTGATTTGCAGCTGCTCCGGCTCCTGTGCACTCTTCCAGGATTTCCTTTGTGCACAGCCAAGCCTGGGTCCCCGACACTCTAACCTGCAGTGCACGACCTCCTGAGTTGTCCTCCGGCGTCGTGGGACCTTCTTTTGTGACTTCGGGTGAGCTCCGGTTCACTCTTCTTCATAGTGCCTGTTCCGGCACTTCTGCAGGTGCTGCTTGCTTCTGAGTGGGCTCTTTGTCTTGCTGGACGCCCCCTCTGTCTCCTCATGCATTTGGCGACATCCTGGTCCCTCCTGGGCCACAGCAGCATCCAAAAACCCTAACCACGACCCTTGCAGCTAGCAAGGCTTGTTTGTTGTCTTTCTGCACAGAAACACCTCTGCAAGCTTCTTCACAACGTGGGACATCCATCCTCTAAAGGTAAAGTTCCTAGTCCTCTTCGTTCTTGCAGAATCCACAGCTTCTACCATCCGGTGGCAGCTTCTTTGCACCCACAGCTGGCATTTCCTGGGCATCTGCCCACTCCCGACTTGAGTGTGACTCTTGGACTTGGTCCCCTTGTTCCACAGGTACTCTCGTCTGGAAATCCATTGTTGTTGCATTGCTGGTGTTGGTCTTCCTTGCAGAATTCCCCTATTATGACTTCTGTGCTCTCTGGGGAACTTAGGTGCACTTTGCACCCACTTTTCAGGGTCTTGGGGTGGGCTATTTTTCTAACCCTCACTGTTTTCTTACAGTCCCAGCGACCCTCTACAAGCTCACATAGGTTTGGGGTCCATTTGTGGTTCGCATTCCACTTTTGGAGTATATGGTTTGTGTTGCCCCTATACCTATGTGCTCCCATTGCAATCTATTGTGACTATACATTGCTTGCACTGTTTTCTATTGCTATTACTGCATAATTTTGGTATTGTGTACATATATCTTGTGTATATTTGCTATCCTCATACTGAGGGTACTCACTGAGATACTTTGGCATATTGTCATAAAAATAAAGTACCTTTATTTTTAGTATATCTGTGTATTGTGTTTTCTTATGATATTGTGCATATGACACCAGTGGTATAGTAGGAGCTTTACACGCCTCCTAGTTCAGCCTAAGCTGCTCTGCTAAGCTACCCTTTTCTATCAGCCTAAGCTGCTAGACACCTCTTCTACACTAATAAGAGATAACTGGACCTGGTACAAAGTGTAAGTACCCCTTGGTACCCACTACAAGCCAGGCCAGCTTCCTACACTCACCGATGTCACTCACCTTAGCTTCCCAATAATCATACCCTATGGTAGAGACAGAGATCACCACTGATGTCCCCAGTCCAGGGATCTTTCACTTATATTGGTCACATACTTGTAGGCTTGCCCCTCACCTATGTCAGTCTGCAGTGACATGTACATCGGTCTGCAAAGTAGGAACACACTGACAGCTATGTTCAAGGAAGATTACATACAACAGAAACCATTGTGATGGGAGAGGCTATGGTTCTACTTTTACACATGAGCCAGGCACATATGGATTCACAAATTACATCACTTGACCACCTCCTGTACCCTACAGTTGAACTTGTTGGAAAAAAACATTTCCACCCCAGTGTCCAGACAGTCTGGCTATGTTAGTTACTCTCCACATACTCATGGCAATTAGTACCTGGTTTCAGCCATGTCCACTTCTCATGTCTGCCTGCAATTCCCCTCTGCTTCTGACACTGTCTGTCACTTGCCAAGGATGAGGAGCCAAGCGGGAACTCAGCAAATCTGTGATTGACAGAGATAAGGGATAGGACATAGCAGAAAACATTCCTCAAATCAGAAAAGTCATGTTCACAAGTGTGACTTTGCATCTGTGATAACAAAATATTGCACTTTAGACCACTCTCTCCAGTACACAATACAAATTTACAGTCTGGATGCAGAACTCACTCATAGGCTTTGGAGCTACCTACAACCACATAGATGATGTTAAAAAAGGAAGTGACATGCTACCCATCAACTGTAGGTTGCAAAATGAAATCACACTATTAAGTAGACATTGCATACCTTTAGTCAGTTGAAGTACCGATTGATGAGATCTGCCCTGGAGTCTCCTGCTTTATCTTCATCTGGCTTTTCATCATTTGGAAAATCATAATTTCCACCCACAGGTTCTGCTGGCTCCCCCTCATCTGGTAGGAATGGAATATAACATCTCAGGGTAAGGTTGTGGAGCATGCAGCAGGCAACAATTATTTGACAAACCTTGTTGGGTGAGAAGAAGTGAGCTCGTCCTGAAATGTCCAAGCACCTAAACCTTGCCTCCAGGAGCCCAAGGCAAGTCCACGACACACCTTGTTTTCCCATGGGCCTCATTTTAGTAGACTTCCCCTGTCGGGCTGGGTACCTCACTGGTGTCAACAACCAAGAATAGTTTGGATAGCCAGAGTCACCTGTACGCAAATTGGTAGAACCACACAAACATATATGTGGGACATGCAACATTTGGATTGCAGGAAACATAGTTTTCATACACGCATTTAATTTATAACTTATCAACGAGCCAGACCCTCTCTGTGTTGAGTCTTGTCATCAGCAGCGGGACATTACAGTTCCGCATGATAAAGGAATCATGGACTGATCCTGGATACTTTGCACTGACTTGTGAAATGTACTGGTCTGCTAGACACACCACTTGAATATTGATAGAGTGGTAGTTTTTCCTTTTCCTATATACCAGTTAATTGGCACTGGGTGGAACCAAGGCTACATGGGTGCCATCTAATCTCTAACCACCTGTGAAATGTGTCCCATGGCATAAAACGCTGACTTTAGATTGGCCAAATCTGCACGTTGGGTAAACCTGATGTAGCTGTCCAGGTATTCCAACAATGCATGCAGTACATCCTTCAAAACCAGACTGAACATGGGCTGAGACATCCCTGCAGTTAGGGCCACTGTATTCTGAAAGGACCCAGTGGCCAGGAAATGTAGCACTAAAATGACTTGAATGTTTGGAGGTATGCTATAGGGATTGCGAATGTGGCACACATCAGATCAGGCTCCTACTGATCACAAAGATCCATGATAGTATGCTGATTCAGCCGATATGTATGGATAGTATGTCTCTCCTCCATGGTGTGCAGGTCTACTAGTGTGAGGTGCAATGGTGGTTGTCTTCCTCTCCTCATGGTATGGTAACTATGTGGAAACAAGTAAACATTGTATGCGACACGAATAATGCACACATCATGTAAATATCCATATAGAAGTCACACATATCAGCTGTGGAGGTCGGTTACAACCTCTGATATCTACAGAACAGCACATAGTTATGCATTCAATGACACTCTCCTTGGTGACAATTTCCTCAATTACCTAATGTACTACGTATGCATATTTATCTGTGACTGTCTGTGTTTGTTAGTCCAACCAACTTTACATTTCATACACGTATTCTAGCACATTATTACATTATTCACATTAACAACACACATTAGATTCAGAGAATAGGTGTACATAGCTATCACCACAAATCCATCAGTTACACAGCTTTTACTACTCACATGCACAAATAGACAACTAAACATGAAGGCAGTACTTACAGATATACTGCACGATATATAGGTTAGTTTATGACGTAGATCCCAAAACATTTCCATACATGACATGTGCTCAAAGTGGCAGCCGTCTGACCTACTGTACTGGACATGTGGAAGTGACCTAAATCCGCTGGCAGATGTCATCAGGGTGATAGGCGTTCACAACTGCTGTAGAAATTCCCATTGGAAGACATTGCTGCATTTGGTGGAATTGGGCCAATGGCGATGTCTGCCGGCTGTGACGGTCCTGTACGTGGCGGACGTGACCGGCATCTTCTGCAATATTGCTCACTTGACTCCTGACACTGCTGCAAGCTAGACCTCCACTTTCTGAGCTGCTGTGTACTGCCTCGGGGAGCTATCATGTTACGTCCTGCAGGCAATAGGGCCCCAGTCTTCACCCCTGAAGACCTGGACAAGCTCATGGAGGAGGTCCTACCCCTATATAAACAGCTAAATGGTTCACCAGAGGAGCAGGTGAGTCATTGGTATACCAATGTGTGAAAGGTGTGGTGTATGATGGTGTATCTGAAATGTAAAGCAGGGAAGGTGTTGATGCATGCAGATGCTAATTTGTACATGAGTGTTAACTGAGAGGGTGGGACTGTTTGCCTACTTGCCGTCACTGAAGTGTTCTGTCCACTTGTGTTGGTAAGGTGTATACGGACATGACTTTTTCCTTTTTTCTGTGTCATCCATGCACGACAACGCACATCAAAAAAAGGGAATCTGGCGTGCCATGGCCAAGCAAATGCGAATCCTGGTGGTCCACAGCTGGCAGAGCACCCACTGTAGGATGTTGTGGGAGGACCTGAAATGCTGGGCCCGGAAGACCGCAGAGGCCCAGCAGGGAATGTCCTCCTAATGAGGGAGGGGTGCCCGTCGGACCTTGACCCCCCTAATGGCCTGCATTTTGATGGTGACCTACCTTGAGATGGATGGGTGTTTGAGGGCAGCACAGCAGCCACAAGTAATGACAATACACATGTAAATGCCTCTGCCACTTAAGTATTTGATGTCTCAGTATTGCAGCTGTGACAATGTGGTAAGTATTACAAGTGAAGGGTCTCCTGGGAAGACATATAGTACAGGTGCCAACATTGCAATACAGATGTGGTATACGGACATGTTACTCACCTATGTCAAACAAATAGTATGACGGCATGTGGTGATGCACATGTGACTGTGTCATATGTGCAATTCCACACTGCCATACACATGTGTAACCTGCTGTGTCATTATTCCCACCTACTGTTCCACAGTCCATATGCCCAATTAGTAAGTTGTATAGCTCTTTAGTCTCTGACCAGTCGAATTCCACTGGATCTTGCTCTAAGTGCACCATAGGGTCTGATAGATGAGTAACAGGGCCAGGTAATCCTGTATCCTGAAATAGATGGAAACTTCATCTGAGGCTGTCATCCCAATCAGGGTTTTAATATGGCAAACTTACTACACTCCCTATGAGGCTCGAGGAAGTGTCCCCATTGTTATGTCACAACCATACATCGGGAAATGTGAAGTTTGATCAAAGTGGACATCCTACATAGTGAAAAACATGATGGTAATAACACATTGACAATACAAGACATATCATTGACATGTGTTTAAAAACATTTGTATTCATGTTAACGGTGTTGAGAAGGTAAGTGGCTAGCCTGCTGAACCCTTAGGGCAGTAACATACCTATATGGGTGCAACATACACTGTTTTGTGCCTACATCATTTGTCAATTGGTACTTTGTGCCTATTGTTATGTTGAGCCCTCTTCCTTGCCAGACTTATCTTTGCTAATCTGAGGCTGTTCTGACAGATTTAATAATGGATCAGCTCATTTCGTCCTGACTTAATAGTATAGCAGGGGTCTCATTTGACCTACACATGTTGGTGGTATGGGATATGTTATCAGTCAATTTGCTGGACTCTATGTGTATGTGTCACTCATGGTTACATTGGTAGTGGGTTATGTAAGTGTTACTTCTGTACTAAGGCATTAGGTTTCACATGTCTGGGCAGTTAGTGATGTAGGAGTTGTGATGTACTCATGTAGAGGTTTATACTCAACATGTATAGTGAAATAGTATGTGGCCTTCATGCACATTATTGGTGTCCATTATATTGAAGGTGTTGGTATGTTCCCTGTGGTTGTCTGTGGTTCTAATCTGTGTGTTAAGTAGGCCCCTATGCCAGGACATACATTTGTTGTCTATGTGTCAATGCGTTAGGTAAGTAAGACCAGAAACCCTTTCTAAATCTTTTTTATACACTTGTGATAGATGTTTCAATAACATGCTATGTTATTTTTTGAGGCATGCTATTTGGGTATGCCATAGGTAGTGTTGTCATCTGAGGTATTTTACATTGTGAGTGATGTGAACAGAATCACATGTTAGGTATGTGATTGCAAAGCAAAATGCTTTGTTGCATTTTAAGTGAGATTAGTTTATTTTCATGTTACATGACTACTGGTGATGGACTGGAAAAATGTGGATTGGGGGAGGCATTATATTGTCTTGTCAGTTAACAGCATTTCCTAAGGATCATTTGTTGATACACAGTGATGATCTGTATAGGGAGAGGCTTCAGATGTAGCCAATTTACAATGTACATGATTTGTTTGTGTTACTGCTGAATTGATGGGATGGTGATGTAGTGGTGTGATGGTTGGCTTATGTTGTGGGTGATACTGTAGTCATAAAGGAATGTTGGAAGTATGTAGTTGTTACATGATGTAGGCTATGAATGGTTCCTATCTGGGGCTTTCTTAGACATATATGTGTTGTTACTGTTGTGTATGGTATACTGTATGTTAAGTGATGACTCTCTCTATCTCTCTCTTTCTGTGCATCAGCATTGGCAGGCAAAGAAGATGGGCACAGCCGAGTGGGCAAGCTGCTGGCCAGGGGACCTAGAGTACTGACACCACTGACAATGAGCCCAGTGGCCCGGATGGCTGGCGGAGTGCCACAGGGGAGACTGGATCCAGTTCTTCATCATCAGAATCCTTCTCCAGTGGACACTCCTTGGTGATGGCGGACCTATCTGGGACCACCACAGCACCATCTCAGTCTGCCACCCCCGTACTACCACTGCCCTCCCTGTAGCTTCGTACCCAGTTGGCTGTGCCTGCTCATCCAAGGGGGTGGGCGTCTCCTTTGCAGCAGGCACCTTTGCCCCTGCCTGTCATCCCTGCTGCTGTCAGTGAGAAGGCTATTGACCTCCTGAGCTCTATCTCTGATCAGTCGAACATCATGAATGCCATCCAGGGACTGACAATTCAAGTCCAACAGAATAATGTGTTCTTGGAGTTCATCACAGTGCACTTGCTAGCCTACAAAAATCCTTTCAGGCTCTGACCTCCTCACTGACGGCAGCCAGCCATCCTTTGTCTTCCATCCCCCTACACCTTCCTCTTCCCAATCCCAAACCCCTCTTCCCTGACCCAGCCAAAGCACACAGACAGACAAGTATGCATCCACCTCAACGTCCAAGGGTGTCTCTGACAAAAACAAACACCACAAGACACACCGCTGGCATGCACACAAGCAACATACACCTGCACACACATCAACAGCCACACCCTGCCTTGACAGCCCCACCACCCACAACATCACTGACAGCACACCTGACACACCTGCAGACACCACACCAGCATGTATAGATCCAGGCACTACACCTATCTTACCCACAGACAGAACCACAGCAGACCCTCAGATATCCACCCCAGTCATCACATCCACAGATACCACAACCACAGACACGCCTACATACAGCACATCCACCATACCTGCAGTCACTACCCCAACAGACACTCACCCACCCACCATGGCATCTCCCAGCACCTCCACCTCGCCTCCTCCCAAGATACATAAACACCCACACTCACCCACCCATTTGACACCCACCATCCACAAGCATACCTCACAAACAAATGCACCCAAGACATCGACACCAACACCTAATACAACCACTCGCTCTCCCTCGACACCTAAACCCTTTTGCTATGACTGTCCCCATGTGTGTAAAAAAAGCTTTAATTTCAGAGTTGGCCCTTTTCCCTACTCCTCTCCCACCCGGTGATACCCCTTAAAGTGCTATGTCCCTTCCCAAGTCTGGCCTTTCCCCCTTCAAGACCTCCTCTGCTCCTCCTTCAAGTTTCCATACCCCTCCATCTGCCAAGAAGTCTACCCCTCCACCTAAAAGCCAACCCTCCCCTAAACCTAATTCTAAGCTCAACCCCCCTCCCAAGTCAGACCCCAAAGGCCTACCTCCAAGACCTAAACCCAAAACACCCCCCTGCCCCCCCCAGATAACCCCTGAGGTTGCTTTTCATGTTTCATGCCTAAAATGCCTACTTGGTGGTTTCCTGGTTACAGCTTTGTCATGCATTTCTTTCCCTAGTATGGAGTTGTTTCTGGGTGACATTAGTTGTGTGTCCGTATATGTGTGTGGGTATTCTGCTTGTGCTACATGTGTTGTTTGGGTAGTAGGTAAGATTGTGTCGGCGATTTTGTCAGAAAGTTGAAGGGTATGTGTTGTGTGATGTGCATTTGTGAGTTAAAGGGGTTTTGTTGTGTTGGTATTGTGTGTTGTTTTTGTTTTTGTTGTGTGTATGTGGCTGTATGTGAGTGTGCAGTTAGGTGTGCATGTCTCCCTCGCACACCCTTTCCGAAAGTATGTTGTGTGTGTACAAAAAATTGACCATATACAACAATAACAATTTCAGATGAAACCCAATTATTTGCTATTTTTTCTTTTAATACTATAGAACCATAGGTCAGGAGTGGAATAAGCTTTGCCCTGAAAGAAGTTAGGGTGAGTTTGATTTGCATTCAAGAGTTAGAATGTAATGTAATGATTAGGTGCAGCAAGTTGGCATCCACACCCATTTTTTGAAGCTTGAATCAGTGACTATTGTGATTTATTTTATCAAAAGCAGATGAATAATCCACAAAACACACAGTTAATGGTCTTCTGAGGAGTGCCCTGATGTTATCTGTGGTTGGCATCCTGCTGTGAACCCCCTTTGATATACTGGCAGCAGGTTGTTGCATGTTATCCAGTTTGCTAAATGTAACAATAGAAACTTCACAAAATGTTTGCCTTCCGCTTCTAAGAAGGCTATCAAGAGGAGGTTTGCTGGGTCTTTTTAGCTTCCCTTTTTGTGAAGTGGTTGTATTATTGACCCTTAACACTGATGCTGTTACCTCGCCAGTCAGCAAGAGACTATCATACACCGGTTTTAGTATGTCACTCCAAAGCTTTGGATCCAGTTTTGTTATGGCAACCATAGTCCCATTGGGATCCAGGGCCCGAGAATTATTGCTTTTAGTTATTAATGAAGTTAATAATTTCAATGAAGGTATCATCCCCTTATTATCATACTAATGTAATTCAAAAGTTGGAGTATATTGACTTGTATAATGGGATTTGATGAACTCTTCCCATGCATCTGATGGTATATCGTAATCTATTGCCAGCCTGTATGAGGATGAGCCAGTCCCTACTAGATGCCAGAACATTTTTATGTCTTTTTGTCCAATAGTCTTCTGTCAGATAGGACAGTTCCTATTGGCCTTGTCTGTTTTTATCCTCCTTTCTGATTTTTTCTGTGAGCCACTTTTTATTGCTTGCTACCTTAGATCATGTGTTCTCGCAAACATTTTCCCTGAGACACAAAGTGTTGTCTGTGGTGTGCCTGAGGACCGCACTGATGCTAACATGGTGGGAGTGGGTCTTTGTGAGGAGAGGGGTTACAGTGGGCATTATTGCTAGCTTGGTAGAGTCAAGTGTAAAAAGGAAGTAACTTGAGAATTAAATTCAAATTAAGTAGAATTGTACAATGTAAAATGAGAAAATCTGGGATCAATACTGGCTTGACCAAATTGTGTAATCCTAGAGAGCCTGTCAGGGTGGGTAGAGGCATGTATTTTTCTACGTTCATTTTTTAAAACTACTACTTTTAAAAATACTTCTTAATTCACTAAAATAACCTGATATACTCTGGTGAAACGCATCTGCATGTTAATGAAATACATGTTTTTGAATCTTGAAGTGACTTTATCTTATTTTCTGCACTTGTAACATGTCTTAAAAAATGAATGCATTCCTAAAGTTAAGTGATACAGGACAACTTATTTGCTTCTTCTCTCCTGCTTCAGTTAGTTTAAATAAATGCTTGCCATCTATTTAACATCTTTCTGAATGTTACTGGTCAATCAACTAAACAACAGCCCAGTGCTGCTGCTCACCAGGGGTTACATGCCAAGGTCTGGAGGGTGACATGCAGCCCTTGGGCTGTACTTTGAGTATCACTGCCTTAGATCGTTCTGTACTTTGTTGCAGGCGTAACATATATTGCATGGATCTCCTGAATTTCCTTTTTTACAGTTTTTATTTTCCGTGATGATTTAGAGAATTTACCTCCTCAAGGCTGAGTGCTGGTTCTAATATTTTGTGAAAAGTGAGATTTAATGATTTTTGTTATGTTCTCCCACAATACTCTCCAGTATTTACTGTCGAGTTTACTGTATTCCCCTAGCACTTCTCTTAACCTGGGGTTAATGGACAATGATGCTTAACTGACAGTTTCAAATTCCACTGTATCTTTTGGTTGTTTATGGCAGTTATCTAAGATGGTATGGATTGCAATGTTTTGAACCTTGAGAGTGTGTATCTTAAAGTTATGGCCTGAAGATTATCATCACCTTCCTCTCTAGAGACAATTTCATAGTTTTCACATATATAGGAAAAACGGACTGTAGTAAAGTCCTTGGTGGAACTTGTGTCTTTCGAGAAGAATGTCTTTCTTGCAGGTTGAGCATTAAAAAAATGACTATTAAGACAACATAATCCAGCTTCCACTAACAAGGTTCTAAGAAGTTTGAATTGTTTAGAGAGGCTACATATTTTACTGAATAATATGGGTGAGGGAATTAACAAAGCTATGCCTGGTCCTTCTTTTGAGGTGCTTGGTCCTAAAAATACTTTGAGGATGTCTTCATGGAAGTCCACCGATAACAATTCAAGGGAATGCCCTGTAATGCTCAGCTAGATGTTCCAATTTGTCCAAGGTACTGATAAAGTTTGCCAAATAAACCATAGAAGATGATAAATAATAATTTTTAATGTATAGAAATTCATTCCTGAAGTTAATCATCTTGGCAACCAAGATTTGATTAGAAGAAGATGGCATTTCTTTACATCTGAGATTGCATTGGTTAATATTTAATATGAGTAATACTCCAGACAAACAATCATATCTGGCCTTCCTGGTTTTTTTCTCAAACAATTGTAAAATTGTGTATATTGAAGCTGTCCTTTTCCCAGGACTTGTAACCATGCCACAATGCCACATGGAACTTGTTTAGAAAAGAGTTTGAATTGTGCTTGAACTTTTCAGTTGATGGGCAATACCAGCAATATTCCAGGATGAAATCTGTATTAATTTCTGGTGACCATCTCTGTATAGAGTACCAATGTTAGGGAGGTTGTTCTCTTGAGCATGTTCTTTTTGAAATTGGAACTGTTACTGTGCCAAAGCTTCTCGTTCGGCTGTGAAAACATAGGCGTGTACTTGGGTTTAACCATCTGTGGTATTAAAAAAGCCCATCCCCCTGTTCTTCTTCCTAAGCCAGGTCTTACACACAATCTCCTCTATGGGATAGGTTGATCTAGTGAACTCTTTATTACTGTTGTTTTCTGTGAAAAAACAAATAAAAGGTCAGCTGAGGTCACAGCGCTGAGATCTTGAAAGGAAGTTAATTTTTTTAGTGGATTCTGCTAATTTAGTATGCCTTGGGACCCCCTTCGATCAATAAAGTGATTTAAAGTCCAGGGATAGATTTGCCATTATTGGCTTGCCTTCATTGTGTAGACAGTGTGCACCATGATTTTGGGAGCCCTGGTTCAAGTTACTGCATGGTTCAGTGCCTAAAAATAAATTCAAGAACTGGGTCTTTTAACAAAGGCTTAAGACAGGATTGAGGTCTAGTGGTCCAGCATCCTTAGGTTGGACAGACCTAAGGCACAGTTTCTGACCTTTGAGTACGTCTGTACCAGACTTTGTGTACAGATCCTGTTTACTAGGGTAATGAAGTCCTCTGCGACATGATGCAGCATGTCCAGGACCGGTGGTGCAAATACCTGATTGATTGAGTTAGATGCCTGCTCTGTCTATTGCCTACATTTTAATGTTAATTAGAGGGGTTTGCTATTTGTTTGTTTTGTTCAATTACGTCACTCAATATTTGTTGTGTTATTTTCAAGTTTCCATCTAAGGCAGATTTCTTTATGTTGTTTGAGACTTATTGATACTCTTCTGAAGAAGTCTGGCCCTGTGTTGATGGTTCACCTATGTTACCTAGGACCTGCTTTAGATGTGGTGCAGGGGAAATCTTTGCATGACTGTGGTTGGAGCATTCCCTGCTACCACTTGGCTGTAAATTGAAACTCTGAAAGGGCCAGTTTTATGGATGTCCTTAGTTGGAGGAGTAGCAGCCATTTTGAAGTGGTCGTAAGTCGGCTTTAGTAAGTAGGACGAAGTCTCAGTTTTGCCATTAGATGCTTTCCTGGAGATCGGAAAAGATTTTTGCACTCCTAATTGACTGTTAACAACAGTCGTGCCTGCCTCTTTAGATTTTATATTGTCCAGTTGTCTTATTAGCCTTTTCTGTTTTTTCAGTCACTGTCTGCTAACATAGGTCTCAAGGGGTGCTTTTGGGAGTTATGAGTTGGTGCTTTGAGCCTCTTCTTTTATTTTTACAATCTCCGCTGCTGGGACTGTTCCATGTTGAGAAAAGTTTATACATTTTTTCATCACTTTGGGCTACACTTGAAGGTGGTGTTGGTGGAGTCAGGATATTCAAATTTTCCTTGCGGATTTGAGTCAGTATTTTGGGATCCTGCACTGTGTGGCTCGAAGAGGCTAAATTCATTAAATTGTTTAATGTAAGTTCCGTTTTTTAAGCTTGTGCATATTTGTATTGGAAGAGTCTGTAATGAGCTAATTAAGTCATCAATCCTTGTCAGAATGAAAGCACTTTCCATTAATATTGAGAGTTTTGTTAGAGTCTTATTGAGAGTGTTCCATGTGGTCAAACTGTTGCAGGGCCAGCATTAGGTCTCCATTTTAGATTCAAGTTTTTATCTTGTCATGTTTTTCTAATGGTGGCTTTTCATATAGTTTCCTACTAACACGAGAATGTGCTACTCACACATTTATTCCTGGTAAGCATTGTTGTCCTGTAGTCTACACATTCAGTCCAGGTACGCATCAGAAATTAGGCCCCTGTTTTAATTTTCTGTGCTCATTAGGAGACGACCCGTCTTTGCTAGATAAACCAAAGTAGCTGTTCTTCACCTCTGTCACAGTGTGATAGGGAAACAGTTTTATTATATAAGCAGCATCCATGCTGCACTTGTTGAGAGTACCACTTCATGCCAGATGTTCATGGAACAGCTGTGAACTGGGAATTAGAGGCAGTCCTGCTCACTCTGACCTTTGTCCTGTAAAGGAAGATTACCTGTAGACCTGGACTGACTTCCTGACACCTAAGAGCAAAGTTTAGGGGTTAGACTATCCCAACTGATCTGGCAGAAGGGTACTTCCACTACTCTCTCATTAGTATAGTATTAGGTACACTTAGAAGTAAGCCAACTGTAGTAGCAATTAGCATGGTTGAATTATTTATATTATTTACCATACTAATATTGTAGCATGTCTCATATTTCTAATAATCACAGCTCATGTCTTCTTTGCAAGAATATAATCATTTCAATAAATGTCTGAAATGCATTTTATTTTCTATCTTGTGTTTGCCTTGGGCATGCAAAAGTGACCAAATGAAAGGGTAGAACTGTTTCCACTGACTCACTTGGAATCAGAGTGTCAGGTTGGAGGTTACTGCTAACACCAGCTTCTCACAAATGCCTTGCTGGCCTGTGTTAAAAATGGCCTATGGAAGCCAACAAAGCTAGAGACACCCTGCCCCAGCCAGCACCTCCCTTCCCTCATCGTCTACAGCCGCGCATGCCAGTCCGCTACCTCCTGCCCTGAATGGTCAGCACCACACAGACTCAGAAACCAGGCTGGCTTCACATGGTGAAAGCAACATAGCATAAGGGGGGAGAAGGGCAGGCAGGCAACTGATGGAAAAGCAGTCTACATTGGGAGAAAATGCAGAATGGAGGAAACTGGTGCGTGTGGGGGTTGGGAGCAGGCTGCTCTAATCAGGTTCAGATCCAGGTCCAGCTTGTGGGGCTTGTGCGCCCCTGATCTGCTTTGGATTAGCCACTGATGAAGCGTGAAGAAATGTGAAGCATAAGGCATGATGAAGTTGTTTATTGTGCTGCTCCAATGTGTCTTATATCTCTAAGTTCATCCCTGCTTTCCTGCACATCCTTAATCTTTAGTATAGGACAAGCCGTCATGATGTTAAAATTCAAGGAAAAAGGGAGGAGATTTACAGAAGAGAGCAGTTTAGTGCTATCCAAATTCAGTAACATACAATCGGTTGATGCATGGAATGCTTGAATTAATCTCAGATAATGGTGACCTAATTGGTTGCACTACAGTCCATCATTTTTTCCCTTCTTGAAGAGACCACAAGCAACCGTGGACCAGTTTTTGTCAGCTTGGTGTCGCTTGTATCCTGCTGCACAGTGAACACAGAACCCATATCTGGACATTCCTGTCTCACTTGGGGTGCCAGCGACAACAAACAACAAGGCGAATGATGGAATGGTTGATTTAATCTCACCCACTAGTGACCACTTGTGCTGCATTACAGTACATCTTTTTTCTTTGACAATGCCACTCATGATATTAGCAGCAAAGATTTGCTCAAGTGATGTCCTTTTAATGTAGGGGGCCTGCAGACCATTAATAAGCATGTAGGGTGAATTAAACAAATACACAATGGCATAAAGGAGCTCGTCACTATAGGCTTAAATCACTCAAAACAGGCCTGACTACTGAGAAGACCATAGGAGCAGTAACCTCCACAAAAGGCACCAAAGGTAAAAAGATAACAAAGTGAGCAACAAGAAATGAATATGTTGGAGAGGTCTCCACATTAACTGTCACAATAATGGCTCTGAGAGTAGGCTTAAAATAAGTTTTGAATTAGTATAGCATTCACATGCCATCAGCACTCAATGCCTAAAGCACAATCCTTATTGATGACTGAATATCCCAGCCTTTGATCCAAATGGAGAACAACAAGAACATATGTAGAAGTTTTCAAAGATCAGGAACAGCGAAATATCATAAACACATTTAGGTCTGTGAGTGTGGGAAAATCCTGCATTCTTGCACCGCAAAAAGATGTCTCAATAACCATGGGTCGGGACAGTGTTAAATCATAATTTCATGAGCAATTTGTCCTGCAATAAGGCACAACACTGGTTATAAAAATAATGTAGTAAAGTAGGGACATACTCAATAAGTGACTTCTAGAGCAGAATCAGAAATTTAGAAAGATAAAAAAAAAAAAAAAAAAAAAATTTGCAAGTAATTCATTGCCCTGAAAGCTCTTATTAATAGGGCAATACAGAATGATAAGCAAAATCAAAATCAAGTCCATATGAGCAGTAAATCAGCAATAAATCAGACAGCATCCCTAGTAGAATTGGAAAGGTTTTATGAACGTTTTGGATCACCCCCCAAATCAGTGGTTTACATAGAGAATGTTCTCAGGAAACATAAAAAACTGAAAATTCATAATGCTGTGAGCAAAAGAATTATAATTTCAGCAAATCAGAGCATGAGTTTATTAAAAGTCAAATTCCCTTCCCACCTAAGCACTATTCTACTACATGAATAGTGATTCAACCCTTCTATGCTAAAGTCAACCGGAGATAGCAGGAGAAACTAGCAACAAAACAACAGTGAACTGTTGTAAATTAATACTGTACAGTGAGCTAGCTGAAATAACCTTGAATGATTACAACATTACTGAGCCTATGACTTTGCTTGGCTTTGTGCTACAGAAAAAATTAACAGTGAACATGCAGGGGGAGGCATCTATTTTAAACAAGATGGGCCTAACTGAGGCTTTTTTGACATAAGCCAGGAAAAGGCTCAAAACACCCACAAGCTCCCTCATCTCATTATTCTATAATCAATAAAAGCCAACAATTGATTATAACACACTCTACATTACTTTCTACTTCTTGCAATTTGATTCCTCCAGCAACTTCAGTTGATTCTGCACTTGAACTCAATGGTGAAAAAGTTCATTCTCTACTCACTTCCTCCTAGATGATTTCCTTTCTTCTTTACACCCACAATTTAGAAATATTAATTCAGAAAATGTTAAAGGATAAACACAAAAGTAGCACAAATCAACATAATAACTATAGGGGTTAGTATAGTCCAATAATACCCAGAAATATCAATTATGTTAAGACATTACGGTACAACACTCTCTTACCTTCAATGCCCAGCAAACACCACCTTCCTTTGAAATAAGCATATGTAGCGCTAGGCAATTTTGCATAATTATTGTACTCATAACAATTAGTTCTGCATTGATCTTTGTTAATGCGCCAGCTGTACTAAAAGCAAGCTGATCAACAAATTCAGACAATCTTATAATTTTCATATCATTCATAGACACACCAATAAAAGAAATCATAGTTCCTAACACATCCAGTACTATCCACCCAAAGCCATGTTTCACTCAGTTCAAACCAACAGCATCATGTGTCTCATTCACATGATAGACTCTAGGAAACACTAAAGCCAAATAGCACAAACCCATCCAATTACCCAGTTTTATAACAAACATAATACATTTCTTTACGAATTGGCCCTTTAGCAATCAACAAATCACCATCAACAACATAACTCATTTCACTCACTCTTTTTCACAAATTTGCCTACTTTAGAATCATGACATACCATTCACAGTTCACTCTTTCTATCATGCTCCACTCTCAACATTGGGTGCAAATTTGAAAACCTAAATGCCTCTTCAGCTTTAATCTGATCTCAGATTTTCTTTTCATCCTTCCAATCTCTTAAAATCTTCACTCTCCCCTCATTATATTTGCTAACAAATTCACACACTTCTTTACTAAATCTAGACACATAGGCCCATATTTATACTTATTTAGCGCCACATTTGCATCATTTTGTGACACAAAGGAGGCACAAACTTACAAAATAAAATTATATTTTGTAAGTCTGTGCCGTTTTTGCTTAAAAAAATGATGCAAATGTGGCACTAGAAAAGTATGAATATGGGCCATAGTAAATTTTACTTTGTTTAGTCTTAGGATTAACTTGTGCAACTGTATTCAAATATTTACTATATGTTACCCTTTTTCCAGTGTCTTCGGAAATAGGAAGATCTTGCTAAGAAGCAGTGAAATCAAATAAGTAGGGGGATAGAAACCCCTGCTTATAATGTGCTAACAAAAACATTATAAGACAAACTCTATGAAATCGGTAGCTGTAGATATTTCGTTCTTTCAACTGCACAAGATTAATTAAATATGCACACCATGCAATGCTTAACCCCCATAACACCAAGATATTTGCCAAACATTTTAGTATAAATGTTATCAATAAATGCACTAACTAATTGTTCTCTATTTGTCAGTGCATTAGGTTCAATCTCATTATGTGCCATAATTGGTTCTACCTCCATGGAAGCACATTCTAAGGCACAAGAATAGGCCAGCTAGGGTTATTGGAATTACTATTAGTGAAATCATACTAACAATTTTATAGCATCTGCTATATGCCATTGCAACTGAAATCAAAAACAAAAATTAAAAGAACGTGGAACTCCAATAAATCAGTTTTCTAAATATTTTTTTGCAAAGCAATCATAAATCTTCTTCGAGGCCACTTGAACTTATGCGATTGTGAGATCGCGGTGCTTTTTGCATCAATATGGATAAGATGCATAATCCATCTTCTGCTGCATATTGTGCAGACTTTAACAAGAAATTGTGTCTAGCTAAAACAGTGGAAAAGTTACCAAAAGTGCATTGACGTGTTGCTGTGTAGGAAAAGGCCTTTTGATAAGGTTGATGTTTTACTGTTGTGTTGCTTATTGCTATGTGTAGGTGTTCAGCTGTGTCAGTCCTTGGGTGGTCCACGATCTAGGGCCCCCCTTAACCAAGTTGACAGTTGCTTCATGTTTACTAAGGCCTCTGTGCACCAAACCATTATGTGGGAAAACTCATGAGGACACCTGTGCTGTCCCGCTGATGGTCCTATTGTTCTTACTTACATTGATTATATACAATAATTTTAGGAGTTGATGCATTAATATGTATATTGAACCCATGTGTACAACCAGAATGGCGCTTGTCACTGGAATGCTGCTTCTTCTCTTTCTTTCAGATGTGCAGTAGTCATAACCGATTACATTTCCCAGCAGGCTCAGTGGAAGCCATTTTGGGAGTGGCAGGTGGTATAAAAAAGAGGCCACCCAACATCCTGTGCTCACTATTCCTCAGAAGTCAGCGTGTTGGGAGCTGGTTTCCTGTCTTCTCTGTCTCCTGTTTGTTCCTGGGTGACTTTCTGGTTTCGGCGGTCATTTCCTAATTTCCCCCGGCTCCTGCAGGTCTCTTCTGCTGGGTTTCACCAGGACACCTTCTGGTTTCCCACAGTATTTCTCTGCTGGGTCCTACTGCCTTATTCCTTGCCTGCCTCCGCAGAATCATTAAGCCGGCCCTGTGTCGCATCTTCCAGTTGGCTCCCCTCTGAACTTTGAACTTCATGAAGCGCGACTTGCATAAGGAGTCCTTCCCTCAAGCGGTATCACAGAACACGCCATGTTCTGTACAATAAGGTATTTAACCTATTCCGTTAAGACTCACTCTAAGAGCGCATTATGGGGGTCATTACGAACCTGGCGGTCGGGGTAATGTGGCTACCGTACCGCCAACAGGCTGGCGGTACGGAGACCCATATTACGACCGCGGCGGTAGCGCCACGGTCGCACCGCCGGGACCGGCGTTTTCCCGCCGTTTTAGCCCCGGCGGTGATAATCCGCCAGGCCAGCGCTGCAAGCAGCGCTGCCCTGGGGATTAAGACTCCCCTACCGCCAGCTTGTTTCTGGCGGTTTGCACTGCCAGGAAGAGGCTGGCGGTAAGGGGAGTCCTGGGGCCCCTGGGGGCCCCTGCACTGTCCATGCCACTGGCATGGGCAGTGCAGGGGCCCCCTAACAGGGCCCCGTGCTGCTTTTCACTGTCTGCATAGCAGACAGTGAAAAGCGCGACAGTGCTACTGCATCCGTCACACGGCTGCAACACCGCCGGCTCCATTAGGAGCCGGCTCCTATGTTGCGGCCGCATCCCCGCTGGGCCGGCGGGCGTAAACTAGGTTTGCGCCCACCGGCCCAGCGGGGATGATGTAATGGGGTCCGCGGGAGTGCGGCCGCATTGGCGGCCCAAGCTTGTAATGACCCCCTATGTGGCAGAACTTTCCATGCAATAATCCAGTGCTTTAACAAAGCCTACAACACTTGCGTATTTGCCAGAGCTGACATTTAGTCCCATCGGTTCCTTTACATTTATTTCTTGATAAAGTGTGTATTCACAATTCAACGGTGTTACACATGTTTGACAAGAGTGAGTGAGGATACGTTTTCATGTTCCAATGTTTGTGGAACTCCTACAGTTGTTCAATAAGAGCACTAATCTTATGATGCCAAAATAAGATTCTGGTTGTGTTTTTTAAAGACAATTCTACAGGAATAAGAGACTCACCAGAGGTCCCAGTAAGCAAGCAAATATAAGCAAATGCAAAAACTCATTAAATAATTCCTAAATGCCTTTTTTGAGATAAAAGGTATCATTAACTGATTTGTTGGTGTATTGCTTATCATTGTTTGCTTTTCAGATCTCCTTCCCCGCTGTTCCCTTCCCACACCCTCCCCCCCCCCCCGCCTGGCCACTCCAATAGTCTGTGCTGTAATGGCATACAGATTTGGAGGTGCCTAGAGGTGGGCCTTGCACAGCTTCATGCAGATCCTGAGGAAGTGACGCTGAGCTGACAAACTGGTACTAATGAGGTGCAACCTATGCCCAGATAGTGTTAACAAGTGTAAAATGTGCCGCATTACACATTGCATGATTTGCTTTTTCTTATTGCATAATTTAGTCAACCCTGCTGCATTGCTTGTCCCTTTCTTGGCAAATAATTCCCATGGTCCTGATCATCTTTAATTCTTTTTTATAAAAAAAATCATATAATCAGAAATCAAACTTCAAAGTCAGCTTTTTTTGAGAAATTTATTCGGTTCATAATCTCAAGACTTTATTGTATTTCTTCATCTAGAATATTTTCAAAATCAAAATCATAAACTCAAAAACTATTCCACCACTGTCAGGATTTGCATTAGTTTAAAGTGGCTCTTCTTTTTCTATATTGTTTTCAAAGATCAGTTGGCAACACTTTGTTTGGACTGTAGACCCCTTTTTCTGTCTCTTGTTCTTCTTCAGACATGGATGCCAGGTATGCCAATTCAGGTGAAGTGTACTTTCTATTTGGAGTTTCCTTTCTTTCTGGTCTTTTGGCAACATGCAACTCACTCTCACTACTTCTGCATCAATTTCAACTGCTTCTGTTTTTTTCCCTGATCAATTCTAATCTTTCATTTTCATAATGTCTTTTCTTGCAAGTTCTCTTCACTGCCTTAGGTGATATGGCACTTGCATCTTCACTTGTGACTAATGCTAAAGCTTCTTCACTCACAGACAAACGTGTAGTTTGGCCAGCATCAGCAGTTTGAACCACTATGAACCACTTTCTTCCCATAGGCGGAATTTCAAACTCACATATTTAGCTGGAGCTTTTCATTAGTTGGATTAAAGACTACATTTTTTTTCTGCTGTTTGTGACTTTGTAACAGTTGTTCATTCATTGTTAAATTGAAACTGCCCACCGACCCTTCTCCAGGATTTTCACTTTCATCAGCAATTTAAGCAGATTTAATATTTTATCCACCCCCCCGCCCGAATCCACGCTGCAAACTAGAGATTGACTCTGTGAACTGTTTGTGGTCACCACCTCTTCATCTGCTGTCTTCACTCTTCTTGTGTGAGTGGCTTAGATTCACTGTGGGACTCGGGCACTCTTCATTGCAGTGTTAGTCTTAAGCACGATTTGATATGGTCCTTCCAATGTTTCTCAAAGCTGCTCTTGCCAGCATGCTTCTTTGCGAAGCATCAGTCTCCTGGTAGCAGTGGATGCCATTAAATTCCTTTTGTCGGTGAGTTACCAAATTCACCTGATGAGAGACAAATCTGTCCATTACCACTTCATGGTGCAAGAGTCTAGTCTTTTTATCTGGGGTACTTCTAATACACATGAGAACATAAGGAAGACCATCTGGCCATTTCAGATTAGTAGACACATACTCTTCAGTCAGCTTGTTTTGATGGTCATGTTGATCTTCTCTACAATGCCA
Organism: Pleurodeles waltl; assembly: GCF_031143425.1. Classification (NCBI taxonomy): domain Eukaryota; kingdom Metazoa; phylum Chordata; class Amphibia; order Caudata; family Salamandridae; genus Pleurodeles; species Pleurodeles waltl. The sequence continues at coordinate 237,394,140 of NC_090436.1, forward strand.
GATTATTGAGGATGATATCTACAATGAAACATCTAGTCAATCCTGAGGGCTGTACAAATCACGTTAAAGATTCAATTTCTTTAAATGAGTTTCACAGTCTGTTGCAATAGAAGATGAAAGGCTGAAATGTGGAATCAATTATCTTAACAAAAGTGTGTCAACGAGGCATGCTATCACATTTCTGTACAGGGTAGGTCTTGGTCCATTTAGAAAAGAAGCAGACAATTATGAGAACACATTTGAGGCCACTGTAAACATCTCAATAAATTCTGCCTGAAATCTTGCACAGGGGCTCTCTGATTTTCCAATGTGATTCATAATGACAATCTTTTTCTTTCCCTGATTATTTCTTTGACAAATAACACATCTCTGCCACAGATCACCTGCAACACTTCTAAATTTGGTATTAAACCAGTTCATGTTAAAATGTCTGGTCATCAGCTCCCTCCATATGTGTGTAGGTCCTGTAAATAATGGCCAATGGAGTGTAACATAGAGTCAGAAAGAATATATCTACATTCTGGAGTAATCCAAATGTCATGATAATTATTTTTACAAACCAACATTTCCCATTTTCGTTTCTCATCCCCAGGTACATTCTCCTGGAGAGTCCTCTGTTCACTTAATGACGTCTGTATCAGGTTAAGCAGAATTTTTTTTACATTATTTGTACTTTCCACGGACCTTTTTACTTAATTCATTTTATTCTGATTCTTGCACTTTGATTTGCTCATTTGATGTTACAGTTGCATTTTCTTGTGTACAATACTTTGCTACTTGGCTATCATATTTATTTCCTAGTGTGACCATGGCATCAGCATCTGTGTGGGCTGCACACTTGACAATTGCAATCTCTTTTGATTGTTGCATTACTTCTGGCAAATCCAGAATATGAAAAACTTTCTTGAGGGGAGTACCCGAAGATGTCATGCAATCCCTTTCTGGCCACAATTACCCAAAATCATGTACCATTCCACATTCAAACCATCTGCAAGGCAAAAAACTCTTGTTGGTGCAAGAAAATCTGCCACTTTGCTGAAGTTATATAAAAGAGATATGATGTGTTCATAACTTTAGAAATGGTGCAAACTGCATGAGCAGCTTTCAGTATTCCACGATTGTCTCTTAGCAAGAACCATTTACAAACAAAATCAGATTTGCCATTTCAAGGTGAAAAACTTTATATCTGGTCTTAGTTTTGTACACAATTCTGTAATATTTACAAAGTTATGCTCTAGCTCATCATCCTTATCATCATTATTGTCTTCATTCCTGTCTGAAACTGGCAGCAGTAATGTAGGATTTGGAAAATAACACCTTCTGATTAGGGATAGGCAAACAATTCTGCTTGCAGAGGTTTGCCCACACCGCATTCCGCTTGGAGCACAGAGTTCTGGAAAAACTCTGCCAACCGCCACTTGGAAGATTTTTTTCTCTTGTACGGCTTAAGCTGGCAAGGGAGAATTTGCATCCCACAGTGTGATTTTTGTGCGTTAGAATGCCTCCGGGTGAGATTTCTCAAGGTGGGTAGTCATGGCAGGTCGTGACCATTCACGTTGAGAAAGTGCAGCATGAGTAGGAAATCCACTCGAGTGGCAGAAAGAAGCAGCACCCTCTGGTGCGGTTCCCACTTATTTAACAATGTGGAACAAGCTCCTGGAACTAAAGATCAGTACAAGCAACGCAATTTACCCAAATTCCACCCACTCGCAGAACTCCGCTGAATCTTGCTGAGGTTTTATGTAACTCTGTGATTTCCCTTCAACCTTACTTCTGATTGAGGTGTTTTTCCTCTGCCACTTTGGTTTGCTCATACCTCATGAGCAGCCGAGAATGTACAAATCCTGCAAATGTGGATCAGATTTCAAAGGGGCTAGCAAAACGAATTCACTCAATGCTAAATTTAAAATTAATGCTGATCTAGGATTAGCAAAATCAACAGCAAGTATGTGCATGGTTGACTTAAACTAGAGTTCATGGGCATAAATGAGATTAAGGGCCTGATATAACGTTTGGTGGACAAGTTACTCCATCGCAAACATTATGGAATACCCTGTTTGTCAAACTCCCGGCCTGCCCACTTCATTTAAAGATGAACAGAGCATTAGCATTCCATCGAGACAGCCCCTATTGAAAACATCCTCTGACATTCCGGTGGAGTAGTTGATACCAAAGGAAGGACATTACATCACTCTCACTATTTAGGGGGGATGATATAATATCCTTTTTATTGTCGGTCACCACCAAGTAAACTTGGCAGTGAGGCACAGAAAAAAAATAAGATCCCCATAGACACTGAAAGAAAGGTCCCAAATAGTTTTGTGTTGAAAAGTGGTTAGCTAGAGACATTTGTCTCAAAGACAGACCATCAACATCAAGCGTTATTCTGGCTTTTTAATGTGAATATCACATGATTGATTACATTGATTCAATCATTTGGGTGCATATTTGTTCCATGTGCAGTTGGAATTCAAGTCATTGTTCATCTCAACCAATAGTCTGAATCATTTTCTAATTATTTTCTAATGCTCATGCAAAAAACCTGAGTTATTTGTTCTAGGTAAGAATTAAGAAAGTTGGGAAAAATTGTATTGGCCCACTAGTCCAGGCAACCTCCTTTCCCATGGACAAATTCAAAATCTCTGTAAATCTTCCTAGACAGAGAATTGTCTTGATGCTCCCACGAATTACCATACTATGGTCTTGTGAAAAAAGAAACCTCCATATTGCCCACAAACATGCACCCCATCATTGCATTCAACTGAGTGTTAGCTAAATTAAATCATTACATATTAGATCTGGCATCCTTGGCATGGTTCCACCCTGGCTTTTGCTGGCCTTAGGATTCTGCAAACTTTATCACAGCTGGTCAGTGCTAAAGTACTTATGTTCTTTCCTCAAAACAAGGTAACATTGATATATCCCCAACTGGCATATTTAATTTACTTATAAATCCCTAGCAGAATGCAGTAAATGTGCCCAGGGCCTGTAAATTAAATACTACTAGTGTCCCTGTATTAAACAAAAGAAAATGGTTCTTATTGGAATAATAATGTGCATTCTTACTCAATAAGAGCACAATTGTACAATTAAGGTTGTTGTAGGATGTAAAACAGAAGAGCCATCTAACAAAAGCAACCACAAATAGTAGCAACCAGATATCCCTGGTTGGCGTGTTTTGCTTCCAAGCACTATTGTACAGCTTATTCATTCAAAAAATTATAACTCAAGTTCTACTGATTGGATTTTTTTAGTTTATGTCTTGTTTTATTTCTAAATTATTAAATGGTGCAAATGTATCCCCAGGATTATCTTCAGAGAACATTCCCTTATTTGCACAAAAAGGTGACACACCGTCAGTGCACCCCCAGAGGGCAGCCCTCTGCAAAAAGAAAAGGAAGACCTATGGACCACCCCAGATACCCATCTGCCGATTGGTGCAGTCATGCACTCCACTCGCCTGCAGGGGTATCACAAGCCCCTCTTTAAAATGCAGGTGGGTCACCTCCTGCACAGAGAAACACAGGGCGACATTGAAGCAGATGCTTCGTATTTCAGTGAATGAGCTGCCCCAGGACAGCATGAGCTTGTGACTGCCCTGGGGACAGCCGATTCATTACATTAGGGCACAATGTCCCTAGTTGCCCCAGGTGCTCTTGTTTAAGGGTGTGTCATGGCACAAATAAGGACCTTGCACTCCATCATTAATATGGGTCCAGGTCTGGCGTATTAAGAAATGTAATCATGGTCCTGAAGCATGACAAAAACCTCACTGGTTACCAGTGGAGCAAATAATTCACTGACATTTCTGTGTCTTATACACAAACCTTACTATTGCTCCAAAGTTAAGTATGCTCACATTAATACAAGGTTCTAAGCTTGGTCTTCCCTTGTGCTCTGAAGAGCAGCTGCTACTGCAAAAAATTGCATCAAGAAAGACCTGGGTGGCAAGTTGGTCGTTCAGATACCTCTGGGCCGAACAGTAGAACCAACTACTACTTGCTCTGAGACAGACTCTCAAAAAGGTTTCTAAAAATCCTATCTTTTACACGAGACCTGCGTTCTGGCTTGAATGTGTGCCTATTGATTGGTTTGCAATGGCAGCAAACCTTTGGAATTAGTGTACTTTATAAGAATCAAATTCAGACCAAAAGTAAATCAACCTTTTAGCATTTACGTTATAGACAGAAACACAATTGCTAATTTGAAAAACTACCTTAAAATAGGACGTCTCTTACCAAACATCTAGGAGCCTTTCATGCAGTTTTTAAAGCTGTGAAGTCTGCATTTTGTATGAGAGATGGCACACCATAGGCCTGCATACTGTGAAAAAGTCTGTGATAAAAGAGAACGATTTAACTTTTGGTATGTGAAACATAATTGTGAAAACAACAGCTGAATTATAAGAGAAAATGTAAAGCAGTTCCCCTGGCTTGTTGCAGTCTTTCCTTTCTTTAAAAAAGTTTTTGATCACTAGATATTGTGTGAAAGAAGGGAACGGGGTAAAGAGGCTTTCACAGTCACAGTGTTAATTCACTATGCAGTGAGGCCCAAATGTATCGATTTTTTATGCAACGCGATGGAGCAAGAAAACTTGATGTGCTGCTCGAAAGGAAGAGGGCAGGAATGCACCACATTTACCATTAGGGGGCACGTTCATATGCTCTCCTTGTTGTGGCACACTCAGGGGAAGATGTATGAAGAGTGGCGCTGCACCTAGTGCAGTGTCACTTCTCTTGCGCCCCTTAGCACCCACCTAACCCCATTATGTGTGCGCCATATTTAAAATACGGAGCACCATGGCAGTAGTCAGAGGGACTAGCATCATATTTTTTATGCTAGTCAGGCACTTTGTAGGATTAACGTTAAAATGTTGATGCTAATCCTGCAAAGCACCCAGAGGCCTATTGAAAACAATGAGAATCTCTTTTTAACACCTGTTCTTAGAAGGCGTTTAAAATGCCGATACAAATGCCGCAAAGAAATCTCTTAGATTTCTTTGCGCCATTTATTCAGCCCCCCTAGCGTCAGAATGCCTCCCTTGCATACATTATGCCTGGTTCAGGCATAATGTCAGGCAAAGAGTTACAAAGTGGCGCAATGCAAACATTGCGCCACTTTGTAAACATGGCGTGGCATTTTTGGCCTTTCAACGCCATTACGCTAATGTGATGTTGGAATGGCGCTAGCCCCTCATAAATCTGGGCCTCATTGTAGTGTAACTCCAGCACAGACACCCTTATGTCATAGTGCAAGTGTGTCTGCATTGCAGGCAGGATTGCTTTTGAGCGATTCACCACAGATAAAAAGAAGACTAACAATTACATAAAAGCGAATGGAGCTGTAAACACGAACTGTACAGTGACCAAGGCCTATATTTATACTTTTTTAGTGCCGCATTTGCGCCGCTTTTTGACGCAAAAATGGCGTAAATTTACAAAATACATTTGAATTTTGTACGTTTGCGCCACTTTTGAGTCAAAAAGCGGCGCAAATGCGGCGCTAAAAAAGTATAAATATGGGCCCAAATGTGCCAAGGGGCAAATGCGTGACCGGGGTAAATGCTCTTGGCCTCTGCCAGAGCAGGCGGCATCGGATGCCCGGCTAGGACAGGTACATTGCTTGAATCCAGAGAGTCCACAAGATGCTGCTCAGCTTCTTTCACGAAACGAGGTGGCTACTTGGCAAGCTTTATTCACACCCACAGCCAGCACTGCGCGTGTAGCGGCAGTGCAAGCAGGATTGTTTTTCTAATAGACCTGTGGGTAGGTAAGGGTGCGGCAGGAAGGAGATTTGTGCCGACGGCTGTGCTGGCTTTCAACGCTCCTGTGTGCAGCAATAATTGAATGCAGAAAAAGTGACAATACACGCCTTCATTTCATCGTGGTGAAATGGGAGAGGTGCTTCTGCTAGGAGAGGGAGAGTTGTATTGACATGCAATTAAAATATTGTCTTTCATCCGGTGTCCCAGGCTGAAGGAGGGAAAACACACCTGGGTTTAGCAACTTGGGGCTGCAGCATGCAATGATCTTGACACACGTCCCTTCCACGTGTCACAGTCAACACATACAAAAGTCAAATTAAATAACATAAAATAAAAATAAAAACTTTACAAGTTTTCCATCACAAGATCCAATGTATCTGTCAATGCTTTCTTTCATTACAGCTAGTGGTGCAGAATCTAATGGAGGGGCAGAGAGAGCCCTTCAGTTTGTCAACCGGAGCTATCGTGCCCCTAAGTAGTTGCTACACAAAAGAGAAAACAAATTATATTTTACCAGTCGTGCTTTTTCTAAACTAGACATTTTACACCAGTGTCCATATAATTTTTCACTGTGCTTCCACCAACCGCCCACATAAAAGCAACAATACAAATGATGGCCCAAAATTGTCTGACACCACTGCACTATTCATAATCTGACCCCTTATCTCGAATGTCTTTTGCTTTAAATGGACACTTTCCAGGAGTCATCCAGGGGCGTAGCAGAAGCCTGCGGTGTGGGGGTGTGGAGGGGAATGTGGGGGGGGGGCATTTTTCCTTGTTTTGGAGGGGGGTCCTCAGCCATTAATCCATACCCTTGTAGGCCTGGCAGAATGCATGCACAGGAATGGAATAAGAAACATTTAAAAGCTTAGGAAAGTAACTAAGCATTCTCAAGAAGAAATCAAAAACACAGAAAAGCAACAATGTTCATGTGACATCGTAGTCCCAGCAATAGATACTCCATGTCCTCATGTGCATTGCAAGGGCAAACGGGGGGACTCTTTTCGGGGGGGGGGGGGGGCTGGTGGAGGAGGGCCCTTTCAGCCCAAGACTAATGAATATCAGTGCGATCTGCGAGACGCCTGGGCCTCTCATGACATTCTGCAGGAGGGTCCACCATTTTGAGTTACACAAATGGAGCCAAATAACTGAATTTAATAACCAATCATTCCTCAAACTACAGCTGGGATGGGCGTGGAGTCCTTACCAAAGTTCTGACACACACTTGGGGTCATATTGCATGTGGCCTGGTTGGCAAGCTATCCAACCTCTGTAGTTTGTACCAATGTATGAATGGTAAACTTCTAGTGGTTTGAAGTGGCATCAAAACTTTAAAATGTGGCTCATTCTAAGAACCCTCCCACCAGCTCTACTCACCCAGACACCAAGAGGTGACTCAGTGGACAGTTTGCACTATACAAGGATGTTATGCTGCACATAAAACTACATAAACACAACATCCGGGAAAAAACAAACAACCTTCGGGAACGCCAGATTAAGTAAAACATGTGAAATGTAAATAGGAACATTGCTAACATGGATAACCTTCATGGTGTTTGCAGTTTTTGTTCAGAAATCTTTTAATGTTTTCACTTGGAAAGTTAAAGACGTATGTGGTGTCGGATAGGGACCATTTTTAATGTCAGTTTATAACTGCTGTCGGGTCTGAGAACTGGAATGAGCTGCTCCACCTAAAGCCCTGAGTAAACCTATTGGTTATACCCAGTTAATTTCAGAATTCTGTGTAGTTTTACCTCTGGAAAATTGGCCCCACCCTTGAGTTCTCCACTTCTGGTGGGTTTACTAGTAAATGGACGGTGCCGAGGAGAATATACTGCCCGATATGTGACTCTGCTTTCACTCATGTACTGTCTAACTCATAATCAGGGTCATGGCAGCATGAGCATCAATCACACTGAGTGCCTGCAGTCCAGACACTGGCACACGGTGTGTATGAACTTTTTTTTTATAAAATAGGCTTTATTTATCCGCTCATAAGAACAAACATCACATCATTTCAGAAACCCTCGCAGATGCTTCTCGAAAAATAAGCATCGATTTAATGACCAAGACAGCAACTAGGAAGGATAGCAGAGCTTTGCCATAGGCGAGCCGGTCCTGCCCAGTTTTTCCACCGGGCATTTTCCTTGTGGGCTGGAGCCACTGCAGACCAATTCTAAAGGCAGCTGCTGCCGTCGCCTCCCCCGCTTTCTCCAGCTCCCCTCGATAATTACAGCAGGCACGGGGGATGTTTGAGGAGCAAGCGAGGGAAGATGAGAAAGCAATGAGTGACAGGGAAGAGAGGGGGCTGGCCGAATACCTCTTCCAGCCCTGCTTTGGGGTGCTCGGCTAGAAGAGGAATGGCCCCTGGATCCTGGCGCTCCACAAGCCGCCCGCCCGCTCAGCTTCTTTCATGGGGCGCAGTAGCCACTTGGAAACCCGTATTCACTCCCACGACAGACAGAGCACGTGTGGTGCACGGAGGTGGAGTCTGTATCAGGCCTGTGGGTAGTCGAGGGCGCGGCAGGGAAGCGCTTTATGCCGGCGGCTGTGCTGGCTTCCAACGCTCCTGTGAGCAGTAATAATTGAACTGCAAAAAACGATAACAGCAGGAAGAGTGACAACACACACCCCTGATTTCATCTTGGTAATGATGGGAGGGGTGCGTCGGCAAGTAAAGGCACATTTATATTGGCTTGGACTTAAAACATCGCCTTTCATCTGTGTGTCCCAGAGAAAACATAACTAGATTCAGCAACTTCTCGCTGCAGCGTGTAATGATCATCACACGAGGCACTACACGTTCTCTCCCACGTGTCATCACATACATTCCAGAACTAACAGCAAGCAAGATTCAAATGATACAAGAACAAATGTGCAGCCATGTCAAAGTCTGAGGCATCAGACATGCCATTTCAGTCATTATAAAAGATACAGAGGCGCGACTGTTACAGCTTGTCGGGTTCACTACCTGAAATAAGCACTGGCAAAGCCAAGTGGTCTGACTTTGGCTCCCGAGCTGTTGGCTATGCCAACAGGTTTCCTTTGTATGGTTTTTCATAAAGTGCAACAAAAACCATTCCAAGATGGCCACCCACGAGTGAGTATGCAAGGGTGCACATTGTAAAGGTTATAAACGCATTTAACAATGGGTGATACTTGCAGTGCTTGCATGAGATGTGGCTTACTTCAATCAGCATTAAGGGCCTGCTAGCACTCTGGGAGGCTTCTGGAACCTTGAAGCCAACAGGTGTGACCTTAATGTGCCAACACAATCACAAATAGACATATACTACTTGGGGCAGCTTTAAGTGCGACCTGCCTCTTTGTTTGTGGTGCTGCATGATAGTAGCCATGGACGTCATTAGGGGTCGCCAAGGGTCGCATCTGCGATCCCTGGCTTGCCCCTTGCGAGCCCTGTCACTGATTTTGCGAACCTTGGCCTCTGAGTGGCAAATTTAGTGCCAGGCAAACATAGGCAGTTTGTCCCTAGTCTTTACTGATGTCAGCTAGCGCTCCACTCTTTTTTCTCTCATTTTTTAGTACACTAAGAGTGAATAATGTTTCATTGTTCACTATTAGTGTAATAAATATGATGTACAATAATCTGGAATACGACCTTTCTTGGCTGCTGAGGTAAGTAAAAATGCTTTTCAATGTATATTGTGTGCAGGCTTGTGGATTAGTGTGTGTTTACGTTAGAGAGAGTGTGTGTGTGTGTAAGTGTGAATGTGTGTGTAAGTGTAAATGTGTGTGTATGTGTAAGCATGTGAGTGAAACTGAAGTTCAAAGTTGGTGTGATGTCCTACAAATACTGTGCACAAGTAATCTGTGCACACTTATTCATGTCTGCGTTTGCATGCATCACGGCATTAAAGCCTAGCCTTTTGGCGTTGCCAATGTTTGTATGAGTTCTAGTACATATATAAGAAGGCAAGGTGATTCAGTGAAATAAACACTTGCTGGTTTCATCGATGGCGATTTGCAGGACATCAATCTGAACCCGTGTCAATTTGGCCTTCTTTTCTTCCATGGTCGGTACACTGATTACTAGTAAACTGGTAATAGTAAAACTGATTATTTGCAGCATGTATAAATGCTAGATGTGCAGTGAGAAGCACTATGTATAACAGCTGTTAGTGTGTGTGTGTGCAGATGTTAGCACCTCCACAATGGAAAGAGTGCACTTTAGACACTGCGTGTAGATAGCTTTGTAAATGAGTTTGTGTAAAACTGCGTGTGTAAATGTGTCCTACTGAACCAGTGTACACTAGTCCTACTGAAGCAGTGTGGGCTGGTGTGTGTTTTTGAGCACGAGGCAATCTGTACATCATAACAGGAGTGTATTTGTATGAGTGCAATTGTTAAGGGTGGGTGTGAGAATGATTGTAATTTGGTATCCAAGTGTGCTTGTCCGAGTAAATTTATGTGCTTTTGAGAGTGCATGTGTGTGTACTGATATAAATATGTCTGAGCCTGCTCTAGAATTTGAGCCACAGTCAGTCGTTGCATGAATAAGTGTCTGAATGATTGAATGTGAATAAGAGTGTGTGGTTAATTGTGAAATGATGTTAGAGTCTTAAAAGGCAGAGTCTGGCTGTTAGTGCTGTCAGTCCATTTTTAGAGAATTTACCATGAGTGGGGCTCAAGCGCTGGGATGCACTCGCTCGTAAAGTCGAGGACCATGATTCAGAAATCAAACAATCTGGGAGGATTAAATGGACAGAACCTATTTCCTACAATTAATGTTTATTCACCAGCTTGTCTGGGCTATATTTTCTATTCTTTCACAGAGCATAGACCTGTGTCCTTCATCTGCTCACTTTTGAATCACTCCTTGTGTCAAGCGTGCAAACTCTCTAGCCAGCTGTAATCTCTCTGTGGGCTTTTAACCATGCCCACCGCACATTTCGTTGGTTTGTGGGCTTGCCTTTTAAAAATCACTTGATTTTTATTGGTGTAAGGCATGCATACGTCATGCCTTTTCTGGTGTTTCACCCTCCTCGAGCACACCGGCCAACTACTGAAAACATACAAGGCTTCACGTTTTCAGCATGGTTTCTGGACTACTTTTTCTTTTCATTTCCTACACAGTGCAATCTCGCTTCACATTTGCCAATACGTTTAATGGCAAGTGGATGTCTGTTTCATTTTGTGTGCTCCTTCATGCTCATGGCGTGGCGCTTTAAATCAGCTCGCTTATGTAAAGCTGTATTACTTTTCATTTTCATTATATGTGACAATAATAGTCCGATTAGGACTTTACAACGCTAATAGCTCTAAATCAAGCAAATGCTAGACCCATTGAATTGCTAATGCTTGTATCTTTTGGATTAAGAACTCCAAGAGAGTACATGTGTTTTCCTGCTGCCTCTCTTGTGTAGTGCTTTCTCCTTTTCCCCTGCACTCTGTGGTGATCGCTCACCCACGTGCTTTTCCACCACCACCCTTCATGTTTCCTACTTGTGCTTCTCACCCCCATAACTGCCTCATGTTCCACTCTCTAGCCCGTATGCTTATATTTGCCCCCACACTCCAAGTTCCTCTCTCTCAGCCCTGTTGCTTCCTCTACCCTCTGTACGCCTTCCCCCACCTCATCTTCCATGTTTCTTCAGCCCTCTTTGTTGCTACTTCCTCTGTGTTGCTTTGCCCCATATCACTGCCTTCCTCACCTGCTATCTCTGTGTTGCTTCCTCACACCTCAAAAAAAGAATGAAATGTGCTACTTTTGAAATTCGTTTTTACCTATCCAACTGGGATTAGTAGTTAAAAGAAAAGTGCCTGCGTATATTGTTTTAGAAGCGTAAAGGCATCATTGTTTCATTTGCCTACATAATGAGGCAGGCGGGCATCGTTTAGCCAATTTTTTTTTTGCTTTATAGCCATGCTGCAAGCATCCAGGATGATGTATAGCTTCGCTAAAAGCCATTTTTAAGGTCAATATGTCCCAAAGCAAGACCTGATGGTTTTTACAATGCTTGTTACTTTTAATTGTTTTCAAACTTTTGATGCGTAATGCATACTTCTGCAAACAAAATAAAAAACGTCACAGGTTCACGATTGCAAGCTTAATGTCTTTGTCAACGTCTGCTTCTTCATTGCAGCTGATACCTCAGAATCAAACGGAGAGACAGAGACCTTCAGTTTGTCAACAGGAGCTAGCATGCCTACATCTAATCTCCTCATGCTTTTCCGAAATTAGACCACATTTTGTCCCAGTGGCCATGCAATTTTTCGCTATGCTTTCATCAACCACCCACACAAAATCAACAATGCAAATCACGGCATAAAATGAGCGACACCCTTACAAAATGTATAATCGTACTCCTTCACTGGAACGTTTCCTGCATTGAATGGATACTTTCCAGGAGTCATCTGGTTATTTAATCTAATAAAGTAACAGGAGAACAGATTATTGTCTACTGCAACTGAGGACCACTACACTGACACCTACTTGGAAGGACATCATTGCTACCTCATGGAAATTTGTATCATAGAGGGGAAAAAGAGGGAAACGGTTACTGATCGAGGAAACGACCTCAAACTTAAACAAATACATATCTGAAATAAAATTAACAGGCAATCATTCATCAAACTACAGCGGGACTTGTGTGAATGCCTTCCGACTGTCTTTTCACACACTTGGCGTCATAATGCATGTTGTGCACTTTGTGAACAATGCGACACAAACCTTCGTACTATTTTTGCATTGCAGAGGTTTAATGGCATTTAGAAGTGGCCTCTGTCCTTTTGGTAATTACAGAATGTATAACCTTTGGAGAAGTGCCCTGGCGCTGAATAAAGCTGCATGATGACTTGCAGCTTTTGCAGTCTCACAAAAAATGGCTACTTCACTAAGTAGGAAGTTGGCAAATATTTTATCAAAACATTTCTTTGTATCCTATTCCCTCATTAGTGCATGATAGAACGTTGTGCTGCAGGGACATGGTGAAGTTTTACTGCGCCATGTTAGGAAATCACAGAATTTTTCCCTTTCTACTAATTTTGCAGCGCGGCGTTACAGTGTAAATATGGATTTTCTGCGTTTGCCATATAATCCATCACCTACTGCATAATATGCAGATTTTAACAATAGTTGTGTCTAGCTTCAACGGATCAAAAGTTACTTAAAATTCAGCAATCATTGTTGCTGCGCAGTGGAAGAACCTTTGTAAAGGTTGACTGGTCACATTTAATTTCCTTAGCGCTTTATTTGTGTGTTAAACTGGTACTAATGAGATGAGACATTGACCAGTGTCAACATGCATAACAAGGACAAAACAAAGAAGTAATACTATCACAAAATGTCCTGAATTCCGACACATACTATTTCTTTCTTATCACATAATTTAGTCAACTCCGCCCAATAACATGCTCCTCCCCTGCGGTATAACCCCAATGGCCCTACAAGTAGTCTACACATTAGACTCTTCTCAGAGCAGCTATAAACGTTTGTTCCACTTAAACTGATATTTACAGTGAGTCTTAAGAACATCTGGGCAGCTGAAAATATGTCACATTCTCACAAATCTAGTTTTATTACAAATATAGAATTACCACTACTCATGCACAAAATGTCAGCGTTCATAAGATATACTTACAAGCAAATTGTATTCAACTGACATTACACATTTTTCAGTAGCATAGCCCGAAGAAACATTGCTCAGTGCGTGTATTGTACAGCAGAAGTGAAGACTGACAGAAAACAGAATCTGTTTTAATGCCAAGGCATGGCAAATATATTTAACTCGACTCAAGTATGCTTTCGGTAGACTCGCAGAGACCAAAATTAGAAATTCTACACAAGTCACGGCTTGAACATCTTCGAAGGCATGACTCGGGACTAGACAAAAAGTTCACTTTTCACGTGCTATTAAATAGAATGGCTGAAGACCTCTGAAGGAGAATACTTTTCAAACTGTAGTCCCGGACTAAAACATTCAAGGCCAGATTTACTAAAGGCTAGTTTTGCCCTTGAGGTAAGGAATGCAAACCCTTAAGTGGCTTTACTAAGCAAAGCCACCTTGCATGGCCCTCCATGGTTTAGTAAATATGAGGTAACGCAAGGCAGAGCATTCTGCTGCCTCCCATTACACTGTGGCAGGGAGGCGTTCTATGGGTGGAGCTTGGGAGTTCCCACACATCCGCCCATGGATTTTGGAGCATTTCCACCCTTGCAAAGGGTTCTAAACAGGGGAATGTTTCAAAATGGTATGCCTCCCAGACCTAGGATAACGAGGCGAAATGTGTTTATTTCTCCTGGTCACTTCCTTTTTCTATGCGCGATGCAATTTGCATTACACATAGAAACAGGAAAATGCAATTTAAGGATTACTTTGTGCACAAAGCTGCCCTTTTTGCACAAAAATAATCCTTCCCTTAATGCAGGCACCCTTGCACCATTGTGCAAGGGTGCCTGGTTTCACGCTAGGCAGCACACAGTGAGCCAGCGTAGGGAGGGAGAAGAAATGCACCATATCTTCATTAATATGACACATGGGCCCTCATGAGGCTGCGCGCGCCAGAATACTGCCAGTGCTGGTGGTATTTCTGGCTCCCTATTTCGACTTTTCCGCTGGCCCAGCAGAAAAGTCACATCAACATTCCTGCCGGCTCGTAATAGAGCCGGCGGCACTGATGATGTGCAGCAGGTGCAGTAGCACCCGTCACACATTTCACTGCCCGAAAGGCGGGCAGTAAAATGCGCGATGGGGCTATGCTCAGGCTGGCGGTCGGAGACTCATAATCCCGAGGGCAGCAGTGCTTGCACCGCTGCCCTGGGGATTATGACCGCCAGGCGGAAGCCTGGCGGTATAGTGAAGGGGCCGGTGGTATGACCATGGCTATTGCGCCACGGTCATAATAGCTGGCGGAACACCACCAGCCTGTTGGCGGTGTTACTGCCAGCTTACTGCCGGCCGCCAGGGTTGTAATGAGGCCCATGATGTCCATCTTTCATGCAATACAGTGCAGTGAGTTGCCTTAATGTGCTGTGTTGCGTGAAATATTAGTTATCTCACTGTACAACTCCACCCTCTAAGTCTCCATGGTACATGTTATTGACCTTAGGGGGTCAGGATACCAGTGGACACATGGGCATGGGAGAGAAGTGTGTGCTGTTGTGGCAGTGATTAGTGTGAGACAGCAGATGAAGTGTCCAGAGATCATTTGAGAAAAACATTGGGCCAGATTTGCTAAGGGCTTGTGCTGCCCTTGCATCATGTAAGGCAATGCAGGGAACGCAAGCCCTTAAATAGAGTTAGCCACCTTGCATGACTTAAGGTGGTTCAGTAAATCAATGGTAAAGCCTTGCTGCACTGTGTTGCATGAAATGTCAGTGTTAGAAATTGGGTCTTTGTTTGGCAGTCAGGTTACCCTCTGTCCAAGCAAGGGTCCTCACTCTAGTCAGGGTAAAGGAGAATCACCCCCAGTTAACTCCCACTAACCTCTGTGGTAGCTTGGTACGAGCAGGCAGGCATAACTTCAGAAGTAACGCATAAAGTATTTGCAGCAACACACACAGTAACCCAGTGAACCTACTACAAAATGACAACACAGGTTTAGACAAATAGGTAATAATTATCTAAACAAAACAAGACCATGACTATAAAGATCCGACATACACAAGTCATGAATTTAAAAAGAAAAAGAGTCCTACATCCTTAAGAAAACAGTGAGAATTTTGTTATTGCAGAAAAGTACCTGGGTAGGGACAAAATAAAGCCCCACAGGCGAGCGTGCGTTGAAAGAGGCCAGCGATGCGTCGATTTCTCACTCGTAAGTGAGATCGTGCGTTGTTCCTCCTCCGGTCGGGTCATTATGCATTGTTTCTTCACTCCTGCAAGAGAGCGATGCGTTGATCCGGACGGGCACCTCAGGTCTGGGCAGGCTTTGCATTGATTTTCCGTGCCCAGCAATCTTGCGTAGAAATCCGGTCGCACGGTGTCAAGAAACCGCACTGCATGGGGGCTTGCGTCGTTAACAGCAGCCACTGCGGGTGTTGCGCAGCTTTCCTCCAGTTGTGTTGAGTTGATCTCTCAGCCGCAATGCAAGCGGCGCATCATTTAGCAGCCACGAGGCAAGTGGTGTATCGAAAGTTTCCCCACACGTCGGTCTTTGCGTGGATTTCAGTCCTTTTCCACCATCTGCCACTTTTAAGGGCCTTGAGACAGGTTAGAGCACCTCTTTACAGGCAGGACTCTCAGCAGAAAGCCCAAGTGTTGACAGAGAAAAGTTTTTGTTGTTCCTGAAATTTCAACAACAGGAGGCAAGCTCAGTTCAAGCCCTTGGAGATTCTTCACCAGTAGAAAGTCACACAAAAGTCAGTCTTTGTCCTCTCTCAGACAGAAGCAGCTACTGCAGGCCAACCCAGCAAAGCACAGTCACAGGCAAAGGGGCAGTACTCCTCCTCCAGCTTCTCTAGCTCTTCTCCCGGGCAGAGGTTCCTTTTGGTTCCAGAAGTAATCTGATTTTCAGGGAGTTTGGGTGCTCTTCTTATACCCCTTTCTGCCTTTGAAGTAGGCCTACTTCAAAGAGAAGTCTCTGTTGTTTTCAAGATCCTGACTTGCCCAGGCAAGGTCCCAGACACACACCAGGGGGTTGGAGACTGCATTGTGTGAGGGCAGGCACAGCCCTTTCAGGTGTAAGTGTCCACTCCTCTACCCCCCTAAGCCCAGATGGCCCATCAGGATATGCAGGCTACACCCCAGCTCCCTTTATGTCACTGTCTAGAGGAGAGGTGCAAACAGCCCAACTGTCCCAGACAGGGAATCCACAAACAAGCTGAGTCACAGAATGGTTTAAGCAAGAAAAGGCCTACTTTTTAAAAGTGGCATTTTGAAACACACAGCCTAAAAACCAACATCACTAAAAAGTGTATTTTTAAATTGTGAGTTCAGAGACCCAAAACTCCACATGTCTATCTGCTCCCAAAGGGAATCTGTGCTTTTATAATATTTAACGCCAGCCCCCATGTTAACGTTTGAGAGCGATAAGCCTTGCAACAGTGAAAACCGAATTTGGCAGTATTTCACTGTCAGGACATGTAAAACACATGAGTACATGTCCCACCTTTAACATACATTGCACCCTGCCCATGGGACTTCCTAGGGTCTACCTTAGGGGTGCCTTACATGTATAAAAAGGGAAAGTTTAGGCCTGGCAATTGGGTACACTTGCCAAGTCGAACTGTAGTTTAAAACTGCACACACGGACACTGCAGTGGCAGGTCTGAGCCATGTTTACAGGGCTACTAATGTGGGTGGCACAACCAGTGCTGCAGGCCCACTAGTAGCATTTGATTTACAAGCCCTGGGCACGGCTAATGCACTTTACTAGGGACTTCCTAGTAAATTAAATATGCCAATCATGGATAAGCCAATGTACACATTTAATTTATACAGGGAACACTTACAATTTAGCACTGGTCAGCAGTGGTAAAGTGTCCAGAGCAAACAAAAACAGCAAAATCAGAGTCCAGCACACAGAAGCAACCTGGGAAGTAGAGGCAAAAGGTTAGGAGAGACCATGCCAAAGAAGCCAAGTCTAACAGTTAGTAAATCTACCCCTTCATTTTTGTTCTTCCAAGCAGGTGACATTACGATCATTTTCAGGCTGTCTCTCGAGAGGGGAGGAAGAGAAAGAGCGAGAAATTGACTTGTTTTATGTTGCTTATGATTTGTAGTACACAAAAAAAATACCAACAGCACAGCTTCTTGGAACACACACAAGGTAAAAAAGAATTGTATCCTCAGCATTCATTTTTATTTTGAGAAATCCAAAGGTCTGGACAGGTGACACAACGTGTCCTGAAGCATTAAGACACTGCAATGTCAGCATTTTATTTGACCACCAGTATTCTTTTCAGTTGCTGAACTATGGCACATATTAACATCATTTTAATATCTGTTGATGATTGTTGTAACTAAATGGACATTGACAGACATCAAGTAAAAAGCAGTAAGTAATGCATTTGTTTTTCTATCCATTGGTGTTGGGGACATTTAAAGCAAGAAACCTGTTACTAGGAACAATGGAATTTCGTGTTCTCTCTTTCTCATTTTCTCTTTTTCTCTGGTTTTGTCTTTCTGCTTCCCTCTCTCACACATCACACTCTCTTTTTCTCCACATTAAGCTTGCAAACAGAGTGCTTATTAGAGAAAGAGACCAACACCAATATTATTAACGTAACAAAATACATGTGTTAAAAAATCATGACACTACTGATTTCTTTATTAGTCTCTCACTTTCACTTTCTTTTTCTCTCTCGCTCATTCATAATTTCTCCCTCTCTTTTTCACTCTGTCGCTCCCTCTGAATTTCTTCCATTCACTCCTATTTCTCTTTCTTACTCTACCTCTCTTTTTCCCCCTCCTTGCTGAGCTGTGCTCTGTTCGCCACTCACCATACTTTTTATGAGGTATTCAATAGGATTAATGATCTTGTGCCATGAAGCTAACTGAGAAAAAGGGTAGGTTTCAGTCAGTAAAATCACTCATTGAATGATTGATTGACACATTGGCCCTGCTCATATTCATTGCCTAAACAAACATATTTTCAGTTTTGTCCTTTTAGAGCAGGGAAAGGATTTCCACAAACTGGGTCTTTGTACCAAAAATGCTCAACCACCTCAAGTTTTAAGGTTGAACCTGGGTGTGGTGTCTTGCATGATTTAGAACAGAACCGTTCTAACTCCCTGACGACTCAATATCAGTGTGTAACATAACTGTTAGAAAATAATGTATGAACAGTCGGTTTAGAATGTTAGAGTTTACTGGTACATGCAAAAGAATGAAGATGTGTGTTTTACAGCTCCATGTGTGGCCTAGTTCTTCAGGGTATAACAGGCTGGGGAAAATTCTATAACTGGCAACAAGATAGGGGTTAAGTTACCTGAAGAAGAACGTGCTCTTCAGTAGTGTTTCCTTTGGTCCAAGCAAACTGATCATGCGTGCCATGTGTGCCTTCATCGAAATGCTGAGTTGATGGGTGAGGTATGTAGGGTGAAAGTGCAACTCCAGCCGGTGTGAAGTGTGCCAATATAAAGAGAGCTTCATGGAAAAGTCTGCACATCATTGATCAAGAAACTTGAAACTATGACTAAGATCTTACAAAAAGGTACTGCGTTGCCATTCAAACTAAAGTTATACAGTATACAGAATATAAACCCTAAAGACAGATTCAACCAGGTCTATAAAGGTCAGTGAAAGACAATTATCATTTATGAAATACATCTGCAAACAGAAGTGCTGAAGGCAGATCAACAAGGTATTACAAAAGGTAAATTGAAGTGTAAAAAGAATAAAATAGATAACTTACTGAGCAAGATAAGCAGAGTCATCACACTCCAGTTGACAGTGGCTCCATGAGAAGTGCCCAGGGTTGTGCTAATGGAGCGGTCCATATACACAACGGCCAAAAAATTGGCAAAGGGCCATTTGGCTATTGGAGCTCATCAAGGCCAGGGATGGGGCACAAATAAAACTGATCCTGATTACCAGGCAGAGAGGCCAGGGAAAGTGCTACTGCAGGAAGTTGGCTCTGTCTATACTATATCAAAGTAAGAGGTAGTGTGCAGAGTCCAAGGGTTCCCCTTAGAGGTAAGATAGTGGCAAAATTAGATAATTCTAGTGCTCTATTTTGTGGTAGTGTGGTCGAGCAGTAGGCTTTTCAGTGGGTAGTGTTAAGCATTTGTTGTACACACACAGTCAATAAATGAGGAACACACACTCAAAGACTTAACTCCAGGCCAATAGTTTTTATATAGAAAAATAACTTTTCTTAATTTATTTTTAGAACCACAAGTTCAAGATTTGAAGTAAATACATAAAATGCAAGGTATTCCACAGAAGTAAGTTAGGAACTTTGAATTAGAGCAATAGCACACACAGTTTTAGTAAAAATAGCAGTAAGCTATTTTAAAAGTGGACACAGTGCACAAATCAGCAGTTCCTGGGGGAGGTAAGTAATGGCTAGTTTGTCAGGTAAGTAAGACACTTAAAGGTCTAAGTTCCTGGGTATAGGCAGCCCACCGTTGGGGGTTCAAGGCAACCCCAAAGTTACCACACCAGCAGCACAGGGCCGGTCAGGTGCAGAGGTCAATGAGGTGCCGAAAACACATTGGCACCTATGAAGAACACGTGTGCTCCGGTTCCAGTCTGCCAGCAGGTAAGTACCAGCATCCTCGGAGGGCAGACCAGGGGGGTTTTGTAGAGCACTGGGGGGACACAAGTAGGCACACAATACACACCCTCAGTGGCACAGGGGCACCCAGGTGCAGTGTGCAAAGCAGGCGTCAGGTTTTGTATTAGAAACATTTGAGGGACCCAGGGGTCAATCTAGCGGTGCAGGCAGGACACAGGGGTGGCTTCTCGGGCCAGCCACCAACTGGGCTAGGCAGAGGGTCACTTGATGGTCACTCCTGCACTGAGGTTCGGATCCTTCCGGTCCTAGGAGCTGCGGGTGCAGTGCTTGGTCCAGGCGTCGGGTTCCTTTTTACAGGCAGTCGCGGTCAGGGGAAGCCTCTGGATTCTCTCTTCATGTGTCGCTGTGGAGGTCCAGGGGGGTCGTCTAGGGCTACTCACGATGTCGCTGTCACCTGGGAGTCCTCCCTGTAGTGTTGGTTCTCTGGAGCTTGAGCCGGGGGTGTCAGGTGCGGAGGGCGAAGTCTCACGCTTCCGGCGGGAAGAGTGAGGTCTTTAAAAGTTGCAAGAAAGTTGCAAAGTTGTTGCTGTTGTTGAACAGAGCCGCTGTTCATGGGAGTTTCTTGGTCCTTTGGTTCAGGGCAGTCCTCTGAGGCTTCAGAGGTCACTGGTCCCTGTCGGAGGTGTCGCTGTTGCAGTTTTCTTCGAGTCAGTAGACAGGCCGGTAGGGCTGGGGCCAAAGCAGTTGTCGTCTCCGTCGTCTCTGCAGGGCTTTCAGGTCAGCAGTCCTTCTTCTTGTTTCAGGTTGCAGGGGTTCTGGGGTGCCCCTAAATACTGAATTTAGGGGTGTGTTTAGGTCAGGGCTACTGTCCTGGACGGTGGCTACACCCTCTTTGTGCCTCCTCCCTGAGGGAAGGGGGCACATCCCTAATCCTATTGGGGGAATCCTCCAATCTCAAGATGGAGGATTTCTAAAGGCAGGGGTCACCTCAGCTCAGGACACCTTAGGGGCTGTCCTGACTGGTGGGTGACTCCTCCTTGTTTTTCTCATTATCTCCTCTAGCCTTGCCGCCAAAATGGGGACAGTGGCCGGAGGGGCGGGCATCTCCACTAGCTGGGATGCCCTGGGGTGCAGTAACAAAAGGCATGAGCCTTTGAGGCTCACCGCCAGGTGTTACAGTTCCTGCAGGGGGTGGTGAGAAGCACCTCCACCCAGTACAGGCTTTGTTCCTGGCCACAGAGGGACAAAGGCACTCTCCCCATGTGGCCAGCAACTCGTCTGGTTGTGGCAGGCTGGCAGAAACTGGTCAGCCTAGCACTAGGAAGTCAGACTGGTATTCAGGGGGCATCTCTAAGATGCCCTCTGGGTGCATTTTACAATAAATTCCACACTGGCATCAGTGTGCATTTATTGTGCTGAGAAGTTTGATACCAAACTTCCCAGATTTCAGTGTAGCCATTATGGAACTGTGGAGTTTGTGTTTGACAAACTCCCAGACCATATACTCTGTATGGCTACCCTGCACTTACAATGTCTAAGGTTTTGCTTAGACACTGTAGGGGCATAGTGCTCATGCACATATGCCCTCACCTGTGGTATAGTGCACCCTGCCTTAGGGCTGTAGGGCCTGCTAGAGGGGTGACTTACCTATGCCACAGGTTCACGAAAAATGCCTACTTCACTAAGTAGGAAGTTGGCAAATATTTTATCAAAACATATCTTTGTATCCTATTCCCTCATTAGTGCATGATAGAACATTGAGCTGCAGGGACATGGTGAAGTTTTACTACGCCATGTTAGGAAATCACAGAATTTTTACCTTTCTACTACAAACTCCAACTTTCACTAATGTTACCACATATATGTAATTAAAAATACAAACACTGAGTCCCACTGCAAACCTGAACGGCACCTGGGCTTTCAAGCAAAAATAACAGTTCTTCATCTCTGTTGCTTGAATAGTTACAGAATAAAGCAGTTTGTCAGTGTCAAGTAATCAGGACCATTGGAATTATGTGATTTTGCAGCGCGGCGTTACAGTGTAAATATGGATTTTCTGCGTTTGCCACATAATCCATCACCTACTGCATAATATGCAGATTTTAACAAAAGTTGTGTCTAGCTTAAACGGATCAAAAGTTACTTAAAATTCAGCAATCATTGTTGCTGCGCAGTGGAAGAACCTTTGTAAAGGTTGACTGGTCACATTTCATTTCCTTAGCGCTTTGTTTGTGTGTTAAACTGGTACTAATGAGATGAGACTTTGACCAGTGTCAAAATGCGTAAAAAGGACAAAACAAAGAAGTAATACTATCACAAAATGTCCTGAATTCCGACACATACTATTCCTTTCTTATCACATAATTTAGTCAACTCCGCCCAATAACATGGTCCTCCCCTGCGGTATAACCCCAATGGCCCTACAAGTAGTCTACACATTAGACTCTTCTCAGAGCAGCTATAAACGTTTGTTCCACTTAAACTGATATTTACAGTGAGTCTTAAGAACATCAGGGCAGCTGAAAATATGTCACATTCTCACAAATCTAGTTTTATTACAAATATGGAATTACCACTACTCATGCACAAAATGTCAGCGTTCATAAGATATACTTACAAGCAAATTGTATTCAACTGACATTACACATTTTTCAGTAGCATAGCCCGAAGAAACATTGCTCAGTGCGTGTATTGTACAGCAGAAGTGAAGACTGACAGAAAACAGAATCTGTTTTAATGCCAAGGCATGGCAAATATATTTAACTCGACTCAAGTATGCTTTCGGTAGACTCGCAGAGACCAAAATTAGAAATTCTATGCAAGTCACGGCTTGAACATCTTCGAAGGCATGACTCGGGACTAGACAAAAAGTTCACTTTAGTTCGCACGTAATGCTATGCACGATTCACTCATCCTGCTCTGATTTTCACGTGCTATTAAATAGAATGGCTGAAGACCTCTGAAAGAGAATACTTTTCAAACTGTTGTCCCGGACTAAAATATTCAAGGCCAGATTTACTAAAGGCTAGTTTTGCCCTTGAGGTAAGGAATGCAAACCCTTAAGTGGCTTTACTAAGCAAAGCCACCTTGCATGGCCCACCATGGTTTAGTAAATATGAGGTAACGCAAGGCAGAGCATTCTGCTGCCTCCCATTACACTGTGGCAGGGAGGCGTTCTATGGGTGGAGCTTGGGAGTTCCCACACATCCGCCCATGGATTTTGGAGCATTTCCAGCCTTACAAAGGGTTCTAAACAGGGGAATGTTTCAAAATGGTATGCCTCCCAGACCCAGATTAACGAGGCGAAATGTGTTTATTTCTCCTGGTCACTTCCTTTTTCTATGCGCGATGCAATTTGCATTACACATAGAAAGAGGAAAATGCAATTTAAGGATTACTTTGTGCACAAAGCTGCCCTTTTTGCACAAAAATTATCCTTCCCTTAATGCAGGCACCCTTGCACAATAGTGCAAGGGTGCCTGGTTTGACGTTAGACAGCACACAGTGAGCCAGCGTAGGGAGGGAGAAGAAATGCACCATATCTTCATAAATGTGACACATGGGCCCTCATTACAACCTTGGCGGTCTTCACAGAAGACCACTGAGGCTGCGCGCGCCAGAATACCGCCAGTGCTGGTGGTATTTCTGGCTCCCTATTTCGACTTTTCTGCTGGCCCAGCAGAAAAGTCACATCGACATTGCTGCCGGCTCGTAATAGATCTGGCGGCAATGCTGATGTGCAGCAGGTGCAGTAGCACCCGTCGCGCATTTCACTGCCCGAAATTCGGGCAGTGAAATGCGCGATGAAGCTATGCCCAGGCTGGCGGTCGGGGACTCATAATCCCCAGGCAGCGGTGCTTGCACCGCTGCCCAGGGGATTATGACTGCCAGGCGGAAGCCTGGCGGTATAATAGAGGGGCCAGCGGTATGGCTGTGGCTATTGCGCCACGGTCACAATAGCTGGCGGAACACCGCCAGCCTGTTGGCGGTGTTACCGCCAGCTTACCGCCGACCGCCAGGGTTGTAATGAGGCCCATGATGTCTCTCTTTCATGCAAAACAGTGCAGAGAGTTGCCTTAATGTGCTGTGTTGCGTGAAATATTAGTTATCTCATCGTACAACTCCACCCTCTAAGTCTCCATGGTACATCTTGTTGACCTTAGGGGGTCAGGATACCAGTGGACGCATGGGCATGGGAGAGAAGTGTGTGCTGTTGTGGCAGTGATTAGTGTGAGACAGCAGATGAAGTGTCCAGAGATCATTTGAGAAAAACTTTGGGCCAGATTTGCTAAGGGCTTGTGCTGCCTTTGCATCATGTAAGGCAATGCAGGGAACGCAAGCCCTTAAATAGAATTTCCTTAGCCACACAAAGCCACCTTGCATGACTACAGGTGGTTCAGTAAATCAATGGTAAAGCAAGCCTTGCAGCGCTGTGTTGCATGAAATGTTAGTGTTAGAAATTGGGTCTTTGTTTGGCAGACAGGTTACCCCCTGTCCAAGCAAGGTTCCTCACTCTAGTCAGGGTAAAGGAGAATCACTCTCAGTTAACCCCCACTAACCTCTGTGGTAGCTTGGTACGAGCAGGCAGGCATAACTTCAGAAGCAATGCATAAAGTATTCGCAGCAACACGAACAGTAACCCAGTAAACCTACTACAAAATGACACAAAACAGGTTTAGACAAATAGGTAATATTTATCTAAACAAAACAAGACCAAAATGATAAAGATCCGACATACATAAGTCATGAATTTAAAAAGAATACATTCTTTAGAAAACAGTGAGAATGTTGTTATTGCACAAAAGTACCTGGGTAGAAACAAAATAAAGCCCCACGGGCGAGCGTGCGTTGAAAGAGGCCAGCGATGCGCCGATTTCTTACTCGCAAGTGAGTATGTGCGTTGTTCCTCCTCCGGTCGGGTCATTGTGCATCGTTTCTTCTCGCCTGCAAGAGAGCGATGCGTTGATCCGGACGGGCACCTCAGGTCTGGGCAGGCTTTGCATTGATTTTCCGTGCCCAGCAATCTTGCGTAGAAATCCGGTCGCACGGTGTCAAGAAACCTCACTGCATGGGGGCTTGCGTCGTTAACAGCAGCCACTGCGGGTATTGCGCAGCTTTCCTCCAGTTGTGTTGAGTTGATCTCTCAGCCCCAATGCAAGCGGCGCATCATTTAGCAGCCACAAGGCAAGTGGTGTATCGAAAGTTTCCCCACACGTCGGTCTTTGCGTGGATTTCAGTCCTTTTCTACCAGCTGCCACTTTTAAGGGCCCTGAGACAGGTTAGGGCACCACTTTACAGGCAGGACTCTCAGCAGAAAGCCCAAGTGTTGACAGAGAAAAGTTTTTGTTGTTCCTGAAATTTCAACAACAGGAGGCAAGCTCAGTTCAAGCCCTTGGAGATTCTTCACCAGTAGAAAGTCACACAAAAGTCAGTCTTTGTCCTCTCTCAGACAGAAGCAGCTACTGCAGGCCAACCCAGCAAAGCACAGTCACAGGCAAAGGGGCAGTACTCCTCCTCCAGCTTCTCTAGCTCTTCTCCCGGCAGAGGTCCCTTTTGGTTCTAGAAGTAATCTGATTTTCAGGGTTTTTTGGTGCTCTTCTTATACCCATTTCTGCCTTTGAAGTAGGCCTACTTCAAAGAGAAGTCTCTGTTGTTTTCAAGATCCTGTCATGCCCAGGCAAGGTCCCAGACACACACCAGGGGGTTAGAGACTGCATTGTGTGAGGGCAGGCACAGCCCTTTCAGGTGTAAGTGTCCACTCCTCTACCCCCTTAAGCCCAGATTGACCATCAGGATATGCAGGGTACACCCCAGCTCCCTTTGTGTCACTGTCTAGAGGAGAGGTGCAAACAGCCCAACTGTCAAACTGACCCAGACAGGGAATCCACAAACAAGCAGAGTCACAGAATGGTTTAAGAAAGAAAAGGCCTACTTTTTAAAAGTGGCATTTTGAAACACACAGCCTAAAAACCAACATCACTAAAAAGTGTTCAGAGACCCAAAACTCCACATGTCTATCTGCTCCCAAAGGGAATCTGTGCCTTTATAATATTTAAAGGCAGCCCCCATGTACACCTTTGAGAGCGATAGGTCTTGCAACAGTGAAAACCAATTTTGGCAGTGTTGCACTGTCAGGACATGTAAAACACACAAGTACATGTCCCACCTTTAACATACGTTGCACCCTACCCATGGGGCTTCCTAGGGCCTACCTTAGGGGTGCCTTACATGTATAAAAAGGGAAGGTTTAGGCCTGGCAAGTAGCTACACTTGCCAAGTCGAACTGGCAGTTTAAAACTACACATACAGACACTGCAGTGGCAGGTGTGAGCCATGTTTACAGGGCTACTAATGTGGGTGGCACAACCAGTGCTGCATGCCCACTAGTAGCATTTGATTTACAGGCCCTGGGCAAGGCTAGTGTGCTTTACTAGGGACTTTCTAGTAAATCAAATATGCCAATCATGGATAAGCCAATGTACACATTTAATTTATACAGGGAACACTTACAATTTAGCACTGGTCAGCAGTGGTAAAGTGTCCAGAACAAACAAAAACAGCAAAAACAGAGTCCAGCACACAGAAGCAACCTGGGAAGTAGAGGCAAAAGGTTAGGGGAGACCATGCCAATGAAGCCAAGTCTAACAGTTAGTAAATCTACCCCTCCATTTTTTTTCTTCCAAGCAGGTGACATTACGATCATTTTCAGGCTGTCTCTCGAGAGGGGAGGAAGAGAAAGAGTGAGAAATTGACTTGTTTTATGTTGCTTATGATTTGTAATACACAAACAAATACCAACAGCACAGCTTCTTGGAACACACACAAGGTAAAACTGAATTATATCCTCAGCATGAATTTTTATTTTGAGAAATTCAAAGGTCTGGACAGGTGACACAACGTGTTCTGAAGCATTAAGGCACTGCAATGTCAGCATTTTATTTGACCCCCAGTATTCTTTTCAGTTGCTGAGCTATGGCACATATTAACATAGTTTTAATATCTGTTGATGATTTTTGTAACTAAATGGACATTGACAGACATCAAGTAAAAAGCAGTACGTAATGCATTTGTTTTTCTATCCATTGTTGTTGGGGACATTTAAAGCAAGAAACCTGTTACTAGGAGCAATGGAATTTCGTGTTCTCTCTTTCTCATTTTCTCTCTTTTTCTCTGGTTTTGTCTTTCTGCTTCCCTCTCTCACACATCACGCTCTCTTTTTCTCCACATTAAGCTTGCAAACAGAGTGCTTATTAGAGAAAGAGACCAACACCAATATTATTAACGTAACAAAATACATGTGTTAAAAAATCATGACACTACAGATTTCTTTATTAGTCTCTCGCTTTCACTTTGTCTTTTTCTCTCTCGCTCATTCATAATTTCTCCCTCTCTTTTTCACTCTGTCGCTCCTTCTGAGTTTCTTCCATTCACTCCTATTTCTCTTTCTTACTGTACCTCTCTTTTTCCCCCTCCTTGCTGAGCTGTGCTCTGTTCGCCACTCACCATACTTTTTATGAGGTATTCAATAGGATTAATGATCTTGTGCCATGAAGCTAACTGTGAAAAAGTGGTAGGTTTCAGTCAGTAAAATCACTCATTGAATGATTGATTGACACATTGGCCCTGCTCATATTCATTACCTAAACAAACACATTTTCAGTTGTGTCCTTTTAGAGCAGGGAAAGGATTTCCACAAACTGGGTCTTTGTACCAAAAACGCTCAACTACCTCAAGTTTTAAGGTTGAACCTGGGTGTGGTGTCTTGCATGATTTAGAACAGAACCGTTCTAACTCCCTGAGGACTCCATATCAGTGTGTGACATAACTGTTAGAAAAGAATGTATGAACTTTCGGTTTAGAATGTTAGAGTTTACTGGTACACGCAAAAGAATGAAGATGTGTGATTTACAGCTCCATGTGTGGCCTAGTTCTTCAGGGTATAACAGGCTGGGGAAAATGCTATAACTGGCAACAAGATAGGGGTTAAGTTACCTGAAGAAGAACGTGCTCTTCAGTAGTGTTTCCTTTGGTCCAAGCAAACTGATCATGCGTGCCATGTGTGCCTTCATCGAAATGCTGAGTTGATGGGTGACGTATGTAGGGTGAAAGCGCAACTCCAGCCGGTGTGAAATGTGCAAATATAAAGAGAGTTTCATGGAAAAGTCTGCACATCATTGATCAAGAAACTTGAAACTATGACTAAGATCTTACAAAAAGGTACTGCGTTGCCATTCAAACTAAAGTTATACAGTATACAGAATATAAACCCTAAAGACAGATTCAACCAGGTCTATAAAGGGCAGTTGAAGACAATTATCATTTAGGAAATACATCTGCAAACAGAAGTGCTGAAGGCAGATCAACCAGGTGTTAGAAAAGGTCAATTGAAGTGTAAAAAGAATAAAATAGATAATTTACTGAGCAAGATAAGCAGAGTCATCACACTCCAGTTGACAGTGGCTCCATGAGAAGTGCCCAGGGTTGTGCTAATGGAGCGGTCCATATACACAGCGGCCAAAAAATTGGCAAAAGGCCATTTGGCCATTTGAGCTCATCAAGGCCAGGGATGGGGCACAAATTAAACTCATCCGGATTACCAGGCAGAGAGGCCAGGGAAAGTGCTACTACAGGAAGTTGGTTCTGTCTATACTATATAAAAGTAAGAGGTAGTGTGCAGAGTCCAAGGGTTCCCCTTAGAGGTAAGTTAGTGGCAAAATTAGATAATTCTAATGCTCTATTTTGTGGTAGTGTGGTCGAGCAGTAGGCTTATCAGGGGTAGTGTTAAGCATTTGTTGTACACACACGGCAATAAATGAGGAACACACACTCAAAGACTTAACTCCAGGCCAATAGTTTTTATATAGAAAAATATATTTTCTTAATTTATTTTTAGAACCACAAGTTCAAGATTTGAAGTAAATACATAAAATGCAAGGTATTCCACACAAGTAAGTTAGGAACTTTGAATTAGAGCAATAGCATACACAGTTTTAGTAAAAATGGCAATAACCTATTTTTAAAGCGGACACAGTGCAAAAATCAGCAGTTCCTGGGGGAGGTAAGTAATGGTTAGTTTGTCAGGTAAGTAAGACACTTACAGGTCTAAGTTCCTGGGTATATTCAGCTCACTGTTTGGGGTTCAAGGCAACCCCAAAGTTACCACACCAGCAGCACAGGACCGGTTAGGTGCAGAGGTCAATGAGGTACCCAAAACACATAGGCGCCCATGAAGAACAGGGGTGCTCCAGTTCCAGTCTGCCAGCAGGTAAGTACCAGCGTCCTTGGAGGGCAGACCAGGGGGGTTTTGTAGAGCACTGAGGGGACACAAGTAGGCACACAAAACACACCCTCAGTGGCACAGGGGCGGCCAGGTGCAGTGTGCAAAGCAGGCATTGGGTTTTTTATTAGAAACAATGGAGGGACCCGGGGGTCACTCTAGCGGTGCAGGCAGGGCACAGAGGGGCTTCTCGGGCCGGCCACCAACTGGGCTAGGCAGAGGGTCGCTTGAAGGTCACTCCTGCACTGAGGTTCGGATCCTTCTGGTCCTGGGGGCTGCGGGTGCAGTGCTTGGTCCGGGCGTAGGGTTCCTTGTTACAGGCAGTCGCGGTCAGGGGGAGCCTCTGGATTCTCTCTGCATGTGTCTCTGTGGAGGTCCAGGGGGGTCGTCTCGGGCTACTCACAATGTCGCAGTCACCTGGGAATCCTCCCTGTAGTGTTGGTTCTCTGGAGCTTGCGCCGGGGGCGTCAGGTGCAGAGGGTGAAGTCTCACGCTTCGGGCGGGAAGAGTGAGGTCTTTAAAAGTTACAAGAAAGTTGCAAAGTTGTTGCTGTTGTTGAACAGAGCCACTGTTCATGGAAGTTTCTTGGTCCTTTGGTTCAGGGCAGTCCTCTGAGGCTTCAGAGGTCACTGGTCCCTGTCGGATGTGTCGCTGTTGCAGTTTTCTTCGAGTCAGGAGACAGGCCGGTAGGGCTGGGGCCAAAGCAGTTGTCTCCGTCGTCTCTGCAGGGCTTTCAGGTCAGCAGTCCTTCTTGTTTCAGGTTGCAGGAATCTGATTTCCTGGGTTCTTGGGTGCCCCTAAATACTGAATTTAGGGGTGTGTTTAGGTCAGGAGGGCAGTAGCCAATGGCTACTGTCCTGGACGGTGGCTACACCCTGTTTGTGCCTCCTCCCTGAAGGAACGGGGGCACATCCTTAATCCTATTGGGGGAATCCTCCAATCTCAAGATGGAGGATTTCTAAAGGCAGGGGTCACCTCAGCTCAGGACACCTTAGGGGTTGTCCTGACTGGTGGGTGACTCCTCCTTGTTTTTCTCATTATCTCCTCCAGCCTTGCCGCCAAAAGTGGGGGGGGGGCATCTCCACTAGCTGGGAAGCCCTGGGGTGCAGTAACAAAAGGCATGAGCCTTTGAGGCTCACCGCCAGGTGTTACAGTTCCTGCAGGGGGAGGTGAGAAGCACCTCCACCCAGTACAGGCTTTGTTCCTGGCCACAGATTGACAAAGGCACTCTCCCCATGTGACCAGCAACTCGTCTGGTTGTGGCAGGCTGGAAGAAACTGGTCAGCCTAGCACTAGGAAGTCGGACTGGTATTCAGGGAGCATCTCTAAGATGCTTTCTGGGTGCATTTTACAATAAATTCCACACTGGCATCAGTGTGCATTTATTGTGCTGAGAGGTTTGATACTAAATTTCCCAGATTTCAGTGTAGCCATTATGGAACTGTGGAGTTTGTGTTGACAAACTCCCAGACCATATACTCTGTATGGCTGCCTTGCACTTACAATGTCTAAGGTTTTGCTTAGACACTGTAGGGGCATACTGCTCATGTACATATGCCCTCACCTGTGGTATAGTGCACCATGCCTTAGGGCTGTAAGGCCTGCTAGAGGGGTGACTTACCTATGCCACAGGCAGTGTGAGGTTGGCATGGCACTCTGAGGGGAGTGCCATGTCGATTTAGTCATTTTCTTCCCACCAGCACACACAAGCTGTGAGGCAGTGTGCATGTGCTGAGTGAGGGGTCCCCAGGGTGGCATAAGACATGCTGCAGCCCTTAGAGACCTTCCTTGGCATCAGGGCCCTTGGTACCAGGGGTACCATTTACAAGTGACTTATCTGGGTGCCAGGGCTGTGCCAATTGTGGAAACAAAGGTACAGTTTAGGGAAAGAACACTGGTGCTGGGGCCTGGTTAGCAGGGTCCCAGCACACTTTCAATCATAACTGGCATCAGCAAAAGGCAAAAAGTCAGGGGGTAACCATGCCAAGGCGGTATTTCCTTACAGCTACTCTCAATGTCAGTAAGGTCCACACACTGGTTTACAATGCTGCCTTCTTCCTCAAACCACCACCACCATTTCACACTGCCAAAAAGCAAAATATTGGTGATAGATGGACTGCATGGATAGTGACATTTGAAGATTTCATTGCTGTACTTGAAGAGACTGATAACAGAAAGATTTCTAAAAAATCTTATTGCTGATGGTGTGAAAGAAGTCATAAAGAAAATACCAAGAACTGATGAAGAAGTTCCATACCTTCAGATTACGAATGCGTTGAATCTCAAGTTTCATCCAGTACCAGACATCGACCTTGAACAATATGTTTTCAGTCAAGAACATCAAAGAGTTGGTGAAATAATTGATGATTTTGTGGAAAGACTCGACACACTCATCAAACACTACAAGTTCAATGAATTTAATGATGGAGAAGCTATGAGTCTTAGAGTGATCTATGGATGCTTTTCTGATTCATTCAAATGACAAATGGTCAGAGAAACTCTTAGTCTGGAGCAAGTGTTAATGGCTGCCAAAGCTGAGGAATGTGCAGAGAGAGAAGCTGCCAACATGGAGGCCAGAGGTGCCCAGACCGAGTCAGTCATCAGTGTGAAAAGTTATTTGAAACAAAAGACTGAAGGACACAAAGTAATGTCTACATGCAAACAAAATTGTGCTTCAAGTCTGGATGTGCATTTCCACATGAAGGAAAGTGTCCTGGCATTTGTCAAGTATCCAAAGGCTGTGATAAAACAAACGATTTTGTGACAATGTGGAGTGAAGGAAAAATTATGTGCGTCACAGTGCAAAGACAAAATGGCCGTCAGAAATTGATTGTCATCTAAATCATCCTCAAGCAGTTCTTCAGCCCCCATAACAAGTAAAAGTGAAGAAAGTGATTGTGTCATGTCAATGCTTGCCTCAGAAAAACATGCACATGACGGACTAGTCACCTGTGAGGAGAAAAGTCAGTCAAAGAAAAGCTGGCATGTCAAAGTAGTAAAATTGCACAAACACTGTCCAAAGATTACATTGAAAATAAATGGATGTTCAAAACCTTTCATTATTGATAGTGGTGATTTGATAAATGAAATGCCTGAAGAAAAATACAATGAACTGTCTCCATTACTGTGGCCTACCCTGTCAAAGACGAATGTGTGCACTTGGGCTGTCTCGACACCCATGAAGAGTAAAGGTGGCAACAATGAAACATAAGAAAACCAAGGGACAAGCACCAATCCATATGTTTCAAGGTACAGAGGTGAGTGTCTGCTTGCTCAGTTTCAGTACGGCTGCGGACATGGGACTGATTTCAATGAATCACAACATGAATGCTTATCACGAAATAGTAAGTCAATTCCCTTCATTGTTTCATGGTTTAAGAAAGTTGAAGACTATGAAAGTAAAACTGCATATTAAAGAGAATGTCCATATTGTTGCTCAGCGACATAGACAAGTTGTTTTTATTTACATGAAACTGTTGAAAAAGAACTTGAATCATTACTTAAGCATGACATTATTGAACGTCCCACTGGTCCAATGCCATGGGTTTCTCCCAT
Source organism: Pleurodeles waltl (assembly GCF_031143425.1). Lineage (NCBI taxonomy): Eukaryota > Metazoa > Chordata > Amphibia > Caudata > Salamandridae > Pleurodeles > Pleurodeles waltl. The sequence goes on from NC_090436.1 coordinate 237,426,878, forward strand.
AGTAGTGGTGCCTAAAAAGGACCATGAAGGAGCTGTGCGCATATGCTTTGATAAGCGCCAGGCGAACAAAGCAATTGAACAAGAGTGACATCCAGGGCTGCACATTGCTGACATGATCACTCAATTGAATGGTTCCAAAATCTTCTCATGATTTGATTAGAATAAAGGTTATCTTTGATTTGAAATAGAAGATTGCTGCAGATATATTACAACCTATGCTACACAAGTTGGTTTGTTTATATTTAAGAGACTTAGGGGGTCATTACGACTTCGGCGGTCTTTTCTAAAGACCGCCAAGGCCGCGGGCACCACAATACCGCCAGTGCTGGCGGAATGCGTGGCGCCCTATTATGACTTTTCCACTGGGACACCGGACGGAAAGAGCGTTTCTGCCCGCTGGCCCAGCGGAAAAGTCACATCAACATTGAAGTCAGCTCGTAATAAAGCCGGCCGCAATGTTGATGTGCAGTGGGTGCAGCAGCACCCGTCGCGCATTTCACTGCCCATAATTCAGGCAGTGAAATGCACAATGGGGGTGTGCATGGGGGCCCCTGCACTGCCCACATCAAGTCCCCCTTACTGCCAGCCTTTCCATGGCTGTGTGTACCACCATGGACAGGCTGGCGGATGGGGACTCATAATCCCCCTGCTTCCAGCGCTGCCCTGGCAATAGGCTGGCGGTACCGGCAGTACGACTGTGGCGAATGCGCCACGGTCACAACACGCCTGGTGGACACGCCAGACTGTTGGCGGTCCAGGACCTCCGGGGTCGTGACGACCCCCTTAGTTTTGGTGTGTCATCAGCTGCAGACCTTTTCTAAGACATCATACAAAATATCACCCAACCTGGTGGGAATTAATTTAACTATAGCGATGACATACTGGTCTTTGGAGCTACACAGAAGCACGATAGATCCCATACACAAGTGTGATAATTACTCAATGATGAAGCTTTCATTTTAAACATGGACAGGTGTGAGTTCAATAAGACAATACTGAAATTCTCCGTCCATATCTTTTCTGATGGGGGCATGATTCCTGATCCTGGAAAAGCTGAAGTCTTGACCAATGCTGAAACCCCCATAAAATGTTTCAATGATACATTCTTTTCTTGGTATGGACAGCTACTGCTCACGATATACAAAGGACTTTCCTTCTGTCAGTGCTCCATTATGAGAGTTCACCAAGAAAAGTGTTTCTTTCAAATGGTCAAGAGAATGTGAAAAGAGTTTCAAGAGCATCAAACACGCTATTGAAAATGCTACAGAAATAGCATACTTCAATCCAAAGCCACACAGCGAGAAGGTAGTTGACGCTAGCCCCATTGGGTTAGGAGCTATACTTGCACAGCATAGTGGATGCACAAATGCAAGATGACATAATGTGGCCTATGCTAGTAGACATTTATCTCAAACAGAAGGTGCTTACTCACAGTCTGAAAAAGAAAGTTTGGCTGTAGTGTGGGCTTGTGAACATTTCCATGTATTCCGGTACAGAAAGCCTTTTTCGCTTGTGACTGATTGTTAGAAATGGGGTCTTTGGTTGACAGTCAGGTTACCCCCTGTCCAAGCAAGGACCCTCACTCTAGTCAGGGTACGTCACACACAATCCAAATTATCTTGTGACTACCCTCTGACAGCTTGCCACTGAGAAGTCAGGCTTAATTTAAAATGCAGTGTTTAAAGTATTTGTGCAATAAATTATGCAATAACATAGTAGAACACCACAAAATACACCACACAGTGTTTAGAAAAATACATAATATTTATCTGGATAAATGCACGTCGAAACAATTAAAATGCAATAAGTATATGTTGAGATATCACTGTAAAAATTATATAAAGTGTTATGGTCTCTCAAAAGCAATAAATGTCTCTTTCAAGCACAAAGTACCTGGTTTGCGTTCAAAATCTCCACAAAGAACTGGAGTGGAGGAGATGCGTGGAAAACAGGGAGGTGTGAGTTTATTTCTCGGGCCGCACACAGTGATGCATCGTTTAGTTTTCACGCAGGGAAGGCTTTGCGTCAATTTCTGGTACTCGGTCTTGGATCGTCTTCTGGTTGCAGGGTTTTCGGACGCCCCGGGGACAATGCATGGATTTCAGGGGCTGACAGGACAAAGTCACAGGGGCTGCATTGATCCGGTGGGCGTTGCGTGGAAATTTCTACTGCATGGCAGGCGCTGCGTCGATTCCTCTCTGGAAGTCAGGCTGCGTCGTTCCGGCTCAGCTGTGCGTTGATCCAGTGGGCTGTGCGTTGAATTTCTGGTTGATACGCTGGCGCTGCGTCGAATCTTCTCATTGCGAAGTCGGGCTGCGTCATTCCGGTTTGGCGTGCAGTGAATTTTTCCCCACTATGCAGGCTGTGAGTAGTTTCTGGCAGGCTGTGCATCGATTTTTGCCACACAAGGAGTCCTTCTTGCAGAGATAAAGTCATTTTGGTCCTGAGACTTCAGGGAACAGGAGGCAAGCTCTGTCCAAGCCATTGGAGAGCACTTCTCACCACAGCCAGAGTACAGCAAGGCAGCATGGCAACAGCAAGGCAGCATGACAACAGCAAGGCAGCAGTCCTTCACAGACAGCAGTCAGGTGGGTCCTTTGGGCAGCCAGGCAGTTCTTCCTGGCAGGTTGCAGATTCTGGTTCAGGTTCTCTTCTCCAGGAAGTGTCTTGATGAAGTAGAGTGTCTACCTCGGAAGTATCTGAGTTGTTAGGGGCAGAGGCCCTGTTTAAATACCCAAATGTGCCTTTGAAGTGGGAGAGACTTCAAACAGTGGCTTAGAAGTGCACAAGGTCCCCTTTCTGTTCCATACTGTCTGCCAGGGTCCCAGTAGGGGGTGTGGCAGTCCTTTGTCTGAGGACAGGCTACTGTCCTTTGACATGTAAGTGTCAGGCCTTCCACCCTCCCAGCCCAGAAAGACCGATTCAATATGCAGACGTGTGCAAGTGTGACTACGCATCCTGTGTTTGGGGTTGCTTGAGTGAATGCACAAAGGAACTGTCAACGAAACCTAGCCAGACGTGGATTGGAAGGCACAGATGGATTTAAGGGTAGTGAAATGCTCACTTTCTAAAAGTAGCATTTCTAAAATAGTAATATAAAATCTAACTTCACCATTAAGCAGGATTTTGTATCACCATTCTGGCTATACTAAATATGACCTGGCTACTCCTTTCCGATCAGGATCTACCACTCAAACAGTAGATGAGGGTACCCCTAATTCTATCCTATGAAAGGAGCAGGCCTCACAGCAGTGTAAAATTGAATTTAGGAGTTTTACACTACCAGGACATATAGAACACACATGTTCATGTCCTGCCTTTTACCCACATAGCACCCAGCCCTATGCACTACCTACAGCCTACCTCAGGGGTGACGTATATGTAGACAAAGGGGAGTTTAAGGCTTGGCAAGTACTTTTAAATGCCAATTCGAGGTGGCAGTGAAACTGCACACACAGGCACTGCAGAGGCAAGCCTGAGACATGGTTAGGGGGCTACTTATGTGGGTGGCACAACCAGTGTTGCAGCCCACTAGTAGTATTCAATTTACAGGCCCTGGGCACATGTAGTGCACTTGACTAGGGACTTACAAGTAGATTAAATAAGCCAATTGGGTATGAGCCAATGTCACCATGTTTTAAGGAGAGAGCATAAGCACTTTAGCACTGATTAGCAGAGGTAAAGTGTGCAGAGTCCTAAAGCCAGCAAAAATGAGGTCAGAAAAAGAGAAGGAGGAAGGCAAAAGGTTTGGGGATGACCCTGCGGAAAGGCCATTTCCAACACTGATCATCAAGCTTTGCTGACCATCCTTGGCAATCCAAAAGCCAAGATGCCTCCTTGAATTGAACAATGAAGACTTGCAAGAATATGATTATACAATAGCACGTAGACCAGGAAAGGGTAAAATTCCTGCTGACTACTTTTCAAGAGTGCTTATTCAAGGTCATGGTACTTAATCCTAAATGGCTGAGGCCTCCATCAACTTCATTGTCAATTCAAGTACACGAACTGCTGTATCGTTAGCCCAGATTGTCACTGCTACAAGTGATGATAGGGACTTGCTAAAATTAAAAGACATAGGGAGTGGTTTAGATGTTGGCAGACGGGTTACTCCGACACAATGGTGATGGATATCCAGTCCACCGAAATCTAAATCCCATTATTTCCTATAGGATTTAGATTTTGGCGGATGGCAAAAACTAAATCCGCCAATATCTAAATCAGGCCCATAATTACCCATCAGTCATAGATTAAACATGTTTGACCTCCCAGCAATGATGGTGTATAGCAAAAGTACAAGAATATCAAAGATGAATTGACATAACTCAAGAAGGAGTTATACTATGAGGATCAAGGATTCTGACTCCAGAGAGACTACGACAAAAGGTGATAGAATACTGTGGTACTGCTGATACCAAGAGAGCACTCCGACATCGAGTTTGGTTTCCATACCTAGATAAAAGAGTTGAGAAGGAACTTAAAGCCTGTCCCATATGCGAGGGATTTACTAGCTGATGACACAATCTCTTTGATGACATGCAAAGACAGCCTGACTGGCTTCATCCTAGACTTCTTTTAACCAGCCTAGGAAATTTTTGGGAAACCTGCTGTTTTAGATGTTACAATAACCCAAGTGGACATTTACAGCTCCACACAGTTCTAAGAAACAACTCTTTACAGAGAGAAGTATGGGCAGTAAATCAAGTTTACTAATCCACTGAAAACAACCAGTGCTTAATTTGAGCCAGCGGAGGGGACCAGCACTTACTTTTTCTCATCAGAGTTTCAACCACAGCAAGGGAAAGAAAAAAAGGAGGAAAGAAGGAGAAACGGAAGGACAGAAAAACAGTGACAAAGGGAAAATTCAAGGATGAAATAGAACCCTTTAGAGTGAAATAAAAGGGCAGGATGTCTAAATGGGGCAAGAGGTGGAATCACGCCTAAGCCTTGGTATTCAACACCCCAATATTTGAAGCCTTGAGTGCAGGTGTGTGACTGAAACTTTGAGCCCGGCACATATTTCTGTTTTACAAATTAAGCACTGAAAACACCTACCAGCCATTGTGTTCTTCTGATATGCCAAAGAGTTAGCTACATAAAAAAAAAAACTAGCATATAAAAGGGCCTAATTTCTAGATCAAAAACTTCGGGATTACCAAGTGATAGATTAGAATGTCACTTTTTATAAAATCCTCAGTTTAGATTGGCTAAGATTTAAAAAAATTACCACCATTCCAAGTGCATTTTTAAGAAGGGTTGAAGGTCGATAACACAAAATTGCTTCAGAAAGCCTAATACTGCCCCGAGTGTCATCTGCATGAGATTTTAAAGAGATCTTAAAGTCCTGTGCCAGATCAAAAAAATGACCCAGATAAACATTAAGGGAAGCTGGTGGACAGAAAACAGGCAGATCTCATATTTAATGAGATTATGCCTGGAAAACAAGGGAACTCAATTTGTTGATTTCTCTGTGCCAGAAGAGTGGTGAACCACAGGTTGGTGTGAGAAAATGTCTTTGACACACGGACAGACGTACCAAGAGGAAACAGCAAACCACGATGTGGCAGAGAGGCCAGTCATAATTAGGACGCAAGCAGCATTCTGGTCGATTAAGCACAAGTGTCATTCTAGAAACCCAGCAGTGCAGAATCGGTACCAGGCATTGGTCTAAATCTATACTGAACTGGGGATAATATCATGTTAGCATCAATAAAGACGTGACATTGATGAAGTGCTACTTTCTCCATGGTATATGCTAGTACTGGCAGGTTAGTTATTCAATACCACCTTGCTAGATCTGTGGACAGCAGTTTGGATCTCTTTACCTGTTGCGTAATAATATCGCTTCCTTTAGAGCCTCAGGTGCAAGACCTTCTGCAGATAGCGAACATAAGCGCAAACAAAGATGGAAACTGTTTGATAAATCAGGCAGGAGTAAGATTCCTTAGAGTGTCAGTGGGTTGAAGATTTGCCAGTAATGTCTAGGTGTGTATGAAATTTAGGCAATTTTCTTTGATAAAAGTGCTTTATTATGTGAAGTTTTGGAAACATTGCACAAAATTACATGTAATTATATAAAATGAAAAATTAGCATTTGGCGCTGTATGCTAGACAAAAATACATTTTGCATTCACTCTGATTGTGAGACTACTTTGGGTGGTAGAAGAATAGTGGGAAAACACATAAAAGTATTGTGAACAACAGTGGCTCACATTTTGTTGTTTGTGCTGTCACATAGCTTTCACTGTAAATGTTTACTGAGAATGGCCTATTTGCTGTAAAGTTTTATTGTGAAATTGTGTGATGTAGCATAATTGTGAAATGTTGTGAATTTCATGTAAATAGAGTAACACATAATTAATGTGACTATGCTAATTATGCTGGGGTAGTGAAAATTTAGTCAGGCCTAGTATTAATGTGATTTCCTCCACATTAACATGATGTACATTGAAAACAAAATATATTGAGTCAGAGCTACCAAAGTGGATGTCTCAGTGGGGATCTAGGCCACTTATCAGTGGGCTAGTGAGTCTTTTATTTTTTGTACCCTTTCAACAAAGTAGGAGCTAAGAGATTAGAGGCAGTACTGGTGGTCCCAATGTTTTATTTTACCAGCTATTATCACTCGCTTATACTAATGAAATCAAGCGGATTTTAAAAGGCAAGCCCACGAACCAACGAGTGCCAGGTGTGACATGGGCGCGGTTAAAAGCCGAAAGAGAGATTATAACAGGGAGGGAGCGCTTGTGCACTCGACCCTAAAAAACGTCCTGGCGCTGTATTAACGGTTTCTCATTTGCTAAGTAGATACCCTGGTAACAAGTTTATTGACGATTGTTCAGCATGAACCAAAAAACAAAAAGAAGAGGTAGAGTTATAAAACCTGTGTGGTGAATCAATTCTTTTATTGTGCTCACTGAAAATTGGCATTTTGAACAATTCTGTTATTAGCACAACAACATTAATCTGTATGATTAACTTAAAAAAGGACTTGGGTGCAAAGGAGAGGCTGACAGACAGAGGGAGAACAAAGATAGATAAATAGAGGGGGTAGATAGAGAGAACAAGAATTTGACTAGATAAGCAATAGATTGTTGTGCTGCTTAGCAAAAAACTACAAATCAAACAGAAGGGACAACATCAGAGATATGGCATACGAAAATAAGTGGGGAGGAGACATTGGGTGTTTAAAATACTTTAGATATATATATATAAACAATAAAGGTGAAATAACAGTTAATGATGAATAATAAAATATAACTTTAAGACAATAAAAAGTCTTTTTGTAAAAAAAAAAATTCCTGAAGTAAAGGGGAGCAGGAAAAAAAAGGTAAAGGGTCAAACTAGAATAAACAATTCTATATATATATTTTTCTTTCTAAAAATCCTCATATTTAACATTTCAGTGAAATAAAGTACATAGTAACATATTTGTTTTTAAAATATGTTTTATTGGTTTTATGTTTCAAACATGAAATACAAACTGTTCAATTATCGGCAACAGGATCACCTAAAGCATTGTCCAATATTGAAACCATTTAACACCCACAAACCCCACCCCTAATACACACTGGCTCAGAGTCGAGGAACATTTGCTTTATCCTGGCGAGGGATAAATATGTTTGATGCGTAAAGTTCAATTGAGTGTACCTGAATCTGGGGTTCCTTGACACGCCGCGGGTATGATACAAGGATTTTGGCCAGTCCACCAGTGGGATCGGGGCGGGAAGTACAGCGTTCCATCTCTCCCAGGCTTTCTCCGCTTGTGGTTCGGGAGATTTGTTTAGGATTTTGTACAGGCTAGATATTATTTTTATTTGGTCATTGTATTGTAGGAGATGATGAATCACTGGGGAGACCGCCGGTTCCGAGATGCCTGCCCCCCACGTTTTCCTTATTGCGTGGCATATAGCGTGGTATGTCAGGAACTGGCCGGGGCTTATCCCAGTGAGGGCCTGTAAGGCCTCAAGTGACATTAGCTTGCCATCTTCGAAGCAGTCGCCCACTGTCTGTACCCCTGCCTCTATCCATGTCCGCATCGCCCGCGCTCCAGCTGTGACCCCCCCCAGTATGTAGTCCAATGGTATATGTGGGGAGTAGGGGAGCTCGCTCGCTCCGTTTTGCACGAATTTAGCCCAGCACTCGTGCGCCACCGCAAGCAATGGGTTGACATGTTTCGCCTTGGGGTATTTAGATGTCAGCCACTTTAACAGGGGGGTCCCCTTCAACCAGGACTCCAGGCACGTGGCTTCTGCCTGCGCTGGTCTGTGGATCCAATGCAGAACCCACTCTAGCTGTGCGGCTGCATAGTAGCATTCGAAGTTGGGGGCTCCCAGACCGCCCACATCCACCGGCCGTTGTAGCGTGGCTAGAGCCACACGTGCTCTGCCACCGCCCCAGATGAGCTGCAGCAGGGCTGTGTTTAAGTTGCTAAAGAAGCTTTTGGGAATAGTTATCGGTAAGGCCGCGAAGTAGTATAGCAGCCTGGGTAGGATCAACATGTTTGCGATCGCCACCTTGCCAGGCGGCGAAAGCGGGAGCTTGTTCCAGAATTGCAATGAGCCTTTTATGGAGGTCAGCGCCCTCCCCAGGTTCCCATCTCTTAGGTCTTCTGTGTCGTGGTATATATTTATCCCAAGGTATTGGAACATTTCCGGGCACCACTTTAGGCGCCCTATCTGAGGGGCACCCTGATTATCGGTTGACCGCTTTGCCAGAGGGAACGCACAAGACTTTTCCCAGTTTACCACTAGACCTGACAGGTCTCCTAACTCAGCCAATAAGGATATTACTAAGGGAACAACTACGCAGCCGTTCCGGATGTATATTAAGGCATCGTCTGCGTATAATGAGATCGTGTGATGGAGCCCATTCCTGATTATTCCCCATTTGCGTTCCATGAGGCGTACTCTTGCCGCTAATGGTTCCATTGCTATGGCAAACAGTAGCGGGGAGCAGAAAGCCCTGCCTTGTGCCCCTGGAGATCAAAAAGCTATCGGAGATCACCCCACCCATCTTCACCCTTGCACTTGGGTTAGAATACAGTGTCCGGAACCAGCGAATATAGTTCGGGCCTATTCCCATGCGGGCCATTGTGGCCAAGAGGAAGTCCCACTCGAGCGTATCAAAAGCCTTTTCGATATCCAGTGAGAGCACCATTTCCTCTCGTGTGTCTCGGGGAGTATCCCACATTATGCTCAGTAGTCTGCGAATATTTAGGAAGGTATTGCGCCTAGGAATGAAGCCATTTTGGTCTGCGTGTACCAATGAGTGCATGAGGGGGGCTAATCTGTTAGCTAGTATTTTACAGTCTAAGTTTAGAAGTGATAGTGGTCTATAGGATTTGACATCTGTGGGATCTCGGCCCGGTTTGGGGAGTAACCCTATCATGGCTTCTCTTTGGGATGTGGGTAGGCATTCGTTAGTCCACGCTTCTACGAACACTCTTAGAAGGTGAGGTTTCAGGCAAGGCAAGTGGGCTTTATAGTATTCCGCCGGGAGGCCATCTGCACCAGGTGCTTTATTTCTAGGCAATTGTGCAAGGGCTAATTCTATTTCATCCATTGTCACGGGAGCTTCGATTTTTTCTCTATCAATTTGTGATAATTGCGGCAGGAGGGAGTCAGCGAGAAAAGCCTCAAGCTGTGGTGCAGTGCATGAGGTGCTTTTGGTGTATAAGTTTGAGTAGTATTTTCTAAACGTCTCGTTTATCTCTGCTTGTGTGGTAGCCATAGCATATGCGCCCACACGTATGGCCCCTATTGGAGATTGCTGTCTATCCTCACGGAGCAGCCAAGCTAACATTCTGCTTGATCTATCCCCTTCTCTTTGCAACCTTGTCAGGTGATAGTTGTAATCGTGGCAACGGAGTTTGCTGTCAGCGTCATTATATTTTAAGCGCTTTTCTTTTAGGACAGTGTGAGGGATTTTCCCTAGTGCTACCGCTATTTCTGCTGCTCTGAGCTCCTTCTCCAGTTTGCTAATCTCCTCCTGCAAGGAGCGTCTCACTCCCCACGTGGAGGATATGCATACTCCGTGTGCTACCACTTTGTGGGCGTCCCACTCTATTGCTCGTGTTGTTGCAGACATGGCATTTATATCCCAGTACTGGCTTATAGAATCTTTCAATGTTTCGGCGAATGCCTGGTCCTGTAGTGCTTCCGCCTGGAACCGCCAGGTGGGGACCGCCTGGCGTGACCTACCCCAATTCAGAGTTACTCTCAGTGGTGCGTGGTCCGACAGTGTCTTCGCTAAATATTCCGACTCGCTGATCAGTGCCACTATATCTCAGGTGCCCCATATTATATCTATTCTGGTATGGGTGTTGTGTGGTGCTAAGTAGAATGAGTATTCTCTTTGTTTTGGGTGACCTAGTCTCCATATGTCATGTAGTCTCATGACGCTTGCCCATTCCTGCAGGGGACCTGTTGGTTTCCTGTTTGCTAGCGAGCTCGCTTGGGCACTAGATCTATCCAATGTTGCAGATGGTGTGCTGTTGAAGTCACCACCCCATAGGGCCAAGGTCATGGGGTGGGACAATAATGTTGGAGTGAGGGTGGTGAGAAATCCCGTAGTCCCGCTGTTTGGAGCATATACACCAACCACTGCTATTTGTCTACCGTCTAATCTGCCCTCCACTACCACGTATCTTCCTCCTTGGTCTATTTTATGTGTCAATAAGTGGAATGGGACTCCCGCCGCTATCCAGACCAGCACCCCCCTCGCAAAGGCCGAGTACGTTGTGCCTATCAGCAGGCCTCCCCATTTCATGCGTAAGTCGCGTAAGTCCCCTTCTAGCATGTGTGTCTCTTGTAGGATGGCAATGTGCTAGTCGTTTGAGCCGTGCGTGTACTCTGGTCCGCTTGCTCAGCGCCCCCAGGCCCCTAACCCCCTAACATTCCATGTCACTATAATATACTGGTTTTTGTTATTTTTACCGGAAGGCATCTCTGTGCTTAGGTACTGAGCTTTGGTATTGGCCCACCTGGTCACAACCCTTCTATAGCTGCCATTTGTTGAATATATCGAGTGCAGCTGCTTATTTTGTGTTTTGAGTGATTCCGATGCATGCATTTCTGGTAAACTACTAACCCCAACCCCCTTTAATAAATCCCCATTACTACTTATAACTGGTGTAAAACTACTGAACTCGAAAACACGTGAACTAACCGGTATCCGGTTGGATTTGCATATTGGGGTTCTCATTTCTTCCAGATGTGGCCGTTATAAGGGGCTCACATCTTTCCGCAGACATAGGGCCTGATTCTAACTTTGGAGGACGGTGTTAAACCGTCCCAAAAGTGGCGGATATACCACCTACCGTATTACGAGTCCATTATATCCTATGGAACTCGTAATACGGTAGGTGGTATATCCGCCACTTTTGGGACGGTTTAACACCGTCCTCCAAAGTTAGAATCAGGCCCATAGTCTGCTAATACCGTTGGGCGCCCCTCGGACATTACACTCCTTCCCGCACCGCCCCGCCACCCGCAATCCGCCCCCGTACACCCCCTATGAATTAGCTTTTCATTTATATCAAAGATACACATTGCTGGAGGCGCATTCGCCCCGGTCCTCGATGGCACTACAGAGTCTCCGGAGGCTTTCGGATTTCAAGCATCATTGAAGCCAGCGGGCCGATGAAGTATATATATGCGACTTAAAGTTCATCTGCGGACCTGGGGGTGACCTTTGGCCCACCTAGCTCTCCAGTTATTGTAGATGTGGATCTGGCCGTGTCGGAGTCCGAGCCCAGCTCTGGGGGTTTCCTAGCAGTTGCAAAGTTGCTTTGCATGAGTAAGGGCGTCTCTTTCAGCACACGTGCTCTGTCTTCTGCTGCCTGCCAGCCATTGGGCTGGCCCCTAGTGCGTCTCTTGGATCGCTTCCTTGAAGCAGAAGTTTGCCATTCCTCATCTCCTTCCGCAGCTTCCCGTGGGCGAGCTAGGCCCTTGGCATGTAGCCATGTCCAAGCATCCTCAGGATTAGTGAATATGTGGGTACGGTCCTCCGCTACTACCCTTAGTTTCGCGGGGAAGAGCAGGGCATATTTTATGTTATGCTCTCGCAGGCGCTGTTTAATTTTAACGTACGAGTTGCGTTGATTCTGCACCTCCTGTGTAAAGTCTGGGTATGCGTTAATAGTCGAGTCTTCGTACTTAAATGGGCCTTTGTTGCGAAATTGTTGTAATATTGCATCCCGTTCTCTATGGTTCAGGAATCTGGCGATCAATGGTCTAGGTGGCTGGCCAGGGGCCGGGGGTCTGCCCGGTATTCTATATGCCCTTTCCACAGAGAAAAACTTGGATGGAGCCCCATTTAACACCTCCTTGATTAGCCATTGCTCCAGAGGGATTTCCGATTCTGTTTGCCGCATACTTTCTGGAAAACCCAGGAATCGTACGTTATTGCGGCGCGCCCTGCTCTCCATTTCTTCCGATCTCCTCCAGAGCATCTTCAGCTCCGCGTCCATGCTCTGGATCTGTTTTTGGTTACCTTGAGCCATTGCGTCGATTCTGTTTTCTAGAGATGATTTAGTGTCCAAAATCGCCTGTAATATTTTCTCGAACTGAGCAAGTGCGACGTGAGAGTGTTTTCTAGTGACTGTAGGGACGGGTTGGATTGCTGGTCAATGGGTGTTGATCCATGAGTGCTACGGTCCAGGTTCTTGGTTGACTTGGCTCTGCCGGCCATTTTGGCTGTCCCGGGGTTACCTTGCTTGCAGTTATTTCGCACTATTTGGCGCTTTCTATTCGGCAAATTGGCCTTTTGCTTTATGTCCTCTGTATGGTGTGCGCGTTTGGCACTGGGGGCGTGAAATTGGCTAGCAGTGCCAAGGAAGAACTTATTCCTATTGTTGAGTGACCGGGGCCTGTGGCAGTGTGTTCACTGGTGGATGCGGCGGCCACCGAGCCCCGCGACAGTCTAACGTTGAGTTCCTATAGGGCTCTACTTGATGCCCCCAGAGGGGGATGTGGAGCGTGTCAGCTGGAATAAAGTGCTTTCGCCCTCAGGGGTGGTAACGGGGCCCGGTGCTAGGAGTGCCCCCGGTGGAAAGAGGGGACGCAGTCGATGGTTGAGGCGGGTGGCGCAGCCTGGAGGGCTCGAAAAAGGGGGAGCGGGTGACCGGGGCCGCGGGCGGACTCCGCGTTGGCGCAGGGCAGTTAGTTGCTTGCTACACATATACAATCCGCAGGGCCCAGACGCGGTCCGAGTGTGCACGGCACGTGCCAGCCGTCGGCCTTGTGTGGGCAGTCAAGGCGTAGTCAGCAGGGGCCTGTGGCACATTCTGGGCTTGAGGCCCCCTTTAGTTCAAGCGCAGCTTGCCTCCTTTTTGAGGGGCGCGGGCTGTTGTGGAAATAATGAGACAGTGGGGGGAGGAGGGGAGGCAGGGGTCCAGAAGTGGCCCATCCACACAGTTCAAGCTACCCCCTCCAGGTCACCCACCCCTTACCGCGATATGTTGACTTTTGTATGTGCTCCTCTTCTCCTCCTGAGGCCACAAGTTGCATTGTTCTTTTAATCCTGGGCAGGAGTTCCCATGCTACCCAGCAGGGTGAGTCTTTTCAGCACAACATCGGCGCTGCACAAAATGGCGCCTCGGCCCAGCTCCAGTTCCCCGCACCAGCCTCGTGCCGGCCGGCCGCCTGCCGCGCCACGAGGGTGCAGGACGCCGCCCCCAGGTCCCGGCTCACTCCGGCCAAGATCGATGGGCGTGCTCGCGGTGCACCAGCACCCACAGCCACGAGGAAGACAATCGGGAGCCGGCTGCGCCGAGCGCAGGCGCGGTCAGGACTGCTGAAGCAGCTCCCCGTGCCAGTCGCCTCGTCCGGGGCGAGTCCCGCGCAGCCGGATCTCAGCCCGCACGTGCAGTTCGAGCCGCGACCGGCCCTCAGCGAACACTCCGGTCCGCTCCAGTCAAGCCACCGCCCGAGAGTGGCCGCAGGTCTCCAAGGGGCGCCCTTCAGGATGTATTGGCCGAGCTCGGGACGGAGCACTCGGCTCAAGCGACCATCCCGGCCGCCATTTTAGCTCCTCCCCAAGTACATAGTAACATATAGGCCCTCATTCTGACCTTGGCGGGCGGCGGAGGCCGCCCGCCAAAGTCCCGCCGTCAGATTACCGTTCCGCGGTCGAAAGACCGCGGCGGTAATTCTGACTTTCCCGCTGGGCTGGCGGGCGGTCGCCTTCAGACCGCCCGCCAGCCCAGCGGGAAAGAGGCTTCCATGATGAAGCCGGCTCGGAATCGAGCCGGCGGAGTGGAAGCTGTGCGACGGGTGCAGTTGCACCCGTCGCGTATTTCACTGTCTGCGCAGCAGACAGTGAAATACATGTAGGGGCCCTCTTACGGGGGCCCCTGCAATGCCCATGCCAGTGGCATGGGCACTGCAGGGGCCCCCAGGGGCCCCGCGACCCCCCCTACCGCCATCCGGATCCCGGCGGTCCAACCGCCGGGATCTGGATGGCGGTAGGGGGGGTCGGAATCCCCGCGGCGGTGCAGCAAGCTGCGCCGCCGCGGAGGATTCAATGGGGCGGCGGTACACTGGCGGGACCCCGCCAGTGGTGCCGGTCCGACCGCGGCTTTACCGCCGCGGTCGGAATCCCCATTGGAGCACCGCCGGCCTGTCGGCGGTGCTCCCGCGGTCCTCCGCCCTGGCGGTCAAAGACCGCCAGGGTCAGAATGACCACCATAATCTAAAATACATATCCAACTACTGAAAACATACGAGGCTCATTGTTTTCAGCGTGGTTTCTGGACTACTTTATCTTTTTATTTTCTATGGAACGCAATTGCGCTGTGTTTTACAGAGCACACTTGCGCTCGTTTTTTTTATTTCAATTTGTATGGCAAGAGAAGTCTGGTTAGGAGTTTAAAACACTAAGGTGGTCATTCTGACCTCGGCGGTAAAAGGTGCCTACCGCCGGTCAGAAATCCTCCATAATCCCGCCGCGGTCGCGGAAACCCGCCACGGTCATTCTGACCCGCAGAAGGCAAACCTCCGAAAATCCGACCGCCACAACAGACCGCCAGACCAGCGGTCGGCGGAAAGGTGGAGGTGACCAAACCTCCACCGCCACGCCAACAGAAATACGCCCATGCCATTACGACCCACGAATCCACGCGGCGGTCATTCAAACGCGGTATTCCATTGGCGGGACACACCGGCGCGGTCAGAATACACACAAACGAACAAAACTCACCCACATTGGACGATTTGAATCCCACACACCTGATACACATACACACACCACTCCCACACACACAATACAATATAAAACACCCACCCACATCACCCACAAACCCCTACGCTTAAAAATTCGTAAAGAAGACAAGAGCGAGACACCAGCATCCAAAACATAACAGCCACAGCCACTCACACCATCACCCACACACTATCCACACACAAAACAACACACACCACCACACTCAACTCACTTAAATACACATACTCCACCCCACACATCATACACACCACCCCATGGCACCCCAAAGACAACCCCGCTTCACAGACGAAGAACTCAGGGTTATGGTGGAGGAAATCGTTCGTGTAGAGCCCCAGCTGTTCGGCACACAGATACAATACACCAGCATTGCCCGGAGGACGGAGCTATGGCAGAGGATTGTCGACAGGGTGAACGCAGTGGGACAGCACCCCAGAAATCGGGAAGACATCAGGAAGCGATGGAACGACCTACGGGGGAAGGTGCGTTCCATGGTATCCAGGCACAACATCGCCGTGCAGAAGACTGGCGGAGGACCCCCACCTCAACCCCCACAATTCACATCATGGGAGGAGGAAGTCTTGAACATCCTGCATCCTGACGGCCTCGCAGGAGTCGGCGGAGGAATGGATACTGGTAAGTTGAAGCTTCAATACTGCTTCCCCCCCACCTGCATGCCAAATCAGACCCCAACCCTCACCCCCATCCTCGAACCCCACCCTCACCCCCACCCCCATCCTCACCCCCACCCTCACCCCCACCACCATCCTCACCCCCACCACCATCCTCACCCCCACCCCCAGCACACCTATTCCCCGCCAATGTCTCACCATCACAACCCACACATCCCAAAACCTAGGCCTGCATGCGTCCACTAAGCATGGACACCCATCACCAAAGCATGCCCAATGCATATACACATCCCCCCCACAAGCCACCCTCACCAAAGCCCCCACACACGAATGCCAGCACTTGGGGACACGGGAACCCACAGATACACCCATATGCCACACATTGAAACTATAACCATACCTCTATACCCCTGCAGGACCCGACCGTCAACACACCGCCGCGGAGGGGCCAGAATTATCCACACCCCCCACCCAAGAGGCCGTCAGCGATGACAGCAGCTCTGTCGATCTGGACACCGATGACCAGCCCGGACCATCGGGGACCTCTGGACAGTCGGTTCCCCTCACACAGGCACAGGCCACCATAGACCCTAACCCCTCTGGGAACACCAGCACAGCTCCCACCCAGCGGGCCCATGCCTCTGTCTCCAGGGCGCGTCAATCTGCGGTGTGTCTACCACTACAGGGCACCCAGGATAACCCACCACCCCAACAACAACAGGGACCTGGGGGCAGTGGTAGTGGGCACACCGGCCAGGGGGCAGAGGCCCAGGGAAACAGGGCAACTCGGCGGGCAGCTGTGCGACAGGGGGGGGAGGAGAGGCCCAGGGAACCCACTCTCCACGAGGTCCTCACCACCATCATGGGAGCATACAACCGCTCCCAGGAGACGATGGCGACGGTACTGGCCCGGTTCCAGGAGATCCAGGTGCTGCAGGAGGAACACTATCGGGGGTACAGGGAGGACATCAGAGCCATCAACACCACCCTGGTTACCATGGTAGGGCTGCTGCAGGACCTCGTAAACAGCAGGGCGGACACTGAACAACACCCAAGGGCCCCTGCCACTAGCCTGGACCAAGAACAGCCATCCACCTCCGCCGGCGCTAGTGGACAGGAGGCCCCCGCACAGCAGCAGCCCACCAGACCCCCACCTCCTGCAGGAGAAGAACCACCCCGCAAGAGGGCCCTGAGATCTCGCAAGACAGAGTAGGATGTCAAGACCCCCGCCAGCAATGGATACCACCTGATGTCATCCCACTGTCCCACATTGTCACACTGTCCATTCTCGAACTGCCCATGCTCCATCTCTCCACAGGCCTCTGGACAATGCACCTGTGTGACTGTTACTCTGGACTCTGCCATGGACATTCCTTCACCATAGCCCCCACCCACTTGAAACCACCCATCCCATTTTGAGCACTTCAATAAACACCTATTTTGCACCAAAATATCAGGAGTCTGGCTGTGATTTCAATAGATTGTAATTGACATGACAGTGCAAATATGTCCTTGTACATGGTGAAGTCAACAAACAGCTGCCACAAAGCTGTAGTCCATGGGGAAACGAAGCACAGGACTCGTAGTGGGGACCCCAGATCTGAAATAGGGAGGGAAAAGCCAAAACTCAGTCATCATACACTGGGGCAAATAGACAGGCAGCAGAGATGCTGCAGAGTAGTTAACATTTACTAAATTATCTTTGAAATGTTACCTGTGTCCTATTGGAAGTACTGTTCAATGATTCTGTCCCTGTTGTCTGTTTCAGCCCCGTCGTCTTCCTCCTCGTCACTCTCCTCAGGTTCCACCGCTGCCACAACACCACCGTCTCGACCATCCTCCTGCAGGAAAGGCACCTGGCGGCGCAAAGCCAGGTTGTGAAGCATGCAGCAGGCCACGATGATGTGACACACCTTCTTAGGTGAGTACATTAGGGATCCACCGGTCATATGCAGGCAGCGAAACCTGGCCTTTAGGAGGCCAAAGGTGCGTTCGATCACCCTCCTAGTATGCCCATGGGCCTCATTGTACCGTTCCTCTGCCCTGGTCCGGGGATTCCTTACTGGGGTCAGTAGCCACGACAGGTTGGGGTACCCAGAGTCCCCCACTAGCCATACACGGTGTCTCTGTAGCTGTTCCATCACGTAAGGGATGCTGCTATTCCTGAGGATGTAGGCGTCATGCACTGACCCTGGGAATTTGGCATTTACATGCGAGATGTACTGGTCAGCCAAACACACCACCTGGATGTTCATTGAATGGTAACTTTTTCTGTTCCTGTACACCTGCTCCCTGTCTCTTGGGGGAACCAAAGCCACATGGGTCCCATCAATGGTACCAATTACGTTGGGAATATGACCAAGGGCGTAGAAATCACCCTTCACTGTAGCCAATTCGCCCACCTCAGGGAAAATGATGTAGTTCCTCACGGATTTCATCAGGGCAGACAACACTCTGGATAACACCTTTGAAAACATGGGCTGAGACATCCCGGAAGCAATTCCCACGGTTGTCTGAAATGACCCACTTGCCAAGAAATGTAGTACTGACATGACCTGCACCAGAGGGGGAATCCCTGTGGGTTGGCGGATGGGGGACATCAGGTCGGGCTCCAGCTGGGCACACAGTTCATGGATAGTGGCACGGTTAAGACGGTAGGTCAGGATAATGTGGCGTTCTTCCATTGTCGACAGGTCCACCAGCGGTCGGTACACGGGAGGATTCATCCGTCTCCTCGCCCAACCCAGCGGACGGTGCCTAGGAAGGACAACATGGAGCACACAGTCAGGCAACCCACAGGTACGTACTCACAGCTAGCACAGTATACGATTCTCTATGCAGTGAATGGCGTGTCTGAGTGGCTATGCAAGGCCTAGGCCTGTGTGACGCAGTTGAAATTGAGCCATGTGGGCCCTGGAAATGGCGGCTGCCTGACCTGTGAAGTGTGACAATGGGATGTGAGGTCAATGCGCTGGCGTGGCACACCGCGGCGGGCGGTGGGCGAAGACCGCGGCGCGAAGCCGCATTGGTTAACATTGAAGCCTATGGGTTTCAGGAGCCAATGGCGAAGGGCGCCGGCGGTGGCGGGACGCACCGCCGCGGTACGCACCGCCGCGGACGTGACCGCCATTTTCTATCTACTTATCCACTTGCGACTTGAACTTTCACAGGAGAGGACCTATACTGCAAGTGTTGCTGTGACCTCGGTCTGGAAGGGACAAAGGCTGCTGCGACTGGGGAAAGGGCCCCTGCCTTCACTGGAGAGGAGTTGGAGAAACTTGTGGATGGGGTCCTCCCCCAGTATGCGCTACTCTACGGTCCTCCAGAACAACAAGTGAGTTTAATTCAATCTGGATTTGGGGCCACTGGCTGGCTTGGGGGCCTGGCGGGGATGGGGGGCATGTTGGGGCTGGCGGGGGGCCTGGCGGGGGGCCTGGCGGGGATGGGGGGCATGTTGGGCCTGGCGGGGGGCCTGGCGGGGATGGGGGGCATGTTGGGCATGGCGGGGGGCCTGGCGGGGGGCCTGGCGGGGATGGGTGGCATGTTGGGCATGGCGGGGGGCCTGGCGGGGATGGGGGGCATGTTGGGCATGGCGGGGGCCTGGCGGGGGGCCTGGCGGGGATGGGGGGCGTTGGGCCACTGGAAAGGAAAATGCTGAGTAACTTGAACGTGGTATTTCTCCCTCCCTGTACGTGTCACATAGGTCCGCGCCCATGAGAAGATCGGGATTTGGCGTGCCATCGCCAAGGAAGTCCGGGCCCTGGGGGTCCACCATCGACGGGGCACCCACTGCCGCAAGAGGTGGGAGGACATCCGCCGCGGGACCAAGAAGACCGCCGAGTCTCTGCTGGGGATGGCCTCCCAACGTAGGCGGGGTGCCTGCCGTCAACTGAGCCCCCTGATGTTCCGGATCCTGGCGGTGGCCTACCCTGATTTGGATGGGCGCGTGAGGGCAGCACAGCAGACACAAGGGGGTGAGTCCAAGCATTATCTACTCTGTTGTCGCGCAGTGGAGGTGTCTGGGTGGGGGAGGAGGGCTGGGGGTCCCCCTAGGCCAGGGCGATATCTGTAGGCTGGGCACCCCCGTAAGCCCCTGTGTCCCCAGCCACCACCCTCAGTAGTTTGTCAGTACAGCCATCCCTGGGCCGTGTCATCCATGGGTGCAGTTGTCAACTCTAGGCGTGTAGGGCATGTTCCACGGAATGCGTAGCGTACCCCAAGTGCGCAACTTAGTGCAGGGGGCATCTGTGTCTGTCATGTCCGCTAACTGTACCGGAGATCCATGTACTCAATATCCCTTTATTTCTCTCTCCCCCCCCCTTTTTGTTTGTCTTTCTGTGCTTGTGTGCATCAGCATCATCAGGCGGAGGAGAAGTGGCATCGGGGCAGGAGGGAGCTGCATCTCACATGGCCCAGGAGGGCCATGCCACAGAGTCAGACTGGACCAGTGAGACGGAGGGCGAGGGGAGCTCCACGACGGGGACGACTGGACCCTGCAGCGACACGGACACGTCCTCGGAAGGGGGCTCCCTTGCGGGGGTGGCACCATCCGTGCCCCCCGCCATTACAGGTACAGCCGCCACCCAGCGCACCATCTCCGCCCTCCCAGCAGCCCCTCAGCGTTCGCCCCGTGCCCGCTCTGCCAGGAAGCCGGGCATCTCCTTCGCCCCAGGCACCTCAGGCCCTGCCCCTGTTACCCCCGCTGCCCTCAGTGAGGAGGTCATTGACCTCCTCCGAACGCTCATTGTTGGGCAGATTACCCTTTTGAATGCCATCCAGGGGGTGGAGAGGGAGGTTCATCGCAGCAATGCGTACCTGGAGGGCATTCATTCGGGTCAGGCTGCCCATCAGCGATCGTTCCAGGCTCTGGCCTCAGCACTGACGGCAGCCATTGTCCCTGTCTCCTGCCTGCCTCTACTAACTCCCTCCTCCCAGTCTCCTGTTCCTCTGCCTATCCCACCCACACCATCAGACCAGCCTGCACACACCTCAACACCCAAGAGAAGCTCATCCAAACATAAGCACCACAGATCACGCAGACATTCACACACGCAACATTCCGATGCAGACATGCCATCAGTCACTACCACCTCTGTGACCCCCACCTCCTCGTCTCCCTCCTCCCTCCCTGTGACGTCTACACTCACACCTCCATTCACCTCACCATCAGCCAGTGTTTCCATCACCAGCACACCCTCCACTCCAGTCCGCACACGTGCAGTCACCACCCCCACTGCCATTTACACGTCCCCTGTGTCCTCTCCCACTGTGTCTGTCACCCCCTCTTCCACACCACACAAACGCAGCCACCCACCCACCCAACAGCCATCCACCTCACGACAGCCTATCCCTCCTGCACCTGCACCCAAAGACAGCAAACGTGACTCACCTACAACCACATCCTCTCCCTCCACTCCCATTCCCACTGTACCTACCACTCTCCATTGTCCCAAGAAGCTCTTCCTCGCCACTACTAACTTCTTTCCTGACCCTGAGCCCCCCCCTCCTTCTCGTCGGGGTAAGAAGAGCACCTCAGCCACCACCAGCCCTGCAGCCCCCTTGACAAGGGTGCAGGGGTATTGGAGCCCGCCAGCCCGCATGTCTGGATCTTCGCCCAGCAGCAAGGGGACAGCCAGCCCACCCCCTGGGAAGAGGAGCAGAAGGCGGAAGGGGCGCCGCAGGAGCCCGCCTTCTACGTCCCCCCAGGACACCACCCAGAGACAGTCACCAGCCACAGCTCCAAAGGGAGGAAAGGGCCACAGGCCCACGACTAAGGAGGGTAAGGGCAGCAAGTCGGAGAGGTCAGGCAGCAGGCCTGCTGCCCAGGAGGAGCCCACAACCCCCATAGCCGCTGCCCCGGGAGGAACCGGCACAGCTGCCCCGGGAGAGCCCACCACCCCCATAGCCGCTGCCCAGGGAGGACCCAGCCCAGCTGGCCAGGAGGGCCCCACCACCCACAGCCCAGGTGGGCATTGAAGGAGCACCATCCCCGCTGCCCAGGAGGGCACCACCAGGCAATGAGCAGTTGGCCATAGACCGTCCGCCGTCTCCAGAACCGCTGAACTGGGCCCCGCCGTCTCAAGAACCGCTCCGCTGGGCCCCGCCGTCTCAAGAACCGCTCCGCTGGGCCCCGCCGTCTCAAGAACTGCTCCGCTGGGCCCCGCCGTCTCAAGAACTGCTCCGCTGGGCCCCGCCGTCTCAAGAACCGCTCCGCTGGGCCCCGCCGTCTCAAGAACCGCTGAACTGGGCCCTTCAAGGCAAGGAGCGCTGAACTGGGCCCCGCCGTCTCAAGCACCGCTGAACTGGGCCCCGCCGTCTCAAGCACCGCTGAACTGGGCCCCGCCGTCTCAAGCACCGCTGAACTGGGCCCCGCCGTCTCAAGAACCGCTCCGCTGGGCCCCGCCGTCTCAAGAACCGCTGAACTGGGCCCTTCAAGGCAAGGAGCGCTGAACTGGGCCCCGCCGTCTCAAGCACCGCTGAACTGGGCCCCGCCGTCTCAAGCACCGCTGAACTGGGCCCCGCCGTCTCAAGCACCGCTGAACTGGGCCCCACCGTCTCAAGCACCGCTGAACTGGGCCCCGCCGTCTCAAGAACCGCTCTGCTGGGCCCCGCCGTCTCAAGAACCGCTGAACTGGGCCCTTCAAGGCAAGGAGCGCTGAACTGGGCCCCGCCGTCTCAAGCACCGCTGAACTGGGCCCGCCGTCTCAAGCACCGCTGAACTGGGCCCCGCCGTCTCAAGAACCGCTGAACTGGGCCCTTCAGGGCAAGAACCGCTGGCCCTTTGGCAGACGTGGCAGGGCAGGATCTATCTCGGGCAGGGCTGCAGGATGTCCTCTGGCCAACTTGCCTCCTCCAGTGGCAGTGGGGTCTGTTATGGACTGTATGGACTGTGGCTTTGCTCTCCCCAGGATGGCCCAGTGGGCAGGCCACCCACTGTATGGACTGTTTGGACTGTGGCTTTGCTCTCCCCAGGATGGCCCAGTGGGCAGGCCACCCACTGTATGGACTGTTTGGACTGTGGCTTTGCTCTCCCCAGGATGGCCCAGTGGGCAGGCCACCCACTGTATGGACTGTATGGACTGTGGCTTTGCTCTCCCCAGGATGGCCCAGTGGGCAGGCCACCCACTGTATGGACTGTATGGACTGTGGCTTTGCTCTCCCCAGGATGGCCCAGTGGGCAGGCCACCCACTGTATGGACTGTATGGACTGTGGCTTTGCTCTCCCCAGGATGGCCCAGTGGGCAGGCCACCCACTGTATGGACTGTATGGACTGTGGCTTTGCTCTCCCCAGGATGGCCCAGTGGTCATGGAGTCCCCTCGTGGATCTGGCGTCGTGTACTCAAGTGGCTGAGGTGCCCCCCCTTTCCTTCCCCCTGAGGTGCCTGTCCTATTTTCTTTCTGATGCCCCTGCAGTGTTCTCTCCGTGGAGTTCTTGTCGTGGGACTGGGCCTTGCCCCTTTGCACAGGACCCCTGTGATCCACGGACAGTGGTTGGACTACATTTAGTAGCTGTATATATTTTGTACATAGTTTATTTATTTTTTGGGATTAATGGCGTACATATTTCAATATATCTGCCCGTTTATGATCTCTTCTTTTGGTCTTTGCATTATTTCGGAGGGGGGTGGTTTGTGGGTTGTGACAGTGATCTGTGGGAATGCATTGATGTGTGTGTTGTAGTGGGTGTGGGTGGGTGGGTGTGTGCCGGTAATCTTTTCCCTCCCCTGTGTCGTAGGTGCAGTACTCACCGATGTCTTCCGCGCCGCCGGGCGTGCTCCTGGTATATGAGGAGGAATAGGAGTGCGGGGATGACCTGTAACTCTGGCTCCATACTGCCGGAATCTCGCGTGGAGTGCGTAGAGGTGAGCGTTTTCCCGTTCGTAGTCTGTTTCCGCCGTGTTCTTATCGGCGGTGCTCCCGCCCCGGAAAAGGTGGCAGATTGGTGGGTCGTAATAGGGTGGGCGGTACTTTGTCTGCCGCCGGGCTGTTGGCGGGAACCGCCGCGCTGTTTGTTTGTACCGCTGTGGCGGTCGGAGTGTTAAGTTGGCGGGCTGTGTTGGCGGTTCCCGCCAGGGTCAGAATTGCATATTTTAGACCGCCGGCCTGTTGGCGGCTTGGCCGCCGCTTTATCACCGACCGCCAGGGTCAGA
Organism: Pleurodeles waltl; assembly: GCF_031143425.1. Lineage (NCBI taxonomy): Eukaryota > Metazoa > Chordata > Amphibia > Caudata > Salamandridae > Pleurodeles > Pleurodeles waltl. The sequence continues at coordinate 237,450,883 of NC_090436.1, forward strand.
ATGAGGGCCTAATAGCTCTAACTTGGGCAAATGCGAGACCCGTTGCATTGCAAATGTTTGTTGGTACAGGGGCTAAATAATTCCCATATAACACAACATAAAGTAACATCATAAAATACGTTCTAGAACGTGCAGTACAGAATGGTGCTGTGACTGTGGTTCTCTTGGTTCAGTGTTTTTTTCTCAAAATTGAGTTGGATACTGGCAATAGCAGAGTTTTTATCCGCCTTGCTCATTCTGCAGTTTTCATCCCCTTCCTAGAGTGGAACAAGTAAAGTTAGGAGTGGATCCCATGCTTGCCTCACCATTCATATTAGGAATGCATCTATGTGCTGACATTCAGCAAGGCTGAAATACGTTTGCAATTGCTTGAGACCCCTTTTTCAAGGGGAAAAGGCCAAGGCAGCTCAGGCCAGGTTGTCCCTTCTGGAGAAGGGCTACGAGTAATGTGCATATTGTGGCTCCCTATTTGTCACAACACAAGTCAGCTGGAAGACAAAGGTACAACATGCCTGAAGAGGAATTGCCAGTGGTCCACATGGAGTGAACCTTTTTATTTTCCTTGGCCAAGATTCACAAAGCTTTTGCGTTGGGTTTGCATTACTTTTGTAACGCAACCGTGAAGCAAAATAATTATTGGGATTTACAGACCAACGCAAATTGGTATTTTTACAGTAATTACGAAAATCCCAGGCAAGATGTGCTACTGTAACCTTTTTTAGGACTGGTTTAAAAGCAGTTGTAGCTATTGTACTTGGCAATCTAAAAACTGATATATATTGTTAGTAGTAGTGTTACATACCGAAAGTTATGTTGTTTCTCCCTTCTTTATTATTAGTTTATTGGAGTGGCAATTAAAGTGGGACAGACTACAGGAAATTGTACACAGTAGAAATGTATCAGCTAACTTTAGCTGAAGGCTTGACTGGTGCTGTCAGGTATGGTGGCTTGGATGAGCTCTACAGGACTGGCATTCATGGACATCAATTCACCAAAATGCCAGGGGTAGTGGAAGTGACATCATGCGCCTTTGTACCTCCACTTTCACTCACACACGCATACTTACATATACACACAAATTCACACTTACATACGCACACTCTCTCACATAAACACACCCCCACCCGCAAGCACACACACAACATATATTTAAAAGCGTTTTTTACTTATCTCAGCTGCCATGGAATAGCATATTTCAGCTAATTGCACTCCATTTTTACTACACTAATATTAAATAATGTGCTATCATTCACTATTAGTGTGATAAAAATTGACAGAAAATAACGAGAGTGCAGTCCCAACTGACGTCCATAAGGACAGCTGCTACTGTGTTCCTGGCACTGAATTTGCCATCTCTGGGGTCAGGGGTCGCAAAGGCAGTGCCAGGGGTCACAAAGAGCAAGCCAAGGGTCTCAACTGCCACCCCTGGCGACCCCTAAATGACGTCCATGCCCGCATTTGATAATTACACCGTCCTTTATATTGAGTGACCCCATTTTTCCTGTGCACAGGAGCTTGTGCTTTTTTGGGCAGCATATGGGTGTGAATTCCCCAGCAGTACTGGACTTGTTCATCCTTTGTTGTCGCAAAGTGGGAAAGGAAATACTGTGTAGCAAGCAGTTGTTTCTGGAGGAAGTCACATGTACTTGTGTGCAACATACCTCTTTGATGAAGTATAGGTGAGTGGAAAACTTTCGCACTGCCAAGCAGTTAATGTTTTGCTTTTCTTTTTTTTTCTTTCAACAAGTTTGAAAAGTTATTTTGAAAAAGAATATGGATTTAAAATAGACTTAACTCTTCCCTTGCAAATATTGTAAGGAGCGGCATGGTCTTTATCTTGTAACAGTGGATACAGTCTGTGCGTTTTCTTAATATGAAATAGACTAATTTTGAGTTTAATATGTTACAATGACAAGCCAAACTACACAGAGCATTGTTATTTTTTGATATAGCACTACATGGTGTATAAGATAGCATTTCCAATCAAGGTAAACATCAGAAATTATGCTGTAAGCAACATCATTGTCTTTTTTGCTGCATATGCTTGTAGCAATTCGTTGAGTGCTTAATAAGGCCACATTTATGGTTTTCTTGTATCATCAATAATCTCAGAAAACCATTGATCGGGAAATGTTCTAGGAAATCAAGTCAATACCTGTGAACTTTGTCAGTGCTTGTTTACTTAGTCCCTAAACGTATTCCTGACTTTTTGATTTTTGGCAAGTTTTTGGTGCCCTTCACGTCAACGAATCATCGCAGACCGCAGACTGCTGCTCCTCAGGGACAACCTTTAGGCGTTCCTTGAGAGGGCAATCATCTATTGGTCTCTCCTCATTGCAGTCGTAAGCATGTAACTCTCTTTACAACCCTGTGAACAAGCCCTGGCTAGAGGCAGTATATTACAGCCTTAGTTACAGTAGTGTAGGACCCACACACTATCTACTCTCTTTCCTGTGTTAATTAAGTACTTAGATGTTTGTGAACAATATGAACAGAGCCTATTGCAAAAGTGTGATCATCAGAACATGTATACACAGTAAATGCTTGTCTGAACGTTATTGGTGAATCTGTAACTTGGAGTAGGCCTAAATGAAATTTTAATTACACCTGAGTAATTTCAGTAATTTCACTTTACGCTTTGGACTCGAAATTACAGAACATTATACAATTATGTCAATTTGTGTAATTTGGTACAAAAATCCTTTTGCAGGAGAAGAAGAACAACACACATAGGTACTGGAAGCGTCTGCTGTTCATGTTCTGCTGCGTTTACATTATACGGAGCGTTAACGCTGAAGATGCAACCAGGCTTACAAAGTGCAGTCAAAATTCTTCACAACTTTCCAAACAGTGCTGTGAACAGAAGCCCTGCAAGGCACAGATCATCCAGTTTTGGAAAAAGAGACTCAAAACATGAATCCTCAAGTACTTCAAAGGGTAATCTGCTTACCTGAACTAATCAGAGTCATTATACTGCTGCTGAGGGTGGCTCAGGTGAGGTGCCTAGGGTTGTGTTTAGGGAGATGTCCATAACTGCACTGAGAAGAGATTTGGCAAAAAGCCACTCTGTTGATGGAGCCCTTCAAAGATTACCCTGAGGCCAGCCCATCACAGGGACAGAGTAGGAGCATGAATAGAACAGGTCTTGACTTCCAGCAAGGGGAGTCAGAGAGAGCTCTGGTCACGGCGTCAGCCAATCCCGTGAACAGTTACAATGCTGTGGCCTTCCTGCAATCACCACCACCTTTTGATACAGCTGCTAACGCGTCCGTCTATGTTAATTTATACACATCGGGACTCGTTTCAGGCCGATGAATCTTTGGACCCAGTGGTGAGACACCGTAAGACGAGACAACTGATCAATACATCAAACCATATGTCAATAATATTGTTAACATATATCATCACAATATATTTCACTCTAGACATTAATAAATCTTCGACGCAACCATGACCTTTCAGTCATGAATAACCACACCTTATTGAAGGTTTGTGAATTTTATTCCCTATTGATTACAATCTAATAGCAAATGTATTAATCTCAAAACCAAGAAGCAAAGAACATTATCACAAAGCGGCGACTATGATAAGTTTTCATCAATGCAAAGATCACAAATATAAGATAATCATATGAAGATAACAAATCAAAATACATAGAACCTCCTAAAGGTCTTAGTTCAGCATAGCATCATGTCAGTCACGTCAGTTACGTCAGTCAAGATGAACACCTCATCTAGCCACTGATTAGTATTAGCATGTTGGGCTTCATGCAAAACAATTTAGAACATCAATTTGGAAAAACGTCTAACTAAGGTCTCTAATCAAAACACACAGCAGTTGGTACCTAGAAAGGAAAGGCAAAATAAATGAATTTCCATTAGCAACGGTATAATTACCCTCCTCGGAATAGGTCAGCATACAGGATCAGTCTTCGTCTTCAGGACATCAGTTAGATCGCCGTCAATCTATCTAATCTAAGGGCAGGGGACACTTCCCTCATAAGGAGGAAAGTGTAATGGGGCAGTCTATGGGTGAGGATGGTTTTGTCTAAGTCTCAAATCACCAAATAGAGTGACAGAGTTTCTGGATGCAATCGATATCATTCCCTACCTAATGCCCTTTGTCTCTTGTGTCATGGGTTTTTATCCCTTTTTTGTAATACATTCCCCCAAAATTCTATTGGTCAGTCACTACACCCCACTATCTGTAACCTATCATTTTATACATTAAGTAATACATTTGTCATTCTATGATATTTCTCGTGCTTCTAATTGGTCTTTATAATTGACGTTTTCGTAGGTGGCACATCCGTGGTTACTTCATTTTCTGGCACATACTTCGGGTCAAGAGTTCTCCTTTCCGCGATTTAATGTCCTTGAAAGTGTCCATGTTTGTTGCGAAGTCCATAATTTTTATACTAAAGCTGCTAGCATGCGGATGAGAAAAATTAGCATTGTTGCAAATAAGCGAAGAAAAGAACAATTGCTGGTTCATGGCCTTTTGCAAATCAGTACACTGGAGAAACAGAAAAAATACGCTTTAATATGAGAGCTACACAGCCAGTTTTCGATTCACGCTAACTTAAGGCGTATGGATTCTAATAAATGCAGTCTTCGTACGTGTTAACATATTCAATTAATCATAATACAAGCAATTATTTCTTACAGTCGACATTAGTTTATGCATGTGAACATTCTCCACGTTCAAAATATGTTTCAATGAATAATATTATTATTACAGCATTGTTAAATATAAGCATTTCACATCTAGAATAGGTAATATTTAAACTACGCTCTCTCAGTCCCTCCTCTAATGACGCTCGTCATCACACAATCTTTTGATCTTAATTTTTCACCTTGCACATAATACGCATTTCAACATCTTGCCCTTTATGTGAGCTTTCCCATATTTCATTGAACATTTTCTCTCTTTCACTTTCTTCATTTCTTTTGGTTCTTTTAGTCCAATTTCTTTTTACCTTGTCATTGATTTTACATGCTCCCCATAATCCTAATAAACAAATTAAAACAATTAATAGACCCATCATAATTTTTGCAAGTACCCCATTCCAAATGTTGGTAAACCAGCTTCCCACTCGGGCAATTCCTTTTCCAAATTTTTCACAAACACCAAGTTCTTTGAGATCCTTCAAATCTGTACTATCTCTGGTAAGGTTAGTAAGCATGTTTCTAATTTTCTTACTGTTATCTGGAATAAATGAACAACAATGACGCTCATTAAGCATTTTACAAACACCTCCACTCTTTGCTAAAAGAATGTCTAAAGCAAGCCGATTTTGAAGAGTCATAGCTCTTTCTGCAGCAAGTTCAGTATCCATCAGGAGTATAGCTCCTGTAAAATTTGTCAGCATGTTCTCCACAATAGTAGACAACTTTTGAATTTTCATAGAATTCAAGATAACCCCTACTGATGGGATTATGGCTCCAAATATATCACCAATGACAGCCGCCACTGATTCTCGTTTTTGTCTAGGATGTTGTAATTCAGACGTTTTAGGTATTTGTTTTAAGTCATCAATCTGGTATATCTTTGGAAATACTATTCCCAAATAACATGTCCCATACCATCCCTTAGGAAGACTGTAATATGCATTCAGTCCACAAATATAATAGATTCCAGGGATTGCTGGATCTTGTCCATTTAACAGAAAGGTCCATTTACTCTGAAACAAAAACACATGCCTACATTCACTCGTACCCACAAACAAATTGTCTTGATCGGATTTTGGTCTATGTATACAGAGTCTACCTACGTGTAATGCATCTATAGCTAATTTGCCTTGTGTTTTAATTGCAGTGTAAGCATAATCATTTGCATAAGTACGTTTTTCTAGGCCTTTTTCTAACCTTTCTTTCAGTGCTTTGCGTCTATCATCTGTGTGATCAAAAAAGCTTTTCTCTACAGGAGACAATAAGCAAGTCAAATTATTGCGATGTGCATAAGCAGTTCCAAATGTAAGTGTTGGCTCAAAGAATCCTCTAACTAATTTAATATCATGCTCTTTAGCTAATTCATTTAGGAATTCAATCACAGGCACAAAAGAAAACACAACATCCAAATTTGAATAAAAGTATTGCACATGCTCTTGATTATAGAATCTTGTTAATAGCAAGCTGCAACTACTTCCATAAGTAAGAGGGAGGCTATGATAAGTGACTCCCTCCTGCACAGACGAAGGAATTTTAGTACATACATAACAATCTTTCGCATCCATAGTTTCCACATACTCATTTAACAAGCGATAGAAGACATTAGTAGAAAGTTCCCCTTTTGCATTAGTTCCCTCATGCATATGTCTTGCGTCTTGCTCAAATCTCTCCCACGGTGATAGTTTAGTAGTGGTAGTTTCAGGTTTCGAAGTTGCATTAATAGTTTCTCTCTCTCTCCATGGCATTCCCACAATCACTCCCACAATCATTACTGCACATACAACACCTATTATAAGACCTAACCAACCACACACCTTACTTCCTTTGCTACTGTAAGCCATGTTTGTATAGAATCAGAATAGCAGATCAACAATCAACTTGAGAAGAAAACTCTTTTTGCGTATATTACAGCGTCTTCACTCACTCCAGGACCCTTTTCGTCAATTCAGGTTAGCAGCTTGTCGTAATTAGGTTTCCTTAAAGTCAAATCCAGGTTTAGTGTCACTTTCCGGTAGTTTCTAAAGATTCTTTCTCTTTTCAGCTTTCACGAATTCAATTTTATCCGAATTTTCCCTTTGAATATCTTCACGTACCGTAGTATTGGCCTGGTATTTCTCGATCAAAGCAGAATGCTAAAAATTCTTGTTGCCATTCAGAGGTTGTAGCATATGCCCATTCAGGACCTGTATATCTTCTGTTTGCTAATCTCTTCCTTTTTAGCCTTCGTTCACCTTGTTGTTCTCCATCACTCAGATCATCTGCTTGTGAAGTATCACTTTCTTCTATTATTGTCTCGTTTGATACCTCTCTTATTTTAGGATGTGACTTGTCTGGCCAATTATCGCCTCTGTGTGTCTTGGTTCGATGTTTCCCTTCAGGACGTTGGACAGCACCCTCCTCTTGTGATATGGTGTTTTCTCTTGACGGACCTGCAACTGGTTCAGGAGACTCTGACTCGTTTTGATTTGTATCTACAATTTCTCCGTCTCTTTCGTCTTCCTGTTCTATGCTGAGTTCGGGCTCTAAATCGTATTCGTCTACTTCTGGGAGAACCTCTCCTTGACTTAGTTCTCCTGCTGCCTCAACTGAGATAGGCACTCTGTCACCTCTCTCGAACTCATTGACAGTTTGAGGGACAAGGCTGTTCTCAGTGGGCTCTCTGGTAGTCTCAGTTCCTTCTTGACTGATCTCTGACTCTGAGAGTTCTCTTCCTGAAGTTGGTGTACCGGAGACTTCAATTTCCTCTTCAACAGGACTCGTTACCTTTTTTGTGTGACTGGCATGTATCCAGTTGGGAACTCTGGCACACTTCACAGCAGTGGTGGTCGTCAATATTACTTGATACGGCCCCTTCCAGCGCGGCTCAAGACACGATTTTCTCACGTGCTTCTTGACAACCACCCAATCTCCAGCTTGCAGAGAGTGTCCTGGTTCGCCAATTGGTGGCAACGTACCATTCATCTGTTCAACTAGTCCTGATGCTTCAGGGCGATAGCTAAAATGCAGCTTTTGTTCAATGTTGAGTGCGGCACACAGAAGTTTAATAACCTCATTGTCGAAGTGTCTCCCCCTATCTGACTCTATAGAAACCGGAAACCCGAACCTTGGTATTAATTCCCTGAGTAGTAGTTTTGCAACTGTAAGACTGTCATTCCTACGTGTGGGATATGCCTCAATCCAATGACTGAAAACACACACAATCACCAACACGTACTTCAATCCTCCACAAACAGGCATTTCAATAAAATCCATTTGCATTTTGTTGAATGGACCTCCAGCTCTCCCAATGTGGCTCAAAGTTACCACAGTTCCTTTTCCAGCATTCATCTTTTGACAGATGACGCACCAGTGGCAAGTAATTTCTGCGGCATGTCTGAATTTTGGATTAAACCAATCAATCTTAAAGGATCTGATCATGGCATCTCTTCCTAGATGGGCCTGCCCATGGTATAACCGTGCAAACTGCGACAAAAGACTATTTGGTAGAACCAGTTTTCCCTCTTCTGAAACCCACAGATCATCTGCCCTTTGTACACACTGCATTTTCTGCCAGGAACGTTTTTCTTCTTTGCTAGCACGACTTTGTAATGTCTTTAGTTCATCTAAGGTATCAACCACTCATAATGCTAGACTTAAACTTGTGTCGTTTTCAGGTTGTGGTAACAATTCCCACTGCTCCTTAAATGATATACAGTTTAATGCACAAAATCTTGCAACTTGATCTGCATAGCATAGCCGTTTCCCATTGACACAAAGGGGGTCATTCTGACCCTGGCGGTCAGTGTTAAAGCGGCGGCCAACCCGCCAACAGGCTGGCAGTCCAAAAAATTGAATTCTGACCCTGGCGGGAACTGCCAACACAGGCCGCCGCTTTAACACTCCGACCGCCACGGCGGCACAAACAAACAGCGCGGCGGTCACCGCAAACAGACAGGTGGCAGACAATGTACCGCCCACCCTATCACAACTCACCAATCCGCCACCTTTTCCGGGGCGGGAGCCCCGCCGATAAAAACACGGCGGAAACAGACATTTCCAATGGAAAACGCTCACCTCGACACACTCCACGCGGAATCGGGACAGCATGGAACCGGAACTCCACATCCTCCCAGCCATTGCCTTCCTGCTCTTCTTCCAGGCTCACGAACGTCGCCGCAGACGACAACGGTAAGTACTGCACCTACGACACAGGGGAGGGGGGAGGAGGAAAGGTTATGGGCACACACATACGCCACACACCCACCCCCACCCTCACCCCCACCGAAATACCTACACACCAATGCAGATTGAAAAGTCAGAGTGACACCCCCAAACCCCCAAAACAAAAATGCAAAGACAAAAGGCAATGATTGTAAAAATAGAACTATATTACATCAATAATTAAGTATAGCGAACTTACCAATATATAAAGAATTAATACACATCTAGAACTATATATATACAAGTAGCAAAAGTCCGGCACAGTTTTGCAAAGTCCAAATGTCAGTGGGCCAATGTGCACCAACACATGGGCAAAGCCCACACACGAGATCGAGTCCATTGGAGAGAACACTGCTGGGGCATCACAAAAATAAAAAACTGGCACCTCAGGGGGAAGGGAAGGGGTGGCACCTCAGCCAGATGAGTCCACGACGCCAGATCCACGAAGGGCCTCCATGCCCACTGTGCCATCCTGGGGAGTGCAAAGCCACAGTCTCTCAAGTCTCTACAGTGGGTGGATTGCCCACTGTGCCATCCTGGGGGGTGCAAAGCCACAGTCCATCAGGTGGATTACAGCGGAGCGGTGCTTGACAGGAGGGCCCAGCGGAGCGGTGCTTGAGATGAGGGCCCAGCGGAGCGGTGCTTGAGATGAGGGCCCAGCGGAGCGGTGCTTGACAGGAGGGCCCAGCGGAGCGGTGCTTGACAGGAGGGCCCAGCGGAGCGGTGCTTGACAGGAGGGCCCAGCGGAGCGGTGCTTGAGATGAGGGCCCAGCGGAGCGGTGCTTGACAGGAGGGCCCAGTGGAGCGGTGCTTGACAGGAGGGCCCAGCGGAGCGGTGCTTGAGATGAGGGCCCAGGGGAGCGGTGCTTGACAGGAGGGCCCAGCGGAGCGGTGCTTGACAGGAGGGCCCAGCGGAGCGGTGCTTGACAGGAGGGCCCAGCGGAGCGGTGCTTGAGATGAGGGCCCAGCGGAGCGGTGCTTGACAGGAGGGCCCAGCGGAGCGGTGCTTGACAGGAGGGCCCAGCGGAGCGGTGCTTGAGATGAGGGCCCAGCGGAGCGGTGCTTGACAGGAGGGCCCAGCGGAGCGGTGCTTCACAGGAGGGCCCAGCGGAGCGGTGCTTCACAGGAGGGCCCTGTTCAGCGGTGCCTGTCTTGGCGGGGCCCTGTTCAGCGGTGCTTCTCACGGCGGGGCCCTGTTCAGCGGTGCTCTTCACGGCGGGGCCCTGTTCAGCGGTGCCCTTCACGGCGGGGCCCTGTTCAGTGGTGCCTGTCTTGGCGGGGCCCTGTTCAGCGGTGCTTCTCACTGCGGGGCCCTGTTCAGCGGTGCTCTTCACGGCGGGGCCCTGTTCAGCGGTGCCTGTCTTGGCGGGGCCCTGTTCAGCGGTGCTTCTCACGGCGGGGCCCTGTTCAGCGGTGCTCTTCACAGCGGGGCCCTGTTCAGCGGTGCCCTTCACGGCGGGGCCCTGTTCAACGGTGCCTGTCTTGGCGGGGCCCTGTTCAGTGGTGCTTCTCACGGCGGGGCCCTGTTCAGCGGTGCTCTTCACGGCGGGGCCCTGTTCAGCGGTGCCTGTCTTGGTGGGGCCCTGTTCAGCGGGGCTTCTCACGGCGGGGCCCTGTTCAGCGGTGCTTGTCTTGGCGGGGCCCTCTTCAGCGGTGCTCCTCACGGCGGGGTCCTGTTCAGCGGTGCCTGTCTTGTGTTTCGAGTGAACCACACCTGGCCAATACTTCCTGCTCAGTCAGCATCGGACCTTTCCGTTGCGGGGCCCTCCTGTGATGGAGTCCTGGGGCCCTGGGTCTCCTCCGATACCCCCGGAATGGGGCTGGTGGGGCCCTCATGGCCAGGTCGGCTGCTCCCTGCCTTTTGCGCTTTGCTGCCCTTGCCCTCCTTGGCAGACTCTCCGTGGCCCTTGGCTCCCTTACCCGATGTGGCAGGTGACGGTGCAAGGCTACCCTCCATGGGGGCAGGCGTATCAGGCCTGTCGCGCCTGCCCTTCAGTTTTTTGCTCCTCTTCCCAGGGGGGGGGGCTGGCTGTGCCTTTGCTGCTGGCCGATGTCCCTGCACAAGGAAAGGGCGGACTCCAAAAACCAGCCACGACGTTCTTGGGAGTTGCTGGGCTGGTGGTGGCTGAGGTGTTTTTGGAACTCTTACGAGATGGAGGGGGTGGGTCAGGTGAGGAAAAGAGGTCCAGTTTATAGAGGATTAGTTTTTTAGGAGCCATGGGAAGGGTAGCTGGAGTGGGTATGGGAGTGGAGGAAGAGGATGTGGTTGTAGGAGAGTCAAGTCTGGTGTCTTTGGGTGCAGGTGCTTGGGCTGGAGGCTGACGTGAGGTGGATGGCTGTTGGTTGGGTGCCTGCCTGCGTTTGTGTGGTTTGGAAGCGGGGGTGACAGACACACTGGGAGAGGACACAGGGGACGTGTACATGGCAGTGGGGGTGGTGACTGCACGTGTGCGGACTGGTGTGGAGGGTGTGCTGGTGATGGGTGTACTGGCTAATGGTGGTGTTCATGCAGGTGTGAGTGTAGACGTCACAGGGAGGGAGGAGGGAGACGAGGAGGTGGGGGACACAGAGGAGGTAGTGGCTGTTGGCATGTCTGCATCTGCATGTTGCTTGTGTGAATGCTTGTGTGTTCTGTGGTGCTTATGTCTGGATGAGCTTCCCTTGGGTGTTGAGGTGTGTGCAGGCTGGTCTGTAGGTGTGGATGGGATAGGCAGAGGAACAGGGGAGTGGGACTGGGTGGAGGGAGTTAGAAGAGGGAGGCTGGAGACAGGGACAATGGCTGCCGTCAGTGCTGAGGCTAGAGCGTTGAACGATCGCTGATGGGCAGCCTGACCCGAATGAAGGCCCTCCAGGTATGCATTGCTTTGATGCACCTCCCTCTCCACACCCTGGATGGCATTCAAAAGGGTAGACTGCCCAACAATGATGGTCCTCAGGAGGTCAATGACCTCCTCACTGAGGGCAGCAGGGGTGACTGGGGCAGGGCCTGAGGTGCCTGGGGCGAAGGAGATGGCCGCCTTCCTGGCCGTGCGGGCACAGGCCGAAGGCCGAGGGGCTGCTGGGAGGGCGGAACTGGTGCGCTGTGTGGCAAGGGAGCTCCCATCCGAGGACGTGTGGGTGTCACTGACGTCTGCACGGGTCCCCGTGGTGGAGCCCCCCTCGCCCTCCGTCTCACTGGTCATGTCGGAGTCCGTTGCATGGCCCTCCGGGGCCATGTGAGATGCAGCTCCCTCTTGCGCCGATGCCACTTCTCCTCCGCCTGATGATGCTAATGCACACATTCACTGAAAAACAAAGAAATTGGGGGGGGGATGGAGAAATAAAGACAAGTTGAGTGCATGCATTGGGGACACTGTTGGCGGAGAGGACAGACACAGAAGCACCCTGCACTACGCTGCGCACTTGGGGTACACTACTCATTCCCTGGGACATGCCCTACAAGCCTATGGGCGACAACTGCCCACACAGAATACACAGGTCCATGAATAGCGTTACTGGGCACCCTACAGAGGTGGGGGGCGGGGGCACAGGACCATACCTCACGCAGGGGCCTAGCCTACAGAAATCGCCCTGGCCTAGGGATACCCACAGCCCTCCTCCCCCACCCAGGCACCTCCACTGCGCGCAAATTTAGCTGAATGTGCTGTTACTCACCCCCTTGTGTCTGCTGTGATGTCCTCAAGCGCCCATCTAAATCGGGGTAGGCCACCGCCAGGATCCGGGACATCAGGGGGGTCAAGGTACGACTGGCACCCATCCTAGGTTGGGAGGCCATCCCCAGCAGAGCCTCGGCGGTCTTCCTGCTCCCGCGGCGGATGTCCTCCCACCTCTTGCGGCAGTGGGTGCCCCGTCTGTTGTGGACCCCCAGGGCCCGGACGTCCTTGGCGATGGCACGCCAAATGTCGATCTTTTGATGGGCGCTGACCTATGTGACATGTACAGGGGGGGAAAAGAAACATCATCACTTTTCTGCATGCTCGATGTGAGTGGCCCCCTCTCCCCAAACTTGCCAGGTGGCACATGCTCTCATCTGTCGTGCCATGCATTCGTAATTCGCTCCCCTCCCCTCCATCGTACATCCACCCCACTCATCACAGGCATCACCTGTTGGTCTGGAGGACCGTAGAGTAGCGCATACTGGGGGAGGACCCCGTCCACGAGCTTCTCCAACTCTTCGGAACTGAAGGCGGGGGCCCTTTCCCGAGTCGCAGCAGCTATTGTCACTTCCAGACCGAGGTCACAGCAGCACTTGCAGTATAGGTCCTCTCCTGTGGATGGTCAGGTCTCGTGTGATTAAGCAGAGAGAAAATGGCGGTCACGCACATCGTCATTGGCTCCTGAAACCCATAGGGTTCAATGTTAACCAATGCTGCTTTGCGCCGCGGTCTTCGACCGCCTACCGCCACGGCGTGCCACGCCAGCGCAATGACCTCACTTCACATTGTCACACTTCACAGGTCAGGCAGCCGCCATTTCAAGGGCCCACATGGCTTAATTCCCACTGCGTCACACATGGCTAGGCCTTGCATCGACACTCATACAAGCTATTCAATCCAGAGAGATTTGTGTACTGTGCAGGCTGTGGGAACTTACCTGTGGGTTGATTGACTCTGTGCTCCATGTTGTCCTTCCTAGGCACCGTCCGCTGGGACTTGCGAGGAGACGGAGGAATGTTCCCGTGTACAGACCGCTGGTGGACCTGTCGACAATGGAAGAACGACATGTCATACTCACCTACAGACTCAACACTGCCACTATACAGGAACTGTGTGCCCAGCTGGAGCCAGACCTGATGTCACCCATCCGCCAACCCACAGGGATTCCGCCTCTAGTGCAGGTGCTGTCAGTACTCCATTTTTTGGCTACTGGGTCATTTCAAACTACAGTGGACATTTCATCTGGGATGTCTCAGCCTATGTTTTAAAAGGTATTGTCCAGAGTGTTGTCTGCCCTGATGAAATACATGCGGAGCTACATCATATTCCCTGAGGTGGGTGACTTGCCTACAGTGAAGGGTGATTTCTATGCCCTTGGACACATTCCCAATATCATTGGTGCCATTGATGGTACCCATGTGGCTTTGGTCCCCCCCAAAGACAATGAGCAGGTGTTCAGGAACCGAAAAAGTTATCATTCGATGAATGTCCAGGTGGTCTGTTTGGCTGACCAGTACATCTCCCATTTAAATGCCAAGTTCCCAGGGTCAGTGCATGACGCGTACGTCATGCGAAATAGCAGCATCCCTTATGTGATGGAACAGCTACAGAGACAGCGTGTGTGGCTAATTGGTGACTCTGGTTAACCCAACCTGCCTTGGCTATTGACCTCAGTGAGGAATCCCAGGACAAGGGCAGAGGAACGGTACAATGAGGCCCATGGGCGTACTAGGAGGGTGATCGAGCGGACCTTCGGCCTCCTGAAGGCCAGGTTTTGGTGCCTGCATATGACAGGTGGATCCCTAATGTACTCACCAAAGAAGGTGTGTCATATCATCGTGGCCTGCTGCATGCTTCACAACCTGGCTTTGTGACGCCAGGTGCCTTTCCTGCAGGAGGATGGTCTAGATGGTGGTGTTGTGGCCGCTGTGGAGCCTGCGGAGAGTGAAGAGGAGGAAGACGAAGACGACGACACAGACAACAGGGACAGAGTGATACTGCAGTATTTCCAGTAACACACAGGTAAGATTCTACTCCTGCATTTTATTATATCTGTAACAATACTGGCTCTCTACTGTCTGACCTTTCACCCCAATGTATGGTAACTTAGTTGTGATTTTGCCTTCCCATTTCAGTGATGTGGTCCCCACGGAGTGCCCTCTGGTTTATTTCCCCATGGACTACCGCTGTGTGACACTGGTATGTTGTCATCACAATGTATTTGGACATTTTTGGTTGGTTATATCGAATACATTTGGTTTCGAAAAATAAATAGCAGACTCCTGATGGTTTTTGTGCAATAATTGTGTTTATTGAAGTGCAAAAATTGGTGTATAGTTCAAAAAGGGTGATGGGTGATGGTGGAGGCATGTCCATGGCAGAGTCCAGACTCACGTTCGCACAGGTGCATTGTCCATATGCCTGTGGAAGGTGGAGCAGGGGCAGTTCAAGGTTGGACAGGGTGAACAAGTGGGACAGTGGGATGACATCCGGGGGGATCCGTGCATGGCGGGGGTCTTGACATCCTACTCTGTCTTCTTCCTCGATCTCAGGCCTTTCTTGCGGGGTGGTTCATGTTCTGCAGGGGGTGGGGTCCGGGTGGGCCGTTGCTGTTGTGTCGGGGCCTCCTGACCACTAGCGCCGGCGGAGGTGGTGGGCTGTTCTTCCTCCATGCTAGTGGCAGGGGCCCTTTGGGGGACCACATGGTCCCGCAATGTGGTGACAATCTGGTTGAGTGCCACCACGATTGTACCCATTGCGAAACTGATGCTGCGCAGTTCTTCCCGGAACCCCATGTACTGGCCCTCCTGCATGGCCTGGATCTCCTGGAACCTGGCCAGGACCGTCGCCATCGTCTCTTGGGAGTGGTGGTACGCTCCCATGATGGTGGTGAGGGCCTCTTGGACAGTGGGTTCCCTAGGCCTGTCCTCCCTCTGTCGCACAGCGGCCCTCCCAGTTCCCCTTTGTTCCTGGGCCTCTGTCCCCTGGACGGTGTGCCCACTACCACTGCCCCCAGGTCCCTGTTGTTGTTGGGGTGGTGGGTTGCCCTGGGTGCCCTGTAGTGGTAGACACACCGCTGCTTGACCTGTCCTGGAGACAGAGGCATGGGTCCGCTGGGTGGGTGCTGTGCTGGGGTTTCCAGAGGGGGGTAGGTCTGCTGTGGCCTGTGGCTGCCTGAGGGGAACCGACAGTCTAGAGGTCCCCGATGGGCCGGGCTGGTCATCAGGTTCTAGGTCGACAGAGCTGCTGTCATCACTGGGGGCCTGTTCTGGGGGTGGGATGGACATTTCTGGACCCTCCGGGCCGGTGTGTTGGCGTTCGGGCCCTGCAGGGGTAAAAGAATATGGTTATTGCTTCTGTGTGTGCCATGGCGTGCGAATTGTGGGTGCCCTTGTCCCCCAGTGCTGGCATTCCCTTGTGGGAGGAGTTGTGAGGGTGGTTTGGGGGGGGGATGGGTATGTGCAGTGGTCATGCTTAGGTGATGGGTGTCCATGGTTTGTGTTGGCATTCAGGGGTTGGTGTTGGTTTGGGTGGGTTGTGCTGGTGAGACATTAGCAGGGAGGATATGTGCTGGGGGGTTGGGGGTGAGGGTGGGGGTGGGGGTTGGCATGCTGGTGGTTGGAGGGGGGGAAGTAGTTGAGATTAGACTTACCAGAGTCCATTCCTCCGCCTACTCCAGCGAGGCCCTCAGGATGCAGGATGTTCAAGACCTCTTGCTCCCATGCTGTGAATTCGGGTGGAGTGGGTGGGGGTCCACCGCCAGTCTTCTGCACAGCGATGTTGTGTCTTGACACCATCACCCGCACCTTACCCCGTAGGTCGTTCCAGCGCTTTCGGATGTCTTCCCGATTTCTGGGATGCTGTCCCACAGCGTACTATATTTTTTGGAGACAGCATCGGCCACCTGGTCCCACTTTCTTTAAACCTATTACTATCAAATCTCAACGGAGACCATGTACCATACGATCAGATAACGGTTCGTTATATTGGTTTGCTCCAGCAGCTAGATTGTTTTCTTTGCTGAATGGACGTCGACACGTCCATTCCAAGGACTGGACTTTCTCTGTGATTTCAACACCGCTTGATACATTCCCCAATACTACTTTAATGACATGACTACAAGACTCCAGTGCATCAAGCATCCAATGAACAAATAACATATTAGAGAATTGGCTGCTGAAATTAAACTTTTGTCGTTTCTTATCCACGGGAATGGCCATGAAGAAGGTGACCTAAATATTATAGGAACACCGAAACGCGCGTAGGCCTTTGGTTTCCCAGCTTATCCTTGCTGGCCCCTGGTTCCCCAGCTTATTCTTGCTGTAACAACACCACTCCGACCTTTTCTTCTCCAACTACAAATCAATTATTTGCTGATTGGATTGTTATCGATACTTATCCATGTATTTCTGAATATTTTCTCTATATAATTGTATTTATTGTATTTCATGTATGTTAGTCCACTCATGTTGATATATATGTTAACAGTTCTTGGATCTATTTTGTTATTGTTCATACCTATTTTTATTTAGTTTGAGTGTGGTGTGTCTGAATTAGAAGTTTTATGTCATATTATCACGTTCATTCTTTTTCCCCCTTTTCTTCTACATTCTTTTGTTTCCCCCCCCCTTATTTATCACATTTCATTAAAGTCTATTTAACTGAGAGTAGGTTTCTTGTATCTTTTGTTATTATTTTTTTATTTTCAGCGGCCTCTAATGGTTTGTATTTAAGATTTTGAATTATCATTAGCTAATCATCAGTACCCATAAGGATACCAGCCTGAAGTTTATCTGCAGCTTCAGCTACTTATATTATCTACTTTGTAGCTCACGTAGTAGTTTCCCTTACTTGTATTTTTCCCTGATTGAGCTACATTTATTTTGATTAGGGTACCCCTATATAGTCTTTTGTCCCACAGCGTTGACCCTGTCGACGATCCTTTGCCATAGCTCCGCTTTCCTGGCTATTGTGGTGTGCTGCACCTGTGTGCCGAAGAGCTGGGGCTCTACCCTGAATATTTCCTCCACCATGACCCTGAGTTCTTGGTCCGAGAACCTGGGGTGTCTTTGGGGTGCCATGGGTGGTGTGGATGAGGTGTGGGGTGGTGTTTGTGGTGATGAGTGTAGTGGTGTGTGGTGTTTTGTGCGTAGATGTAGTGTGGGGGATGATGTTGGGTTCCTGTGTGTGTTGTGGTTTGCGTTCCCTGTGCTCTCTCTCTGTGTATTGCGCCTTGTCTCTGAATTTCGATTTGTGGGGGTTTGTGGGTGATGTGGGTGTGTGTTTTATATCGTATTGATTGTGTGGGAGTGGTGTTTGTATGTGTATCAGGTGTGTGTATTTTGAGTTATCCAATGTGGCTGTGTTTTGTAAAGGTGTGTGTATTTTGAGCGCGGCGGTGTGTACCGCCAATGGGATACCGCGGTTGAAAGACCGCCGCGTGGATTGGTGTGTCGTAATGGCATGGGCGTATTTCTGTTGGCGTGACGGTGGAGGTTTGGTCATCTCCAGTTTATCGCTGACCGCTGATGTGGCGGCCTTCACTGGAGGATTTTGGCGGTTTGGCAGTTGTGGGTCAGAATGACCCTGGCGGGTTACCGCGTCCGCAGCGGTTTTATGGCGGTCTTCTGACCGGCGGTAACTGCCTTTTATCGCCAGGGTCAGAATGACCCCCAAAGTCTTGTGATCTGGTGTGGGCACTGCACTTTACCACAGCAATTTCAAGAGGTAACTGAATCGCATGTAACAAATCTCTTATTTGTTCACCATTTTTCACAGAGAACCAGAGGAGGTCATGAAACCCCTCTGTGACCAGAGTTGGCCAAAATCATGCACGATTCCAAATCCATATCTGCTGTCAGTATAGATAGTGACTTTCAAATTTACAGCTGCGTGGCATGCTTTTGTAAGAGCTATTAATTCTGCCACCTGTGCAGAAAACACTTTCTCGAGCTAGGAGGCTTCGACAATGCCAGTTATGGTACATACTGCGTAACCGGCTCTCAAGGTTCCTGCTGAATCTCTTAGACAGGACCCATCAACAAACATAATGCAATCATTTTCTTTTAACTGGGTATCCTGTATGTCTGGGCGAGGTTTGGTACAGAGCTCAGTCACCTCAAGACAATCATGCTCAAATTCTTCCCCATCTTTGATTTCTGTATTTTCATTGGGAAGTAGGGTTGCCGGGTTCAGCACAGTGCATCTCTTTAGTGTGACATTTGGTGACCCCAGTATAATCGTCTCATATTTAGTGAGTCGTGCATTTGTCATGTGTTGTGTCTTAGTTCGTGTCAACAGAATTTCAACTGAATGTGGAACCATTACTGTCAGGGGGTATCCCATGACTATGCCTTCACATTGTGAAAGGCTTTGACCAACTGCTGCAACTGCTCGCAAGCAACCCGGTAAGGCTGCTGCGACGAGGTCCAAAGTAGCTGAAAAATATGCTACAGGGCGATTTGCATCTCCGTGGACCTGTGTTAAAACAGACAAAGAACAAGCATCACGTTCATGACAGAACAACAGAAAAGGTTTTTCATAATCAGGCATTCCTAATGCTGGAGCCCTGCACATGCATTCCTTCAATTCTAGAAATGATTCAAGCTCCTCTTTTGTCAAAGTGATTGTGTATGGTTCGTCCTTGACTTCTTTTCCTGTCAATTTTATTAAAGGTTTTGATATGATCGAGAAGTTGGGTATCCACTGGCGACAGTAGCCCACCATTCCCAAAAACATCCTGACATCTCTTTTTGTTGTTGGGGGATTCATCTGCAAAACAGCTGTTATTCTTTCCTTTGATATTCTTCGGGACCCTTTCTCAATCAGATGTCCCAAGTATTTCACTTCTTTTTTACTGTATTGCAACTTTCTGGGTGACACCTTGTGTCCATTCTTTCCCAGATGATTCAACAATGCAATGGTATCATATTTACAACTGTCTCTGGTTTTAGATGCAATCAGCAAATCGTCAATGTACTGCACAAGAGTCGAATTAAAAGGCAGCACAAGAGGTTCCAAATCCTTTTTTAATATCTGATTGAAGATGGACGGTGACTCAGAAAACCCCTGAGGAATTCTGCACCAACTGTACACCTTATCCAGGAATTTGAAACTGAACAAAAATTGACTGTCTTCATGAAGAGGTATCGAGAAGAATGCTTGTGATAGGTCTACTACAGTAAACCATTCAGCATCACATGGAACCTGGAACATTATTACTGCTGGGTTAGGTACCACAGGGCAGCATTTTATCACAATTTTGTTTATTTTTCTCAAATCCTGCACAATTCGAACCTTTCCACAGGGCTTCTTCAAACCCATAATGGGAGAGTTGCACGGACTACTCAAAACTTCTTTCAGGACTCCCTGTCTGAGAAAATCTGCAATTATTTGTGATACCTCAATGAGGACATCTTGGGTCATGTGGTATTGTGGCACTTGTGGGAACGCTGCATTCGGCTTTATCTGTACCTTGATTGGTTCTACTCCCTTGATTAACCCTACTTCTTTCCCAGTCAAATCCCACACTTTCTCTGTTACAGTTCTTTGTAAATCGACAGGTAGGTCGATCAAAGAATGCATTGGGAATAAAGTAATCAAAGGGTAATCTTCATTAGTCTCTCCTCCTTCCTCCATGAATTGACTCTCATCTCCCTCATCGTCACTGTTCGTCTGTACCTCTATTCCATCATTGGAACAGGTAATCGAACATTTTGTTTTACATAGTAAGTCTCTTCCTAGTAAAGATACTGGGCTTGAATCGCATACAACAAATCTATGCAGGCCTTGGAAACTACCAATTTCAACCTGCACTGGATCAGTAATCGGATTAGTCAGATATTGGTTTGCCACACCAACCACTCGTATGGTACGCCCTGAGAGAGGTAATCTCGGGACTTCTGCACTTCGAACTGTAGAGCGTGTAGCTCCTGTGTCGACCAAAAATGAAACCTTATAGCCCATTACTTTTCCCTCTACATATGGGCCTCTCTGATCCACCTCTAAAGATGCTGCAAGCCTGCACTCTTCACTGTCTGAGCTGTCATCTGACCAATCCCCATTCATGCCACTTTCATCTCATAATGGGAATTGTTGCACAGTGTTGTTTTGGTTGGTTACCTGGCCTGTGACCTGCTGAGGAAGCATTACCTGTTGCTGTCCCATCGGAGCCATGGGTAATTGCATTTGCTGTCTAGGTACCATAGGAATCTGCTGCTGCATTGGTTGCACTGATACTGACTGGAAACGCGGCATTTTCATCTGCTGCATGGATTGTACCCCTAGCATTGGTACCAAATTATTCTGAAAATTCGGGTTTTGATGTCTCATTTTTGGACCTCGTGTATTTTGTAATGTACCGACATTAATGCTTTGCTGGACTGCACCATCCTGCACCATATTTGGACAATCCCGTTTCCAATGCCCCCGCATGCATGACATGGTGACCTCTTTTTCACTCCCTGATCGTCATTTTGAATAACAACATTATTCATGTCCGAACCACGGTTCACAAACCCTCGACCTCTGCCTCTCGGCTGTGCCTGAAACACACCATTAATTTGCGGTTGTTGCTGTATCATTTGCTGAACTCCATTCCCCTGTATTCCAGCTTGTGCAGCCCTTATCTGCATCACCATCACTTTCTCCTTCAACCTTTTCTGCTTCAACTCAATCTCATCACTACAGTATTTTGCATACTGTAACACTTCATCAATCGGTTTAGCTTGCCAACATATCAAATGATTCTTAATCATCTGGCTGACCTCCGGCCTCAGCCCTTCGACGAACCTAAACCCAAGATGATTCATGTCCTTCGGTTCGATAGTCTCAGTACCACTGTAATGTTAGAAGGCTTTTAATAATCTCTCGTAATACGCATGTATTGACTCTTTAACCTCTTGAGAGGTCCGGTCGATTTTCTGCCAATCGGTCACCTTCGGCGACACCTTTTGTTTCAAAAACTCAATTACTTTATGATAATATTTCATCACCTCCTCTGAAGGTGCTCCAGTCACCTTATCTCTTGCCGGCTCCTTCGTGGGCCAATCTACCCCTCTTTTGCACTCAAGCCACAAATCTGGCGGAACAATGATCTCAAACAAAGTATTCAAGTCTTCCCAAAGACACTTTGCAAGCTTCACAAACCTATCTGTCTGTTGATACCACTCGATCGGTTTTTCTCTTAACCTAGGGTAATCATTCGTAAAAGATCAAATGTCTCCTCTAGTCCATGGCACATGCACTAAAACACCACCAGCTGTCTCTCTCATAGGTAAGATTTTCACTGTACCTAGATTAGGTATGGTCTCAACTTTATTTGACCCTGGGCTATCTCCCTTTCCCTTATCTCTTTTCTTTGCCCATCGGCCTTCCCATTTCTCTAATGCACCCCAAATCTGTGCACTTTGCAACAGTTCTTTCAGGTGTGCCTTCATGCCTGCAGATCTCATGTGTTCAAAATCTTTAGAGTCAAAATCTAATCTGTAGCTTCTTTTCAAATGTTTAGTGTTTCCGATATCGATATTGTATTTGTCTGCCAAATTCGCTAATCTCTGATGTACTTTGCTCACCTCTTTGGTAATCTTGTGGCACAAGTACTTCAATTCTGCCTCAGTGTATGATTCCAACCTATTTACTCCCATTGTTCCTTCCACTAACTCGGCAGCTTCTGCCCCTAATCATACAAAATTCAAGTATTCATTTTGTTTTTCTTTCTCAGGTTCAACTGTGGTCACTGTAGTCTTCTGTGAGGTGCAAGTTTTCTCTAACCACTCATTTAGCTGTTGTACTGAAAAACCCTGCAGTGAAATGTTCCCTGCATGTATCATTGGAGAATGTGAAGTATTCGTACTCATAGTTTGTGGAGTCAAGACTCCCAACCCTGCTTGACGCATCGCTTCGAGAGATGCTCCTACTGGACTACGGTCCATCAAGGGTCTCGGTTGTTCATATACTTGTTCTCCCGGGGCCATTATCTGTGGAGTTCTCATAGGCCCTCCTCTTATCGCTTCCTGAGTCATAACTCCCTGTTCACATGTCCCTGTTTTATCCTGCGCATACAACGGCACTGGGGGACCAACAATAATAGGTAGCGATATAGCGCCAGGTGTCTGACCTGATCCTAAGCTTCTTGGAGCTGCAACACCATAGGTCTGCTCCAGTGTACCCGGTACAGGTACTAACGGTGGTCCTGCTACAGGGTTATACCCAGGTATCAGCTGTAGCGGTTGAGACACTAGCTTCAGAGTCGACTCATTCTGTATTAACCTTGGCTTTGTATATATCGGGTCCGGCAGCACTGCCAAGTTCGTGGTAGTCTCGAGCACTGGGACATCAGGGTAAATTCTTTTTTTCTGCGGTGGAGGCTGCAACTGTATCGGCAAGTCTGGTGCAGTGGGTACACTGACACCATTCTGTATCGAGGTTGTATCGCTAGTCTGTACCGTATCAGTAACTCCCTTCTCCTGCGTCTGGTTCCCAGGATCCAAGCTAGTACTTGGAGCACTGTCACTCACCGCATACGGTGGCGGACGATCATGTAACAATCTATCCATAAATTCCTCATCATCTGAATCATCTTCCTCTTCCCAGGACCTTTTATTTTCTTTAGTCTTGCCTGAATCTTTGTCGGTTTTGCAGGAGGCTTTCCTTCCCTGTGTCTCTTCTCCCTGTGTTATTGCCGGAAATAACTTCAACCCATCTACAATTCCCCGTCTCCACATTTTGTTCTCATTGTCCCATCTAGCTTCTGCATAGGATTTTTCCGCCCTTTTCAGTCTTCTCTGAAACCTTTCTTCTCTCTGTTTAATAGCCATCAAGTCCCAAATCGCCAAAGCCTCGTATTGTGCCGGTCTCGGAGGTGGTTTCTGCGTACTTAACATTCACCTCAAATTTTCTAGCACCTTTGGATTAAATGTCCCATGTTCTGGGAACGCTAGACACCCCTCTTTCTCTGTTAATTTGCGCCATTGTTTCATCCATAAACAAGGTGCAACACCCTTTTCTTCCATAACTGTATAAGCTGGAGTACCCTCAGGTGGTGTAGGTTCCCCATCGGTTGCAACAATATATACGTCTCCTTTTAAAGCGCTTTTGAATGCCTTCACAAAATTCATTTTTGCAATTCTTTATTTCGTATTCAATCAGAAATGGCATAGTTCCCAGGACACTCTTCACCTGCCCTTTCTCAACCTATTGCCTCTCACGGACAGCAGCCAATCCGTGCGCGACCCCTCTCGAAATCTGACCTATCTCAGCGCGGCACCACTGACGTCACCCTCACACATACTGCAGCTGACAAAGTCTTGCGGCTCGTCCACTCTTCACTGAACCCTTACAACTCATACAAACTAATGCAAATTATTGCGAGCACCTTAAAATGACAACACAAATCTGTCGGTTTACTACAGGAAGGGTAACACATTTGCTTCAGAACTTTACAGAAATTTCACTTGAAGCCTCGGCCGCTACTCTCTCCTTCTCAGTTCCCACATACGCAAGCAGAATTCGACCTGCAAATCCTACTCTCGACTTGTCAATGACTCCTTCTAGTGCACTTTAGAATTTGTCAAATCTCCATCGAAGGTTTCACACATACGTCATAACTCAAACCCGACTTGTCAACCACGCCAGATTGACCTATTAAACCGCACAGATTACAACATAAACCACATTTATCATCATACTCCGGAGTCTTAGACCTCAACAGGTCCGTACACAACAACCAACCACGTGGATAATTTTGAGCAATAAGCGCTACATTCACATGAAGTACGCTGACTTCCCTACTCTCATACAGTGGAGTACGCCCACTCCTGCTAAACAACACTTAATTTGGCCTAAATACACGCAAATTTCACAACCACCTGCAAGATGCATAAGCTTAGGTAAGCGCAAAGACCCTAACCACACATACTATGGCGCCGAGAACATTCCCAACTCATTTAGGCAGGCTCCGAGATCCCGGGAAAGCCATGGCGAACCTAGCAACCCATCATCTCTCCAAATTGCAGTATCACAGAAAAACAAATTAAACAATGAAACTCCGTCCTAGGGCCCCCAAGGGCCAAACCGTCGCTCTGCTACCAGAACTGCTAACACGTCCGTCTATGTTAATTTATACACATCGGGACTCGTTTCAGGCCGATGAATCTTTGGACCCAGTGGTGAGACACCGTAAGACGAGACAACTGATCAATACATCAAACCATATGTCAATAATATTGTTAACATATATCATCACAATATATTTCACTCTAGACATTAATAAATCTCCGACGCAACCATGACCTTTCAGTCATGAATAACCACACCTTATTGAAGTTTTGTGAATTTTATTCCCTATTGATTACAATCTAATAGCAAATGTATTAATCTCAAAACCAAGAAGCAAAGAACATTATCACAAAGCGGCGACTATGCTAAGTTTTCATCAAAGCAAAGATCACAAATATAAGATAATCATATGAAGATAACAAATCAAAATACATAGAACCTCCTAAAGATCTTAGTTCAGCATAGCATCATGTCAGCCACGTCAGTTACGTCAGTCAAGATGAACACCTCATCTAGCCACTGATTAGCATTAGCATGTTGGGCTTCACGCAAAACAATTTAGAACATCAATTTGGAAAAACGTCTAACTAAGGTCTCTAATCAAAACACACAGCAGTTGGTACCTAGAAAGGAAAGGCAAAATAAATGAATTTCCATTAGCAACGGTATAATTACCCTCCTCGGAATAGGTCAGCATACAGGATCAGTCTTCGTCTTCAGGACATCAGTTAGATCGCCGTCAATCTATCTAATCTAAGGGCAGGGGACACTTCCCTCATAAGGAGGAAAGTGTAATGGGGCAGTCTATGGGTGAGGATGGTTTTGTCTAAGTCTCAAATCCCCAAATAGAGTGACAGAGTTTCTGGATGCAATCGATATCATTCCCTACCTAATGCCCTTTGTCTCTTGTGTCATGGGTTTTTATCTCTTTTTCGTAATACATTCCCCCAAAATTCTATTGGTCAGTCACTACACCCCACTATCTGTAACCTATCATTTTATACATTAAGTAATACATTTGTCATTCTATGATATTTCTCGTGCTTCTAATTGGTCTTTATAATTGACGTTTTCGTAGGTGGCACATCCGGGGTTACTTCATTTTCTGGCACATACTGTACTTCGGGTCAAGAGTTCTCCTTTCCACGATTTAATGTCCTTGAAAGTGTCAATGTTTGTTGCGAAGTCCATAATTTTTATACTAAAGCTGCTAGCATGCGGATGAGAAAAATTAGCATTGTTGCAAATAAGCAAAGAAAAGAACAATTGCTGGTTCATAGCCTTTTGCAAATCAGTAGACTGGAGAAACAGAAAAAATACGCTTTAATATGAGAGCTACACAGCCAGTTTTCGATTCACGCTAACTTAAGGCGTATGGATTCTAATAAATGCAGTCTTCGTACGTGTTAACATATTCAATTAATCATAATACAAGCAATTATTTCTTACAGTCAACATTAGTTTATGCATGTGAAAATTCTCCACATTTAAAATACGTTTCAATGAATAATATTATTATTACAGCATTGTTAAATATAAGCATTTCACATCTAGAATAGGTAATATTTAAACTACGCTCTCTCACAGCCAAAAAAGCAAAAAATTGCCAGTAAATGAACTGCTTGGATAGAGACTTTTGATGATTTCATTGATGCACTTGAAGAGACTGATCTCGCTGGTGACGGTGGGAAAGAAATCATAAAGAAACCACAGAGAACTGATGAAGAAGTCACATACCATCAGATTAAAGAAGGTTTGAATCTCAAGTTCAATCCAGTACCAAATGTTGATTACAAAAGATACATTTTCTTTCTTTTATAAAATACCTTCATTTAGGTTTTGTTTGCATAGAACAACAGCAAGAACACCATCACAGATCCAACAACAAAGAAGGAGGCAGGTATATACAGGCCGCTTTCATGCTGGGCTGGTATAATGCAACAGCGTTATATGTTATTAGGAGACAAAAAATGACTCACAGGAAGGTAGCATGTGTACACTGAAATCAGGTGGGAGCACGGGCTTCAGTGACAGGGAGGTGTAGGCCATAGTATTACAACCAACATCCTCAAACCTTCAAGAAATTGTGTAGACAACCTCTGCTGGAATATCTGACCTTTTCTGCCACCATATAGAGGTCAATCCCTGACTTCCATTCACCCACAGTAGGTACTGTGGTTGCACCCCAATTATGTGCCATGTCATGCTTAGCCACTATGAGTCCCAGGTCGCCCCGGGGACATCTATATCTGCTGGGATCCCAAACAGGACATACCTTTGCTGAGATCTCCTATCACTCTGGACCAGTGTGTCTGAATGGTCAGGCAGCTCCAGATCATACAGACAAATGTAACACATGTCACCCCACATCTCATACAGTCTAGAGACTCCATCCTCCCCATGCGCTGCAGGCAGTCCCTGTCATAGTATAAACAATGCGTTATTGTAAGTTACATCAGCTGCACCAGGGACTTTATGGTGACCTTCCTCTGGTGTATCTGGGTCCCCTCCCAGTCCACATCCTCAAGTTTCCCCTCAGTGGGGGGGGTCAGTGTATCCGCCATGTTGTTGTCAAGTGTTTTGTCAGTGTGGGAGATAGCCTTAGAATTCAACTCCTGCGGCTCAAAAGACCTGTCATTAATTGCCACCACATGGGATGCCCACTTGTAGGCCCTTATGTGTGGGTGGGCAATCCTACCATTATATGAACTGGGTAGTATGTATTTTGTAAGGCGTAAAGCCGTTTGGGGAGTGTTTCATTTGGAAGACAGCAGCCCTTCCCATTAGAGAAGGGAAGTTGAATATCAGACGGTCCAGACTCCTAAACAGACATATCTCCTTGTGGGAGTTACAAATATACCTAAATATTGAAAGCCAGCAGTCTCCACCCTGAGCATCCGTGAAAGAGTGACCAAAAGGGTGACAAAACACTGATTTACTCCAGTTAACACAATAACCAGAATATGTTCCATATAACACAAACGTAGCATTAACGCTGAAGGTGGATGCAACCAGGCTTACAAAGTGCAGGAGACAAGGCGCAACCCTTTTGGGTACTCCACTCAATTGGGAAGGTCGAGGAGAGCACCCCAATTCAACCTCACCATCACAGGGGCGCTGGTAGAGCAGTTCAATCTATCGCCAGTATTAGAGGCCAAAACCAAATTTCTGCAATATCTGGTGAAGGTAGGGCCTATGAATTACATCAAATGCCTTTTTGTCATCCAAATCTAGGAAAACATTGGATTCTGTCCTGTGACCCACCTCTGACATCCAGTTATGGAGACAGTGAAGATTAGGTTTGGTGGACCCACCAAGCATAAAGCCAGATTGATCCCTATGGAAAAGCTAGACTATCACCGTCAAAAGCCTGTCAGCCAAAATCATGGCAAAGACCTTCAGCTACATATTTAACAGGGAGATTGGGTGGTAGGTGCCACAACTCTTCCCTGGTTTGCCCCTATTATGTATTACAGCAATGGTCCGATGGTAGTTTGCCCCTCTTTGGGGCCTCCCTGAAGAGGTTTTATAGGAATAGACTCAACAGCCAGAGTAGCGCTTAAATAATTCAGCCGAAAGCCATTATACCCCAGAGTCTTCCCTGGTTTTAGTTTCCTGATTGTAAGGACCTCTTCTTGGTACTGTCTGCCTTCAGCTGGGACTGCCGGCAAATGTACTGCATCCATGTAGACCTTTATAGAAGCCGTGTCTGCCAGTGGTCTGGCACTGCAGAATGAGGCATGCAATTGCACGAATACCTCTGTAATGTCTTTGTCTGTTTAGTACTGAGACTCAGTCTAATCAACGTTGCATTTAACCCATCTTGACTCCTGCCTAATTAGCCAAGCAACCAGCTTACACACCTTATCCTCAGTGTCATATAGTCGATGCAGCAAAGCCAACAAATGTTTACACACCTCGCCATGTGCCAGGTCCCGGTACTCCTTCCACAGCACCTCCAAAGTAGGAAGGACATGTGGGTTTGACCAGGCCTGCAGGGATTCTTCATGGTCTTTAAGCTGGCTTTAGAGACCCTCTATGACTGCTGTTACTCTCTTGTTTTTTCCGCGCCAGTATACTCTGCGCCCTGTCACGCAAGACAGTCTTATAGGCTTCTCTAAGGACCACTGCCAATTCTACTGATCTTTTTTCCCCCTGAAGTAGAGTTCCAATTCAATTCATAACTCTCAGGCAAGTTCAGGGTCCCTCAAGTCCCATGCATTAAGCTTCCATCCCGTGAGTCGCTGAAGGTTCCTGCCTCTTATCGTTACCCCAGAGGTGGCTCCTGTGTCGCAGCAGCTGCTGCTGCAAAACTTCAAAAATAAAATGATAATAAACCATGTTTATTATTGTTTTATTTGTCTAGGGGACGGTGCTATGGGGGATGACAGTGCGCATGCGGGTTTGGCTGGCCATCTCAGGACATGCACACTGAGCTGTCTCAAACCCGAGCTGTGTTGTCGAGTTGGAGACAGCAGGCATAGGCTCCCAGTCTGCCTAGAAGTACAAATCAAGGGTGCTCAGGGCCCAGAGGTGACGAATGCAGGGGTATCCTTGGACATCAGGTCTCCTAGTCCAGGAGCACTCGCGGTTGCAGGGTCCTGTGGAGTGAGGCTGCAGGCACCATCGGGGAGTCTAGGAGTGGTGAAACCACAGTGGACTCAAGCTCCAGGGAGCTGGGGGACTTTGTTGACACGAAGGGTCCACTTCTACTCAGGCTTACGGCAACGGGTGTAGTGGTTACTTTAAGTGTTGGGTTTCTCTCATCACAGAGGCTATGGGAGTGGGGGCTTTGTGAAGAGGCTGTTGGCAACTTCAGAGAGTCCAGGAGGTGTGAAACCACAATAAACTTGGACTGTAGATAGCTGTGCGACCTGACTGACACCAGAGATCCACTCCCACTGGGATGAGTAACTACAGGTACAGTGGTGTCTTCATGTGTCAGGTTTTTGCGGTTCCAGAGACTGAAGAGTCCTTTCCTCAGAGCTGGTTGGAGAGCAGGTCCGCTGCTCACAGGACACCTGAGTCTTTTTTGTTAAGGCAGGCAGTAATCTCAGGTTTCGAAAAGTTTATCTGCAGAATGCGGTGTCTTTTGGGGCAGAGTCCGTTGAGGAGTGCAGCCAGGCCAAGGTTGGTATCAGATCAGCTGCTCCTTCTTCTCTTCTGATTGTACGTCTCTTCTTTGTCCTTTCCTTCTTATGTCATCAAGATTGGGGGTCTAGGGTTCAGGAGTGCCACCAGAATACTCAATTGAGGGGTGTTACAGGGAGTGCCAGGTGTGAGCCAATGGGGCCATCTTCAGGGTGGCAATACCCTTTTCATGACCACTTTCGCTGGGAAGTTGGTATAACCATAATCTTAGTGGCCTAATTCCTTCCAAACAAAAATGAAGGATTTCAAAAAGTGGTATCCAATTCAGCTCGTCCACCTTAAGGGGGAACTGGCATGAAGTGGGCACACCTCCTAATCTGCCTAATTTTCCCATCTGTTCTGCCACCAAAAGTGGGTCAGGACAGGGGGGTCATCCTCTCCGCCATCTGGAGACACCTGGGTTGCATTACAAAGGTGGCTAGGCCTTTGAAGCTTCACTCCCCGGAATGTTCATCCAGCCTTGGTAAGGTGCTAACACCCCTGCCCAGTGCTGGCCCTTGAGAGTGGTGGCTCTCACATGTGGGTGCCAGAAACATGTCTAAAGTGACTGAGCTGGTCAAGACCAGTCAGTCAATACATTAGTAGGTGGTAGGTTTTCAGGGGGCACCTGTAAGGTGTCCTCTCTGGGCATCTATTAATCAATCCCTCACTGGAATCAGTGAGGGTTTATTAATCTGAGATGTTTGATACCAACCATCCCTGGGTTCAGAGAAGCCATCATGTACTTGGGAAACTCATAGTGACCAGTGTCCAGCACATGTGTTTAAAATGGCTTCACTGGTCATTTACTATGTTGGAGAATTGACAAAGACATAGCAGAGGCATATTTGCTTGTGCATATAAGGCCTCACATGTCACATAATGCACCCTGCCTTAGGGCTGTAAGGCCTGCTAGAGGGGTGACCTACATATATTACATGTAGTGTTAGGAGACATGGCACACATGCTGTGTGCCCTGTCATGCTTTCTATTTTCGGAGCACCTTGTCACGCAGTCTGCATAAGGTTAGGGCTGGGTCTCTCAGAGTGACACAAATTGTGCTGCAGCTCTGAGAGGCCCTCTTCAGTACCAATGTTCTAGGTACCAGGGGTACCATTTACTAGAGACTTACACTGGCACTGGGGACCGAGTTAGCAGAAAGCAAGTGCACTTCAGTCGAATTTGCATCTAAAAAACAGGCATAATGTGGGGGGGGCACTGACACCAGAACACAGCTCCCTATAGTCCCCCTGCTGGCATACCATCTGTAGTATAGCGCTTCTATCTCTGTTGTTAAGATGTTTGGCAGTGATAGTTCTCTGCAGCACCCCAGGGCGGCAGTGCCAATATCCCCTTGGTGCCCTGTGGTTCATTCAGTCCCCCTCCTCCAACCGCAGTGTACTCACCCAATGCTCCTGTGGCCGCATATAGATCGATCTTCATCTGTTGGGCCCCACATTGCATTTTGTCCTTAACCATCATTAAGTAGGGCCGAAGCACCCTGGGCCTCCTCGTTCAGCAAATCACCCCCACCAGGTCACGTACCTCTGTGTTGGATGGATATCTGCCACACTCTGCCTCCACTTCAGTCCCAGCCAGGTGCTCCTTGCATCCTCAGCAGAGAGAAGTAGACAACGGCCAGAATGCCAGCCCCAGGCAGAGCAAATCCAATACACCCCACTCATAGATTCCCTTCTGTCCATGGTGGGTCACAGTATATGAGCGAGCATGAAGGTAACCCCGCAGGGATGTCTGGAGGTCACGACAAACAGACACTGTCTGAGCAGCCAAAGCGTGGGCCCAGGACCTTTATTAGATGGTACGAAAGGTGTGAATAAAAAAAACAAATAGTCTCTTATGGGCACAATGTACCAAGGGACCCTAATCGTAAGCCAACATGTTTCGGCCCTTCTCAATGAGCCCTATGGGTCTATGGGCCTTCGTCGGGGCTATCATTACTATTGTTGCCCATCACTAAACCATCTCAAATGTACTTGTGAGGTCTAGTGATCTCACCTGATTCTGTAGGATCTCGCCTTCAAATGTACCTAGAAAAGTGAATATAAAGAAGACTTTATTCTAACCCATGTTTTTCTAGACTGTGGATAAGAAAAATCTTGTCCTTTGATTTACTCCTATCAGAACAGCTGTCTAAATCTTAGCTTAATCTCATTGAGCTATTCAATGACTAGCCTCCACTATTCCCACTTCCTTGGACATCTTAGGGAAAATGTTCTCGTAATAGCAGACTTCAACTGTCACTCATTTTTTGTAGTACCATCTAAAGGCTAGGGTAATGTTGTATTAAGCCCAAACCTTTCATTTTACTACATGCAAGTCACCCCTAAAGTGTCCCAAGACATCCCCATGAGCAGGGTGCTGTGTATTTAAAATGTAGGACATTTATAGGTGTGCTTTATATGTCCTGATAGTCAGGTCGCACTATTATAAGGGCTAACTCTCCCGCAGGGTAACATGGGAATTGCCTTAAAGTGCAACAGATTTAAATCCAGGGACACTGAGGTGGTCATTCCGAGTTTGGCAGTCATCACCGAAGACCGCAGTGCAAGCGGCCATGAAAAACCGCCAGTGATGGCGGAGGGAAGACCGCCGTATTACGAGTCACCCACACAACACCGCCCAAAAAATGACACAGTTGGCCGAAACAACAGCCTGAAGGAGGCAGATGCACCACCAGCAGAACCACACCGAGAATGTTCCACCCGCCAAATAACGATTCACATATCAGCACTGCGGACCCATCACGGCGGCAATCCATTGGCAATCTGAAACACCCAGGGGAAAAAAAGCACCACCATCAGAACACTGCATCACATTGGACAATGCCATTATCCAACACCTGAGAAACATACACACACCTGTCCACAGCACTACAAAACAACCCCCCACACATACCCGGAACCCTTTGCAACCAGAAACTTTGACAGAGCGAGGCAAGAGCACACTGAAAGGAGGCACTGCACAAATATAACAGAAGGCACCATCACACTGAACACGCATCACACAACACACCACTGCACATAAACACCACAGAGCACACATACATACCACTACACAAACTCACACCAACAAACAGCACACCCAGAATCCCTGCACAACAAACAACCCCACCCACAACACAACCACCATGGCACCACCAAAAAACTCAGGATTCACAGAAGAGGAGCTGAGGTTAATGGTTGAAGAAATCCCCAGAGTTGAGCTGTGACTTTTTGGAGCACAGGTCCAGCAGACATCAATAGCCTGGAAGAATGACCTATGGCAGAGGATAGTCAACAGGGTGAAATGCAGTGGGGAACCTTCCACGCACAAGGGAGCACTTTAGGAAGAGGTGGAACGACCTTAGGGGAAGGTCCGGGCCATGGCTTCCAGGCACCAAATCACCGTTATGAGAACAGGTGGTGTCACTGTGGGAGGAGAAGGTCCTGGCCATTCTACATCCTGAAGGGCTGATGGGAATACCTAGTGGACTGGACACTGGTAAGTCTACTGTACTCCCCAACCAACAAGTCTCCGTGCACAGCATGTACCCCTACCATCCTCTCACCTCCTCACACCACCCTAAAGTGCACAAACACACCATGGACCCAATACCCACCCTTGCATGCCACAGCACTCTACGGATACCATTCCCCCACAGGCCCACCAAGTGTATGGATAGCGCACACTGCAGCAAGTACCACAACTACCACAATGCAACACTCCCTACCCTTGCATGACTGCTACATCCACATCACATCTCTGCAATTGCATGTTAAACCATGTCACTCCCCATCACCAATAAGTATAAGGAATGCACATCAGTACATGGCAATGACAGTAGCATGGCAAACATTAACTATCCTCCAAAATAGTCCTATTGTAACATTCCACTGATGGAAACACAAGCAGTAGACTGCTAAATGTCAATGTAATTACTGCTCTGAAAATCCAGTTAATGATGGCATTCAACCATGTGTGTCACTGTTACAATACCATCATCTGACGCAATACCTCTCATTCCACAGGTCCCCCAAGTACTGCCACATGGCAGAGGAGCCCAGTGACAGAAAGCTCAGGCTTGGAAGCAGGTCCAGTAGGGGAGGACTCCTCTGGAAGTCTGGATATGGACGACAAACCTGGCCCATCAGGTATGAATGGTCAGTCCATCACCACCAGCCTCACCCTGCACACAACTGAAACCACCTCCCCCGTGGCAGCCAATGTACAGCAGAGCCCACCTTCCCACACCTGTGTCTCTGGGTCACATCAAACAACAGTGTGCCCCACAGGACAGGGGCAGGAGTCAACGGTGCAAACCCAATACAATGATGGTCCTGGTGTAAGTGGGAGGGGTTACACTGCACCAGGGGCACAGGGACAGGGGCAAGGGCCAGTGGGAGGGCAATTGTGGGCCAAAGGACAAGTCTGGTACAGGACATGACCTAGCAGCTATGATACCACATATGTAAGGGCCTGCATAGGTAATCAGACACGTGTGGGGCTGGAAAGTTGTAACATAGGCAGCATCCTCTATTGTTCAGCTCCCTGGGTTGTCAGGAAAAGGTACTTGCCACACAGCAGCTGACAATGCAGCATTGACATGCCGACACAGCAGGACTGATAAGTCCCCCTAACTTATCCCCAAACAAGCAGACTGAGGACCCGAAACCTTTGGTACAACAAAAAGGCTGTACCGCAATGGCACCAGCATTCCACACATGTACTTGGCAGCAGTGCATTACCACTACCCCTCATGGTAAGTCAACTACCCTTCAAGGTCGGAAACCATGATGGAAGGCTGTAGTCCCCACACACACCTTGAAGCATGCAAATACTGGCTACAGATTGGCTTCAGCAACACATCTTCCATGTGCAGATGACATACAATTCACACATGCCTGTACATCATTGAAAGTAGTGAGGAATCATGTCAGTCCTGTTATCATGTGCCTCATCCTCGTCTGCCTCCCACTCAGCATCAGAGTCATTGGCCCCAAACACTGCTCCAGCATCAATGTCCACCTCCTCCAACAGTGAGACATGCCTTCTGAGGGCCAGATTATGGAGCTTGCAGCATGGAACAATGATCTTGCAGACTTTTCCTGGTCGGTACTGTAGGGCACCACCAGATACAGGAAGGCAACAAAATCTAGCTTTCAAGAGACCGAAAATCCGCTCAATCACTTGCCTTGTCCGGCCATGTGCCTCATTGTACCTGTTCCCTCCTTTAGTTGGATGTCTAAAAGGTGTCAGGAGCCAGGGCAGGTTGGGGTATCCAGAGTCACCTGTATGGAAAAGGGAACATGACCATAGGTAACAATGCAAGTGCTGACTGTGTTATGAGGGGTACAAACATCTGACACAGAGGGCAGTACACATACCTATGAGCCAGGCCCTTTCTCCCTTTAGCTGTGACATCATTGCAGCGACACTGCTGTTCCTCAGGATGTAGGAATCATGTATTGATCCTGGGAATTTTGCGTTCACATGTGTTGTTCTCGTCTGCAAGACACACCACTTGTACATTGAGCGAATATGTACTCTTTCTGTTTCTGTAGACCTGTTCATTGGTCCTCGGAGGTACCAAGGCAATGTGAGTCCCATCAATGTCCCCAATTACATGTGGGACATTTCATATGTTGTAGAAAGCTGCTTTTACAGTGGGCAGTTCTGGAGGTTGTGGGAGCCTAATGTACCTGTGCACATGCTTGAGTAGGGCATCCAGCACATCTTGCAACACCTTACTGAACTGGGGCTGTGAAAACCCGGCAGCCAGTACCACTGTGACATGAAAAGAGCCACTCGCCAGAAAGGGACTGACAACACCTGGACTGTTGGTGGAATAGCATGGGGATTTCTCAAACCCGGCAGGAGGTCTGGCTTCAACTGGGTGACCAATACCCTGATGCACAAATGGTTCAGTCGATATGTCAGGATGATGTGGTGCTCTTCCATGGTATTAAGATCTACAAGTGGCTGGTAAACTAGTGTATTCCTCATCACTATATTGTTGCGATATCTGTGCGGGGACACAAACTGGGAACATCTCACAGTGTAGAGCACCAAGTATGACATATGACAGTCACAAAGTGTTATTCATGCAAGTTGGCTGTCATGTTGTGGGAAGACACATTACTCCACACTCCATTCCTAACCAGATGATGGCATATGATCCCTGTGGCAATGAACATTACAGGGCACGTACACATACACCTTCCATGTGTTCCATTATACTGATCATAAATGCAGACAACTGTAGTGACAAGTGTAGTGATGTAATCAGACATTCACTACATGTGCCATTACCCACAATGTGTGACCTGATGTATCTATTTGTGATGACTTGCAAGTAATTACGCAGTGTGAACCCAGGACACTCATGTCACAGACTATTATGGCATCCGCCTGTCCATCATGCATTGTAAAGCTGGAAGTGACGCCGGCGGAAGTCATCATGGCGGAAGGCGGTCTCAACCGCCATGCAACTCCCCATTGGATAACATTGACGTCCATGGGACACTGGGGCTAATGACGATCACCGCTGGTGGTGCCGGTCATGACCACTGCGGTCATAACCGTCATTTTGTATGGGCCAGCTCACTTGACTCATGGCTTTCAGGCAAGACAGTAGATAGGGCCCCATCCTTCACTTCAGAGGAACTGGATAAACTGGTGGAAGGAGTCCTACCCCTGTATGAGCGGTTGCATGGTGCTCCAGGGCAACAGGTCAGTATAACGTCCTGTGTCCCACATGTTGGTGGTGTTTGACGATGTATGTGAGTGCACATTGACATGTCATGACTGATCAGGTGTTTAGCATGCACAGGATATGTGTGGTATATTAGCAGTGTACATGGTCCCTGTTTTTTGTGTGTCACCAAAGGTTACTGCTGTATTGTTGTAATTAACATAATGTCCCCCATTTTCGGAATGTGTCCAATGAGGGTCAGCACCCACCAGAAAAAAGGGTTATGGAGAGCCATCGCCAAGGTAGTGGGGACCCGAGGGTCCGTGAGGGCAGAGCACCCACTGCAGGAAGCGATGGGAGGACCTGAGTTGCTGGGCCTGGAAGACCGCGGAGGCCCAGCTGGGGATGGCCTCCCAACGTGGGAGGGGTGGCCGTTCGACCCTGACCCCCCAATGACCCGCATACTGGCGATGGGGTATCCAGCGTTGGATGGGTGCTTGAAGGCAGCACCGCAGCCACAAGGGGGTAAGTGCTGACTGTCAGGTGACTACTGCATTGTTGTGTACTGTGACCCTCACTGGACTTGGAATTGACGTAGTCAGATGTGATTTGGGGAATGTAGAGTCCTGGTTGTCACACCCATCATGTAGGAGTGTGTGACGTTAGCTATGTTGAGCCATGCAGGAAGTGGTGGTACTGTGACACACGTTCACCTGTAGGTATGAGTCGCTCAAGTATGGTATCATGTCACTGGCTGCATTCTCCATCTCTGCGTGTACAGTTGTACTACAAGGTGGTCATTATGGCACTGTATATAGGTAATGACAGGCATGTTACCTGAACATTGCAATTGCTTCACTTTCTACATTAATGGACCTCTGTACCGCATGTACGCCACACAATCATGTCAGTTAGTTAGTGTTCTCAATCCCTCTGTGCTCAGATTTCTATCATCCTGTACTGGATGACATGTGGATGGGTATGGTCCTGGGCTGGTTGGTTGGATAAGTCATTTAGGCAGTTGATAGCCATGTAGTGGTCTTCATTCAGGTGTTTAGGCTGCAGGGGAGAGATGAGTTTGGGTATCGCTTGCATGACCCGATAGTAAATTATTGCTAAATGGACTCTTGTTTCCCAGGCAGGGACTGTAATCTGTATTGTTTGCATTTGTAGTGGATGTGTGGGTTAACATAATTTCCTCCCTTTCTGTTTCTCCCGCCCACCTTCTCTCTCTCCACCTCTGTCTATCTGTTCATTAGCATCATCTGGCGAAGGAGGAAGGGCACTGGCGAGTGGGGATGCAGCAGCCCACAGGACACAGGAGGCAGACATCAGTGAAGCCGATGGGACCAGTGGAGCACCACAGGAGAGACTTGAACTACAAACACATCTGATTCATATTCTTCCTCCGATGGCGGCTCCCTGGTGGTGGCAGACCGATCTGGGACCACCCCAGCACCATCCTTATCCGCCACCCCCCTTACCAGCACCGCCCTCACTGTAGTACCCCACCCAGTTACCCATGCCTGCTCACTCAGGAGGGTGGGAATCTCCTTCACCGCAGGCACCTCTGCCCCTGCTCCAGTCAACCTTGCTACCCTCAATGAGGAGGCCATTGATGACCTCCTGAGGTCCATCTCTGTGGGGCAGATAACGATTGTGAATGCCATCCAGGGACTGGCATCCCAGATGCAGCAGTCCAATGTGTTTTTGGAAGGCATTCACAGTGCCTTGTCTGGCCTACAGAGATCGTTTCAGGCTCTAGCCTCCCTTTTTGACAGCAGCCAGTGTCCCTTCATCTTCTGTCCCCCCTCTAGCTACCCGCTCCCAATCCACAGCCCCTCTCCCTACACCCGTCCAAAGCACACCTACATAATAGCATACACCCACTACAACAGACAAGGTGCGCAAAGTCATAGGCATCACAAACATTCACACAGGCATGCACACACACAACACACATCTGCAGGCACAACAACAGACACTTCCCCACCACCTCCTCCCTTGCAGTCACAGCTCCACTCAGACCCCCAGCACTGCATCATCACACACTGGTCCTGCTACCATTCCTATCATACCCTCAATCACCACAACATCAGACTCACAGACACATACCCTACACACCACATCTGCACTCACCACAACTACTGTCTCTGCCACCTGCAGCACATCCACCTTACTTGCACACACCACCGCAATATTCAATCACACATCTCCCATTCCCTCTCCCTGCATCCCTGCCCCCTCCTCCCAATGAATGCACAATGCACCCACTCACCCACCCAACATTCAGCCACCACACACATACAGACATTGCACACACTAGCATCCACGTTCAGCACACCATCACGTCAGACGAGCACTCCCTCTACCTCTACTCCCAACCCTCAATCATGTGACCACTTCATGTACCTAGTAACGTTTTCCTTGCCACCCTTGACATCTTCCATACTTCTCTCCCACCAGGTGTTCCCTGTAAACTCCCTGTTCCCCTGCCTTTCCACCTCCCATTCCTCTGGTGCCACCTCTGCTGTTTGTCCTGCTCCTCCACCCAGCAAGAAATCCACCACTCCCAGTACCAAAGTCACCTCTCCTAAGTCCAAACCAAAATGTGCCCCTTCCATAGCCAGGCCCACCCACCACCCCCACACCCCTGAGGTGCCTGCCTGTCTCATTGATGCCCCTATGATGTGGAGGCCTATTTGCTGCCAGGAGACAAGTTGGGCCCATGATTTATGGACAATGTGTCCTGCATTTCTGAACATTAGATTTGCCATTGGCACATACTGTATAGAGTTTATTTTTATAATCTGTTGAAGAATACAACTGCCCACATTGCTGTGCTTGCCAAGTTGAGATTCTTGTCCTGGTTTCCTTTTACATGGTGGTGTGACATCTGTGTGCAATGGTGTGTGAGGTCTGTGTATTGATTGTGTCTGTGTTGTTGCATGAGCTGGGTAGATGGTTTGGGCCATGGGCATGTTATAATGTGTCTGACTGCTTGCTTGTGGTATCATATGGGGTGTTGTGTGTGTCCGTGTGTATGATGCTACATGTGTGGATTTCCTTGATTGTTGGTTGTACGTGTTGTTTCACCTGTGTCATTGTTTGAATGTGTGGTCACTGCTATTGATTTGTCATTGCTACATAGAGTTCATGGTGTATGTGTATGTGTGGTGTCGCACAACATGCCTGTCTATGCCTGCGTTGAGGTGTTTGTGGTCTAGTTGTCGTTGTGTGGTTATGGGGTGTGTTGGTATGCATTTTGCTGTATGTTTGGCACTTATCTGCATAGCTTTGTGTGTGTATTGGTTACTTTCCATTGACGTATATTGTGTGTGCCTGTGTGTGGCCTTAGCCATCTGTGCAAGGAATGTGTGTTATGTGTGGGAGTGTATCACTGCCATTTCCTCCCCTCTGTGCTAGGCATACTTACGGTTGTCGTCTTCATCGCTTTCAGTGGCCCTGAAGGTATATGGCAAGATACAATGGTGGGAAGACTAGCAGTTTGTCTGCCATGGCGGCCGCGGAGGTGTCTCTGTGCCTGGAGGTAGGTGTCTCCTTATGTATTTTCTGTTTCCACCAGGTTTTTCGTAGCAGCCAGCCAGCCCTGGATATCCTGGCGGTGTGGTGACTCAGAATATGGCGGGCGGGACATTGGCTCCTGCCAGCATGAAGTTGGCTTCCGCCGCCGGATGCTACTCCTCAGCGGTGGCGGAGCTGGTGGTGAGTTGTCTGTGTTGCGTTGGGTTCACCACCTTACTCGTCATATGGCGGTCTGCACCTCCACTGTGGCGGCGCGGTGTGGCGGTTTAGTTACCTCCAAACTCAGAATGACCACCTGAGTCTATCTTGGCCTGCACTTTGGCGCTGGAAGCCTCAATCACTGCCAATATCCCCTTGGTGCTCTGTGGTTCATCCAGTCCC
The DNA here is from genome assembly GCF_031143425.1 of Pleurodeles waltl. Lineage (NCBI taxonomy): Eukaryota > Metazoa > Chordata > Amphibia > Caudata > Salamandridae > Pleurodeles > Pleurodeles waltl. Next base: position 237,491,214 of record NC_090436.1, read on the forward strand.
CCTCCTTCAACAGCAGCGTGTTCACCCAATGCACCTGTGGCCGCATATTGATCAATCTTCATCTGTTGGGACCCAAATTGCATTTTGTCCTTAACCATCGTTAAGTAGGGCCAAAGCCCCCTGGGCTTCCTCATTCAGCAAATCACCCCTACCAGGTCACGTACCTCTGTGTTGGATGGATATCAGCCACACTCTGCCTCCACTTCAGTTTCAGCCAGGTGCTCCTTGCATCCTCAGCAGAGAGAAGTAGGCAATGACTAGGACACCAGCCTCAGGCAGAGCAGATCCAAGACACCCCACTCATAGATTCCCTTCTGGCCATTGTGGGTCACTGTACATGGGTGAACATGAGGTTTACCCCGCAGGGAAATCCCAGGGACACGACAAACAGGCACAGTCGGAGCAGCCAAATCGCGGGCCCTAGCCAAAGACCAAAGGATGGGGGCCTTGGCCAACCCCACTGTTTCCGCAGGATTCCTGGTGACTAAATTCATCAGTGGCAAGGCCCCAGGGTATATGAATGGTCCCAGATCCAAGCGTTATCCCAGGTAAGGTCCTGCAGAACTGGTGAGGGGGGCCATTCACAATCAAGCCTCAGTACTATCCATTGACCTCCTCTCACAAGGTCACTTGGTTTGCTCCACCACTCTGCACTATCCCTAGGGGTCAGGGCTGCTTTCCAGGTGAAATAGAGACCATGCAAGCTCCCAGCACCACAAGGGGTTGAGGGGAACAAAGCTGGGGCACTCAGACTGCGCCCAGACCGCCATACTCACCACCAGTCATCGCTCTCCACATGCCACCCTGGGGAACGGTATGTGCCTGCTGGAAATGGCCCTTTTTGCAGGGCTATGCCCAAACGTTTTGCCTTCTTCCTCCTATTTTTTTGCAGATCTGTTGTGTTGGCTTTAGGACTCTGGGCACGTTACCACTGCTGACCAGAGCTAAAGTGCAAGTGCTCCCTGTCTAAATTGTATTGGTAATTGGTCTATCCATGATGGCATATTTGATTTACTAGTAAGTTCCTAGTAAAGTGCACCAGGTATGCCCAGGGCCTGTAAATCAAACGCTCCTAGTTGTAGGAAAGTACCATCTTGCCTATCATGTTACCCCCATATTTCACTGTATATATGTTGTTTTAGTTGCATGTGTCACTGGGACCCTGCCAGCCAGGGCCCCAGTGCTCATAAGTGTGCCCTGTATGTGTTACCTGTGTGATGACTAACTGTCTCACTGAGGCTCTGCTTACCAGAACCTCAGTGGTTATGCTCTCTCATTTCTTTCCAAATTGTCACTAACAGGCTAGTGACCAATTTCACCAATTTACATTGGCATACTGGAACACCCTTATAATTCCCTAGTATATGGTACTGAGGTACCCAGGGTATTGGGGTTCCAGGAGATCCCTATGGGCTGCAACATTTATTTTGCCACCCATAGGGAGCTCTGACAATTCTTACACAGGCCAGCCACTGCAGCCTGAGTGAAATAACGTCCACGTTATTTGACAGCCATTTACCACTGCACTTAAGTAACTTATAAGTCACCTATATGTCTAACCTTTACCTGGTAAAGGTTGGGTGCTAAGTTACTTAGGCCCGTATTTATACTCCGTTTGCGCCGAATTAGCGTCGTTTTTTTCGACGCAAATTCGGCGCAAAACGAACGCCATATTTATACTTTGGCGTTAGACGCGCCTAGCGCCAAAGTATGGGCAAATAGCGTCATTTTTTTGCGTGAACGCCTTCCTTGCGTTAATGAGATGCAAGGAAGGCGTTCCCGTCTAAAAAAATGACGGCGACGCAAATGCGTCGTATTTATACTCCCGGGCAAAAATCACGCCCGGGAGGTGGCGGGTCAAAAAACCCCACATTTGCGCCACTATTTAACGCCTGGGTCAGGGTAGGCGTTAAGGGGCCTGTGGGCTCAAAATGAGCCCACAGGTGCCCTCCCCTGCCACCAGGGACCCCCCCTGCCACCCCTGCCCACCCCAGGAGGACACCCAAGGATTGAGGGACCCACCCCAGGGACATTCAGGTAAGTTCAGGTAAGTATAATTTTTTATATTTTTTAATTTTTTTTGGTGGCATAAGGGGGCCTTATTTGTGCCCCCCTACATGCCACTATGCCCAATGACCATGCCCAGGGGACATAAGTCCCCTGGGCATGGCCATTCGGCAAGGGGGCATGACTCCTGTCTTTACTAAGACAGGAGTCATTTAAATGGCGTCTGGGCGTCGAAAATAATGGCGCAAATCGGGTTGAGGTGATTTTTTTGCCTCAACCTGACTTGCCCCATTTTAAGACGCCCTAACGCCATTTTCCCCCTACGCCGGCGCTGCCTGGTCTACGTGGTTTTTTTCCACGCACACCAGGCAGCGCCGGTCTGCTAGCGCCGGCTAACGCCATTCCATAAATACGGCGCCCGCATGGCGCTTCAGAATGGCGTTAGACGGCGCTAAATTTTTTGACGCTAAACTGCGTTAGCGCAGTTTAGCGTCAAAAAGTATAAATATGGGCCTTAGTGTGTGGGCACCCTGGCACTAGCCAAGGTGCCCCCACATTGTTCAGGGCAAATTCCCCGGACTTTGTGAGTGCGGGGACACCATTACACGCGTGCACTATACATATGTCACTACATATGTATAGCATCACAATGGTAACTCCGAACATAGCCATGTAACATGTCTAAGCCATTCTGGCATTGGGGAGACAATTCCATGATCCCCTGAGTCTCTAGCACAGACCCGGGTACTGCCAAACTACCTTTCCTGGGGTTTCACTGCAGCTGCTGCTGCTGCCAACCCCTCAGACAGGTTTCTGCCCTCCTGGGGTCCAGCCAGGCTTGGCCCAGGAAGGCAGAACAAAGGACTTCCTCAGAGAGAGGGTGTTACACCCTCTCCCTTGGAAAAAGCTGTCAGGGCTGGGGAGGAGTAGCCTCTACCCCAGCCTCTGGAAATGCTTTGATGGGCACAGATGGTACCCATCTCTGCATAAGCCAGTCTACACCGGTTCAGGGATCCCCCAGCCCTGCTCTGGCGCGAAACTGGACAGAGGAAAGGGGAGTGACCACTCCCCTGACCTGCACCTCCCCTGGGAGGTGCCCAGAGCTCCTCCAGTGTGCTCCAGACCTCTGCCATCTTGGAAACAGAGGTGCTGCTGGCACACTGGACTGCTCTGAGTGGCCAGGGCCAGCAGGTGACGTCAGAGACTCCTTCTGATAGGCTCTTACCTGTGTTGCTAGCCTGTCCTCCTTCCTAAGTAGCCAAACCTCCTTTTCTGGCTATTTAGGGTCTCTGCTTTGGGGAATTCTTTAGATAACGAATGCAAGAGCTCATCAGAGTTCCTCTGCCTCTCTCTCTTCACCTTTTGCCAAGGAATTGACTACTGACTGCTCTGGACGCCTGCAAAACCACAACAAAGTAGCAAAGACGACTACTGCAACCTTGTATCGCTGATCCAGCCGCCTTCTCGACTGCTTTCCTGGTGGTGCATGCTGTGGGGGTAGTCTGCCTCCTCTCTGCACTAGAAGCTCCGAAGAAATCTCCTGTGGGTCGACTGAATCTTCCCCCTGCAACCGCAGGCACCAAAAGACTGCATCACCGGTCCTCTGGGTCCCCTCTCAGCACAACGAGCGTGGTCCCTGGAACTCAGCAACTCTGTCCAAGTGACTCCCACAGTCCAGTGACTCTTCAGTCCAAGTTTGGTGGAGGTAAGTCCTTGCCTCCCCATGCTAGACTGCATTGCTGGGTACCACGTGATTTGCAGCTGCTCCGGCTCCTGTGCACTCTTCCAGGATTTCCTTGGTGCACAGCCAAGCCTGGGTCCCCGGCAGTCTAACCTGCAGTGCACGACCTCCTGAGTTGTCCTCCGGCGTCGTGGGACCTTCTTTTGTGACTTCCAGTGAGCTCCAGTTCACTCTTCTTCGTAGTGCCTGTTCTGGCACTTCTGTGGGTGCTGCTTGCTTCTGAGTGGGCTCTTTGTCTTGCTGGACGCCCCCTCTGTCTCCTCATGCAATTGGCGACATTCTGGTCCCTCCTGGGCCACAGCAGCATCCAAAAACCCTAACCACGACCCTTGCAGCTAGCAAGGCTTGTTTGCGGTCTTTCTGCATGGAAACACCTCTGCAAGCTTCTTCACGACGTGGAACATCCATCCTCCAAAGGGAAAGTTCCTAGTCCTCTTCGTTCTTGCAGAATCCACAGCTTCTACCATCTGGTGGCAGCTTCTTTGCACCCACAGCTGGCATTTCCTGGGCATCTGCCCACTCCCGACTTGATCGTGACTCTTGGACTTGGTCCCCTTGTTCCACAGGTACTCTCGTCTGGAAATCCATCGTTGTTGCATTGCTGGTGTTGGTCTTCCTTGCAGAATTCCCCTATCACGACTTATGTGCTCTCTGGGGAGCTTAGGTGCACTTTGCACCCACTTTTCAGGGTCTTGGGGTGGGCTATTTTTCTAACCCTCACTGTTTTCTTACAGTCCCAGCGACCCTCTACAAGCTCACATAGGTTTGGGGTCCATTTGTGGTTCGCATTCCACTTCTAGAGTATATGGTCTGTGTTGCCCCTTTTATTTTATCCATTGTATATCAACAAACTACCCTACAGTCTGCCTATGGATTCATCCAAATATTGGTCAATCCACACCCTGGTAAAATGACACTACCAGGGCAGACTCAACCAAACGTCTTTGTACCTATGTCTTTTTACCTATGTAAAATATCAGTTGGATAAACACAGGGATCCAGATCTTTTATATAAAAATACCTGTTGGGATACCCCAAGGATATGCTTTATGAGAGGATACGAAAGGTATGAATAAAAAACAAATATATTGGGTGTCTTATGGGCACAATGTTCCAAGGCACCCTAATTGTAAGTTAATATGTTTTGGCCCTTCTCAAGAGCCCGATGGGTCTGTGGGTCTTCATTGGGGCTATCATCGCTATCCCTACCTATCATTAAACCATCTCAAACATATCTGTGGGGTCTAGTGCTCTTCTGTAGGATCTCGCCTTCCAATGTACATAGAAAAGTGAATATAAAAAATACATTATTCTAACCCATGTTTTTTTAGACTGCGGGAAAAAAATGTTGTTCTTTGATTTACACCTCTCAGACAAGCTGTCTACATCTTAGCTTAATCTCACTGAGCTATTCAATTATTAGTCTCCACTATGCCCACTTCCCAGACATCTTAGGGAGAATGTCCTCTTAATAGCAGACTTCAACCGTCACTAATTTTTTGTACTACTATCTGAAGGCTAGGGTAATGCATGTTGTCTCAATTAGATTAAGCTATCACCAACCTATTGTTTTGATCTGCTGTTTCGACCTGGCAAGTGTGCCGACTTGCCAGGCCCAAATCTTTCCTTTTACTACATGTAAGTCACCCCTTATGTGACCCAAAGTAGCCCCATGAGAAGTTTATTTATGGTGCAGTGTATTTAGAAGGTAGGGCATTTATTGGTGTGCTTTACATGTCCAGATAGTCGGGTTGCACTATTACAAGGCCTAACTCTCCCATAAGGAGACATGGGAATTGCCTTAAAATAGAATCAACCAGTCTGTTTCACTGTGTCCCATCAACATAGCACATCTGGATTTTCCACGCATTGTCCATGGGTGCCAATTTTTCATTGACCCTGCGCTGTATGTCCAGAGATCGACATATTCCCTTTCTTGCGTGGAAAGATGCAACGCATTACCTCCACTGTCAGTAAGGAACTTATGCATCGTCTCACCTGCGAGGAAAGAATCAACGCATCATCTCCCCTGCGCAGTAAGGAAACAACGCATCACTTTGCTTTAACAGCACCTCACCTCCCTGTGGCCAGCATCGTCCTTGTTGTTTTTGACACACCAAAGGCACTTTGTGCTAAAGAGATATATCCATTGATTCCTGTAGATTATTATTTGCCTAAATGTTTAACAAGAGATATTTTGACTTGTGTATGTTGCTTTTTTGTTGTTTTGGTCTTGTTTTACTCAGATGAATATTGGCTATTTTGTAGTGTTTTCACTGTGCTACTGAGTGTGTGTACAAATACTTTACACATTACCTCCTAGATAAGCCTAACTGCTTTAGCCAAGTGACCAAGGGGGTGAGCAGGGGTTATCTTAGCTGTGTGACCCCCTTACCCAGACTAGAGTGAGGGTCCCTACTTAGACAGAGAGCAAACCACTGCCAACTAGAGACCCAAGTTCTAACAGTGCCCATCTCTCGGAGCATGCATGAAACACTGGGGGCCAAGGGAAACATCTTCCTGCAACCGCAGGGTCATGCCGCCTCACCGCAGCTCACCATCTAGCCCTCTGAGGGGCCATGTCACAGTCTCCCTGAAAACTGGTGCACGCCAATTGTCGACTCTTGTGGCCCCACTCGTCCGCAAGATACACGAGGTATCACAGTTTCCAGTGGGTACTTGGGAGAGCCAGGCCGAGGTGTGGCCCCTACCTTCAGGCCAGCGTGTTCCTGCTTTGCTGTTGCTCCAAACGTGGGCTGGGCTGGGAGACATCAGATGCAGAGGAAGACTCTCGCCTGTGGCCATGCAACCAGGTCGTGGCTCAAGGATGCTGCCTCTGGGCCCCGGGCGAGTCGGCACTGTGCTCAGAGGGCCTCTTCAGGCTAGTGTGCAGCAGTCTTTATTCTCAGGAGAACCCAGCAGCCACTATCTGCACCTCTATTTTTCAGACCACCCCATAGCAAGCCTGCCTAAATTTCAGGATCCCAGAGGTGCCCTGAACCCTAAACAGTCTCAGGGGTCCCGGTTGGCTGCTGTTTATAGCGGCGGTGGCCAACAGCCAGGAGGTTCTTGAGGATTGGCAGGATGTTCAAGGCTGAAACTTCAGGGCTAGGAGCTATCCTCTAGAGGTACCTGTTGGACATTTACTTGGCCATGCCCCAAAAGATACATTTTCAGGCAAGAACGCCTGAGTTGGTGAAACTATTGATGAATTTGTAGAGAGACTGAATGCACTCATCAAACACTGTAAATTCAATGAATGATCAAGAATCTATGGTGGTCATTATGACATTGACGGTAAATCCGGCTTACCACGATGGCCGACCCACATACCATCAGGGAAGCGAACATCCATTCGCCATATTATGACACACACACACTAAACCGACAGAATACTGCCACGAACACAAAACGGCCAGATCAAAGGTAAGTGTTAAACTGTCGGTGCGAACACCCACACGTCATGCTAACAAAACAATGCCCTCCATATTATGACCCACGAATCACCATGGCGTGCATTCAATGGCAGTAAACAATAGGTGGTACACACCAGCGCGGTCAGATTGGCCACCCAAATACAAAACAACACAACATTGGCCAGTACCAAAAACACACATCTGACACCAATACACGCAACACACCCACCCACCAACAGCATTATAAAACATACACCTGCATTACCTACAACCCTTTACGAACATGAAAAATAGCCACAAGACAGACATGCAAATCACAGACACAACTACACATACCACTAACACCCAGACATTCGTCACGCACCCCACACCCCACCAAATTCTTCAAAACAAACTGCACAACACTCACCATACAACACCCATGTCCCCTCAAAGGCACCCCTGTTTCACAGATGAGGAGTTGCGGGTCATGGTGGAGGAAATAGTCAGGGTAGAACCACAGCAGTTTGGATCACAGGTTCAGCAAATATTCATTGCAAGGAAGATGAAGCTATGGCGGAGAATTGTGGACCGGGTGAACGCCATGGGACAACATCCAAGAACAAGGGACGACATCAGGAAGAGGTGGTACGACCTACGGGGGAAGGTACGTTCCATGGCAGCAAGGCACCAGCACGCCATCCAGAGAACTGGCCGTGGACCCCACCTCCTCCCCCAGAGCTGACAGCATGGAAGGAGCAAGTCTTAGCAATTCTGCGTCCTGCAGGACTCACTGGAGAAGCCGGAGGACTGGACACTGGTAAGTCAACATTTACAATCTATCACCCCACCATACCTGCATGCCCTCTCACCCCCTCACTCTGATTCCCATCACTCCACTCCATCCCACACAGTGCACCTACACATATGACTAACCCCAATGCAAAGCCCTGCATGCCATACCCACTGCATGTACAGCCCTCCCAGCCCTGCATGTACAGCAACCACCTATGCATACACAGCATGGACAACTAACAATCCCACAATACATCACCATACACAAACAAAGGTGGCAGGGCAACAGCAACGATATAGGGGAAGCTAGTGATGTAGAATATGTCACAGACATGAAGCATAATACATCACTTACATCCCCGCAGGTGCCCCAGCTAATCAGCGAGGAGGTGCCCCGGCTATCCAGTACCCCAACAGAAAATGTCCCCAGTGATGACAGTAACTCTGGACATCTAGATCTGGATGAACTTCCTGGCCCATCAGGGGCCACTGGTTAGTCGGCCACCCAAGCCCACTCGCAGTCCACCCCAGAGCCTCCCCCCTCAGTATCCAACACCACAGCACCCACCCAACGTCCCCACACCTCTGTCCGCAGGAAACGTCAATCAGCAGTGTGTCCACCTGTACAGGGACCCCAGTCCAGACCTCACTGCCAAGACAATTAGGGTCCTTGGGTCAGTGGCAGTAGGCACACCGTTCAGGGGACATGGGCACAGGGGGAGAGGGACACTGGGAGGACAGCTGTGCGCCAGGGGCAGGACAGGCTCAGGGAATCGACTGTCCTGGAGGCACTCACTAATGTCTTGGGGGCTTACCAACAATCCCAAGACAAGAGGGGCCAGATACTTAACATCATACAGGAGAACCAGCAGCTTCAGGAGATACACCCGCAGGTGATCAGGAAAGATTTGCAGGCCCTCAACACCACAATGGTCTCTATAGCAGGGGTCCTGGCTGACATGATCAACATAATGAGGGAATATACAGCAAACCAGCGGGCCCCTTCCACTAGCCAGCCAACTGAACAGCCCACCACATCTACTGCAGCTAGTGGACAGGAGGCCCTGCCACAGGACCCACAGGCCACCAGCACCCTTCCCCCTGAAGAAGGTGAACCACCCCACAAATGGTTCCTGCGACCCAGACAGATGCCAGATGTACTTGCCAAGACCAAGGCCACGTCAGGAAATGAGACCCTCCTGAATGTCCCGCTTGTGTCCCACTCTGTCACCTTGTCCACTTTGAACTGCCTTTGCTTCCTTTCCTATAGCCCCTTGAACACTGGATCTGTTTTACCAACAGACTGGACTAATACCCTGGACTCACCTCTACCAACACCCCATTCCATTGCACAATTCCATCTATAGATTTCACTACAATAAACACCCTTGAACACAACTTCAGTGATAGTACTTTATGTGAAGAAAATGTGCAATTATGGTAACAGTTACATCTTGTGCAAATGACCTGAACTCTGTGATAACATACAAATAATGACCTGTAGCTGTCTGTAGTCATCACACCAGTGCGCAGTTGTTATAACACCAACATCTGCAAAATGAGAATGCATGGGTGACAGTCAGTTAAAATCCAAAGGAATTGACTGCCATCATGCTACAGCCACTCTGAAAGGATAAATAATCAGAGGAATGGTCATTTCCACTGTCTCATCTGTGTGTGATTGGAAGTACTGACTTAAAACTGATGTTCTGTTGTCCACATCCTCATCCTCTGCCTCCTCATCCTCACTGTCCTCAGGGTCCACTGCTGCCACATGGGCATTTCCAATCTCCTCCTCCTGCAGATGAGGCACATGTCTTCTGAGGGCCATGTTGTGCAACATGCAGCATGTTACACTATCTGGCAAACCTTCTCAGGGGAGTACCACAGGGATCCACCTGTCAAATGGAGGCATCTGAACCTGGCCTTCAGGAGGTCGAAGATACGTTCTATGATCTGCCTGGTTTGCCCATGTGCATCATTATACCGATTCTCAGACCCTGTCCTGGCATTCCTCACAGGGTTCAGAAGCCATGATAGGCTTGGCTAGCAAGAGTCACCTGCAAGTATTGAGGGACAAACATTAGCCTTACACAATGGTATGGGGGATGACTCCTGCAGGCATACACTGACATACAGTGGGTGGGGACTCTGGCTCACCTATTAGCCACACCTTGTGCCTCTGTAGTTGTGCCATCAAATTGTGGATGCTGCTATTGCTCAGGACGAAGGCATCATGCACCGACCCAGGATACTTGGCAATAATGTGGGAAATGTACTGGCCAGCAAGGCACAGCATTTGCACATTGAGTGAGTGGAAAGTATTCTGATTCCTGAATACCTGTTCATTGTACCCAGGGGGACAAATGCAATTTGTGTTCCGTCAATCACCCAAATAATATTTGGTATATGTCCCACTGCATAGAATCCAGCCTTCACAGTGGCCAAATCTTCCACTTGGGGGAAAGCAAAGTAGCCAGCACTATTGAGAACATTGACTGGGACATTCCTGCTGCCAAGCCCACTGTCACTTGGACAGAACCGGTTGCCAGGAAATGGAGCACTGATGGAACTTGCACAAGAGGTCGGATCACAGTGGGATGACGGATGGCTGATATCAGATCAGGCTCCAATTCAGTACACAGCTCTATGATTGTGGCCCTGTCCAGTCTATAGGTCAATATTATGTGCCTATCCTCCAGTGTAGCCAAGTCCACAAGGGGTCTGTACACCGGGTCTTGTCTCCTCCTCCTATTCCTCCGCAGTGGTTGGTATCTAAGGAATACAAGAGTGAGTTGGGTGTCACAATCTGAACAATGGAACCACTACCTCAGTGTACGTAGAACATGACTGTAATTGGACAATGTGAACGGCAATGTATATGCAATTAATAGCAATTAAGCAGTTTCCAATTTCTGAATGTTGTCCACCAACACAAAATGGCGACCACCTGTCCTGTAAGTATGGACAGGTGGAAGTGATGTAACATGCCGGCATTGGGCGTCATGGCGGAAGGCAGTCTTGCACCGCTGTGCTATTCCTCATTGGATAAAATGGGGCTCTTTGAAGTACAGTGTCCAACGGCGATCACCGGCGGCGGTGACGGTGTACATCACCACGGACATGACAGCCATTTTCTGTCTAAAACCTCACTTGATTCCTGACTTTACACAGGAAAACACCTCCACTGTGTGTGCTGCTGTGACTTTTGTCTGGTTCCTGCCATGGCCCGTGTGACAGGGGAAAGGGCCCCTGCCTTCATTTTGGAAGAGTTAGAGCGCCTGGTGGATGGGTCCTACCCCTGTATGGACAGCTGTATGGGCCTCCAGACCAACAGGTGAGTACACCATGGGCATGATGCATGTGACAAGGTTGCATGGAGAAGTCTGTGCTAGCAGTCTGTAATTTGGGTGGAGGGTATGTCTGGTGGTAGTGTACATGCAGTGCTCCAGGTGATGTGTGCCAATGGAGATGGAATTTGTATTTGAGGCCATATGTGTGACAGGCTGGTTTGTATTGTTAATGATGTCCTCCTGTCTGTATTACCTCTGCAGGTCGGTGCCCATCAGAAGAAGGGATTGTGGCGTGCCATCGCAAAGGATGTGCGGACCCTGCCGGTCTGTGTCAGGCAGAGCACCCACTGTGAGAAAAAGTTGGAGGACCTGAAACGCTGGGCCAGGAAGACCGCGGAGGTCCAACTGGGGATGGCCTCACAATGAGGGCGTGGTGCCCATCAAAACCTGACCCCCTTGATTGCCGCATACTGGCGGTGACCTACCCAGAGCTGGATGGACGCTTGAGGGCAGCACAGCAGCCACAAGGCGGTGAGTACAGTGAGCACCACAACAGTTATTTTTTCGGTGCCATGGAATCCTGGTGGTGGGTTTCGGTTAGTGGGCACCTCTTAATGCCAGCTCAACCATTGCTCCAGGATGCAGCTCAAGGTAAAAGGGTGTATAGCAAAATATGGTAACCTAGATAGGTAGCATTCCATGTCAGACAGGGCTTAGTGGGACCCAGGAGGGGTACAGTTGGCGGTGGTTGGCTCTCATCTTGCTGTGGCGCTTAGCCAATGTAATGCCAGTATGATGCATAGTGCTCAATCCTGATCCCTGTGTGTGATGGTAATGTGTATGCCAACTGTGGGGTTGTTGCTGAAATTGACCCAGTGCTCCCTCTCTCTCCTCCTATTATCTTCTGCCATCCTGTCCATATGGGCATTAGCATCATCTGGTGGAGGAGCAGGGGCACCGGTGACTGAGGGAGCTGCATCCCATGGGACTCAGGAGGCAGAGTCCACGGACGATGAGGGGACCAGTGGGACGGAGGGCGAGGGGAGCACCACGGCAGAGACAGGAGGTAACAACACTGACTCTGATTCCTCCTCTGATGGAAGCTCCCTGGTGGTGGGGGACACCTCTCGAACCACCCCAGCTACAGGAACAGCTGCCACCCTTGTACCAGCACCACCCTGCTAATAGCACCCCATTGAGTTGCCCGTGCCCACTCACCCAGGAGGGTGGGCATCTCCTTTGCCCCAGGCACCTCAGGCCCTGCCCCAATAAGCCCTGATGCCTTCAGTGAGGAGGCTAATGACCTCCTGAGATCCATCTCTGTAGGGCAGTCAACCATTGTGAATGCCATCGAGGGCATCCAGGGTGGGTTGGCTGCCCTACAGAGATCCTTTCAGGCTGTCGCCTCCTCTCTGATGGCAGCCAGTGTCCCTGTTCCTACAGTCTCCCCTCCACCTACCACTTCCAAGTCCCAGTCTCCTCAATCCCAAACCATCCCAGGCACAGATACAGACAAGCATGCACACAAGACATCATACATGGGTAGCACAGTCAAACACAGGCAGCACACTTCAGGCCGCAAGCACTCACACAAACAGCAGACACTTGCACACACACCACATCCACTGCCTCCACTGTCTCCCCTTCTTCCTCCTCCTCCTTCAAAGTCACATCTGCACTCACACCTGCATGCACTGCATCAACAGCAACCACCACCATCACCACATCATGCAACACACACCTCACTTGCAGACACCTCCACAACATACATCTATCTATCCCCTTTATCCTCTCGCACCCTGTCTGCCCCCTCCTAAGAGACACAAACACACGCACTCAGACACACAATAGCCATCCACCTCACACACTGTCCATGCACCTGCACCCAAGTCCAGCAGACGTACAACTCTGACAACCACTGACCCCAACCTCCACTCCCATCCCTCCTCCTATATCCCACCCCAATGCCCATAAGAAGCTTTTCCTTGTAGGTCTTGACCTCTTCCCTCCCTCCTCCCCATCCTGCCCATAACAGCAGGGGCCCAACGACCCAGCCCAGCACCACAGCCAAACAGTCTGCCACTGCTCCCATCAAATCATCAGCTGCTGGCACAAAGGGGCCCCAGAGTGTGATGGCTGTCATTCCCAATGAAAGCACACCTCCGGCTCAGAAAGGGAGGACTAGGGTGGTGAAAAGCAAGGGACAGGAGACGGTACAGTGGAGGCACCTCCTAGTCCTGGAGGCAAGGACACAGTGACATGTCAAAGGCCAAGGGGACCTGTCACAAGAGGGGACCATGGATCCCCCCACACCAGTAAAGATTGCCAAGGATCCCCCTCCACCAGCAAAGAAAGGGAAGGTCCCCATTCAACCACCAATGAAAGTGAAGGTTCCCACTCAACCACCAATGAAAGTCAAGATGCCCACTCCACCAGCAGAGAGCAAGGAGCCTCCACCTCCAGCACAGGCACAGCAGCCTTCACCTCCAGCAGAGACACAGCAGCCCTCACCTCCAGCAGAGGGCATGTAGTCCATCCTCTAGGGGCTGTTGTACAAGGACCCCCCTCCAGTACCAGTGTGCAATTTCCCCACTTCAGAGACTGTGGCCTTGCACTCCCCAGCAAAGACAAATGGGCATGGAGCCTCCTCCAGAACCAGTGGGCAAGTACCCTGCTTCAGCAGAGGTGCCCCATCACCCCTCCCCTCTTATGATGGCCATGGCGTAGAATAGCATCGAGAAGACTTGAAGTTCCGGTTCCATAACGGGCGTGGATTCCTCTGTGTACCTGTCGGTGAGTCTTTCATTTTCTGTGTTCTGTTTCCGCCAGGCTTTTGATGGCGTTGTTACCACCCCGGATATCTTGCCGGTTTGTTATGTCATATTATGGTGGGCAGTACCTTGGCTTCCACCTGGCTGTTGATGGCTGTGGTCAGTGGTATTAACGCTCTGGCGGTTGGTGTGGTACATTGGCTGTCTTTGGGAGGTATCACCGTCATGGTCATAATTTGACAGTATGTACCAACAGCATGTTGGCGGTATTACCACCACTTTATCACTCACCGCCAATGTCATAATGACTACCTATGTGTCTTAGGGTCATTGATGGATCCTTGTCAGATTCATTCAGACAACTAATGCTGAGAGAAACTCTTAGTCTGGAGCGAGTGTTCAGCGGTGCCAGAGCTGAAAAGCGTGTTGAAAGACAAGCTGCTGACATGGAGGTCGGAGTCGCCCAGAGCAAATCAGTCATGAGTATGGAACGATAAGACAAAGCCAAAGCTTGAAGGGCACGTAAATAGAATTTATGTTCTAGATGTGGATTTTCATTTCTACATGAAGGTAAATGTCCAGTCATTGGACAGATATGTAAAGGCTGTGGAAGAGTCCCATTTTGTGATGGTGTGTAAAGCGAAGGATAAAGTAAGTGTGTCAGCGTGTGAAGACAAAATAGCAACCAGAACGTTCCAGAAGCAATGCGCAACGCATGCCCACAAGGACCAGCGGCATCTTCAGACATAGGTGATTTGTTTGTCATTTACAAGAAGACGTTGAATTTTAACTTGAATCATTACTTAAGCGTGATATCATTGAGTATTCTACTGGTCCAACGCCATGGGTTAATCCCATAACAGTGGTGCCCCAAAAGGAAAGTGAAGGAGCTGCACACATCTGCATTGCCACGCATCAGGCAAACAAGGCAACTGAATGTGAATGACATCCAGGTCCACACATTGCTGACACAATAACTCAATTAAATGGTGCAAAGGTCTTCTCTCACCTTGATTTAAATAAAGGTCATCATCACTTGGAACTCAAAGAAAATGCATTCTACATTACAACCTTTTCTACACATGCTAATTTAGATCTTGCCGCACAGGGCTACAATGACAAATGTGATGCATATCCTGTTTGCCGTTTCATAATTCCTTTATATCCTATGGAAACTCTAATACAGCGAACAGAATAACTGTCATATTTGTGACAGAGTAACCAGTCTGCCAAGATCCAAATCAGGCCCTACGTTTTCTTGTGTCATCAACTGCAGTTTGTTTCCAAGACATCATTCAACGTATTAGAAAGCCTGTTGTGAATGCGTTCAATTATGGGGATGACATATTAGTTTTCAGAAGGAACATGATAGAGCTCTTCCACAAGTATGTTGTTTTCTCAGTGATGAAGGTTTGACTTTGAATACATAAAAGTGTGAGTTCAACAAGACGATACTGAAATTATTTGCCCATATCTTTTCTGATGGGAGTATGACACCCAATCCTCCAAAAGTACAAGCTCTGTCAAATGCTGATCCCCAAAAGATGTGTCTGTGGTACATTAATTTCTTGGCATGACCAGTTACTGTTCCAAATATATACAAGACTTTGCCACTGTCAGTGCTCCATTATGAGAGGTGAAGAAGAAAAATGTTTTATTTCAATGGTCACGTAAGTGCGAGAAAAGTTTCAAGAGAATCAAACATGCCATTGAAAATGCTTCTAAAATGGCATACTTCAATCCAAAGCTTCATACAGTGGTTGTTGACACTAGCCCAGTCGGGTTAGGTGCTCTCCTTGCACAGCACAGTGGACACCCAAATGCTTGAAGAAATATTATAGCTTATGCTAGTAGACGGTTGTCCCAAACAGAACGAGCTTATTCACAACCTGAGAAAGAGGGTTTAACTGTAGTCTGGGCTTGTGAAGAATTCCATGTATTCCTGTATAGAAAGCCTTTTATGGTGGTAACTGATCATCAAGGTTCATTGACCATCTTTGGCAATCCAAAAGCCAAGATGTCTCACCACATTGAACGATGGGGACTACACATGCAAGAATACGATTTTACAATTGTGCATCATCCAAGAAAGGACCTAAACCTTGCTGACTACTTTTTCAGAGTGCCTATATGTGGCCGTTGTAGTCAATCCAAGATGGCTGAATCCTACAATAATTTCATCCTAAAATCAAATACACCAGCTGCTTTCTTATTAGCCCAGATTATCACTGTTATGAGCCATGATAGTAACATGCTGAATTTAAAAGAAATAATTATACACCAGTGATGGGACCGACACACTCTACCACTGACTAATAATGGTGAATATTAAAAATACAGAAATTTCAAAGAGAATTGTCCTTAACCCAGGAAGAAGTTATATTGCATGGTCATGAATCCTGATTCTAGAGAGTCTGTTACAAAAGGTAATTGAAGTGGCTCATGGAGGACATTGTGGTATCGTTGCCACAAAAAGAGCTCTCCAAGACCAAGTTTAGTTTCCATACTTAGAGGAAAGGGTTGAAAAAGAACTCAAGGCCTGTCATATATGCAACTGCCTTACTACCACGGT
Organism: Pleurodeles waltl; assembly: GCF_031143425.1. Taxonomy (NCBI): domain Eukaryota; kingdom Metazoa; phylum Chordata; class Amphibia; order Caudata; family Salamandridae; genus Pleurodeles; species Pleurodeles waltl. The sequence goes on from NC_090436.1 coordinate 237,507,788, forward strand.
TACGCAACATACTCTAAACATGTCAGAACCCCCTAAGCCTGCATGGGAGAGAATAGCCATCAACTTCTTTGGCCTACTTAATAATAAACATTACCTAATGGTGTTATTAGGTGAATACTCACATTTTCTTTTGGTTGAAGCTGTCTCCTTCACAACTTAGTCAGTATACGTTTTGAAAGTAGTTATTTTTTCTGCCTAAGCCAAATTTGCCTTTCTGCATGTCTCCTTGATTAGGTGTGAAGTGGTTCCCAAAGCTGAAACAAAGAGAAAGTGGTTGACCTTCCCCTGACAGGATGGCCAGCTTGGCTGTGCCCCAGAACTTAATTCAACCTTACCACATGACCTGGCAATGTCTCCTCTACTGTCCTGCTAGCCAGCCAGGCACCAATCTCAGTAGGAAAGGACCTCTCCTCAGAAATGGTTTTAAGTGAACACACGCGAGGGTTTGCCCATTTTCATAGCCACATCTCTGGTTGGGCACAAGGAGATCTGAACAGGGGAAGACAAGTTCTGCCATGTTATGTTTAGGTATACAGGAAAACTGTGTGATAGTTTACAGTAAAACACATGCAGGGAGAGCTTCCAAAGTGGGTAGGGTCATCACTGGGGACTTTCACCTCATTGTTTAGAAAGTGGCCAGGAGCTTCTCTCACGCACAAGCTGTGGCTAAGCATGAATATGACCTCCCACTATCCTCTTCAGAACACCTATAGACCTGTAGAAGGCAGGTCCAGAACTGCACCTCTGGACCTGTAGAAGACAGAAGGACTGTACTTCTTATTGTGTCCTGTGAGGAGAAATCACAAGGACTCGGCCTCTTCCCACTTGTACCAAGGACTGAGAAGCGGACTATAAGGGTCAGTTGGATAAACTTGTGTTCAGCTACAGGATCACAAAAGATGCAACAAGCCAACTTTCCTGAAGAGGACTAGTTCCAACTGGACCCTGCTGGTGGCAACTGCTAGAGTGAGTCCTGACCACTGAGTAATGTCTCTAAGTAATGTCCCTAAGGTCATGGGGCCCTTGGATAAGTGCTGCAGTGTACTCCTGCCTTACCCTAGTACTGGGACTTAGAAACATTTTGCCCGGAGAACCGACAGAAGACGGGGACAAACCTCAGTTATCAGAGCAAGGTACATTGCGCCTGGGCCAAAGATTCAGGTTGTTTCCACTCTGAGCACTTCTATCAGCAAATCCATTGCAGCTGGGCATCGCAGAAATGATATCCAACCTTGTGGATCCCTGTTCAGCTACAGCTTTCAACCGTACCCCGCTAAAGAAATCTGAGCTCCAAAAAAGGTGTTTAAGCCCAAAGGTAGAAATCTTCACTGGACAAAGGCACCAAAAGTATTCGGCCTGTGAGGAACCTTTATTGGCAGTGATTTTTTTAATTTCTCCCGATTGAAGCTTTCCTACCAAAAGTCAACAGCTTCACCAGGACTTCATTTGTTGGATATTCGTCCTTACTAAACCCAGCTTGGCCACAGCCTGCTGGCTTGCTCCCCTGAGAATTTTTGATTTCCATTTTAGAGGCTAAACTTCTTACCTTGGCAAACTTGGTCTCTATATCGAACCACTCTCCATCACAGTCAGACTTTCTTTTTTAACACAAGTTTGTTTAACTTAATTGGAGAACGAAAGAACTTCCACAAATTTTGTGAGAGTTCTAGTATCTTGGCACGACAGAAGGTGGCATTAGATCTCAAAAGAGAGGTTTCAGTATGTGTCCTTATGCCAGAGAATTCCTCTGCAGCCCACAAGGGATTCTTTGTGGAGGCAAGAGTGTGCGCGATTTGCTTGCCTAGGGTTCAGCCAGGTCTCTAGTCTGGGCCAAGTAGGCCTTTAGAGGTCCCTAGATACCTTTAGGTCTAGAAGTTAGGGCTTCAGGCCTGAATACATCTTGCTTTCAGTATTACATTGCGTAAGATCCTTTATCCAGTCTTGATGACTTTACGAAGCCCAGGAGGGCTATGGGCAAAGTGAGCTCAAACTGTACTTCAATCATTCCTACAAGTGTGTCGGCCACCTCCACCCAGAAGGACGGTATATCAGGGCATTCCAATTCCAAGTGTTTGAAATTGGCCTGTTCTCGAAAGCATCTTGTGCACGTATGTGATCGGAAGGGGTCTATTCTTCCTCATCGAGCAGGTGTGGAATAAAGGAGGTGTAGAAAGTTGAAATGGATAAGTTTGTGTTTGTGATTCATTGCAACCAGTTTGATTTGTATACAACAGTAGGTGTTTTGGGGTGCAGTAGTTACTTTTCCAGTAGCTCTGGGCCATGCGTTCCACACGCGGTCCTGGACATCACTGCATGAGGAGGAGCATGCCCTATACAGTAGGAACACCCACCTAGTGGACTCTACCACGTGAACAATCAGGGTCTGAGGAGGAAAAGCTTTAGGTTCATCTGGAAATCCAGGCAGGCAGGTCTGGGTTGTAGCCTCATATATAAGAATCAGTTTGGGGGGTGAGGGGTGCTGCCATGTGTGAGCTGTTCCAGTTTCACAAACTTGTGTTGGGGATACAGATCTCACAGTTGATCTGCCTCCCACTGTGTTAGGGTATGGTGGATTAATTTGTCTGTTGTGTGTGGTAGCAATGGGTTGCATGGAATTGGAATTGCTGGTGAATAGAGTGTAGAATAGCCAAGTCGGCAGCTAAGTTTCTGCCAGGCCCAACAAGTTGTTGCAGTAGTTTTTATTTCTTGTGGATTTCTAGGAAGGCCAGTTGGGAGCAGGGTTTATACATATACCCCACTTGGTCACATTCAGAATGTAAGTACTGAAGTCGGGCATCAAGATGTTACCAATGTCGTACATTGTGACATAGTGCCACTAGGCAATAAAGTTCAAAGTCTTGCACTTCCAGCCTCCTTTGTCGTATGGTAATGTTGAAATGTTACAGTTGATGTGGCATTGTTTCCCAGCATCAGGGCACTGCAAAGTGTGTTAAAGAAGGTCTTGGGCAATAAAAGGAAATACTCATAAAGAGGTGTGAAAAACATGGGAGGACCCAGCCCACAAGTGATAGAGGGAGCTTAATCCAGCTCTCTACCAGTGTCTCTTGTTGTTCCATTACTGGGCCTTAGTTTTGGTTCAATAGAGTATCCTTAATTCAGTTAATGATTATGCCAGGTATCTGACTGTGTTAGTAACCCAGTCTATAGGAAAGTCTAAGTTGTGCAATTGGTGAGGGGAGGATGCCCGGCTTTGAGTAGTTAATGACCATGCCAGAATGGCGTTCGAATTGTGTTATGTCATGAATAATGGCTGTGAGGTTGGTCTCTGGGTCTCTTACATACAGCAAAATATCATCAGCATACATGGATAAGAAGAGACGTCACTTGGGGAAAACCAGACCTCTATGTGAATGGTGCCTCCTACAAAAGGCTTGCAAGGGGATCCATGGTTAGCGCAAATAACAGGGATAAGCGCGGGCACCCCTATCTTGTGCCTATATATATTAGTATGGGGTCTGTCTGTGTGCTGTTGATCAAGATGTGGGCCATTGGTTCCACATAAAGAAGTTTGATGAATGCAATGATGTTGGGGAGGGTTATCCACCTTAGCCAATATTTGAAAGACAAAACGCTACTCTAAAGAATCAAAGGCCTTCTCCACATCAAGGAGGGCCACCGCAGCTGGCACATGCAGGGAAATCTGATCGAGCACTGCAAAAACAGTTCAATGGAGGTAGATCTATAGGGCACAAACCAGAATAGGCAGAAGAGTTCAGGTCCTCCATTAGTAGAGTATGTCTGGTGGCAAGCACCTTCACTAAAATCTTAATATAAAGATTGATCAGAGATAGAGGTCTATCAGAGGCACATAAGGCCTTATTACGGGTTTGGCAGGCCCGACCATCAGCCCGCCAGAGCAGTGGGGAGGAGACTGCTGGAAAGCCAGAGGTCCCCCCCCCCCCCCCATGTCCTTTTAAAATGTTTCCATCAGGTTAAGTGGCAGAAACCTTCATGTTAGGAGGTTTCCGCTGGTCAACCTGGTGGAAATAGTGTGTCAGTCGCACAGAGGGTGCCCCCAGCTCCCTCTGAATGTGCACTGTCTTCTATAACAAACAGTGTGCATTTTGAGGGTGCTAGGCAGGGGGCCCCTGCACTGTCTTTGACATGCCTGTGGGCAGTGTATTGACTCCCCTATGGCCCCCAGCACTGCCTTTCTGCCAGCCTTTTCATGGCAGTGACCCTGACATGAAAAGTCTTGCTGAAAGGGAAGTTGTGATGAGCACGGTGGTGCTGAACTCAGTGCCGCCGTGGCTGACCACGACTTCAACCGCCACCAGCCTATTGGGATATATGATCCTGGTAGTGGCAACAGTGCCCTGACGGTCTGACCACCAGGTTTGTAATCTGGCAGTTAGACTGCCAGGAGTGCGGGGTCTGACCGTCAACAAGAGTTTGTCGGTAGAAAGGCTACCAATCTCACAATAAGGCCCTTAGTGAAGGGGGTCTTCCCTTGCTTTAGGGAATAGAGTGGTCACCGCTTCACAGAGTGAAGGAGGGATGGTCTCTGTCTGCACTGCTTCAATGTAGACATCTAGGAGCTAGAAGGATTTTGTATGTTTGTAAAATTCTCTAGTCAGTCCGTCCAGCCCTTGCGCTTTATAGCCCTGTAAGTTTTCAATGGCAGCCAGAATCTCCTTAAGTGTAAGAGGAGCACTTAGGAATTGTTGGTGTCCATGGTCCAACCACACCATAGCAATGTCGTTAAGATATTCCTGGGTTGCAGTGGAGGATTCCTCTGAATGGGGTTACTCATAATAGCGGAAAAACTTTACCGATATGTTATCAGTGGTGAAGAGTGTGTCTCCTGTTATGGTATGAATGTGAGTAATGTGCTAGCTGTGAACAACCCTTCAGTGATTTAGCCAGTCTTCTGCATGTGTGATGCTACATTGAATGAACTTAACTGCATGAGGTCACTCTCAATTTTAGAGAGTTGTGTGCTTGTGGCTTTCAGGATACCTATTTGCTTAAAAATTGCAATATCCTTAATGTATACTTTAAATGCCTCCCAGAGCGTAGTATGCATGAAAATCAATCCTTCCTTTAAGCATAATTATTCCTCAATTGGCATAAGAATATCACCTCTAAAGAGTTTATCACTGGGGAATCTCCGAGAGGGTCAGTTGACTCTATGGCAGGGCATGTGAACGGTCAATTTGATAGAAGAATGGTCCAATGAGGTGGTGGGGGGGAGGGGAGATGTGCAATTTAGGCAAACCATGTTGTGACATGTTGGGTGAGGAGCCAGTTGCCTATACTGGATTGAGACCCATGGGGGCAAAGTAGAACGTGTACTCCTGGGCATAAGCATGTCATGCCATGAGTCTACCAGGTCGTTATTATCCAAGATTCCTTCCAGTGCTTCTTTAGAGTGTGTTTCACTGTGCCTCAAGTACCAGTGCATTCCTAAACGTGGTCAAGGATCGAGTTAAGGTCCCCACCACAGAAGGCTGGAGCTCGATCCATGCACTATGGAGCTAGATTGCCTGAGTGGAAGAACCCAGGCTAGGTCTATCTACTACAGTCGGGGCATAGGTATTAAAAAGTATTACTTTCTGGCCCTCAAATATACCCTCCAAAACAATAAATCTCCCTTCTTGGTCAGGATGAGCTTGTGTGAGCACAAAATGTATTTGCTTATATATGAGGATATAGACCACCCTTGAGTATGTACTATAGGAGGAGTGAAATCTGTGAGCGCCCCACTTGGCAGCGAATGAGTGCGTCCTCCCAGGTACCAGGTATATTTCCTGAAGATAAGCTGTATCCACACCATGGCATTCTATGTATGTAGACATTTAGGAGGTCATTCTGACCCTGGCGGTAAAAACCGCCAGGGCCAACGACCGCGGGAGCACCGCCAACAGGCTGGCGGTGCTCCCATGGGCATTTTGGCAGCGGCGGTACAGCCGCGGTCAGAAACGGAAAACCGGCGGTACCCTTGGGAATCCTCAAGCTGCGCCGCCATGGGGATTCCGAGCCCCATACCGCCATCCTGTTCCTGGCGGTTTTGGCTGCCAGGAAGAGAATGGCGGTATGGGGTGTCGTGGGGCCCCTGGGGGCAACTGCAGTGCCCATGCCAATGGCATGGGCACTGCAGGGGCCCCCGTAACAGGGCCCCACAAAGATTTTCAGTGTCTGCCATACAGACACTGAAAATCGCGACGGGTGCAACTGCACCCGTCGCACCCCTTCCACCCGCCGGCTCCATTCGGAGCCGGCATCCTCATGGAAGGGTGTTTCCTGCTGGGCTGGCGGGCGGACTTCTGGCGGTCGCCCGCCAGCCCAGCGGGAAACCCAGAATACCCGCGGCGGTCTTTTGACCGCGCAGCGGTATTCTGGCGGGCCCCGCCAGGCCGGCGGCTGCCGCCGCCGGCCAGGGTCAGAATGAGGCCCTAAATGTGTATTAATGATGCCTCTCATATTCTACGTTAGTAGTGTCTGATTTGTGTACGCTGTGATGCAAATTTAAGCACGGTACCAGTCGCCCAAGAAACCTGAGCTGCGTGTATGTTGTGTCTGGGGTGAGCTAGGTAGGTGCCTGCGTCTTTCACAACTCAACAGAAAGGCAGAACTGAAACCTTTTCCCATCCACCTCACTCCCCCACTTAGTACCCAAACTTCAGTGTTGATTCCCCAGTAATAGCCCCTAACAAAAAAGAGGTGATACAGACCATGGGCAACAGCTACGCTCCACTGAGCCATTCGTGATAGTCTGACAAGTGTCCTTAATGATTACCACACAAACGGGGACCTTTGAGTGAGTCAGTGAGCAACTTACTTAAAGATATTAATCAGTTCATCTTGCAGGAGTTCCCGAAAGTGGATATGTTTTTCGGGTCCTCCATCCAGTAACCCGACCCAACATCCAAATCAGTTGGTAGTCCATTGTCAACTCTGCCAGGGGTATACATGCCTGTGAATTCAGAGCCCCTGTTCAAGCTCCTATATTTGAAGTGCTTTTGCAAAAGGAACTGGCATTTGTGTGGTTGGCGAAGATTTGAGTTAATTGGTCCATGGCAATTTTCACACAAGCCGGGTAAAGCATGCTGTATTTTATCTCCTTGGTGAGAAACAACGTTTTCATGTCTGCCCCTTCTCTCAGGCTAGAAGAGCTGTGTCACAATCGTGAAAGTTAAGCAGGGCTAGGGCGGAACACCAGGAGGTGGACGCTGTCTGAGGACCTCTAAACCCAAAAGGTCGGTGAAAACTCTTTCTCATCAAAGAGCACGATCAATAGCTGCCCCAAGAATGCATTAAGGCAGCCCATTGCCGTGATCTCAGCAGGCCCAGAAATCAGTATACTAATACGGCATGAGCGAGCTTCTATATCTTCATTTTTTGCTACCACTTGGGATAGCAGTTCCCTATTCTGTATAACTCTTCTGTATTTGCTCCAGGGTCATTTTCCAAATCAGAAATGTGTTGATCTGCGCCATGCAGCCGCATTGCCTGTCTGCCCAGCCTTTCCATAAGTCTTTTGAGTCTGGAGCCTAGGGAGTTGATCTTGTTTCCAACTGATTGCAGCCTGCTGCACATCTTCTGGAGAAGGACCTAATTTCCTCCGTGTGTAGGGCCCTCTAGACGTGCATCTTATTTTGTTCGAGCCCTGTGCTGCTATCTTCTTTTCAAAGTGTAGCTTGGCATATTTCAGATCCCCCTTAACCATCGTAGTAATGGATGGCACAGTCACTGAGAGGTGGTAGGGATAAGTGGACAAGTGCTAATCTTGCTGGAGGCAATCTGGGCCCGCAAATAAGTGCAGGAGTAGGTTCTTTCTAGTTGCAAGGGATCACAGCAGGAGCTGGGGCAGACAACCTGTATCTTATCTGAGGCACAGCGGAGGTAGAAAGAAATTGCATAGCTTTTACTCATATGAGTCCTCTGGTGGAGGGTAGCCGCAAGGTGTCACAGTATGGGCTAAAGCAGAGAGCCCAATTTGCATCTGGAGGCTCAGGTTGAGGCGGTGAGAAACTAGCACAGCTAGTACTTACAGTGGGCCAAGTGTGGTTGGCAATGCAGCAAAGCATTGAAGGGGCCAGTCTCTGTTGCTGCCGCAGGATAAGCCCCTAACCATCTCCTACGGCCACATGGCCCTACAGTCTCTTCCATATATCACAATATTCTCTCACCTCAGGGCCAGTCAGTAGGCACCAGTCTCCCCATCAGTGGGCAACAGGCTCCCACCACCACAGTCTCACCAGCAACCCCTCTCACTGCCGAGCCTCTGAGGCGCATGGCAGCTCCTCCTTGTGGCCTCACTAGGGGGGTCTGGTTGTGCCCCCACACCCTGCATGGGTCACCCCGGGTTTTCGTAGGGTCCAGGCCTCCATCACCGTCAGACTTAAAACTTGTCTTTGCTCCGATCTAACATGAGCAGTGGCCCACAGTTGGCGCATTGTGCTTTTTGGCACTAAGATTATCAAAAAAAAAAAAAAATAATATCTCTGGTTCCCCTTATTACTTTCTTCTCATTCTGGTATTGTTTTTTCATTAAAACATTCTCTATTTTTAAGATTTGGAGTTTTATTGTATTTTGCTATCAACTTTTACCAGTTTTGGTACTTATAAGTGCTTTATACATTCTCTTAAGCCTTTCTGTTCTGTGCCATAACTGCCAAGAGTTGAGCACCTGTTTGATTTACTGAACCCTTTTACTAGACTTAGCACGAACTGTGACATTATTACTGTTTATTGACTATCATCCACCCCAACTAACCCACTTTCTCACAATTTATTTGAAATTTAATTGAGAAGTGATCTTTAATTTTCAATGTCTCCCTGTTCTTCTGCTTTATCATGTCATCATTGTTTAATCTCATTCCTTGTCTAACTCTTACACTACTATGGATTTTAGTTGTTTCTGTTCACTTATATTACTGATTGTGAATTAGAACATTGGAAAGTTGGCAGCTCCATTGAAAACAATGGAGTGCTGCAGGCTTTTACTGGCCGGTAAAAGCCCGCAGCGCCAACATTCCAATGTTCGCTTTGTTCACAACAACAGCTGTGAACAAAGCCTCACGGAGCCCGAGGGGATTTTAATCCCCTCAGGCTCCATGAGCAATTTGTTTTATTTAATAGAACATTCTGCCCTGAGTGGCAGAATGTTCTAATAGCCTTAGAACCCGCCGTAGCAGGCTCTACCGGCTATTAAAGGCCCTTTCCCTTGTTACCGCAGGAGCGGGCCTTTAATAGCCGGTAGAGCCCGCTACGGCGGGTTCTAAGGCTATATTATACCTCCTTTTAGTTCATAGCCCAGAAGATGAGACATAAATGATTTTGTGAAGTTGCAAAACGCCTGTTGGCTTGTCATGTTCTCCCGAAAGGCTTATTGTGTTGTCCATAAGTTATTTTGTTAAAGGATTAAAGAATTCTAAACTGAGATTATTTATTTTAACAAATGAATTTAATAAAGCAACAAGATTTTGACTAAACACACATTTTCTTCTAGACCTTTTTTTTGTCTTTACAAATATAAATATTGACTGAACTTGGGAGAAGATCAGCATGCAGAGGTCTAATTTGCCAGTCTCACTTTAGGTGTAACTCTCCCTTTGCAACAGAGTTTTTAGTATTTAATTTTGTCAATAGACAATATTAGGATGCACAGTGTATCTGCATGATTTTAACAGTGAAAATATACTCTACAACTAGTTTATAGCATATGTCTCAATGTGGCATAATAAAGAAAACTTTGGAGAGTAAAAACTAGAGTTAAAATAGAAAGCACAAAAAAAGTATGTTAAAAGACTTCTACAAGACCATAGTTTGAACTACAAAAATAGATGAATAAGCTAATATAAAAACACAATTAAACAGGATTATATCAATTACAGGTAGAAACTGGAAATGAATAACTGACTTTAGAGAACGGAGAAGCATACTTCATTTCACAATAGTATAGTCCCCCACAAACTAACACCATATATTGTTCAACATTTTCGTGGCATTGAAAGTAAAATCCTTCTTCTATCTGTTCAAATATTGTTTGAAAGTAACACAGAATGCCAACCTTCATTAGCAGTTGAGAAGTCATAAATGTTGTCATAAAATATGTCACTTATGATGTCTTCAGTGATGACATGTTTGATTCCATATGTAGCACAGTTAGCTGCACAGGTTATGGTTAGGGTTCAAGCAGTCACATCAATGATGATGTTATAAGTGATGTAATCAATGTTGTTACTTATGATGTCATGAATGATGTATGTTGTGATGCCATTCACAACTCAAGGGAAATTTCACTACAGAAGATAACTGGTGACTTTCAGTGGTTTACCTTTTTTGAGCCACAACATAACTCATTTTGGAGGCAAGGGGGCATTTTTGCACTAAAACTGCTAAACACAGAATCATTCTTCTCACATAATGTAGGCATAATTGTTAGAAATAAGGTCTCTAGTTGGCAGAGGTATGCACCCTGTCCAAGTAGCAATCACAGTTCTAGTGAGCGTAAGTCAGATACACAACCTAAATTAGCCTATGCTCTCCTTTTGGTAGCTTGGCATAGAGCAGTCAGGCTTAACTTAGGGGGCAATGTGTAAAGCATTTGTGCAACACTTAATTACAGTAATACAGGAAAGACACCACAAAAGACTCTCCACCAGATTAGAAAAATAGAGAATATTTATGTGAGAAAAACAAGACCAAAACGACAAAAATCCAGTCAGTAGAAGATGAGATATGAACTTTTAAACAATTAACTAAAAGTAGTGCTTAGAATGCACTAGCGGTCAAAAGGTTACTTGACGTCGTGAGAGACCGGTGCAAATTCAAAGGTCAGGCCGACGGCAATGGAGAGAGGGTTGATTACAGTTCCAGGTAAATTCTTCTTAAGTTTTAACTTGTCAGTTTGGTGCAAAGTGTCCGCTCATGGGAGCAAAGAGCTGCCGGGCATCACAGACAGATGGGCTGGAGCTGCGAGTGGCCATGCTGCTGTGCAAAGAGAAACAATTGCACCCCCTCTTGCTGATCCTTCATGCGAGCAACACAGTTTTGGTGTGAGCAGGCCAGTTCAGAAAGGGCCCAAAAGCTTCATTACAGCAGCCAAAAACACTTCCAAGGGCCCTGGACTGGAGGTGAGCCTCTTTGGGTTCAGGAGCTGGTTGAAGATGGTTCAGGAGCTATGGTAGAGTTGAGGGGAAGTCTTTGATGCCCCTGAGACTTCCAGAACAGGAGGCAAGCCATCAAGCCCTTGAAGTTACTTCGTTCTGTAGAGGATGTAAAAAGCAAAGTCCTGTCCTTCTCACTCCCAGGCAAGAGGCAGCAGAAAGCAGGCCAACATAGCAGTGCAGTGTGGCAGTCATTCCTGGCAGCACAGCAGTCCTTCTTCGTGGCATAATGTCCTTTAGATCTAGAAATGTACTAATTTGGTGGAGTTTGGGGTCCAATATGTATACCCAGTTGAGTATTTGAAATAGGGGAGACTTCAAAGGGACGCCTTTGATGTGCGCAAAGCCACTGCCCTTCCTTTCCTGGCTCCAGACACTCTACAGGGGGTTATGCAGCCCTTTGTGTGGTGAAAGACACAGCAATATTTAGATGTAAGTGTCAGCTCCATCCTCTCATCTAGCCCAGGAAGACCCATCAGCTTGGTGATGGTCCATCAGGATACAAATGTCACACACAAGCGCCCTTTGTGTATGACTGTCTAGAGGGAATACACAAAGTCCAGCTGTCATCCACCCCAAATGTGTATTCAGAGACAGGCAGAGGCAAGGAATGGATAAACTAAGAAAATCCAACTTTCTAAAAGTGGCTTTATCAGACTTACAATTTGAAACCCAACTTCACCATAAGCTGTGATTTTAAATTGTGAGTCCAGAGACAGCAAACTCCCAATTTCTATTGTTTCCCAATTGGATGTCACCCTTAAAGGATGCTTCAAGGTAACCCCAATGTTAACCTAAGGGAGATATAGACCTTGCACTAGTGAATAATGGATTTAGCAGTTTTTTACTACCAGGACATGCTAAACTCAAAAGTACATGTCCAACTTTTTAAATATCCCACCCTTCCCTTGGGACTAACTAGGGTCTACCTTTGGGGTGACATAAGCAATAAAAAGGAAGGTTTGGGCCTGGGAAGTGGGTTTACTCGTCAGGTCAAAATGACAGCAAAAAACTGCACACACAGGCTATGCAGTGGCAGGTCTTGGACATGTTTAAAGGGCTACTATAGTGGGTGGCACAATTTAGAGAGACCGTGTCACAAACTTTGTTTCCCAACTTCCTCACAGTCCCAATCATATGTAGTGTCAGCCCCTTACAGCTCCTGATCAGTGGCCTCATTGGAAATGAAGCAGCGTGAAGCAACTCAATGCAGGATTTCAAATCGCATCCCTTGCAGATGCTTATCTGAAGAGATGCAGCACAATGTAACACCTCACATCAAGGACATAAGGTACAACTCTCAGCAGGGCTAACATGGTCCCTGTGTCCTGACCATGCTTCATCGCCTTCAGCCTGAACTTGTAACTTTGTCCGTGTTCAATGTCTCTAGATAACTCTCACTTGGTGCTTTGTGCTTCCAATAGCCATTTTGTTTTACCTAAAACTTTGATTACATATCTCTGTTTCTACTGATTGGATTTGTATTGTTTTGGCATCATTTTATTGAATACATTTTCCTCTAGTTTTTTTAATTTGTGTGGGATATTTCATGTGTTGTGTTTTTCTCTAAATTTAGCTTGACTGCTTTTGTGCCAAGTTACCAGAAGGTTAAGAGTTTGTTAATTATTTGACTTTTGTTGTACACTCTGACAAGGATTATGGTTGTTTCATGGGTGCGGCTTCCATTCCTCTAAACCAATAACCCAATTTCTTACAGTGTTGGAATTGGATTATGTGATATTCTCAACACAAATATGATCTTACTCCTTCTGAAATAGGCAACTATACCAAACGTAATTATGTATGATTTCCAGTAAGTATTGTCTTTTTCTTCAACTATATTTCATTTTTTCTTGCACAAAGACAATTTCAAAAATGCAAAACCTCTTAAAAGTAACATGCGTTGATATAGAAAGGAATCAGTCACCACAAAGTAGGCATCTACTAATGCACATTGCAGAGCTTGCCATATTACTAGCAACCCTAATTAGGTATTAATCCAGCAGAGACCACGGAGCATCAGAGTCTTAAAAAAACCTAGATTAATTCACATTCCCAAGAATGGGAAGAGTGATCAGCCCCAGAAATTGTCAATGATCTTTAGCCATGCCTTTTAACGCCACAGTACTACCCCAGTGTTATACAGAAATACACCCTTGAACAATACAGTCAGTCATTCCTACACTTTCACCAAATTTATCCGAAGTGGTGCCCAGATACCACAAGAGTGAGGGATTCATAAGTATCTACCTTATCATCCAATGAGCTAAGTCTTGTATCCATAATTGAACGTAACAGAACAGACCGCTTTCCCCTATTTTTTTTTCTGTAATTATCCAACCCACCAATTTATCGTTGCTTTTTTATTTTATTTTTTGTCAGAGAAATATTCTCTTAATCTATTGTTTTCTTTCCTCATAGTATTTTGGTCCTTCTACACCATTTATTCTTACTCCAAATTTGTAATTGCTTTTTGTGTGTTCTAATATGGTAAGTCTTCAAGAGTACATGTATTCTTTTTGTCACTTTTTATTTGTTGGTTTGCTTCTTTTAAAAAATGTAATAAAAATGCAGTTGTGTTATTGTTTCAATACACTTCGAAGACTTTGTAGGCATGGTTAAATGGCACACAGAACACAGACCTCTCCAGCTCATCACATATTTTGACCTTTCACCAATTAATACTTTTGCACTTACAGCAGCAGCATATTTCAACTTTATGGACATTAATGTTTAACCATAGGTATGCTATCATCCGGAGTACAAACTGAGAAAGAATCCCTAAACATGTCATTCTATCTCTCCATGCAAAATATTGTTTTACTTCTCTGTTTAGGCATCGTTTATGCTAGTTAACATTACTTATTTTAATAACTGAACATTAGCCTGTAAAATGTTAACGATAATGGTAACAAGCATCGAGAGCCAGAGGTATTCTCTTCATTCAAGATTTATAGGTAGGAAGCACCCATCAAGATTTTTATTTATTTATTTGTAACTGCAAAATGTAAAGAAGAAGGGGAATAGAATCAATTATTTTCTAGTAGTGAGTATCAAACTAGATGTGAATTGTTAATTATTAGCAAGAATGCAAATAAGTAAACATTTTAGAAAAGTGTATAGAAAGTAGTAACCGATGCATAGTAAATTGTATCTTTACAAATCAAGTGAGTATTGATCCTGAAATACTCTAGATCACATACCATACTTTCATTCAATTCCCCTTTAGGCAATTTTCCTTAGTTCTCTTATATGTCTGTTTTATTTTATTTGGATAGATCAAAAGGCTCCTGCTGAACTCCAAAGAAAATTAGCTTTCAAATACTTTCAGTTATTACCCTATGTAGGAGCCATATGCCATGCACCTTGGGGCAAACTGTGTAGAAGAAAGCATAAGCTTATAAGCATACACGCATATAAGCAGAACCTCGGGCTATTCCAAAAGGTAGCTTACTCTTGTGAGTAATGTAGAAGTATAATCTGCTTTTACACTTCTGAGTAAACTCACTACTTTTGGCTATTCATAAAATCTCAGTGTAATGTTAGTCAAAAGTGTAGACTTCCACATCTTCACCCTTCGAAAAGGAGGGTCAGGCCAAATTTACAGATGTAAGTTACTACTCCCAAAAATAAACTTTAGTACGTCCATCACTACACAAGGCAATTACTGGCACTGCAATACCTTCTGATAGAAAATAATGGAGACGGGGACTTGAAATAAAACCTTATTGGAAATAATGGTAAAATGAATTAAGTTATTTGAAATAGTTGAAAATATAAGTGACTGTAACGTATTCCTAAGAAATATATCAAAATACAACATATTTATTATTTAATTATAAAATATTTAGCAACCTTTTTTAAATTTATTTGTTAACCTATTATTCATTTTATTTAAAATATATTTCAACTATTTTTAACTAATTCTATGCCTCGCATTTAATCATTACTATTACATAATAAAAATACAATTCAGTACTTGAAATGGGATGTATTTTTAATAAAGACTTCAGGTTATTATTTAATATTTCATTTGATTTAATAGATTTAAATTAATTGAAGATTACATTAAAAAATTAAGTTAAGTAAAATAGATATAATATTAGATCTCGAAAATATTTAATTCAAAAAGTTTACTTATTTTTTGTAAAGGTTAATAAGCATTTTTATTGTTTTCTTTGCATTACCATAGGGAGGTGTACACCCCAACCGTGGAGTCTCTCTATGTTAAAGTACAGGAAAAAGTAATAGTTTATTTTACTCAAGAAAAATAAATATAAATGTTCCCATTTTAAAAAAATATATATTTTTTTTAATCAACTTTTTGTACATTAACACAGCTCCATAAAATCATTTTTCAAAGTGCAAGATGCTATGTAGGTAAAGATATAACAATTGTTCAAAAAGCACAATGCCATGTACGATCTGACTGCATTCAGAAAAAAAACTTGCTCTGCAATAGAAATTTCAATTGCCATGTATAATAGAAAACTGAAAAATTGCCAGCCTCAATAAACCTGGTCAGAAACCCCATAGGTGCTTTGAGTAACAATAAGTATGCTGTGGTCAGTACTGTACCACCACTCAAGTACCACCTTGTAAAGTATAAGATTTGGGTGAAATAGTCATTTAAATACTCTAAGTAAAATTTAAATTTTCTTTATCTCACTATCGCATGACTTTAACAAACATATTCTCATATATTTGAGTTCCTGTATTTTCGACCTTCACTTAGAACTAAGGGCCAGATGTATGACCATTTTGTTTTGTGATTTTTTGCGAGTCTCAAAACAAAATATACAACAGTGTCACCCACAATGCTTAAGATTCACAAATGGGTTGTAAGGGACCTGCCTCATCAATATTCATGAGGCAGGTTGCAAATTGTGACCCATTTGTGAATGGCAACAGTCACAGGAATGGTGGCATGCTGGGGTCAGCAGACCGTACTGGTCTTTTGACCCCAGCAGACCACCATCCCTGTGAAAAGAAATGCTTTACTGACAGAGCAATCACAGACCTGGGGGGCATTATGAATTTGACTGATGGTTTACACAGTCCACCGAAGTCCCAATGGTCAGGTTTCTGCCGGAGCAGCCGCCTTCCCGCGGGCCCCATTAATAGTGGAAACAGTGGTCTTAAGACCGCCACGGTCATAATGAGGCCCATGGTGTCAGTGATTGCCTTGTCAATAAAGCAATTTGTTTTTGTAAATGTAGCCTGTTATCCTTAAAGGTAAACAAAAATGAAAAGTAGCCTTTTCCTTTTTTCAGAGAAGTCAGTGGTCTATGGGACTATTGCCTGCTCTACCAAAAATGTTAGCTCCCACTTTCACAAAGTGGAAGGTGTCTCCTGGAGACCCCTTCCTGTCTGTGAATGGGTTACCACCAATTTAAAATTGGTGGTAGGGATGCACTTAAAGGACCCCTTCCTAATTGTGAGTCGCAATCTCTATTTTGTGAGTGGGTAACAAGATACTGACTCACAAAATAGTGATGGTACATCAAACAAGGCCATTTTGCCATCGCAAAATGCGTTTTTCGCAGTTTGCAACCACAAAATCACATCATACATCTGGCCCTTACAACTTTATTGTTAAGTATCTGCTCTTATATATTCTGTTTCAGTGAACTACACTTTCATCTCTTATTTATTATTTTGAAAGTATTTATATAACACAGACCTAGAAGAAATGAAGCACCACATATACAACGGTTATACTGCAGTATGAGAAGGTTTGAAAGTGGTCAGAAAAGGACCAAGGAAAATACAAGTTAAACATTTCGGTATACTTTTTTTGCAGTTTGGTTTTAAGTCTTGCAGTATCTGGATGGTGCTCCTAAATCATAATGCTATCCTTTGAAAAGATGTGCCACGCATGTTTACATTTGCCCACTAGATTATTTAGAAGAAGGTTCCAGAATCTTAGTGCTTGGTATAAAAAAGATGGCTTCATTGCCTTACTCTTTTTTTATTTCAAGAATTTCTAATGTTAGGTAAGATTTACTTGTAATATCTCTTAGACTCATAGCTGAAAGGTTAAGGTGTTAGGGGGTCATTCTGACCTTGGCGGTCCATGACCGCCATGGCGGAGGGCGGCGGAAGCACCGCCAACAGGCTGGCGGTGCTTCCTGGGCGATTCTGACCGCGGCGGTAAAGCCGCGGTCAGAAAAGGGGAGCCGGCGGTTTCCCGACGGTTTCCCGCTGGCCCAGGGAATCCGCCATGGCGGCGCTGCTTGCAGCACCGCCATGGTGATTCCGACCGCCTTCCCGCCAGCCTGTTTCTGGCGGTGTCCACTGCCAGAACCAGGATGGCGGGAACGGGTGCCGTGGGGCACCTGGGGGCCCCTGCACTGCCCATGCCACTGGCCCTAACAGGGCCCCACAGAGATTTTCACTGTCTGCTGTGCAGACAGTGAAAATCGCGACGGGTGCCACTGCACCCGTCGCACCCCTTCAACTCCGCCGGCTCCATTCCGAGCCGGCTTCATTGTTGAAGGGGCTGTCCCGCTGGGCCGGCCGGCGGTCTTCTGGCGGTCGCCCGCCGGCCCAGCGGGAAAGCCGGAATGGCCGCCGCGGTCTTTTGACCGCAGAGCGGTCTTTCGGCAGGAACCGCTTGGCGGGCGGCGACCGCCGACCACCGCGGTCAGAATGACCGCCTTAGTCTTTGTTTATGGCATAGAAAAAACAAAATTCATTATTTTATCCAAAATTAAAAACAAATATTAATCAAACAATCCACTCTTTTCAATTTATTCCTCATTCTTGAAAAATTACAGGCAGTTGTACAAGATCTAGTGTTGACAAGCACTTTGGTTGATTTGGGAAGGTAAGAAAGCATAGCATTACCACTGTCTACATTGGAACAACTACTGCTTGACCCTCTGTTCCTAAATTTTCAAAAAGAAAGATGTTTTCACCATGCTTAAGAGAAAGTGTTTGAAGAACGCAGTTATGCTGCTTTGTTAGCAATGTTGAAACATAATTAGTATTTGCTCATTTGTGAAGTAATTTGAAGATGGGAGACTTACCAAGTTCCGCTCATTCTTTGAGACATTTTTAAACAGGGGTAAATTGTTTGGAGAAGTGGAGGAGAAATTAAGATTACTTTCAAGGAAATTTAGAACATATAGTTTTTGACATTGCCCAGGGAGGTTATACTTTTCAATGTCTAATGGTTATGAGACTTTAAGGTACAGTTATGTATTGTGTACATATTGATGAATGGTGATGAATGGGAAGCTGAACAGATAGAGCCTTGATGGGGCGGATAACAAAAAGTAGTTTTTTGCAAGTTCGGTTTCAGGAAGAGGTGGACCATTTTAGCACTTGACCCTCAGTCTCAATAATGAATGAAAGGATTTCAGTTATCTAAATCTAAGCACGTTATGTTGGAAAAACAATGGGGAGAAACCACTAGGTACAGGCACTTTATCCTTCATGTAAAGAGAATTAGCAAAGGCCCGGGAAGAAGCGCTGAGAAAGGAACAAGGAGAAAGTGGCCATAAACACACCAAGAGGGACAAAACAAATAGCCAAGCCAGTAAAAAAGAAATGCCATACAACCACACAAATGGGTTCTAATAACATGTACAGGGAAGCAGAGTTAGGAAGGGGAGTTCCAGGGAGTGATAACCAGAACAATCCCCAACCCTTATGCACGATACAGCCTGGAAATGCCAAGAATGGGGTAGCAGGAGTAGGAAACAGGGACTTTGGTGAACCAAAGGTATACATAAAAGTAATGGTAATAAAGCAAAGGGGGACATCAGCATGAAAGGTGTTAATGAGAGCATTCCAACAATAAAGGGGGGGGGGGTAAATAAGTTATGGGTATATTTAGAATCCATACAAGAAACAAGGGAAAATAAAAAGGAAGTTATTCCCTCTGAATTGCTCTCAGTTGTTATTTTCTTTCTCAAAATGTACAAGTCTAAGAACAATAATGTCAAAGGATCTCAGGCAAGTAGGGTTTACTAACAACAGCAAAGGGAATGCTGGGGTTAGACATAATGACCCCAGCACTGTGGACAAAATTATGCTAGAGCATTATAGGAGAATTTACAGCCATGCTCCGGATATTGACCCTAGGTCTATTAAGGAATTCTTGGAGAAAATGGATATGCCTAGTCTTACAGAAGAGGACAGCGATGCTCTAATACAGCCGTTTACAAAGCCAGAACTCCTTGAGGTTGTCCAGAACCTCCCTACGGGGAAGGCTTGTGGACCTGATGGCTTTCCAGCTGAATTTTATAAAGCTTCCATTAAGACATCCATTGATGATTTTCTCTCTTTAATTAATGGCCTACTTAGGGGCGAACAGATTCCCA
This sequence comes from Pleurodeles waltl, assembly GCF_031143425.1. NCBI lineage: Eukaryota > Metazoa > Chordata > Amphibia > Caudata > Salamandridae > Pleurodeles > Pleurodeles waltl. The sequence goes on from NC_090436.1 coordinate 237,527,253, forward strand.
ATTCTTGGCACTCAGGGAATGTGGTCAGTTTTCCCAAACAGAATAAGGACAGGGAAGAACCTAATGCTTATCGTCCAATCTCTTTGCTAAATACAGATTATAAAATTATTATGAAACTCTTGGCTAATAGGCTCAATAGGGTTGCAATAAACTGGTGCATCCCGATCAAAACGGGTTCATAGCTGTTCGGCTACTTGCAACTAATACGCATTTTCTGGTCGAGGCTCTTGACTATTTTGCCGCTAATGAGATTTCTCCCATCGTTCTTTTATTAGATGCGGAAAAAGCATTTGATTTGGTTGTATGGGATACACTCTTTGCAGTATTGGCTAGCTATAAGGTGCCCTCCCAAGTCTCTGCACTAATTCTAAGGTTGTATTCAAATTCTGAAGCTAATATTATTATTAATTCCGTGTGTGTTAGTCAACTTCAAGTACAACGAGGGACTCGGCAGGGTTGCCCTTTATCTCCTATTCTTTTTGCTCTTTTCATAGAGCCTTTAGCCTTTAAAATTAGACAAAATAGTCAGATTCAACCCCCTTTAAAATCAATGGGAAAGATTAAACTCTACGCTGATGACATTATTATGTTTCTGGATAAAGAACGAACTTTGCAGGAAGCGGCTTTTAGTGTTTTTGCCGAATTTGAGCAAATTGGTGACTACAAGATTAATATGAGTAAGACCGATATTATTCTGTGTGGCACCTCTTCTATTAAACTGCTCCCCGAATTAAGACCTTGTGTGAAAACTAGGCCAAAGAGATACCTTGGGGTTTATTTTTCAGCAGATATAGGAGACCTGTATGACCTTAATTACGCTCCGCTGCTCTCAAAAACTCAGGCTTTGCTTGCCCGATGGGGGTCTCTCCCCCTTTCTATACTAGGTCGAATTGCATTGATCAAAATGTCAGTTCTACCATTATTTGATTTTCTGTTCTCGGCCATCCCATGTGTTTTAACACAAAACCTTTAAAAAAAACTGGAGTCTATGTTTCGTCCTTTTATTTGGAAAAATCAGAAGGCTCTAGCCACATGGAGCACATTATATGGGGATAAAGAAAAGGGGGGATTAGCTTTGCCCAATTTTACTTTGCCTTTTTTGTGCATTATCTCACTAGTTTTAAAGCAGAACAATCTGTAGGTTTGACATTCTCTAATGACTTTTGTGAGTTAATATGTAGGGAGCACGATATTCGGAATCCAGCACTTTTGGTGAAATCTCCAAAAAAAGTTCACTATAAGATTCTTAAATGGCTCTTTAAGAGAAAATCTGATTTTTTTAGAAAATATTCAATCCCATATCTACATTTCAACACCCCCCTTACACAGTTCACGTTACGCTCTGGTGCTCAGCTCAATGCAGACTTAGTTAGGAGGTGGGGGCATGCAGGATTTAGTAAAATCAGGGATTTTCGTATCAATGACAATTGGGAAACTCCCTTGAACATCCAGATGGTTGTCAAAAAAGACTTTCTTTTGGGGGGATACTATAACATTATGCTAAACAGTCTAAGGGATCTGGATATCAATTTAATCATTAATGCCCAGATGTTAGTCTCAGAATTTGGTGGATCCCCCTGGAATAAGGAGCGCAGGGTCGTGGAGAAGGCTATTGGTGGACAGGGATAAGGTCGATCTTGAGGTAAAGGCAAAAAAAAAATGGGCTCGTCAGGAGGACTTTGATCTTTCAAGTGAGTGTTGGGAGAGAATTGATCATCTAAATTTCTCAGTTCTCAGAGGTGCGAATTGGCATTGAATGATATTTTTCAGTAAATGGCTATTATATCGAACACCGCAAGCCATATCCCGTGTGGTGCCCAGCTGTCCTGATCTCTGTTTTCGTTGTAAGGCAGTAGGGGTGGCGGGTTGGATACATGTGATTGGGACATGTCGATGTATACAGGAGTATTGGGAGGGAATATTCAAGATGCTAACAACTATGGCTCAGGTTATTATAACTCCCAGTATCCGGCTGTTGCGCCTAGGCTTCGACCCCGAGGCAAGGCTCCCTTCCAGGTGGGAGAAACTCATTTTTATCGCCACTGTGGTTGCCAGATCTCTCTTGTTAAGAAAATGGTGCTCTGAGTTATCTCCCACCCCTCAAGAATGGCAGAGCAAAATGGTGCTAGTCAGAAATTAGGAAATGAGATATGCTAGTAGAATAGGAAGTGGTAAAAAAAGGTTCTCGATTTGGGTCGAATTCTTTTTAGACAATTGTGGATAAATCTTTTCTTGAGTCACCTATTGAATGAATTTTCATAGCTACCTAATCTTAGTGTTTCTGTTTAGAGCTTTTTCTCTGGGAACTGCTGTGGAAATTATTTCAGCTAAAGTTTTGAATTGCAATGTATTTTTTATTTTTTGTTATCATGGTGGATCCTCATAAAAACTCAATAAAAAGAAAAAAAAACAGCAAAGGGAATGAAGTAACAAAGGTATTACTACATTTGGGATTGGTTAAAGCAGCTCTTGAAAAGACAGAAAGGCAGAAGGTGAGTTGATAAAGGAATGTATCAAATTCGCACTGGAAAAAGAAATACCAGAAGCAGGTCACTTTAACAGAACCTTCCTGAGGCATCATGCAGGATTGGGCCCAAGGCAAGTTACACTGATTGATCAGGGGTACATGAATTGAAATCAGTTACATGTAAGCAAGAAGGAAAATCTGTTTTTAATTTCAAAAGTTTTTATTGAATAAATTCAAAGCATGGAAACAGTTGATTGGCATGTCGTCGTAAGTAACATACCATTTGTGCATAATATCTTGACACATAGCAACAGTCATAGTACAAGCAGGAATCAATATGAAACTTTGGAAGCAGGATGTAGAAGGCAAAGTCCAGTCCTTTCACTCCCAGAACAGAAGCAGAATGCCAGCACAACAAAGCAACAGGCAGAGTGGCAGTCCCTCCTACAGCATCCAGCTCTTCTTCCTGGTAGAGTTTCTCCAGTCCAGAAGGTTTCTAACTATGTGGTGTCTGAGGTCCAGTATGTGTACCCATTTCTGTCTTTGAAGTAGGCAAACTTCAAATAGAAGTCTTTGTAGTGCACAAGGCCCTGCCTTCCCCTACCTTGGCCCCATACACATGTCAAGGGGTTGGAGACTGCTATGTGTGAAGGTGCAAGAGCTTAGCTACCTTTGTGTAACTGTTTAGAGTGAATGCACAAACAGCCTAATTGTCACCCTGACCCAGGCATGTATTTTTCTGACAGGCAGAGGCACAGAATGTTTAACCCCTTGGGTGCCCAGGACGAGACCACCTCGTCACGCTATGGGCCCCCGGGGCTAGTGCTCCCTCCCATGTCCAGGTGCCCCCCTCACCTGGGCAGGGATGGAAGGAGAATCGCTTCCCCTTCCACCACGCCCCCTCCGTGATCCCCTGTGGCGCTTTCGCACGCTGACCTCATCAGAGGCCTTCCCTCCGGTGCTTCCAGTGCCCGATCGAAGGAGAAATGCTTTGCATTTCTCCTCCGATCACGTGGAGGGGGCAGAGAAGCCTGAAAGGAGAGGAAAGGCCTTTCAGGCTTCTCTGAGCATTTCTGCTTGGACACCAGGGAATTTTTTTTGTTTTTTATTTACTTGACAAGGAGAGCGGGCCCTTGGGCATTTGTTTTTTTGCTGTATCTGCCCCCAGGGGGGGGGGGGGCATAAACCCCTCTAGACATTAGGGATTTTTTTTGTGTTTTTTATTTGTGGGGAGCGACCCCTTAGGCACGGGTCGCTCCCCTGGGGGCAAAATTGTTTCTAGGCCATTTCTGCTCCCCTTGGGGGAAGATCGGCCTATTTTTATTAGCCCAATCTTCCCCCAAGGGGGCAGAAACCACTAGACACCAGGGATTTTGTTTTTTTATTATATGTACACATAAGGGGAGTGGCCCCTTGGGAAAGGGCCTCTCCCCAGGGGGGCAAATCATTTTACAGCTGTTTCAGCCCCCTAGACACCAGGTATTTTTTTATTTTTTTTGTTATATGTGGGGAGCGACCCCTTAGGCAAGGGCCGCTCCCCTGGGGGCAAAATTAATTTTAGGCCGTTTCTATTAGGCTAATCTGCCCCCAAGGGGGGCAGAAACCACTAGACACCAGGGATTTTTTTTTTGTCAGTTTCACTTTAGGGGAGCGACCCCTTAAGCAAGGCTTTTATAATCAAAATTAACATGAACTGCTTGGAAATTAATGTGTAAAGAAGCTGCATAGAAAATGTGACAGACTAAAATTAATGTGCGTGTTTGAAATGTGCCCACGGGGAGTGGTCACCAATGTTTACGTTGATTAATGAATTTGACTAATGACGAATTATTAATGTACTAATGTATGATTCTGTATTAGCATTAAGAGTTTTATGTTAAGGTTCTGTTGAATTAATCATTAGGCCTTAGTTAGCAAGCGACTGGGCCTAGCTGCCTGGTCTCATATTAAATGTGTTTTTCTAACGTGTAATGTGCTGTCTTCCAAAAGGACGAGTAGCTGTACTTTTCTAGAAGCTGGAGATGTGTGTGTAAATGTAGTAAAGTCTTTCTCATGAGAACCAACTTGCTCAAGGAGACATTCTTGCTGAATGCAACAATGTAATTCGCAACAGGTACAAGGTCGCCTGAACTAGTACAGACAATGGAGCTACTGACTGAAGCAATGAGAGTTACTTTTTCTACCTGACATTCTACCCATTGAAGACGTAAATCACAGGAGCCAATAAACTGCATGAGAACTGTTTTTAAGTGAAAATTTTGTGAGGCGATCAACGGATCATTGGATAGAGATAATGATGCACCAGATACTGACCAATTGGAAATTAAAGACTTCTTTAGCAAATTCCATTTAACGACGTCTCACAAGGAGAAATCAGCCATTGCCACTGCGTGCCCTTATCCTGCCATTCTTACTCAGCCATTGGAGGGACACTCCTGCTGTCACTCTAACATTCCGGTTTAGTCTTTGCTTTTCTGTTACTTTAAACCATCCTCACCCTGTTTGCCTTACCCGTTATTTTCTTCTCCTCCTTATGAGGGAAGAACTTTCTGCCCTAGTTGTTGAGACTTTGCTGCTTACCCCGGCTGATGGCGAATCGACTGATGTCCTGAGGACGAAGACTGACTCTGTATGCTGACCCATTATGGAGGGTAACTATATGATGATAAAATTGTAATTGTCTGTTTGCCTTTTCTTTCTAGGTACCAACTGTTCTTTTGATAGAGACCATAGTTAGTGATGTTTTCTAAATTGATGTTGCCAAATTGTTTTGCATGAAACCCAACATGCTAATGCTAATTCGAGGTTAGTTAAGGAGTTCATTAAACAAATGCAAATAGACAAATGACTGAATCTTTGCTGTGTTGAATAGTTGCGCTAATGATACTCTGCTAAAGTTAATTCCATTTTGATGTTGTGCTTTGTCCTAATGTTTATGATCTTTGCTTTGATGAAGTCTTATTCGAGTTGCCATATTGTGACTTTGTTGATGTGTTTTCTGGTATTGAGACTAATAAACTTGCTAGTAGAGTGTAACAAATGGGGAATAAATATCATAAATCTTACTAAATTCCGTGTGGTTGTTCATGGCTGAAAGGTGATGGTGAGTTTTGATTCTTAATAATGTCATTAACTGATTTGATGAACTTGTTGTTGTGAATATTGATGAGATTATTGACCTATCGATTGATATGCTGATTAGTTATCTCGGTTTAAGGTGTCTCCAATCAGGGTCAAAAGGTTAATTGGCCTAAAACGAGTCCCAGAGTAAGTAAATTACCTAGGGCGGGACGCGTTATCAGTTCTGGTAGCAGAGGACGGTTTTGGCCCTTTGAGGCTCTATGACGAGGGACCATTGTTGTTTTTGAAATGATGCAAATTGGAGAGATGATGTTCCCCTAAGCCCCAAATGACTTTCCCGGGACCCCGGAGCTTGCCGAAGTGAGTTGGGTATGTTCTCGGCGTTCTAGTGATGGTGTGAGTGAGATAGGATTTGCGCTTGCACAGCTTATGCATACCGCAGTTGAATTGTGAGGGTTGTGAGAACTTTAGGCCAGGTGACGTTTTAGGTTGAGTGGGCGTACTCCGCAGTTTGAGAGTAGGGAAGTCGGCGAACTTCATGTGAGTGTGGTGCTTTGTGCTCAAAATTGTCCACGTGGTTGTTGGTTGTGTACGGACCCTGTGTGGTCTAAGACTCCGGAGTATATTGATAAGTGTATGAGACACTTGGTTTATGTTGTAATTTGCGCAGTTTAATAGGTCAATCAGGCGTGGTTGACAAGTACGCACAGGCAAAGCCTAGTGTATGTGACCAAGGGGTAATGACTCAAGAGGCGATAAGAGGAGGGTTCGCAGGAAGCTCTCAAGGGATGACACCAGGAGAACAGACAGCAGAGAGATCTAGGTCTTTGTTGGATTTCAGTCCGATTGGGGTTCCTCTAGAGACAATGAGACAGGCTGGTTTGGGACTACTAACTCCACAGATACCCAGTACGAACATGTCGCAACCACCGATGATGCAGGCTGGGAATATCTTGTTGCAAGGTTTGACTGCGCAACAACTGAATGAGTGGCTAGACAAGCTGAATTCACCGCAGACTACTCCTGCGACAGCAGAACGGTCACAGAGAGAGGAATACTTGAATTTTGTGAGGTTAGGCGTGGAAGCAGCTGAATTAGTTGAAGGGAGCATGGGAGTGAATAGGCTAGAGTCATACACTGAAGCAGAATTGAGATATCTGTGCCCGAAAATAACTAAAGAAGTGAGTAAGGTGCACCAAAGATTGGCGAATCTAGCAGACAAATATGGCATAGACTTAGACAATAATAAGCATCTGAAGAGGAGTTATAGGTTAGACTTCAAACCTAAAGACTTTGATCACATGAGGTCCACTGGGATGAAGGCACACCTTAAAGACATTTTACAGAGCTCGCAAGTTTGGGAAGCCTTAGAGAAGTGGGAAGGCAGATGGGCAAAGAAGAGAGATAAAAGGAAAAGTGACTGCTTGGAGCATCAGCAGGCAAAACCAGTGCCAGATACCGGTACCATAAAGATGTTACCCATGAGAGAGACAGCTGGAGGGGTTCTTGTCCATGTACCATGGTCCAGAGCCAACATTCTGTCCTTCACAAATGACTTCCCCAGGCTGAGGGAAAAGCCAATAGAATGTTACCAGCAGACAGACAGATTTGTGAAGCTTGCGAAGTGTCTTTGGGAAGACTTGAATAAATTGTTTGAGATCATAGTTCCTGCCGATTTGTGGCTCGAGTGCAAGAGAAGTGTTGACTGGCCAACTGCAGAACCGGCAAGGGATAGGGTTACCGGAGCACCCTCTCCGGAGGTAATGAAGCATTACTATAAGGTAATTGAGTTTTTGAAGCAGAAAGTGTAGCTGCAGAATATTGATTGGCAAAAGATTGATCAAACGGCACAAGAGGGCAAAGAGTCGATACATGCTTACTATGAGAGGTTGTTGAAAGCATTCAAGCATTACAGTGGTACGGAGGTCATAGAGCCGAAAGACATGAATCACCTTATGTTCAGGCTGGTTGAAGGGCTGAGACCAGAAATTAGCCAGATGATTAAGAATCATTTAATTTGTTGGCAAGTGAAGCCGATTGATGAGGTATTGCATTATGCAAAATACTGTAGTGATGAAATCGAATTGAAGCAGAGAAAGTTGAAGGAGAAAGTGAAGGTGATGTAAATTAAGGCAGCGATGCAGGGAAACGGAGTACAACAGATGGTACAACAGCCGCAGGAAACGGAATGTTTCAGACACAAATAAGAGGCAGAGGTCGAGGAGGTTTTGTGCACCGTGGTCCAGATTTGAATACCGTTGTGGTACAAAATGACGTGCAAGGGATAAAGAAGGTGTTACCATGCCATGCGTGTGGGGGCGTGGGACATTGGAAGCGGGAATGCCCGATGATGGTGCAGGAGGGTGCGGTTCAAGAAGGCAATGATGTCAGTGCATTTCAAAATGTTAAAGGACCAAGAATGAGGGGTCCTAATCCAAATTTTCAGAATAGCATGGTTCAGATGCAGGGTCTCCAACCCATGCAACAAGTACAGATGCCACATATGCAACCAGTGCAGATGCAGCAGGTGCAACAGCAGATTCCAGTGGTACCTAGACAGCAAATGCAGTTGACCTTAGCGCCAATTGGACAGCAACAGGCGATGCTTCCTCAACAGGTCACAAGTCAAGGAATGGGTCAAAATAGCACAGTACAACAGTTCCCATTGCGTGGTGAGAATGGAATAAATGATGAATGGTCGGATGACAGTTCAGATAGTGAGGAGTGCAGACTTGCAGCGTCCCTAGAAGTAGATCAGAGGGGACCCTATGTGCAAGGGAAGGTGATGGGTCACAAGGTCTCATTTTTGGTTGACACAGGAGCTACACGCTCTACAGTCAGGAGTGCAGAGGTTCCGAAGTTGCCCCTTTCAGGACGCACAATAAAAGTAGTGGGAGTGGCAAATCAGCTCCTGACTAACCCGATCACAGATCCGGTTCAAGTCGAGATTGGTACCTTTCAGGGATTGCACAGATTTGTGGTTTGTGACTCGAGTCCCGTGTCCCTACTGGGAAGAGACTTGCTGTGTAAGACAAGGTGTTCTATCACCTGTTCTAATGAGGGAATTGAGGTACAGACAAACAGTGATGATGAAGGGGACGATGGTCAGATCTCAAAGCAACAGATGAAGAGTACCCTTTGATAAGCTTTTTCCCGATGTTCACAATGACTGACCTGCATGCAGACCTGCAGGGGACGGTCACGGAGAAAGTGTTGGACCTGACTGGAAAAGAAGTAGGATTGATAAAAGGAGTGGAACCAGTCAAAGTAGATGTGAAGCCAAATGCTGTGTTCCCCCAGGTACCGCAGTACCACATGGCACAAGATGTCCTCATTCAAGTGACGCAGATAATTGCAGACTTTGTGAAGCAAGGGGTCTTGAAGGAAGTAATAAGCAGCCCATGTAATTCACCTATACTGGGTCTGAGAAAGCCCTGTGGGAAAGTCCGAATTGTTCAAGACTTGAGAAAGATCAATGACATAGTGGTAAAGTGCTGCCCGATAGTGCCAAATCCAGCTGTAATTATGTTTCAAGTTCCATGCTACGCAGAATGGTTCTCAGTCGTTGACTTGTCCCAAGCGTTCTTTTCTGTGCCTCATCACGAGGACAGACAATTTCTTTTCAGTTTTAAATTCCTAGACAAGGTTTACAGTTGGTGTCGAATCCCTCAGGGTTTTTTGAAGTCACCATCTATTTTCAACACAATTTTGAAGAAGGATTTGGAGTCATTGGAACTGCCTTTTCAAGCGACTCTAGTGCAGTACATTGACGATTTGTTGATTGCTTCTAAAACAAGAGATGACTGCAAGTACGATACTATTGCCCTATTGAATCACTTGGGAAAGAATGGGCATAAGGTGTCCCCGAAGAAGCAGCAGTACTGTCAGAAAGAGGTGAAATATTTAGGCCATTTGATTGAGAAAGGGTCAAGGAAAATATCTAAGGAAAGAGTGACTGCCATATTACAGATGAATCCCCCGACATCTAGGAGAGACGTCAGAATGTTTCTGGGAATGGTGGGCTACTGGGATCGGGGTCCGCTCTTTCTCTCACCAGGTGGAAGCAACCACACTGCCACCGATAAATGATCCAGGTCACAACATGAAAGCTGGTGACTGGGTTGTTGTCAAGAAACATGTGAGGAAGTCGTGTTTGGAGCCAAGTTGGAAGGGGCCGTATCAAGTGATACTGACAACTACCACTGCTGTGAAGTGTGCGGGAATTCCAAATTGGATCCATGCCAGTCACACAAAGAAGGTGACGTGTCCAACTGATGAGGCAATTGTATTATCAAAAATAACAGCTACAGAAAAGGAAGTCTCAGGGCCGGAGAGCAATCAAATGGGAAATGAGACTGGAGGAGAGCCCGTTGAGGACGGCTTGGTCACTCTAACAGTAAACGAGATCCAGAGGGGTGACGGTGAGCCTATCTCAACTGAGGCACCAGGAGGTCCGACCCAAAGAGAGGTTCTCCCAGAACCCCTGACAGACCCCAAAGGCGAAGGAGTTGAGGCAGAAGGAAGTCCAAGTGTTCAGACTCCTCCTGAGCCACTTGTAGGTTCAGCAAGAGAAAACACCATAGCACAAGAAGAGGGCATTGAACAGCAACCAGAAAGGCCAAACAATAAAGGGACACTGAAAGGAGATAAGTGGCCAGAACAGCAAGTAGTAAAAGGAAAAGTGGTTATTAATGAAACAATTGAGGAGGAAGTTGATACAACATGGAAAGAAGACCTGAGTGAAGGAGAATTGCAAAGTGACCGCAAGTTGAAAAGAAAGAGAATAGCAAACAGAACATACGCAGGTCCTGAATGGGCATATGCAACTTCAGCAGTGTGGCAACAAGAGTTCCTAGCATTTTGCTTTGATCGAGAAGTTCCAGGTCAATACTATGGTACCTGAGTTCGACCACGAGGTAAAGAGACTGTGTTAAGCTGAAATTGAATTAAAGAAGCTTGAAAACGGAGACTGATAAATTACCGGATGTGTCGCTATTAACCTGAATTGACTTTTGAAAACTGATTGTGACAAGCTGCTAACCGAATTGACAAAGGTCCTGCGAGCGAATGAGAAAGCTGTAAATACTTGCTAAAGAAAGACTTTGCCTAGCGTTGCTGAGAAAGAAAAAAAAAAAAAGAGAAAAAGAAAACGCTTTTAGCCATCCTCGGCTGATTGTCGTTTGCATTTGTAACACTTCACTTTCTGATTCTTTATAGATCCTGCCTAACACAGGAGATGATAGTGACGGGAGTAGGCATTGTAAATATTTGGGTGTTGCTTTGGGTGTTGTGTGCATGATATTCATTATAGCTTTGTTTGTGGAGATGCGATTGGTGGATGAGAATGAAGCTGACAATGCTACAGTTTCTGAGACTGCTACACTAACACCTTAGGAGAAGTTTGAACAAGATCCAAAGTATCTGCATGACGAAACAAATGCAAAAGGGGAACTGTCTACTAATGTTTTCTATCACTTGCTGAGTGAGTATGATGACACTATGGATACGAAAGCTTGTTATGTGTGTACACAAATTCCTATTTCAGTCCAAGAGGGAGTTACATATCATAGCTTGCCACTAACCTATGGGATTATTTGTAGTCTGTGACTATCGCGTTTCTATAATCAAGAAGAAGTGCAATATTTTTACTCTAACTATGACCTTGTATTCTCTTATGTGCCTATCATAGAAGATTTGAATAGTGTAGCTAAATATTATGCCATAAAGCTGATTAAAGGGTTCTTCGAACCTAGAGTAGCGATCAGTACATCATATGCACACCGCAATAATTTGACATGCTTGCTTACATCTGTAGAGAAAAGCTTTCTAGATCACACTGAAGATAGAAGGAGGGTTTTAAAGGGGGAATTAGAAAAAGGCTTGCAGCAACGATCTTTTCTTAATAGTGGAAATTACAATGGGATTAAGGAACAAGGGAAGCTAGCTTTAGATGCGAAATATGTAGGTAGGCTTTGCATAACACGTCCGAAGTCATATTATGACAGTGTGTTTGTGGGAACGAGTGAGTGTAAGCATGTGTTTTTGTTTCAAAATAAATGGACCTTCATGCTAAATGGAATGGATCATGCGATCCCAGAGGTTTACTATATTTGTGGACTTAGGGGGTCATTCTGACCCTGGCGGTCCGAGACCGCCAGGGCAAAAAAGACCAAAGCACCGCCAACAGGCTGGCGGTGCTTTTTTCTGTATTCTGACCGCGGCGATATAGCTGCGGTCGCACAGCCGGGGCCGGCGGTTTACCGCCGTTTATGCCCCGGCGGTGATAATCCGCCAGGGCAGCGCTGCAAGTTTTCACCACCAGGAAGAGGCTGGCGGTAAGGGGTGTCCAGGGGCCACTGGCATGGGCAGTGCAGGGGCCCCCTAACAGGGCCCCGGCCAGCTTTTCACTGTCTGCATAGCAGACAGTGAAAAGCGCGACGGGCGCAACTGCACCCGTCGCACGGCCGCAACACCGCAAAAGGACACAAATTTGGCATGGGGGCCTAAGCGCAGCCTGCCCCAAATAGCCAAAAACATGCCTGGCACCTGAGGGGGAAAAGGGCTGGCAGCAAAGGGGTTAAGCAAGAAAATGACTACTTTCTAAAAGTGGCATTTTCAAACTCACCGTTCAAATGCCAACTGTATTTTTAAATTGTTTGAAGACCCCAAACTCCAAATCTCTCTCTGCTCCTAATGAGAAACTACACTTAAAAGGTAATTCCAGCTAATTATGATGGTACCCTATGGGAGAGATAGTCCTTGCAATAGTGAAAAATGAATTTAGCAGTATTTCACTATCAGGACATGTAAAACACACAATACGTCCTACCTTTTAAATACAATGCACTCTGCCCAAGGGGCTGTTGTGGGCATACTTTAGGGGTGACTTACAAGCAGTAAAAGGGAGGGTTTAGGCCTGGCAAGTGGGTGCTCTTGCGAGGTTGAAATGGCAAATTCAGACTGCACACACAGACACAGCAGTGGCAGTTCTGAGACATGTTTACAGGGCTACTCAATTGAGTGCACAATCAGTGCTGCAGATCCACTAGTAGCATTTGATTTATAGGCCCTGGGCACACATAGTGCACTTTACTAGGGACTGACTAGTAAATCAAGTACGCCAGTCATGGATTACCCAATCACCAATACAATTTACACAGGGATCACTTTCACTTTAGCACTGGTGAGCAGTGGTAAGTGTCCAGAGTCCTAAAGCCAGCATAAAACAAAATGCAGCGCACAGTCAAAAACAGGAGGTCAAAGGCAAAAGGTTTGGGGATAGCTCTGCAAAAAGGGCCATTTCCAACATAAACCGTTATATCCACCAAGAATGCAAAAAATGTATCATAGATAGAAGCAAAATGTAATTGGATGGTGGCTTGTAAAGTACACTTACACAAACCAGATAACAGATACAGGGGGTGATTCTAACATTGGCGGGCGGCGGAGGCCGCCCGCCAATGTTCCCCCGACAAAATACCGCTCTGCGGTCACAAGACCGCTGAGGGTATTTTGAGATTTGCCCTTGGCTGGCGAGCGGCCGCCAAAAGGCCGCCCGCCAGCCCAGGGCAAATCTACCTTCCCACGAGGACGCCGGCTCCGAATGGAGCCGGCGTAGTGGGAAGGTGCGACGGGTGCAGTTGCACCCGTCGCGTATTTCAGTGTCTGCTTTGCAGACACTGAAATACTTTGCGGGCCCTCTTACGGGGGCCCCTGCAGTGCCCATGCCATTGGCAGAATGCTCGAGGGAGCACCGCCAGCCTGTTGGCGGTGCTCCCGTGGTCGGTGACCCTGGCGGTCACCGGCCGCCAGGGTCAGAATGACCCCCACAATTCTTTCTTATGATTAACGTTTCCATCTAGGTGGGAAGGGGCAGAAGAGTATGGGTCTGAACTAAGGAGAGTTGAGGAAGATGTGGACTATATTTGTACTAACATCCACAAATGTATGATTATATTGTTGGGACACTTTAACCATAGAATAGAACCAAGAAAGACTGACCATTTGTTCAAGGTGATACTGTCATCATTCAACATTAATGCCACCCATTTTCCTGCAAGTACATTGGGTAAGTGTGAAAGCACACTAGGGAAGTTCCTGGGCTCAAACAGAATGTTTTGTGTAAATGGGTGCAGGAAATCCGATCAGCTATCACGCCAGACATTTGAAAATGGATTGCAACCATGCACAAATAAGTATATCTTTTTGCAGGCCTGGTGTTTTGACAAAACTGAGAGATTCAAGTAATGCAAACAGAGGGAAATGACCATTACCCCTATCCCCGAAAATAATTATGGGGGTAAATAGGGTTAGAGAAAGGATTCTACTCCTACAGCTAGAACACCCCAAAGGTTTCACCACTAGGATCACAAAGTAATATATAGGGAAACTGGCAAATTTCAACAGAGCCAAGAGCTGACACAAGCTCCAGTAAACTTTATAAATTGGTAGTAAAATACAAATAATCAGGTAGTTTATTGTCTAAAAGTTGATTTAAATGGCAACAGAAAGGTGCAGAAAAGGGCCCAGGCTTACACTAGGAAAGCTAAAGCTTAGTTTGACAGGGATTGTTGACAGCTACAATACCACATTAGGAAAGGGGAGAAAAACCTTAAGATAAAGTTTGACCATGTGACCCATGCTAACCTCCAGAACACCAAGGGTAAATATATAAAATATGATTAGAGAATGGAAAAGAGTATATAAGGAGAGCTGCTGGGAAAATATGCTAGAAGCCATATAAACAAAAAATGTGAAAAAGCTTTAGAAGTTTGTGCAGCTGGGCTCAGGCAAGAAGATAGGGACAATGAAATGAGTGGTGGAAGAAGATGCCTGGGTAGAACATCTGAAAGAAACATATGGAGCGGTTTCAGAGGCTGAGAATGCGAGCCCAATAGAATGGAATGAGGTGAATGAGGACATAAGAACGAAGGCTGGGGGGAGGTCACAGAGTTCTACTCTGCAGAATTCCGTGGAGTTATCTAAAATCTCAGTAGAATTCTGCAGAGTTCCGCATGTGTTGGAATGCGCTTGGTTCTACTCAAGATCTGTGACAGGCAGAACGAAGATTGAGAGAATGGGTACATATGTCAGTGCACGGATGGATGTATTAGTATACTCAATAACAAAAAAATCTGTAAGCTGAATGTGTGCAGGTGGAGTGGGTCCACAGGTGGGGTGTAGGGCTATTTATGATGCCTGCTTGTGGTTTGCCATATGTATCTATCACTGTACATCTTTGCCTGTTTGAGTGTTTGTATGTGTTTGCATTTTCTTCATTAATTGTAGAGAATTGCTGAAAAACAATGTAGAAGATTCTAGAAGATCTGGTGCTGGGAATATCGAGGAGTGATTTAATGGTATGATGAATGGTGGGATACAATGGATACATTGCCTCTGAGACACACTAGACTCTGTTCCACAGCCACAACAGATTTGATTGGATTCACTTGTCAAGGAATGTTCAGGTGTCCTTGTTTCAGGAATGGTTTTCACACTAAGCATTTACTGAGTTTCCATTTTGACTAGCAGCCATCTGGCAGCCCTAAAGAAATTGTGGGAAAGAGACTAAGTGACCGCTAGGTGATTGGACAGATTTGTATGCCCTTAATACATTAAAGAGAAAAGGTGGGAAGGAAAGGGAGGAGCTTCTAAAATTGTATACTCTTTTGTAAATATTGGACTGAGAATGCCATTGGGTCATTTCTGGAGAAGAAGCTTACACAAGAGGGCACACTCATCCATTCCTTAGACAGACACAATAGATTATCTTCATTGACCTCTAAAAAATGGTGAATAAAAGAGAGAGAAGATTCTAGAAAATGTGGAGCCCTTGGATCTCACCAAGTATTTTCAGCCAAAGGTGTCCTCAGGGACGTGTGTGGGGACTCCACCAATGCTGGTAACTGCAGTCTCCATTCATCCTGATTGTAGCAATGTCTGTGTCCAAGTTCCCCCCCGGGTAAGCAGCAGAGAAGATCAAGAACATGTCCCAGACCTGTCCCTGTTTTCCCTAGATCAGTTGTCTAACCAACTAGCATCTTTTAATTAATGGGTTGGTTTTGTTTCAGCCACTTTTTCCCCATGCAGTCATGCTTATCTGTTCCCAATAATATTGCGACTAGTCATCCATTCTTGATCAAAAAAGAAACAGTCTACCCCCTTCCACTAGCCGAATGACTTCTTCCCTCACTGGGCGCAGACATCTTCTAAAATGGATAAACAGAGGTAATAACCAGCAGAAGTCCCCGATAATGGTGAATCTGCTTCCTAACGGTTGGTGACGATTCCATAGCAGGTTAAAAGTGTCCTATCGCATTGGCTTAGAGCGCCAGCCAACCCTCCTTTTCTAGACTCCCTTTGTTCTGCTACACTTATGACTGGCTGCGCTGACATCATATTATGCATGTGTCTAAGTAAATGCACACTAACAGGAACTAAAATAGTTTAAAGGTAATTCTAGGGATGGGTGAGCCCCGCACCAGTGAACGACCCTCCTCCACCAGCTGGTGGAGTTTTTTTGCTAAACTGCATTCCAGTTGAAGTGCAGAACACCAAAACTCAGTGAACTCTGCCAGTGGAGCAGAGTTCAACTCCCACCCCTAATAAGAACCCAATTTTCCCTGGTTAATATTCAAAGCACAATTTTTACCCTGGATATGACTAGACCAGTGTGGCCAGATAATCTTCCCCTCTGTTATAGTTGAGACTAGGGTGAACTGATGGGTGACATTTTTCTACCTGGCATTCCAAAGCATCTTAGCTGTGGGCCAGTTGCCAGATAACTGGAAGGGGGTAATCATCAGACTGATACATAAGAGGGAGGATACAAAGGACCCCGAAAATTACAGGTTGATTAATTTGCTTGATGTGGGTGAAAAACTGTTTATAAAAATAATTTTAGGTAGACATAAGTAGTGTACTGAATTACACCATACTGTATTGTGCCCCTGGAACAAGGGTGCTTTAAGGAAGGCCACTCTCTGAAAGACCATAGCTTTAGCCTGTGGTCGCTTGCACGGAAGTCTATTGAGCAAATGGGCAGTTTATTTTGCTGCTTCATAGAGTACTATCCATCCTTCGATTTGTTGGACCAGAATTGTTTATGGAAAACTTGGCAAATCAAGATATCCCTAAGAGCCTCCTGGCAATCATAAAGGAGGTTCATTCACACAACTAGGCAAGGTGATTACTGATATAGAGGGAACATTGAATCCTAATTAATAATGCCCTGCGACAGGTATGCTTCTTGGCCCTCCTGCTCTTTTTCTTTTTTATATCCAACCTACATCCGCATTGGCCATTGCAAAGCGCATTACCCCCAAAATGGATGGTAAACATACAGCATCTTTCTTACATGTGGATGTTCAAGTTATTATGGATCTGATGGAGGTTGATTTACAAAGGAAATTGAATGGGTTCATGGAATACTGTAAAAATAAAAGGTTAGTGGTGAACATGGATAAGACTATCATATTGAATCTCTCAAAGCCAGAGCCCTAGCATCAGTAAGTGAAAACATTTAGTAGAGATTATGGCTATATGTCACTACAGCCAGTATTAACGGCATATTCAGCTACGATCCGCTCACAATTTAATTATGGAGCCTTGTTGTTACGTATAAGCAGCCAAAGGAACTGGGAATATTTTGACTCTTATTTAATTGCATTTATTATTATTGATATCTAATATTTATATGAGGAAATTGGAATTTTTCATACACGTTTTTATTACGATTAACCCCTACGGTGCCTTGGACGAGGTAATCTCGTCCAAGGCACCGGTTCCCCCACCCACACCCCCTGGGTGTGGATGGAAGGGGAATCCCTTCCCCTTCCACCCGACGCCCCCGGTGACGTCAGCGCGCATCTCTTCCGATCACGTGGAGGAGGCCGAGAGAGGCTTCAAAGGGAAGGAAATGTATTTCCTTCCCTTTGAAGTCTCTCTCAGCGTTTCAAAAGCCGGATTGCAAAGCAATCCGGCTTTTGAAACGCCCACTAGACACCAGGGATTTTATTTTGAAAAGGGAAATTGGCATAAGGGAGCGACCGCTTGGGCAAGGGTCGCTCCCAGGGGGGGCATTTTTTTTAAGGCCTTTTCTGCCCCCCATGGGGGCAGAAACCTCTAGGCACCAGGAAACCTTTTTTTTTTTTTTTTTTTTTTTGAGGTGGAGAGCGACCCCTTAGGCAAGGGTCACTCCCCTCGGGGGCAAATTACATTTAGGCCATTTCTGCCCCCCTTGGGGGCAGATTGGCCTATATTTATGAGGCCAATCTGCCCCCAATGGGGACAGAAACCACTAGACACCAGGGAGTTTTTTTTTGGGGGGGGAATTGGCACAAGGGAGCGACCCCTGGGCAAGGGTCGCTCCCAGGGGGGGGCCTTCTTTTAAGGCATTTTCTGCCCCAAAGGGGGCAGAAACCTCTAGGCTCCAGGGATCTGTTTTTTTTTTTTGTTTTTTTTTTAGGTGGGGAGTGACCCCTTAGGCAAGGGTCGCTCCCCTAGGGGGCAAATTACATTTAGGTCATTTCTGCCCCCCTTTAGGGCAGATTGGCCTATTTTTATGAGGCCAATCTGCCCCCGAGTGGGACAGAAACCACTAGACACAATGGAGTTTTTTTGTGTGTTTTTTTTGGGAAATTGGCATAAGGGAGCGACCCCTTGGGCAAGGGTCGTTCCCGGGGGGGGGGGGCATTTTTTTTTAAGGCCTTTTCTGCCGCCGGGGGGGGGGGGGGCAGAAACCTCTAGGCACCTGGGGTCATTTTTTTGGTTTGTGTTTTTTTTGTGTTTGTTTGGTTTTTTAGAGATGGGGAGCCACCCATTAGGCAAGGGTTGCTCCCCTGGGGGGCAAATTGTATTTAGACCATTTCTGCCCCCCTTGGGGGCAGATCGGCCAATTTTATGTCAATCTGCCCCCAAGGGGGCAGAAACCACTAGGCACCGGGGATTTGTTTTGTTTGCGCCAGTGTCACGCAAGGGAAGCGACCCCGTAGGCAAGGGTCGCTCCCGGGGGGTGGTTGGGGGGTGGGAGGGCAAATTTATTTAATTTAATTTAATTACTGGGGGCAGATTGGCCTATTGTTATTAGGCCGATCTGCCCCCGGGGGGTAGAAACCTCTAGGCACCCATCTTGAGAGACTCTTGCAGATTCTGCCCCACTACTTTCTATCTGCCTCTCTAATCTAGATAGCATTGAGGTCCGATTCACAAAGGTAAGTTACAATTTTGAGTAATTTACATGTTTTAGTAAGTGTACTACATTTTGTCTATTTACAAAATCTGAGTGTAAATTTACTTCAAAAGTGTAACTTGCATGGTTCTTCCAAATTGAGAAGCAGACCTATTCACAAATTGCAGGGGTTATTCACAGAAGTCCCTCACACTTCTGAATAATTTACATATGTAACATGCTCTTACACTTTTCAGTACGTTTACTACTTTTGGCTATTCAGAAACTCTGAGAGCAAAGTTACTAAAACTTACCTTTTTGACTAACTTCTGTAGTTTTTTAATGGTACCCTACATAAAAGGGACAGTAAAAGGCCGATACTCTGACCATGTGACCACCACAGTGCCACTATATTGACATAATCACATACAGGGAGTGCAGAATTATTAGGCAAATTAGTATTTTGACCACATCATCCTCTTCATGCATGTTGTCTTACTCCAAGCTGTATAGGCTCGAAAGCCTACTACCAATTAAGCATATTAGGTGATGTGCATCTCTGTAATGAGAAGGGGTGTGGTCTAATGACATCAACACCCTATATCAGGTGTGCATAATTATTAGGCAACTTCCTTTCCTTTGGCAAAATGGGTCAAAAGAAGGACTTGACAGGCTCAGAAAAGTAAAAAATAGTGAGATATCTTGCAGAGGGATGCAGCACTCTTAAAATTGCAAAGCTTCTGAAGCATGATCATCGAACAATCAAGCGTTTCATTCAAAATAGTCAACAGGGTCGCAAGAAGCGTGTGGAAAAACCAAGGCGCAAAATAACTGCCCATGAACTGAGAAAAGTCAAGTGTGCAGCTGCCACGATGCCACTTGCCACCAGTTTGGCCATATTTCAGAGCTGCAACATCACTGGAGTGCCCAAAAGCACAAGGTGTGCAATACTCAGAGACATGGCCAAGGTAAGAAAGGCTGAAAGACGACCACCACTGAACAAGACACACAAGCTGAAACGTCAAGACTGGGCCAAGAAATATCTCAAGACTGATTTTTCTTAGGTTTTATGGACTGATGAAATGAGAGTGAGTCTTGATGGGCCAGATGGATGGGCCCGTGGCTGGATTGGTAAAGGGCAGAGAGCTCCAGTCCGACTCAGACGCCAGCAAGGTGGAGGTGGAGTACTGGTTTGGGCTGGTATCATCAAAGATGAGCTTGTGGGGCCTTTTCGGGTTGAGGATGGAGTCAAGCTCAACTCCCAGTCCTACTGCCAGTTCCTGGAAGACACCTTCTTCAAGCAGTGGTACAGGAAGAAGTCTGCATCCTTCAAGAAAAACATGATTTTCATGCAGGACAATGCTCCATCACACGCGTCCAAGTACTCCACAGCGTGGCTGGCAAGAAAGGGTATATAAGAAGGAAATCTAATGACATGGCCTCCTTGTTCACCTGATCTGAACCCCATTGAGAACCTGTGGTCCATCATCAAATGTGAGATTTACAAGGAGGGAAAACAGTACACCTCTCTGAACAGTGTCTGGGAGGCTGTGGTTGCTGCTGCACGCAATGTTCAAATCAAATCAAATCATTAACATTTATAAAGCGCGCTACTCACCCGTGCGGGTCTCAAGGCGCTATGTTGATGTTGATGGTGAACAGATCAAAACACTGACCGAATCCATGGATGGCAGGCTTTTGAGTGTCCTTGCAAGGAAAGGTGGCTATATTGGTCACTGATTTGTTATTGTTTTGTTTTTGAATGTCAGAAATGTATATTTGTGAATGTTGAGATGTTATATTGGTTTCACTGGTAATAATAAATAATTGAAATGGGTATATATTTGTTTTTTGTTAAGTTGCCTAATAATTATGCACAGTAATAGTCACCTGCACACACAGATATCCCCCTAACATAGCTAAAACTAATAACAAACTAAAAACTACTTCCAAAAATATTCAGCTTTGATATTAATGTGTTTTTTGGGTTCATTGAGAACATGGTTGTTGTTCAATAATAAAATTAATCCTCAAAAATACAACTTGCCTAATAATTCTGCACTCCCTGTATTTAGCATGTTTTTGTCAGTCACCATGAGCCCATCTGCATATGTTAGATACTGTGATATTGGTGGAAGTGTGGTGGAAGTTTTGCTGGTCCTCACACGTACCAGGAACTTTTGAAATGGTATCATGGACATAACGTTGATCTAACAAATGTTGAGAACTCCTAGACTATACAAAACAAATAACTATGACCCTCAAATAATCACTATAGACTTTTAACAAGCCATAATCCAAACAATACTTAAAGTATGACACCACACAGACATACAAGGCTGTTATTATCACTTTAATCAAAGAATATGAAGGCACCTCCAAAAATCTACACTAAGAGCCTAATTACGACCTTGGTGGATGGGGTAGTCCGTCACAAACATAACGGATATCCTGAACGTTTTTATACAAGTTCTATTATATCCTATGAACTTGTGAAAGGGGGGGTGGGAGTATACAATCCGCCAAGGTCGTAATCAGGCCCTAAGTGTAGAATATTCCACTAACAGCCAATTTGTCTTTAAAGTTAAAGAAAATCATAGCACAAGCCTATGTCCCTGACACCGAAGTAGTCAACCACTGCAACTTACTAACAGAAAGCTCTTTCTACCAACAAAATTAAGACAAGCTTAATTCCCTAACTGACTCTTTTGGAGACACATGGGTTGACAGACTGCATTGTTCAGGAGACAGACGTCAAGCCAAATTCCAGATACCATGGTGGAATGTTTGTGACGGGACCTGTTTCTTGGCTGTGTCCCTGTCTGCACTGCCTATATCTTCAGTGGAGACCTTGGCTGGGGTGGGACTGTGTCCCCCAGCTTCCTTAGTGCTGAGGAGGGGCTGCAAGCAGAGGTGATACACTGAAAAGCACTATACTTCTCCTGTGGCAGGGGACACACATGAGACGTGCCTAAGCGAAGACCAGGCCAAGAGTGGGTTCGTGTGCATTTGTCCATAGCCAGACAAGGCTGGGTTGAGCCCGTGCTCTTTCATCATTCTTCTCAAGCTGCTACCCCCTTTGAAGCTCCTTGTTGAGTACTTTCTTTATTACCAATTATAAGCAAATGCAAGGCTACTAGTGGCATTATGGTCCCCAGAAGAATAACCAATATAGAGAGAATGTTTGAGTGAGTTGTAGGATTGATATGATTACAAATGAAATTTTATGAACTGAACGCAGACTATGGCCCTGATTATACCATTGGTGGCACATACCGCCTACTGCCGCAGTGATGCCCGCCAACATGCCACCACGGCAGCTACAATCCGTCCACCATATAATGAGCACTGCCTGACTTCCGCCACAATGATGGCGGATATCCGGCAGTGTTCATAGTGACCGAAAGTGGTAACCTGATGCTGCTAACACCTGCACCCCCATGCCAGTAGAACTCCGCCAGCTGTATTATGACCAGTAATACAGCCTGGCGGTGTTCTACTGGTGGTAGTAGCACCCCTTCCCATTCCCTGCCAGAAGACCTCCTCACCCAAAGTGAGTCAGGCTTCAACAGGGGAGGTAGTGGGAGAGTGGGGGGTGTTGTGAGTTTGTGTCTGAGTGTGTGCATGAATGTGTGAGTGTGTGGGTGAATGCGTCTGTGTGTGTTGTATTGTTTGCATGGTTGTATGAGTGTGAGTGAATGCATGTAAAAATTGTGACGTGAGTGCGTGTCTGCATGTCAGTGTGATTGTGTGTAAGAATGTGTGTGAGTATGTCTGGAAGTATGCGTGAATGAATGTGTGTATGTCAGTTTGTGAATGAATGCGTGTATGTCAGTGTAAGTAAAAGGGTGTATGCCTGGTGCGTGTGGATGTCTGTGTGGGTGTATGCAGGGGGAGTTTGGGGTGAGGAGTGGTGTGACTGTAGTGGGGTGGGGGAGGGTGGGTGATGAATGTGTGTGTGGCTGTGGGGGTTGGGGTCAGTTGTGTGGTGTGTGCGTGTATGGGGGTGAGGGTGGGAGTGAGTGGATCAAAGAGGGGTTGGGGTTTGTTCATGTATCGGGTTGGTGAGAATGGATGGAGGGAGGGTGGGCAGCGTCAGGTGAGTGTTGGGGGAGCCGCCTAACGGTGACAGGAAAGGAATTCCCTGTCTCCGGTAGGGCCTACCACCATGGTTTTTCGTGGCATTGCTAACGCCACAAAAACAATGGTGGTAGGCCGGATCAGAATGCCTCGGACAGTACTATGTTGACTGCCAGGCTGCAGATAGACATCTCCGGCCTAGTGAGAGAAGGGGCAGGTTGACTGCAGACAACCCGCCAATCTCATAATGTGGCAGTATTTACCGCCACAGGGTCTACAAGGCAAGCACGACCGTGGGTAGGTGCCTCGAATTGAGGACGCCTATAGAAAAAAGCTATAGGCTGGATCGTGCTACTCCCTAAGGGGCCCCCCAAACGCAGAGGGCGGGGCGACCTTTTTTTGTTTCAGACTATTGACGAGACAGTTCACGTAAATGCTGTAAGTGACTGCAATTTACCTTTCATACATGTAATGAGATAGTGTCTTCTTGTGTATACAGCCAGGAGAAGTCTAGTTAGTTATAGGTCCTGATGAAGCGTTAGAGGATCTTTCACGACCAATATTACGCGAAACATGTTGACCAGACCCTAGGGGGCAGGTGACAATTTCCCAGTACTCCAGGCTTTCTAAAGTGGTTGAGCATCATTCTCATCTTCCACTTAACTATGTTTTTAATCTTGATCGTAACCCCTCTAGTTAGATATTAAATTAAAACATGTTCAGGGGTTGCTAATCAATCTTAATTTTATTACTCTCCTGCCATTCAGAGTGCCTGACCTTCATAATTTAACGGCAGCTACCTCATATCAAAAAGATCTCCGGCAAAGAGCCCCCGAAAGGGGAGCCCGTCAGACATTGCACCAGCCGGTCTGACGAGGAGCTTCCCGATGATGAAGCATGACACCCTTTCGGGTGTGTGAGGGTTCTAGCTCCTAAACTTTAATTGTTCACCCTAGAGTTAGGAACAGTGTACTTTTCGTTATTGATTACAAGTATTTACCGCCAGCCTGTTGGCGGTCAAACTGCCACATTGTTCGTGGTGGTTAGAAGACCGCCAGGGACATAATTACCACCTATATGTTGAGAAGGGGCAGGCAATAGCTAATGTGAACAGCAGTATAATACAAACAATGCAGAAATTGCCACTCTTGTGGCATTTGGGACAGTAGGGTTAACAGAATCAGTGGGTTTGCAACCTCCTAGGCACCATAACGAACACAGCACCCTTGCTGAAAACGTGGATAATCCAGCTAATCTGGTCAATCCCTCACCTTAACTCAGCCCTATGAGTTTACATTCCCTTCACTCAACCCAGGAACCTGCTGTCAAACTCACAAAGAATAGTCATGTTTGACCTGGCTATAGCTGGCTAAGCCGGCTAAATCTGGTAGGTAGGGCACTCAATCTAAAACAGACATGCTGTGCGTTGAGGACTTGTGCAACAAATTTTAGGCTATGTTGCAGGAGCAGTTAAGACCTATTGCTGATCATCTGGCCTGCATAGAGAATCAACTGGCTAATTTATCCAACTCTTGTAACACTGCTTTTAGCTAGAACTGCCCTCCTTGTAATACTGATCTGTGTGCCTTGGTGCTCTGAGTGTCATGCAACTGCAAGGGATATACATTCATCTGTAGCAGCAGACCAGATTGCAAGAGCTCCTGTTCCCTCCACGGCCAGCTCTAGTGGGTTCCTTTCTACAGTGCCAGCTTTAGGGGCCCAGCAAACTGGCATCAATGCGGATCCCCCTCCAAGTTATTTGGTGCTCATGATCCAAGAAGCATAGTGAACACTGCTAATGTAAAAACTGACTTTGCCTCTAACACTGTGACACTAAATTTACCTTCCAGCAGCGTACCCGCATGGGATGGTCCTGGCCGGAGAACTCCCTCCTAGGCACAATCAATCCCAATCATGGGAAAGACGGCACAGCAGGATTACTCACTGGCTCTGTTGTAGCAAAAACTTTAACATAATAGAGCGCAATGAAATCTTAATGATATGCAGAGTTGGTTGTGTGGGGCCCTCAGTCAAAAATATAGAGAGCAACTGTATTGTGATAGATTTTAGACACCCAACTTGTGTGAGAAATCTGCTGAGGTCCATTGTGGAGGGTACTGGTGCCAGCTCAAGGATTGTCTCATTACTGGTGGGGTTTTTCTACAAATCTAATATGCGTTTAATATCTCCATCTATATGTAACTATTCCCAGTCTAAGCCATTCTGGAATGTAAAAACAGGTTTGCAGCTGTGTCCAGCCTCACTGACAATGACTGACTAGGAGGACACAGGTCTATTATCCAAAATGCAACATTTAAACGGGATGAGGTTGTATCCCACCCTCATAGTGCAGTCCTTAACTCAAGTGTAGCCCCCATGAAAATCTTAAACAAAACATTGCAGTCTCAGCTGCAAGATACACCTGTCAGAGTGGCAGCTTTATGGAAGAAGTTACAACATCTTGATGCAGCAGGAAACCTGTGATACCCAGCCCATTTACGTGTGATGGATTTCAGTGTTTTAGTTGCCCGCACCCCACATGGTCCGGCCGTGCTTCTGGGAGTTTATCCATTTGGATAAATCTGATGATTGGAGGTAACATCACTGCCCTGAAAACCACAGGTAGATACTTTCAGGCTGTGGTTTTGTAAGAAAGATCTGACCTTATATGTGATCAATTTCTATAATAATGATTTCGATTATATCCCAAACTTAAGGTTCTCTATTTTATTTGATTTTATTGACTGTCTTGTGGGTAGAGCCATGGTTTCGGGGTGTCAGGCAAACTTGTGCCTAGAAGGTGATATGAATGAAGGGCTGTCTCAGCATCCTATGTAGCAAAATGATGAGTATGCCCTAGAGGGTTTTGATCAGAGAAGCAAAGAGCTGGAGGCCTTCATTTCGAAATTTGATCCGACTAATGTACTGGATGTCGCTGGTATCGGCGACCCAGGGCTACCAACATTTAGAGGCAGAGGCAGCTCTTCTGTTATGATTACTTTTATATTACCAGCAACCTTATAAATTCATTGCAGCATGGAGCTATTATTTGTTCACACTTTAGAGACTACAACCCTATTGAAGCAGCTCTGGTCTTGCCATTCAGGGTGAAACTTAATGTAGGCACAGGGATCAGCAATTTACAGCCTTCTTCAGATAACCTTAGAGTGGTATGGAAACTCCAGAATCCGGTCTATTTTCTGGAAAAAGCAATAAGTGAGAATCAGGAGATGGTTATAAGTTGCCTGACTGATGAGGCAGAAAATAAGGGGAAAACCTGTTCTTTTCTTGACCTCTGTTTAAAGATCAAAAAAGTGTTCATAAACCTCCTCGATCGGCAAATACAGCACTGAAATGGTTCAATCATGAATGTTTGGTAGCCAGTTGATTACTCCACAAGACACTTGCTGCTAATCCCAGGGACCCTCCCACAGTAGCTGCCCTCCAGAAACCGAACAAAGCATCTACTGTAAGGAGGTGGAAGGAGGTCATCTCACAGCAGTGTGATATAATAGTTCAAACAGCATCTAAGAAGGAAAGTAAGTCCTTTTGAATTGCTGTTACTGCCATGAGAACCACCAATCATACTGTAACACCCATCGGCAGTCATGGTCTGAGAGTTACATTTTTCTAAAATATAATCTGCTGCTACAACAATAATCCAGTCTGAGAAGCAGGGTATCAACCACCCAGGTTTCCAGGTCAGTCTATGTGAAGTTGTTGATTCTATTCAAGAGTGCTGGCAGAATTGCCCATGGTCCAGATGGCGTCCCTATTGATTTAATAAAATGCAACATTGAATTTTAGGCTCCATTGCTGACAAATATCTATATTAATCTTAATAATTCGCCAGTACCAAACTATTGGGCAATGTCAGCTATTGTCCCTATAATTAAGAAAGGTAACCGGTCTCCGCCAAGTTGTTATTGCCCCTTTCACTCATTGACACAGCTGTAAAAATACTTGGCAGAATTCTATGCAACAAGATTAAAGAATGGGCATTGGAAAACGGAGTTAGACACCCTCGTCAGTACGGTTTCAGAAATCACATAAGCACCATTGATCAGCATTTGAACTTAAACCTAATCATATGCAAATATAAAATAGCCAAGCAAGCACCTTTGTACCTCTCATTTATTGACCTGTTATAAGCATTTGATTGTGTCAGTCACTGATACTGTGGCAACCTCTTCTGTCAATGGGATGGATGAAGCACTTGTACACTTTTTAACGTAGTTGCACGAGAACATGAAGGCTAGGATAAGATTTGGGACAAATGGTGAAGTCTCTTATGAAGTTAATATCACTCGTGGGGTGTGGCAAGGCTGCGTGCTCACCTCTTACCGTTTATATGATATATAAATGGATGAAGTAGACCAAGGCAGCAGGCTCGGTTCTCAGTTTCCCACAGCCACCTGTGGGGAGTGCACTTTCTTTTACAGATATTTGCTATCCAATGTGTCCCTGTTGCATCCCATGGGGTATTGCAAATTGTGAAGCTATACAAGTGGAGGAAACCCATTTTTTGTAGAAATGTCTTGCTTGCCCCCTATTCTCCTATTTGCTACATGGAGCTAGGTAGAATTACTTGGGGGATTGTATCAGATTGTGTTCTCCACTGAGAAGGGGTCCCTCACCAGGGACATTATTAATGACTATCTTGCATGTGATAGAGGGTTCACCATTCAGTGGTTAGCCTATGTGAAAAAAAGCATTTCCTTGTGATTGGGGCAGCCCATAACGTCTCCAAGCTTGCTTTGAGCAGTAACCTAAAGTGAAAGCATGTGCAGTATTATTATTTGATCAAGCTAGTTCCTGCAGACTAAACACAGAAATGCTAAAGCCCACTGTCACAGCTTACCTGAGTCCTCACAGATCGCCAACTAATTATCTGTTCAGCATGCGCGGCCGCTCAGAGTGTTGCTTAATATTTCATTTCAGGGCAGATACTGTTAAATACTTAGGGCCTCATTACGTGTTTGGCGGTCAGACCACCAGACTGCCATGACGGCGGTCCTAAAAAGACCGCCAAACTGGTGGTCTTCCAGACCTCCCTATTACGAGTCATACAGGCAGGACCACCAAGCAAAAATTGGAGACCACCAGGGGAGTGGCAGACTGGATATAAGCAGTTCGACCTACAGCACCATTAGCACGCCGGCCAACTACCGGTCAGCCAATCGGTCAGGACCACAGCAGTCTGTGGTCAGCAAAGTAACACAAAACTGCACATTGGATGAATTCAAAAACAAAACAGCTGACACACATTGGCCAAGAGGACATACCTCCAGGGACACCATAAAGCACATACCTTCACAGACCACAATCCTTTGCATTACACAGCAAGACAAAGTAGAGTACATAGACTGGACACCTCTTTGAATCACCATCCCATTGAACACCCTGAACACGCTTTTGTCAATTCACACCCTATTGCACTTCCCCTGTTAGATAAGTCCCTGTCACTCTCATTAGTGTTTTGTTCCACCATGTCACGTTCTAAAAATCCCTGTTTTTCTGAAGATGAGTTAAGAGTCAGGGTGTATGAAATCATAAGAGTAGAGCCAGAACTGTTTGAAGCACAAGTCCAGCAGACTTGTCTCAGTAGGAAAATTGAAATGTGGGACAGGATCGTCAAAAGAATGAATGCTGTAGGCACCTTCCTGCGCACAAAGGAGGACATTAGGAAAAGGTGGAATGATCTCAGGGGCAAGGTCCTTTCCCAGCTGCAGGCCAAGAAGACTGGTGGTGCCCCTCCCCCCCCCAGTGCCCCATTAATACTCTTTGCCTGGGAGGAGAAGATCTTGGCCATCCTGCATTCTGATGGCTTGACAGGAATACCTGGGGGAGTGCAGTCTGGTAAGTCACAATACACAAAATATCACAAAAATGTAATGTCCTGCATGCTCACAGCTCAGCTTTGACCACTGTCTTATTCATGTACCTCACCAACATTCAATACCCAGAATATCTGAGTTCAAACACTCTCAATGGGTATTATTGGAACCAACATCACAGTAATCGAGGCCCATCACATGCCATGTGTCAAAATGGGGCCTGGAAATCTCACAATATCAGAAACACATTCCAGGATCCATGGCATTTCCCAAAATAACAATGTATGTACAAAGGTTAGTACAGCTTGCATACAGATATGCAAAACAAAACAGTAAACAAGTATTGGAGAGTAGTGAGAGTAACCTGACTACAACTCTCAGCAGGCCCTGTTTCAGCAACTCCAATTACCAGCCCAGTGGTCACTAGTGCCAAAACAGATGTTTTTCAATTCTCAAATGAAGTGCACTCACCTCTGGGGATAAAATTGATCTAGTGTGTATAGTACAGAGAGTGACCTGACTGCAACATCCAGCAGGCCCTGTTTCTGTTACTCCAACCACCAGAACAGTGTTCGCCAATTCACAAATTAACTTCACTCACCTGGGGGGATAACATTGGTCTAGTGAGTGTAGTACAGGAAGTGACCTAACTGCAACATGCAGCCGGCCATGTTATTGTTGCTCCAACCATCAGCACAGTTCTCTTGTCCGATGACCCGTGTTTGTCAACTCACAAATGAACTTTGCTCACCTGGGGGGATAACATAAGTCTAGTGTGTGTAGTGCAGGGAGTGACCTGACTGTAACTCCCAGGAAGCACTGTTTCTGCAACTCCAACCACCAGCACAGTGTCCTCTGGTCCAAAGTCCCCTGTTTGACAACTCACAAATAATGTGTACCTACTTGGGTGTGAGCAAGCACAGATTATGCTAAAATCAGAGACATATCTGTCTACTTAGCTTCATCTTGACTTGCTAACCCAACATGAAACTATAGAGAACATGAAGAACAGCTCAATCAGTGTATGCAAGACATGTTCCTAAGGTCTCAAGATGCATCACCAGATTGGCAGCAGCAGACACATTGACCCAGCACTGTGCATATGGTGACTCCAGTCACATTTGCAACCAAGTCTTGGGTCTGCCTGCATCTCACTCAGCTAGGCCTCCTCATGGTCAAAGCCATATCTTGCCCATCCACTGTGTTGGCTGCACTGGTGGCAAGATGTCATTTTCAGGCCACCTTCCCAAGTGCAACTGATCTGGACATCTCAGCAGCTGCTTTAGTCTAAATGAGTTGGCATGCTTCACACATGCCATGTTAAATCACCCAATACAATTGTAACTTGCCACAACTGGTTTAACTACAACTTAACTTTGAACAAGCTCTCTGTTTACTGTGACTCTAAACTGTTGATGGTAGATGTCACACAACAACCAGTATTAATGTACGTTTTACATCAACAGGTAGATCTGCCACTGGACACACAAAGACCACGGAACAGGCTGCCACTACCCCCCTGCATGAAGCCCTCAGTGACGATGACACTCCTGGGCATCTGGACATAAAGGATGGTTCTTGCCCATCTGGGCAACCTGGTCAGACGGCAACAGTGAGGATCACTGTGCCTACAACATCACCTCCCAGCACTGGTACTTCAACATTATAGGCAACCATTCTCCACCCAACCTGTGTCCCAAGCACAGTGTCTACCATCTTGTACCTCCCAATCCTGGATCCTGAGGAGTAGCACAACATTTTGAACAATGAAGGTCCAGGAACAAGTTGGAGTGGCATACTGTGGCAAGAGATTCTATGGGCCAGTGGGGTGAGGGCACCGAGGCTGCTCTTGGTCAGGACACCATCAGCCATGTCTTGGGGGTCTATCAGGAGTTCCAAGGCATGATGGGTCAGGTGTTGACTGAACTCTGGGAAATCAAGCAGCTACAGAGGAACATGCTCCGGGACATGGGGGAAAAGAGGTAGGTCCACAATAACAACATGGCCTTCCTAACAGGGGTATTAAGGGACATACACCCCACCCGAAGCTGGGCTTTTCAACAATAGTATGCCCCTTCCTTTGGCCAATCACCAGCAGCCCTAGCAACATCGGTGCAAGCCACTCGAAGGGAGGCCCTTCCAGAGGAACACAACAGGCCAGACACCACTTCCTCTGCAGCAGCAGATCCTCCCACGCAATCAGGGACATGCAGCAAAGAATCCAGGAGGTGCGGATGGCAAGACACCCACCATTGCCAGTAATAATCCTCTTCTTTAAGGACATCCTTTGTGTGTTACACATTCACTCTAGACTGATCCTGAACCACCTACCATTTCCAATGGGAGGAGTACTCTGGATGTTGTACTCCCAATGGTGTGGCATCTACTCCAATGATTTCATTCACCATAACTAACCCCTTCACATTTGATTTTTTATTGATTCCTGTCACTTATATTATCTGGTAGTGATAGCTGCACCTTTTACTGACTCTATGTCTGCTGATTTTGATTTCCTATTCAGCCATATAGACATTTTAGACCATGTGAACCATACAATGATGATCAAGCTACTTGTCCGGATGGGATATGTTGCATGTATACAGTGTTCAGTTTAGGATTAAAACCCTCCCATACAAACACATAAGTACAAGTGTCTGCTCAAACTAAAATGTTTATTACAGTGTGCAGCACATAGGCTGTTAATCTGTCAGGACTAATGGAAATTCAAAATGATTGAATCATACTGAGTAAATTAAAATGTTGACAGGTACAGAACTCCAATCACGGTAGGAAAGGATTTGTCAGATATTGTCCTGTAGAACAGGCAAACATTAAAGTGGTGTATGTCAGCAGCTTGACTCTTATCACATACCCCACCAAAGTAATTCTACATCACATAATCCAATATACAGACAGATGTCAATGCAACAGTCCCTGATCACAGAGCCATCATAATCTAATGCCCATGCAACATGTAGGTTCTGCATGCTCAGGATGCAGAGACCAGGGCCTGTCACATGTATTTCCTAGTATGGGCCTGTTCGGGGCTGTGGGAGAGTCATTGTGACTATGCAACTGTGGCACTGTGCCCACTCCCTGTACACCAGCAGATCCTGTCATGTGGACAATATGAGGCTCTAGTGGCAAAACAGGCCCTGAATGCCTCAGTCCTTTGACTAGATTAGGAATGGGTACTGAGGTGCATCCCAGAACTAGTCCATATGTGCATTTTGCATCATTGTTAATGTCTGTCTTTGACTCAAGACAGGTCCCTTACTCCCACAGCTCTGTTGTCACCATCACATAAGTCATAATTGTACAGTACAAGCTTATTACACAAATGACAATTCCACAGTGCAGACAGTGTGTTGTTTCCTGGGAGGTCATAACATGTGAGTCAGTACCTTGGCCACACAGCTGAAGTTGTACAATGCATACCTTTGTTTGTTGGATGCTATCTCTGTAGGATAGACACATGTCCAAAGAAGTGTTATGTGGTACAGATACATACCACAGAACCCCACCCTGAAGTGGCAGGAGTCTGCATTTGGTAGGCCACGGGTCCACACATGCACAGGGAAGACACTTTCTGTACCCACCATGCCAGCCCCTTCATTGTCACTCAAGCATTAAGGTGAAGTCTATACAATGGAAATTGCCTGTATGCAGTGAGTCAATCTCGAAGATTGTGAATGTGTTGGTACTTTCAGGCCTAAGGAGTTTACCCTTCAGAAGCCACAAATGTGTGTAGTGTTTCATTATGGTCATATCACAGTACATGTTGCTGGAGCATGGGTTACCTGATGTGAGTAGGCTTGCTTAGTCCTTTTAGACCCTGAACAGGGTAGTGGGTTAGACTACAGATGGATACAAACATATGTAGTTATGCCCTTATTGGCTTGTGTGCTTCACATTTGGTGTGTTGACAAATTGAACATTTCTTGCTTGGTGTTTCTGACATGTATGTGACTCAACCATTTGTGCCAAAACAATTGTAATCTCTTGATTTGTCCCTTGCATCCATAAATGTAAACACCCATTAGAAGAAGGAGAAGAGGAGAGCCATCACCCGGAAGGTGCGGACTCTGGGGGTTCACAGCCGGTGGAGTGCACACTGTTCCAAGAGGTGGGAGGATCTGAGAAGTTGGGCCCAGAAAATCACATAGGTCAACCTGGGGTTGTACTCCCAACATAGGCATGGCTCACATCGGAGCATGACCCCCCCAATGGCCTCATTCTGGCAGGGACTTACCCAGACCTTGACGGACATTTGAGGGGAATACAACAGCTACAAGGGTGTAAGTGAAGGGCATATTCCTGCCGGTAACATTGCCAAGTTAATGTGTTAGGTTATAGCATCTGCCCCTTAGAATTAAGGATGAGCCTTGTGCAAGACAGTAGATGAATGACTGTTTGTATAGATATGTCATGTGGTTCATACTGATGTGCCTTGCCTCTTGGCTCATGGACCTAGGACACAATGGTGTACAATTCACAAACAAATTGCTCTCTGGGCACATTCATTAATCAAGTAATGTCTGTTGTTGCTGTGGGTATACAATCTATGCTACAGATCACTACTCAGTGTTCCAGGCCATAGAAAAGGAACTGATGGATCACTGTCCTCAGCCATGTGTCTTATCAAATGAATATATTAACCAGACACATGGCTATCGACCAGAGGCTACTTGTCTTATGCGTGTAATGGGTGCTGGTGCCTCACTACTGTCTGTAATATGGAGATGGCCATCATATATGTGACAAGGCTCTTTGGGTCAGCTACATATCAATATTTGTCCTCGGTAAGTGGGTAATGTCCATGGGCATGATTTGTGTGCCATCACTTTTGCAACATTCCTTTTGCCTAAATGTTAGCATATGTCACGGGAAAGGTTTGTAACCTGACTGTTGGCATGCTTCATGGAGTGACTTGCAATTATGCTGGAGCCATATGTGTTTGGGTACACCCATTCATCCACAGACATCTGGGTTTGTAGGACCAAAATGGAAACAGTGATGTGGCTTCCCATTGGGCAAGATGTTGAGGGCCTTCTAAAAGTACTTGCCAATCTCTGTGCCTCTCCAACATAGAACGGACTAATAATGTCTACTGATACAATCACAGTATGTCATTGTAAGGAGTGCTAGACATTACTGGTGATTTCTCTGGGGCTTGATAATTTATTGTGTTGTGGAGTTCAGCAACACACCTCTCTGTCAATTTGCACATTTTGTCAACAGTGTCCATTTCCGCTCCAAATGTGTTGCATATCTGAGTAACATTAGTAAAACCTCCATAACTCCATTGGGACAAATTTCACTTAGTGAAATGTGCATTGTTGATATGTTTCCAGTGTGACATGAGTATTTCCATGTCACCTTCTCCAGGATACTGTAATGTTGTCAGCAACATGGCATGTTCTAGGAGCAATATTTCACATTGTTGTCTTATTGTCTATTTGAGAAATAGATGTCTGCATGACCTTGTGTGGGATATGTGGGAATGAACTTGGTATTGGCCTACTGTTGTATGACATCAGGCAACTGAGGTATGCTCCATGAGGTAAAGCATTGGAGGAGATGTGGTCTCCTACTGTGATTGTACATCTTCACCCATGCAATTGTAGTTCTATGAGATTCTGATTTCCTGTGGGCAACTGTTGACAGTTCAGATCACACGCATGCATATGGTATGGTACATGTAGGAGACTCTTTGATGGAGTTTGTTGCTGGGGCCTACTTGACGTCATGGTAGTGTTTGCTAATCACAGCAGTTGTTAAAGTGTGTTCATAAACATGTAGTGACCATTTTCTCTTTGTATTTGCAGCATCATCCCAGGCAAGTGAAGGAGACAGGGTACAACCAAGTGGGAAAGCATCTGGCCACGGTACATCCGGTAAACACACCACTGACACAGTGGCACTCAGTGGCCTAAAGGTTGAGGGGAGTGTCACAGAGGAGACCAGATCTTCATCCTCATCATCAGATTCTGCCTCCAGTGGCCACTCCCTAGTGGTAATGGACCCATTGGGACCTACTTCTGTACCATCCTTGTTTTCAACCCCCAAGTTTTATCACCACTCTCCCTGTTGCTCCCCACCCAGTTGGCCGTCCCTGCTCACCAAAGAGGGTGGGCGTCTTGTTTGCCAAAGACATCTCTGCCCCAGTCCCTGTTACCGCTGCTGCCCTGAATGAGGAGGCCATTGACTTCTAAGGAGCACCTCCGTGGGTCAGACAGCCATTGTGAATGTCATCCAGGGGTTGGCCAGCCAACTCCAGCAGACCAATCCTATCCTGGGAGGCATTCATAGTGCCATGTCTGGCTGGTCTTTATAAATTTTGTCAGGCTCTGGCCTCCTAAATGACGACAGCCATTCACCACCCACATTCCTCCCCCTTGCCACTTCCCTCTTCCCAATCCAAATTCCTCATTTCCCTACCTATCCCAAGCACAAAGACACATCCGCATGCACCCACCTCAACACACAAGCAGCACACATAAACACAAACACCACAAGACACACAGGCATGCAGGCACTCAACATACATCCACAAACACTCAGCCACCACTTCACCAGACACACCCCACTGACCCACACACCATATCCAGCATACCCACAGGCACCACCACAACAGCCAGTGACACTTCCACCACAGCCACTATATCCGCAGACACCACCCCAACACATACAGACACATCCACCCCATCCACCATACCCGTAGACACCACCCCAACAGACACACAGACATCCAGCACACCCACAGACACCACCCCAACAGACACGCACATCCACCACTCCATCACCCAACACCTCCACCTCACATGCCAATGCCCACATTCACACACACAACAGATACCACCCAAACAAAAGCATACCTCACACACCCACACACCAGACAACCAGTCCCTCAACCTCCAAATTCCCAACCCCTTCTGATAACAGTCCTGTGTTCTGAAGTTGAGTTTCTTTTTCAAGCCTGCCCTTTCCCCTGTTTCCTCCAAAGCCGCTCCCAAACCCAAGAGGCCCCCACACACATCCCACCCCATCCCTTCCACATCCAAGTCCTCCCCGTCACACCTGCCCTTCCTTGCAAGCACCCATGCCCCTCCCTCAAGAAGAGCCCACCCTTCCAAAGAAACAGTCCACCACTCCCAAAACCACCCATCCCAAATCTGACCCCCCCACCCAAAGGTTATCCCTGAGATGCCTTCCTGCCCACTTGATGCCCGTTGCTGTGGAGGTTCCTTAGCAGTGATAGGAGTCATGTGTGGGTGCAGTACTGTGCACAGACTTAAAAATAGACTAGGCAATAGCCTTTGCTATTATGAATTTGGCATTAATAAATCCAAGTAGTTGTTTTTTTGGGTACACATTTGTACTGTGATTCCTTTTCCACCTTTATGTTGTTCCTGAGTAACTTGTGTTGTGTGCCCACCGTTGTGTGTGTTTCAGCCTGCTTGCGGATCCATTTGCTGTTATTTACAATATCTGACTTTGTGGGCAGTGCTGGTGTCACCCAAGACAAAGGTAGAAGTTGACTGTATGGATATGAGGGTGTTAATCCAAATGGGGTGTCATTGTATTGTTTTATATTTGGTATGGTAAGTATTTCATCTTGTGTGGTCCAATGTCAGCATGTATGGTGTTGGACTTCTCCCCCTGGTATGGATTATAGATTTGTCTCATCTGTGGCAGCTTGAGTTTTCTTTGTGCAGACATGGAGTGTGTTTAATTGTGATAGCTTCCTTTGCATTTGACTTAGCATGTGTCCATTCTTCTGTATGTCCCTTACAGCTACTTCATCTATATGTATGACCCATGCTGTTGCTGTTGTATGTGCTTTCTTGACTTGCACTTCCACATTATGCAGATGGGCATGTCACTTGGCACTAGTATTGTTTGTCCCTGAGATACATAAAGGGCCAGTTTGTGTGAAAATGTTGTTTTAGCTGCATGTGCAAAGTGAGATGTGTCCCAGGGCAGCATCCTTCCATGAGTGTTCTTGATGGCCCCCAACCCTATTGTGCAGCTATTGTTTGCATAGTGAGCTTTGGATATTTGTCTCTCTGGCTATTGTGCATTGTCTTTCCACTGTGTTGCAATATGGGTGATGTGTGGGTCTATTGAAGGGCTGTTTCATGGGAGGGATGTTTGTGTTCCATGACACTTCGAGAAATCTGTGCGTTGAATTTGATGACAGTCTGTGGCATGTGTGCAATGTAAAGGTGTCAGTTGTATTGGTATGTGTGATGTTGCTGTATTGTTTCTGTTGTGTGACACAATGTTGCGTACACTTCACTGTCCCTGTGCCTAAGATGTGCAGATGTGTGGTTTTGTGTAGTGTGGCAGTGCAGTGTGAGTGACCTGTCCAAAGGGGGTGTTTAATGGCTGTAAATGTGTTCTTCTTTGTGAATGAATCCATCTCTGGACACAATGACAAATGAACTCAGTGACTGTAGCGTGGGCCCCACATCATGTGGATGACGACACGACAATCTCTTGTTAAGTTTGATGGCACAGGTAGGTGTGTGTACTTACCATCGGTTGCATCCATGGTGGCGTGAATTTTGTGCTCCATCGATGAGAAGGATGTGTGTGATGGGCTCCGGGGCAGCACAGGATGTGTAACGTTGCCTACAGGTGAGTTGCTTCCTTTATACTCTCAGTTTCTGCCTACTGGGGCATGGTGGTTGGACCGCCACAGTCACATTAGCAGTGCACAACATCAAAATGAGTCTGGCGGAAACACTGACTCCACTGGACTGTTTGTCCTACCTCGTCACCGCAGCAGTCTGCCTTGCCTAGCAGCCAGCAGAACCGAGGCAGTCTGCTCCATAGCCCCACCAGAATCGTAATACAGTGGGCCAGCCACCAAGCCGATGGTGGGCAGACCACAGCTGCCACCGTTATGGTGTATGGATCCCCAAACTCGAAATCAGGCCCTTTATATATTTCCCACTGGGTTTTCAAAAGAATATTGAAACTAGCCTATGCCTATGCAGTGATATATCTGGGCAAACAATGATGCATTTTATGTTCTTTTGTGTATTTTATAAAAGATACACCAATCTCTTTTTAATCCCTTTGATGAAATCACAGAACATTAGGCAATGCAACCCAGCCTTCTATTAACTGGAACAATGCTCTTTGAATAATGTTTTACTCCACCGTCTTGTTTTATTTACATGTGTATGAGCCTTCATCATACTGCACTGTATTCTTCTAGGATTTCTGCTGCTATGTTATCTAATTTGCACTAAAATTAATATGTGGTTGTTTTTATTGATGCTTTTGTGCACTTTTATGGCTGCATTTGCATCCGTATAAAGCTATTCTAATTCCGATTCTGACAGCACTTTGGCACAAGAAGCCAGAACAAACAATGCAGTGGAAAAATTGGCACAATGACTTCCAATCCACATTAGGCATAACTCAACCTACCTTATACAAATTTATTGAAGCATTACAAA
This sequence comes from Pleurodeles waltl, assembly GCF_031143425.1. NCBI lineage: Eukaryota > Metazoa > Chordata > Amphibia > Caudata > Salamandridae > Pleurodeles > Pleurodeles waltl. The sequence goes on from NC_090436.1 coordinate 237,565,359, forward strand.
AATAACAAAGCTACCAATAACTGAGAATAGAATAATCTGTTACCCATAGTAGCGCTATGCTAAACTGTAAATTCAAAAGCTTCATAAATAACAAACGACTAGACTACTCAGAAATAATAGCCAAATCTATCTTCTAAAACACATATCAACCTACCAAGAACCTCAAAGTCTATAACATACTCTAACATAAGAAACAAAATATGTATTTTTAATAATATTATTAATATTTTATTACATCTGTTAACATATTACATCAAATCTAACAATTAGAATTCACTGATATAATAAACATATATTTTTTAATAATTAAAAAAATATATAATACTAACCAACTAACCACCCTAAAAACAAATTCAATTCATCACATCAAATAAATGCAACACATAATCCAAAAATTCAACATAATAACATAAACATAACATCATCAATACAAAATCACAGTTCCAATCCATAACAAAACTTTTATATAAAACTTACTGTTTTGTAGCTGCAGATCGTCTGCCATTGCCATATAACAAAAAATGGAAATCCACAAAAAATTGAAGAAAATTTATACACAAAGACCAAATAAATACAAAAATATTACCAATCAAATTCCTTGAAGAAATTCAAGTCTGTAGGTTCGATAAAAACCCCTACAAATATGTTTTTTTAAAAAAACTAATTGGTACAGGAAACATAGAAAATAAGGAAATCTAAGTAAAAACATTTGGTTTCTAACAAACCAAAAAAGATTTCCTTAAAAAAAAATCTAAACTCTAAGTTCCCATCAAAATCATTTGTAGACAAAAACCTATCAAATATGTTAAACAGCCATCCTATACAATACATTACAATGCCAAAAATACACATATATAACATTAATCATAAAACATAATTAACATCACATATTTTAAAATAACATACACATATGATAATAATAAAATTTAAAAATATGTGCAGAACAACATAGTGCAAAACACTAACAGAAACCCATCTAAACATCCTGGTAACTGTTAAACAACATTAGACTAAACTACTACACATCCATCATCCTAAATCCCCCACCCTTAAAACCCTCAAAAAATCCCCTAAAAAGGCATTTACCTGTTCTGACGAACAATAGCACCTCACTACAACTTGGCTCCTGGAGGAAAGACTCAAAATATTACCAATAAACTGCAAAATAGAAGCTAGCGGTTAAAAAAAATGACACCCAAATTAAACTTTAAAAATACCATTCCTCCCTAGAAATCAATGGGAAATATAGTGCAAATGTTTAGTAAATGTGATAAAAAAATTAAAAATGCTTTGTGGCGTGGCCAAGGCGTCAAGATGGCGGACGCACTTCTATAGTGCTCTAGACCCCTCCGTCATCCACCTTGAATCCACCCAGAATCCTTCCTCGGGGCGATGCCCTCCTGCCAGGAAGACCTCAAAACTCTCCCTTCCCGGGACGGACGGTGAAGATTGGATCCCAGACCCGGCAGAGGAGCTCAGCTGAGCCCAGAAGATTTGCGGCCCCGAATCGGTCGTGAGGCGTGGCCGAAGATATAGGGAACGCCGAGGCTCCGGGAGCGGCGCTGATTTTGCTGGGGCTGCTCCGAGGGGGGAGACGGGAGTCGCCTCCTGCCCTTCTTTCTTTCCCCCCTCCCTTCCCCAGCGGACGAAGAGCCGGGCTGGATCCCAGATCGAGGGAGGCCGAGGCCCCCCGCTAAAGATGGCGGCCGAGGCATGAGACGGGGCAGTAGAGGCCCAATAGGAGGGCCGGAACTGGTCACGGCCGCAGAGTGGGAACATCGGAGCAGCTAGTTCAATGCCAAGACAGACAGACCTAAATGTCACAATAAAGCTCTCAAATCTGCACATGGGGAATAGGAAGGGAGACACCTCAAACTCAGAGGAACTGCACCCGAGGGGCAGAGCCAAGACAGTTACTTACAGAGATCTTGATGAACCCAGTACAGGCCATCTCATGGAATGTCAATGGACTCTTAGATAAAATCAAGCGCACTGCAGTGTTTACCTTCATACATAGATATCAACCCGAAGTGCTCCTACTGCAAGAAACGCACCTTGCCGGAGAATGATGCCCCTTCCTGGCACGGAAAGGGTTTTACAGTGTCTGTCATTCGGGGTTCATGCGAGGCTCAAGCAGTGTTGCGATTCTCCCACACCGCTCTTTTCCTTTGAAGGTGGTGTGGATCTGGAAAGATAGTCAGGGCCGGTCTGTGGCCATTACTAGTAGAGTGGAAGGGGTGACGATCAACATAGTCAGTGTGTTTGTTCCCCCAATGCTACAGCGGGGAACCACCAAGGAGCTGACTCAGCTTCTCCTGGGACTACCTCCGGGGCTCACTGTGCTGGGGGGTGACCTTAACACAGTCCCAGACCCAACCTTAGACGTAGAGGGCCCAATAACTACTCACAGACGTGAAATGGTGACAGGCCTTGCGAACTGGTTGACGGCGACGGAGCTCTGCGATTCATGGCGGCTGTGGCACCCGAGACATAGGCAATTCACCCACACCTCGGCGGCACATGGTTCACAGTCTCAAATTGATCTGATACTGCTGCCTAGCACAGACTGCAGCGTCCTAACTTACATTGAGATTCTAGCAAGAGGCATATCTGACCATGCACCAATTCGCTTTGTTATAGGCCATACATGACAGGCTAAACGCCTGGTATTTGCAAGACGAAGAGTTTGTAGGACAACTGCAACAGGCGCAACTCGACTATTTTAGCCTTAATGATGGATCAGTGTCCTCTCCTGGCACCTTATGGGCCGCAGGTAAGGCTGTACTGAGAGGGTCGGCCAAGGGCCTAATAAGAGAGATAGAGCACCAAAAAACCCATGATATTGAATCACTGGAGAAACAGGCGGCAGAGCTCGAGCATGTACAGGAAAAATAACCCAGCGAGAAAGGGGCACGACAGCTATCCCTAATACGTGAGGAAATCAGAGACCTATCCCTAGAAGCAGCGAAAGCCCTCTGGCGAGCGAGTACAGCGAGAATATATGGGTGGGGGAACAATACAGGGAAATTACTCCACTGGCTGGTTTCCCACCACAGAGCCTCGGGCATTATTTCTGAAATTTGGGATGGAGACCATGGTAAGGTTGAGAGACACCAAGACATTGCAGAGGCCTTTGCCCGCTACTACAAAGCGTGATATAGGGCCTCGGAATCAGTTGATCCGGTCCAATGCTCGTAGGCTATTAGATGGCATCTCCCTGCCCCGGCTGCCCTCTTCAGAGGTACAGATCCTGGACGAACCTCTGAGTGAGGAAGAGATAAATGGAGCTGTCACGGGGCTGAGAGCTGGGAAGACCCCGGGCCCCGACGGCTTCCCATCAGAATACTACAAGAGATATTGGAAAGAACTGGTACCCCATTTGATGGCCCTTTTCATAGAAGTGGAACAACGAGAGTGTTTTCCGAAAGGACTACTGTAGACGTAGCCACTATAGTGATGATCCCTAAATCCCAACCCCCATCACTGCACTGTGCGGACTATAGGCCGATCTCGCTGATCAACTGCGAGGTCAAAATCCTTGCAAATATTCTTGCAAAGCACCTTAAAAGAGTCTTACCGCAACTGATCCATTCAGAGAAATGCAGATTCATGACAACCCGAAGAAACCGTCATTGTATCTGTTGCCTTCATGTAGCTCTTGATGAGAGACGTAGGTTGCCCTGGGATTTAGCACTGCTCTTTATTGACTTTGAGAAGGCCTTTGACTCGGTGGACTGGAACTTCCTCCTCTTGGTGCTTCAGGGGGCGGGCTTCAGACCGAGGTTCTGTCGCATAGTCCGAGCGCTTTATGCAGATCCCTCGGCCCGGGTGCAGGTCAACGGGACCAGGTCATCACTTTTTGAAGTCAGAAGGGGAACGAGACAGGGTTGTCCACTATCCCCCCTCCTTTTCGCTCTAGTTATAGAGCCCCTGGCCCAGATGTTCCAGACAGACCCGGAGTATTGTGGTTGGAAATGGAGGCATGCCAAGGAAGATAGAATCATCCTATACATGGATGATATGCTACTCTACATGGGCACGCCAAGCATGTCGGGCCCACGCTGCCTCCAACTCCTTAGAAGCTACGCAAAGGCATAAGGCCTGAAAATGAACCCCACCAAGTCAGTGCTGGTTCCCTTGACAAACACCCTTGACTGTTTCGACTGGCAGGACATGATACCCCTCCGCAGACTGAGTTTTAAATATCTTGGCATCTGGGTGACTCTCCTACCGGAACTGACCTGGGCGAAGAACGTGGATTCACTACTGACACGGGTTAAGGCAGACCTGCAAAGATGGAAGACACTGCCGTTGAATATAATGGGTTGTGTTGCCCTGTATAAGATGATGATCTTACCCAGATTATTGTATGCTTTCCAGAACTTCCCCTTTCCAATCCCTCGTTCGTGGTTTCGGACCTTAGAAGCAGCCACAGCACAATTCCTCTGGGGAGGAGACAGACATCATGTGGCAGCAAAGTACTGTAGGAGAGGAATATATAAGGGAGGCCTGGGGGCGTCCGATCCATACCTATACTACCTGGTGACACAGTTACTGGTAATTCATGATTGGTTTAATGGAGGGTGGTCAGATCCGGCATACCAGGTGGAATTAGGTATTATGGGTTTCCCACATATCCTTGACACGCTGTATGGCACACCTCTCCCCCATTGCATGGGCGGGATTACTAGAGCTACGATACACCCACTGGAACGCCATAGTTACTCTGCAGACTCCGTTGTTGAGGGGAAGATGGATGAGTGCTACCGCTGCTCTAGAGGGATTTGTAGAATCAGACTTATTGGGGATTTCATTGGTAGGTGATGTGTGGAAAGGAGAAGCACTAGAGTCCTTCCAGGAACTACAGACAGAATTCCAATTATCCCGAACACAGTTCTTCAGATACCTACAACTTAGGCATGCATTAGGAACACATCTTTCGAAGAATCTATTGCCGGAATCCAGCCCCCTCGAAGCTAAACTACTAATGGGGAACCTGGGAGGGAAGGGGGTTTCACAGATTTACAAAATGCTAGTTAACAACATACCAGAAGGCACGGACTGACATGGACGGGGTGGGAGACATGGGTAGGCACCCTGGACGACTCGGAATGCTCAGAGGCACTAGAGGCCCCCAAGACCCTGGCCATCTTGGCGAAACTACGCATTGTACAGTTTTACTACTTACACAAAGCATACCTAACACCTTTCAGACTCCACCGAGCTGGACTGTGGCCAAGTAGCCGTTGACCTCGTTGTAGCAGGGACCACGCAGATTTCTTCCATATGGTCTGGTCATGTCCGACCTTGCAGATCTACTGGGGAAGGGTACTAAATGACCTAAACAAGACATTGGGGACGGGGCTGCAGCTCTCTGCCAGTATGGTGCTACTGGGGGTCAAGGAAGGGGTAACCGCGCTTTCATTGGAACGGCCCGGCTGGTGGCAAAACGAAATGTTGCCGCGGCTTGGACCTCATCCACTGGCCCATCCCTACAAAAATGGAGAACAGGAATGGACTGGTGTGCAAATCAAGAGAGACGAGTATACGAAACAAGAGGATGTCCCCGGAAATATGGAAAGATATGGGGTCCATGGCTGGGGACATTGTCATAAGCCGGACTGAAACAATCTCTTCTCCACTGTGCCGGGTTAGAGCAGCACATACACTCCAGAGACGCTACGCATACGAGTGACATTAATGCATAAAATTGAATTGCCTTGTTCTGTCTGTACTAAATGTTTGAAAATATATATTTTGGAAAACAAGAAAAAAAAATGTTTATATTTTAAAAATTATTAAAACTGTTACACGTGCCAAACAATGTTGTAGAAATTGTTCCAAAAATTGCAAAGTATAAATTAAACTCACTGTGCCACTGGATTCAAGCTAGCCTGGCTGATGAAGGGTGAAACCCTGAAACCGGTCCCAGGATGCTTGTTTCTGGTCCAGGGAGGACCTTGCTTGGCAGTTTGGGCTGGACTTTTCCCATGAGGAACAGGGTCAAGACTGATTTGCATATGGCTGTGTCCAAACTTGGGTGAGCAAAAGAACGATGGATTAAACCCATATCTGTGACTGGGGGTGAGTGTTTGCATTGTTCTGCACTCCGTCCATCATCCTTTTGTTTTGCTAAAGTTGCCCTAAGTGGGAAGGGTATGCCCAGACGTGGGTACCTTGCTCACTGTGCCACTGGATTCAAGCTAGCCTGGCTGATGAAGGGTGAAACCCTGAAACCGGTCCCAGGATGCTCGGTTCCGGTCCAGGGAGGACCTGGCTTGGCATTTCGGGCTGGACTGTTCCCATGAGGAACAGGGTCAAGACTGATTTGCATATGGCTGTGTCCAAACTGGGGTGGCATGGTGAGCAAAAGAAGATGGATTAAACCCAGATCTGTGACTGGGGGTGAGTGTTTTCATTGTTCAGCACTCTGTCCATCATCCTTTTGTTTTGCTAAAGTTGCCCTAAGTGGGAAGGGTATGCCCAGACGTGGGGTCCTTTGCTCACTGTGCCACTGGATTGAAGCTAGCCTGGCTGATGAAGGGTGAAACCCTGAAACTGGTCCCAGGATGCTTGTTTACAGTCCAGGGAGGACCTGGCTTGGCAGTTCGGGCTGGACTATTCCCATGAGGAACAGGGTCAAGACTGATTTGCATTTGGCTGTGTCCAAACTGGTGTGGCATGGTGAGCAAAAGAACGATGGATTAAACCCAGATCTGTGACTGGGGGTGAGTGTTTGCATTGTTCAGCACTCCGTCCATCATCCTTTTGTTTTGCTAAATTAAATAATAACATAAAATATATTATTAGATACTAATTATAAATATCTTAAATGATATCAAAAAATGCATGTAAAAAAAGTTTACAAATGTTTAAAAATTATATTGAATGTAAAATAACAGACAAAAATTTACATTATACATCAGGTTAAAATAGATATTATCATTATTATAAAAATAAATATATATTTGTCAAATGTAAAACTATACAATAAATTAAATAAATAACTTTTTTTAAACTATAAGTGTCATCTTTTTACTATAGCAAATTTGGTGAAAATCATACACACTAATGGGGTGACATATAGTATTCCCAATCCAAACTAAACCAACTCAAGAAAGTTCATGGACACTAAAGGGGTGACATTTAGTATTCCCACTCCAATGTAAACAAACTTGGGGAAGGTGTAAAAAATGTAAAAATAAAAAATGATTAAATCCAATTTAAAATAAAATGTTTCACCTAGAATATTATATTGTCTGCACATTCATTTTCTACTTCTGTCTCATTCGTCAACTGCTTTCACAGCAGTCCCTCTAGCATATCTTTGGCTGCCCCTGAATTGGCAATAATAGCATAACTCATCTATTTGCCTGCTTTGACACAGCTAATCTCCAAAATTATACACAAATAAGAGACTGGGGACTAGTGAACCTTCAGGTTAAACATCATTTTAAAGAATGTGCCTGCTAATAATCTGGCTTAGCAGCAAACCTAGCTGCAAAAGCTAGTGCATAGTACAACAATATTGATACAATATGACAATATGACTACTAAAACACCCAGGACAGGTTCCACTGAGCCACTACCAAAGGTAAAATAGAATCTCTTAAAGCCTATACAGATACTATTGGCTTTGATCTCAACATCATCCAAATGCACCTGCTAGGTCAATGTAGGAATAAATAGTATATATAAAAATCCACATTGTTGTTGTTTCAATATAAAGCCATTCATGAACTAGGAGGGATTAGAAGGCCATTACTTCTGTTATGGTGACATTCATAACAACTTGGGTCCATATTACACTTTTTGACGCAAAACTGAGCAAACGCAGTTTGGCGCTAAAAAGTATAGTGCCGGCTTGCTTCATTCCACAGCGCCAAATGGGCGCCAAATTTATGGAATGCCGCAAGCTGGCACGAAGGGTGGGCTAGTATTAAAAAAATGAAGTTAGCCAAGTGAGGGTGGTGGTATGCGGGAAGGGGGGTTTGCACCAAAAAATGTAATTAGGCTAGTTAGAGGCAAAAAAATGTCTCTAACAAGCCTCACGTCATCTTCTGAGGCAAAACCATCCATACCACATGACTCCAGTCTTAAAAAAGACAGGATTCATGCCCACCACCCCAATGGCCAGCAAAGGGAACCAGTGTCCCCTAGGCATGGCCGTTACACCCGGTGCCATGCAGGGGGACCCAAGATGGCCCCGATGGCACTTACCTATACTTACCTATACTTACCTATATTTACCCTATACTTACCTATACTTACCCTACTTACCTGGGATGGGGTCCCCCATCCTCTGATGTCCCTCTGGTGTGGGTGGGGTTCAATATGTTCAGCCTGCAGAGATCAGGCCCTTTCACATGTATCTCCCAATATGGGTCCTAGTCTAGGCTGGGGTGGAGTCACTGTGGCTGTGCCCACTCCCCGTACCCAAATAGATCCTGTCATATGGCCAATATGAGGCTCTGGTGTGAATACCTGCCCACAATGCCTCTTTCCTTTGATCAGATTGGGAATGGGTACAGGGGTGGGTTACTGTGACAGATGTGCACTTAGTATCATTGTCAATGTGTGTCCTTGACTCCTGACAGGTCCCTTACTCCCACAGCCCTGTTGTAACCGTCATACAGGTCATATTTGTCCTGTGCAGGCTCATTGCATAACTGACATTTCCACAGTGCAGGCAGTGTGTTGATTCCTGGGAGACCATGATATGTGACTCAGTAGCTTGGTCACATAGCAGAAACGGGTTAATGCGTGCTTTTGTTTGTTGGATACCATCTCTGTCTGATGAATACATATGTCCAAAAGCCTGTTCTGTGGCACAGATACATACTACAGAACCCCACCACCTGAAATGGCATGAGTCTGCATTTGTTCTAGCAAATGTCCACACATGGACATGGCAGACACTTTCTGTACCCACCATGCCAGTCTCTTCTTTGTTACCCATGTGTGATGTTTGAGTTTGTACTCTGCCAGGAGCCTGGAGGGACTGTATGCAGAGAGTATTTCTCACAGAGTGTGAAGGTGTGGGTCCATTCATGCCTAAGGAGTCTACCTTTCAGAAGCCACAGAGGTGTGATGTATCTCATGGTGCCTCACATCTCCGTCAGGTTGCTAGAGCATATCCCACAAGATGACAATAAGCGCGCCTAATCATTGCAGGGCCTGAGTAGGGTGGTGGGTTGGTCTGCAGATTCGGAAATGTATGTCTGTAGTCATGTCCCTGTACCTAATGGCGTTTATGTGTGACACTTGGGAAGTAGTAACAAAATAGGAAAATTCTAACGTGAAGGAACTGACATGTATGTGACTGAACCATTTGTGATGAAACTTGTGATCATGATCTCTTGATTTGTCTTTTTTATCCATGTAGGTCAACGCCCAACAAAAGAAAGAGATATGGAGAGCCATCGCCAAGAAGGTGCGGACCCTGGGGGTCCACAGCTTGCTGAGCACCCACTGCAGAAAGAGAAGGGAGGGCCTGAGACACTGGGTCTGGAAGATCGCAGACACCCAGTTGGGGCTGTCCTCCCAAATGACCATGACCCCCCTAATGGCCAAAATTGTGGCAGTGGCCTATCAAGAGTTTGATGGGCGTTTGAGGGCAGCACAGCAGCCATAAGTGGGTGAGTACAGGGTATATTCCTGCCTGTGCCATTGCAAAGTTATAGAGTGAGGTTCTGACTGCTCCCCCTGACAATTAGGGATGAGCCATGTGTCACACAGTAGAGGAGTGAATTTTTGTGTTGACATGTCATATGTTTTGTACTGATGTGCCCTGCCTATTGGACCAGGGACTTAGGAGAAAACTGGGTGGAATCCTTACACCACCATCTCTGAAAGGACCACATACAGCTATGTACAGTTATCAATCATATACTGTTTGTAGTTGTGTGTGTGTATTTCCTATGCATCAGACCACTACTCCTCGAGTGATCCAGACCACAGGTAAGTATGTGATAGATCACTGTCCTCAGCCATGTGTCTGTAGAAATGTGTATGTTGGCATCTGCCACCCAGAAGCTTGTTTTCGCAGTGTGTGATGGTTGTTGGTGCATCACTGCAGCCTGTGATGTGAAGATGTCCAACATACATGTGTCAGGGCCTACTAAGTTATTTGTGTGCAGCAATAGATCACTTCTTTCCCTTATTAGGTGGAGAATGTCAATTAACAGGAATCATGTGCCATCCCTGTTAGCATTCCTTGTGCCTACACGTCAGCATATGTCCCTTTCCCTTTAGGAAACATTTGAAAGCTGCAGTTTAATACATGGCCTACCTATATTGATTGCCTGATGTTTGTATTCCCTCACATATATGTGCATGGCAAACTGTGGAATAGTACATTTACAATTGGAGTGCATTTCATGTTGTGCCACATACAGGAGTGTGTCACCATTGTTTATTGACTAACACGTTCCCTAATGTGTCATGGCATGTCATTTGGCTTGTACAACTGCAGTAGCAATGAGGGACATAACAGGTAGGCCTAGAGCTTTTAGCCACAGTGTGAATATCTATGACGTTGATGTGGCATCAGGTGGAAACATGTACTTTACATGTGTAAAGTAAAGGTAAAGGTATGTGACCTGGCTATTGGCATGCACCAAGATGCCCCTTCAAGTGGAAGTTCCCTGGCAGTTAAGGAGCAAAATGTGAGCACAGTGATGTGCATGAACATGGCGACTGGAGTGGCAACTTAAATCGAACCTCTGCGCTCGTCCGTAACAAACATCCTGCCTCACAAAGCCTGCTGTGCCTTCCCGCCCACTCACACATGCCCCAATGCCCCCTGGACGATCACGGACCCGAAGGATTATAACCAATCACTCTGCGGAGTGCGTTGGAGCTGAGGCACCCTTCGGCTAGCAGTGCGTGCCTGGGCGCGTCTTTCCTGCAAGGCTCATCGGCTTGCTCTGCGACATCCCAGCTACTTCTCACCACCTTATGAGCAGGCAGATCACTGCAGGGGGAACCGCGGAAGCGCAAGAGACTGCGGCGTCACAATCTATGTGCCTGGATCCTGGAGTACCCCCGAGATGCGGCCTGGTGGCCCCCACGTGGTCTCTGGTGCCTGGACGAAGTGCAAGCACCAGCGCTGGATCCTGAAGGTGGGTGGCAGTGAGAATCCCCTTAAAGTAACGGAGCTCGCTGCCTCTAAGTTTGCACCTAGCCTTAGGACATGTGTGACCTTGACTGCTCCGGCGACTACGCCACACGGTCACAGAGCGCGTCGTTTTGGTGTAGCCCCGAGGCACATGAGAGCTGGACACCCGGTGCACATACAGCCTGCTTGTCTGTGCCACTGTGCCCCCTGTGGCAATAAGGCAGGCACATTATAAGGAGCCAATTTGAAGGACAAGTGAGTTGCCTGACAGTTATCACCCCATCTCGGGCTGCGCCACCTGGCTGCCTCTAGCCTTCTTGACTGAATGTTGATGCGCGATGGGTGAAAGTGAGGTTGGGGGCCATGGACACTGAGCAGTGCTTGATCATGCCGCATTCCTCTGAGAGTGGCTGTTGACCTGTGCCCAAGAGATAATCACTCCCATTTGTGAGTCTTCGAATTACCTACTGGGAGTGGTCCCCACCACCAAGTAATCCGATGGGCAAACTGAAAGCGACCAGAACTCCTGCTGCAGAGATGCCAGTCCCAAACACTCACAGGATAACAGATGAGACAACACATGCCTTGCAACAAATGGAAGCTATCCGTCGGAATCACTCCTCTCAATTTGATAAGGTGTTGCAGGCCTTATTAGACAATAAAATATCCCTGGAGTCAAAAATTGACACTGTCACACAAGATGTTAGTTTACTAGGAGCGGACCACTGTAAACTGTCCGAGAGGGCTGGAGAAGCTGAATCAGTAATAGCGGCATGTCGCCCAATGATCCGCGACCTGCAGGACCACATGAAACAACTGAGCACGGAGGTGACTTCATTACAGCGTAGCGCCAAAGACGCGGAAGGGAGATCAAGGTGCAATAATATCAGGTTGGTGGGATTTCTGGAGCGGGTGGAGGGGCCTAACCTTGAACTGTTTTTGGAAAAATTTGATCACAGAAACAGTCTTGCAAGATAAGGTGCTGAAGTTCTTCTCTCTAGAAAGGGCCCACAGAGTGCCGGGCAGACTGCCTCTACCGGGTGCCCACCTGAGACGGTTGATAGCTCGCCTCCTTAATTATCGTGACAGGGACCTGGTGCTCCAACTCTCCCAGTCACATGGGCCATGGAACCTCAAAGGAGTGAACATTGCTCCCTACCCCGATTTCACGGAAGACATCCAAAAGAAATGCAGGTCCTTCTTTGCGGCGAAACAACATCTCCGTGAACACAATCTCAAGTTTGCTCTTCTATACCCAGCGAAACTACAAGTACAAGACGGTGTAAAAAATCAGATATTCACGACCCCTGAAGGCATCTGGACTTGGCTTCATGCCAAGGGCCTAGGGAAGCCATTGCATAAGGAAGACACTGTGACGCAATGGCTGACTCCAAAGAGGAAATGTAAACGTCGCACGGGGGTTGGAACCAGGCCCACGCCAGCACAAGTTGAGGAGGAACAAACCTGCGCACTTCTCTGGACCACACAGCGTACCTCCAACCCGTTTGCAACACTGGGGGAATCTCCAGTCTCAGACTCTGAACAAAGAGCTCACAGTGACTCAGAAAGCTTTAACCAGGGGCCACCACCCACTCTGTGATCAGCCAATGACCTTTGAGAACACATACTCTTGTTTCAGCTCTTAGTTGAACCTCTTAGTTAACTTAGTTAGTTGGTCTGTTCAACCTCATGGAAGAAAAGCATAGCCCCTCAGATCGCCTGCATTGCCATAAACTCTAGGGGAATGAAGATACCCACAGCTTGTTGGCGCTTTGTACCTGCTTTGCCACGGACACCACTGCATTATTTCATAGTGGATGTTCTGCGGCCTGGGGCACATCCCCAATGGCTGGCTGGTGTGACCTGGGCTTCATAAATGAACATAGAGGGGCGTGAGAGCTAAGCTCATTATTCATGGGGCAGAGCGCTTGGGATAGCACGCAGGGCACTCACCCCCCCCCCCGAACCATACCATATGGGCCAGTTGACCCTTATGCCTGCTCCCAGGCCACAATTTTATAGTTCAATGTTGTTTTTGAAGTACTCTTTAGGGCCCTTTTTCGGCCGTCCTTTGTACATATCTCACTCTGTTGCTTTTACTTTTTTACTGCAGACACCCATCGCACGTGAATTAAGAGAGGGGAGAGATGGTAGTCATACGTTGAGGGGTAATGCATCATGTAAAGTGCCTTCCATCATCATTAGAATTGAGCAGGGGAGGGGGATGGTGAAATCAGGGAACCACTGGATGATTATACACAAATGGCTACACCAGCACAAACGTTCATGACACGTTACAATGTGATAACATGGAACGTGCAGGGTATTGCAACACCACGTAAAAGACACTGCATTCACACATATCTGAAACGCCATCAGGTACACATAACCATGCTGCATGAAACACACACATCAGAGGCCACCCTCAGGAAGCTGTTCTCCAACTGGAAGGGGCAACTATTTGGCACCGCAACATCCTCCTTTGCACAGGGCGTAAGAATATGGGTGGCACCTGGAGTAATGTATGTGGTGGACCGCATGCAGGTATACTCTAATGGTCAGTACGTCTTAATTGAAGGCCATCTCGATGGTGCACCCCTGACACTTGTAGAATTATTAATGCCCAATATCAATCAGGGGCGCTTCCTAAACACACTAACAGCTGGTGTGCTCCGTGATCCTGTTGGGGACAGTCTATGGGGAGGTGACTTCAATTGTGTACCTGATGTCATGCTAGATCGTTCCTTACCTCCACAACCAAATGCGCTCAGTAGATATACCACTCAAGAGTTCACAGCCTGGAGGTCAGAAAGCGGGTCATATGACTTATGGAGGCAGGGATACCCAATGGGATGTGAATACTCCTTCTACTCTCCGGTCCACGACCTCCACACTAGACTAAATTTACTGCTGGCACCGGCGCCCATGTTTCAGAGAGTACACTGCTCTGCTTATCTGTCTCGCACCTTGTCTGATCACTGCCCCTTGAGGGTGACTTTCTTCTGGAGCCGGGCGATTTAAAAAATACCGACTTGACGCTTGTGTGTGGAGATGCTGGCGAACCCCCCTTTCACGGGGAATTAGTGGAAGGCATATCCACATACTTTGCAGGGAATAATAACTCAACACCTCGCCATGCCATTGAATGGGATGCACACACGGTAGTGGTGCGCAGACACTGCATGGCTGCCTCTTTGGGCGTCAGACATGTATTGCTCTGAGAGGTGTCTACATTGGAGGTTAAGCTGCACGACAAAGAGGTGGAAGTAGCCAATGGAAAAGATGACCCTGAGGGTCTTTGTGATACCCGTACTGCGTACAGGAAAGCAGATACCCGGTTGGGCACATATGATTACAGACACTATATGACGAGACAGTATGCCTAGGGAGACAGATCGGGCCAGCTACAGGCAAGGCTGCTGCGCGACATACCACAGCGCTCACCTATTAGGGCATTCAGACTGGACTCAGGCACAGTGGTTAATACACAGGGGGCCATAAACATTGGCTTTTATACCTACTATCCATCATTATACACGGCTACCCCACCACCTACACCGGGGCAATTGTCTGCCTTTATAGACACGCTACCCCTTCAATGTTTACAACCAGGGCAGGCACAGGCTCTGGATGAACCCATTAGCATAGAGGATATCCGAACCACCTTAGCACAAATGGCCTGCAACAAAGCCCCGGGCACAGGCGGCCTTCCTGTCAAATATTATGCAACAAATGCAAACCACCTTTTGCAGCCCATGCTTGATGTGTTTAGGGAGGTGCACGCACTGGGGCGCCTACCGGAGTTGGTGCATGAGGCCCTCATAGTAGTTTTACCCAAGGCTGGCTGTGATCCTCTAGATGTGCGTTCTTATCGCCCACTCTCCCTACTTAATATGCAAAATTCTGGGGAAAATACTGGCTAACAGACTTGTCCCCTTAACCCCTCATCTGATACATGAGGACCAGTCTGGCTGCATCCCTGGACGGAGTACCTTCCTGAATATCAGGAGACTGCTTCGTATCCTCCATGGCTCCACAGAGACGAACTACTGCAGTGAGGCCAGATCCCTAGATATCGAAAAAGCATTTGGTACCCTAAACTGGAACTTTCTCACTACAATCTTACATAGGATGGGCTTCGGCTCAGGGTACATATCTTGGATCACTACTCTATACTCTAACCCGATGGCTCGAGTCAAGACAGGGCAAATTGTTCAACAGATTTTCTATACACCGGGGCACTAGACAGGGATGCCCGATCTCCCTTACTGTTCGTAATAGCGATGGAACCCCTGGCAGCCCAGATGTGGTAGAGTGCGTGTCAATGGGGAATATTGGAGCTACATACGTTCTATATTATCTCTTTATACGCGGACGATGCCTTAATATATTTGCGGGACCACGCTGCCTCAGTCCCAGCAGATATGTCCTTGTTGGACTCTTTTGCCGCAATCTCTGGGCTAAGAGTAAACTGGACTAAATCCTGTGTATTCCCATTATCACCTTCCCAATAGATAGACAACCTACACTGCCTGACTGTAACCTACAATGGTGTCACACTATCTTTAAATACTTAAGGATACAAGTATATCACTCCATTAAAGACCTTAAGGAGGGCAACATTGATGGGCCACCCAGTCTGTACGTGGCTCGCTCACATTCTGGGGTTCATTACCGTTGTCACCTATGGGCAGAGTAGCCATAGCCAAAATACTGATCCTCCCTAGATTATGATACTACTTTGCGGCACTGCCCATATTACTCCCTCTTTTATTCTTTAAAACACTACAGAGCTTATTAACTGATCTCCTATGGGGGAAGGACAGGCGACGTGTGGTGTTTGCCACAACGCAGTGTCCACAGGATGGTGGTGGCCTGAGCCTGCCCAATTTTGAACTCTATTATGCTGCTGCACAGCTGCAATGGTCGCTCCAATGGTTGCAGGACCGAAGCACGGCTGAACAAAGTGTTACACACAATTACCTGGCACAGATACCGATACATGCTTGGTTAATGGTTAAGACACAGCCCGACATTAGTGGCAACATCCTAATGGATGCCTCTAAAACATGCTGGTTGAGATACGTACACGGCAATCAGACCAACATACCTTATTCACCGCTGACAATAATAACCCATTTACCTAAAACCCGCACTGTGCTTGAGCATCACAGTATGGTTCCGTGGAGGGCGGCCAACCTGGAGAGGGTGGGGGACTTCTTTTCAGCAATGACACTTCTAACACTTGATGAGCTAAAGGACAACTCAGACTTACACACAAGCGCTTTTTTGACATACTGCACAATCAGACACATCATACAGAATACATGGAACATGAGGGACATGGAACCACAATCCTCCCAGCTACTCACACTAATGCTATCCACAACTGAAACCAAACACGTGATATCTAAGCACTACAGTGCTCTGTTGACTGCAGCTTGCCTGAGCTTAGAGCCAGCTCGTGCTCAATTTGGAAGGCGTACTCACCACCCATTTGTCACAGATGGCCTGGGCTGCAGGGCTCTCTACAGTTAAACACGTTTCACACAACCCTAGGCTTAGCTACACCCAATTCTATTATTTACATCAATCCTAGCTCTCTCCACTGAGAATTAAGCGCATATTCCCCAAGAGAGATCCTACATCCCATCCAAAGTACGGCACCAGCTGTGAATTTTTACCACATGGTATGGGACTGCCCACCACTGCACACAGCTTGGCAACAAATAATCAAATGTACATCTGAAATAACCGATCACGCTCTAATACCCAGCCCGGAGTCCTGTCTATTAGGACTGCACCAATGTGCGAAAGGCGACCACCAAATTCACAGATTCATTGACCTTGCCTTTATCACATTTAGGCGCCTGATGGCCACACACTGGAAATCGCGACACACCCCAGCCCATGTTAAATGGCTTCGAGACTTACTACAATGGTCTCAAGCAGAGGCGCATACGCTGCACTAATTGCAGTCTAAAGGCTGATCCAGAGGGAGCCGTGAAACGTGGGACGCATTTTTTGTAAAATTGGAAGCCAAAAACGACACGCACCCTTCTTGAGCACATAAGTGCAACCACAACATATCTGCTATATATTATAGTGATTCGGTTGGTCGGGTACACACAAACCCTTGCCCTGCTATCTCAAGTACCCCCACTGCTAGCAGGATACCCACTGTACAAGATCTAAGTTCTCGAGAGACTGTTGCACACGCTTCCAAAGAACAGTAAGTAACACAGGGCGCCTCCAAGGGTTGTGCCTCCCAATGAGTACAAGGTCATACAGCTTATAATATGCTCCTGATCTACACACTCACCTCTCCCCGATCACATACTCCTATACCTATACGACAATTCACTGATGATAATATTCTCTCTCACCACAGTAGTCTAACCATGGTGGTATTGTTCAATTGTATTGTCTGATGTATGTTTTTCCCTCTCATTGCCTGTGTTTTGGCATGTCACTATATAGATGCATTAAAACCAATAAAAATAGATTCACCACAAATAAATGTGCTTATGGACTAGCCAATGGCCTTGGACATTTTCCATTTTCTTTGTTATTAAACCCAACCAGTTGGTTTATTTGGGTACACATTTGTACTGTAATTCCTTTTCTACCTTTATGTTGTTCCAGAGTGACTTGTGTAGTGTGGCTACAGTTGAGTGTGTTAGAGCCTGCTTGCTGCTTCATTCACTGTTGTTTGCAGTATCTGACTTTGTGGGAAGTGCTGGTGTCCTCCAAGAGAAAGGTATATGTTGAGTGTATGGATGTGTGTGAGTAAATTAAATTGTGGTGTAAAAGCATTTTGTACTGTTGGTTGTGATAAGTAATTCATCTTGTGTTGTCCAATGTGAGCAAGTAGGATGTTAAATGTGCCCCCCTGATATGGCTTATGTATTCATCTGTTGTTTGTCAGCTTGAGCTTTGTTTGAGCAGAAATGGAGATAAGTGTGTTGTATGTGACAACAGTCCCTGGCCTGTGTGGAATGTGATTGTGTGAGTTGTGTTGGTAGATGTGATGTTTGTATGTTGTTGGTGATGTGTGTGACAATGTTGTGTAGCATTCACTGTCCCTGTGTTTGAGATGTGTGGCTGTGTGTTTTTGTATAGTGTTGCAGTGCAGTTTGAGTGAGCTGTCAAAAGGGGATGCATTGTGACTGTGAATGTATCCGTCTTGATGTATGTTTCGGACTGTGTACGGGATGTGATGTGTACTTGGTGTCCATGGTGTGCTCCCCATATGATATGGACCATGGCGCTACCATCTGTTTTGGTGATTTCTGATACAGGTACGTGTGTGTACTTATAGCCGGTGGCGTCCGTGGCGGTGTTGGTTTTGTGCACCTTTGAGGATCAGCGGCAGGACATGTGCAATGGGCTACATGGTGGCACCAGATGAGTGAGACTGTCTGCAGGAGAGTGTCTCTCTTTAAACCATCTGTTTCCACCTTCTGAGACATGGT
This sequence comes from Pleurodeles waltl, assembly GCF_031143425.1. Taxonomy (NCBI): domain Eukaryota; kingdom Metazoa; phylum Chordata; class Amphibia; order Caudata; family Salamandridae; genus Pleurodeles; species Pleurodeles waltl. The sequence continues at coordinate 237,583,953 of NC_090436.1, forward strand.
GGTTGGCCCGTCATTGTCACATTGGCTGTGTTCAACCTCGTAATATGTCCGGCAGAAACACAGGCTCTGCCATCTTCCTGGTGCAGCCTTGGTGGTCTTTGCTGCATGGCGGTGCCGGCAGAACTGCTGTGGTCTTTGCTCCACAGGCCAGCATAACTACTAATATAGCAGTCCGATCACCATCTCAAAGGCGGTCGGAACTCCACCTCAGCCATGGTGGTCAAGGAACCACCAAACTCATAATGAGGTCATTAGTTCTTAGAAGAGCACAGCACCAATACACCCAAAAGGTGTTGTAGGCTTACTGATGTCTTATCCTAAAAGATCAGATTATCAGCATAGCTAATAATGTTGTGATTCTCCTAATTTAGTCATAGTTCTGAAAATTCCACTTTTTGAAAGTTAGCATTTTCTTGTCCTAGCCATTTGGTGCCTGGGTCACATGACTAGATGTAGTAGGCATTTGCCCTCTGTATATTCCCCTGACACCATAGAGGGCCTGAATGTTGGCAGGATGGGTAATCCTGACTTGATGAAAGGGAGGGAGATAACACCTGTTACACTTGCACTTCAAAGGCACTGCCTCAGTTCACACACAAAGGGCTTCACACTAGCCTATTGTGACTGTAGGTAGACTGGAACCAGGGCAATGAGGCAACACATTTCAGACACTTCTGTGGGAGGAAATGCAGCCCAATCCAGCTTCCACAGCAATCACAGCACCAAGACTGCCCTGATTGCAACTATGGACAACATCCTTACTCTCTTTGACTGAGGAGAAACAGTGACCTGATCCTCTTCAACCTCTCTGCAGCCTTCAATACCATATCCCACCACACACTGATCAAAAGACTCTACTACATAGGCATCCAAGGGGACATACTTGATGGATTACCTCCTTCCTTACAGGAAGAATCAAAAGGATTCACCTACCTCCTTTCATCTATGATCCAAAAGGCATCACCTCAGGGTCCCCCAGGGATCATCGCTCAGCCCCACAATTTTTAACGCATATATGATCCCACTAGTCAACATCGTCAGATGTCGCAGCCTCAACATAATATCCTATGTAGATGACCGGCAACTCATCCTCTTGCTCACCTACAACCCCACTACCACTATAACCAACTTCCACAGATGCATGACAAGCGTCACAGACTGTATGAAAGTAAACCGCATGCAACTAAAAACGGACAAGACTGAAGTTCTCGACAAGTGCAGCATCACATGGAATCACTCCTGGTGACCTGCCGTATCAGGACCTGTACCCTCTCCCTTCGAACATGCCAGAAACCTTAGAATCATCAGTGACCTCATGCCTGCTTCTTCACTCTGTGCATGCTATGTAAAATCCTCAAGTGGGTACTCCCACACACGAGACACACAGTAACACAAGTCTTCATCACCACTCGACTAGAGTACGGCAATGCCCTCTAAGTTGGAATTGCCTCGTACCTCATATAAAGACTTCAGAATATACAGAATATGCCAACCAGACTCATCCTCAACCTTACACGATGATCGCACATCACCCACACCTCAGGCACTCAACTGGCTCTCCGTGCATAAGAGGTGTGTATTCAACCTGCTGACCCACACACACAAAGCTCAACACAACTAATGGCCCACCCACATTAATTACTGGCTGAATTTCCACCAACCGCAAAGAAGACTATGCTCCACCTCCCTATTGCTTGTCTATACTCCAAGCATCCACCAAAGCAGAAGTGGAAAATGTGTCTTCTCCCACATGGCAGAAAAAACCTGGAGTAGCCTGCTCACACATCTCTGGATTTGGACCATCACCTCTCATCTGGAATTCCATAGAGCCATCAGAGCCCTCAGGGCCTGGCTATTCAAATGAGTTGCTGAGACCTGCAAAACATGCTGGTTGAGATACATACACGGCAATCAGCCCAACATACCTTATTCACCGCTGACAATAATAACCCATTTACCTAAAACCTGCACTGTGCTTGAGCATCACAGTATGGTTCCGTGGAGGGCGGCCAACCTGGAGAGGGTGGGGGACTTCTTTTCAGCAATGACACTACTAACACTTGATGAGCTAAAGGACAACTCAGACTTACACACAAGCGCTTTTTTGACATACTGCACAATCAGACACATCATACAGAATACATGGAACATGAGGGACATGGAACCACAATCCTCCCAGCTACTCACACTGATGCTATCCACAACTGAAACCAAACACGTGATATCTAAGCACTACAGTGCTCTGTTGACTGCAGCTTGCCTGAGCTTAGAGCCAGCTCGTGCTCAATTTGGAAGGCGTACTCACCACCCATTTGTCACAGAGGGCCTGGGCTGCAGGGCTCTCTACAGTTAAACAGGTTTCACACAACCCTAGGCTTAGCTACACCCAATTCTATTATTTACATCAATCCTAGCTCTCTCCACTGAGAATTAAGCGCATATTCCCCAAGAGAGATCCTACATGCCACCGAAGTACAGCACCAGCTGTGAATTTTTACCACATGGTATGGGACTGCCCACCACTGCACACAGCTTGGCAACAAATAATCAAATGTACATCTGAAATAACCGATCACGCTCTAATACCCAGCCCGGAGTCCTGTCTATTAGGACTGCACCAATGTGCGAAAGGTGACAAGCAAATTCACAGATTCATTGACCTTGCCTTTATCACATTTAGGCGCCTGATAGCCACACACTGGAAATCGCGACACACCCCAGCCCATGTTAAATGGCTTCGAGACTTACTACAATGGTCTCAAGCAGAGGCGCATACGCTGCACTAATTGCAGTCTAAAGGCTTATCCAGAGGGAGCCGTGAAACGTGGGACGCATTTTTTGTAAAATTGGAAGCCAAAAACGACACGCACCCTTCTTGAGCACATAAGTGCAACCACAACATATCTGCTATATATTATAGTGATTCGGTTGGTCAGGTACACACAAACCCTTGCCCTGCTATCTCAAGTACCCCCACTGCTAGCAGGATACCCACTGTACAAGAACTAGGTTCTCGAGACACTGTTGCACACGCTTCCAAAGAACAGTAAGTAACACATGGCGCCTCCAAGGGTTGTGCCTCCCAATAAGTACAAGGTCACACAGCTTATAATATGCTCCTGATTTACACACTCACCTCTCCCCGATCACATACTCCTATACCTATACGACAATTCACTGATGATAATATTCTCTCTCACCACAGTAGTCTAACCATGGTGGTATTGTTCAATTGTATTGTCTGATGTATGTTTTTCCCTCTCATTGCCTGTGTTTTGGCATGTCACTATATAGATGCATTAAAACCAATAAAAATAGATTCACCACAAATAAATGTGCTTATGGACTAGCCAATGGCCTTGGACATTTTCCATTTTCTTTGTTATTAAACCCAACCAGTTGGTTTATTTGGGTACACATTTGTACTGTAATTCCTTTTCTACCTTTATGTTGTTCCAGAGTGACTTGTGTTGTGTGGCTACAGTTGAGTGTGTTAGAGCCTGCTTGCTGCTCCATTCACTGTTGTTTGCAGTATCTGACTTTGTGGGAAGTGCTGGTGTCCTCCAAGAGAAAGGTATATGTTGAGTGTATGGATGTGTGTGAGTAAATTAAATTGTGGTGTAAAAGCATTTTGTACTGTTGGTTGTGATAAGTAATTCATCTTGTGTTGTCTAATGTGAGCAAGTAGGATGTTAAATGTGCCCCCCTGATATGGCTTATGTATTCATCTGTTGTTTGTCAGCTTGATTTTTGTTTGAGCAGAAATGGAGATAAGTGTGTTGTATGTGACAACAGTCCCTGGCCTGTGTGGAATGTGATTGTGTGAGTTGTGTTGGTAGATGTGATGTTTGTATGTTGTTGGTGATGTGTGTGACAATGTTGTGTAGCATTCACTGTCCCTGTGTCTGAGATGTGTGGCTGTGTGTTTTTGTATAGTGTTGCATTGCAGTTTGAGTGAGCTGTCAAAAGGGGATGCTATGTGACTGTGAATGTATCCGTCTTGATGTATGTTTCGGACTGTGTACGGGATGTGATGTGTACTTGGTGTCCATGGTGTGCTCCCCATATGATATGGACCATGGCGCTACCATCTGTTTTGGTGATTTCTGATACAGGTACGTGTGTGTACTTATAGCCGGTGGCGTCCGTGGCGGTGTTGGTTTTGTGCACCTTTGAGGATCAGCGGCAGGACATGTGCAATGGGCTACATGGTGGCACCAGATGAGTGAGACTGTCTACAGGAGAGTGTCTCTCTTTAAACCATCTGTTTCCACCTTCTGAGACATGGTGGTTGGCCCGCCATTGTCACATTGGCTGTGTTCAACCTCGTAATATGTCCAGCAGAAACACAGGCTCTGCCATCTTCCTGGTGCAGCCTTGGTGGTCTTTGCTGCATGGAGGTGCCGGCAGAACCGCTGTGCTCTTTGCTCCATAGGCCAGCATAACTACTAATGTAGCAGTCCGATCACCATCCCAAAGGCGGTCGGAACTCCACCTCAGCCATGGTGGTCAAGGAACCACCAAACTCATAATGAGGTCATTAGTTCTTAGAAGAGCACAGCACCAATACACCCAAAAGGTGTTGTAGGCTTACTGATGTCTTATCCTAAAAGATCAGATTATCAGCATAGCTAATAAAGTTGTGATTCTCCGAATTTAGTCATAGTTCTGAAAATTCCACTTTTTGAAAGTTAGCATTTTCTTGTCCTAGCCATTTGGTGCCTGGGTCACATGACTAGATGTAGTAGGCATTTGCCCTCTGCATATTCCCCTGACACCATAGAGGGCCTGAATGTTAGCAGGATGAGTAACCCTGACTTGATGAAAGGGAGGGAGATAACACCTGTTACACTTGCACTTCAAAGGCACTGCCTCAGTTCACACACAAAGGGCTTCACAGTAGCCTATTGTGACTGCAGGTAGACTGGAACCAGGGCAAGGAGGCAACAAATTTCAGACACTTCTGTGGGAGGAAATGCAGCCCAATCCAGCTTCCACAGCAATCACAGCACCAAGACTGCCCTGATTGCAACTATGGACAACATCCTTACTCTCTTTGACTGAGGAGAAACAGTGACCTGATCCTCTTCAACCTCTCTGCAGCCTTCAATACCATATCCCACCACACACTGATCAAAAGACTCTACTACATAGGCATCCAAAGGGACACACTTGATGGATTACCTCCTTCCTTACAGGAAGAATCAAAAGGATTCACCTACCTCCTTTCATCTATGATCCAAAAGGCATCACCTCAGGGTCCCCCAGGGATCATCGCTCAGCCCCACACTTTTTAACGCATATATGATCCCACTAGTCAACATCGTCAGATGTCGCAGCCTCAACATAATATCCTATGTAGATGACCGGCAACTCATCCTCTTGCTCACCGACAACCCCACTACCACTATAACCAACTTCCACAGATGCATGACAAGCGTCACAGACTGTATGAAAGTAAACCGCATGCAACTAAAAACGGACAAGACTGAAGTTCTTGACAAGTGCAGCATCACATGGAATCACTCCTGGTGACCTGCTGTATCAGGACCTGTACCCTCTCCCTTCGAACATGCCAGAAACCTTAGAATCATCAGTGACCTCAGGCCTGCTTCTTCACCCTGTGCATGCTACGTAAAATCTTCAAGTGGGTACTCCCACACACGAGACACACAGTAACACAAGTCTTCATCACCACTTGACTAGAGTACGGCAATGCCCTATAAGTTGGAATTGCCTCGTACCTCATATAAAGACTTCAGACTATACAGAATATGCCAACCAGACTCATCCTCAACCTTACACGATGATTGCACATCACACCACACCTCAGGCACTCAACTGGCTCTCCGTGCATAAGAGGTGTGTATTCAACCTACTGACCAACACACACAAAGCTCAACACAACTAATGGACCACCCACATTAATTACTGGCTGAATTCCACCAACCGCAAAGAAGACTATGCTCCACCTCCCTATTGCTTGTCTATACTCCAAGCATCCACCAAAGCAGAAGTGGAAAATGTGTCTTCTCCCACATAGCAGCAAAAACCTGGAGTAGCCTGTTCACACATCTCTGGATTTGGACCATCACCTCTCATCTGGAATTCCATAGAGCCATCAGAGCCCTCAGGGCCTGGCTATTCAAATGAGTTGCTGAGACCTGCAAGGGCCCTAATACCCTTGAGGGTGATTAGTTGTGCTTTACAAATCCTGTTTGATTGATTGGTTGATTGATTGAAAAGCCAGGAACTTCTCCCGCTTCAAAGCTAACATCAGGTATAAAATTGGGACCCTCAGACCCACTCTTGGGTACACTACTGAACGTGTGGACACTACAGAAGAAGGACTGCCCTGCTGCTGCTGAGGCCTGCCCTTTGGTCTGAGATGAAAAACTGGACTCACCCATCACTCAACCTTCATCCCTTCATCCTGGGCTACTAGAGTGACACCAGGGGCTAGTTAGATGGCCTCCTGTTCTGAGCTACAGGGACACAACAAGCTCTAGAAGCCTCCTGAAAACTGCCCTGCTGACGTGCGGCACTGGACTGGCAGGACCTACAACTGGTCCTGCCTGAGAACTACTGGCCTCTGCTGGAGAGAGTTCCTGATCCCTAAGAAGTGCCTCCCAGGTCCTGGACACTTGAGGTCTGATCCACAAAGGTAAACTCACACTTGTGTGTAAGTTTATGATTTTTTGGTATTCACAAAGTGATTTACAAGTAGCAGCTTTAATAATGTGGAGTCTTCACACATAAAAAGTCCTATGTTTGTGAATACCAAGCAATCATAAACTTACACAGAAGTGTAAGTTTACATTTGTAAATCAGGCCCTAAATGTGGCATAACTTGAGCTACTCCTTTAAGAAATAGAGAATCCCAAGATTTTGGACTTGTCGCAACCACCAAAGGGTTTGTTTGTGCCAAGATCTTCCCGCCTGTGCCAAATTTGGTACACAAAGCTTCAGTGAACTCAACTCTTCACGCTACAGCGTCGGGCAATGTGAAGTCTGAACTTCGTGTTACAGCATCAACAGCTCGTGGTGACAACCAATGCGAAGCTCCAGCTTTGACTGTCCATGACGCCCAACAGGATCTTTGTGCTGCAGTGATGACCATCCATGATGCCTGGCCTCCTCTTTGCACTACAGCTACGACCATCCGCAATGCTCTCTCTGCTCCTCACAGCCTCTTCCACCGTGAACTGGGCTCTTTGTGCTGGACTTTAAAAGGTAACATTTTCAGCCGTACTAACCTGGCCCTCTACTCAGCTCGCTCCATCTGAGCTAGCCTGAACTTGTGACTTTTACCTGGTATCACACAACCAGGTAACCACGAGTAGCACTTTATCCGTCTCCGGTTTGATTGATTGGATTTTTGTACTTTTGGTTTCAAATAATTAATTAAATTTTACTCTATTTGTCTACATTGGTGTGGGATTTCTCTTGTGCTGTGTTTTAACGTTATTGCTGTTCGTGTGATGCATAAATACTTTAAACATTGCCCCTAAGTTAAGCCTAACTGCTTTTGTGGCAAGCAACCAGAGGGTTAAAAACAGGTTAATTTAGTGGCTCTTTGTGGCTCGTTCTTGTCAGAAAGTGCACCTTTTGGGATGGTTACAACCCCACTTTTTGCCTGGTATTGATGCTAAGTTGACTGTGAGCTGGGATCCTGCTAACCGGAGCCTACCACCTGTGTTCGTCCCCTAAACTGTACCATTGTTTCCACAATTGGCACACACCTAAGTCCCTTGTAAAGGGTACCAGTGGTGCCAAGGGCTCTGTGACCAGGGAGCATCCCTAAGGGCTGCAGCATGTATTGTGCCACACAAAGGGATCCTTCACCAAACACATGCACACTGCCATTGCAGATTGTGTGTGTTGATGGGGAGAAAAAGGTAAGATCGACACAACATCACTTTCAGGGTGCCATGCCCACAAACCGCTGTCTGTGGCATAGGTAAGTCACCCCTTACAGCCCTAAGGCAGAGTGCACTATACCACAGGTGAGAGCATAGCTGCATGAGCTATATGCTCCTTGTGGTAGGCTACTGATGGTACAGAGGACTCGGAGTCGGAGACAAGGTAAGTGATATTTATTTATATAAGTATATAGTGCAGTTCCAAGGACGGGGGGAGGGGGGGAAAAGAAAGACTGTGGTGACTGTAGGTCTGGTTGAGTCTTCTTTGTCTGCGGTTAACCATCTCTGCTTCTCTCTCTTCCTTTAGGTTTGGATGGAGGTCAGCTCATCTTGGCTCCCGTGGATACCGGAAAAAGAACATAGGGTAGGACAAAGGTAAGTCGGTTGTGGGGTATTTTGAGGGGTTCTTTTGCTATTGGCATGCAAGGAGAAAAGGGTACTCTGGGTTGTAGGGAGAAAGGTAGAAGGGAAGTGTCCAGTCATGAGGGTGTGGGTCACACGTGCTGTTGGCAGGTACTATCACTCTCTTTCTCTGAGCCTGACCAATAGTGCTCTCAGGTGCTAACCCAGTGCCCCTTTTCCCTGTCCCCACCCCGACCAGACCCTTGTGTGCCCGGTTCCCTTTCCTTGCTCCCGTTTAGCTATGTTAGGGTTCGGTGTTCTAAAAAAGGACCGTACCTTGCTGAGCCACGACCCTCCAGGGTCGTGGCTGGACTCGCAGGCCTTGGTTTCCAGGTTCCTTGAGGGATTCTCGTTGCATCTCTCGGGTATCTCTTCCTGAGGGAACTGCTCGTTTTCGGTGTCCGGCGTTTCTTCTGGGTGGAGCTGCTCTCCCTCCACGTTCGGCGTCCTTTCCTCGTTTTTCTTCCTTTCCGACTTGCAAAACTCCTCCTCCCCCTTTTGGGAGTCCGTCTTCTCTTTTCTGCAAAAAACCCAGAAATCCGGGTTTGACGCATCTGTTAGCGTTCCCATGTCGTCAAGGGAACGCGGGCGTCTTTCTAGAGAGGTATGTGACTGGCGCCAGCTCCGGGAGCTACTAGACGCGGTCGAGGAGACCCGTCTACACTCCCCATCCCATGATAGGGACTGGTAGAGGACCAAAGAGGCGGGAAATTGGGACAGATAATCAGCGGGCCCTGCTGCGAACCCGGGATGTGGCGGACCTGAAAGGTAAAAGGTTGGGGCTCAAGAAACCAGCGAAGGACCTTAGAATTAGTGTCTTTATGAGAGGCGAGCCAAGTGAGAGGGGCATGGTCGGTGTAAAGAACGAAAGGCCTGCCCAAGAGGTAATATTGTAAGTTCTCCACAGACCACTTAATGGCGAGACACTCCTTTTCAATAGCGGGGTAATGACACTCCCTAGGAAGGAGTTTCCTGCTGATGAAGACAACGGGATGATCATGACCCTCCCAGTCAGGCTGTGTGAGGACCGCACCCAGACCGACATTAGAGGCATCGGTATATAAATGGAAAGGCGCGGAAAAATCCGGACACCTAAGGACTGGTTCGGTTGTAAGGGATCGTTTTAAGTTTTCAAAACTGGCAAGCTGACAGCCGGATAACGGGGCTAAAGTAGAGGGGTGCTGTTTTTTTCAGGAGATTGGTGAGAGGGGCAGCAATCATGGAGTACTGGGGTATAAACCTGTAGTAATACCCCACTAAGCCCAAAAATGATCGTGGGTCTTTCTTGGTCTTTGGCATTGGTACCTGTGATATGGCCTCAATTTTACTTTTTGGGGGTTTTAGAGTCCCGTTACCTATTAGATAACTGAGGTATGATATTTGTGTGTTACCTAAGGTGCACTTTTTCGGATTAGCCATGAGCCCTGCTTCAGCCAAGGCACTGAATACTTCATCGAGATGGTGTAGATGATCAGACTAAGTGTCACTATAAATTACAATGTCATCCAGGTAAGCTGCCGCAAACTCATGGAACGGTTTCAATAGCCGGTCCATTAACCGCTGGAAGGTAGCAGGGGCCCCGTGGAGACCAAAGGGTAGGACAGTGAAGTGATATAGGCCTGATTGGGTCGCAAAAGCTGTTTTCTCTTTGTCTTCCGGTGCAAGGGGAATTTGCCAGTACCCCTTCGTGAGGTCGAGGGTGGACAGATATTTAGCTCTTCCTAACTTCTCTAATACATCATCTATACCGGAAATCGAATAGGTGTCAAAGAGTGATATGTCATTTAATCTGCGGAAGTCGATGCAAAATCGAACAGATCCATCGGGTTTTGGGACGAGGACCACCGGGGAGCACCATGGGCTCACTGAGGGTTTGATTACCTTCATGGCCAGCATTGTTTTTATTTCCTCTTCTATAATGTGTTTCCGGGCTTCTGGAATGCGATAAGGATGGAGGCGAATAGTCTGACCCTCTGGGGTTGTGATTTTGTGGTGGATTAATGTGGTCCTAGCTGGGGTGTCAGAAAAGAAAGGTGAGTGATTTTGTAAGAGGGTGGATAGTTGTGATTTTTCACTGTCTGTAAGAGATTTATTTATGTCTGGAATTACTCCCAAGTCTTTACTCATAGTGGGACAGAGCTCTAACCCTAGAGCCGTGGATGGTGTGATAAGGAACACATTAGCAGTGGAGCTAATGTTATCTTCGAGCTGTTCCCGTTTCTTTAGCAGATTGACATGGTATATTTGAGTTTTTCTTGGGTGTGGATTTAATTCAATGAGATAGGTGACGGGGGAAACTGCTTTTATTACTTTATAGGGTCCCTGCCATTTGGCTAACAATATATTTTCAGAGGTTGGTCGCATTATGAGTACTTGGTCAATAGGGTGGAAAGATCGTAATTTAGTCCCTTGATCGTAATACATTTTTTGATTTGTTTGTGCTTTCTCTAGATGTATTCGTACATCTTCCCATATGGTCTGCAACTGCGATTTCAATTTATGGACATACTCCAGTAGGGGTTTCTCTTCCTCCGCTTCCTCTTCCCATGTTTGCAGCCATATCAAGGAGACTACGTGGTTGTCTCCCAAACACCAATTCGAAAGGACTGTGTCCCGTGGAGAATTGTTCATGAGTCCGGATGGCATAAAGGACTAGAGGTAGTTTCTGGTCCCAATCTTTTCCAGAATCATCTACTATTTTCCGCAATAGGGTTTTTATGGTACCGTTACAGCGTTCCACTAAACCGTCCGTTTGGGGGTGATATACAGAGGTTTTTATTTGCGTGATCCCTAGTAGTTTACAAATCTGCTTCATAAGGCCTGACATAAAAGGAGTGCCTTGATCGGTGAGGATCTCTTGGGGAAAACCTGTTCTCGAAAGGAAAGTTATCATGGCCTGAGCCACCGTTTTTGTACTCATGCTAGATAAAGGGATAGCTTCTGGATACCTCGTAGCGTAATCTACGAGTACTAGAATATAGGTGTGACCTCAGGATGAGGGTAGGAGGGGACCGACCAGATCCATACCTACACGGCTAAATGGAATATCTATAATGGGTAGGGGCTGCAACTGAGCTTTCCTAGGGGTTCCTGGTTCCGTTAATTGACATCTAGGACACTGTGAACAATATCGTCTGAGGTGTGCATAGACCCCTGGCAAATAGAACTTCCGTAATAGGTACTCTTCCATCTTTTCCCGACCGTAATGGCCACCCCCTGGCTGGTTATGAGCTTAGAACAGGACCTGATTTCGATAGAATTCCGGTACCACCAATTGTCTTTTTTCCCCATTCGTGGATTTGGTGACTCTATACAGAAGATTTTTCTGTATTAAGAAATAGGGACCCACCTCGTTTGTGGACTCCGTTTTGGCTACTTTCCAGGCGTGGCTGAGTGTAGGGTCCTGTCGTTGACTATCCCGAAAGGAGATAGTTGAGTCACCGGTTCCAGCTACCAGTTTGCTAGGGTCTGGTTCAGCCTTCGACTCCTGATATTTTAATTTTTCTTGTCTTTTCTCCCTCCGTGTTAGTTTTATGCGAATGGGAGGACTCTCAACATTACTGTTGGAGAAAGGTGCTTCTGTCCACCAGTCCGGCAATTGTCAGGGTACTCTGGTTTTATCTAATATCTCAGAGAACCGGATATAGTCCGTCCCGATGATGCAGTCTTCTATCAGTCTGTCCATAATCCCTACTGGGAGGAAATCATGATGCTCGTCCCATTCTATCCTAACTAACCCTAGTGGATACTGTTCCTTGTCCCCATGAATACAACAAATAGAGACCCACTGGCTCGATGTTTGGTCAATTGCGTTCACTAGGTCTTTCCGTATCACTGACTGGCTACAGCCTGTGTCAACTAAGGCTTCGCTGGGATGTCCGTTTATTTTGATGACCTGTCTGAACTTATAATTTCCCCCACCTGTACATAATACTCTACGCCGGGTAACCCCGATTTCCATAGGCTCAAACCCATCAACTTTCCTGGGACATGTTCTCGCAATGTGACCCGACTCCCCACAGCTAAAACACTGGGGTTGTTGCATGGGACTACCCTCTCCATGCTTGTGTGTCCCAGCTTCTTCCAGGGAATGTCGGGGTGTATATTTAAGTGGGGCGATAGGTGGTCTCACAGTAGGTCTGGGGTTTATCGGTTTAACATCCGCGGATCTGTGATAGGCACAAGCCAAGTCTATGGCCAGTTCTGTGTCGACCTTGGGATGTTGTCTTATCCAATTCCGGGTGCTGTTTGGTAGAGAGTCTAGATACTGTTCCAGAATAATCGTTTTAATTACGTCGTCTCTGCTTGTTCCCAGAGGTCCCAACCACTTTAATCCCAAATCTTTTACCCTGAAGTAAAAGGTACGGGGATCTTCACTCTGTCCCCATTTTACCTTTCTGAATTTCATTCTGTAGTATTCTGCGTCGTGACCGACCCTTTCTAGGATACTACGCTTGATATCCTTATATGGTGTGGTGCCTCCTGGATTAGCGGCCTGGTAGGCTGTCTGTAGGATTCCCGTTAGGAGAGGCGCAATATACTGACCCCACCGTTCTTCTGGCCACTGTGCCGACGAGGCTACCCGCTCGAAGTTTGTAAAGAAGGAGTCGGGATCTTCTCCTTCATGAAATTTTTGTAAACCAGAGCTCGGGACATTAGGATGTACCTTGCTGGCTGCTATGGTGTCCGTTAGTTTTTGCAGCGCAGTCTCATGTACCAGCTGGTTGTTCGCCATGATTGTGGCTTGGCTTTTTAAAGCCGTTTGATGGGCCTCTCTGTCTTCTTTTGCCTCTCATTGATGTGCCTCCCAAACTAATTGAAGGTGTTGTTGGCCCTCCGCCAGCTGTTTAATCATGTCTTCCAGTGTAGGTTTCTCCCCCATTTTGAGTACCTCTCAGTAGCCTCGCAGGTCTACGATCCCACTTCTGACACCACTGTGGTAGGCTACTGATGGTACAGAGGACTCGGAGTCGGAGATAAGGTAAGTGATATTTATTTATATAAGTATATAGTGCAGTTCCAAGGACGGAGGGAGGGGGGGGAAAGAAAGACTGTGGTGACTGTAGGTCTGGTTGAGTCTTCTTTGTCTGCGGTTAACCGTCTCTGCTTCTCTCTCTTCCTTTAGGTTTGGATGGAGGTCAGCTCATCTTGGCTCCCGTGGATACCGGAAAAAGAACATAGGGTAGGACAAAGGTAAGTCGGTTGTGGGGTATTTTGAGGGGTTCTTTTGCTATTGGCATGCAAGGAGAAAAGGGTACTCTGGGTTGGAGGGAGAAGGGAAGTGTCCAGTCGTGAGGGTGTGGGTCACAAGTGTTGTTGGCAGGCACTATCACTCTCTTTCTCTGAGCCTGACCAATATTGCTCTCAGGTGCTAACCCGGTGCCCCTTTTCCCTGTCCCCACCCCGGCCCTCCCCTCGTGTGCCCGGTTCCCTTTCCTTGCTCCCGTTTAGCTATGTTAGGGTTCGGTGTCCTAAAAAAGGACCGTACCTTGCTGAGTCACGACCCTTCAGGGTCGTGGCTGGACTCGCAGGCCTTGGTTTCCGGGTTCCTTGAGGGATTCTCGACGCGTCTCTCGGGTATCTCTTCCTGAGGGAACTGCTCGTTTTCGGCGTCCGGCGTTTCTTCTGGGTGGAGCTGCTCTCCCTCCGCGTTCGGCGTCCTTTCCTCGTTTCTCTTCCTTTCCAACTTGCGAAACTCCTCCTCCCCCTTTTGGGAGTCCGTCTTCTCTTTTCTGCAAAAAAAACGGAAATCCAGGTTTGACGTGTCTGTTAGCATTCCCATGTCGTCATGGAAACGCAGGCGTCTTTCTAGAGAGGTATGTGACTGGCTCCAGCTCTGGGAGCTACTAGACGCGGTCGAGGAGACCCGTCTACACTCCTATAGTGTCTAAATCCATTCTTAGACATTGTAAGTGCAGTGTGGCCGTATTGAGTACATGGGTTGGGAGTTTGTCATTCGAACTGCATAGCTCAATGATAGCTTCACTGAAGACTGGGAAGTTTGGTATCGAACGTCTCACTGCAATAAACCCACACTGATACTAGTGTTTGATTTATTGTAAAATGCACACGGAGGGCATCTTAGAGATGCCCCCTGTATTTTACCCAACCCTTTAGTGTAAGGCTGACCAATGTGTGACAGCCTGCCACTAACAGGCAAGTTTCTGACCCCATGGGGTGAGAGCCTTTGTGCTTTCTGGGGTCACAAACAAAGCCTGCTCTGGGTGGAGGTGCTTCACACCTCCCCCTGCAGGCCTCCTGTTACAGAGCACCAGGGCACTTCAGCTAGTGGAGATGCCCGTCCCCCTGGGCCAAGCTTCACTTTTGGCAGCAGGTCTGGCAGGAAAATTAGGTAAAACAGGGAGGAGTGACCACTGCAGCTAGCACCACCCCTGAAGTGTCCACCGCTTAAGGGACCCCCTCCTTGCAGAATCCTCCATCTTGGTTTGGAGGAAGGGGACCAATAGCAATAGGAATGTGCTCCTACCAAAAGGGGTTGTGCAGAAGAAGGATGTAGCCACCCTCAGGAAAAGTAGCCATTGGCTATTGTTCTCTGACCCCTTTAACTCCCTTAAAACTAGTATTTAGGGGCACCCCTGAATCTTACTCACCAGATTCCTGGTGACCTCAAGAAGAAAGAAGGGAGAAGAAGGACTACTAAGCCTACTCCTCAGCAGTGAAGACTCCAGAGGTTAACTGACTTGGCCCCAGCCTTACCAGCCTGTCTGCTGGTTCAAGACTCATGCTCCAAAAAGGCGACATATCCTGCAGGACCAACAACCTCTACAAACCCCCAGAGGACTGCCTGCGCAGCAGAGGACCAAGAACTCACGAGGACAGCCTTCAAAAATGACTTCAGCTCTGCCCCTGCCCCACTAGTCCAGCCCACTCTGCACCGGACGCCCATGGCCCGAGTCCAAGTGGCCCACTGGTTCAGAGAAGGTCCCCAGGCGATTCTGACCTTGAGTCCACCCTGGATTGACCCCTCCTGACCAACACAACACATGCAGCCTGAATCCAGAGGACCCCCCTGACTGCGACCAGATCCGATGAAGATTTCCGATGCCCAAGGAGACACCTGCACCCGCATCCCCCTGTCCTTGGAGCATCTTATTGATGGTCCAGCAAGGTCCAGCGGGTGCCTCTGCTGCTTGTCTAGCCTTCGATTTCCCAGAATTGACCCTCTGTACGCCTGCAGCATATTTTGTGACCCCAGGATCCCCCTATTGAAAAGCATTGGGTGCTCTGTGTTTGCACCCTGCACCCAGTCGCCCTTGTGCCTCTGAGGGTGTATGTTTGGTGTGGACATGTGGCCCGCTCAGTGCTGACCTAAACTGCTCAGGCCTGTGTCCTGGAACCGTGGGAACTTACTTGCATTCTACTTTCTATCGAGCACCCCCAGTCCTCATCGGCTTCCTTTGAAAACCCAACACCAACTTTGACCTCTGCACCCAGTCGGCCCCTTGTTTCTGGTGGTGCACTTTTAGGGTCAACCTAAACATTGACCTGTGGACATCCTAACCCTCAAAAACTGGAATTGT
Organism: Pleurodeles waltl; assembly: GCF_031143425.1. Taxonomy (NCBI): domain Eukaryota; kingdom Metazoa; phylum Chordata; class Amphibia; order Caudata; family Salamandridae; genus Pleurodeles; species Pleurodeles waltl. The sequence goes on from NC_090436.1 coordinate 237,599,818, forward strand.
AAGTCCTGTACTTACCTGTTATCTGTGCTAACAGTTCCCCCCAGGACTCTATTGACTTCAATGAAAAATTGCAATGTCAACTTTTGCAATTGAAAAGTGTTACTTATACCTAAACTGCGTTATCTGCTGCAAAAAACAAACAAAGTACATTTGATACATATGCTTGATACCTATTTACAATTGCACTTACTTGCAACAAAGATCTTCTGCCTCTATTAATAAAGTAACAAAATATATTTTTGCTTTATAAAAACAATTGGCCTGGAGCTAGTCATTGAGTGTGTGCCTCATTTCTTGACTGTGTATGTACAACAAATGTTTTGCAGTATCCTCTGATAAGCTCAACTTTTCGACCACATTAACACAAAAGAGAGCATCAGTACTATCTACTTTAGCCTCTGTTAAGCCTCTGGGGAACCCCTGGACTCTGTGCACACTAAACCTCATTTTGGTATAGTATCTACAGAGCCAGCTCACTACAACTCTGACAAGGATTGTGGCTGTTTCTTGAGTAGGGTTTTACCCCCCACTCAACCAACAGGCCAATTTCTTGTTCCTCTATTAGATGATTCTTTTATGAAGGCTCTTATGCTTTTTACATTCTACATCAAACCATGATCGCAAATTCATATTTTTCATAGTTACTACATTACCTTTTTTAAGAGGATTTGCTGAGATTCTATTGCATCAAAGGTGGAAGTGCAAAACGTTGACGAGTTTCCATTTATCACTTCAATTTTCCTTTGCACCTATTCAATTCCTCTAGTCTCGGCTCTTACATGGGGAAATGTCTCTATCCTTTTAATGAGCCTAGAGTTTGCACCCACATTCTGATGAATAATGTTTTGTGCATCAATTGGTTATGAGTACATGTTGCTTTCCTAGAATAGAATATTCCTGTTGTGTCCTCTTTTCTCTTATTAGTGGCAAAAAATAATTTGAACTGCATCAATCAAACAGAAATAATTTCATGTTTGACTAAATCATAGTATTATGGTTCAGAGCAGGAGGAGAATTGCTGAGAATGGGTAAAGAACAATTTCAAATAGATGTTCCCTATGGAATGACGCATTCTAGACATTAGCCATAAAAGTATTTTATTGAAGATTCTAGAGAATATTACAAATATAACAGTAAATATCAGTGTCAGTCACAAACAGACTACAATTTCAGTCTCCTACTGTGACAATCACACACTTTTCCATCAATTTCCCAAAAACACCAATTAGTTCAAAAGACAACTATTGACATTTCTTTCTTATAGAACCTGGAGGCCTCTTGCAGAGGACCACCAACATTTAGTATATATTCCCCATACGTGATGTTCTTTGATATAACAGTATAACAGTAAATATCAGTGTCAGTCACAAACAGACTACAATTTCAGTCTCCTACTGTGACAATCACACACTTTTCCATCAATTTCCCCAAAACACCAATTAGTTCAAAAGACAACTATTGACATTTCTTTCTTATAGAACCTGGAGGCCTCTTGCAGAGGACCACCAACATTTAGTATATATTCCCCATACGTGATGTTCTTTGATAGTATAGTTGGGAAGCCCTCCCAGAGTCAAACAGTTTTAATACATTGCCACGTTTAAACATCATGACTTTTTTAATCTTTACGTTGGGGTCAATAAAACTATCATTCATTCAGGTCTGTAAGACAACTAATTTTTACCTGGAATTGGGGCTAACCCACCCAATGGTATTCAATTTGGAACCAAGACATCCAACATATGACTAAAGCTATTTCCAATTCTGATTTGTACTGCCAGAGATTAAACCTCACTGCTCTTTAGCCAAAATGCTAATACTATTTTTCTCACAGTCCAGCATGAGAGCTTGAGTGCTGCTGCTCAGATTTAAACTCGACCTTATAAGATGTTAAATGTTACTACATAAGTGTCAGAAGATAATTTCGACCAATCTGTGGGCCTGATTACGAGTGTGGCAGTCCTCGGACCACCACACTCGAGGTGGCTGTTGAACCTCCGTGGTTGTGGCAGTCCGACTGCCACATTCCAAGGTTGGTGGGAAGACCTGCCAACCTACCACCATCTCCGCCAGGATCTTCAATCCTGAGGGGCTGACGGTGGTGGAGGTCAGAATCAGCCAGGGTGGCACTGAAGTCAGCGCCGCCCTGCTGATTACGACCTGTTTCTCCGTCACACTTTTCATGGCGGTTTCACCGCCTTGAAAAGGCTGGCAGAGAACAGGTGCAGGGGCACAGGGGGGCCCCTGCACTGCCCATGCACTTGACATGGGCAGTGGAGGGGTCCCCCTGCCCAGCACCTTTGCAATGCTCACTGTTTGCTCTGCAGACAGTGAGCATTGCGAGGGTGCTGGTGCACCCTGCGGGGAGCAGCATTGCCGCTGGCTTGATTACGAGCCGGTAACAATGCTGCCACCACTTTCCCACTGGGCTGATGGGCAGTTGTAATGGACCTGGAGAGGAGGTAGTCCATATGGCGGCACCCTCCCCGTTGGAATTTCAGTGGGCAGGTCATCCTGTCTACCAAACTCATAATCATGCCTTCTGTGTTAAGTTCTACCTGGGTCATCAGGCTGAACAGTATGCAACCTTTCCTAAATGTTCTCACAATAGGTGATTTACATTTTAGTAGACTTTTTCTGACATTTATCATGTTAGTGTGGGTTGAATATTGCAGGAATGTAATAAGCAGTACGCATTAATATATAACAGTTGCTTTCTTTCAGTGTAAGGAGAGTCACATATGCCTCTGCAGCATTTTTAAAGACGCAGCTCCAGGAAGGCAGAAAGGTTCCGTACAACCAGAAAACGAAGACCAACATCTAGCATCCTAGAGTTTCAAATATTTGTTTAACACGTTTTGCTATCAGGAAGACTATATTGTTAGTGGCAACAGGATGTGTTGTGTTTTAAAAGACCACAATTTTGACATAATTGTTTTAAGAATGCATTACCAGGCCTGTTTAGCTGCCGAGTCTGATATATTTAATAATAATAAACTAGTGGGCTTAAATATGAAAGGTTTGCATAACTGCAGCATTTTTCTGACGCACTGGTGGTGCGAGCCTCTCAATCATATCTATAAGGCCATGCCAAGACACTTTGAGTGGCTTTGAATGGCCTCACAAATATGGATTAAGACAAAGCAGCGCAAATCCATGTTTTGCCTTATTCTGAGCCAGGGAGGTGTTTCATGGCTGTGGTGGTGGGTTTTCCCATGCAACATCCACGGATTTGAGGCTGCCCCAGATTTACTTAATCACGTAAACCTGGAGAAACAGCAAAACCAATGAGGAAACATTTGCATTTCTCCTGATGTTTTCCTCTTTTCATGTGTGCTGCATGCTGCATTCTGCAACACATATAGAAATAGGAAAGCGTCTCTTGTGATTGTTTTTGTGCAGGAAGGTACCCCTTCTTGCACAAAAGTAATCCTTCATGCAACGCAGACACCCTTGCACCATGATGCAAGGGTGCCTGCATTGCCTCAAGGCTGCCAATTGTGTGCAAGTGCAAGAGGAAAGTACAGGAATGTATAAATACGGTGCATTCCTGCCTTTTCACATTGGCGTAGGGCAGCACCGCAAGAAGTTCTGCGGCGCAGCCCTTCGTCAATTATACAAACTAAACTGTAAACTTTGCACTTGTATAGCACACTACTCACCCGTTAGGGTCTCAAGGCGCTGTATGCATACAGCTGTGGAACCCCTCCTGGCCTTTCCCTGTGAGGCGCCCACTCCTGGACAGCCCCAGGGTGAAGCTAGGCATCCAAGCGCTGTGAGGGCCGTTGTTGATTCTCATTAATAAGCCCCTATATCTTTAGTAGAGATGTCGTATTGTGTGTTTTGACCAATACTACTTTTGTCTACAAGGCAGAGGCTTGTGTCAGTTCATATCCAGCATGATCATGTTGTACAGTGGTGGTCTATTAATGGTTAACAGAAAAAGCTGACATTTAACAGAAAAGCAAGCTCTCTACAAATAAGCCTGCGGAAAAGGTTAAGTTTTAGTTCCGTTTAGACGGTCACGCTTTGCTCACCTTCAGTGCAAATAAGCTAATGACTGCAGGTACACAGGTACAGCAGCGTACGCTTCAATGACCTCACAGAGAATTAAAGTTCAGGCCAGAAAAAACTAAGGTGATGAAACTATTATGTGTATGACGCGCTTCATATCTCAAATCAAACATCTGGCTACGAGGTGTCATTTTTGAAAAGGCGGTGGCTATTTTAGCTTCCAACTTTCCAATGACATGTTATAAAGCATTTTAGCACCGAGCAGCTGAGCTGATAACAGCAGTTTGCCCACGAGTCATGCATAAAATGATGTTAGAGGGATGGGGTACTTGTGTTAGTTTACAATAATTATATTTTAGTCATATGTATATTTACAGAACATAACTAAGAATGAATTTGGTTTTGTATTAAAAATATAATTAAACATGTTTAAGAAAGGATAACAATCTCTGGCACATGAAGCTTGAAAAGCAGGTCCATATAAAATTGGTTCAAAACAATATTATGTATTGAGCACAGGCGTTACTGGCGCAGC